>NC_071532.1:73805374-75066624 GCF_026979565.1 Vidua chalybeata | reverse complement strand
ACGAGTCACATAGTTCAAACAAAAAAGTGTCATGTGTGTCACCTGGACCTTTAGGCTAAGAGTGACTTTAAAGTTACCAGACCACAAGAATGTATTTAATTAGAACTTCCCCTGATGTTTATAAAAATGTTCCTATTTTATATTCCAAATTTAAAAAAGGTACAAAAATTCCACAAAAAAAACCCCAAACCCCAAACCAAACCAAACCAAAACAAAACAAAAAAAAAAAAAAAAGAAAAAAAACCCCCAACCAAACCAAAACAAAACCAAAAACAAGACCACCAAACAAGTTCAGCAGCCTCTGATTGTAAAAAAACATTCAGCCTTATTAAAGCCTGGAGCTCTAATGGGTTTGGAATCCTGTACCTTCCAGAAAAGCTTTCTTGTAAAATAGCTTGATAATGAAGACTGAGATAGAAATAACACTATGCAGTATAAATACTAATAGTTTAAAAACTCACTACAGGCAAATTAATTTCAGTATTGAAATATAAAATTGAAATCTATATTTCCAGTGACAGAACACAAAATTTCTTTCTTCTTGGTAATTCTTCTTTTGTACCATAAAATCCCTCAATAATCTTTGCAACTTTTCTTAGTTTAAATTTATGCTTGATTGGTAGGAAAACTCTATTTGCACAGAAGGACCCAGTTTTGTAAAGGTAGGTAGAAATATGGCAAATCTTATCCCATGATACTTGTAAACTCCTCATCACTGAGACAAGATGCTGGTAAACTCCCTTTTACCACTTTTAATAGTGATCATACTTAGTCAGCTCCTTTATTACCTGGCTTTTTTCATCAACACTCACTTATTTTTACTACTATAAATTCCTTGAAATTCCTCATGGCAGCCTCTGATCTAACCACATTCTTCACACAGTAAGACAAATAAAATTCATACATTGGCTTAAAAAAGCCCCAACAACAAAAAAACATAGAGAAAGAACTATTATTTCCTTTTTCTGGCCAACTCCCTTACCTAACATTTGCTTTTTAAATTGAGATTGAAAGCTCCCAAGGAAATAAAGGTATCATATCTAGTTACCCATAAACTTATCATTGACTTATAGACAGATAACATCACATTATACTATCCTGAATTCCATTAAATAGCAGTAGTCAAGCTCAGGGGGACAGGAAGGGATCCTGTCAGCATTGATACCTTTTAAGCATTTTGCATATGAGACCATTTGCTGGTTTGCACAGCTGTCAAACCACAGAGATGAAGAGCAGACACGGTTAACAGTGTTCTTGAGCAGTGTGCAGGCACTTTCTTTAGCATCTGTTTGGACATGGTTTTGACACTACCTAAACCCAAAAAACTCCCTCCTTTGCCTTTGCAAAGAATGTGTTTCATACAAATAGCCTTTTGAAAGATTTTCAGAAGCTTCTGCTTGACACAAAACCTGGAGGCTATCTGTCAAAACAGAAGAAAACAAAGAGAGGGAGTTGGAGGGAAGAAAAAATTAAAATATTTTTGCCGAACAGATGGGATTGGCAGTTATCCTAAAAGAAAGATGGATTATGGCTCTGTCCAGTACTAGGGATTTAAAAATAGTTGCCTCATCTATGGATATTTTTGTCAGTTTTTTTTTTCTTCCCTTAGAGATACAAACTAAATTGCAAAAATAAGGCAAAAAAAGAGGGACAGTTAAAATGCTTTTAAAATGTTTTTCAATATCTTCCTATGACAGATTCCTATTTTGCAATAGCTACAATAAGAGAGTTAAATTCTGAAGCACTTAGATGATAACTTAGAGTCCTACAAAAGAGACTATGAAGAAAGAATTCCTGTATCTTCACTGAGGCACGTAGCTTAAAAAGCTTTTCTTTGAAGAATCACCAGAGTAGCTCCAAAACAAGACTTTTGTACTTAAAATGGAGTTGATGTAGTGAGGTTCATGACTGAAATCCCTACTTAGCTCCTAACCATCCTGAGTCTGTACATGCTGAACTCTCCAATGGTAAAGGTCTGTAGGTGACTGACATTCTCCTTTTGGGCATATCTAAAACTGGTACCATCTCGACAGCACAAGCTGTCTCTGCAATTACCTCCTCACTTAGATACTCTTATTTTTAGTCCTGAGAGCACACTTTTTATAGATGTATTTATATGCTAGATCAATAAATGAATGACAGATAGATAAAAACAGATAAAAATAAGCCTAAATTCACTACACTACCTGATCCAGACACCAACATAATTTTATTTCAGTCAGTGAAACATTCTGGAAAGAGATCTGTGTACTGATCCTTGCACAAAAGAGAGATAATTAATGCCAAATGAAGCAATCATTGGTTAAAATATGTAAACATATTTTCCCCCTCTTGAATCCCTTCTCTTATCTCCATAAAATACAGACTATCCTTGGAGCAGGTCCTCCATCCTGTGCAAGCCAGGGAACAAAGCTTGCTACCTGCCCAAATGAAAAGTCTGTTTCAAATTCAGTGTCTTCTGAAATTTGATTTTTCTCCCAAATCTAATCCTAGTAATATAAAACATATGCAGACCCATTTACTTATGTCTACACATCTCCACTCTGCCTCCATGCCCCCACTTCAAGGAGTCCATTTTATTTATTTATTTATTTATTTATGTATTTATTTGCCTTTGGCAATGGTTTTCTTAAAAGGAGCGAGACTTGTGTTGGAACCACATAGAAATTGAGCTATGGAGGGTGTCAACCTCCAGTTTTCAAATTTTGAAAAGCATTTTAACCACTGAATTTGCATACAGAATAGGATATTGATGTCTGTTCTTACAAATTTTTATAAAGAAGTAAAAGTAACTAGTGTTCCACTCTAGGATAGTTCCAGACCATGCCAGTAAATAGGGATGTATTCTTACAGACAAGAGGCAGAGACATTATCTCCTCAGAACACTGGGATTTTAAATCAAAACTAAATTTCAATGCTTCGGATTGCTGAATGACTCAGCCTTTCTCAAGAACAACACTTGTTCTGGACCTTCTAAGTTTAAATGTTACATATCACATATAAAGTACCTGTAAAGTTAGTAAATCTTTACAGAACTGGTTTATAAATAGATATGGTTTAATATGAAACACACCTGCTTCAAAACTGATATAAAATAATTTGTGTTCCATAGAAATGTAATGATATTAATTTAAAGAATTAATTAGATATGTACATGCATATCCAAGTAGCAGAGAGATTTAGTTTCCCTCCCTGTATTTTATGCATCTAACATGTATTTAGAGGACTTTTTTAGAACCTTTCAAGAAGAAATTTTTGGCAACTTTTATTATATATGATAAAATGCAGTTGTAGAATAATGCTATCATTCCTCACTAAGTGTTGAAACATTTCAGGAATTGCAGACATATGTTAAGACAGCAGAAAAGTCATTTCTACATATTAGTAATTACCTCTGGTGATAGTTTGGTAGGAATTCTCATGTTTTTCTGACCTCAGAAAACTCAAAAAGCTCAGTTTTTTTCTGACCTTCCCAGGATTTCCAAGCATTTTACAAGCTGAAGTGGTATCCACTTAAATGAGAAATATTTTTTAAAACATCAGTTCAGCTTAGGTCCAAATCCAACATTTGTTAAAGTAAATAAGAAATTTTCCATTGACTTTCTTGGGCTTTGACTCAAGCTCCATGAATAGATTTTTATTCTAAATGAACATTTCAGCTATGTTCCCCTCTGCCCCTGGAGAATCACTCTCTGTTCCAGTTTTTAATTTGCTAGCCAGGACCTCGTCACTCACCAACCATGCCCTGCTTACTCTCCAAATGAAGAGGGTTCAGTACCCACTGCCGTTGGCAGCTGCTACTGTTGCTCCAGCTCTTAATTTCCTAACAACCCTTGCTGACAATGGCAAAGAAACAGGAGGAGGAGAGAAATGGCTTTGTAAGAGAGATTAAGTCTCAGCCATATGCCAGTGTTTCTGCAGTGACTGTAAGGTACTGGCCAGAATGATTCCTGCTGGTTTTGTTTTATCTCCAGGAATTTCAAAATCTACCCAACTTTGCAGTATGGACTGGAATGTTTGGAAATAGCAAACAAGTAGCATTTACTGTAACAGTACTCAGAGATATAATCAAAGGATCTATGATTCCCGTAAAACCCAGGAAAAGACCTTTAGGGCATCTGAGGTTGATTTAGATGTCCAAATATATATACATCAACATAGATTTCCATTAACATATGACACAAGAAGACAACCATCCTTTCAGGGAGCTGTTTCTTTTTTATGTGGCTACATTTGTCATGTGAGAAAAATACCGCTTTAGTGGCAATTCTTATGCACATTTGAGTGCTAGGAAAAAAAAACATCTTGACTGAGGTCAGATAAGACGTGTGTGTTTTCAGAGCAAATTGAATTTATGTATCCTAGCTCTTCACCTTGTTGCAATTCAGACAAATTAAAAATAATTGTGTCCAAAAATGAGGCAGATGTGGAGGAAGAAATGACTTGATGATTCCTCAAGAAGTTCTGAGTGCTGAGCACAGTGAGCACAGACTGCTGTTTTAGGAACGTGCCCTCAATCTTAGTGCAGAAAGACAATTTTGCAGATAAATATACCAAAGTTTTAATTATTAACAGAAGTAGAAAACTTACAGATTTTACTCCTCAACAATATTTTTTTGGGTATTTTGAGATGACAATACAGATGATACTGTATATCTGTAGTACTCTTTCTGGTTATTTTTTGCTTATTGAACTTCCTCTAATGAACAGTGCATTTCATTTCTTCTTCTTCCATCTTCATTTCTTATCCATTTCATATCTGATGGTGAATTATAAGAATGTGATGGACAGAACAGTCTTTGCTTCCAGCACAATTTTTCTACCTCTCCACTACTAATATGAATGCAGATAGGCAGATAAACACATATGAAACCAAAAAAGGCAGGTATACCAACCTACCTGTATGCACAGAAAAATTCATCAACCTATCTATATGAAACATACACAAAATAGGAACATCTATCAAAAAAATTGCAAAATAGCAAAGTGAAAATATATTTAAAGGCACTGTTTTAAATAGCTGCCGCATGCAGGGCATGCTTCATAAACTGCAGATAGGCTTCCTGAATAAAATATGAGGATGTGTAGCTCCATGACTATCTCAGTTAGTAAAAAAAAAAGAAATCTGAAGAAAATTTATAAATAGGCCATACACTATCTCCAAAGGGATAAACAAAATAGCCAGCAGTGACAGTATTTGCTTTTTATGTGTGCAAATACAAGGCCTAATAAATGTCATCTCCTCATTTGCAAATTAAGATATAAAGGAAATGTCTCTGACAGTACATGCAACAGTTCATATTTGAAGTTTGGCACAGTGAACTGACAGCCACAGAGGAACTGCAGTCGCCTAATCCTTTCATTCTGCCTTCCAGCTACTGGAAAGGAGGGTGGAATTTAATAAATATGTGATGAGAAAAGGCTGTGAAAGGCTGCCGTATCTTCTCCTCTGCAAGAACTCATCTTCAGAGATAATTAACTAGATGACAATATACAACGTGCCATTAACAAGAGCATTCAAATAATTTCTGGACTTAAGTACACTTTTAAGCTGCTTATCAGATTTTCATTTATGAATCCATTCAGCTGTCAGGCTTACATCCTGGCCCTTTATTGAAGCTCACATGGGAATCCAAACCTTCTAATTTTCTATACAGATTCATTTCAGAATCAATTAGAGCTGGTGGCAGCCTTGTCCCTGTGTGCTAAGGGGATTAGCTGGACACTTGCTCAGCTGAAGACACCTTTGAATGTACATTCAACCCTCCTTCAAGAAAGAGTTGTTTTCCAGAGGATTCTGAAGTAATTGAAGTACTGAAATCAACAGATGGTAGATAATCACTGGAAATGTCTACAGTTTTGTTAGGAAAGGGAAAACACTATTTAAAACTGCATCCTTGGCACTGTACAAGGAAGAAATAAAGTGACAAAGAGAAAGGAAAAAAGGAGAAAAGATAAGAAGAATTGGAAAAAAATGGAAAAAATAGAAAAAAAATAGAAAAAAAGAGAAGAAAAAGAGAAGGAAAAGGAAAAGAAAAAAAAAGAAAAAAGAAAAAAGAAAAAAAGAAAAAAGAAGAAAAAAAAGAAAAAAAAGAAAAAAAAAAAAGAAAAAAGAAAAAAAGAAAAAAGAAAAAAGAAAAAAAGAAAAAGAAAAAAGAGCAGGGGATTCTTCTGACTGTCTCCCAGTGGTGCAGAACAAATGCTCTAGTGACCAGAAGAGCTCCCAAGGGCTGTCCTTTTATACTTTTTGCCTCCATAAGTACTTCCATAAGTCAGTTTTTGCATCTGACCTTTGGCCATTTTCCACCTGTGTATTATTACCTTCTCTACTACTTGTCTTAGCAATTTCAGTTTACCATCCCAAAACATATTGCTTTTAACTTCTAATAAACTGTTCAGAACACAAACCCATCTGGAACAGTTATCCACTCTTTTCTGTTTCCAGGCAGTCTAGGTTTTATTCAGTTGTTCAGGTTTTTGGTTTGCTTATTGGGGGTTTTCTCCCCAAACAAAGATTTTTAATGATTATTTTACACTGCAAAATTAGAAAATTCCATTCAATCCATTATCACATTTTAACTCTAGAAGGATTTTGCTTATGAGATGGTGGTTTATGCTAATTGATTTAAAAAAATATTAGCAAAAAAACCAAGTTTGCAATCAAGTTTCTGAGATTACTTGCAGAAACAGATAGCTTCATTAAAAAAAAAAAAAAAATCAGCTAAAAAAACGATGTAAGGAGTCACAGAATAACAGAATAGCCTGAGCAGGAAGGAACCCACAAATATCATCAAGTCCAGCTTTTAAGTGAATGGCCTATATGGAGATCAAACCTTGTTAGTACCTTGCTTCAGCCAACTGAGCTTGTATTAGATTGCACCAGCTCTTACTTAAACAACACAGAAAATTGGTTTATGCATGTATAATACTCCAAAGATAATTTATTTCAATGTATTTAGTTTAGTTATAACAAGGATGATGACCTACCATGTCCTAGGAGCTGTATCTATGAGCCACAAGACTGAGAATGCTGAGGATCATGACCTCTAAAGAAGGCTAAAAAGTAGGAGATGGCCAACTGTGGTCATGTCAGGTATGGCCTCTGACACTGGCTATAGTGGCCTTGGCAGGTTTATTTGTTGTTCACTGCATCCACAAAGAATACCTACCTACAAGGAGTCCCCAGGCTCTCTAAGAAGCTCTCAGAGAGCTTCGTGCAGAAGCTGTGCTCTAATTTTGTCACAGTAACTGCATTTGAGCTGCCTGGGGGGGCCAAGAGTCACTGATTTGCATCCGAGACATTCAGATCAGCGCTTCAGCATATTGTAACCATTGGAGACATAAATGTTCCCAACAGTTGGATTTGAGCCCCTCTGTGATGAAAATGGATAAAGTATTTCGGTTCTTCATTGAGTTGTATATTATACTGTTAATCTGCTAATGTGCGTGATGAGTTCACATTTCAAAAAATCTTGTACATTCTGCAAGGTACTTTTGATATTTAAGACACCACTAGGCTAAGATCTGCCCTAAGACACAAGGGCAGATCTGAATGTTCCTAGCCTCACTGGGAAAATAACAGTTTTATAGAAAAAATACCTCCTACAAATTCAGGAAATCTTCTCCTTCAAGGTTCAGAAAATTACAGAAGTTTCACTACAGTTAAATGTTTTTCCATTTAAAGATTGCTATAGTTCCACTACTATATATATCTAAACCTCAACTTTTTTTACTCTACTGGCAGTCTTCTTAGAATCCCTCTTATCTCCCATGAACACTAGTGAGATCACTACATTCATGTAAGGATTTTTTTTCCTAAATCAAGAAGAAAGAAATTCACTGTATAATTCATTCATGTGTTCTATAATGAAATATGTTTTCAAAATAAAGCTGCTTAAATACTATAATTCTATGTTTTTCTAACTCATGAAAAAATAAGAATCCTAATAGACATGCTTATTTAGTAATGTTGCTCAAAATCTCCCTTCGCTTCTCAGCTGGTATCCATGGGCTTCTCATGCTTTCACAGCGGTCATATTTCTGAACTAATAATATTCAATGTACTCAGTCCAAATGAGAATGGATCTGGAGGTGTGACTTTTTGATGTCATTTTCTGAATGGAAAAGCACAAAGCAAACAAAGTTCATGCATTATTCACACAATAAAAGATGAAAATTATTAATGCAATAAGAATACATCACTCACACACACAAGCAGCAGTGTGTCTCTAGATCAAGGGTCAGATAGTCCTGAAATTACTGTATTCCCAATGTAACAATTTTGAATAATTCTGATATTCAGAGATTTAGACATACAGGTTTTGCAGTGCTTTACATGTAATAATAATCTTGGATACCACTTCTCAGTAGAGAATAAGAATGCTTTATTCTTACCATATGCTTGCTTGACGCTCATTTTAAAGTAAGATGACAGTATGTTAAATTTAATACTGCAGAGAGCATCATCTCCAGAATTCTGATACACAGAAATGTGAAACAAAATGCACTTTTACAGAAGTGTAAGGAAGATTCAGCTTGTATAAACAGTCATGAGTCTCTTAATTTTGGTAAAATCATTTTATGTTTGCAAAGGAACATATCTATTTTGTTCATTAAAGGTGACAGAGTAACAGCCCTTGAGAGTGAAGATATCTGTTATAAAGAACATCTAGCCAAGTAGAGCAATCCACAGAAAGCTAACTCAGCAAACCAATAGAGTAATGAATTCTGCCTCTGTGAAGATGTGTGGGTACATATTTTGCAAAAGTAAATAGTGGTAAATTTGCTTTTTTCATTATAGTGTAATGAGTAATCCTATTCTTAAAATGTACATATGTTGAAAACAAAACAAAAAAAAAGTCCTGTTTAATATCATTATCAGTCCTGTCTAATATCTTTCCGGATGATCTGGATGAAAGCACCATGAGCACCCTGATATGTTCACAGGCAACACTGAGTTGCATGGGAGCATTGATCTGCTGGAGGGTGAGAAGGCAAGAAGTCCAAAGTGATCTAGACAGACTGGATTGATGGACTGTGGCTAGTGGTGGTATAAAGTTTAACAAGTCCAAATGCCAGATCCTACACTCTGGCTACAAAAGATCCATGCAGAGCTACAGGTCAGGGAAAGAGTGGCTGGAAAGCTGACCAGCAGAAAAGGCAAGGAGGTCAATGACATCTTAGATTATATCAAGAATAGTGGCCAGCAGGAGCAGGGCAGTGATTGTGCCCCCATACTTGGCACTGGTGAGGCCACACCTCGTGTGCTGTGTCTGGTTCAGGGTCCCTAATGACAAGACACACATTGAGGTGTAGCAGAGAGTCCAGAGAAGAGCAACAGAGCTTCTGAAGGGTCTAGAGAGTGACTGATAGGAGGAGAGACTGAAGAAGCTGAGGTGTTTAGCCTGGAGAAAAGGAGGCTCAGGGGAGACCTTAATGCTCTCCACAACAGCCTGAAAGGAGGTTGCAGTCAGGTGGAGGCTGGTCTCTTCTCCCAGGCAACCAGTGACAGGACAAAAGGAAATTTCCTCAAGCTGTACCACAAGAGGTCTAGGTTGGATATCAGGAAGATTTTTTCAGTGAAAGGGTTGTTAAGTATTGGAATGGACTGCCAAGAGAGTCACCACCCCTGTTCAAGAAATGACTGGACATGGCATGCTATGGTTTAGTTATGGTGATTGGTCAAAGGTTGGATTCTATGACCTTAAAAGTCTTTTCTAACCTAAATAATTCTCTGATTCTGTAAAAAAAAAAAAAACAAAAAAAACCCAACAAAAACTGCTGCAAAAAGTTCTCTTTATTTAATAAAAAAGTATGTAGTGATGCTACTTTTGTTGTTAAAGTCAGTACCCATTTTGAACCTAGATTTCAACTTTAGCGCTTGAATAAGGAAAGTTCTTTATTTTACATCTTTCACAAATTTTTGTATTTGCAATTGTTTTAGAAAAATAGTACATTGAAGCCTGACTGAAGAGTACATTTGAAATACTACTTTAAAATTTCCATATATCAACTTGAGAATGAAACTGAAGACCCAGAAATCAGATTTGTAAATTTTATTAGTATTTAACAGGAAGTAGCAAACAGGGGACGTTGCTAAGGAAATTTGCCAATGATAGAATTTGAAAAGTGGAAAGCACCAGTGGGGACTCAGAAATGCAGCATGGGCAGAAAAATCAGGTATTCAGCTTTAAAATAAAAATATGCAAGCTCAAGAATCTGTTCAGAGATAAACCAATTGCTACAAAGATTGAAAGAGAGGCAACAATGTGGAAAGCATTAATTCTAGCAATACTGTACAGCACATTAGATACCAGTTCAAAAGTGTGAAATATTGCTGTAATAAAATAGAAAAGATAATAGGCATTTTGGACTGCATATGTATTACCTTACAAAGCACAGGTCTAATAGAAGTTCTGTTTCTAAGGCACTGGTGTGATTTCCCCTACAGCAGTGCATTCTGCTCTGGGCAAAAAATCTCCATAAATATACTAACAAATTGGTAGGTCCTCAGTGAACTGTGCAAATAAATAAATAAATAAATAAATGGTGGGCTAAAGTGAATTATTCATGCCACATCCCTGGAAATGTTCAATGCCAGGTTAGATGGAGTTTTGAGCAATCTCTTCCAGTGGATGGTGGCCCTGCCCATGGCAGGGAGGGTTGGAACTATATGGTTTTTAGGGCAACTCCCAAATTAAATCATTCTAGGATTCAATGAGTTAAATAGAAACCACTTGAAGTGGCATTCTTCTTGACATGAAAAAAAGCACCACTTTGTGACATTTGACTATCATGAAAATGTAGTCTTTTCCTAAAATCTTTCTTTTTACCATAGTCAGTCCATATATATAAAAGCTTATTAAAGAAGCAACTAAGGGCAACAGCAGTTATATTAAGAAAAAAGTCGACAAATATACAACAGAGGAACAGAGGAATGCTAGCTTAAGACATTAATTAAATGAAAATAAAAAGGTAGACTCAGTAAATTGTGTGAAAGAAAATCTGTTTGAGGGGAACTGTGTTTTTATAAGTAGATTTTGGAGACAGCTGATCAAAAAGTCACATAAATGATATCTAGTAGGAGTTCTGGAAAGAATAGTTCCAGAGAATCATCATGTTTCTCTTTAAGATTCTGGAGTAGGTGAGAGTAGGTGAGTATTACATTTAACATGTAATATATTTTATAATTTACCACTGTTGGCAAAGAAAATCCTCTTACCAGCTTTTATCATTTTTATCATAGAGTACCAGCTTCCAATATTAGATATGTAGTACAAGTAGATAGAAATTATTAACATAAATATAGAGATAGAAAACCACTATAGAAATATACAGATTTAAGACAAATAGAACAGGCCCTACCTTTTTCCGTCCCACTATAGACAGTTTTCTGGTTTTTTTTTCAGGGTGTGTTGATCTGTTGGAAGGTAGGAGGGTTCTGCAGAGAGACCTGCAATGGCTGGATGGATGGGCAGGGTTCAATAAGATGAAGTTTAATAAATCCAAGTGCCAAGTCCTGCATTTTGGCCACAATAACCCCCTGCAGTGTTATGGGCTGGGCACGGTGTGGCTGGACAGTGCCCAGGCAGAAAGGGACCTGGGGGTGCTGGTCAACAGTGGCTGAACATGAGCCAGCAATGTGCCTTGGTGGCCAAGGAGGCCAAGGGTGTCCTGGCCTGTATCAGGAATGGTGTGGCCAGCAGGAGTAGGGAAGTCATTCTTCCCCTGTACTTGGCACTGGTGAGGCCACACCTCGAGTGCTGTGTCCAGTTCTGGGCCCTCAGTTTGGGAAGGACGTTGAGACACTGGAGCACATCCAGAGGAGGCAACGAGGCTGGTGAGAGGCTGGGAACACAAGCCCTGTGAGGAATGACTGAGGGAGCTGCGGGTGTTTAGCCTGGAGAAGAGGAGACTCAGAGGTGACCTTATTGCTCTCTACAACTCCCTGAAAGGTGGCTGCAGTCAGGTGGGGTTTGGTCTCTCTCCAGGCAGCAGCTGACAGAACCAGAGGACACGATCCTAAACTTGGGTATTGGGAAAAAGTTTTTTTATGGAAAGAGTGATAAAGTACTGGAATGGTCTGCCCAGGGAGGTGGTATAGTCACCATCCCTGGATGTGTTTAAAAAAGATTGGCCATGCCTAGTCAGTGCCATGGTCTAGTTGAGGTGTTAGGGCATGGGTTGGCCTTGATCATCTTGGAGGTCTCTTCCAATCTAGTGATTCTGTGTTCCTGTGACTTTTTAAAAATTTATTTAGTAGTACAGTCAAATACACTATCTCTGGATAATTTTATTGTGAATGCTAATTGAGACCTCCTTAAGCTAGGATATGACCCCTGATCTCAATCACTTCTTACAGCAACCCTGATTTGATTTAACCACATTCTACACCATTTCACACATTTCATGCCATTCATCACATTTTGGTTTTCATCAATTTTTCAGCAGATTTGAGATCTAGGCAGTTTGAGCATTTAATTCCAAATTTCGAACCTCAAGATAAAGGTTTCCTCCTTTAGGTTTCATAATGCACTCATTTCTCATCAGTCCTATTCCTAATCCCATATGCTACTGAAAGGGGCAGTTCTTGCTTTTCTCTGAGGACTAGGAAAGAAGCATTAAATACATATATAAAATGGATAGTTTGCTGTTCTTTCATGTACTGTATACTGTGGTAGCATAAGAAAAAGTAATTGCAAATCCTGTGTAGAGCTTGTATATCCTTAAATATATTCTTAGCAAAGAAGAAATCTTCAGGGATTTTAAATATTAAATAAATGTTAACACTGCTTTATCTAGCATGCTTGAACTGAATTTTTTCTCACTTCTGACTTGCTTAGGCTTGGCTATTTTAAGAGATAATCCAATTACACACCTGTGAACAATATCTTGTAATTGGAACTATGGACCTAATTTAACCACGTGAGACCTTAATAGCTTGCTTTAATATTTTTTAGATATATATTCTGTATTTGGGAATAGTGAGTTGTATTCATCTGTGTCAGATACAGTTACATTAGTAATTTGTTATTTCCCTGATTTTTAATTTCTTTTTTATTCTCTCACAATAGATAGCTGCTTTCCACTGTCATTAGAAGATATTTTCCTTGATTCTTACTTAAACATATTTATTGCAAGATATTTAACTTCCCTAAACTTGCTTTCAAGAGGATTAACTTCCATTAGGATTCATCAATATATGTCACCAACTGTCCAACAATCCAATCATCTCCATTTTGATGATGAACAATCCATCTTTGGTTTTGACTCACCATAACTTTGTTGTATATCTGAGGAAGGGCAAGTGACATTTTTTATATTATTCTTTCAAGTGTATTCTTACTTTTTTATGAATGACTTAGAACTGACTTAAGCTCTTGTTATTTGTGTCACATAAGCATCTTTCTGAAGAACGTTGTGAACAACCATTATTTAAACCATTTTAACTCCTCCATAATCCCTATAAGATCCACTTCTTTGTGGTTAAAACTATAAAAATGTGGTTAAAACTATAAAATAATTCAAAAGTGTTTTTAGAAATATCAGTTTTTATATCTATGTATATATAGATTGTAAATAAAGAAATACTACTTTGTTTTCTCATTTATTACATAAATGGATGAAAGTGTTTTCACTAATCTCTGCAAGGTGTTTTGAGAATTTTTAAATTATATTATATTTATTAATTTAATATAATATACACTATATTTTTAAAAGTCCTAATATAATATAGCCTATCCTTTTAAATGCCCCATGAATCTTTAGCTAGAAATGCACACTTGATTCATGATAATATTCTATGATCTTACTAACTTTGTAATTATAGTTTTTCTTATTTAACGTGCACACCAGAGAAAGCGGTATTATTTATTTCCTATCTCTGCTCAGAATTTTTTGATTAAACAACATTTTCATGTAAATACAGTGTCAAAAGTTTATAATCAAATAGTTTGATTCCTAGATTGTAAGGGCAAAATTTAACACTGTATCAATTGACCTCCCTTGTGAAATAGATCATACATTTCATCCCATGAGTCACATACCTGCCATTTTTATGACTGTAAAATGCTTGTATAACACCTAGTTTTGACACAAACATTTCAAACAAGTCATGTAATGACATTGCTTGCTGATTTGCCCCAGCTGATAATTATGATATTTCAAAAATATACATTTTATTTACTTCTTGATTTTTTAAAATCTCAAATCCTTACTACTTGGACATGTGCAGATGCACTGAAATAGTTAAATTAATTCTAATTTATTTTTCTTGTTTTATTCAAATGGTTTATGGTGAAGAAAATCAAACATTAAAGAGCTCCATTTCCATACTGCCAATAAAGGACTCGTTTAGTCGATTTTTGCTTTAATTTTATTACTCCTGTTTCCTTTATTGTCAACAATGTAGCAGCATGTACCTACCTGGTAGGCAGTTGGATATACAAACAGTTATTTTTTTCTAGTTTATCTGGGCAGCTTGTATTCTGTCTGAATTTTTCCACTGTAACAGTAATAATGATTTTTTCCACAAGGACTTTTCCAGTAAAGAATCAGAAAATTATGTAAAATCTTCAGCATGAGATTTATCTGCAACTTCCAAAACCATAACTTTCTAATCATGGCCTGTTTCTCTATCAACAGCAAATGAATTTCACTGTCTATTAAAGAACTGCTACAAGACCAGAACATGAAATTTATCAAAAAATAATTGAACAAATTATATCCCACTTACATCATATTTGTTAAATTTTAAACATTGAAACTGAAATGTTTTAATAAATATTCTCTTATTGGACCCTGAGAGTTTTTTGGTAATGATTCTTTTGGGGTTTGTTTTATTTCTGTATTATGCATTTGCTAACAATTGCATTTACACTAGGACTAGAAAATGAGTACTTGGTGTCAGTTTATAATTCTGAATTTATAATGTGCTACAGTGCCTTGGATCTGGCATTTTCATATTTTAATTCAGATCTTCCTGTCAGATTGGTGTGTGATGGGGAAATCTTCTAGCTAACACTCATGTAAACCACAGTGACTGGTCAAATTAGATATGCTGTACTTTATTATTAAAAGAATGAGTAAAAATATGTGATGTGCTTTTTTACCTGAATATTATTAAAGTTATTTTGAGATAGAATGATATAATCATTTCTTCTGTCAGGAGAATAGAATTTTGACTATTTTTTTCTTCTTACAATCAATGACAAGTAGAAAAGCAAGGTATTTTTTCTATTTTACAATATTAAAATATTATAGAAAAACTAGAAAATATTAATATCTAAAAATCTGTAGACATTCTGATTTGTAGTAATATAAAAATGTTTATTCTGTGATCATCTCAGTTATTTGTTATTTTATTTTACAAGTAAAGGGTTGTTGTGGTTCAATCCTGGTAGGCAGCTAAGCACCACATAATCACTTGCTCAATGTCACCTCCCTCTCAGTTGCATGCAGACAATAATTGGGAGTTCAAAACTAGATTGAGATAAAAGTATTTTTTTCAGGATAATCACAGAACCAAAACACAAACCCACAACAACCATCGCCAAAACTAAACCCAAGAAAAACACTGGAGTCCAAATTGTCCCTAAGCACCAGGCAGCCATGGAAAATTTCCCTCCTCAGCATTTCTTGCTGCACTGCACTGTTCAGCAATAGTTAAAATGTGGATGACTTATCAACTCTGTTCAGTCACAAGTCTAAAACATAGCACAAATACAGTCTGCTAAAATGAAAATTAATTCTAGCCCAGTAAAAGCAGAACTATTTTTTTTACTGTAATATTTTCCTGTTAATTCTAGGAACTTTACAGTTTTCCACTATGGTATATGACCCAATGCAATATCATTTTTTTCCTAAGATTACTCATAATCGAAGTTTGCAGAGGAAAAAATAGAAAAGTCTGATCTTTTAGAAACTTTAAATTTTGACATATAAAACTCACAATTTGAAATCTTTCCAGTCTTCTCATTTCTGTGTTGGTACTCTCAGACAAAAAAAAAATTAATGTAGACATAAAGTTTCTCACAGATATCTCCAGTATAAGTGCATGAAACACTACCAGGGAGTTCTAGTTATCATAGAGTAACGGAACTCCAAACCAGGAGGTTTGAAAGTTCAAATTTCAAACATCATATTCATGCCAGGACCATAAGTCTCCAATATTTTTTTCACTCACTATATTTACACACAGTGAATAACTTGTCTTTTATGAGGAGAAAAGTTACTTATGCTGCTTTCCACATGAAGGCCTGAGTCAGGGACTGAGTACTAACTAAAGTTAAGAAAGAACTGCTTTGCCATCTCATTATTAACTTGTCAAAGAAATGTTGATTGTTAATTTACTTCAGAGTATTTATTCATCTATTCTAGAGCAGAGATGTCTGTTATTTGTTCTATACCTGTTGGACAGACATGATAAGGCTCAAAACTTGTATAGGAAAGCACAGATTTCTCTGGATATACAAGCTTGTTTCTCTTATTTACAGTACCCAGGTTTATTTAATATGAATTAAGAAATACAGCCTAAAATATTCCTTCAATTTTAGGTGATTTGAAGGATTGTTTCAACCTTGACAGTATTGTGAAAAAGCCTGACATATCATTCTTTATGTTGAAGTGCTATTTCATTGATACTCTTAATTTGTTGATAGAGCCAGGTCCCAGGACTTCTTCCCAAGGACAAAAAATTCCAATGTTAAGAGATAACAACAACTTTGCACAGTTGTTTTTGACTATAGCGTCACATTTCAGACCACTTATAATAGCTGTTGAATAACTTCATCATTACTTAAATAAAAATGCTACCCAGTGTTTATCAGAATCACTTTTCTGTTGAAATTTACAATTGCATCACTTATCACAGCAAGAAATCCATTTTGCTAAATACAATAGAAAGGGGCACACTGTATGGCAACTTTGTATTGCAGTTCATTTGAAACAAGAGTATTCAAAATGTCTTTAAAGGAGTCTTGTAATAATTACACTTTCTGTTTTCCTCTAATTCATATTCTAGAGGTTGAAAAATATATCTAAGAGTTGAATGACATTTCTGACAATTTCCAGCTGTTTTCGCGCACTATTCTTAATGAATACAAACAATGGATTCAATATTTCAACATGATTCTTTAAAAATATTTAAATATAGATTTATGTATTACTTTAGTGTGTACATTTTTTAATCTTAAAGGTCATTTAAATTTTTCTACAGTCAGAATATTTATTTTCAAAAAAATTTCAACAAATTATGTCTCTGAGCCAGAATACTTCATTATTACTAATTTTGCTTTAAGGATGTTAGTCCAAAAATTATTTCTTTCAATAAGGTGCTACTATTTTCTGAACATGCTAGTTTGATAATAAATTTAATAAAATTTTGAATGCTTTGAATTATATCTAAAATATAATAGGTGGTATATTTAATGCATTTCTTTAGACCCCTTGAGCCCAGTTGTTTCCTTAACTGATTCATAAAAAATGAATACTGGGAAAAAAACCCTCAGATTTCAACCAGTGATTTCTTTGAACACATTCACTATCTAAAAATATTTGATAAAACCTCTTTTGCTTTTTTATTATTTTTTTTTAATTCAAAATGCTGGTCTTCATAGAAGTTAACATTATAAAACCAAATAAGTATGAGGAAATGCGTGTTACGTGGGGCTGGAGGGTTGGAGACAGGGACGACACAAATTCTTAGCAATCCATGCAACAACAGTGAGTTCTATTGTTTGGACTCTCTTTACATAGGGGGTTAGGTTCTCCTGAGTTAACATCACTGATTAATCACTGATTGGTCTGCTTTTAACACCGCCCAGCTCTTTGACCAGTGAGAGTCTGCAGTTTAGGATGGAATGTGACTGGGTGAAATTCCTGTTTGGGTTTGAATTCAACCTATCCCTGCCTCATCCGAGGACTTGTTTTACTTCTAGGCTAGTTGAGTTTGGAGGTCTGATATGACCAAATTCATTTGGCAGCTACAGCCTAGCTGCAACCGTGACAAATATGTACAGGAACAGGAGCTGGGTAATGGTCAGGAGTGGCATGAATGTTGGATTTGAAAAATACTTGTCAGATTGCTAATCTATGGATTGAAGGGTTAATCTCTTTGGATTAGGGTACATGTCTGCCTTGTGCACAGACAAGTCACAAAAGAGAGAGCAAAATCCCATGAATCGTTACTGTGCTTTATAACTTTATTTATTTATTTTCTACTATTTTATGGCTTAGAAGTTTATAATCATTCATTCAAATTCCAAAAGCACTATATAAATTAAGCATGCTTTCCCACAGCATGAATAATACAGAATTCAACCCCCCAGGTAACATTCAGCAAACTAAATAACATGACCATCCTCCAAATTCCTGCCTTGACTGTCTCTGTTTGCCAACCTCTGCATGAAATTGGGGTGGAAAACCAAACTTTGAAGACAAATTCAATACAGAAGTACATTTTATTGTCAACACAGTGATTGAATGAGCATCATCTTTCAGAAAAAAGGAAGAAACTAATGACATAACATCAGATCCTGAAGGACTGTATAATAACAGATGCACACACACAGGATCAAGGGTAAGTAAGACATCCTACACAAATTTTCCCTAGCTTCTTAGTGTTGCAACCCAAACAAGGCAAAATAAAATAAAATAAAATAAAATAAAATAAAATAAAATAAAATAGCCAACATTAAATGAAATCTAATTAAAAGCTCTTTATACGTTTCCCCATTTTCATAGTCTGACCCACACAGCCGTGAGATCATCGGTGCAATTGCTTTAACACTGCCTCCTATTGTTTAATTGCTTTTGTAACATTTTGTCATACTCCAAACAAAAGATTCATAAAACAGGACATAGACATCACTGAGGTGAAACACTCCAGTCTTTTTAAGCATATTCAGCTAATTCTAGAGTTTCAAGCTCAAATTTATTGCATAACCTCAGGCACGTGGTTGCTGTAACCAAGTTAGGAGCTAAGGCTTCATCTATTCTCAGGGAAGTAAATTATCTAAATAAGGTAGAAACTCTCTCTAGAAGTGTCCACACAACTCCAGTATAAATTACACAGAGAGACAATCTAAGGTGGTTAGTTTTCTGACACAGACATAGGAATAACATAGGCTAAGTGGGATGATTTCAGAGACTGCTTTCTGTTCAAGTCCATTCAGAATTCAGGAAACAGAATGTCTCCTAATGCCTCTGCTCTGGAAGGTAAGCATTACAGAGACCCAACAAAATGAAGAGCAGGTACTTTGTTTGAAGGATAAATGAGCAAATAAGCCTGTTTAATGTCTGCAGGTAGTTGGAGGAAAAAAAAAACAAAATACTTTAGTTGTGGGTTTGTCCTTCTGTCTTAGTCTTCTGGCCTATTTTGGCACACATGATACCTGACATCCTAGAGGACCTAACTCTTGGGCAACTGATATTCCTTACCAAGCATGACTCCATCTACAACCAAGAAGTCACCCCCATCCTTTAATTTAACCTGGACATGTCCTATCTGACTGGTAAGGGACAGCTAAAAGTGATTGTATTGTTTCATTACCTTCCAGTTAGGTTATGCTACCACTGTGAAAATTTGCTTTATAGATTATTTTCAAAGAATGCTTTACTAGACTATTTTCCAATAATATGAATTTTGCATTGTTTTACTTTGTTGTTTTGTATGAAATATTCAGATGCATACTGCCCTAACAATGAACTCCTTGGCTACTTTGAATTTTTACGCTGTTACTTAATGGTCAATTAATTCCACTTAAGGTCACAGTTACGCTTTTTTATTACTTGTGATGATGTTTTTGTTTGACATTCATGTTACTTTGTTATATCTCATAAAAATGATTAATGACAAACTCCTAATTGTAAAATACAAGTTTTTGTTCTTGTCATTCCTGCTACATAAAGATTTCTAAATCTTTGAAAACCTATTACAAGCTAAGTGAAGTTTTCCGTTCCGAAGTGCAAAAGGCTTGGGTAAAAATATAGATTCTGTAGGTGATAGTGGACCAGGGTATTCTCCCAGTCCTTGAAACATTCCTTAAGTGAAAGAGATTTCTCTCACTACCATTCAGCATGTCACTAAAGCATGTGAATAATCATGTTATTCACAGTCTACATTAAAGATTAATCTAAAACATAAACGCTTAACAATCTGGGTCTTGTACTATTTCAAATTTCAAACAAAGTCTATGCAAATATACTTACTGAAGTCCCACAGCTATACTCATTTAATCAGAAATATTTATTAACATGTTTATTTTCTAAGTTAGTTACTTTAAAGATGTCCTTTGCATACCCTTTTCCACATATACATACATATATATTTATATATATACATATACATGCTTAGATTTCCAAGCCAGGTTTCCCACATAATTTTTTTTGTTGCTACCCTCTCAAAATACAACTACATTAACTGAAGGCAAAGTAGGTGAGAGGAAGAAATTGCATCTGGGATCTTTTTGCTAAAGACAGAAATAACATTGTTGACATGTCACAGTCCAAAGATATCACAGATATCAAAGAAAAGAAAAAAACTGTAATCAGTAGGACAATCAGTCAGACAAGTACATTAAGTTTGGCCTGCATTTAAAGGTTTTCCTGACTTGGCTATGCTGTTTAGAAAATTTACCAGGCCAAAGAGCAGTTCTGGACTACACTATTTTATTTAGAATTTGTGCAGTTTGATAGTCTTAAACTTTATCTCTGATGGATGATTTTTAGTATAGTAAAACAAGCAGATTCTTTTTAAGTGTTTATATATTTTGAGATACCATACGCAAGAACTTCTCTGCATGACTGTGGCATGGTTGAAATGTGAAAAACTGGGTACTCTGTGCTTGATTACTTGGGGGAATTGCAGAGTTCTGTTATCTGGCTACTCGACATTCAATTATTTTGAGGAACTTAAATTAGGGAAAAGAGTATATCTAAAAAATGTCTGTCCATTCTGTACACCTGTACTCAAAGAGAATACAGCATTTCTGTGTATGTATAAGCCCATTAAGCTTTGTCACTGTCACATGAATTTTCTCCCTCTTTGAAAATTAAAAGGGGCACTATGACAATCAACATTCACCATCTGTGAAAATTTATTAACAGCAAAAGGGAGGTCACATAAAAAAAGTTCCAATTTAAGAGAACAACTAGGAAAAAGAAAATCACAAAACAGGTTTTTAGTGTTTCCTACATAAAACTAAACTGGAAGATATTAGTCTTGTACAGGTATGAGATATTTATACTGCCCTTGTATAGCCTGCATGAGAATCCCTCAAGAATGAAAAAAGTTTAAAGAGGAACAGCAAATGTTTAAAATTGGAGTTCATTTTCATCAAGTCGTAAGAGCTCCAATGAATATTGGAAGTTGAAAAAAGAAAGGGTGAAGGACAGAATGGAGTCGACACATCCCACACCTGCTCTGGAGTCAGATAAGAGTGAAGCAACTCTAGTGCTGCAAGCCCTTCATGAAGCTGCAGAGCCCCTTTCACATGTCCATGCCTAGCAAGTATCTTCTACTGCCTTTCTCAGGTCATCCACATGCATACTTAAGTACAAAAATGACATAATATGTCCATAAAAATGACATCTAGAATTGGAATTTTCAATCAAAATTGCAATGAGCAATATGACCTCTCATGTAGTTTCATTTGTTTTGTTAATTGTATTTGTTTTCTCTTATAAATACACATCTTAAAACCAACTGCTTTTTCTTACAAAACACTGCTTGCAATCAAGCAGTTGAAGAGCCTGTGGTAAAAAGAAGTTGAAGTACCCCCTGGTTCCTTTGTTCTTCCAGCTTCCACTGCCCCTTATAACAAGATCTATTGGTAACAAATTCTATTACGTGGGTGCTAAATTTTGAAGAATCTCTTCACCAAGTCAGGAGATCATGATACATGATCATGATCTTCAAAAATTTGTGAGAAAAATACTTCTTGGATTAACCTTTCTAGAAAACATATGCTTCTGTCTGCACCACCATTGCTATATTTGAAGGGACACAAGTAGCTCTACTCTTTCTTCACACTCCTCCAGAAAGTGCAAAACTCACCCTACCTTTCCATGGCTGTAACCTTTGTAAGGGTGTGAGCAGCAGGAATAGGCAGGCAATAGGTGTGTTTTATGTTGCATCTCTGGAACAATTTCTCAGCTGGAATTGTGCATAAAAAGCCTGTATTCCCTGACTTCTCTTGATATTATACTTTGTCACATTGAGCAAGAGAGATGTAGCAAATCAGGTTAGCATTTTCTGGAAGAAAAAAAAAATTAAAAACCCTTCTAACAACTATGGATGAAAAAATGAAAATGCTCTCCTTTGGGAACGGTGACATTGATGAGGTTTTATACATCTCTCCGGTTTAGCTCAGAAATATCAGTAGAAATATGACATAACACACACAGGAGTACTTTTGTTGTTGTGTTCTTCACTGTGGATGAATAGAAGCGTGTGTACATCTGCAACAAGACCCAACAGACATTGTCCAGTATGAGCACCACTGTGATCAGTGAGTGTCTTCAGCACAGGCAGTGTCGTCAGGATTTCTGCTTCTTAGATTACACCTGAAAGCTCAAGGATTACTTAATCTAATACCACCTTGGGCAGATTAGACAAAGAATACAGGGCTTTGGCCTTTGACTGCTGGTCTTCCATTCTACAGGACATTATCCCCACTTACTTCATGCCATCATTAATTAAATTACTAATTGTACAGCACATTTCATTGTGAAGGTGACTGAACATAGGAACAAGTTTCCCAGAGGGGCTGGGGAGTCTCAAGAAAGTTTTACACCTTGAGTAGTCAAAACTCAATTGGACAGAGCAGAGCTCTGGTAAGGTAAGGTCTCTACTTGATCCTGCTTTAAGTGATAGCTTGGACTAGACAATCTCCACAGGTTTTTTCTCCTGTGTTATTCCATGGCTGCCTGAGGTAAAACAATTTAGTCAATTTCCCTGTTCCACATGATTCAGCCATTATACATGTTAGAACAACCATTTTCCATGTTAGAACTAAATCCAGTAACAATCTACTGCCTTAAGACTAAAAGAAAATTCTTCTCAACTTACTCTAATTTACATTTTTGTTTTTCTTTTTCTTCACAACTTTCCCCCAGCCTTCCTAACATAAATCCCCAAATTTGATTGGTTTTAAAGTACACACTAGTGGGAATTAAGTGTAAAGTCTTGAAGATCCTTCCATAGTACACCAGCTATAATTCTTTATCCAACCTTCAGATTTTCCTTCAGAGAACTGGACTCTAAAAATTATTCCTCTTCCAGAGGAATAAAAATATCCCTCTGGAACAATTTCAACTACTGAAAAAATGCTACCATGGTCATTGAAGCAATCCATTCTAGCTCAGAGCTCCTAGACAGGCTTTTCCAGGGAAATTTGATATGCCAAAAATTTTAGATAACTTTATTGTTAAGGACAGCTAGTTTTTAATTGGGAGTCATAATTGTAGAAAATAACTATGCTTTTTAATACTGGTGAAGTTTGAATGGGTCTGTTCCAAATACTAATGACTTTTTCAAGGTATGAGTAGAAAATAAGACAATATTAACTTTGACTACTTCTCAAAATACATGAATGCATCAAAAAGTTTAAAAGTTTCTCTCTGCTGCCTTTAATCATCTGCAGCTCATTGCATCTGCCTTTCTACCCTGCTATGCATTTGCACATATGCTCTGTGTCAGCCTCAGCCTAAAACCAATGTTCCCACCTGTGCTCATTCATTTGCCACTTAAATTCCTTCTACAGTCCCACATTTCCCATATCATCCAGAACCATCTGTCTTCTCTAACTGAAAAGCAAAAAGAGAATACCAAAGAGTATCTTAAAGTCCAATGTGAATTACGTGTCTCTGTGACTTGTCATCTCAGTTATTGTCTTCTCTAAAGTCTTGAGATGTAGATTAGCCACTATTTATGATTTTTTTTTTTTTCTGGATTAGTGCTTTGGGTGATAAACCTTTCAGGCCAGGAATTTTCCTTACTTCATTAGTTGCAGAGACTGCAGAAAATTTTTTGTCTGAAAAGTGCCATAATAGCAAGTCCTGGTACTTTTCATTTAAAAAATGGAATTTGCCTTGTGAACTTGGAATGAAGGCTGTAGAAATGATCAAGAATTCTCAAGTGGGGAAAAGAAACATTTATAGTGAGGACCAGATATCATACAGCTATTAAATTTTTTGACAATTCTATCTGTAGACTTGTGTAAAAATCCTATTTAAGTTTCAGTATAATTTGTTTCACTATCTCACATATACAACAATCCTGCTATGACTACAGGTGGTAGTAAATAGTGATTTAAAATATATTTACTAAATTCTAGTTTGGTTTTGGTTTTGTTTGGTTTTTTTGTTTTTTTGTTTTGTTTTGTTTTGTTTTGTAGCAGTTTCAGTCATACCCACTAAATTTGGCAACAGCACAAGTGACCCAAGGTCTCAAGCTCTGTTTATGAAAATAGAAATGTTTCATAAAAGATTACAGACCATAATATTTCCTGCTATAGCCAGTGAGGACTGGGGATATTCAGTGGTTGTTTGCAGTATTCAGTTCTCTTATGTAGCAAAATCTTAGGTTATTAAAACTTTGGCAGTTTTTGTCCTCTATTAGTTCAATTTCAAAATTCAGTACAAATCTTATTTCTTTTTTATTGTAATCTGAATCTAAAATATGGAAATATGACTTTAATATCTTCAAATCATATTAAATCTACAGGGACATTGCAAGTAGTTTGTCCTTTTGTTTTTGTTTTGTGTTTTTCTCATGATTACTATCTATAATTATGAAAGTTTTTCACTTTATGTGTATACATTTTTTCTGCTTTCTCTTCACATACCTCACCCATTTTAAAATAAAAATAATTCTTCTGTATTACAGCAAAAGAACTTATAACACCAAGATTATTTAAATGTTTGAAATTTAATTCTATTAGTCAAATATATTTTAGTTTAAAAAGATAATATAGGAGAGTCTTTTTACACTAAAAAATCTGTACAAAATATTAGTATCTGAAGAAATAAAAGTCTGAACTGTAATTTCTTTCCTAGTCTTTGTCTGAAGCCTGCTATTGTTCGTCATAAACACTATTTTTTAATCTTGTTTTGCAGCAAAACTTTGAAACTGCATGCTTAATGTGCACCACCTGAATACGAGGAATAACTTTCCTGTCCAGGTGACTGAGCTCTGGAACAGGTTGCTCAGAGAGGTTGTGGAGTCTCCCTCACTGGAGATGTTCAAGAACCATCTGGACACAATCCTGTGGTCTAGGATGACCCTGATGGAGCAGAGAGGTTGGACCCTCTGTGGTCCCTTCCAGTCTCACTCAGTCTGTGATTCTGTCATTCCAAAATGGCAGAGGTAGCACACAGGTCATCTGTCAGGTCTGTCTTCTAAAACAGATTTTTTAGATAAATAGGAATCCTGATGGAAGCAGGTTTAGAGAGCAATGCAATTGATGTCTCCATCTTTGTTTAACGTTAGGGTTGTTAAAACACTTCTCTCAGAGCCCTGAATGTGGACCTGAATTTTGTTGCCATTTGCATCTGAGAGATTCACTTGGTGCTGGAATATATTATTGGGAACTAAAGGAGAGTCACTAGCATTTCTCCTAGCATCTCTTTTTTAGTGGAGTTGAGACAAAAACACGTTTGCAGCACCCTACTTCAGATATGGAATACCTCTTAATACAGTCGGCTGAATTCTGCTGAATTCTGCTGAATTCTGAATCAGAAAAAAAAAAAAATAGGAGCTAAAGAACCAAACTATAGAAAAGCTATATTAATGTAGGTATCCATACAATAGTATCCAACAGGCTGAAGAGAATTCGAAATATCAAATAATGCATTTGTAACATCTTGTAATATTTTCAAATCAATGTATATATATAAAAATTCATCTGTAGATTTGTAGATCATAATTACAAAATGCCCACATCACTGGCTTTTCATTAAGATCAATAGGTTGCTCCAAAGGCCAAGGGTATTGGTAGAAAGTTTTTCACAAACTTTCAGTTTTTTTGATTAACAGTTGAATAGACACCCAGAAGAAAATTCTGGAAGAATTCTCTGCTGGGTGTCTCCCCTTTGTTCTCCAAGCCTTTTCCTTTCACTATCTCAAGCCATAGTCTTTGTTTTGTTAATACCAGGGTTTTTAACCTTAATGCTAAGGATTTATTTCCCTTATGCTTTCCTCTGGCCAGCAAGGCTGCATATATGTACTTCTTTGAATCAGGGCTCACAGCATTCCTATCAATAACAGGAAGACACTAATTAGCTTTCTAAGATCCACGAATGAGACTGGTACTTACTTATGAAATTTTATGTAACTCCTAAAATCCACCAGAATACAGTAGGCTGTCCCAACATCTGGAACTTTTTAAACAGAATTAACTTATTAGCAGATGGCTGTGGAACAGATTTATTGACATTAAAAAATAAGTCAAAGTGATTAGAATGTGTGTTTTTAAGGACAATTTAAGGACATAATGTATGACATTATGCTTCTTATGTGGAATCTACACTTTAGACTAAGATGAAGTTATTTCCTACTTTGAAAAATATAAGAAGTTATATATATAAGTTTAGAAAAGTCATGTATTAATCCTAATTTTGAGAACTAACATGTGTTCAGATAATTACTTGCTTTATTAATGGATTTCAGGAGTAACCATTTCTTTAGACTTGTGAACAAATTAAATAGTCCTTATCTTATTAATGTGAAAATCCCTTCTGTGCTCTGTCTATCTGGTACATTGGTAATTAAGGATTTAGAGGCCTTTGCCTGAATCTCCTCAGTGAAGCAGGTAAAATCATAGAGTATGTGACTACCTTTATAAATCCTCTAGATTATAGATATCGATGCCCAGTGTTTATTAATTTTGAAAGTTCTAGAAACATAAGCATAGATAAATTCAAAAGAACTGCCATTTCACAGTCCTCATTCATTGATAAAATAAAACCAAAAAGGAACTTGTTCTCTGAGGAGTATGAGCTGAGTTAAACTAAAGATCTGATATATTATTCCCTGTACACGTTTGGGAAGCTGGCAAGTGAGGTCATTCTGTCTTTTTTTACACATCTCAATAACAATACTGTGACAAACAAGAATTAGACACAAGGAGCTCTTAAATGACTAACTTTTAAGTGTCCAGAGGAATAAGTTGTCCAGATTTTCCTACATAATGCATTAAGGTGCAAAATTATTATTTAGTAAAATTATTTGCAAAAAGCTAGCATAATGAATAGGAAACTCTGAAAACACAGCCACCTAAAAGTTTCCATCTATAAATGCAGTGGCTGAGACAAAGGCTCACAGTCAAAACAAGAAGGCTGGATTCACCTGGCACTAGAGTTTCTGGGCTTCCTATAATTCTTAGTGTTTCAAAATTCAGTTAGAACTGATTAGCATACAATAAAACATGTAGTGAGATTTTCTTACTCTAACTAGCAGCTGTAATTACTGAATAATAGTTTTTGATGAAAGAGGCAATTCTTATTTAAATTCAGCATTCCTATTTCCTATTACTGTTCTCTTTCCTGCTTGTGCAGTATGCAGCTTGATCCTTTTTTTAAAACGGGGGTTGTTCATAGGTAGCAGGTCAGTTATGTTCCAACAGAATTTGAACATCCAAGAAGTTTCACAAAGCTCAAGTATTTTTCCTTTTATTACCATTTGTTCTTTCATAACCATTATATTTCTCAATGAAGAACAGTCTGCAACACTCTTGTTTAATCAGCTGAACTGGTCTCTTTAGGCAGAACGAGTCTTATTCCATTGTTACAGTGGCATGGAAGTATATGTTTGGAAACATTTTTTCACTCATTGTCCATTTTCTTTCTTTTCTTCTTTCACTTGCCTGACTTGATTATGACCACACTTCTTCCCTGATCCTGATTACTGCCTATTTGATTAGTGTTGCTTAGCATTTTAATGACTTCTGTGACTTCATCTGAAGTAAATGTACTCATGGAAACAAAAAGAAATAGGCACAGAAAAGTTTGGGAAAGTGGGATATGTAAAACATGGCTGATATTAATGATGTGATTTGGGATCTGAAGTCCCAAAGTGCTGAATTATAACTGCCATTCAGCTTTTGTGAAGCCTTACATACTACAAGCCAGTGAAAAATAATCAAGGAGTTTAACCTGAATCAAGATGTTATTTTTATAAAAGTACATTTGAACTAAGAATGACCTAATATTGTTCGGTCTATTCATGCTTTGCAGATTTAGTTGATTTGCTGCTATTTATTACTTGTACATCCAAGAGAAAAACTGTATGATGTATAAAAAGAGATGGGTAGGACTTCTGCATTATGTTACTTGCAGTTTCATACTTTTGCATTTTAAATAAGAAACACATAGGCTTTTTCTGGAGTGTTATGAGAAATTGATTTGAGGACAAGAAATCTTAGATTCTTCTGATTCTGCTCTGATATAGATCAATCTTCTTGCTGCAGAGCATTATCATTCCTTAGAAAGCATTGTATATATAAATAGACTATAAAATTTTCATAAATATCATAAGCATGTTAGGCTTAAGTACCATGTATTACAGAAAATTATAGGCATATAAGTAGAAGGTTTTACAGTTCACCCATTGATCCATTGAACTCTATAGCAATTTACAGTAACTGGCTGACCACTCAAGAAATTATATATAATCCTTTATAATCCTTTATATGTGGCCATCAATATCATTTATTTTTAAATAAACCATGTTTCAAGTGCATATTTAAAACTGTTTCTCATAAATGGGAAAGTTTAATTAGTGACTATTGTTACTGTTTTTATGAGCTCTGATTTATGAGTTTAAATCGCTTTGGGGATTCATAGTACTTGCTTTCTACTTTATTCTTCTCACAGAAAATTCTTCTTTTGATGAAGGAAAAGTTTATGGGTTTGGTTTTGGTTTTTGTTACTTTCCTTTTTTCTTCTTTTTTTAACATGTGAATAGCTACTTGAGAAGCATTGGTGCAACCCATGTATTACACAAAAAAATTTACCAGCATACTTCTACTGAATTGGATTTTCACAATAGGCTTTTACTAAAAATATTCAAAAGATGATGTACAAGTCACAAGAATCATCAGAAGAGTAGGGTAGAATATCAGAAAGTAAAATCATTGATCTGAAATGTCTGAATAGACAATTGTATTCATTTATTAATTTATTCATTTTATTCCTCTCTATAATTCCCCATCCTTATCAGGAACTTCCCCCATTTATTAATTTTAACCGAAGATCAGAAAATAAATGTAGCATAAAGATTGTTCAATCAATTTTTTTTCTAAAAAGCACAAAGGGAAGTTTGAAAACTCTGTTCCATTCTTTACCTAAGTGACCAACACAACTGACCTCACCAACCCACAAAATTATTTAATTTTGAAAAATGATAAATTTATGAACATACTTCTGCTCTGTATAAGTGCACAGCAGCACTGTCTGTGAAAACAGGTTTATAGACCCTAACGGCACTGTAAGTGCTTAACAATAATTTCTTATTATTTCTGTTGGACTTTACTCCAGGGATCATATAGCTATTTAAAAATTAATTTTACAGATGCAAGGGTTTTTTGGTCTAAAGAAATTTCAGACCCACATTCGTTATGCATATTTGACCTCTGCCCTCCATTCTGAGTCAGAAAGGCTGTGAGGCTGTTGTCTTTTTCTGTCAAAGTGAGCAAAACTGACAGTTGCTCCATTAATGAGAAATTCAGCTATTGATCTGATCTTTTCTCCACTGCCATTGATTTCTGTTCTTTGTTTTGTCATCTGGACCTAAAACTGTCGATAAGCTATTGACTGAAGGATAGAAAGTCAATCATTTGTATTCTCCTTAGAGCTTGTGAAAATAGAATTTATCTTTATATACTATGAAATTCTGAGCCTGTAATAAAGCTGTTTTCAGTCATTCTGGGTTTAAGAAGTTTATGATTATGAAAGATAATTTTCAACACAATTAATTTACAGATTAATGATTTCTAAATGGCAATGGGGAACAACTCAGAATTAAACATCTGTAAGTCATCTTACATGGTATATATTTTAACAATAGATTACAACAATATCTCCTCTGGTAATATAACGTTTTAAATCCATGCAACAATGCCCAAATTCCTATTAGGTTTTATTTTGGGCCCTTTTTAATTCAAGGAAAGAGCAAACAAAATACAAGATATAGAAATCCCTGGAAAATCTATCAACTACATATTTCAGTGTGGTATAGAAGAGAGGGTTTGAAGAAGAAAGGATGATTTGAGGAATTTTTTTTATAATACACACTTATAAAGAAATCATTGCTAGATTCAATTTTCTCTTTAGATTACTAGTTACATGTGCACTTTGAGGGATTCCGAATTCTCTGCTGGATGACCTCAGATTTAGAGGTGCATCTAGGTAATTTGCTTTTCAAATAGCACTTTTTTTACATCTCTGTGAGTAACGTTTTATGACATATTTTACTTGATACTTCTATACATGGTCTCCCAATTGAGACGTCTAAGTAAATTAACAGAAAGAAGCAGAAGCCAGAAAGACACCAGGCAGATATATAAGTCCTACTTGCAAAGAACAGTGAGTATTTTTATATTTAACCAGATCCCCCATGTAAAATAGGAATAATATTGAGGATAGCCTGCTAAAGGCACATAGTAGGAAAGAGCTTCAAGCATTTGAGGGAGCTGCTCACTTCGAGGAACTTAGAGTTACAGGGAAGACAACGAAAATAAATACCAATATGAGAAAATACAAATTCTTCTCAAAAAGTGTTTCAAGAACAATGGCAAAGGTAACTTTTACTGGTGATTCTAGTAGCTTTGAAATGGAAATCAAAATGTTAGTGAAATGACCAGAAGCAAATAATGGACAGATTGTGTTGGATGCAATTATGTACACAAAAAACTCCCAAACACTTTACTTATTTATCTTTGCCACTTTACATTACATCAATCTCTATTTTTTTTTAGAGAAGTGCTGTCATGGTACTCTTGACCACAAACAGCCACAAAAATTTGACTAAATCAGGATAAAGTTTTAAAATCCAAGGAAATTCCATTAAAACCTGCGTGAGGAAACTCTCAGCAGGACTCTTCTTACTTATATATTTATTTATGCTCATGGTGATATATAGGTGCATATTGAAAGCATGGGAAGTGTATATTGTAAAGGGCAAAAACCCTGCAGGCAACTCAAGAGGAAAAAGATAGATGATGTAGTTAAAAGTGAGCAACAAATATAATTATTTAAGGACTATGGGAGTTATAGTTACCACTTCTGCCTACAGGAATGAATTGTAAATATCCATTTAGAGAAATGAAGAAATAGTTTCCATGCTAGTAGATAAACATGATCTATTACAGAGTTTTATAGAGTTTAAGTACATTGTGTTTTTTGTATTTTTGGGTCCGAAAACTAAGAATAACAGAGCTACTAGTTTTTTTTTGTAGTTAATTTTTGGTTTTTTGCCTGGAAGACCTTGTTCAACTGGAAAATGTGATCCCAAGACTGCAGTTATTGCTTCTCAGGAACTCACAGCCAGAGATGTTTAATGACCCATATTAGCCTTCTCAAAAGGAAGTGCTCTGCTCTCCTAAAACAGATGGAATATCCTTAAGAAATATGTATGTTTACATTATTTTTAATATTAGAATATTTGCTTTGTATGCAAGTACACTAGAGCAGATTTTAGAGATATTTGATCTGTGGGGAAGAAAAAAGGGAAAAATTAAAAAAAAAAAAAGTTAGTCTGTTGTTGTAGGTTGGGTTGGTTTAGTCAGGGATTTTAATTAATGTTAGTTAGGTTGGTTCCCTGTACCCCTAATTTTCCCTAACAATGGTTTGCTCAAAGTTGTTTACCACAGGAGCTCTTAACACTCAGACCTGTCAATCTTCTCACCTTACACAGTTTTCTCCTTACAAGGTTCTGTCAGTCAGGGATTGTCACTCCTTCTTGGGGTGTCAGTCTTGTAACCACTCCCTGATTCTTCATGAAAGTTCTGCATCAATCACTCTACTTTAGCACTTCTATTTGTCCCAGAACACTGTGCCCACCTCTGTTATGTTGCCATAGGTTGTCATAATCCATGTCACTCCCCTGTCGTTTATCCCTATTGGGTGAGCCAGGTTTCCACCCCTGTCTGCCCACCCTCTATTTAATCTGTTGCAAGTCCTTTGTCCAGTTGACATTTGCGCTGTGTTCAGTCCAGAGAGCATCCCTCCACGCATGGGGGAATAAAAGTTCTTTGGACCAGCAAGCAAAGTGTCCTTCTCTCATCCCTTCGCTTCCTCTCAGCGTGAATCTACGGAAGCTGTGTTACCAATGCCGGGGCGCTCAGCACTATCGGGCAGGCAAATGCCATAACCCTGGAGCGCCCGCTCACGTGGTGGCTGCGGTCTCACAAAGGCAGCGCTGGCCGGCGCTTTTCGACTGCTTGAGGTCGTAGCAGGTAACAGCCACAGTCTGTAAAATCCTTGCCCATCAGGGAAAGGTTATTTATGCTTAATTTAACAACATCAGTTTGTTGACCATGAAAATTTTGGGTGTATAATCCATAGAAATTTTTACTTATCAAGACAGCTTTAGTAATCCATTTCAATTTAAAAAATTCCATTTTTTTCAAAGGCCTATGACTATATCACTAAGAGAAAGATACATAATCTATGTATTAAATGATCAGTTTTTCACTGGAGGGCTTCATTTATTTCCATTCTAAAGAATATTTTATGCAAATACAGTATTCAAGAATTTTGGTGATCAAGATGTGAAACTTGGTTGCAGACTTTTATTTGTGCTAAAACATTGAGAGATTGTTTCAAAAAAACCCACCTTTTCCTGTCTTATTTACATAGGAAATATCAAATTCAAGATTGGCACAAGGAAAGTACTCATTTAAAATGAGTTCCCCTAATAAATTTTCATAGAGCACCAAGAAATACAGAATATGAAACCTTTAACATAGAAAAAATGCATTTTTAAAAGCAGTTCTGGATAAGTTTTGGCACTGATCTTAACCTTGAATGAGAGTGTATTCTTGTGACAAGAACAATCTGGTTGAAATTATAGAATTTCCAAAGTTAGAAATTTATTTTTGTTCATATCAGAGATCCCAGAATATCAAAGAGTGCAGGAAATATTACAAAGTATTTTTACTTTCAGGTTTTTTACTTGCTTCCAACTCTGTTACTTTTGTCATCCAAAAAAGATAACATTAAATTCATCTAGAGAACCTGAATCATTAAACCCTTTTGTCAAATGTAAAGACGTAGTACATTTAAAACTATAAGTGACATTTAATCAGTTTCATTGTTTAAATATTATGCACAGCTGTCAAAACATCATCATGAAAAGCTACAAGATTTTTGTCAGTCATTGCACAAACAGATTGACACAGAACCCTGTGTAAAATGATCTATGTTATATAAACACATAAAGATCTAAACATGTACCTTCATTCAGTGAACAGTGAAGAGATCATCAAGCTTTTAATACTTCTGTTTCCTAATTAAAAAATGTACCAGTGCAATAATCTTCTCCAAAACTGAGAGAATTGTAAGTCTTTAAAGGCATGGACTAAAAGTTGGGGGGTTATCATATATTTTAGTTTTACTGAATTAGATTAACATGAATGAAAAGCAGGCTTGGAAAACTGAAATGTGAGCAACGTGAGTTCTGAAGTTGCAATTATAGCACATCCTTTCAGCCTGGGTCTGGGAATCATCAAGTATGGTCCCAAGAGAGTGGGACCAGCTCTATTTCTATTATGGAACACGATACATGCTTTCAAACTGCTTGCAAACTCTTCCCAAAATGAATTAAATATAAAGTACTCAAAGCACTACTTTGTGAGTTTTTATGTCATTCAAAATAGATCTTACTTCCAGATCAATATGCTCCCATTTGTTGACATACACATGTGCCCTGTTAAAGATATGGATATTTTCCTCTTATCATCCCTGACTGATTTGCAGCATGATGTGTGGAACAGATAAAGTAGGATGAGATCACCCTGTGTTTGCTATTGGAACTTCATGAAATTGTTTTTCAGTTAAATAAATTTGGCACCATTTCTTAAGAAAGCTATTAATCATTTTGTGCCAGGAAAAAAGATTTCAGAGAGAAATTTCCCTTAAGGGAAGTCAGTGGGAGTTGCTCTTATCAAAAATTTGTCAGCAATCTTCCGACAATCACAAATTTACATGGCAATTTTTACTGAAAATAATGCCCTACTGAAAACTAGTCTGCCACTTGAATTAAAAAAATGTGTCGTTATCAATTAGCTGAACTTTTCAATTTAATTTGTAAAGTTATATAATATAAATTTTCTTTAAAAATGAAAGTAATAAAAATTTCATACTGATTGTTTTACTTATTTTTTCTTCTTGCGATAATTATTAGTATTATGATACTGTCCTTATTTCTGCTATTCTTTGGGGCTCTGAAGACCATGTTTCCTGTGATCATTTTCATCATTCTTCTCATTACTACTGCTTGCTAATGACAAGCATTTGTTGATTTGTTTTTTTTATTTTTTAATGCTTGTTGAAAAATGTATAGCCTTCATGATGGTATAGGTAACATGCCTTTACTTTTTCCTTTACCTACTAATTGGCTCCAGGACTATGGGCAGGCAGTGGGGAGGTTCTAGGTGATGCTGAACATGGAGACTAAGGTCTGTTAGTGTCTTCATTTGTTTCATATACACTGATTTTGCTAGAGTTTTACCATCTTAAGGAAAGCTGGTCCTTTACAAACCTCTTACTGATCCTAATAAGACTTTTTATTTCATGTATCACATCACTTAATCATATTCTCATTTGTTGTTAAATAATTTACCTGGAGGTTTTGAGTTGGCTTTTGTCCTTCCTAGCAGTTTTCTACATCTCATTTCTATGTGCATTATAAGGCTCAGAAATTATTTGTTGCAAAATGCAACAGAAATTTCTGCTTCAATTACAATACTTAATTTCCTCTTACTAAATCATTTTTAATAGCCAATTTTCTGAGAAACCTGGGTTTCCCAGTTTTCCTGTAGGTATTGTTGTCAGTAACAAGATTACATTGTGAAAGAAGTTGTCATCAGAAGGCAAACAGGTTTTATCTTTACTGACCTTAAGCACTACTGTCCTTTTCACTTTCTTCAGGTTTCAATCATGTTTGTATCATATTTATCTTATCTGAAGAAACAGACAAAATATCCTACTCAGGAATGTGGTCAGGCAGACAGCACATTAGTTTCATTTCAGACTATGCAACAGTTTTTCCAAATGTCAGAGTATTACTGTTTTTTAAAAACACAAATGAGCAGTTTTCCTCTGCTATAGAAAACTTTCACATAAAACCAAAACTGGCATTTCCTCATGCGTCAATTTTCCTTTATTTTATAATCATCTGAGAAAGTTGCTGCCAATACAAGAAAGACAGACATAACATTTACACAAAACATGTATTTTTATTCCAAAGCACTGACGCTGTACCAGTGCTTTTTTTTTTAGAACTCTGCTGTATTCTATCTTTTATACACAATATAAACCTCAGCCCCAGAAACAAGACAACTCCCAAATATCTAGAAGTTTCAAATCAATACCTCTAAGTTCTGATACATATTTCACATAAATACATACAGCTCAAAATTCACAAGTCTAATGTTTTTTTGCTGTAGCATGTGAAGATTTTTGACATAATGAATTATAAATCTAAAACTAATTTTAAATGGCATTGAAATCAAGACCAATTTTTTGCAGAGCCATTTTCAATGGGCAGGTCATATAGATTCACATCATTTTCACATGCTCAGTAGCAACAGGAAATGTTGACTGGGCAAAATAAAATTTTAAAAGTCTCAAAAATCAGTTTTTGGTTTTATTCATACAGACAAAGAGGCTTGGTGCTGCATAAAAGGAGCACACTAATTTTTAGATATCATGCAAATACTGTTATGGTGTATCCTAGAGACGTATCTGGCCTCAGAAAGAAGACCCTGATATCAGTAAGGCACTTTTCATACTGAAAATCCTAATGCTGTTTGTACTGACTGACTAATCAACTATCAAGGAAACACTGCTTGAAACAGTGTTTTTCATTTGAAATGGTGTGAAAGTCAAGGGGTAGCATACTGAAATCATGTGACTGATGGACATGGAGTCTCTTGACTTGGGAAAGTAGCACAACACCTATTTAAGAGAAAGATCCTACTTTAAAAAGCACATGCTCAATCTTGGCATAAAGAGGGAGACCAGATGTTCTCATATCTAATCTAAGCAGATGCAGGTAAAATTGAAGAGCAGCATCCACTTTTACAGCCAAAAAATGAGAATATTGAATGATTAGAACTAGTTAGTAACATTTATAATTTTTATCTTCTCTTTAAAAAAAAAGGAAGAAAAAAAGCCTAACTTCTAATTAAATACAACACCTGCTCCCAAAATAACTTAATTTGTCAGAGCAAAGGTTTTTCTAAGCAGCGGATTACAATGTATGAAACTGTGTAAATTTCTCATCCAAGTTATATAGTGCTCAGCCTGATTAGGAGCTTGGGGTGAGTTACCTGCTGTCTCTGAGGCTTGAAGTAAAAAATGAGCTAAAACTCCTGTGGAGCTGAGAGAAAATAGCACAGCACAAATCAGTGTCACATGGCTGAATTCTCATCTGGTCCCAAGAACAGTCACCTCACACCTGTTGCCCAAAGAGAGATGCCCCTGCCCTGCTCAGGAGAGTGCCAGGATACCAATCAGCTTGAACCAAAACCATGCCAGAATCATGATTAATATTACACTTAAAAGAGGTAAGTGACCTTACCCAGGTGCTTTGGCTTTATACCAGTATGGTTAATTTATGTATGTTAGTTTTATTTATGGCTGATGTTGATGAAGCCAGCAGTGATGAAGACAATTAAATCTGCTGATTTCTAAAGAACCTATAGAAGTTTTAGCAGTATCACCTTTAATATAATTGTATTCCTCCAGCATATCATTAGCTTTCACTTCCACTGATCCTCTCTATTATTTTAATTCTATTACCTTTTTTCTTTTTTTTTTTCTTTTCTTTTTTTTTTTTTTTTTTTTTTATTTTGGGCAGGTTTCACTTGCTTCTTTCTAGTTTACTAGAGAAAACAGAAGAGTCAGAAGGAAGAGAAGAAGAGGTGAGTTCATTAAGAGATGTCAGCCTGAGAGGAACAGAGCTCTCTTGCTCTGCTATTTAAACCTTCCAAGACAGGTTCCAGCAATGCAATCTCTTTTCTACATTTAGACTCTCCTACTGTCTTGCAGGTCTCATTTTTATTGTGTGAGGCATTTAATCTCTTCCATCTTTTTCCTCATTCATAACCTAGTATCCAATTACAGTAACTATTCTTGCTTCCTCATGTCAGCTATATCTTTTCAATATTTATTATTTTCAAATAGTATCTCTTACCACAGACTTTCTTCATATTTCTAGCCTTAAAAAGCCAATTAAAATTCAAAGGAGCTGATAAGTCTAACTTTTTCACTGTTTTTATTGATTTCCATCACAGTAAGTTTTTACATGCAAATATAGTCTTCAGCTTGATATTTCAGAGTTAGGCAAAAAACCATGGCCATTTGCACTTTATGATTCCTACTGAAATTTGCCCCAGGCAAAATGTTTGATTCACTGTAGCTGATCGGAATGATTAAGATATCAAGTTTAAGTAACTATTTTTTATGCTTCATTTGACATCTCAAAACCTGCATGTGCATCTGTTTCCAAGAGAACTGCCAATTCTGACAGAGATAACTGCCTCAAGACCATGCCTTGTAGTATATTTTAAAAAGGTACTAATTGCCACATTCAAGTTAGATGAGCTTGCACAAACTTGTAATATCTCTAATTTAATCTATGTACAATAATTACTTAAAACAAATACAATTTATACCATTTAAAAGGTGGTGTTGTAACTTGCAGGTGTTCATAGGATGAGTATATTAAGCCTAGTTCATTATCTTATGTATCTCCCTATCCTGCTGCCTTTTCAAGACATTTTGTAATTCCAATAATTGGAGAGTCTGATGTATTCTTATGTGCAAAAATGATAGCAATCATGACATTTTTTCCAGCCCTATTTTAAGAAACATACAAGAAAGTTCCCAACTGTTTTCATTCTCAAGGGTGAGGAAAAGAAAGCATTTTACTGTTCTTTTAAATAATCTTAGAATATAAACAAGCCTAGAGACTGTAGCTAAGTGTCTTTGATTACACACTAGTCACTGACATACCTATTTCCAATTAGATTTAATGCTCAGTAACATAATGTACAAAAATAAAAATACTTCAGAGAAAACATCTAAAAAAGGTTATTTGAAACAATCAGCTCTAGTATTCTAATTTATTCAGTAAGACCTGTATTTTAACAGGAAAAGAAACAAAATGCAATAGCATAAAAATACCCTGATATTACTTAGTCCACAGCTGGAGATTTTGACAAGAAGTAGAGAGACAGTGATATAGAAAGAGAAAAATGGGCTTTTTATAGATATGAAATATAAAGTGATCATGTTTTGCAGAATTTTTGGTATATACACAAAATTCCTGCTACTGGCAGCAAACATACAGAATGTAATGCAACAAGAAGAAAATCAACATTATTTTTTTAAAAAGTCACATATTTTTTATTTGCATGGAGTTTCAAAATTTTTTTGAAATGGTGACTTGACAAAACAACACAAAAAATGTACTTAAATTCCATATTTAGGATAAAAAAGACAAAATATTTCTTGGATTTGGTGACTATGGAAAACATAAACATGAGTCTTTCAATTCAAGGTTTCTGAACATCTCTGAAGAATGACCTGTACAGCTAATATTTTTTTCCTGATATATATAGGCAATAAAGACTTCAATTGTCCTGTCAATGAGTTATTTTCTTTCTTATCTGTTTTTAAAACTAAACCTGGAAGAAAATAATCAAGACTATTTTTTTTAATTTCACCGGATGTGCCATTAAAATATATTTCATCCCATAAAAGGTTTTATTTTGCTCCAATTTTGTTTTGAAACTTCAGAAAAGGTTCTGATTTTTTTTCTTTTTCAGAAATCTGCAAATGAAGAAGCTGATGGTTTAGCCATTTGCCTGTGGATTAAAACTCTTGCTGTGAAGATGTCGCATGATATTGTGCTCAGCTCCATGTGTCAGGAAAACAATCTAACTACCCATGCAGTGTTTAGTACAGAGGTCTTCTGTTGATAGTATTCCTGTCAATACTATGCCATTCCCTGAATTGACAATAAAAAAAATGTCTATTTTTCCCAGTGATTCTTTTAACAGTGCAGAGAGATGTTGTTGACATAGGGATTCCTTACCTTTTGCAGATATAAACATATCTGTTACAGAGAATAGCAGTAGTAGAGAGCCTCACTTTTGTCATAAACTTCTCATAAACACCTGATGTACTGACAGACTGAATGTCAGGAGCAAACATGCCCAGAGAGCCCCTCTCTCAAACCCCCTTGGGGATCCCTCACCCTCACTGAGGTCTCCAATGTCCCAGCTCCTGCAAGAAGAGAATGACACAATTGGATGTAAATGTAGTGTCTCAAATTGTAAATTTATTTTGCCCCCCATTTTCTGCTCCAATGTTTTTCAGGTAAGCCAAAATTTGCTCCACTCCAGTGTAATTTCACATATTGAATGCAAACTTCAAAGATGTAGCCTAGAAGAATATTGTTTAGTACTACTTAGACCTTTCCAGAAAAACATAGTAGGCCTTTTCTATTAAAATTTCAATATTTTCCACAATTCCTGTTTATGTTTCCATACTGACATACCGCTCATATTGTTTTTTCTTAAAATCTGCCTTTCTTTTCCACTCTGTGATTTCCACGTTATAATTACTAATAAAGTAATATGCTTAGCAGGAATACTGTTGAAGTCTGAGTGTTACCAGTAGCTTCATTGCAGCATACTACATCTCATAATACCATTTTGGTTACAGAGAGTCTGAGAAAGATGTACTTTGTATCAGACAAAATCAGAAAGTCACTATTTTAAAATAAGAAAGTAGGTAATTAGCATCTGAGAAATTTTAAAAAACAGTGTCTGTTACTAGAAATCCTCCAACAGAGGTAATTTTGATATTAGAAGTGTGGAAAATAAGTTTCTATATCCATTCCTGAGTCTGAATCATCTTTTTGAGAGTTTTTCCAGGGCTATAGCTGACGAGATAAGAGCTCAGAATCCTGGTTGTTCTAGAATCAGAATATGAAAATAAAATTCACATACACATTTGACCTTTCTGTCATCAATATTTGACTTGTGTCAAACTACCAACATTCTAAGAAAATAGTAGCAAATGTATATTTATTTTCAGCTTTCTTTTTAAAATGCTCTTTACATGAAAACAGGCGACAAAAAGCATTTCCTGCTTCCACTCCTAAATTTTTCCCATTAATACAATATGTATCCACACATCCTAACATTCTGGCTGTGTGATTCATCCTGCCACGTTGCAATAATTCCTATGTTATCACACTTCTCCTCTAGTATTCTTGATTCAAATTCATCCTGTTTAACACCCATGCCATTGGAAGCTATAGGTAAGGAAAATGTGCTGCTGCAAATGGATTTACAGGCTCTCAATGGACTTCCTGCAGCTTTTGCTGTGTCTTCTAGAATTTAAGTTTTGATAAAAAAGACAGGTCACAGAGCAAATATTAGGAAAGGCCTTCTCTGTGCAAACCATATTCAGAAGAAAACAATTTTTTCTAACAGAAAGACTCCTGTTCATGTTACTGCATTGTTAAATATAACAGTGTAATTAACTATGCTGTTTACCAAAAAGCTGCTGATTGTCATAGCAGAACCAATAAGCTGTGGCACTTATCCACTGTGACTAACAGTATCTGCCACTTCTGAAACCCCATTCAGTTGGAAATGTTTCTTCAACAGAATAGGAATTGTGGCTACACAGGTTTACAACATTTTACTTCTAAAAGTTTGCTCTTTCTTGAAGGAAAAATATCAGGAGAAGAATTTCAACTTTAGTCAGCTGAAAACTGGTAGAATTTCTCAGAAAGTTGTTCAGCAGCAAAGGTTTTTTTCAGCTTATCATAGAATGGTTTGAGTTGGCAAGGACCTTAAAGACCGCTTGGTTCTAACTTGTCTTGGTCAAGGACACCTTCCACTAAACCAGGTTACTCAAGGCCCCATCAAACATGGCCTTAAATACTTCCACATATGGAGTATACACAACTTCTCCGGGCAATCTCCTCCTGGTCTCACCACCCTCATAGTGAAGAATTTCTTTCTAAGAAATCTAAGCCTATCTTCTTTCAGTTAAATGCCATTCCCTCTTGTCCTGTCTCTATGTGTAAAAAAGACAATGTGCCTCTCCAGCTTTCTTGTAGGGTCCTTTTAGGTAAAGGAAAGCAGCTACAAGGTCTCCCCAGAGTCTTCTCTTTTCTAGGCTGAAAAATCCCAACTGTCTCAGCTTGTCTTCTCTTCATAGAAGAGGCATTCCAGCCATCTGATCATCTCTGTGGCTCTGCTCTGAACTCACTCCAACAAGCTCATGTCTTTCTTATGTTTGGGGCTTAGCATACTTTGACTTTCTAGCTTATATCTTAAGACAGTGTTAGAATAGCGTTATAGAAAAAGAGTCAGGAACAAATATACATGAAATTCCCACAGAATTTCTGAAATGCTGAAGAAAAAGATTTACTTATTTTCCTGAAAGCGACTTATTCACCTGATATTTGGAAGGAGCTACTAAGGGAATTTCTTCATCAGTTATCTCATATTTTTTTAGTAACTCTACATCTTTTCTGGCATTTAAAATGCCTTGTGTAACCACAAATATTCTTGTGTGCTAGGATACATGAAGAGAACCCAGAGCAGAAAATAGGAAGAAAATAAGTTCCAAATATTTCCGCACACATCCCATTTGTGCTTCTCTTGCAGTTTGAACTGTCATCAGAGTCTTAAAGCTCAGTCTTATACAATGACATTTGTGGAGGAAATGCATAGAGATGAAAAGGAGTCAGTGTGAAAACAAGAAGGATTTATTAAAGTATTTTTAAACAAGAAGGGAGAATAATTGGGTTTTTTCCTTCTTTCCCTCTGACCTGCATCAGAGATTTCAGAATGTATTCACTATTATTGCTATATTTACAAAACATATCATATCAGAAATACAGCTAAAACCTCTTGAAGAAGTGTATCATAATAGAAGAGTTGCACAGACAATAATAAAAATGCATAAAGTTGAAGTAGAACTATTCAGTGAGTGGTTGCTCACACTGATATATTCTCTCTGGCCATAAAGTGTAGATATAAGTTTAAAAAGAAAATATAAAAAACCTCAAAAGCATTAGCACAGTGGGACACCAAGATGCATCTCAGGGCTCTGCAGTAATAGAGCTGAATAAAAATTATGCTATTAAGGTAGCCAGAAATACAAATTTGCTTACAGAGCTAGAATTTCAGTGTGAAACTCCTGGAGAGGGAAACATGCTTCAGGGTGGTTAGTTCTGCCACTGAGACCATGCATCCATATCATTTAAACTGTGGCTATACATAAAAAAGCAACATCAGAAACTTTGCTTCCTTTTGGATAGTAAAAATGACCTAGCAGAAAAAAATGAGACAGTTTGTCATTCTTTAGAGACTCACAGCAAGTAATGACTTAAGCTTTCTGTTAAAGAAAATTGGGGGAAGAGAGATGGCAAGAGCGGTGACCAACAGGGAAGGATGGACACAACCAACCTCCCAGTTCCCAGACTGTGCCTCACTTTACCCTGACCATCTAAAGTGAAGTGACTGATAAAAGCTTTGTCAGCTGCACTCACTTTTCCCAAGAAAGATATTTCATAGCTGTCTACAATAGCTGGTAGGATTCAGCTGCTAGAGGTGACCAGCTCTTTCTTATGGCAGTAGAGGAATTCTAGGCAGATAGTTTAGTCTTTCACACTGCTAAATTAGGTCAGATTTGATCCACTTTGGTAACTGCCCATATAAATGAGTTGAATGTGACCAGGGTGTTCTGTCACACTGAGCTCTACTTGTATGTTATGATTCTTGGCTATATACTTCAAATTTTTTTGCTTTCCAGAATGAAGTAGTAGCATTCAAATTGTTTGTAGGGAGTGGTCCATAGCCAGTTAATTGTGTGTGCTGTGCTTAGGAATTGTTCAAGTAGTCCTGCTTGATAAATATAAATATAAATATAAATATAAATATAAATATAAATATAAATATAAATATATAGTATAAATCAATACTATGTCAGGTACCATGTTAAAAATTTAAGTGTGGCAAGTGAAGTAACACAGCATAGGAGTCTTGGCACTGTCCAATTCTCCAGTATAAAACTGCCCATATGTCTCTTTCCCTAATCTCTTTAGGCCACTTTAGAGTCTTGTGCTTTTTAATGGATGAACATACAACTATAATTTTTTCCCTACAAGGTATACATCAATCACTTTTATGTTAATTTCTGCTAGACAATGGAAGTCTGTATACAGCTAAGTGGCAAGAGACAAGCCTTCTGCTGAAACATTCAAATAGCCCAAGACTACTTTTAGCCAGTAAAATATCTAACAGGCCACAGAACACTTCTAGCTAAACTAGGGCAATAAAGTCATGGGGGGTAAATGGTAAAGTTTCAGCTCCAGCTTACCAGTATAAAATTATCTCCATAGTGTTTATGTCATCTGGTTGCAAATTAATATAACAAGAATCTAAATTGTATTATGTTTGCAGAGTTAGAATTCCATCTCTGGTAGATGTTTTTCATGCCTGTTTCAGGCTTACAAAAGTTTTATTTTAAGTGAAGTTGAAATGAAAGTATTGGAAAAATCTTGCAAACAGAACACTGTTATTCCATTTGAAATGTCTCTGTTGCTAAATCTCCCATTACATTTTTAGTTTGCATCACCATGCAATGACAACTGGCATAAAACCTAATGTACTTCCTTGAAATTTATGTAATCTCTAAAGAGTCATAACCATGAGAAATGTATTACAACACCAATAACACATGCATTCAGTCTTGAAAAGAGTTTTTCTCAAAGAATACAAATATTCATGTTAACTTTTGGTAAAACTCAAATAAGAGTTCATTAAGTGGCACTTGTTATTAATGGCAAGCATGAGGAGTGGCAAGAGTAACTCTGCAGGACGGCTGGAAATTATTTTATTTCTGTTTTTCTTGCAAAACTGCAAGAAACCAACAGGTTTTGCATTTCTACCAAGAACCAGCAGGAGTTACATTTCTTGTTGCTTTCATGCATCTGCCGCCATTAACAATGTTATCATGTTCGGGTGACACAGGCAGACACCAAGAAAAGGAACAGGTGTGGCCCCAGTATTTTTCCATGTCTTTGATATATTACTATACAAACTGAGAGGTGTCTTGGAATGTGTTGCACCCACTTTCTGTGCCTGCCTCACTTTCTAATTTTGTTGTATTGTCAACACAAAAACAAAGTAGTGATAGAACCTAAAAATGCCAGATGTCAGTGGTATACAGTGCAGATGCATAAACCTTGTATTTGCTTCTGGTAGGTTTAATTTGATGTGATAAAAAAAGTATTTATTTGGTGTACTTTCCCTGTAATTACTAGAAAGTTTATTCATATATAGCAAATATTCATATTTTTTCTTTTGTACCCTTTTTTCCATCATATGTGCTCTCAAAGTATTTCTTTCTTTAAAAAAATGCAAAAGGTGCTTAACCAATTTTCAAATCGTTCTTTACCGCTATAGTTCATATTCTACCACATGGTTTTAATGACTCTAAAATAAAATAATAAACCAGAAAAAAAACCTACAAAATCAAAATTAATTGCCTACGGCAGCCCAAATAACATATTGCATTACTGTTTATAAGCACAATAGTATAGCGAAATCAATAAATCCTACTCCCACTGAACTACTGTATGTCAGTACATGGGTTTTGTAATATTATTTAATTATTTTTTCAAGAACCTTTCCATGTTAGGAAGAAACTTATAAAACTATTTAATCAATAATATGTTTCCCTTTGATGTTATCATAACTCCTTTTCTTTTGTCAGGGTATGAAACGTTTACGGTTAAACAAAGTTTGCTGAATGTTTATATGATTTATCAGCTTTAGGCGGGAGGTTTCTTTTTGGAAAGTAAACCAAAGACTTGGGCTCTGATCCAGGCCATCTCATAAACACGTGGTTAATTATAAACACAGAAACAATGTTCTTAAAGCCATGCACAAAAGAAAATGAAACACATTTTATTTCCTCTGTCTGCATCAAAACTTAAATTAGCAAGAGATGCCAGTCCTGTTCTGTCTCTTTTGGCTTTTTTCCTTCCCTTGTTACTTGGAAAACCAAAATATTCTTAATTGTGATATACTATTAAATTCTATGGAGGAATAGAAAAGTTTTGCCAGTTCATACTGAGAAATAGGTAGACACCTGGAAACTTTATTTTTAGTTCTCCACACATCATCTTGTCACCATTTTTCAAGACCTAGTTTACACTATAATGACACAGTAAGTGGGAGCCTCAGTCACTGTCTCCCTGCTGATGAAGCAATCAAAATACACCTGTTTTCTACTGGGAAAAATACAGCAGTAGTTGTGGTGGCTTTTTAACCTGCAAGATGGTGATAAACTAGCATGCTGTAAACATTTGAATTGGACAAACTTTCTCTTACTGTTTGCAAATTGAACATGAGCAGCAGGATACTGGCTCATGCATTCCTCTGTGTGATGACAGACCATACAGCCACAGGTAAAAAATTATAGTTGTTCCTAGCAAAGAAATTCCAAGAATTTGACCTATGGGAAATACCTTCTTGATCACAACTTCAGCACTGATGACGTAAGGATCGCGCCCTGGCTGAAAAGAGGTTTTGTTGTCTATAGAAAAATGTCTAAGACCTTATCTCTAGTTGTGACCAATTTCTGATACTTTATGCTATTTTATCATCCCATGCTACAAAAGGAATAAAAGCAAGATAAAATATTGTTGGACCTAGTAGCTGTCTAACCAAAGCCAGAAGCTTTAGATTAATACTTTGTCACACTTATCACATCTAACACATCTAGGAGAGAGAGATGACTCTGTTAACCTCTCTTGGGTGGGGGACACCCACAGACTCATATGCTTTAGTCTCTGACATTATCATGATCCCTTACACATCCTACAGTTGTTTATATAAGCTTATGTTCTCCATTACAAAAAAAAAAAAAAAAAAAAAAAAAAACACACAAAAAAAAAAAAAAAACAAAAAAAAACCAAAATATTGGTTCTTTTTTGCTTGCAATCCCATGGACTGAACGTGAAGTCTTTTTTTCTATATGCTTGACACCCCCCTATTACTAAAATATCTGAGTTGAGAAGTGATCAGCTAGTCTTTGAGATCTTAAAAAGGCTGCTTTCCTAAAGGGAAAGATAAACAAACTGCTGCTAGTTTTAAGGTATTTCATTTTTTGGTTTATACACATTTCTTAAAGGAGTGGGAGAGGAATGGCTCATTTCCCTGAACTTTGTTGAAAACTGCCACACTTACAATTTGGCTTGCTATGAATTTCATGACCCATTGTGACCTGATAGGAATCCTGAACATTTGTGATTTTTTTTTTTTTTCCTGAGGAAAGGGTTTGTTTTTTTTTTCCCTTGTTTCCCTCATGACATTAATGGATTCAAAGATGGTTCCAGTTTTCATTGCTTTAAACACGATGTCCTAGACACTCCCTTAGCAGGTCAAATGCTGAGGGCCTGCCAATCTGATCAGGGATCTGGACATGTCCCAGTGACACTAAACTAACACTCAATTGTTCCCTCCTTTAACCTAAATATGGACTACATCCAGTCACACTTGGTAACAATAATATGATGCAGAATAATGTTATGTGCAAAAGAATTCTTAGCATATTCTTAAAGCTATAAGGTCAAATACCATAAAAATTAGGAGATACCAGATATAAATTCACTAGTGTTTTTCTTTGTCCTACTATCTAATATCATTTTTTATGGTCCACTAACTCTTGCAGCAAACTGAAATAAACTAACCCAAGTATTTTTTCACCCCCCAACTCATAACGTGGCCCTCTATGTAATACAACTCATACAATTTAAAAAAAAAATATTAAATATCTTTTTAGCTTTTCTATGGCAGTGATCACTACAGTATCTGCATCTTCCATAAATATTAATGGGACTCTTCATAGCATTTTAATAAGAGGAAAGGGTGGCGATCTTGTTAAATAAAATGGAGAGGAATTACAAAGAAGCACAATTTGAAATCAAACTTATTAACACAGTTAACATTAATGCATTTTCTATTTCCAGAGCAGTTCTTACAGACGGCAACTGCAGCTGTGAGCTCTCAGCAGTTCTGAAGATAACCTTCCCCAAGTTAAGCCTGCGGAAAATGATGGAGACATAATTAATATGCAGTCTTTTAAGTTTTCAGCTTTCTGTGGCTTAAAATATTGCCACAGATGTTTTGTAGCAGAGGTAGGAACCGTGTTTGTTCATTAGGACACTATTTATTACTCTTAACCATCCTCTAATTACCTATTCAGTAAACCATTTCTAGTTTTTTCAGGGAAAAAAAGGATGATACAAATGACATTCTTTCATTCCCTAGCGCTGATTCACACTGAAAGTTTGCCATTATCTTGTTGCAATGAGTTTGACATAGTTGTCATAGCACATGTATTCCAATAAAGACTCCGTTCTGAACTTCCCTTCTGTCTGGAGCTTTTGGCTACTCATCTCAATCTCATTTTCCTCACACAGAAAATTCTGATTTTGTTCTTCTCCTCAGACTCCTAATTTAGGAGTAAGGCCAGTCCACATTAAAATCACAGTGTGGCATTCTCCAATTCCATGCTTTTTTTCAGAGTGTTTCCATTTTGAATGTTATGTCCCTCTGTTTTAGGCTAAAACATTGTCCTCTTCTTTGCTGTGAGGGTGGGATCAGAGCAGGAGAGAGAGGTTGGCATCCACAAGCATGGAGTGGCAGAGGAAATCTTTCTCCTCAGTATAGCACTGTCATGGTATCTTAGTCATCGAAATCTTAGAAGTCTTAGTTCTCGTATGAAACCTGTGTTTTTTTCTAAAGCTTCTTTACATCATAAAATTGAGATAAACTTTATCAGAGACAGAAAGCACATCTCTGGTACAAATTCCAACTTCCTTACTGAATCAAGGTACTAGACTGAAATATTTTCAGAATTTATGTTGTGAAATTTAATATGGTCTCCATATTTACAGAGGAACATTTTGTCAGATTTTGTTATTAGAAGAATAGAAACTGAAAATACATCTGAACTGCCGCAGAAGGCCGTCACAAATTCTGTTTAATAAGGTTTAGAATAACAAGCTTAAAAATGACCAAAAGAAAAGTCAGACAGCTTTAATGGGAGCATCCATATTGACTTCAATAATGATACTTTTAAAGAGATTAATTTCAATTCTTTTCCACCAGTAAAGATGTTGCTAGCCCCATGTTACAGATTTATATGATCTAGAAGAAAGAACTGAAGCAAAGATCATCAGTGAAGATCCCTAGGCACAAAGCATAACTACATTATTGTACCTTCTGCCAATTCAAATTAAAAGTCAAATTCTAAAGCAACTCTGTCATCCAATACTTTTGTTACTTAACTGTGTTCTGACAAGAGGCTTACTGCCACCTACCCTGGCCAAGTTGGTTAAAGCTCACTGTCACGCATACAATGTGCTGGCTGTTTCCCAGGCCTTTTTCAGTGTTCCTGCAAGGCTAAGGATTGCCCAGCTTCTTCTAGGAACTGCAATTTGTACAAAAAGCATTGCTTCTCATTTATTCTTTAGTGGGGCTCAAGAAATAGATCTGCACCTCCAGCAGAACTAGCAACCAATCACCTATCACGATGGGAAGGGAGATATCATAAGCAAGAAAGGAACAGGCAATTTTTAAGATCTAGTACTGTGTTTTCTACGGAGTGACATCGTTGCATCAATTAACAGCATTGTGGATTTGGTTGTTTTGCAGAATGGGAATAATTTTTTCTGTGCTTTGTGCTCTTGTCAGTCTTGCAGTACTTAGGTCTTCTTGCAAATGTAGTTTTTAGTCCCTGCAGTGCACTTTGCCCTACAGGCTTTTTTGTTCTTTTGTCACCTAGACAGGCATCACCTGATTCTTCAAATGATGTAGCAGCAGATATCACATTGGCAAGTGATTTAAAGATATTCCTAAAAATGAATATAACCTTTGCCTAGTTTTAATGCATTCCAATAATTTCTATTTTCCTGATGACTTCCCTGAAACTAATATAGTAATATTCTCATAATGTCAAAGTCCCATCTTTTCAGAAAATGTTAATACATCATCTATTATTTTAAAAGGTACCATCCTAACCCTCATTTATTTAGGGAAATAAACCTTTAATTATTTCTGATTTAGTGTTCAAAAAAGAAAAACATTTCACCATTCACCATTACCAAATTACACTAACTCTGCTTTTTGGTTTCTGCAATTAAAAAACCCATAGAATTTAATAAAAGACCCATGCAAAGTGTGGGAGAAGAGAACGGATAAATCAAAGACACAGCATATTGTATATTTTCCTAGCATTTTCTTAAATTTAATGAAAAATTAATATTCCTATTAATTATTTACCTCATAAGCTATGGGTGTTAAGGATAATTTTCCAAAGCATATATTTACAGGAAACAGGCATTTCATGTTGTAGCTATCAAATGCTGCCATATGTGCTGCCTTTTGTAGAGAAATTATCATCTATCTTAGGAAACATTTGTTAAAATGTAAAATAAATACAATTTAATAGACTTCAACAGAATACAAATTTAATATTCGCTTTTAATTCTTTGGCATTCAAGCTTTTATGCCAGCTTCATCACTATTAGACTATGTGAATGACTAGCCAATTTGGATTTTCAGCTGTGTATTAATGTTTTGGATTCATCCCAACCAACTTAAACTAAATAAAACTTAGGTATTTGGCCTAAAAGGGTCATCCAACCATGCAGTCACACCTAGTCACCATTTAGTCATTAAAGCTCCCCCAGAGGATGATTCATCCCACCCTCAGACTGCTGTCTGAAATAGAAAGGATGAATTGTTCTATGAAGGTTCCTACTGGTGGTAAGTTAAAACACTTGCAAACAATAATTTGTTTGTTTTGTTAAGTTTCCATCATGATTCAGCGTTGTGGATGCCAGAAGCAATTGGGGAAAGCACACACAAGTGGTGTTCTCTCTCCTTCACAGTGGATAGGTCTGATTATCCGTGACAGCCACTGAGAGCTCCTGAATACCATGGTACTTCACTGGCTAGTGCCATATCTTTTTCAAGCTCTGTTTTTTTTACTTCTTAATATTTTGTTATTTTAAAACATTTAATATCTGTTTTAATGTGGACATAGATAAGGGATGAAGGTGAGCTGTTGATAATAGAAAATAATCAGCCATCTTAATGTGTGATGTGAACTGGAGTCAGAGGACAAATTTATGGTATTTGATTCTACAGTAATGATAATTAAAGCTCATATGCTTAAAAGCTTGCCAGTACTGACATAGCAAGAGTCATGTGTCTGGATAGCCTGTATCTGTTTGGGAAATTTGGATATGAATTTAAATATAATGTGGCTAGGAACTATATTTTACTTTCACCTTTTTTGTGATTGAAAGTAAACCCAGGTTGCAGAGGTGCAAGTACATCAAACATGTTGAAAGGTACAGAGATATTTAGATAACAGGAAACTCCCACCCCAAAGCACCTCAAATTGTATCTGTTTTTCAGAGTTTGAAAATCAGAGTATTTTTAATATACATGTGAAAATAATTAATATATAAATATTTTGACTGATTGATGAAAGACTGGTTATCTGCAAGAACTTAGATGACACTCATGAAAGAATAATGGTGCCAAGACTTCTTTGTTATCACGGCTGAAATCTTTCATTAGGAAGAGATAATACTACAAGTACAAAAACTGCAAGCTGAATAGACGCAGTATTAAATAATTTTTTTTTTTTCATTACGTATTAAAGATATCTGATGAACAATTAAAGCATGGATGCAGATCATTTATCTGAGATATTTATCTTGTTCAGCCTGTTCAGAACTGTTTGTGGCCACAATTCACAGAAAGGTGCATTTTGGTGCTTTTGATAGATTAATGTATTCAAATTGCAAAGAGCTTATAAATTTCAGTGTCTTTTTCTAACCTAAAATTTTAAATAAGTTTCTAGCTTCACTTCTGTCCTTAAGTTTACTTAAACTTTTTCCTGTATATTTATAACCCAAAACATCTTCAATTTATTTGTGATCTTCCCACTGTCCTATTTCTTTGCAAAAATTTCTACTAACCTTCAGTAAAAAGAATTGTCTCGAAAAAGACAATTTTCTATCCAGCTCTGAATTGCATTTTCTCAGCTTACAAACCTCTTTTCCATTTAATGTCCTTTTGTAGTGGCTATTGAGTTAAATTTTTTATTCTCTGGATCTCTCATCTGCTTTGCTTTGATTTCATTAAAGAGCCTAACCTGAGTGGAGGAACAGCTGAGACTCATCACAATGTGTCAGGGCCATTGTTCTTAGCTGAAAAAGAAGAAAACAAGCTAAGGAAGTCACTGTAAGGAAGGGGAGTGGAGACCAAGTAAAATCTTGCACAGAAACGTTCTCTGAGGGATTAATATACAGCCCAAGAAAACCAACTAGGATAATTCTAAACTTGAAAAGGTAAAGGGGGTACTAAAGAGGATGTCAAAGGAATTGCAAAGATTTGTTCTTTCCCACCTCTAAAGCTTTGTCTTAGCTTGAGAGGGACATGGGGGAGAAGCAGACGTGCTTCATCTTCAGTGTTGGAGTTATATCCCAGGACTTATGCTCTGTCTTTAAAAATCTAGCTTATTTCAGCAATAAACCTAATATAGGACTTGAATTCCTAAAAGTGATATTGAAGAAAACAAGCAAACAAACAAAAAGAAATACCTACATCATGTCTTTCTTGGATTTTTTTTTTTTTTTTTTTTTTGTGTTTGGTTTTTTGGAGTGTTTTTGTGTTTTTTTTTTTAATACAGTGAAGCAAGCTAAAAAATCACTAAGGGAAAACATTCTTTTTTTTTTTTAGAGTTTCTCTCTTAAAGCAAAAATAAGCAAAAATATCCCCTTTTTCATTTAAGCCCCTTAAGTAATATATTTTTTACTTTAGAAAAAATAGCATTCTCATTTGCCTATTTCAGTTTATATCATGATCTATGACTTTGTCAACTTATTCATTAGACTGAGAAATTACTGGTGACTTGCTAAAAAAAAACTGCTTTAAAGAGTCATTGCTAAACTGAGCAAATTACATAACATACCAGGTGAAATTCATCTCTATCTAAAGTAATTAATTTTTAACAAAGTGATAAAAAACCCTGTTTGCTTAATGAGAGTCTATAAGATTTTATACTTCTTGCCACTAAAAACATGATCATTTAAATGGTACCCACTAGATTACATTGCTGTCTACTTAAAGGAGATTAGTTCATTTTACCACTATTTTTATGTCTAAACCCTTTTGTTTATTGTCATCTGAGAAGTATTACAGTTTCTCTTGTTTACAACCCAGGTATCCTAAGGAAAAAGGTATCCAACCCTAGGAAAGAATAATTTCTGAATTTCTCCATTTCATAATTACCTGGCTGAGAGATATCTATAGTGGTTAAAATCGAGACCTGAACTAAAGAAAAAAGAATTCACAAGAATTTTTCTCTCCCATTTTTCAGAAATTCTAGTGTAAGTTTCTTGCAAATCACTTCATTAAAATTGATTCGAAATTTGTTTTGTAGACCTGAGCTCTGTCTGCAGAAATAGATCTAGAAGTCTGGGTGAGATAGTATTACCATTTTTGGAAAGAGTTAACATCCTCAGAACAGGATCAAGAACAAGCAGAACCAAAGCAGATGTGCAATAGTATCTTTAAGACACTAGAGGATGACTTTGTAGGTTAGCAGTTGAAACAAACACATGGAAAGAGTGTAGTCCCTGCTTCCAGAATACTGACATATTTTAGGTAATTATTGTGAAACATCATTAAAGAATGAGTTCTCTCTCCACTCATCTGCTGCAGGAAAGGTGAAGAACAAGACACATTAAATGGGTATTCTAATCAAAAGAAATTTAAAAATTGTATTTTGAGAAAAATCTCAATTTTGACTGTGCGTGGAGGTTCATTCCAGGCCAAAGTGTTCAATAAAGCCCCTTTCCAGTTACATGTTCCAGAAGGAGTCCTGCTTGGCATTCTGAATATTGAATTAATTTTGGTCAGGAATGAAAAAAGCATCTGAATGGTTTTGTTATAAAGCTTCATCTGTAAATGTCCATGTGTTTTCTGGGAGCTCACATCACTGCTGTGTTGTCTGACTGAATACTAGAGCACAGCACCCTGACAGGCTAAGTCCATTCATTAACACAGTAAATTCTCAATATCTCTGTACATACAGTAAGTTTTCCTCAATTAAGAGCTCATTTTAACTTAATAGCTGCACAGCAGTGTTTGTATTATTCTGCAGCAGCCCTGTACAAGTAACAAGGACAAGTCTTGTGATTGTATTCCAGATTCTGTCTTCTAACATTAGTGAGACTAGACGATAAATTTCTGTATCAAAATTTAGATTAACCTCTCTGAATTTTTTTATTTGTTTCTGATAGATCCACCAAACCAGTTTATAAATCCCTAGAATTCCCCACGTTTCATATGACAAATAAAGCCTTTTTGTTATATAGAAAGGACCAGAAAGTCTCATTCCTGTGTACCTGAACAATCAAATGCTGCTTGACTAGGTTTATAATTACTAGTGATTCTCTCATTATAAACAGCCACTGGTATTGATGTGCCACTTGAACTTATCCCTGTATCATGAGTAAATGGAAGTAAACATCACCAGTACAAACTGCAAATCAGTCCCACTGTTTCCTTGAAAAGGAATTTGAAAAAGCATATTGTATAACAAAACAATCTTTTTCTTATTCTAGGCAATAACAGTCTGTTTTTTTATTTTAGCAACCTTGTACTGGATTCCCCAGGAGTTCTGTTTTAGTCAAGTCAATACCCAATAAAGAACTGGAGTTCTTACAGAAGGACCAGTTGGAAAATAGCACCCAAACCAGTGGCCACATGTGGACATATCTGATAAAACAGCACAATTCAGTCATCTGCTCAGTCAGACAAAGAAGCTAAACATGAATAACTAAAGTCAGAATGAACTACTCACCTTACATCCATTTAAAAGTCATATGAGAGATATTGGTGTCATCTAAATGGATTCACCTCATCCAAGAGGCATCTGAAATACGCACAACAAAATGCTTTAGATGGTGCCTACTTCTCTCTTTCTCACTGTTTGGAGTGATTAGTTCAGATTCCGATGTCTTTCTTTTATGTGCCTAAAGGTGCATGAGATTAATCCCATTCTAAGTGTTTCTTTGCCTAAATTCCCAAAGGGGTCTAATTGGACATTCCTTCTCGGAGCATGCCTAAATGGTACTGACAGTTTTAAGCCGAGTATAACTGGGGCTGACTCATGTTTTACTTAATGTCTTAATGAATAAAACAATGTAAGGTGCCTGTGTAAACTTGCCTATCAGCCTAAAATTTTCTACTTTGCAGGAAATTATCCTGACCAAATGCCAATCATGACAAAGGAAATATTGTGACCATTGTGCGATTGGTTAAGTTGCTTCACCAAGCCTCTCATGTTGAAGCAATTGCTTCCACAGTTTAATACAGTAGTCATTTGACTAGAAGATGAAAATGAGTCTAAAGTTTGGTATAGCATACAAAACCAGGGATGAAAAGGAGGAGTCAAATGTAGGGGTAGATGTAAATTGTAGGGGTAGGTGGGGCATTATGTAAACAGCAGTGCTTGGGTGGAAGCAAACACATCCCTTCTTTACTGTGAGATGACTGAACCTTCTTTTGATTTTGGCCAACTCAAAGTCATAACTCTGGAAACAAAATTTATAAACAAACGTGAAAATTGTTTTTAATGGATGCTACTCACACTCTTGAGCTTCAGGCTATAATTTGGTATTTGATTTTTATTTCATATTTGTCTGTATTTTCTTAGGAGTCCACCAAGTGAGTCCCAAAGAACTTCTTAAAGCAGATGTTACTCAGTGCATTTATCACAGTAAGGGGGCAATGATCTGACTTTCAACAAATGCTGTGCTCTCTCTAAGCACTTTACAATTATGTCCATGGGTAAAAAGCTACCTGGAATGGCATAGACTTCTTTAGGGCAGCCTGCTGTTCTTTAAGCTAATCTTACTTGTAAGGTACTAATTAAAAAAGCTAACAAAATCTGATACAAAATGTAGTCTAATATTTTGGTAAAAATCTTGTTTCCAAACCAGGAAAAACAAGGATTAGTAAACCAGATGTTTTATAAGATGGATCATTTTGAAGCTCAGGTGTTTTCAGATGTTTTAGGCCCAAAGAGATGATGACATGCTTATAAGATGTGCACATGATAGTAGAACCATACAGGTTTTAGAATTTCAAATGTCAAAGATTCATCAAGTTTTTATTTATTTTCTTTTTTATTCACTAAGTGAAAAAATAACTCATGTATATTAACTGTAAACAACCATTTTCATGTGGATTATCAGATTGGTGATTCATAAGAGGAAATCCTAGTAGAATCTAGTATATTTCTGGAAGACATGAAGGATAACCTGACTGAATTCAGGAATTTTGATTCAGTGATAGATAGCTGAATGAAGCAGAAATGATCTGTAGAAAACAGGATATAAAATTAGATGATATATTCATCTTTTGTGGTATTAAAGCTTTCCTCCACAGGGGTGATGTGACACCAGCTTTGTCATTTCTCCTATTTTGAATTACTAGTATTTCCAAGGCTCTTGTTGTAACTTGTACTTATGAAACTAGAATGTCCTGATGATCAAAGTAATGGATTTAACAGATGACATTGACATTGACTTACATCAGGATCAGTCTGAGACTGTGAGTGGAAGTGTTTGTAAAAAAAGAAATTGATATATTTTCTTGTTTTTAAAACTATTGAGGTATTTGCCCAAGGAAGCAGGCAGAAATGAAATAACACTGGATTATTAACCTTTCTAATAAGCACAAGAAATTGAAGACACTGCAAAACTTATTTTCAAAACAGGTATTAGCCACTGAGAGTATCTGGTTTTCTTTGAATGATAGCATCATTCCGCAAAACATTTCAAACCAAAAAGGATTTTAAAGTACTAAATAACACCTAAAGGAAAACAAAACATTTTAAAAAAATTCCATCATCCTGAAACTGTTTTTTTTTTCCTGTATGAAAAGCTAGGACAGTGACAGCAGAAGCTTATTAGCAATTAAATGTATTTTTAAGTATTTCCCAATTCTTTCTCAGCATATTCTATTGAAGGCTCCTGCTGCCAACTATGCAGCTTGTAATTTTTTTGTGTGTGCATGAAAAGACAAAAGCTTCAGGTAGCCTAGCTGTAACCAAGGGAGTCCAAAATCTTTTACCTTTCTCTACAAGGCATTATTCATATAAATGTATGCATCTTTATGCTTAATTAAGCAAATATATTTGGAAAAAAATATTTAGAATCTCCTTCACTAAGGGTTCTCCTGGAAAAAGGAAGGAAAATAAGCAAAGATTTGGAAAAAAAGAAAGACAGGAATAAATTATTAAGAGAATACAGTTTAAGAGCTTTCCTTCTTTTCAGGAGTGAGAAGATTTATGAAGAGAGTAAAATTAACAAATCTGGAGGCTCATTGGAAATCCGCTTCACAAAATAAGGAAAAATTGCAAAAATGGTGAGGTGACTGGGAATCTAAAATACTACTATTTTGATTTTTTGGGAGGCATTTATTTCACTATTTAACAAAACACTATTATGATGTTTCTCACTGTCCTTTTGGCAACTGCATATGGCTTTTGGTTTAGCCAGTTCCTTGGCTTTTTCAAATTTATCTCTGACTTCCCAGGGAGCAGTTGCTCAGGTTCCAACCTTGGCCATGCTGTTCACGGCCAAGCAGGACAGCAAAGATGAAGCACTGTCTTCATTGCTTCATTGAAGCTCTTTGTGATTTGATAAAGTATCTCTGCAATTAGGCCATCAGTCTTTGGAATGTGCAAAGGAGAGGCACCTGGCATTTGAGGAACATTTGAGCATATGCCAGAAATTTTCTGAAATCTTAAAAATATATTTCAGATTTACTTTGTTGAAGGAATTGACTTAATCACAGGTTTCTTTTTGCCCTATTCTGTGAAGAGAGCACAATGCTATGTCAAGTTTAAAAAAGGAATGATGGAAGGGACAGCAAACAATTCTCATCTGACATGTATCAAAAATAAAACCTGTGGATTTTAGTACTTCTCAATTGATATACACACAAATATAGAATTAAAAATGTTCTGATGTATCCATCAGGTCCCAAGGACTGCTTTGATTTTCTTTATTCACATTTACTGAGTATCAGGTGAGAACAGTCTATTTCTCAAAATAAGGAAGACCTATTGAATTTGACTATAGCCTGAAAGAAACACCCCTACAGATGCCCTTTATAATGTCACTTTTAAAATAAAAAGTGACTTTGCACTAGAACCAACTGGCTTCACCAAATTGTGTACAATTTTAAATGATAAAGCCATTTTACTAGCTCTTGCTTTTAGAGATGTAATTTGAATACCCAGGAAATCAATATCTGCTTTGTTACATGATTACAAGAAAATAATTGAAATATCAGAAGGGCAGTGAGCCACAGAGCCTTTGTACTGAACAAATAAGACATTATAATGATGATGCTTTGAGTATAAATGCAGTTCTTAATTTAACTGTGTGCAACTTCTGAAAGTGCTTCTTTAGCACTCTACAATAGGTGTGTAAAAATGAACACCCGAAAACAGCAGTGACATTTTTCAGCACTTAGCAGTGTCATCAGTTTTTAAATAGAACTTCCTATTGATCACCATAGCACTGCTGCAGACAAGCCACAGAAACTCTGCTCAGGGAAGAATACTGTGCAAAATCCAGCCAAAGTGACGAGATTAATTTTGGACAAGTCTGAAGGTTGGAAACAAGCTGCTACTTTTTGCAAGCTAGGAACAATGCTTTATAAACCCTGGTTCCTCTGAAAAACAGAATAAGAAGAAAGGATCTATATAAGGGAAATAATTCATGTTTTCACTTGTGAAGAAAAAAGGAATCTCCCTTATGATATAAAATCAGGAGAATCTGTAGGTGAAGCACAAGTCAAGGTTAATATAAATTATGTATCTGCTACTTAGTTGTATGGCAGAGCAAAGGGAAAAAATAGGCTTTCTTATCAAAGAAGGACTGCAATATTATTTCAAAGATATTCACTGTGATTGTAGGATAATAGTTTTAAAACTGGAGTAAGCATGAAGGTTGAGCAGCTTGCTTAATGAAGCGCTAGCCTTTCATCCCTGGCAGTATAATTTAAATCCATCTTTCAGTCCTAAGAAAAATGAGTGACCTCATCTTTGTCCCTCATGGACAGTAATACACATTATATAACCACTGCATGTAATTTGACACAATTTAGTACAACCAACAGCCATTTTGTCAGTAGAACACTAAGCTTCAGCTGTCACAAAAGCTGAAATAACTATTTTTAATTTTTTTCAGCAACTTTCAAGAGTACTTCTATTATTTTTTGGGGAGTCTGTATTGATCCCCACTTTTTCCCATTGCAACCCTCATTCCAGGTGTGATTCCTTATCTCCCACTTCTGTATTAATTCCTCTAAGATCCAGATTTTAACAATGAAGTTTATGTTTCATCAATTATTTCCTTTATTTATTTTTTAAGTACTACAGCATTTCACTTTAAATCTAAAACTCCTGAAATCTTATGTACAACATCAGTATCTGCTTTTGAGAACTTGAACAAGGTGAAAGTAGCATTAAGTGAAATTTTGCAGGTAGTCTTGTAGCTGATTTTCCATTCTAATTTTTCCATTTCTAATTTTCCATTCTCTAATCTGGAGAATTGCTTACTTCTCTTATTAATTTCAATAATATATGACATCTTTGTGTATTCATATCTTACAGGGATGAATGTGAGACTACATGTAGAGACGCCAACCTAAAATTATTTTTTTTTAAATATACAGTAAATATCTGTGTCACATTTTGTGTGTGTGTCATTTCAAATAAAGTGATCCAACAAACACCGATGTTTAGAGAGCCCATAGGCAAATCTGTGAGACTTGGACGATTTTCAGTGTGAAATCATCTAGTTGACCTAGTGAGTGATAGTGATTACAGACAAAGTGCCCCTTGCTGGGATATAGGTGAACTACTTTTGACATTTTTCTCAATATTTCACCTGCCATGTAAATAACTTACAAAGTTAGGGGGTTTATTCTTTAAGAAACACTAATTGGCTCTTATTTTATGCAGTGAACATAGAGCATCAGTTCATGTCAAGTTCATTTTTGGTGTTTGTGCATTAGTGTAAAGTCAAAATTTTGGTCTCAAATTCTCCTTTGAGAGCCTCAAGAGGAAATGGCTTCAAGTTGCACTAGGGAAGGTTTAGGTTGGATATCAAGAAGAATGTCTTCACCAAAAGGAATGCCAAGCATTGGAACAGGCTGCCCAGGGAAGTATTTGAGTACCCAAACCTGGAAGTATTTAAGTCATGTAGATTTGGCACTTAGGGACATGATTTAGTGGAGGATTTGGCAGTGCTGGGTTTGTGGTTGGATTTGATGATCTTAAGGCTTTTTCTATGCTAACAATTCTATCATTCCTAATTTCTTCATATTGTGTGCATGTGCAAATACAAAACCTTACCCTCTAGTCCCATAATTTAATGGGAAATTCTCTATGTAGTGTTTGAATCAGTGGTTCCTTCTGCATAGTGTGCAGTCTGTACCTTATTTGTTTGTTTGCTGAACTCTATGAGCTGCTTTTGTTCCCTTCTGCTTAGTGAAAATTTTGAAGAAGGTTGTGAAGTTTTTACTAAGAACAGCAGCCTCAGTGAATTAAATCCTACCTCAGCAAAAACAACTGCAAAAATAGCTACACAAGCACAGAGTTTGATTCTATTAGTACCAAAATTATTTTAAACATATTTGTAAGAAAAATAATTCCTGGTAAAGCATCCACAGGTTAGCCAAATCTGACTAACTTTTAAGAAGCATTGCATTGGTATATTCACTAGGATATTCAATTTAAAAAAAAATATTTGGGACATTATCTCCCTTTGGATACTGACATACAATAAAGTCCCATCTAAACTCTGAAAGGATCATATCCTTTTTGATTTGAAGGTACAAGATAAACATATTTTAAAAGACCAATGATAGATAAATAATTTAGTATTTAAAAAATGATAGTACTTTTACTTAATGCACATACACTCTAAAGCAAAATTTTGTGATCTGTAATTAAACCCCACTAGCAAAAGCCATTCTTTCACAAAAAGAAAAGAAAAATCCCCTCCTCTTTTAAGATTACAAATTATCCATATCTGTTCACTTGTAAACCACACATCTTGTGTTAGCCAATAAGGTTTTAGGCCTTCTTTTGTCTAACTGCAATCCAATTTTGCAGCTATTTGCATGCAGACAATTAATTCAGAAAGGAGTGTGGGGGCAAAGCTGAAACATTGTTGATTCCTAACAACATGATACTCTATTGTTGTAATGCATCAAGATACATTTTGTTTAAGTAGTAATAACATAAAAGTGTGTTTTATGTGAGAGTTATGGTTTCCTGTAGTCTCCCTGGTTCTGATAATACAGAAGTAACATTTAAAATTACGTAGAATTTGATCACTTCTCTGGAAACAGGTGTGTACATTCAGACTAATATTTGCATTAATTTCTGTTCACAGGAAGCTTTCTTCTGCAAAAATAATACAAAACTCCATTACTCAATAGTATTTTAATAACAGCAAGCTGTGATTTCTTGGGCAAGTTGGAGGGACCTAAGGATAAAACAGAAAACCCATGAACTGGATTATGACTTGACATGGTACTTAAATCCACTCTTCTAATAAGCCTAAAATACCACATCAAGAAGAATTTCAAAGACTACCTTTTTGCAAAGTCTGTACAGAAGTCTCTTTTTCTCAGTCTCGAAAGCTTTCAAGGGCAAAAAGGCCAAGACATGAACACCTGTCTTGTCTGCAGAATTCACATCAAACATAGCATTTAGGAACAGTTTTCTATTCCATGTTTTATTAGAGACATTTAAACAGTTACTGGGTTAGATTTCATTTAATTATTAAAGAAGGCATTCAATCTTGAGTATTTTTTATTAAATCCTTTTGACAGAAGGAAAGCCCACTGAAATTGACTGTTTATCAGTTTAATATTTGTGTACTGTGAAAAATGACTTTGCTTTGCTGATTATTACAATGCAATCATGATTTTTCAAAAAGACACTTTGCTTGGTTAACCTTAAGGAGGAGGCTGCAAGGTTGACACCAGTTGTTACCTATAGGCCCAGAGTGCACTGATCTGTAAAGATATTACCAAAGAAAAATCTATATGATTCTATTAAATTAAAAGCGACATCTACCTCATCATCATCATGAAAAGAAAATAGGAAAGGCCACGGAAGCAAATATCTCATTATCAAGTGTGACAAAGATTTAATTAGGGTAATTTTTCAAGAATATTTGCTTACCGGGCTGTGGCTTTTATATGTCTCTGATTCTTCAAATATTTAAAGTCTGTATTGCCTCTACAATAAATGAGCAATAAATTCAACAATGTCCTCATTCAACTTTTTTCCCTTTTTTCCCCTCACATAAAGGGGGAATGCCCAGATTCACTGGAGCAGAAGTCGTTCTTTGTTCCGCTCAAGTAAAAGCTGTTTCAGGAATGGAGCTCAGAGCTGTAATCCAACCATATTTTAATGCTCAATTTCATTGAAAACAGGAAGTAGGTCTTGGAATTCTGAAACTTTATTTCATTTTAAACACATTTATTGTGGGCTTTTTTGTATATATATATATATATATTTAGAGTACCTATGGATTTGTAATACTGACTTCGTAAAGAAGTATGATAAAAACTTTGTTGATTGAGTTCTCCTTCACTAAGATGTGAGGAAATGTGGAGATGTATTCCAGCAAATGTGCATGTCCATATAGTGTCAATAAAGGCTGAGGTTTTTTTAGTTATATTTATTAAAAATAATCATTAATTTAGTGGGGTTAAGGGTTAATTATTGCTTGTTGATATAAGAATGCCAATTTTATCAGATAGTTTGCAATTTTTCGTTGCTTCCCTAAATTTTCTGTTTATTTCTTTTACATTTAATTCCGATGTATACTTATTTTCTTGGTAATTTTCATCAAATAATGTCCCCAGTCGTACTGCAAGCTGAGCCTTTATGGCAAATCTTGGACCCATGTGCTTTTCTTTCTTTTGTTTTTTTTCAGTCACTTAATGACAGAGCACACCTTCAATCATCTGTGAAGTGCAGGGTGAGCATTTCCATAGGGCACAGCTGATTTTGCTTTCACTATGCATAGCAGTTAAAATAGATTGCCAGGTTAGCTGATGTGTCTTCAGGTGCTACTGCCACGACCATAAAGAGAGTTAAAAATGTCACAGGAAAAAAGTGCAAAGCAAATGCATTATTTAATGTGACTCCTCAATACGAGACTCTGGAGCGAAAAGGTTACGCATGCAGAAGCCATTCTAAAGCCCCCAGGTGGACTGGACAGAGGAATCCTTCTTGAATGGTCCCTTGAATGGGGAGCTCTGGGGATTAAGGCCTCTCTTTCACTTGGATAAGGTCTGGCAAAGGAGCTGACTCCAGTGGAGAATGTCAAACCTGTTGGAGGTTACTTTGTGTTGCAAAGCAGCTGCATAAAAAGGAGAGTTAATTCTCAGCTCCCCAGAAGTCATCTATACTTAGTTTCAGGAACATAAGCTTCATGTGGCCAAAGGCTAATGATAAAGCTAAGATGTTTCCCAGATGAAAAGTTAAGGGCACAAACTATCTGCCAATAAAATTGAAAAATAATGAAAAAAACCGAGAAACTTAGGTTTAAGTGTTCTATGAAGTCTGTATAGTTTTTTTTTAGGAGACATCCAGAGAATTAAGTATTGTCTTGTCTCTCCATTCCTAGATGTAAAAGAAATGCACATGCTTTTTTTTTTTTTTTTTGACACAAATGAAAATATTTGTCTTTTTTGTTTTTTTCAGTGTAATAATGTGCAAGAATCTGTTACAAATGAGAAAATGATCAATAGTAGCAGCAATGTCGAGTCTCTTAGTTGTGTTTTAAAATGAAAATCAGTCTCCATGTAGAAGAAAGAGCTGTCAAGACAATTCTCCTCTCTGGCTGTAGAATAAGTACATAAATAAGATAAAAGCATTGTGAAAAAATAAATTCTGTCCAACAACCATTCAATTTATTCTTAAAGTACTATAGTGAATGCAGAATTTTACTACCATAAGCTGCCATATAAAGGACTTTAAATCATATGGCTATCTTCAAGATTAGTAGAAAATACTTCTTCATAGCTAGTTAAAATGTATATTTGTGCATGTGTGTGTATATAAGTACGCATATTATTTCTAAAGTGATAAACAGCTCAAACACATAGTACAAGTTAATTATGTTGATTCTCAAGAGCCCAAGGAAGGCAAAAGAATAAACTGTGAAATGTGAGGAATAGAGAAGGTAACAGGCGTGATGGAAAAGAAGGAGGCAAGAGACGTGATATTTGTTTAATTTAGGAGAGTCTTCTTTATGTAACATTCTTAGAAGCTGATGCAGACTAAATTAACTTACTGTAAAATAGGTTATGATATTAGATACTATTTCTGTATATCACTAGATATCACTGAAGAGGTATAAGAAGAAAAAGACACTGTTTCATAATCTGCACGTCTGGAAAATGTATTATCTGTGGTCACATAAAAAAGACTTGTGGCCCACATATCATCTATATGTTTTTTGTCAGGTTCCTAAGATGCAAGTCAGAACTACATGTGAACAAATAGTGACAAACTTCTTTATAATTATGGAGAAAAATAGGTATTTTTGAAAGAAGGCAATTATTTAAATTATTCTGATCAGTTTAGCATTGATAAGGCCTCAGTAGGATGATTATGCTAAGATCTAAACACCAAAGTCGAATCTGTATGAATGCTGGAACAAAATTGAAAAGAAAAATAATGATGAGTGGTTTAGGAAGAACAACCTGTGGAGAAAGACTGAAAGCACCACTTCATCTAGTCTAGGAGAGACAAAGAGAAGACACTAAAATAATCTTCAAATATGTGGATGATTATTAGAAAGACAATTCATTATTTCCACTTTAACTGAGGACAGAAAAATCACAACTGACTTAATTTGCAAAAAGGAAGACTTAAATTAGTTTAAGAAAAAAATTTCTTAAGCTCTAGAGATAGCTAAGCCCTGCAACAAGCAGCCCAGGGATATAGTGGACCTTCTGTTATTAGATCTTTTTAATGAACATATTTTAAAAGAATATGTCTTCTACTTAAGAATGATTTTTGCATTCCTAAAAATGAGATTATTTTCTTTCTTGAAAAACTATATCTACATGTTGTAGATGTTGGAAATGTACTTGCCACATCTACATGCATGGCTTCAATTATTTTATCTGTGAAATTTTTTTCCAGAGGAAATGAAACATTGTGAAAAGACAGCAATATTAAAATCAGAAAGCAGATCATGAGACCACTGATACAAAGCTTCCAACAGGGGTTTGGAGAATACATCCTGGAGTTTGAAGAATGCAGTTGTTCTTTAAAAGGTTCTTAGCCACTACTGTAAGATCATTTTTAAAGAATAAAATGACAACTCTCTGTTTAGAGTTTAATTATTTTTATTATACCAAAGATGAACCTCAATGCTATTTTTTGTAGCTTTTCGAGCGAGCATTTCAGATTCTCCTTACTTACTAATATGACATGTAAGCTTTTCTTGTTGTGTTTTATTTGTTTAATTGAGAAACTTGAGCTCTTGTTAAAATTTATTAATTTTTTTATTAACACTGAGTCAGAAATGCTAGTCAATCTCCAAAAAATTCCAGGGAGATCTACTGGTATAAGTGAATTTGAAAAGCACAGCTCATATGCATGATAATTTGCTGGAGAGAAAAAAAACCTAAACTCTGTGTTTTGTATCAATTAGGCTTATCAGTCCAGATGTGGTATGTAAGATAAACATCCTTCTGTGCTATCTTGGCTCAAAGCAATAATTCATTGATTGTGTTAATTATTGGTATGCTGCACAACATCTCTCTTGGCCAGATAACCAGCTCTGCTATGCAAAATCTCCCCAAGTATTCCAGGTCAGATAATTTTTTGAAACGACTCTGGTGATAATATTTCATAGTTGTATAATTGGTGAAAGCTTTGTTTGAAGCTAAGTTTGAAAGCTCATATCAGCCTTCTAGGGAAGGCAATTCAGTTGCAGGGCACCACAGAGCTTGAGCTCCTGATGATGCAAACTGAGCAAAGGCAGAACAGAGAGATTATTTTGGAAAGAGAGAGCACCTGAAGAAGTAGGGCAGCTTTATATGTCCCAAACATAAGGTCTGTGAGAGAATAAGGGTAAAAGAAAAAAAAAATGTCCCAGCCCTACCTTGGCTTTTCTGTGAAACAGAATGGGCAGAATGGAATGTCCCATTCTCTGCCTTGTGCTCTGGACAGTGCAGCATTATAGACAAATTTGGGTGAACATTGCTAAAAGTACCAGTAGTTTTCACAAAGAAATTCACCATTTTCAACCTGTTTTGTTGCTCATTAAAAATATTAAACTGTTTGAAAAGGGTTTTTTAAACAATGTCTTCACTATTTTGAGATTTTCTTTCTTTTTGTTCCTTATTTCTTTCTTTTCTGGGTGCTTTGTTTTGTTTTTTTTATATTCCACTGCCTGTTTTGAAATGAACTGTGTCAGTGATCAGGTACACAGGATAGATTCAGCTTGCTCATATGGAAATTTCTAATTTCAGCACAACAGCATTAATGGAAAGATGTGTAAATCTGTTGTGTATAAAGCAAATATTCATGTATAATCCATTCTGCACAAGAATCTCAAATTCTTTAAGGGCAGAAACCTACAAAAACAATAGCTTTTACACTGAGGAGAGAGAAAAAGGGACTGAAAAAGGAACAAAGAAGCAAGACAAAAAATAACTGAAAAACAATGTTTTAAGGGTCAGCTTTAACAAGTCTGATTAGATCTGGAGTTCTCTTTTTTGTTTTTTTTTTTTTTTTTCTTTTTCTCTTCTCTTTATGAATGCTGTCCATTGAGCAGTGTTTATCCTGGTTGAAGAAAATCGTAGCTATTTCTCTACAAAGAGATCTATTTCAAGGACTTTGAAAGCTCTAGTTTTCTCTAAAGACCAGTTGGCTTAGTACAAATCTTGCCTTATACCCTCACTTATAACCTACAACAACGTTTCTACTGTGTAAATGCTGATTGCACATCAAGATTCCTATTTGGATAGATTTTGTTTTTCAAGAATCTATTTTGCTAAATCACACTGTAAAGTAAGTTGTACAGAAAAGATCTTTAAAAAATGAAATTTTTTTGGTCTTGAAATTGTCCAGCAAACTTGAGTTAGATAGCTAGAGTTATAAGAATAAAGATTTTTTAGATTTTTTTAAATGTATCAGCAAAGAAAGTAAAGATATATTTTCCCATAAACCTGATATGCTATAAACAGGGGAAAAAATTGCGAAGTACGTGATGAAATAGATGTCAAACTTTTTTTCCAAGCTGAAGGAAGGCATCACAGTTGTTATTTTAAAAAGAAGATTTAAAAATTGTTGATGCAATCTTAAAACCTAAAGAAGACACCAGGTAACAACTTGTTCTTAGTAAATTTTCAAATGAATTATTGGTGTAGTATTTATCTCAACAGAGATACTGTTGACCCAACAGTATCTCTGAGAATGGCAGAGACACTAACAGTCCCACTGAAGTCACTTGGAGAAAGCTGAGGCTCAGAGCAGTTGACAATAAACCAATATTTTTATGCTGTCAACTTCAAAGGATTTAAAATTAACCCCAGGTAAAAAATACATTCCTCTTAATTTTCAAATAATTCAAAATTGGGTTTTTGAATGAAATATGAATTTCTGAATTTTTAAAAATAGAAACAGTTTCTTTTTTTAATTAAATGAAGAGGTCATATTGCTTCATTTTCTTCTTCCTTTTCCTTTTTTCTCCCCCGCCAGTATGATCCTACTCTTGATCTAGAAAAATTTTATGTGAGTAAGCTTGGTTTTCTAGATATCTTTCTGCTATGGAGTACCAAAAACCAATATTGGGCTATATTATTATCTTAGAAATTTATATATAAAAGAGTCTCTTCATACAGCATCTTTGAGAAGGATCTGAGAAGGAAATAACACCTGAGAAAGAGATATAGTTCACATATGTCACTGGAGCAAAATGAGAATTTACTGCATCACACCTGATAACTAAGTCAAGCCCATGTACACTTCTTCAACAGAACAGATTGAATAAGAAAGCAAAACCTAACTAGAAGGAGTTGATGGAGTGTTTTTACATCATTTTTGTACAAACGGTAATTTATTATTAAAAAAATAGAAAATTATTGGTATTACAGTGTATCTATGTTTAGCTTGGTGTCTAATATTCAGAAGTGTCATTGATAAAATTAATGTCTAACAAGGGTACTTTCCAAATTCTCAGATTAAATCTGAAGTTTTAATGAAGGCTTATCTGTTTGAAAATGCTATGCTTGTGTGGTCTTGTAATGGTAATTATAGTTTTCTCCCCAGACAGACAATGGAAAAAGAAAGAGAAAACAAAATAGTTTCCAGGGTAGGAGATTTCAGATCTCCACACAAAGGAATCATCACTTACATTAGAATTATCTATATCATTCACAAAATACTGATGCTGTTTATCTGCCCTAATTTTTCAGCCTGGATTTTTAAGCTTTTCTCAGAGATCTAAGAAATATCTTTGTGGAAACAAATCCTGTTAGAGAGTGCTGAGGAAAAGATGTGCTGTAAAAGCTGCAAATTTATCACTCAGGGGGAAAAAACTGCACCTCAGCTTTTGACCAAAAACATATGCATGCCTGTCAGGCCAAGGTGCGTGCAGACACCATCTCCTCAGTTCCTCTGTGCCCTTGTCCCACTGGAACAAACACCAGCACATGGGAAAATCCAAGCAAGATGAACACAGATGGAAACTCAATTATATCCAACAGATCCCTTAGCTTGAATTACTGATCCAATAAATATATATACCTTTTTTTTTTTCTTTCAACAAACATTTTATTCCTTTTATTTTCCTTGACTCTTTTTACTTTTGTCAGTTCCCAGGATCAGTGAAATCCAGAATTGATATCTAAACTATTTCCTGGAAGACTGAAAAATAAATTTTGTATCAAATGTTAAACTATGCAAGAGCACAATACAATAAGTGTAATGGAGAAGCAACTGGTGGCTGTGTGTCAAAATAATTTTATTAGAGTTCTACATATGTGACAATGAGAAGGTTGCCTTTAGACAACAGGGTTGTGAATAGAACAAGAGCAGGTTGGAGATTTTTGGGTAATTTTGGCTGAAGTGTCAAAGATCAGGAGATACATCACTTCCTCTTGTGAGTAGAGGACTTAGGGGACCAAGAACTTCCAGCCATCTGGAATGGAGCAGTAGAAGAAATGGATGGACAGCAAATAACATAGGTGAAAGGAGAAATTAAGTCAAAAGACAAACATTAATGAGAGAGAGAGGTTAAAGAAGAATACCCAGAAGAAAAGCTAGCAGTAATTCATAGATAAAGGATATGCTCTGGACTAACTCTGACTACAGGTTTCAGTGCAGAAAATCGCTGGACCAGAATCAACTACTGGTACAGGAAAATCTGGTAGAAGGAGCACAAAACAGAAGAAGGTCAGAAACCTAAGCTGACCAGAGAGATGATAGCAAGGAAAGGAAACTTCTGGTCTTTTTGCTCCACTATAAGGAACTAGAAAAAACAGACCAGAGGGCCTGAAAAAACCCAAACCTTATGGAGTTAGCTCAGTAAAAGGAGGAATTTCCCCTGTGAAGATAAGCTAAAAGTTAGGGTGGCAGCTATTCTTGACTCTGGATATTGGCAATGTATCACAAGAGAAACAAGGCTGTGCAAGACAGAATATGACTACAAAGAAAGCAGCATTGATTAAAATATAAGGCAAATAGTAGTGAAAGCTTGCAGTATACTGCAAATCTTTGTTCCCAGGTAAGCCCGTGAAACAAAATCTGCTCTTGTAATCAGACATGAACAGCAGGAAGAACTCACAAAGTTAATGATGGGCTCAATTTCATTTAGTCTATAATGAGAAACAATAATTATGATAAGCATCCTTGGACTTTACCTTTTTTTCCCACCCTGTCCATTTATGCAAACACTTATGTGTATGTAAATAGCTGGGGGCCATGGAGACCTGCTTGCTGCCTTAGTTCAACCCACTTCTGCCTAGCATTTTATCAAACTCATCAGTTTAGAAAGGAAAGACATTTGGCTGAATCTCAGGGAGGAAAAAAATTACTCTGACATTCACACTTCTCATCTTAAAATATGTAATCTATCATGCAATAAAAAATACTATTTTTGCAAACTAAACTAATTATTTAAGTATACAGCACATTTGAACATTTCTTCCATGGAGCAAAACTATTATGGTAAAATTTTCTGCTGTAACTCACCATTTTCATAAACTATTCAGGTAGTCCAAGAATGAAAAATGAAAAAAAAATTATGAAAAATCAAACTCCTTTCACAATCAATTGGGAAACAAAAGATAAATAAAATTAAAAGATTCATCAAATAGATTGTTTGCAATAGTTGAAGCCAGGTCTATTCAAAGATGATAATGTGTTCATTAAAGTCTCCTTAATCTCTTATTATTTTATCAAATTTCAAAATATAATGTTGAAAAGGCAGTTTGGTATTTCTGATATTTGAGTAAGTTTTTTACATTTTAGCTTATAGAAACAAGTAGAAAGCAAAAATGCTTCATAAGTGACAGAAAGCAAAGGATTAGGTCTCACAAAATCTGTGAACTTAGCTTGTAGTTATGATCCCCAAAATTGAATTGAATATATATGTGGTTCATATATTTTCTTCCTAAACTTTGTGTCCTAGTTCTGGCCAGGATAGGGGTAATTTTTTTGTGGTAGCCAGGAGGGGGATGGACAGGACCCAGAGGTTATTCTATACCATTTCACATAATTTTCCACAAATGGAGAAGGGCTCGTTTCTGAGTTGGAGTAACATGGCTGCAGTCAGGCTCCGCAGGGAGCATTTTGCCTGTGAATCCCTCGTCTTCGGGAAATGGTCCCAACAAATCTGACATAGACATCCTAGACTCGCTTTTGGATTAGCTGGCAAGCTTTGCTCTAAAACACACAAAACATCCTACAATCAATTAACTCTTTTGAAAACGGTGGTTTTTTGAGATTCAGTGAATGGTTACAGAAATTAGGAAGCAAATTGTGGATGTAGTTTGGAAAATATGTATTTCTCAGAATGAACCTACTACAGTGCACAAGGTGCTTGGTAGTTACAGATTCATCTGTGGTTTTTTATATGAGTTTTGTTTCTGTTTATTGCCCAGTGGATGAACACATTTTGACTGTGCAGTAGCTGTAATTATTCACCCATTACCATTTTGGAAAAGACTTGAACATGCCTTCAGGGAAAACAATAGAATCAGAGTTATTCAAGATAGAATTGGGAACTACATTTGGGGTAAAGTGAGAAAATACATGTGTAAAGCAAAATGAGGTCTTCATGAAAGCTGTTAGGCTCAAAGTGACAAACTGAATCTAAACATTGTCCATGTACTTTAAGTACTACGAGTAGCAGCTTTTGGAAAACACCTGTTTTGCACATCATTTATTCATCATATAGGGGCTGTTTGTGCTAGACTGGCTGATGTTAAAAAGCAAAGAGACAATAAAGATCTCTAAAATACACATGTAGACTCAGATTTCAGTTTAGCATTTTCATGAAGAAAACTAGCATTCAGCAGGAGAAAGATAAAGTTATGTAGTTGGCAGTGTAAGGTTACTCAGCCTAAAGTTAAAGAACTTTACATATTTATAGCCTACTTTTCCAAAGTTTTCATGGGTAAGTTTTACTACAGGCACAACTAGGATGTCAGTAATATAGAAAAGAGAAGCTTTAGAGACAGAAAAGACAGATGATCTGGACTTGGACAGTAGAAATAAAAAGTACAAATAGTTCAAAGTGGAAATTCATGTCCTGCAAGAAGCATTACCATAACTTGAGCTGCCTAAAGATCAGGAGACTGATCAAATTAGCTTTTCAGCCATCCTTCTCTTTTTTCAGACATTAGAGAGAAAGATGGAATTCATCCTTCTTATTTGGAACACTCATTTAGAGCAGAGTGTATTAATTTTCCCATAAAATATAGAGGGACTACAAGCTGATCAACTTATATTCAATGTTGTAATTTTTATGTACACATATATGTAATTAATGCCTCCACAGGAGTAAAAGTCTCACTTCTGTGGTAAAGCAAATCATCCAAAGGACAGCACTGATTTTAATAGTTCAGGGGGCATATTAAAAATAAAATATCCACTCAACAGAAAATAAAATCAAGTATATTTTCAATTAAATAACTTCAATTAAATTGGGATGCCCTCCTAATAAATCTATTAATGAGGTGGAAGATTTGTTTGCAAGATTTGTGCAAGATTTGTTTGAACAGTTGGGTCAGTAATGCACTTTTACTGAACTTTAAAACTATATTCCTTAGTTGATATTGATGAATTAATATTTTAATATAGATCAATATTATTTGTAGCTGTTGTAATTCTAAAATAATGCCACTTCCTTTCCTTTGCTTTCAATTTGGCCATTTTAAATACGTGAGTAACAAATGCTTCAAACTGACGAAATTCCTGATTAAGTTCAAGCCCAGAAAGCAATATATTTTTAAAAAAGACATACAATTCTACTACATTTTTCCAGCAGTGGACAGTGTCATCCATTATATTACATATCTGTTCCATGGGATTGTTTTGGAGATGATTCTACAGAGAATAAAATTTTATACACTGTTCAGGTTCATTAATCTCTTCTGTATAAAATGCTGAGCAAAATTCTGACAAAATAAAATGTCTGAATGTTCATAGCTTAGAGTCTGAGGACTCAGGAATATTTTCCCTAATGGACATCACATAATTTTAATTTTCTGTGCATGTATTTTCAGAAATAACTAGTGTAAATTAGTTGCATCAAATAGATTGTTCAATTTCCTCTTATAAAATTTCAGGGAGCAAAGAGAGACCAGAGCCTCAAAATCTCTTGTAGAAAACTGCTCATGGAGTGATTGCTGGATAACACGAGAGGTTTGTTGAGGTGCTCTCATGACCCACACTTGGGGTAGCCCAGTGGCCCCAGCTGTTACAGCAAGAGTGTGGATGTGCACGAAGCACATGTGCACTGTGGGCCTAGGACCAGAAAGAGAAATACCGAGGGAGCCAGCCTGAAAAGAGGCACGAAGGCAGCAGGAAGAGTTGGGAAGCAGAGGCAGATGGAGAGCAGCAACACCCAACCTCTGCCAGTCTCTGCCATGTGCTGCTCCAGCAGAGAGAGTGTTTGTGACCCAGGGGCTGGGAGCAGAGTGAGCTGCCTGGGAGCTGGGGGTGAGCTAGTGGTATGTCCTCCTGGGGATTAGTTACAGGGCTGGGAAATGCATAGCTACTTAACACTTTGCAACTGTCCGGTATTGTGATTTATCACTTGTGTTGGTATTGATCTTTGTTAACGTGTTGTTCATAAATCAATGAACTGCTTCAATCTTGATGTGGTTTGAACCATGCAAACTGATTGGTTTTCCCCTGTGACAGGATCCAACACAATTTACTTTTATTTTGCCCAAGGTCAGAAACATGGTTATTTTTGCCTAGTCTCCATGCCATGGACACCTTTCTCTTCTTTCAGTATCATACCTTTAGGGAAAGGGACTGTAGGCAGCGCAGACAATCCAGAGCTCATTGTTCAAACAGAGACCAAAAACTATACTGAAAATATCAAAAATCATATTTCTTTCCAAATATCCTTTTCACAGCTAGCTAATTTGCCCACTATTCTATTTCTTGGTCTTCAGTTTCTCACTTCACCTTTTTCTTTGCTTATCCATTTAGAAATGTCCTTCTTTTTTTTTCCTTTCTTTTCCTGGCAGAAAAGAAAATAAATGCCTCACTTCAGAGACAACTTTGGCAGGAGTGACTCAAGTTCTGTCCTTTCTCTTCTCTATTGAGCTGATGATCCTTGTACAGATGATAAGCTCCTTTAACATGCAGCAATGCTATAACTGTAATTGTTTTATGGTAGGATAACTGTCATTTAACTGAGAAACAGATATTCCCATACCAGCAGGTGTGAAAAGGTTCTTAAAATAATAATTTACAGGACAGCTTTGGTGAAGCTTTATCTTCTGAGATGGAGGACCCAAATATGAAAATCCCTAGTCTGACAATTAAACCACATTTCTCATTTAAAAGTCAAATTTGTCAGCTACTAGACTAACATATAAAATACTATAATTCCTCTTTCTTGTTTTAAAAGAAAGAGTATTTAAATTTGTACAAACAAATCTCAATAGTGTTGCATCCCAGGTTTGGGTTCAGATGAGGGGTTCTGATATGTGTTAGTTAGCCAGTTCTGTGTACCCCTGTGCACCCCCATGTTCCCCCCACGGTGGTCCGCTCCGGGTCTCTTACCATTGGAGCATCCCCATGCCAGTCCTGTAACCACCCCTCTGTCCACTCCTGAGAGTTCTGTGTCTGTTACTCCGTCCCCGCAGCCCCGTTTGTCCCGGAGCCCTGTGTCCCCTCCTGTCGCGTCCCCGTTGGTTACCCCAGTCCATGTCACTCCCCCATAGGCTACCCCTATTGGGTGAGGGGGGCTTCTGCCCCCTCATCCCACCCCCTATAAAACCCCATGTGCCCCTGGTCCCGGGGCCATTTTGTCCACGTGGCACTAGGGAGCGGCCGCGGTTCTCCATCGCAGCTCCACGCAATAATAAAAGCTTTCCAGCCGACCGCGCGGACAGACTGGACATTCCTTCCCTCTTTGTCTCGCCCCTGTGCCGGCAGCAGAGTGCACCCAGCCCCACCCCGGTGCGCTGAACGCAGCAGCACCCAGGACAAGCGGTGCCCTGGTCCCGCCGAGAAGCAGTGCCTTTGCCGGGCTCTCCGGAGCTGCACGGGACCAGGGAAAACAACGCAATGCTGCACAATAGCTTAAAATTTTCCAGCTGTTCATCTCTTTTTATGTATTTATCTCTCTGAGATGAAGGCAAACTCTTTAGTTAAGGTACTTGATTGTTGAAAATTGAAATTAAATGTGATATGAAAAAGATGAAAACAGTATTATAATTTTTTGCCCTGTTTTTCAAATAGATAGATAATGAGGGAGAAGGATGGAGGCAGAAATACCCAGTTTACATGCTCTCATAAAGCACATACTCAAGTTAAAATCAAGCAGATACTTACATGCTTTGCTTAATCAGAATCCAAATCTCTCAGAAGGAGGTAAGTATTTGGAGCAGGTAAGAGATTAGATTAGGATAGCAGACAAGTAAGACTGTTTAATTATCCTTTCACAGGCCACACAGTGCTTGCCTCAGGCTCTTTCCTCTGAAAAATTATTAATCGTGAAGATTTATTAGCCATTTGCTGAGTTTAAATTTTAAAGTTCTCTTGTCGCTTTCCTGGAAAAGTAACTGCCTGTGCAGCAAATGTTATAGGCTGGCTAGTTTTTTCAATGTCTCCATTCTAAAATTTTGCTGAAGGATTGATTCCTGTGCATTGTCAGCATCCTCTGATATATAAAATCTCCATGAAGAATTAGCCTACATATTTAAACTTTGCATTTGTACAAGCCAAAGTAGCCTCCAAGCTGCAGCAAGACTAAAACTTGAAGGACCACAAGCAGAGAAAAAACAATAAATTTATGTCTATAGGCATGTGCTCTGTGCATGAAAAATACTTTTCTAACTATAACTATAATCCCTTATTTTATTTTTTTTTAATTTAATGTCTTAATTTGTTCCCCTTTTGTTTAGCATGCAGGTATTGTTTTGGTTTGTAGAGTTACTAGCAGATGTTGGCTCCACAGTTGGCTGGTCAAGACAGTGACTATGGATGAAGTCTATATCAGTATGGTTTCAAGAATTCCTCTGATTTCAAGAGTCAGAAATTCCAAGTAGTATTCTCATGAGTTATAAAAATCAAAGTAAATCTGGTTTTAGATTGTGGCATGGACAATGTATTTTTGGTTCAAAAATATATCCATGCATGGTCAACAAGAATAAGATCAAAACCAAAAGTTCCTATATTGCCTTCTTCCTTCTGATATGAAACAATTTGACACTCTACCTGGCTGTGGGAAATCCAAAGGCCTCATTAATTAGGTCTACAAGACTTTGACAATAGGGTCTACAAACACGTGAAATGATCTAATGTAGATAATTCATAAAATGATTTTATGTCCTACAAGTACACGACAGAGGTACAGGCTAAAATCCATAGTTTTCTATTGACAGTTTACAGAGGAACACTAACTAAAATGTCTTCTAAGCATCACCATCTCTAGTGCTTCTATGGTTTTTATGCCTTTTGTGTGGTTACGAAGAACATCTTTTCATGTCATATGGTATTTTGAGCTGTTTAAAATGGCATTTTTACTGAGTGTGCTCTTATTTTACCCTATATATTGAACAGTTGAATTTACAGGAGTGGCTGGTATTTTAGCATGGAATTCCAAAGGATTTATTATTAGGAGAAGAACTTCCATTGGTCTAAGATAGCAGGGTGGCCTGACAGACTGCCCTCACACAGAGAAATCTGAGGAGGCTGGAGGTAATGGATCTTTCACTAATTTGTCATTACTTCACTGGCATAATTCAGATGAGCAAGTTTTAGAGGAAGGCTCAAAAATTCTTCTTTTGGCACCAGAGAGCAAAATCCATTCATACATAAACCAAAGTATTGATTTATTGTCTATTTATAAGATGAGCATTACCTTAATTCTATTTCAAGAGTGTTCCTACCATGGATAAAGCACTTGTCTCCAGATCTACTTCTACTCTGCAGAATGAGACATTCCACTGAATCCAGAGACCACACGGAAATCCCACACATAAATGTAGCTATCTAATCTTCCCAGAAATGAATATATATGGGTAAAAATTGTCCCAGTAAGATTGATCCAGATGACATAAAACAGCAATATAGTCAAAATCTTTTTAAGAGCTAGTAAAATGCTAATTTTCCCAGAGATGAGCAACTGAATCAAGCCTCAGGTCTTCATTGGAAAGATTCAGTTAAAAATATACTCCTTTGATCTTGCATTTGGAAGTAGCTAAGCAAAGGAACAACATGTTGATATAGTATCCAGGGTTAGAGAAAAGTAGAGATCTCTGCTGGTCTCATAGGTTTTCTTTATTAAAAAAAAGAAGGACATTTTATATCAGACTTCATGTGATTTGATCAAAAGCTCTTTTTACTCGCGCCATTTAACAAATGTACAGGTCAATAATTTTGTGGTTTTGTCACATGTAAAATTCCAGAGTAAAATTTATCTGCAGGTGGTCTGAATATTGGTGTTTACTTAGGAGCCACCTAGGTAAGAACTTTATGCACTCACTTCCACCTGCTGTGTTATATTTTGTCTTCCTTGCAACCTGCAGGAAAGTTACTGCTGGTTTTGGATGGTTGGGCAGAAAGCCATGTGGGCTCCTGCCCTGCCACTGCTCATTTTCCTGTCTTGGGTTTCACTGGCCAAGGTCTTTGGACATGCATTGTCATTTGTATCCATGCAACTCTCCTCTCCAGAATCTTCCTTTATTTGCAGGATTCTTCCTCCACCCACAATCTTTGCCACCTTCTTTCCAGGCCACTTTATTCTTTCTGAGACCAGCTCCTTTCAAGGATTCTTTTTATAGCACCCAAGGACTTTGTTTTCCTAACTATATTAGACTGAATATAGAGGAATAATGCATGATCATCCTTCTCATCAGTGATTCTGTCTCATGTCTCTTTAATAATTGGAGGGTTCAGTATGTGCCACTTTTTCAGTCAGGCGATAGACATTTGCAGTCAGTCTACACAGGGTACAACTAGCATGTAGGAGGTTTGTACCTGAGAATTCAGAAGTCAAATTTTATAAATTAGCGCAGTCACATGCACACACATCTACCACTTGTCATTTTCCACAGCTTCACTCAACCAACCAAACCTAAAAAACAAACACACAAACAATCAACCTCCAAGCAAACAAGCAAAACTAAACAAAGAAAAAACTGCAAAACAAACAAACGCTGGAATGTTTTTCCAGCATGAGTTCTAACAGAGAGTTTTACTTGCAGATTCAACTCTACAAAATCAATTTCTCTTGTGAAAACTAGGTGCAAATATTGGCTTTTGTGTGATGAGTTCTTATGTACTTCATTAAGATGCTGAGCACTGTCCCTGAGTGCCAAACACCTCCTGTGAGTGATTTTGTGGTTACAATCTCACGGGATTTAGCACTACATGCTTTACTTTAACATTTGTCTCAATACTATGGGTCTTAATCTGTTGAAATTAAAAATCTCAAATTGACTTGACTGAGAAAATGACAGGGCTTGAATATAAAGAAACAGAAGACTAAAGGGTCATAGCTGGTTAATTGAACACAGTTGAACACAGTAATCTGAAATTTCAGCAAAGAGATGCATGGATTTTTAGTCCAGAAGAGGAACATAAAGTCTTTTTGCCCTGTCCTGCAAACTATAGGCCAGAAACCTCAGAACACTCTTATAAGCTTGAGTCCTACATTAAAAGACCAAAAGCCAGAAATTATATTTTGCCACATGAAAGAACTGTGGAGACTTAGGGCTTTATCTTACATTTCTGAAATAACATTAACTTGCCCAAACAACCGTGGTAAGTAGATTGTGTACTGCTTTGATTGTGAAAGTTGGAGGGGAAGGAAACAGGAGAGTAAAAAGCACAAATACCCCCCATGCTAAAAGAAAAGCTAAGCAGCAGTGCTTTGAACATAAGGGCAAAAGCATCTATATAAATGACTAAATGACTTTTAATAGCCTGGGAAAATATGTCAAGATAAGGATCAGTGACCATTTTAGTGCTGATGATCATGTATAGTTTTGCTTTATAATCAGAATTACTGTAGAGAAAGGGAACTAAGAAAGCAAAGCTGTGTCACAGAGGGGAAAAATGAAATATGATCAAAAAAGGAGAGTTCAACCTTCCTTACACTTCTCTAAACGTAAGATATTTAAAAATAGATATTAAAAAAGAGTTTATAATAAGATGTTTACCCTCAAATTAGTCTTTTAAATGTGAAATAATTTTCATTAATCTCTATGAGAGTACCCTGGAAGAAATCAAATCCTGTCAATTCTCACCAAAAGAAGCTATAGAGAAATGCAATTATGATTTTGAACTAAATCTCACAGAAACAATTATCAAGAAGAAAAATAACAAAAATAATTTAATATAATTTTAAGATCTATATACCTTGCTAATTTTTAAGGAAAAATAGAGTACTAATCTCAAGATAGTAGCATTGTAGGTGTGTTTGATATTAGCCTAGAGAAAACACAGACATAACATATTTGCATGAAGTGATCAGTTCTTTAAAAAAATACTTGTTCATATTAGGAACTATATGGATGTGTCAGTAATGTGCTCTATTTGGAGTTTCGCTTCTAGATGCCTGAAATCAGAGTGTGTCCTGTACCAAATGAAAAAATCTGAAGATGAGCCATGAAGGTGTCCAGCAATCATCATGGCAGAACTAATATTTGATTAGAAATTATAAAGCCTAACATTACTTAATGCTGAACTGAACTGACTTAGTCAAGGCACTAAAAATTTAGAACTGAAAAGTCCCTCATCATTATCTTGTGGCAGAGTAGCAGTGGCATGATGCATAATGATTCCATAACACAGAGAGTCTTTCAATGTAATTAAAAGTCAGTAGAATGGAACACAATTATAAGAATTTAATTTTTTTAAGCAATGTGTGATCAGCCAAGGAAATTCACTGTCACAGAAAATCATTGAGATGTCATCTATGCCAAAATCTGGAGACTATGATAATTTTTTGATCAATTATAATATTTGTGGGTATCCACTGTAGAGAGAAAAGCCACAGTGGACACTATACCTCTATGTGTACATTTATCTAATGCACATGGATATTGCACACTGGCTAGACCCCAGAATAAATTCAAAAGGTAGGCACTTGTGTTTCATAAATCACTTACCCGTAGGCATAAGTGCTGTTAGGTAAGGAATTCACATACCAGAGTACTCATTTCACAAGTATTTAAACATCTGTAAGTTGTTTGTATTAGGTAGTCAAAGCTAGTCTTCCTTTACACTAACCAGAGAAAGCATGTCCAAAAAACACTTCACCTCACAGATGCAATATCTTAGGCTGATTCCCTCCTTGGATCTCTTTATTTCTTTAACTCTTTATATGGAGAATCTGTCATAATTACCTTGATTCTAGTTAACAAACTTTTTAATGACTGATAGGCATTAGAGTTATACTGTCCTAAGCATCTATGTCCTGTCTGCAGAAAGAGAGAGACATTTCCAGGGGAATTTATCTCTTTTTAAAATAGATATGTAAAGTAGATGCTAGGATTGCCCTCTCCGATTTCTTAGTTCTGTCCATTAAGCACTGGAACAGCCAAAATAACCAATTGCCATTTGAACTAAACTCTTAGAACATAAAATTTGCTAGAGAAGATCCCCACTCTTAGATGACTTGTTGAAATTAGGTATTTGCTGGCTTAGCAGACAAATGAACTTGTGTGGGATAAATCAGTTAATGGCTTTTTTGACAATGAGACGTGAGACCTGACCATAGTCTGGGATGTGAGATGTGGTACCTGCTAGGTTAATGAATTGCAGTCCCTGAACAGCAGCATGCTGCCTATTTTGTCTCTATGCTGTGAGGTGAAGCCTCTCTGGAAGCACCTTCGGACACCATGAGATGAAAAAGAGGGGTAGGATGATGATTAACTCAATTTGCTTGGCATTAATAAGGAGTGCAAGCATATAGCTAAAGGACAGGCTCCAGTTTCTATAAGAACTAAATTATTTGTTTATTTATTTTCCCCTGCTCAATGAAGAAATTCAGGGAATGCTCCTGTGGTGCACAAAGCTGTGTATCAAATCATGATGTCTCACTATGATAAGAACGTTCTGTTTTTTTTCACACATCTGAAAAGAATGTGTTAAATAATCCTTAAAATACTGATAAAATTACAGTCAATCAAAACTGAACGTAAAAATCTAAGTCAATTATTAGGTAATAGGCCCTGTAGATTGCAAGATGAAAATTTGAATCTATGTAACAATGACAATGTCTAAAACAGACACATGGAATTAAAATGACAACAGTATTGTTTTGGTGATTTTGAGAGCTGATAGAAAATACATAGTTACAACGTTACACTGTGCCAGATCAAGATGGCTGAAAGTAGCCAGGATGAGTACACTAGTAAATTACTTAAAATTATATCATGGGCTTATATAAATAGAAATTTCCTTTAAATATGTTAATTTACATAATAGAAAAAGAGAAAACCATTCCAAATGGAATCAATAAAAGTAAGAATAGATTCCACTGGTGTAATTTCTAATACATATACACAAACACATCTGTAGTGTCACAAAACTAAAGAATCAGTAGCGCAGTGATGATAATACAAAGATGGTTTTGCTATTGCAGGGCAGGGATTGCACAGAGCCAGGGCCTTTCCTCCTTTTTGTACTGCCATGCTGGTGAGGGGGCTGGGGTTGCTTAGGAGGCTTGGAGGAAACACAGCCAGGACAGGTTGCCCAAAGTGACCAAAGGGATATTCCAGACCATGTGTCATCACACTCAGTACATAAAGTGGGGAAAGAAGGAGGAAGGAGAGGATGTTTGTGGCATTGTTGTTTGTCTTCCTAAGTCACTGTTACACTTGGTGGGACCCTGCTCTCCTGGAGATGGCAGAAGAGCTGCCTGCTCATGGGAAGCAGTGAATTCATTCCTTGATTTGCTTTGTGTGTGCAGCTTTTACTTTTCCTATTAAACTGTGTATATCTCAACCCACGAGTTCTCTACCTTTTACCATTCTGATTCACTCCTTGATCCTGCTGGTGGAGGAGTGAGTGAGCAGCTGTGTGGGGCTTGGTTTCTGGCTGGGGTTAAACCACAACAGCCTCCGAGGTCTAAAAGCATCTGAGGTATGCTCTGAGCACACGCAAACTGTTTAAGTGTTATCCAGAAGGAATCCAGCTTGTGTGCTTTAATCCAGCACCAGGAGAGTGGACAGATGGTGGCTGTGCTGGTTTGGGCTGGGCAGAGTTAATAGTCCTCATATTAACTAGTATGGAGCTGTGTTTTGGATTTGTGCTGGAAAGAGTGCTGAAAACACAGGGATGTTTTCATTATTGCTGGGCAGCTCTTGCACAGAGGCAAAGTCTTTTCTGCTTCTCATCTACCACCCCAGAAAGGAGTCTGGATTACACAGGGACGTGGGAGGGGCACAGCCTGCACAGCTGATGCCAACCGATCAAAGGAATATTCCATATGATATGACCTCATGCTCAATATATAAAGTGGAGGGAAGAAGGAGGAAGATGGGCGACATTTGGAATGATGGGGTTTGCCTTCTTAAGTCAATGTTAAGTGTGATGGGGCCCAGATTTCCTGGGACCCTGCTTTCCTGGGGATAGCTGAGTGCCAGCCTGCTGAGGGGAAGTGATGAAAGAATTCTTTGTTTTGTTTTGCCTGGGTATGCAGCTTTTCTTTGGGTAATAAACAGTCTTTTTCTCAATCCATAAGTTTTTCTCATTTTAACTCTCCAGATTCTCTCCCCATCTCAGTGCAGTGAAAGTGAGTGAGTGGCTATGTGGGGCTGAGGGATCAGCTGTGGTGAAATCTCAACAGTGGTAGATCAGCTTGAAAAGCTTAGTCCTGGGCCAAAATAATACGCCAAATTTTTATTTCCCAAATAATATGTGGGAACATCCATACAACCTGATGGAAGGGTCCACTAGAATAAAAGCACCAGCTGTATCAGTTTACTCTTTTCAGAGTCCTGCATTAGTTCAAGTTTGGGATTGAGAGTTCTCCACCTTAAGGGGCATGTGGCATAAACCAATACTCCCCCAAACTCCATAAAACACCACCATTTACATGTCACTTAACACTAGCTAACAGGTAACTGAAAGAAATTAGACTGACCCTAATCTGTTCCCTCCAAAATACTTGTGTGAACTATGCTACAAAAAAGCTTTCTTATTGAAGGAGTGCCAAGGTCGTAGGTCTCTTTTGGAAAAACTAACAGTCGCCACATGCGGTCTCCTTTGGAGGCTATTGCCTTTGTTTCTTCCTTTTTAGGAACAGAATTTTCTTTGTGGATTTTATTGGCCCTAACTCCAGTGCAGCAGCACCCAGACACAGTTTTATAGATTCTGCACGTATCCCTTGGAACAGGGATTTCTTTTTTTTTTTTTTTTAATTCTGTCCCAGCTCCCAGCTTTGAAATGCAACTTTAGCTTAAATCATCAAAGTATCTTATCATTCACATATTTTAAAAACTACATTTCTAATGCAAACATAATTAGCCTCTGTCTGTTAATGTACAAAGTGAAATGCAGGAAAGGGACAGTTGAATAGTGAGTCAATCAGAGAGTAGTAACTAGAGCCTTGCTTATCAACTTACCTCCATTGTAGAAATGGTATTGATCAAGGACAGTAGAAACAAACCTACAATTATCAAGGACAGAATGCAACTCGCACAGAGATATCTTGAAACGTGGGGGAAATCATGCGGACTAACAATTATTTTATGTGATGCAGATAAAAAGTATCAAAAATACACACAGTATCAACAGCAGAATAAAACAGATAAGGGTTTTACAGATTCTTTCTGAAATGGATGCTATCAAAAATCATAGTTTTGGAGAGGAAAGGAAAATATCTAAGATCTTTATAATCACAAGCAAATGTGAAGCATCGGGTTAAGATTTGATCTGGGACATTTTAATTTGTTTTCTTTCTTTTTCTAAATAGCTTCTTAAAACGTATGTTAAGAAATAATGTTATCCCAGTCAAATTACAAATAATTTAAGATACAAAGTAAATTGATATTAAAAGAAATATATTGTCATCATAGTGTTTTAAGATGATTAAATGTTCTAATTACTGTTCTGACTATTGGAGTTTTATACAGGGTTTTATAACTTTTTTAGAATATTTTCATTATCTGAAAAATAGAAAGATATATGTAGATTATATAATTTGTTGAGGTTTACAGTACCAGCTACATCATATTTTCTCCATATTTTTACATAAACATAAATCCCCCCAAGTACAGTCAAATTTCATTTAACTCTGATGCTGTAATGGTGAAAGAGGAGTTTATAAATGGCATCCAGAAAGGTCAGTGTGGCACTGCTAAGAAGAAAAGATGGATATGGAAACCTGAAGATGGGTTGATTCATTTCACAGAGGTAAATACCCAGTGCTGCATAACTGTCTCCTTTTAATTAGCTTGTCAAAAGATTTTGACAAAGACCTCCAGTGGATTACTGAGCAAACCTGAACTGCAGATTACCTCTATTGAATCATTTATTGTTTTTCAGAGCTTTTAATAGAATTGATCTAATCAAGCCAGTTCTATTTTCTTATCAATTTTCAGCTTTTGGTTTTTTTTTGTTTGTTTTGTTTTTGTTTTTGTTTTTGTTTTTGTTTTTGTTTTTTAAATTTGTTTGCATCATTAGTTAATACAAGGTTTTCCAGCAACATTTTTTTTTCTGTTTAATATAAGACTGTATTTGAGCATGTACTTTAGATCTTCCTTGATATCTTTATTTGGACTTGTCTACCTACCAACTCATCAGCAAATATAGTGTTTCTAAGCTTTTTATTGCTCTTTTATTTCACTGGTTTTAAATGTATTTTTATGTGAATGGATGATGCTTCATTTTAAGGCGATATTAACAATAAGTTAACACAAGTTACGATATTAACACAAGTTGTTCTTGTAAGTAAACAGGCATTTACAAAGGAACCTAAAAGCGTTAATTGTCTTCCTCAGTGCTCCATTTACTGTTATCTTTCATTATTTTATCACTTCTATAAGCACAACTTCATGTCACCAAAATTCATTGCAATTATTAGTGTGACACAGATACACATTTTTGTTAGGTGGAATTTGACAGACATGGGAAGATAAATCAGGAATATATATTTAGCAACTTTCTGACTTAGAATTCCAATTAGAATTAGACTGGGAGGAACAGGGGAAAGAGACTGATCATCTTTTCCACCCTGTGTTTGAACACTTCCAAACACAGGTACTATAACTACGTGCTAAAGTCGCTCAGATATTTGGAGGCATACCAAGATGTTGTCAGAATGTTGGTGGAACCATTTAATACGGAGGTATTTTGCTCATGCTAAATCGTATAGTTGGAGGACAGAGTGTCCGTTGCCTCTTTCTGCTGACATGCCCGTGTGCTGGTTTGTAAGTGTCTAAAAGAAGGTTAGCACTGGAAAAATTACTGACATTATAACAAGGGATGGCACAGCATGGCACGTGCTGCATTGAATCACAGCCTACATGGACTGCGTATGAGAGCACCTAAATTGTGCTGCTATCCACATCATCCAAAGCAGACTGAATTTTAAAATTAGAAATGTTAAATAATGTAAATCAGCCTCATCTCTAGCATGGTAATAATGCTTTGCTACTTTAGGCATAAGAAAAAGAGCTTATGCTCTTGAAGAATGTTATCTTCAGTCTTGAATGATTTTTTTAAAAGTTTTGATAAATAATTTATTCATTAATATGCAGTTTTCATTAAATAAAAAAAATCTTTATGCTAGATCAACCTATTTCATATTAAATTGGGGGGGACTAGAAATTCACAAATCTTTTACAAGCCCTCAGCTCATGATACCATTTATCCTGGGAGACAATTCAACTCTCTCCAGACCCTCCTGTCTGCCCAGATAATCTGGATGCATGTATACTGTCACATGTTAAGGGCTGTCCAGGGTGACAGTGATGAGGGATCCTTATTTTCATTTTAGCAGTTATTCAAAGCATTGGGCAAACATACCAAAGCACTGAAAGATATGTGTTCAACATACACATCCCACATTTTGGAACATTAAAAGTGTGAAGAGTATAGAGAATTGGCAACAGTATGAAGAGAGTAGACTAAATGAATGCTTCTCTTTCCAGATTTGTACCACTTACCACGTCATTTAGAACTATCTTTTGACCTGGGTGAATTGGATTCAAATTTCAACAGAGAGAAAAAGAAATTGAATTCAGCCTCCTGCTGTCTGGACAGGGGGCACCAACTACTAGGTTATTCAATCAAAGAAGGGCATTGTTCTCACTGTATTTGTTGTATCTAAGTTTTGCTATTCATCTGCCTTTTTCTTGTTAAATATATCATTTAGCATAACATAAATAAGACATTTTGCTTGTGTTTTCACTTTGAATTAAAAGTTTGCACACAAATATGTATGTGCATATACATATGTCCATATTTCACAAGTGAAATGTATTTATTTGAGTGTACACACAGTTTTGTTGGTATAGTGGTAACAGGTCCTTTGTTCTGGTAAATTTTTAAACTAGCAAGGAAAGCAAAACATCACTTATATAGCAACACTCTTGTATATCCAATAATGCACACCGTCCTAAAGTTTCCAGTTGCCTAAAGAGTTTATAAAATTATATTTTGTATAACAAAATTACATGCAATTACTACAGTGTCCAAAGCCCCTAAGGATTGAATAATGAATTGTTAATTTGAAATATTTATAAAAAACAGTCGAAAGAAAAACCTTCTTGAATAGTTTAAGGTAGATAAGGAAACCTCTCTGAGGAAAAAAAATCTGATAAAGTGAGTGTATTTGGGAAAATATGTTTAGTGCAGCACTACAGTCTGAAATAGATGCTGTATGCAGCACATAAACATATTAATTTGTCAGCAGTTTCTCAGTGCCAAAATACTTGGCAAAGTTTTAAAAGAGCTATACTCTAGTCTGAGTGGTATGTTGGCAAGAAGCCTGCACTTGTTCTACTATTTCAGTCTAGTTTTACTTACCTCATAAGGAAATAAATATGATTGCTTTTTCAGTTATTTTAGTGTCCATCTTGTCCTTCTCCAAAATGTCTATACTCTGTCTTCCAAATATCTAGGTCCTATATCAGCAGGTTAAATTAAAAAAAAAAAAAAAAAATTCTGTCAACACCCAACACACGTTCAGAGAAAAGCAATTAATTTGATGGGTTGACAGTTGAAAAAGGTAGCTTCTGACAGACATCCAGTGTGATGCCAGCCAGAATGATGTATAGTGTTACACTTTCCATAAAAGGAAAGTAAATCAGGCATCCCAAAGGCAAGTCCTTTGTATTCCATTGAAGCTTTTAGGTATTAGTGCATCTTTGTTGTGTATTCCTGACAAGCTGTAAAGAATTCTACTGTACTAAAATGTATTTGAATAGAATTCACAAAAGGCTATATGCAAATCCCACACAGGAGAGCTGAAGAGCCTGGCAGAGGGCAAGGAAAGCAGCAATGCACTGCTCAGTCACAGAACAGCTGTGCAGACCTCTGGAGCTGACAAGGGCAATGGGGACAAGGATCAGGTTAGCAGAGCAGTATTCAGCCCATTATGCTTCCTTCAAAGTCCATTAGTTACTGTAGTAGTTAAAGCTTAGTGCTCCTCTTCTATTTTGTACAAATGCTCGTGCATAACAAGGAAAATTATCACAGTTAGTAACCTTCTGTGTTTTTTGGTTGAACTTTTGTTGAAGACTTAGAAATCACATAGTTTGGAAAAAAACTCACTACATTCTTAGTATCTGCATGTTGAAAAACTCCCATATATACTTTTTTGAGTCCGATTATCAGGAGAGTGAAGAGTGGAGTATGAACAACCACCCCAAAGACCTGTTTTCTATGAGAGATACAAGTCTTTAAGGCATGGAAGGGAAAATTTGCATATTTTTAAATTGCGGGGTAAACATTAGCCAGTATTAAGTGTAAATGCCTTGTATAGACATTGTCATATGAAAAAGCACAAGCCAAACCAATAGCTAGATAAGTGCTTAAAATATCTTTTTGAGAAGACAAACTAGTTAAAGCTCTTTCAGAACTGTTGTGGTCCATGGAGGAACTATTTTGAAATGGAATAAGGTTCACAGCCTGTAAATATCATTGTGTGATATTTGGTATATTGGATATAACACATTCCTGTGTTACCAAAGGAACACTCAGTTGAGAAACAGCTGTGCTGTCCAGCAGATTTGTGTAGAATCTACACAGTCACTCTAGGATGACTTTTAGCATTTGGAGACCATGCACTACCTCTTCTGGTCATAGAAGTAAGAACATTAGTGGAATTCTCTTACAAAGTCATCCCAAATATACTGTTTCCCTTTCATGACAGAGGCAAAAGGCTATAAAGTAAATGGAATTTTACTTACATAATGTCAAGCTGCTTTTGAGACCTAGCCAGGAATAAATATATCCCCTAAACTCTTCAGAAGTTATGTCCAGATGATAAACAAGTACACTAAAATACTAATTAACTATAAGATTTGTGTCTTATTGCAACCATGTTTCAGTTTACAGTATTTATTTGAAAGATTTTGCAAGTTAGATCATTGAGATTGATTTTTGCTAGCTGTGTTGTTCCTAGTAGCCAACCAACCAAGGTTCATTAGGGAAATCAGGGATTTACAAGTAAATTGCTCTATATAATTGCAGATGCACGTGGAGGAAGTTACAGTAACAACTTCATCTTTACAAATAGTATAGCTTTCACACTGATACATATATGTACTTGTATGTACACATACTGTACTTATATGTACACTGTTCTTGTACATATAAACTGTGATATTGGAAGTTTGTGCATTGGGATTTTTGCAAAATTTATACTTTGTCTTCCTATAGTCTGGAGCAAAGCCTCCTCTCAAGATTTTCTCCCAGGTTCATTAATGGACCTCAATGGACCACTGGTTATACTACTGCTACAGGTATTGAGATTTGGCTCAAAGAATTAAAGAAAGCAAGATTGAATAAAGTTCAATATTTGAGACTTAATTCTTTGGATATTTGACAGTGTTCCAAAAAATTTCCTCTTATAAACATTATTGTGACAAAACTTTTTATATATTTCTGTAGGGATTTGGATCAAGATTGTAAGCACTGATGATCCTCATTTAGCAAAGCACTTATACCCATATTTAACCTCAAGAACTTGGAAAAAAGAATATCTTAAAAGGTACGTGTGAATGAGTATCTGTGCACACATTCTGACACACACATTCACACATGTAGATACTCTTATAATTTAAGGCCTTTGTTGTCTGTGTGTATAATCCTCTCTACAAATCTCAACACTATAAAAGGTTTAGAAAAATGTTTACCAGGCAGTGCATTGGTCAAGTCCACACAAAGTTACCTGATGTTCAACCATTTGAAAGTTAGAATATTAATATTAAAAACATCATGCATCTCACACAGCCCATACAATAAACCTCTGCATTCCTCTCATCCAGGAAAAAAACTTGTTTAGCAACCAACAACCTTAGTTCCTGCATCAATGTATGTATTTTCAACAAATTTTTACTTTATAACAAGATATTTGCTAAACAAGAGTACTACAGAGGCTAATATAATCACTGAATAAGTGAATCAACTGATATATTTTGGAATAAATATCAATCCTCTTTTACAAGAAAATCCTTGTTAAATCTACAGGAAGATTCTTATTTTTTAAATAGTCTTGCATATAAGCATAAACTTTTGGCCAGAGCTTAGCAGTCAACTACAATGTATATTTGATGATCTCTTTCTTTATTTCTTATCCAGGAGACTGTTACACTGGTTTTATCCTGCACCTCTTAAAATACATGCATTCATTTTCAGTTAGAATGCTAAGAGATATAATTTCTCCGTAATACAGAGATTTTCACTGGTTTATTATTGAGGTTAGGTAACAACTCTTTGTTGTGCAATGTTTCAGAGAAGATGAGTAGTTGATTTTTCCATGCAGTGCACAAAAAATAGTACAATGATACTTCTATCATTATACCACCTTTTCGACCCCACTATATTCCTCCTATCTTGTGACAAATCATGAGTTTATGGACTTCCTGACCTGCATGCTTATTGCTCAATATTCTGATTAGTAGACTTTAATTAACTTTTCTTTATGAATTTTCCCACTTGCTTTTCAAACATATTTCAGTTTGGCACCAGTGTGCATCACATTTTAGCTACGTGCTGTGTAGAACAAGCTTCTTTTTGTTTGTTTTAAAGTTTACACCTGACAATTTCATTTGTGTGCCCCTTGGGTTTTCTGCTATTAAAATTTTTAGATAATAGTTGTAATTCATCATCATTACCCATTTCCTTCTCTGTGTGTTACTACCTCCTTCCCCTGTTGTCTTCCTTCAACTATTTGGAAGTATTATATTAATGCATTGCTCCTCGTAATGAAGCTGTTCTTCAACTCTGATAGTATTTTGTGTCTTTCTCAAGTTCTGCTATATATTTTTTTTAATACTGTAACCTGAGTTCCTGTGTTGTATAATGGAATAATAAATTGACAAAATATACTTATTAATAAATAATTGACAAACTATTTTTTCCATGGCTTTTCAGTTGTTTTTTATTTCTTTCTGCTACTCCCTTGTACTCCCTTGTCCCTGAGCACATCAGATCAGTAGCTAGTGGTCTTAAAAAAGTAAATATCCACAGTGAGGATAGTCTTTGCCTCGGTGACCTGATGTCAGGGTCTTTGTGGTGTATCTGTTGTTCCTGCAGGTTTTCCTTAAAATTTATAATTTTGAATTAGTTTATATTGATTTTTAAATTATTTTTAATTCTTCCTCTTTTAATGCAAATTTTAGGTTTACTTCTTCCAGAGAAAATCCTCAGAAACATTTTGGCTCAGACCATGACTGCATTAGGTCTTGTACATCTCTGCCCTTGAAATGAGCTGATTTGATGCACTAAGTCTCAGAAGGCTGTTAGATCATGGCACGTTGATGATTTTTGAGGTACACTTTTATTCTGCAAATACCTTGCTTTGTTCCATCCCGGGTTGTGTTTAGATAGGAATTTTAATAATGTTAGTTAGTCGGTTCTGTGTACCCCCATGTTTCCCCCGCGATGGTTCACTCTGGGTCACTCACCATTGGAGCTTCCCCATGTCAGTCTTGTAACCACCCCCCTGTTCATTCCTGAAACTTCTGTGCCAGTCACCCCATCCCTGCATTCCCATTCGTCCCGGAACCCTGTACCCACCCCTGTCGTGTTCCCATTGGTTACCATGGTCCACATCACCCCCCCGTGGCCTGTCCCCATTGGGCGAGGGGGGCTTCCGCCCCTGTCTGCCCACCCCCTATAAAACCCCATGCGCCCCTTTGTTCCCCACCATCTTGTCCACGCGGGCGCTGGGAGCGGTTGCTGCTCTCCACCGCAGCACCACGCGGCAATAAACCCTCTCCAGGCAACTGCAGGAGAGGGTGGTCATTCCTTCGCCTCTTTACCTCCTCCCAGCATCGGTTACATAACGCGGCAGCCCATGTAGAGGCTCGGCGCTAAAGCTTCCGAACCAGCGGCAGCCCCGGACTCCCGGACGTTACGCTGAGCCTAGCCGGGCTCTGCGAGCCACCCGGGACCAGGAAAAGGAACGCAACGCCGCATTGCTTGTGATCACTTGAGAGTGTAAAGTGAAGTTGCAGCCAACAAAATACAGCTGGGCCATTCTACTCCCAACACCACACTTGGTGCACTTTTCTTGGTTTATAAGAGCGTACATCCATATTCAGCTGTGTTGCCGTAGCAAGCAACATTAAATATCCTTTGTTCAATTTGCTCTTTTCTTATCTTTCCTCTCTCTCAAGCCATCAACACTGGAGAGAAGTTTAACAGCACAACCTTATTTGTGCTTATGTTGCTGACACTGATAGGAGTGAGAAGAGTAGCCCCATCCTGTGTTGTTTATTTTGGTACTTAGACAATACATGTGACAAATAAGCTTTTAAATTTCCCTCAAATATTTGATACTATATGATTCAGTGCAGGGCTTCACATTCACTTTTAAATTTTATATTAGTTGTATTATTTATGTTCATAAGTTGCATTATTTATGTTCCTAGATGCTGATGGAATCTTTTGGATGATCATTTGAATGAAAAATTGGTTTATTTGTCTGGTTGGTTTTTATCTCAGCTTGTAAGGGATATATTTTTGTTACAAAGTATTTCTTTTCTACTTTCTGCATTTGAGGCTATTTGCACACACTTCCTCAGCATAAAGAATTATTTCAGTGGGGTCACAGCCCTCGGAGTTCAGCTAGCTGTCAGCATTCCAGCTGAATGGCATCTGCACTTACATCCTGTTTCAAGGGGAAATGCAAACAATCATGCTGCTTCAGGAACAAAAACCTCAATATTTATGTTAAAATCATTTTTGATTAAATGCCAATTACACTGAAGATGATGCAAATCTGTCCTGCCTTTGTTTGGGCAAATCCAGAGATAAAAGCCCTGGATCGGAACCCACTCCTCTGCTCCTCATTGAACTAGTTTTGAAATTTTAGCTGCTCTATAACCCTAATCAGCCACACAGGATGCCAAAATATATGACCATATGAAGGAAGTATGCAGAAGCAGTGACTGCTCACTACCTCTAAGCTGCCAGCTTCCATAACAATTGTCTTGGGCAGTTTTAGAGAGTTCCTGGTTGATTGTGTATCAGATATGCAGGTAGAATACAGTTTAAAATCTGAAAACTATGTGATTTTGCCATTCTCAGGAAAACAAGGAAATTAAATTTTCATTAGGTTTATGAAATAACTAAACTTTCTTGTGGTACATCCTAAACAGAAGAAGAAAACATAGTTCAGAATGGCATCATCATGAGATTTGTATGGGGATCTACTTAGGTGAGTAATGAGTAGTATTCAAATAGTATGAAGAATCTATACTTTGGTCTTTTCGTGACTTAATAAGTCTGGAACTTACTCTTACATAGAGAATTTCCCCATGTGTCCATGCTGAAATTGTATATAATCATGTTGAAAGGAGTATCTCAAATATAATAAAAAAAGAGGCTAATATACCAACCTCTGTATATTCAGTACCTATATTTTAAAACAATACAATCTTAATAACTGAAAAAAATTATAATAGAACACTCATGTCTGTAAAACCATACACTTCAGCGCATAATTAACTTACCTGAATGTTTAAATACCTTTAATGAAATTATTATGAACAGAAATGGTCTTAAGTCCACTGAGTTCCATGAAATTTAGGCTTATATAATACATTCCTTAGAGCCCAGGAAATGTGTTTCACTGTTCATGAATAAACATATCATGCACAGTATGATACCACAAGAGAAAAATGATATAAGAGGAAAAGTTCCTCCTGCAAAATAAATGGCCTGTAATGTAAAATAAACACAAGACAGCAAATGGAAGAAATAAAAAATAAGCAAACTACAAGACTATTGTATCACTGAATCAAGCAGACACATAAGGCCTTCTATTCTGTTTACCCTTTCATTGGATTGATTTAATCACTCTATCTACATAGCTATCAGAGTACTTTTATTTTTTCTTCATTTTTGCTATTAAGGCTGCTCCCTGCCCTTCCTCCTCCCCATCCCTAAATTGGATTGAAATTCCCATGTAGGTCAGTTCTGTTTGCCATAGGACATTGTGTGTAGGCTAAAAGAATAAAATGGCAAAAGACGTACCAAGTTTTTCTTCCTCTGATTACTCATTTCACACACTTATTCCAGTGAGCAAGATTTAAATTCTTAATATATCACATTCAACAACCTGCAAAGAAGTTCACTGAGAACAAAAGAGAGCAAGGGAAGGATGAGACAGAAACCTTTGCAGAAAGTCTTTTTGTAGGTAGTTCATGCACATACTAATTTCTATTGTACCATTCCTGAGTCTCAAAGGCAAATCAAACTTGAAAAAAGACTGAATTCAAGTACTATTTTTGCTACTTGAACTGAGCACATTGCATGGCTCTTATCATCTTCAAAGGTTGCCTCCTGCTTTATGAATAATGTGTCCTTAAAGCAATGTTGTCAAATAAAAAAGCAGGTAAGTCACTGCACAATTATAATTGTTACCAGTAGTAAAGGGCAAAGGTGTTTTGGTTTCTTTGAAATAAATTTTCAGATTAAATGGATAAGCCTTGGTACAAGAAACAATTAGAAATTTTAGTCCAATTATCCCAATCACAAATATCCTCTCTAATTAGAATTGACTATAAACTGGAAAGTTGAATTCAAATATGCTCAAACTTCATGACATCCAAAGGTTATTTATTTGAATATCAATTCTGATTAGATATGTCAGGAACTTCTCTGACAATATTGTGAGAATTTGAAGCCATACAGCTAAACAAGCTCTTGTTATCTTTCCATTTTTTCTGGTTTTGCATCATTTAAATTTGGTACCACATATCAATGTATCAGTGCAATATCTGCATTGGCTATTAATGCAGAGCTCTGGGCAAAAGTAGTCAAATATAATTTTTCTGGATTTTTCCTCTAATTATTTTCTCTTTCACTTGAAAAAAAATATTTTTTAAAAGCTGAAGGCTTAAAATGGGATCAGTAAATCTTCCATGCTATGAGGCAGTAAAAAAACCTAAGGGATAGATTTAAAGGTCTATCTAGGAACCTTATTTTCCTTTTCAGTGAGAACTGGAATTCTAAATTCCTCTTGACCACAATCTTATTCACAGACACAAATTTAGAATGCAGAATCAATCACTTAAAAACATTCAGATCTTCTCAATTAGAACTTATAGACCTATTTTGGTATTTTGTTTTAATCTCCTATGCAAGCCAAGAGTTTTTAAACTTTCTTCGCATCATTACACATTTATTTTCAGTTAACCTGAGAGCTCTATTTTCTATGACCAATTCTAATAATTAATATTGCCCTAAACATAATTTTCCTGTTCTAAATTTAACCAGAATTTCAGAGACATAAAATTTAAAACTAACAACCCAATCTTAGAGAAAGTTGATTATCTTTCCTATTCAAGAGATTTAGAATAGACATGTCCTAAGAATTAGAAAGAATTTAGATAAATTAGTGGCATGTGAAAAACCAAACATGTAGAGTCTACAGTGGTTCTAGTCTTGTGCAATAAAAATAAGTTCTCATTTACAAAACAGCATTGGATGTGTTTAAAATGTATGAGATTTCAACAGAAGTCCTCATCTACAACATAAGAACAGTAAATGATTCTGATTAATGTCATGGTTTAACCCCAGCCAGCAACCAAGTACCACATGGTCACACTTTCACTCCCATACCAATGAGATTAGGGACAGAATTGAAGAGATAAAAGGTAGATAACCCCTGAACTGAGATAAAGCCAGTCTAATATAAAATGCAAAAGCTGCACACACAAGCAAAGCAAGGAATGAATTCACTGCTTCCCATGGGCAGGCGGGTGCTCAGCCATCCCAGGAGAACAGGGCCTCATCACAGCTAGTGGTGACTTGGTGACTGCCATCACTGCAAACATCCTCCTCTTCCTCCTTCTTCCCCTGCCTTATGCACCGAGCATGGTGTTCCATGGTCTGGAATGTCTCTTTGGTCAGCTGGAGTCACCTGTCCAGGTTGTGTTTCCTCCCAGACTTCCAAGCACTCCCCAGTGTGGCAGTACAAGAAGCAGAAAAGGCCTTGGCTCTGTGTGAGCCCTGCTTGGCAATAACAAAACCATCTCTATATTATCAGCTCTGTGTTCAGAACAAATTCAAAACACAGCCACTGCGTGAAAAAAATTCACTCTACTCCAGCCAAAACCAGCACAATTAAGCACTTTATTATATTTTCTTAGTCTGTTCAAATGTCGGTCAAGAGCTAAGGGGACCTTCGAGATGTTGGATCTCACATCTATCTGGATGGTATTTTGAGTGGTCCAATGGGAGGTCTCTGTACTGCCTCATGCCTGTTGTTGTGACTTATAAACAATGGCATGGCTTGTTCAAATCATAGCCAAATTTATGAATTGCACTGAGCGTCAAAACACAGCTTCCTTTGTATGTATTCCTCCAGATTCTATTTGAAGGGGAAAACAAAAACTAAAAAAAACATGTATAAGAAGCATCATGCAACCTTCCTCACATTCACATCAAATACTCTATTCTACTTACTTATTTCAAATACTTGCAAATCCTGAGGCAGCTTCTGGATAATCATAAGTCTGAGATGGGAGATGAAACATTTAAACTTGCTTAAGAACTTAAACAGGTAGGTGATATGCAGTCAAACTTGTTAAACAGAGGGAATAAAAACCCAGTGGTCTTATGCATCTCAGCCCTGCCTAGACAGCTCCTAGGATATTTAATAACACTCCACTCAGCATCTCTCCAGTACATTAGGAACATCAGGTTCCAATGACTTAGCCAAGTCAGACTGTCTGTGAACCCCTGGAAAGTGTTAATTGACAGGAACCTGAAGAGGTGAATCTTTAAGGTCACAAAGGATAGCAGATAGCCTATCAATGAAGGTAAAGTAAAATTACATTTAGTGTTTGTGAGGTCAATCAAATGACTTCCCAATGGATTGTAAAACACTGAATAAAGCACTATGAAGCAATACTATGACCTCTTTGTTAGTCTCAATTTACACTTAGTTCAAAGAAGAAATATTTGCAGAATGAAAAATATGTATATGCTGCCTGCCTCCTTTAAAGAAATAGACATTATAAAATAATACGCATCGCAAAACGTTTTCTGGCTAGCTTTTATTTTCTTAATTCTTAATGTTATTGCTATTTTCAGAAAGTTGATAGCTTGAACTTTATTTTTCTGATTTTTACATGCTGCACAAAGAATAATTCAAAGTATGAAAGTTATTTTACATGTGGTTTAAATAAAGAACAAGGAATTACTAGTTGACCAAAGAGATTAACATAGGCTAATTACAAAAGTCAAATAACAAATGTTGAGAAATACTTTCCACAAAATTCTCAGTCCTCCTGCCAAGTTTTGCTGGTTTTATTTTAATTTTATTTATTTATTTTATTTTAAAAATTATCTCCTGACTTTTGATGGTAATATTAATATTTTATGGTTTTTATTATGGTCATTAATTTTTAAAAATTATAATAACAGTAAAAATAATAGTGGTGTTTAAGGAGAGTAACAAGATTACTGCTTAAAGAAATAGTCAGAAGGAATAATGAGTGTTTATAGCTTTTTGTACCTTATTAGGCCTGTAGCCTTTATTCTTGGAGTGGGCAATATAAAAGCAGAAAAAAATAAGTAAAATCCTGTAATAACTACTTAACTTCCCTAAACATTTTGTTTGTAACTAGAAGTAATTTTATATAAACTTGCATGCTTCACACATGATAAATGGATTTCCATGGAGCAATGTGTGTCTTGTCTGTCATAAGACACAAAGAGCAGTATTTGTAGCATCCCACAAATACCCAATTGCATCCTGTGAGTCCATCGTAGTCCAGGTTACAAGGAATTATTTTTGACAGTGAGCAGGTAGTCTTCTGATAGGTCCATGTGGAGACAGGGCAGACTCACAATGAAGCAGTAAAAAATGTGTGTGGATTACATATTTTTTTTTGTTTGTTTCCCTGGGTAAAAGGGGTAGATGAAGATGCGGGATCAAGCAATGGTCTGCCATGCAACAGACAAAGGCAGGATGTATGTAGGACATGGATAAATCCAGCCCTTCTGCACCCAATCTTTACCAAGCTTTACATGTGGGGACAGCTTCTATGCGGAAATGGTGGCAATTACTATTCCATTTCTTCTTGGTTTGAAAAAAGGTAGAAGCAAAATGAAATCAGGAATCTTACACAGGTCTTTCATTTCAGGTTTCTTTGCCCAGTGCTGTATTGCAGATATCTCTAGTTATTTTAGCTGTTTTGGATATGAAAGGGGAAAAAAAATAGACAAAAGGCAAAAATCCTACCTTTAGTGTTTAAAGAACTTATAATTTATATAAGTAGGCAACACATAAATGGCTAACTATAAAAGTATAACATAAAACCTAGATTGTGGAATAGCTTGGATGAAGGGTTAATTCATTATTTACCTTCTATAGTTTAATTTTTATCATATAAAAATGAAGTCCAAGGTTAACACCAGACCCATGGCCTTCCCTGTACATGCATATGGATTTTCTATTGGTACATACACAGTACCAATATGGACATTAAACTAGGGAGTAGACAATCCTGGAGCATATCATGCCCCAGGAACCTGATACCTTGGCAGGGACTCAAGGCCTGTTCAAGTTCTCCTTCATCATCGTCATCATCATCATCATCATCATCAAGTTCTTCATGTGTTCTGAAGGACACATACTGCACTTGTGTTTAAAATGGGATGAAGGGAAGAGTCTGGGAAATGAAGAGTGGGTTCCATGATATGTCAGCATTTGCTTATTCTTTGTATAGCACAACATATGACAAATTCTGTTTTCTTTCGCTCCCATTCTCTGTATTGAAATTATTTTCTACAAAATTATGAAAGGCATAAATGCTCTTGGCTGCAAGCCTCCTCTATTGAAATGGGAGTGGTAGGGGGAGAGGAGGGTGATGACTGCAAAGGAGTTCAATGTAAAAAGAAGATATTATTTTCAAATTATTTTTTCATGTACTTAGAGTTTAAAATGTGAAGACTGTTCAGTATGTCCTATTTTGATAATTATCCTCTTTGTTCATACTACTGTAATATAGCAGCAAGTGCATTATACCTCTTTCCTGATAAAAGTCCATATTTTATGTGAGCTAATAACTTCAAAGTACAGTGCAGATTGTTCAAATCACTTTTTTTTTATACAGAGCATATTCAATATAGCATAGAAATATTTGCCTACTAAAGTATCTTTTATAATGGATTGTATTGACTTTGCTGGTTTTAAACTAAATATCAACCATAAGGTAAGAGTGGGAAGGAACAGATGGAGAGTTCATTTCTCAGAATGTATTGGAATCAAAACACATTATTTAAAATTCATACCCAAATGGGGCTCTGAGAAATTATAAATGATAACTCTACACTATTTTTATAGTGACGCCTCTGATAACAGTATTACCATAATGATTTTGCAACAATGAAAATAAAGAAATAATTTCTGTGTAGTATTATTAGTGTTACTGTTGCAAATATATAGCTGCTGTCTTACAAGGAAATAGGACTGAAAAAGGAACCTGTCTGTGTGTCATTTTTGAGGACTGGAACCACAACAGTTTCCAGGAACCAGTGAAATATTTTACTAACAATGTGATCATTTATGTAATTAATCTTGTTCCCATTTCAGCGAACCTGTGTACATGTATTGTATTGTCCCTAACTTATACTAACTCAGCTTTTGGAAAAAGTCTAACAAAAGTATTTATTAACAAGTCTTTAATCACATTTTTTTTTTTCATATGTCTTACTGTCTATACCTTAGATATTACTACTTTAGCCTCTTTTTCTAGTCAATAGAAAAAAAACTGGGCTTACAGATATTGGAATTTTTTGCTTATCTATTTTGTATATGTAAAAATATAGGTTAATGTGAGCTGTACATATAGTGTTAATTTAAGCCAATTGACTCTGAAGAGAGCCTTGATGGCATGCTCAAACAGAAATACTTACAAAGCAAATGTCTTTGTTAGATCAGATGAATCTAATCTTCAGCATGAGTAGAACAAGTTTTTGATAAGAAAATGGATGGAATTGTGAGCCTTTCCTGAAGAGGACCAGCTTCAATGCTACATAAAAGACTTTTTATTTATCCTGTAGAAGTCTTATTTGTGGAAACATTTAACTTATAGAAACTGATCTATAAAGTCAAGGCAAAAATTTATGCAGTGAATGATGCATTTATCACAGAAATGGAGCAAATTTGTTTTGGCATCATATTGCTGGGTTGAGGGATGCTGGGTGATTTTTTATTTCATTTTCACCTAACATCAAACTGAATTAAAAACATTGCTGTTAGTAACGTTAAGGCAGAGGCCATTTATGTGCTTCTCCAACCACTGAATATAATCACGTGCATTTGTATTCTGTCAACAGATCTCTTCTCACAACTTATACATTCAGTCAGTGTCCAGCAATCTCTTCCAGTAATCTTTAGCATGAAAAATACACGGCACTGAATTTAAAAAATGGTGGTTAAGTATCAAAATATCACATTTAGTCTAAATTTTATGATGCTTTGCTTGTATATACTATATCCTTCATACAAAGTGACTTGAATGAATGCAAGATTTTTTCTTCCTTCTTTAGTATGAAAGTGTCCTGGTTTATTATTTTTAAGTAATTTTTTTTTAGGTGGGACTGAAATCAAGACTGCTTACAGAGAAGCCAGGGAAGTTTAATATATATATTAACGTGGCTCTGCATTGTTTCTCCCGGCTCCGGGCAGCTCCGGCGCCTGGAGCGGCACCATCTCCCTCTGGAGACCGGGTTCACCGCTTGCTCCCGGGTGCAGCTTCCGCGGTGCACCGGTTGGGGCTTGCCAGGTTCTGCTGCCCGCGCGAGGGTACGAGGCAAAGAGGGAAGGAGTTGTCCAAATCACCCATGAGGGAATCTGAAAGGCTTTAATGGCCGCAACCCGTGCTTCCAGCGCCCATGTGGAAGAAGTGGTGGCAGGACCGGGAAGGCGCGGGGCTTTATTGGGGGCAGGGCGAGGGGAGCAGGAGCCCCTCTGCCCAAAGAGGACAGATGCCGCGGCGATGCCGCGGACCATGTCGCCCAGCGGGAACACGGCAGGGGTGGACCCCGGGCTCCGGGGCGAACGGGGTCACGGGATCGAGGTGACAGACACAGAACTCTCGGGATGGGACAGGGAGTGGTTACAGGAGTGATGGGGGAAGCTCTAATGGCAGGCAGCCTGGAGCGAGCCACTGCAGGGAGTGGGAAACACGGGGGGTGCATGGGGGTACACAGAACTCGGCTAGCTAACATAAATCAGAACCCCTAATGTAAACCCAAACCCGGGATGCAACATATTAAAGAATAACTGAAATTGTTCTTACTCCTCCCCTGCAGTCTGGGGAAAGGTACCACATAGAAGCTTCCAGGATATTGTGAAACAGAGATACTGTATTCTCGTGCTTCTACACAAGTCAGATACACCACCTGGACTCCCAAAAGCATGTTAGACAGAAGTCAAGCACTGCTGTGAATACATGGCTTTCTAGCTGGCACACAGCATGGTTTTCCTTCTCTCCTAAGTGGGAAAGGCTTCCAGCAGCCTCATTGCTGCCAATGCTGTGCACACCTGGCTCACCATCAGCAAGGTCTGTAGAGGCAGGAGATTCAGGCCCCCTCCTGTGTAAAAAGCAGCTGCTTATTCTGCAAGGTAAGAGGTCTGACCTCTGAAATGTTCAAGTCTCTTGTGCTCCAGATATGATCAGAAAACCTGACAAGTCCTGACATACTTTTTCTGATTAAATTTTTATGAAAGAGATTAGTTTCCCAGAAATCATTCATTCCCATGATCAACATTTTCAAATAAAGAGGCACCTCAGGAAATTCCTGACCAGCTTCACTAGCCAATAGGCTTTGTCTGAATTTTGGAGTGATAACCTTGTAAATTAATTTTTCATTTTAATTTACAATATGTTTTTATTCTACACAAGGAACAAAAGATGAGGTCTCTGTAGTTAATTTAGCACCTGTACATTCTCAGAAATTATGATGAGACACTGCACGATTCAGCGTTTATAGGGCAGTGAATTCTAATCCTGTTAGGGTGGTTCTTTAATTAAAATGTCTATTAACTTTTCTGCTGTTAATGCAATTATGGATTTATTACTTCTTGCCATTCTAGGAATAAATTTTTATGATCCAATAATACTGAATTTATAAAATCCTACCTTAGGAAAAGAACAAGTCAACTGAATAACACACCTATAAAACCATCCACTTTCAGGACTAAAGTGTCTGTTTCAAAGTACTTGAATAAACAACGCGTAATTAAAGGACCTTGGCTTTACATCCTGGAGCTACACTCTTCTTTAAAATGTAAAGAACTATATTATAATTTATTTTTCCATCATTGCGTGTCTTTTATCACACTTCCTGTGAATCTAGGATACCTATAGCATATTCTCCCTTACATATGTAAAGTTTCCATATATAAACTTTTGTCAGTTTAACTGTTAAGTGTTCAGAGAACTTTCATAGTTATGTTCTTTTAATATGTGGAATACACCAACTCTCCCAACAAGTCTTAGGGTAATCGCAAAGCATATTTTTCTTTTCATTAAGTAAATCTCTAAAATTTTCTTTTGTCCACATGCACTGCCATTTTATAAAGTACTGCTCAAAAAAAGAGACAATAGTAAAAAATAGCTAATGGGTTGTTCTACTCCCTTCCAGGATGAGGATAGAAATTATAGCATCGAAAGCATCAAAGGCAAACGTGGCTGAGATCTTACACAGAGTGTATCACCAGAGCTGTAATCCCCTTGTGGTCCAGTGTTTACTGGTAACACTTTACACAGTATCAGTTGAGCTGGAAATCAATGTATTAAAACACTGCCTTTCAAGACTTTTGTAGCTCCTCCTTTGCAGTTAATATATTTTGTATTAGCCCTCAGTGTGAAGAAATCATAACTCTATATACCAAAGGATAATCTGCAACTTAAATTACTGAAAACAGTACCTGGTTACTTTGATATAGATACTATTCTATTTCTTTTATTGCCTATTCTATTGCTTTTTCCCAGAAAACTGAGCTTTCATAATATTTCTACTCTGACTTGAAATGCCTTTTATTTCTAAAAATGTGATTTGAGACAAAAAGGAGGGAAAGTGCAGCTCTCAAACACATCAGGGGCTTGATCCAATATAACAGTTAAGACAGAAAATTATTTAATATAAGGTTTTAATAATTTCTTGAGAGTGAATTGCATTACTTTATGAGTGTAATTTTGTCATATTAAAAGATTTAGCAAAATATGAATACCAAGTTGTGCAGTACAACATATATGTTATGGTTGTGCAGCTAGTCAAATACATAAGATTACACAGCCACATGCAATCAGTGCCAAACAATAAAAAATTGACATTTTCTCACATAACCTAGGACCACTATCTGGTAGAAACTTGAATACCTCTTATTCAGTCCAGGAAAGGAAATCTCTGATCAGATGTGTTCTGAGCTTGGAGTTGGAAAAACAGATATGAAGCTGTGCTTTATGAAGGAAAAATTTTTTTTTTTCTTCCTTAGAATGATAATTTAGAGTTTGGCAGTCACAATGCCTTGCATTATGTAGTTCTAGAGATCTTGAACAGGAAATTATTTTTAATGATAATTTGAATTCTGGCCTCCTTGGGACTTATGCTTTTTAAAAAGATGTGTATTAATTTTTGAATACTTAGGAAAAATAAACTGTCAGCTAAGTCTTTATAAATTGTCATGCTCTGACTGCAGAGAGTAAGTTAGTTCTTTCCCTTTCCTGTTTTTACAACGGCTGAAATGGCAAAAAGTTCTTCTAAAGAAAAAGCAGAAGCAAAGAGAGTAGAGTTTGAAAACCAGACTGAATTTTTAGCAATTGTGCAAAATGACACCACTTTGGCTTTGTTTTCAAGCAGAGAACTAAGAGCTGCTTTAGCATTCTGGAAACAGAACTACCCAAAGTGGAACATTCCCAGGGCTTTTTGTAGAAGAGGAACAGTAGTAAAAGACACAAAATCAAAATGTTTCTGCACAAGGATCTCTAACTTTGTAGTCAGGGGAAAAATATTGAAGCCTACTCCTTGATAGTGGGCAAGGGTACACTGACTCATACATTGGTGGCTTTGAAAGATAGGGTCTAGCTGGAATGGGTAGGGGAGGGGTCATAACTTTTTCCTGATGCAGGCATGTTGCAGAGGACGTGGGAACAGGTACATGAATCTTAAGTGTATGCCTTTGCTAAAAGCTAATTGCTAATGCACCATGCTTTACAGTGATTTAAGACCATGTAAATACACAGATATATAGATATATAGATATATCAGAACATTTTAAAGTGGGGGAAACATCCATGATACAATCTTAAATATAATTCAATAATCTCACAGTCTTTGCAGGCTGATGGGAAGTAATTGCTGCTTACCACTACTTACACTGTGTCTTTTCCAGGAAGACCTCTCCTACAAAGAGATTTATCTTTTCAGCATACTCTGTAATAGCTCTGGATGTTCATGTTCAATAAATAGAGTCCATAAGGACAAGCTGATAAGAAATTAAAGCATGATTAAGCCAGGTAGAAAATGTAGCTTAAAGATGAATGGATTGCAATATCTAACTGCAGTGATGCTGTTCTGCTTACATTTGTTCCAGGTTGTCATTAAATCAAGATAAGAAGCAGAAAACATTTCTCTTTTTTTTTTTTTTTTTTTTAATAGAAATATTTGAATTACTCTACTAAATTCAGGTGAGCATTGTCTGGTGCTTTTCCTTGTGAGTTAGGAGGATGCTTGGAAAATCAAACAGCTTTTGTTTCAGCTGTGGAACACAGTCACCCTGGTGACTCTTTTCTGTGTAAATGATCTACGATAGACAGGGAACAGTGGTGGAGTAGAAAGAATGCGAGGGTAGTTGCATATACAATGTTGATTTTCTTTCCTAAACTTCATTTTACTGATAATGGTGGAAACCAATAACCATATACCTCATCCCTATTTCTTGGAAACATCCAACAAAAAATTGCTAGTGTGGGCCTTTTCTGATAGTGCAGCTTTGTCACTTTTGACTGCAAAAAATACACTGAGAGTGCACAGCTAAGTGGTAAAAGGTCTTCTGCCCATAATTATCAGCTTAGGATACTCTTAGTGATATGTTGTACTATAAGAAAAGGAATCTAATAAAACTTTATATCACTAATTTCATAGATACACATTCTGCTTTTATATACTCCAATAGAAATATAGACTAATTCAATACATATGGAGCTACCAAAGTTGTAGAGCAGAATCTAGTCTCCACACAGTAATTCATACCTAAAATTAGAAACTATCATCAAGATACATTATATAGGATTACAATATGATGTAACAGTTTAGCTTTTCTCTTTTTATGAACAATTTTAGCCCAAATGCGTTAAAATGTGCAAAATGCCCATGAATTTAACTGAGTCAAGGGGAACAAAAAAACCCTAGGAAACTGGTAATAAGTACTCATGACAATACATCCAACCTACAGGTGACAGCAAACTCACCCTGAGGGAAAGGACAAAAAAAGAGAAAAATATATTAAAATCAGATGTTTTCATCTCTATGCAAGAGGGAAAAAGCATCCATATGATCCATTCTTAATGATCATATTGTTCTTTCACTATTGTGTATGCTATGATTTTAAAGACAAGATCATTCTATTTTATTTTGTTTCTGACCATAGATAAGACTGGTCAACAAATATTAATAACTTCACTCTTTCTTCATAAAAACATCTACAGGAAATTCCTATAAAACTTTGCTTCTTCTGTGACTTACAAGAAAAATAATTATCTCACTGATTTCAGTGTGAAGATATTTTTATGTATTAAGAATATAAAGAATATATTAGGTCTAAACTTTACTAGATTTTAGTAACACTGGTAGGCTTTTCACATTTGTTTTCAGTAGTTCACTTTAATCTCCTAACTTTATTTTAAATGAAAAATACTAAGGAAAAAGGTTTAGAAATCCTTTGTCTTACAGACCAAAAAACCTGTTTACCTTTACTCTCCAGAACACTTAGGATTTTTTTGATAAAATACTACAGTAGCTTTGCATATTCCACCCCTGTGGTGATTGTTTCACCTAAAAATCTGAATGATAATTGCAAAATTAAAATTTTGCCTATCATATCCTGTGAGATCTCAGTGAAGATTTCTTCCCACACTTTGTGAAGAAAATTTAGTTCTAGGATATTGCTACTTCCTAAGTTACCCATTAGAACTTGCATTTTATTTCCATTTCATTGCAATTTCATATTTTTAGCCTTCAGACTGTGGGTTGTGCATTGTGAAAAGACCAACTCCTTGCAGAACTGCTGTTCTGTAAATTTCCACAATTTAATTTCTTATCTCTAATAACTGTTCTCATTTTATATAATACATTTAATCTCTAGTATTTTTATGAGAAATTTATTTATGCTTAGATTGCTCAACAAAAATTCCTGCCACCTTTCTCCTGCTTTCTTTGTTTCTGAGGGGAGAAGGAAAAAGATAAAAAATTATGTTCGTTTTGTATACTCTTTTTGGTGCTGCTATTGATTAACATTCAGTGGGAATTGCTTAACACTTTAGGTCTAAATATTAGTAATTTAAATACAAGCTAAGCATTGTATTCTCTTTTTATAGGCAGTTAAAACAAACTGCTTCTGTTCGAGCAAAATTCATGTCATCTCTCTCAGACAACTAATTTAGCCAAACCATCCTGGAGAGGTGCCTATTTCACCCCATTGACCAAAAGAGAAGCACATTGACCAAAAGAGGAACAAAGTTCAGTGAGGTAAGGTTAGGACAGTTCAGACTACACATTTAATCTTAAGGGCTCCATTTTCTGTGGCATACTTTGGTATAATCTTCCTCAGATATATAAATATTTAATACAAATTATGACATGTGGGAGAAAAGACTAAGGCAGATAATTAAAGTATGTAGTGCACACATGTTTTGAGTGGGTCAGTTATGACACCCATTGCTGAAAAATGGAAAAACCTCAAAAAAAGAAGATAAAAAAGTCCAAATCATATTGCAATAGAATGTGCAGCTATAAAAATGTGTCTATTTGTCAAAATAATAAAAGTTTGAAGCAGAACTGATCAAATAAAGAAAGATTTTTGCTAAGTGCTGAAACAGTTGGAAAAGTATTTTTTTTCTCCCAAGTCCTGCTTTTAAGTTCCTTTGATACAAGGTGGCACAAAGTCAAGAAAGAACTTGAAACAAGCTTCACATTAATATTTGAAAAAGGGCACCCAATGTGTTTGATGTGGCGCCCTTCATGCAAATCATGTAGTCTGAGAGAAATCCCAATAGGAAATACGATTCTTTCTTCTTAGCACTCGCTTTTTTTCCTGGTTGATAATAATGAACTTTTCACACTCCCCTTGCAACCCCCCTGAGCTATACAGAAATGAAGTTATTACTCACTAGGTGATGCCTATTTGGGTAGGATTTTTTGTTGCTTTTTTATTGATTTTTTTTGTTGTTGTTGAAAGTACAATCTCAGTTCAACACATATTTTGTACTTATTTTTCACAGACTTCTAAACAATAAAACCCAGATGCTCTATCAAAACAATAAAATACCTGCTCTCTCCTAGGATTTTCAGCTGTGAGGAAATGTATACATGATCAAAAATGTCATGATGCTATAACATCATGTACTGATTTGATCAGGAGGGTGTTAAGGTATAGCTGACGTTATTGAATACAGTGTAATTTTTAATCTTTATATAATGGGATTTTCAATTTTTTTTCAGTTTTAATTATGCTAATAATAGTAAGTTACATCTTTCAGAATTCTCTATGTAAAGTAAGGAGGTCAGGCTGATTACAACCCATTCAAAATCCATAACAGTGTGGGTAGCAGCATTGATCACATTCCTTCCTTTTATTCTTGTTGTGCATACTTCATTCCTATGTATAGCAACTAATGTATCTCCCACATTACACCACCCACTCACTTACTAACACTTTCTGAAGGCATGGGAACCTTTCTCTACAATTTATTTCCAGATTACATTTTTAAAAATGTCACAGATCAATTCTGGAAATTGTTGAAAGCAGACCTAAAAAAAACCAGGTTCTTTAAGAGACCCTAAGGGGAAGGAAGCCCACAGGAGTCCCCCAGTGCAAGCTTCACACAGGAAACAACAAACCCAAACCTTGAGCAGGAAAAAAAAAAAAAAAAAAAAAAACCACAAAACAATATTTCTGATAACAATATTTTACTTACAGGTGTAATTATTGTAAGATGAGATATTGGCATTCAGAAAAAAATTATTAAGATTGTCCAGGAGATAAATGCATTTTGAAGAAGGTTTAGTTTAGGGATTTTTGTAATATTTTCTGACAGAAGAATTTTGCTATGCCTTTGCAACTGAGTCTGCAGGATTGCAGGCTTTGGGCCTCATGGAGAAATTCAGCTACCCCAGTGTCTGCTGAAAGTACAACACAGCAAACACAGCAGCAATCCAGAAGGTTTCTGGAGCACACTGATGATTTCCTCACATAGGTGAATCAAGGTCCTGTGGAAGGACACGTTCTGCTGTAGTTCACACTTACAGACAGAGAAGGCCTGATTAGGTGGGTAAAACCTTTGCAGTGACCAGGAGATGGTGGAGCTTAAAACAGTGAGAGGAGGAATCACAACCCTGGACTTCGGAAGAGTACTCTGGCCTTTTCAGGGATCTGCTTGGAAGAATTCCATTAGAGATAGTACTGGTGAGAAGGGACATCCAAGCATTGCCCTCTAGATGGTTCATGTCCTCCAAACTCAAAGAGCAGTCCATCCCAATATACAAGTCAAGCAAAGACAATGTCAGGAGACCTGCACAGACAATCATGTTGATCTTGACTGAAAAGGAAGTGTGCAAGAGAGGGAAGGAAGAAAGGAAAGATGACACAGAAGGAATAAAGAGAGGTTGTCTGATCAACTTAGACATACTTTTAAATCTGGTCATGTAAAGATAGGATTAGAAAGCCAGGTCCAGACTAAAGAGGAATTTTGCAATGTAGGTGGACTGCTACAATTACATTAGCAAAAAAAAGGGAAGATTAGAGAAAATCTGGGTTTAGTGCTGAATGGGGCAAGGGAACTGTGAAAAGGACATGAAAAAGACTGAATTTCTCAAGGATTTTTCACTTCTTTACTGGTAAGGTTTACCCTCAGGAATCTCAGGCCACTGAAACCAGTGGAAAAGTCTGGAGAAAAAAAAAACTTATTTTTGAAGAGTTTCAGGTTAGGATATATTTAAATAAAGTGGGTGAACTAAAGTCATGGGGCTGGACGGGATACACCCACAAGTGGTGAGGTGGCTGAAAAATGTTATTTTGAGGACATTATTCATTGTCCTTGAAATGTTATAGTGACTCGGGGAGATTCCTGACCATGGGAAACAGATAATGTCACTCCTATCTTCAAGCAGGGCCAGAAGGAAGATTCAGAAAACTGTTCACTGATCAGCTTCACCTGATCTCTGAGATATAGACTGATGAAGGACAGGATAGATAAAAGGACAGTAAGGCAAAATTATAGCCTTTTGTACTGATGAGCCCCAGCATTTGTGGCCAGTGGCACAAAGTCCAGCTGCAGGACAGTGACCAGGGGTTAATGCTGGGATCAGCACTGTTTAGCATATTCATGAATGACATGGGTCGTGGAAATAATCCACCCTCAATAAGTTTACAGATGATACAAAATTGAGAGAAGTGTTAATAGTTTAGATGGTTTCCCTCAGGTAACTCAGTGGACTGGAGAATGTGGCAAAGAGTGACCCCTTGAGCTCTAACAAGGAGAAAAATACAGCTGTGAACTTGGGGACGAGCAAGCCCATGGACCAGTATATGCTGGGGGCTGACTGGCCAGAAGCCAGCTTGGCAAGGAAAGACCTGGGGCTCAGGGTAGACACCAAGCTGACCTTGAGCCAGCAATGCACTCTCACAATAAAAAAATCCAGGCACATCTGTGGCTGCACTAGGAAGACTGCTGCTATCAGGTCAAGGGAGGTGCTCCTTCCTCTCTGCTCAGTCCTAATGAGACACGTCTGGAGTGCTGGTAGCTCAATACCAGAAGGACACTGGACAAAACAGAGCTGGTTTAGCAAAGAACCATAAAGATGGTTAAGAAACTACTCTATCTGACATATAAATAGAGGCTGAGAGAGATGGGACTGTTCAGCCTGGAATAGAGAAGGCTGAGGAGGAACCATAGAATCACAGAATGACTAGGTTGGAAGAGACCTTCAAAATCATCAAGTCCAACCCATGCCTTAACACCTCAATTAAACCATGGCACTGAGTGCTGCATCCAATCTTTTTTTAAACACACCCAGGGATGGTGACTCCATCACCTCCCCTGGGAGGCCATTCCAGAACTTTATCACTCTTTCCATAAAGAAATGTTTTCCTAATATCCAGCCTCTTATATTTCCCTTGGCATAGCTTGACTGTGTCCTCTTGTTCTGTCAGTGGTTGCCTGGTGAAAGAGACCAACCCCCACCTGTCTACAACCACCTTTCAGGGAGTTGTAGTGAGTGATAAGGTCACCTCTGAGTTTCCTTTTTTCCAGGCTGAGCCACCCCAGATCCCTCAGTCATTCTTCACAGGGCTTGTGTTCCAAGCCCCTCACCAGCCTTGTTGCCCTCCTCTGGAAGGGCTCAAAAATCTCCACGTTGCTACACTGAGGATCCCAGAACTGGACACAGCACTCAAGGTGCCACCTCACTAGTGCTGAGTACAGGGAAGAATGACCTCCCTGGTCTCTGGAACGGATCAGTGTGTCTAAATACTTGATGGGGTAGCAGTACAGAACATGAATCTAGACTCCTCTCATTGGTGTCCAGTGATAGGACAACAGAGACAAGAAAGACATGGGATTTCCATTCAAACATAAAGGTAAAAAAACCCTTTTTTTTTTTCCTTATAAGAGTGGTCAGACTGAGGAACAAACTTCCAAAAAGAGGTTGTGTACTATCTTGAAGGTATTCAAAATCTTACTGCACAAAATTCTGGATAGCTTGATCCTACTGAGACCAGGGGGCTGGACTAGGTTATCAGAAGAATTCCCATCATATTTCAGTTGAACTCTGATTTGGGGACATGTTCCAGCTAAGAAAGAAAAAAATAAAAATCCTTAATTTCTTAATATCTCAGTCTCTGGTGAGTAATTAGGATATGCTTGGTTGTAGACAGGCCCTTCTCTGCTTAAAATGGATGAGAGTACATCATGGACTGATTCAGAGAGTATGCAATAGGGGAAAAAATAAATGTTAAAGTGGGTGGAGCAGGACAAAAAAAAAACAATTAGGAAGTTTTTTTTTAAAGAAAGAGAGAAAGCAAGATTCGTGATTCAAGAAGAAAGACACAATAGGGCGAGGGTGAAAGGAAGGATGAGAGATAAAAAATGAAATAAAAGAAATAGTACCAGGGAAAATTGCCATAGGAGGAAATAGAAGAAAAAGCATAAATAAAAGATGATGAAGCATATTAAATCATATGTTATTTAAAAAAGTGAAAATACAACAAGGAACATAATTTGACTCTGTAAGTATGAGTTCCTACACTGAACAATAAAAAATGATGTTTTTAGGAGGAAATAAGGAAAAAAAATTAAGTATCCAAATCAACTTATTCTCTCTGAAAAGGAACATGTTTGAAGTCTTATTTATCATTTTCTATTAATTTTTGTTTATGTATACAACAATATTTAGACAAGTGTGCAAAAAAATTTAAAACATAAATCCTGTGAAGAGTTTAAAAATATCCTTTAAACTTCAAAAATTAAAAAAATAAATCAAAAATATGTTTTTTAAAAAATTAGTAGAATTATAGAATTAATTTCTACCATTCCTCTATGTTTCTTTCCTTGACTTGTCACCACTATAAAAATTAAAAAAAAAAAAAAAAAAAAAACAGAGGAAGAAGGACATGTAAAAAAGGAGAGAAAAGAAAAAAAAACGGCTTCAAAATGCTTCAATATTTTTTATTTAGAAATAGCTCAAAACGGGTATTTTGCCCCTTTATTTTTGCTAAATATATTACACTTTTTAATTTTTCTTAAAGAAATTTAAAATAACAGAAACATTAATGAAGATATGTACTGGGATCATAAATAAACTGGCCATTATGGAAGTAAGTAATATGTTGAAAAAGAGTGAAATAAATTAGTAAAATTGAAGTGGAGTAGTGTATGTGATATTTTAAATTTATTGAAATTATATAATGTTCTAGTATATTAATTATTTGTATAAATATTGTCATATAATTCAGGAGGTCGTCACAACTGGGTGCTGCAAATTTCTTTCTCATATGTGATTTTCAGTTATAACCAAAATTTTATATTCTTCCTAAAATATCACAGAAATTATTATCTAAAATAATAATCATACATTAATATTCTATAGATTTCTGACATTTGTAAAACAAGAGAAAAGCTTTAATAATTCAAAATCTTTACTGTAAGATATAAGATAATTGATTCTGATAACGATTCCATTTTCAGTTTGTTCAACCAGATCATAATTTCTTGATAAACCTTGAACTTCATGTTAATTTCATGCTTGTAAATATCAATTTAGTCTATTTCCTTTTCTTTTTTTGTCTCATACATAGACTTAATATTGATGTATCAAATCAATAAAACAAATTAATAAATGAAAAATCATTATGAAATATTGCTGCACAAACAGAATTACTCTCTGGTCTCACATCTACTATTTAATTTATATTGTATTATTATAAAACTTGAAGTTCCCCTAATATATTATGTCAAACTTTACTCTGCACCCTGTTTTAACTCCAACAGATAATATGGAACTGAAATTCTGCTCTCTATTCATGGAAACTTTCACATAAATAAATAAGCATGAAGAAGTTATTAAAAATAAGAGGAGGAACTGTGTCCCACTGAAATAGGTGATTATTATTCTTTTTGAAAAAGAGGAATTAGTTTTAAGTTTGTGTCATACTTCAGGCAAGCATGCTTTTGAAATAGTTAAGTGACTATTTTTTTTTACTGGAGTACAGATGCAAGACACCCATCAATTACCTATGAGAGACTTAGAACTTAGGAACTGAATTTTGCCTTGAGGGATTATTAAAGACATTCTGTAGAGGAGGGAAACCCACAGGGTTTTTTTTTTTGGGGTTTTTTTTTTTTTTTTTTTTTTTTTTTTTTTTTTTGTGATTTTTGTTTGTTTGTTTGTTTGTTTTTGTTTTTGTTGTGGTTTTTTTTTCTGAGGAACATTAGTTTGTTTCTTTCCTTTTTCTTTTTTTTTTTTTTTTTTTGTCTTCTTCTTTTTCTTCTTTTTGCTTTTCATCATATTCTTGTTCTTCCTTTGGACAGTAAACTGGAGCACTGAACTGCAAGGAGCTGGCTGCAAGCTGAAATAACACACCCAGCTGTTCAAATTTTTAAATGCAGTTTTACTTAAACATCTTCAAACTAAAGAAAGAAAAATAAACATTGTAGTTCTGGAACTCAGTGACTTTAGCATTCATTACAGACACAATATGGTATAAGATTGGGAATAAAAGACTACTCTCACTCAGAGAAGAGGACTTAATAATGCAAATAGATACTTCACTTTTGAGGACAGTTTCAGTCATGTAGTACTTTTGTCTTAATAGAGAAAATAAGTATTTTAACACCCCCAAAAATTGGAATAACTTCTTATATATTTCTTTTTTAATTTTAGAAGTACTAAGGTATGTAAAAATGTGCTGAATGATTCACAGAATCCCCACAATTACATTGCTGGGATTCTGCTATACATTTTTCTTTGCCTCTTTTAGCACATCTAATTAGACAAAGAAGAGTGAGCTCAGTATCATAGTTAAATAGACAATTTGAACATTGCTTTTGACAACCTGGAGATTAACATGTCCTTTCCCTGATTATTTGCACTAATGAAGATTGAGCACCTGAATGTTCACACAGAGTGAAAACAAGTGAGACACAGAGACATCAACAACATGACTGAACAAAACATTCTTATGAAATCAGTCTGAAGAGTCGATGCAGAAAGCAAGTAAAAGGATGATTCTGTCATTTGCTCAGCTGTAGAAACAAAATCACTGTCAAAAACACCTACATAGGGTGAAGGATGTGCAGCAAATCTTAGCTTTGACTGGGGATGAACAGGCAACTCTGCTTAAGATTGATGCCAAAAGTGGAACACAAGGATGTGAATTCTTGCTTTACACAGGGCACACAAGGCAGAGAGAATTCTTAACAGAAGAATCCCATTTTGAACAGTTTCCACACAACTTTTTCTTGAACTTAGCTGAACACTCATGTTTTCAATAAGTTACTAAGTTTTGAACATTTTCTGATTAACAGAAAAAAGGGGTACATGTTAATCTTTTTGTTTATTTCTCATTTTTTGTCTCCTCTGACTCCTGTGAGCTGCAGAGGATTGTATGGAAGAAGTTGTCTCAATAGGGTTTGGAATCTGGCATGTGTTTTCAAAGAAAGACAAATTAGATCACTGGAAGATGTCTCAAGAATAAAAGTCTTTTTGCCAAAAGTTCTTATTTATTTTGAGAATACATGTTTGGAATGAAACATTTTCAAAGTGGTAGAGGACCAATGCCTGTACTTTCAGAAAATAGAAAGGAAGAAGTACAGATTGATAGGTTAATTTGAAATTCTTAAACATATGAAATATTATTTTTAAACAGGCAGACACATTTGACACATCAGCTTAAATCACCTGTTTTCATTTTTGTGGGAAGAAAGAAGAGCTATTTATGGCTCATCTGTGGTAAATATTAGTCAGACACTAGGAAGGACTGTATGCCTAGCTGGAGAATATGTCTGATTTTGGATCCAAGGGGATGAGCACTTCGTTTCTTCTGGGAAATTTGTATATTAAAGTGTTTTTTTTTTTTTTTTCCTTTTTTACTTTTTTTTTCCCCTGAGTCTTGTAATGTTACTGCAGCCAAAGGAAAAAAGTGCTTAAAATTAAGTCCATGGTTGCTTTACTATCAGGCCAGTATAGGCCAGATGTGATAAAAAGGTGTAAATGATTACAGGCTACATATTGCAATAACCATGGCATAGCTACTCCTTTAATCACTTTTTCCTCCATTGGCTTAACACCAAAGATAAGCATTTAGATTTCCATCTCTCAGAGCACCCAAAAAAGCATGGTATGGAGTAAGACATTGTCTTTCTTCCTCTCTCTGCCTCTCTCTTAAGCTTTTCATCTCTATTTGGGCCATAGCAAAGCTAAAATTCCATATGCATGTCACAGAAGGAAAGCACACAGGCATTCAGTGTGTGCTTCTGAGCTTGCTCAGAAGAACAGGGAGATGTTAGTCTTGGTTTTAAACACACTTAACATATCTTCGATGAAAGTCTTATAATAAAAAGAATCCAACTCTGAAAAAGAGAAAAACAGAACTTGCAAAGTGCACTGTAGTGTTCCATTGAGCTGTGGAACATAAAACTTCTTTTACAGAGTAGCTACTGCCTGAATGAGACCCACATTTACCAACAATTTCCCTTATGGGTTCTGAGGGTTAATCTCTTCTTACTCCATGTTTGCACGATGGGGATTTCTGTATCAGGGATGAGTGTTTTCTGAAAGATCCACCCTTCTTTCTCATTTGGGAGACTGAGCTTTGCACTTGTCTTTTCCCCAACCCCTTCACACCTCCTCCATATTTATGCAGCAAAAAGAAGCATGTGGCCCTGAGTAGCTAAACTGTGTGGTATGTCAGGGAGTTCTGCCAACCTTGGCAGAAGGAGCCACGTAGCTCCAGCTGGTTGCAATGGCTTTCCTTGTCCAAGAGATATTTATTATTTATAAATAAAACGTCTGATTGCAAACCCCAGATAAACTTAAAAAACTGTTATGAAAATGTATGGCCATGAAGGAAGTTTTCAGCAAAATATTTCTGGTTTTCATCCATGTCAAAAAAAAAAAAAAAATCCAAAACAGAAGGTGGCAGCTTTTGAAACCTTCTTCATGAGGCATGATATCACAGAATTTTATTAATATACACCTTCTTCATCCCAGAGGATGCTTTTAGATTTTTAAGAGAAAAATTGGCCTTTATTCTCTGAGGCTGATTGACTGCACAACTTGATGTGAAGTATAAGGGGAGGGGTGGGCATAACATAAATTAACATGTTTTTCTATAACCTTTTTAAAAACAATTTTAAAACAGTAATAAATTATCTCAAGCCTAGTTTCAAGCCACGGAATGCACAGAATAATATTCTAGAATGTCTCATAAACAAACAAAAAGGAGGAAAACACCACTTTGTCTAAATCTAACTTCAAAGATAACACCTTCTGTTTCATCTGTGCCTGTGTCGACCAAACCTAAAGTTCTTCTTCACTTATTTTCATTGATGGTGATTGAAAACGAGACACATTCATACGCAGGGCAAATTTATTCCCCTCTTTTTAATGTAATTTTTTTTTCACACAAGATGATTTTTTTCCAAAGCAGCTACAGCCACAAACCATCTAATTTAATTCTTTCCTCCCAACGCCTACTGTAAACCAGCAAGGACACCTTTGAACAAAGATGGTGCTTTCACTTATTTTGTGTTTACAAACCAGGGCCAAGCACCAGCAGAGTCTGTGTTTTGGCATTCAAGCACGGAAAGTGTGAGCCTCTGTGAGATGTGTAGCAGGAGCTGTAACAGGTTTGTGTGCAGAATGCTTCTAGGGCAGGTGCTGTGCTCCACAGGGAGCACCCAGAGCTGGCTGCAGCAGTGGGATGGGCTGTGCCTGGTGGCCCCACAGAAGGCTTTGGCTGCACCCTGACAGTGGAAGCTGAACAGGGATGTTATCCTGCTTTAAATAAGCTATAGAGTGTTTCATATCAGTGACTGAGAAGTATTATTTTGGTATGTATCAGATGAAAAGACAATTGCAAACCTGAGGCTTAACTTTGTACTAGAGCCTGCTGTGAATAACAAGTTCACATTTTTTGAAGAATCACATGAATGTATTACTTTATAGTATGGTAATGTCAAAAGATGCATCTTATTTACTCTGTATCCTGGTACAGTAAGATACCAGTAAGAAAATACCTGTACCATCTAAACTTATTCTCTGAAGTCAAAGATTGCTTTTTGCCTCTGTGTATGGCTGCAAGGTACGAAGTGCATGTTCTCTACATCCTTGTCATCACCTTTTATCCTCTCAGGAAGCAAAGAGTGACTTTGAGAGGGAAAAGGTACTCTAAGAAGGAAAAACTGTCTTTGTGCAAAAGTATCCAACAGATCCATATTGTGAGGGACTCTAGCTGGGCAGGAATGACTGAAAAGTAGAATATAATTTTACAAAGTAGAGAATTAATTAGCATGTCATAAAATGCCCTGACTTTATAATGGGCTCTAATGAACTTGGGCTTCTCCAATTTTTGTCACATTATAGAAAAGGATGTGATGGACCTTCTTATGGGCATCTTAGATTCAAGAAGTTTCATAGTAGATTAAAAAACCCCAACAGAATAAAACCTCTACAACGGTACTTAAATACAAAGGTATTATATTTAAAAATACTTTTGTAAAAATGTCTGGAACTGATGTTTTCTGTGCTGAAATTAACATAGATAACCCCAAGCTCATGGACCAAAAATCAAAGTATGTTTACTATTTTCAGACTAACATAGATTTTTCATAGAATTTTTTACAGCTTATTCCTGAAAACAGTGATTTTGGAGAGAGCTTGTGTATTACAGAGAACATCAAAAGGCATATGATTTCCCACTCTGGTGTAACAAGTATAGGAGTAAACCAAATCAAAACAAAAAGTCTTATTGCCAGTTCTTAACTTCTTTGAGATTATTAACTGGTGAGACTATTAATTGAACACCATCCAGATCTGTTGCTTACAGGTTGAAAAGCATGTTAACAGCTTGAAAAAAATTTCTAAATCGATATAAAATTAATCTGTTGCTTGGAGTTTATTTTATATGCAAAAGAGCAAAAGGGTTTATCACTATCCACGAGCACTTTCAGGAGGCACAGAGATTAGATAAGAGTGGTATTTAAAGAAGTAAACAAAGTCATAATAAACTCTAGGGAAGTCAATAACATCCAAATTCACATTCTAGACTCTAAGGGCAAGTAAAAGCTGGCACAATTTCTGAAGGCTGTGACTGTCCAAAGTGCTAATAATTTTATTGGACAGAGAGCTTTTCCTTAGAGTTATATTCTATGACAGCAAGAAATCAGGAACTTGATCCCAAAACCAGTCAGTAAAATTCCATTAATTGTGTTGTATGGACAGTCAACCTGAACACGATAATATCTTTTGGCCTTAGAAACATATCAGGAAATCTCTTCACTGCACTGAAGATAAAGACGTGTTTTGGTGAAAATTGGTGCAATGATAAGCTGCATTCAGTAAAAGTCAGAAATAATAAGTAAAAGAAATAATAATAAAAGAAATAATAAGTAAAAGTCAGAAATAATAAGTAACAGTCAGAAATCAAGGAGAGAGGAAGTGGTGATGTTACTCAAGTAATGGTTTAACACTAACATGGTTGTAGCAATTTGATTTACTACGAAATATCAGTTCTCTAAATTGAGCATATGCCCAGTAGTAAAATTGTCTTAAAATAATTCTGCTGCATTTGAAAAGATCTCTTCAGTACAATTGTGCTATCTTCAGGTATAGTTGGAGATTGCTAAGGATATTGTTGATGATGTCTAAACAGCAGGAATAAATATAATTCCATTAGATTCAGATATGCTGGATGCGCCATTTGAACTGTTACTTTTAATATGTGGTTATGCTAGCTTAGAGCAAGTCTAGAAAGTACATGTAGAGAGAAAAAGCAGAGAAAATTCATGTTATCCTGAACCTGAAATCTGTTTCACCTGTTTTATTACTGGGATGAATATTTAGGCTGCTGGTTTTGTAACATGTAATAATTTAGTCATAATAATAAGAATTCTAATTATAATCATAATGGCAGTTTATTATCTTTTAATGTTGAGTTGTTAAGTCCTTCTCAGATGATTATTTTATTCAAGTAAGTTCTTAGAATTTTTTTCAAAATAGAGTCACAGAATTAGTTCATCAAAGAGGGATCAGTCAGGGGGCAGGGTGTAACCAAAAGAGGCAGGGCCAAAATTCAGGCCAGGTAAATTGGCGCAGTACTTCACAGGAATGACTGAGCTCTTTGCAGGACTGTGCTGTTCTGTACGTCCTTTCCAGGCAGGAAACTGTTATCTGCTTGTCACAGATCTTCCAGAGTGTAAGACTGCAAACACTTACAGCAAACTATGAAATAAATCAATGATAAAGTAATCATGTTATTTAGAGGGCAATTTTTGTGTTTGAGGGTTTCCTTAACAAATGGCAAAAAGTGTCACAGTGTGAAAGATCATAGAAATAACAATGGCAGTCGGAGGAAAACAAGATGTAAATGACACTGTGTTGATGTGGAAGGGACTAAGTTCAGCCAAATTAAAGCACAACCAGGAGATGAGGAGAAAAAATTGCAACATACACAACATGAAAAGGAATTGAACTGATTTGTGAGTCCACAAATTGTTTAAAAAACACTGTTTTGTCTTTCCTTTGGCAGAGTCTTGCTTTCTTGTCATTTTCTGTCATTTTCTGAGGTCAAAATATACTTACTCAAGTAATGGGGAAAAATAGCACTACATCTGTGGCTACATCAGTAAACCAGGACTTCATACAGAACCAGAAATTTTATTTAATCATTGTCATATAAATGATTTCCTATTTTTCCTTAATGTTTCTCATGTTCAGGGGCTACATCCTCAAAACACGAGCAGTAAATATGTTCTGAAGAGCATTTGTAATATAGGTAAATGGAAGGTTCATAAATCAACTATTAGATGAAATGGCCTAGAAGGTAGTTTAGGTAACTGGCAGTAAGGGTGAATCTTTAATAAACTTAAATGCATACACAAACACCAGGAGATAGAAAGAGATCTTGTTTTCCTGCAACATTTGACTTCAGGAGGTACAAAGCAGAGTGGGGAGCAGGGTAAGGAAGGCCTTTCAGGGGAAACCTAATAGTTAAAGCACCAACAGCTTCCAAATTCTTTCAGATACTGGCAGTAAATGATGTATTGATTTCGCTGTTAAACTGCACAGATGTAACCAACACATTAGACATGGAAGATAAAAGCAATGACTAAAAGCACCTTATTTCATCTGTCACACCTGAGGCTCTGGCTTCTTCAGACCTTTAGTGTATTAGCACAGAAAATCAATTAGGTAAAGAGCTAAACAAATGAAGGGAAAATAAAACTAAAAAAAAAAAAAAAAAGCCTCATTCACAAAGAGTCAGGAATGTCAGCAAGCCCTGGAGACTTCAGCAAAGTGTAAGACATCTCCAAATAAATGACAACAACTTTTCTCAACTTTTGTTTTAGTAACTGATTAAATACTGCTTGGATACCCTGATAAGCATCTATTAGGGCAGGTCTAGCAAGTGATTAATAATAACAAGCACAAGATTTGTTTTCACTGAAAAGAAAATGGAGAAATTTATTTCAGTTTGTGTTGTTTTGGATATCTATATTTCTTGTCATCTTAATCAGTGTTGAATCAGTTGTTCATCATTTACATCCAGAAATAAAATTTTCCTGAGCAATACCATAGTACAAGGCATTGATAACAAGTATTTCATTAGTGTCAAGGACATATTTCTGAAGCCAATTGCTGTGATACACAACATATTGTTACTGCTTTCATAAAGCAAAGTGAACCATCTCTATCCCTAAAATATAGTAAGAATTTTCTGCTACCACATGTAGTTTGCACCCAGAGAGCAGAGCAGATTACAGATATTTCACTGATTGATTCATAGTGAATAAAATACCACAGAGATACAATGGAGATAACAAATTGAGATTTGTCAGTGAAGCAGGACTCAGAAGACTTGGATTTCCTTGTGGAAACACATACTCTTTTTCCCCATCTACAACACAAGGAATTTCACCCCTTAGTTCTGTCCTCCTCTGTCCACTGAGGTTGTAAACTCACTGATGGGAATTTTTAAAGACAGGATTTAGTCAGTGACAGTAACTGACAAGACAGATTTGTGATTTCAAGTGGAGGTCAAAAAGAATTAAATAATTATTTAAAAGGATGAAACTAAACAAACCTCAAACTGAGAATTTAATATGTTTTTTTCCTCTTTTAGAATATTTTTCCCTGTATGTGGATGCAAATCTCAAAGCAACCTCTGCATAGAAGTATATATTTTTTTTGGCTGTGACATCTGAAACAAACCACACCTTTGTTCTTTAAAACAAAGTTTTCTTTTCAAGCAGGGAAAAATATGTTCTTTTTTTTTTTAAAGAATTCTCAAAAAATAAAATAAAACTGAGCGCCAAAAGTGCTGAATTGTGAATCTTCACACATTTCATCAGTGCCACCTAGTGGAGACACCTCCCCAGCCCCCATAGGAAACTCCTTTGCCTAACTTTGCTCACCTAGGGGAGGGTTCAGCCTCTGCAGGGGACAGCAGGTTTACAAGGTGGCTTTCTAAGGTGTCCGAGTTCTTTCTGCAGACAGCTACTAGGTACTGGAGAAGAGGAGAACACCACCCCACCTCCTGGTGCTTTCCCTGGAGTCTGAAGGACTAAAGTATTTCAAAGGGACAAGAAAGATTTTTCACGTTTCACCAGCCCAAAACATGTACATTCAAGATGAAATGACAAGCAAAGCAGTACAGAACCCTAAGAAGATTTGAAAAGATGCTTCCAAGAAACAATTAAAATACCTATAATTTTCTACCACGCTGTCAACTTTTTTTTTTTTTTTTTTTTTTTTTTTTTTTTGGCGGGGGGAGGGGGTGGGTGGTTTTTTTTCTGGGGATTTTTGGGTTTTTTTTAGAGAGAAAGGAAAATTAAATTCTTCCACTTAATAAACAAAACGGGCAAGGTATCACTAATCTTGAAAATAAGTGCCAAGTACAACTTTTGCACCTGGATTTCCTGCTTTCTTTTTTGATATCTTCTGTTATTCCTTTATTGTTTTTTGATGTATTTCACATCCAGTCAGCTTTTTCCACCTCCAAGACCCAGATTAAGTACATAGCTATAACAATGGGACCATAGCATTAAACAGGCACATACATCTCAGTTTTAACCCACCAGCACAGAAAGTTTCCAGCACTGTTGGAATTGCATGACATATGGGCACTGTAATCATGTAGATGCACAGATACAGTTTTACACACATTCCCTGACACCACATTGAAAATTATACTGCACCCTCCTGAACAGTCACCTCAGGAACAAAGCAGCTGAAGAGCCATTGTGGGAAAATACCATGGTATGGCATAAAAGTAGCAGCCAGCACTTAGAAGCTGAAGTACAGTAGCTTTGTGCTGCAGAGAGCAGTCTGAAAGAGCATCGTGAAAAGAGAAGAATGAATCATGAGCTTGTGTGTGTCAGAAACGATGTTCTAATGGGTGTCAGCTGTTAGCTGATTCCTGCCATTTAAACAGTTTGAGTTAGTTCCCCACCACCTCTCTTCTCTAGGCTGAGTTACCAAATCATTATTTCTATGGAAAATCCTACTGTTCTTTGACTAAAAAGGGGTTCTTTTATCTCTGTGGTTTGAACATACACACAAAAACATATATGCAGATAAGACTGAGGTGGGCTTCTAGCTACACTGAAGCCCACAGCATTTTCTTACTGATTTCAGCTGAGATAAAATCCCACCCCAGGATCTTGAAAGGATTTTCTTGCTGACTATATTTCCTGGGCCAGAAATTGCACACAAACACAACCAAATAAGAGAGGCTGAAAATGTCTAGGTAAGTGAATGAATAAAGCAATGAAGCCAAGTAGTTCAGGCATGATTAGAAAGAGGAAGGGCGTCTCCTTCTGCACTGTTGAATCAGCCATTAGTGTCAGAGTGGCTTTTAAATTTAGAGTAATTCTTCCTGTCTCTGCACTACTTGAGGTGTTCACCCAATGTTTGCCTGTATTATTAAAGGATTGAACCCTGTCAGAGGGCAAAAGCAAATTACCTGCAGGGAGTCAGGGGCCAGATGAGATATACCTTCACTGTGCTCTTTGCTTTAGTAACCAGTGGTAAAAGACTACAAGGCAGCTTTTATGTAGATGTCACATCATTCACTGACTGGAACACCCAGCTGTGATAATAGCAGAGGAAGTGGGGGTGGGCAACCATTACTAATTCCTCCCTTATCCAACCTTGCTATTTGAATTATTAGCTAAATTGGCATCTTCAGAACTTAATTTTTTCTGGCTTGCAGGTTCAAGAAGTTTATTTCACATGTTTAATTGTATATGTTATTGCCTATTGTTATCAGTGAGTGCCTATTTTGCCTAAGAAATTTTTTTCTTGCATTTTGTTAAGTATTTTGCAATGATTGATTGTCACTATTACATATCCACAGGGTAAACAACAACAAAAACAATATTTAAGCTTTTATTATCTTTGGAAAAAAAAAAAAAAGAGATAATTCATGGTATTTCTGAAAAAAAAAAAAAGACAAGAAACTCAAAACCTCTCATGGTAATGATTATGGCATCTGGAGAAAGAAATAATCAATTAACTCAAATACACATGAGGAAATGTAAATAAATTGATGAGACATACAGTTTTTTCTTGATTTAAATATTTTTACAATTTCTCCCACTTAATTTGACTATAAAAATGTTTTAAAAAAAATTTGCAATGTTTTGTAAAGAAATCTTTTCTTGCATGAAAGAATGCATTGGTTAAACTACATTAATTTTACTATTGAAAATACAAATATATGCAAAAGAATGAAAACTAAAAAGTGTTGTAAACAATAACAAAACAAAAAATTATATCTGTTATTTTTTCATACCTTTTTCCTACTGCAAAAACACCCTAAAAACCTCCACTGCTCCTAGTTCTACATGCCATTAAGTGGGGAATTAGTGAGTACAGGAGAAAGGTATAGATGCTTTCTGATTCTCCATAGGCACTGCCTGCACATTCCAGCAGGAAATAGAATTTGCTCACTCTGGAGCTACATTGCCACTAGCACTGTGCATGCATAACATAAAATCACAGAACAGCTTCAATTGGTTACAACTGATTCTCATGTTTGTAGCTCGTTGAGACAGTCAGCTATACAAACAAACCAGAACAAGCTATTATTCCTTCCTTTCTTATTTGTGTTTTTTTTGTTTGTTTGGTTGGTTGGTTTAGGTTTTTTTCTGAAAACCCACTCTCCCTCTATATCCCCATGCATGATCTCCTAATGCCTTTCCTCAGCTCCACAATATCTATGAATTTTCCTGGATCTTCTTCAGCCTTTATTCCTTGCAGTTTATTTCCAGTTTTCCATTCAGTCACCTCTTATCCTGCATTCATTAGCTGGGAATTTAAGCTGTCCATAGACTGATTTTCAAATATGAAGATCAATTTTTGCAGGGCTTGTATGGTATCTATACAGCCGTTTATCTTTCAATCTCTCTTTGTACTGTGCTGATTCGGGCATATTCCAGATTATTCAAAGGAACATTACAACTTGTTGATCTTCACGTGCTCTCACTAGTGGTAATTTTACATTCCCATTATGTGGTATTACCTGAAGAAATAGTTCTGTTTAGTAACAAGATGATGCTTGAAGCACTCAGTCCTCACTTGAGAAGTGAGAACTAAATACAAATTTAGTTTCCCAGTATAAAGTTATTTCCGGAGCCATCTCTGAACCACACATGGGATGATGTTAGCACTTCTAAATTAATGCATGCTATTTTTTTTACATTTCAACCACTGAATTTACTTTTCACTCTTCTTTCTTCAGTTCTGACATTGATACTGTTTCCTTGCATAGTTCATGCCTATCCATTCATGAAGATGCAGAAGCCACTGGCTGAAAATTTTTACGAAAAAGAAAATTATTTTTTCTTTTTTCTCTGACTGATGAGCACTTGGAAAGTGGAAATAATCCTTCACCCCATGTTGGCATACTGCAATATCCACAAATGGGAAGAGAATATATGCCCTAGCCAAATGTCAGCATGTAAAGATTACATTTGCAGTTGATGTAGCTAGAATGCCATTAATGCTGTTAGCAACATCACCCTGGGCAGGGAACAGGTTCCTTTGGAGGCTGAGGGACAGTTAATTTTCACCTGGCTTCAGCAAAACCTAGATTGCTTTCAGTAGGTCTGGTATATGTCCTTACAGTAAAACCACAGGGCACTGGCAGCAGCACCAGCAAAAGGTTGCTGGGTCTTCAGTCATTCATAACAACTTCCTTCTTACCCCGTGTGTCCCATTTTCATCAACCTTCATGCTGAATAACAAGCAATCTTGGAAGGCCTCAAGCTTCTTTCAGAGTTGATTATGGAGGAAAAATTTAGCCTGAGCTCTTGTTGCAGCCCCAGGAAAGTTTTGATGGCAAATTGAGCCTCAGGTCTAGGGGGGTAATATTACTTTTGCAGAAATCTCTGATGAACAAGTTATTCAGTCTGATTGTGCTGCTTAATCGTGATGAACCATCATTCTCTTGGCTGAGAGCTATATCTTTCAATAGGTTGAACTGTTATGTTATTGAACAATATGTTGGATTCCTGCTTTTGCCCTAGTTAAACCTGAAAATAGATTAGCACCTCTTACAATTGGATCATTTTTAATTTAGCTTTATGCACAGGTGGGTTAGAAATCAGATGGAAATAAGAGTGACCACTTAATTTAGCATTCACAGACCATCTCTCACTGTCCTAGACTGAGGATTTGGTCTGGTTTTCTCCGCAGAGATGTTTTAGTAGTCTAAACATTTATGATTAAGCTAACTTTAAAATAGAGAATATCACAATCAAAACAGTATTTAATAGTTCTTATGGAAATATGTGGAAATGCAGAGGTTGAAGACAGTAACATCTCTAAAATATGCCAGATACTTTAAAATACCAGTCAGAATCCTCAGCTGAGGTTATGATTCACGTTAGGTCTGATGTTTCTTTATAGTCTGCTTGAAAAGTGTTTTTCATATCTGTCACATAAAGTTGAATTGCTTTATGTAAAAAAAATACCTTAAGTAATGGAGATAATAAAATATAAGGATGTCTATTGTAAAGCATGACAAAAGAAAAAATTCAAACATACAATAACTCTAATTCAGACTGACTGACATTTAAAATTTGATATAGAAAATGAGTGGATATTTGGTCAAATCATTGAAAACAGAAGCTCATCTTATGGTATTATTGAATTTTAAATTATCATAGGTTATTTCTTTTAACTTGGATCCATCTCAACTATATGCATTAAAGGAAAACTAATTCAATTACATCTGTGATACCTCAGACAAAAAGTCTGAGATATCAGCACAATTGTCACTATAACAACAGTACCATAGACTCACCAAGAGCAGTGACCAACACAGACATATTTTATAATACAATTAAGTTTCATTCATTTTTTACCTTGGTTACTCCAGAATTCAGGTGTGACCATGAAGTCTATTCAAACCATTAATAAGAATCAATCAAACCTGACCATGACCCAGGCTTTCTAATCATATACTATCACATGACACATTCATTTTCAGTTTATAGATATTGCTGAAACCTTGGGTTATAGTTTTTCTGAAAGGACTGGTCTTTTTATATAGTACCTATAATCTACTTGTTAAAATGCAATTTTCATCTCAGTTTGGTGTTCACAGGTTCCTTATGTTGGTTATGGAGATAATTTTATTTAGCACTCAGTTTAAATCTACTTCACTTCTGTAGTTATTCAGACTGCTATTACAGTGGTGTGATCCCCTCGCCTTTTAGAACATGTATTTTCATGTTTTAGTTCCTGACCCAACACTAGTGACAGTTCTGCAAATTGTTCTCATAAAACTTCCTGATAATGTTGTATTTTTGACTGCTCAGAATTTTCCTCTCATCTTTCATGACTAAATTGTTCCTGATGCTTTTTAAATATGCATTTATAAATATATATGTGCTTGTGTGTGAGTTTGCGAAAATCATTTCTATTTTGAACTCTGCAGACTTTGCAATTTTCTTCAGTAAAAATATCACTTATGAAAAGTATCTGAGCAATGCTGGCTCATAAAGAAAGAAAGCAAGCATGCAAGGCTAGAACACTCATTTCCCCCATTCATTTATACATTTAACATACACTCCTAGTCAGAGTTCAGATATGGGGATGACTGAACCTTCTCTTAACACCTCCCAGCTCCTGGGAGAAACCTATAAACTGCTCACCTCAATCATTGAGGGAGAGCTGAATCTTTAAACTGGGATTTGGGAGAAAAATAAGACGGCAAGGGAAGAAGATGGATGATCATTGGATTTAGATGTTTTCTAATAAACCCTTCAAAGTAAAAGTGTAACTGCTGTTCAGTAAATCACATGCTGGGAGAAATTATTTGATTTTTTGAGGCAAACCCAAGGAACTCTGGTTTCCTTTCTCAAAGTACTATCATTTCTACTTCCTTTTTTTTTTTTTTTTATTGTGTGAACTAAATTGTGGGCCTTGCACAATCTTAAAATTAAGTTCAGATCATTTTAAACCTGACATCCATGTGACCTTTATCACATATAATCTAAGACAGCTTTTCACAATTTGCCAGCTATTATGCTTTACAAAGCTGCCTACATTTAGTTGTCATCATTTGCCTAACAATATTACTCAAACATCTTTTAGGAAAAAAGAAAAACAAAACCAAACTCTTTTAGTTCTGTGTTATGGCTAGGATTCCTAGACACCACTAAAACAAAAATAGTAAATAATTACTTCAAAATGCAGAAACAAATTGTTGTTGCTTTTCTTCATCTTCCTAGCAATTGTTTCTGTGCTGCCTTTCCACATTAAGTTAAAGATTGACCTTGCATCCAGTATGCACAACCACAATAAAAGCCCTTGCACATTCTTAATTCAGCTCTCTCCAGAAAAGCCAAATGTAGATTGAAGAGATGGACAGAGAAGAACAGCCTAAAGTTCAACAAAGGCAAATGCAGGGTCCTGCACCTTGGGAGGAATAACCCTAGTCCCCAGGAGAGGCTGGGGGCCAACCTGCTGGAAAGCAGCTCTGTGGAGAAGGAGATGGGGGTCCTGGTGGACAACAAGCTGTCCATGAGCCAGCAGTGTGTCCTCGTGGCCAAGAAGGCCAATGGTGTCCTGGGGTGCTTTAGGAAGAACATTGCCAGAAGGTTGAGGGAGGTGATCCTGCTGCTCCATTCAGCCCTGGTGAGGCCACATCTGGAGTGCTGTGTCCAGTTCTGGACTCCTGAGTACAAGAGAGACCTGGAGCTCCTGGAGCAGGGCCAGCAAAGGGCTGCAAAGATGATGAGGAGACTGAAGCATCTCTCTCATAAAGAAAGGCTGAGGGAACTGGGCCTGCTCAGCCTCAAGAAGAGATGACTGAGAGGGGACCTCATCAATGTCTGTAGGTATCTGAAGGACAGCGCCAAGGGAATGGATCCAGGCTCTTCTCAGTGGTGCCAAGCAATAGGACAAGATGCAATGGGCAGAAACTGATGCACAGGAAGTTCCACTTGAATAGGAGGAAGAACTGTACTCTGCGAGTGACTGAGCGCTGGAACAGGTTTCGCAGAGAGATTGTGGAATCTCCCACACTGGAAATTTTCAAGAACCATCTGGACACAATCTGATGCCCTGTGCACAATGCAGTTCCTTGAACAGGGAGCTTGGACCAGAAGACTCACTGTGGTCCCTTCCAAAATTACCCAGTCTGTGTTTCTCTTATTGAGCTATCTATAAAGTATTTTTTTCTATCATTTGTGCTAAATCTGTAGTTCTTTCTTTCTTGTCCCACTTTAGGCAACTGAGCTACATTCAGCACCTCATTATCAGCATCACCAGTGCTGTGCAAATGTGGACTCAACTTCTCACCCTCAGTCTTTAATTTATACCTCTGACAAATGCACAAACCTTTTTTGACATTTTATTTGAACAACTGGTAATCTTGAGTCAGTTGCTCAAAAGTTGACTTCTGTGGGCAGATCTATATATGCTGCTGTGGTAATATTAAACGAAGATATTTGAAAGCATTCTGAATGTAGGTCCATTTTGCAAACAAAATCCATTTGCATTTCCTGCAACTGCTGGGGTTTTTTTTTGTTTGTTTTTTTTTTTTTTTTTTTTTTTTTGTTTGTTTGTTTGTTTGTTTGTTTGGGTTTTTTTTTTGGGTTTTTTTTTTTGTATTTTTAAACTACAAATATTTTATTTTCTAGACAGTCACATCTGTGTCTCATAAGTCCAGGGACTCCATGATATCCCTCTTGCTTGGGGGCACCCCACTTTTTTTTTAGTGACAAAGTTCAGGCAGTATCGTAATCCAGTTAATACATACATTTTTTTGATACTGCTAGGAACTTTTTTAAATCTGAATTTTGCATTTCAGTAACCAAAATCCTTCATAACATTTTTTTAAATTGTACATACTTACCTGCTTACCTCAGTAAATTATTTCAATTAATGTAAGAAAAAAAAGTCAGATTATTGTACATGCACTTTTTGCCACAAAAAATTTTAAAGGAAAGTTCTGCAAGAGTGCAGTGTGAGTAGGACAGCATAAGCAGTCTTGTAAGATGTGTTTTGAGAGATTGGGGTGTTTCCAAGTAGGTTGATCTTGGGTATAGATTATCAATACCATCAAAAGGAGAATTCTGGAAGAAAGTGTATATCCCTAAAAGCCCTGTGCTCTAAGTAATCCAGACTCTGGGCAAGATGGGAGCAGAGAAATCCAGTCCTAACAGTGATGTGAGAGACCCTTTTGTTTTGTAATGTTAAGTCAATGGAGTTCAGCCTGTTTTTTGGGGTCCCAGCTAATAATGTTAGTCTTGGAAATTAATTTGTAAAGCTAATAAACTATTCCCATGAATGGAAGTACAAATTCTTTAAATCTGACTTCTCAATTCATTCTTCCTGTAAGAAGAAATGGAAATTAATGCAGTTGTTTACATGTACTAAAAATAATATGCTAATGGACCAATCATAAATAAACCCCTCTTTTGAAAGACATTGTATAAGTGGAACTAGAAAAGTAGTTTTTTTTCATAAAGGAATAGGAAAATAGAAAGGTTTCTGTCTTTCTGCATATACACAGACCAAAAAGTATATACTTTTCTCAGTAGGAATACAAAAAGTAATTTCTTCTTACTTTAATATAAAACCTGAATTTAGAGTACTCTCCATTGCTGGTGAAGTCAGTCATTTAGCAGTGTGTGGCCTCTGGAATCAGAACAATGCTTTCAAGATCTTAAGGAGACTTAGTGGTACAGCTGCACTATTACTCAGAAATCTATTTTAAGGTGAACATGTAATTTTCAAAGTCAGGGTATATAAATTCAAACAATTGCTTCATTTTCAGCTTCAAGTTACACAAATTATCAGTGCAAATTTCTTTACAACCACAGAAATTTCCTACATACCTGAGTGACGTGTTCACGCAACAACAAGCTCCATGTCTCTTGTGTGTGTGTTGATTGACTACACTTATCTCCACAAGTCAGAATATGACTGCTCTGTGTAATCTCTTTGAAGGTGGAGGGATTAATTTTCATATGTTTTACAAGCCATGCAAAGCTACATTTCTTTGTTTTGATGCATTGGGTAAGCCACATTTGATATGCAAAGGTGGGTTTATATACAACTGGCTTGAGGAAGAGAGAAGATATTTGGAGCAGAAATACTATAGATCCAAATTTAAATGGAAAACAGATTAATAGGTGGATATGCATCTAAAAATGTTATAAAAATTGATAGATGGGATTCAGATTTCTTAGTTTACCTGCTACATTTGGATTTCCTTTTTTTAACCAGTTCAAAGTTATGCTATTTTTGCATACTGCACAGGCATATTTGAGAACAACTTCATCCACAGACTAACCAGAAATGTTAAGTTCATTGGGAAAAAAAAAAAAAAAAAAAAAGAGGAAGATAGTGCTGGATACTCCTAATAGTAGCACCAGACCGGCATTATGTAAAGTACTTGATCCCAAAACATATTCATGAACTTGTTATGTATATGCATTATATGTTTTCTGTGTCTTGATTTCCTCTCATTAGGGGTCTGACAAGGATGAAAAGGATACTGAAATTTAGAACAAGTCACAGTATCACCATTATATAAGAATTATGTTTTATGTATCTGTCCATATCGTGATGAACAGCCATCATTTTTGACTTACAGCTTAGGAATTTAAAGATATATCACACTGATATCTTTGCTTTTATTTTTCATTCCATAAAATTATTTGTTCATATGAGTTTGAGTAATATATTTGGAGAAATATAAAGTATTTCTCACACCATTTGGAATAATTGTTCAATTCTCCCAGAATAATTCAGATTATGTCAGTTTATGTTAAAAAAAATATTAATTTGCCAATGAATCAAAAAAAAGTGTTTGGTTTTAAGAGAAGAAGGAATAATGGTAGACACTCCCAAATGGAAATGAGATCTTGAGTAATTTAATAAGGTTTATTTTCTGATATGAAAATCCCAGTACAACCATACTTATTCTGTGTGTGTCTTAGTATTTCCTTGGATAAAGAAATTACTTAAGAGGTTTTTTTTAGTTTTATATTTGTGCTACTTGTTCATGTAATCAAAGTTTAAGTTAAACAATCTCATCATACTTATCCTGTTAATTTCTTCAGATTTCTAGAAGACATCATCTTTTACAACTTCCTTTTAGTCTCATGAGAGACTTGGTTCAGATTAACCTGTTCATATTTCTCTAGCTTTATGTAATCTGCCTGCCCTTCCCTCTCTCCTTATCCTCTTGTCCTACCTTTAGAATAATTAAATGAATGGGGACTGCCCCACACCACATTCCAGAAGAGACTCTCCTGAGACCTTAAGTGTTCTGCCCATTTTATGAGTCAGTTAGCAGTTATAATCTAAATTTTGTTTTAGATGGTAATTCATGTGCTTTATGATTGCAAAATTCAGACTTATTTCTTCTTTCAATTTGTTTAATAATATTTAATTTCAGATTAAATGACCCTGATCCTTTATTCTCTTTATTGTCTAGCCTGGAAATAGAATAAAGACAAGAAAATATGTTTTCAATGTGTTTTTGTTTTATAGGTATACATATAAATTTATATATATGCATGAATTTATATATATATATATATATAATTAGATCTATATCTATATTAATAGGCTTTATAACAGCATTAATCAGAACAGACAGAGACAAGAAAACTGAGGGAGGGCATCACCCCCAGAAAGAGACAAATATCAAAACTTTCAGTAAACAGAAGCAAAGAGCTTCTGTTCATGGAGGAAGGCCGGGGACACAGAGAATTGAATTTCAATTTGTAGAGGGACCATGGTACACAGACTATTAGAAAAAGAAGATGCTAAGAGAAGAGGAAGGGACATTCAGCAGCAATTCAGAAGGGAAGGAAGCCCTTCAGAAAGGAGGATGATTCAATAATTTACCAAAGCCAGAATTAAAGGAGATCATGGCTTTTAGGGGCCAAGGCTTCAATGTGCAACAAGAGGAGAAAGGTTGATTGGGAGATGATTAGAAAAAAACTTAAAGAATCTTGGAGAGGAAAAGATCTTGTAATGAACATGGGTGAGTGCAGTGCAAAGGGACATCCTTTAAAAGCTGAGGGTTTATGAATAAGATCTTTAATGTCAGTTGTCCTAAAAAAATGTACTGTCTTGCTGAAATTATAACTCAATTACAGACCCATGTTAATTACCTTTTGCCATGTTCACTGAATGTTTAAAGGGTGTCAGCAGTAATGAATCATCAGGGATAAAAGTGGAATATAAATACATCATATTACGCTTCTTGGATGTTGTATCATCACGTATTTCCAGGCTAAAGCTCTGTACACACTGTTGCAGTTTTTAGTTGTTTTAAAATGCTATTAGGAACAATTTAATGGGGATAGAATAACAACAAAAGAAGCAAGCAACTTTCATTGTTCTCTCAAGTAACTTATTTTTAATCACTAAGGGAAAATAGAGCTAAATCCTTATTCAATAGAAGGTGTTTAAGCCATTCTTTGAACTTATTGGAACAGGTTTATACTGACACTAATGAACTGTGTTCTTTTTCCTTTAATTTTATTTCACCAGTCTTTCTTTATTCCCTCAAAACCAAACCAATCTTTCTCCATCTTTAAAACCTTTATTAAGCAATGAAAGAATATCTCCTCCTTTATCTGCCTGATGATTTGAAGGAATGTCATAAAAAGCATTCCAGAGCATCAGAATGACTGAGGTTATCTGATGGGTTTAAAATATCTGCTCTGTGTTCCTCTATCCCTCTCATGTAGAATAAATATAAATGAGAAACATAATCACATATTACATACATTTTCTTTCCTTTGATTTGCCTAACAATGATACTGCATGTTAAAAAAGCCAGACTGTTGTTTCTGTCATACTTTGAAAAGTCTATTATCTCTTAAGTAACCCATAAATTTCTATATTCAAATAAATGCATTAGATATATGTGTGCACATGTATTTTGAAATTTTGTATACCATATATTCAATCTCTGGTATCCAGTCAAAAACTCAGTTTAGGAAGAAAAAGAAATCTTATGTCTTACTTGCAGTTCTCATACCCAATGATAACTTTAACACGGATCAGGAAGAGTTCTGGTGAAAAAGCTATCGCATTAAGCCAGTAGAGGTGAAGTTTGGTTTGTGTTGGTTCTTTTATACCTGGAAGAAGCTTTTACTGAATGAGGCAGGTGTGGAACTTTGAAACTTTAGCTGGAAATTAATTTAAAGGAAATACACCAAATGACCCCTCTAGAGACACCCACCATGGATATCAATCTCACTGCTTCAAGTAAAGAAGGGAGGATGGTGATGAGCAGCAGGTAATGCGGCCCTGCTTTCATAAAAGGGCTGGACAACATTGCCTTCAGAGAATTCTTTCAACCTAAATTATTCAATAATTTGGTGATTTTAAAAATTAAAAAATAAAGGGGAGAGAGGATAAGTAGGCTTTAAGTCAGTCTCATACATCAGATATTAAGATATTAGAAATCTTATACTAGTAATCTGAACTACTCATCTACAGCTAACCAATGCAAGAACTTTCACTGATTTTGGAATACTTTAGATCATTCATCTGGAAAACAAATTGCAATTTACAGCTAAAGTGAAAGCAGTTGAATCCTGCTTCCCCTGAAAGCATTTTTGTCAGTCCTTTAACCAGCCTGGGTGTATTACTGAACTTTTACTACTAACAGAGTCTTAATTCCGGAGCTTTCCCAAACTGGGTCAGCACGAAACTACTCTCTTTTTTGATTGATTCATGTTTATACCATTTTTATTACAAAATATCTATCTGGTTTCATGTCTCAAATTCAAAAATATCATTACCAGTTCTACTATCAGCTGATCCTCCTACTGATGCTGAGGTATATATGACCTTCTCTTCCAGCTGGAAGATTGATTCTATCACTGACAGCACAAAAAGCAACCATACACAAATGATCAGGTTAGGTATTTTGTCTACTCAGATCATATTTATGTCCATATACTGAATAAAAATATCTGAAAATCAACTGAATAAAAATATCTGAAAATCAAAGCAATGGGACTAAAATACATCCTTCTCTTGTAGTGTAGGGTTGGGTTTGTGTTGGTTTGTTTTGGTTTTTTTTTCCCCTCCAAAATCAAACTTTATACTTTTCTGTAAACACAGGCATGGCAACTTTTTTCCCACACATTGAATATATTCTAAAATTCTGAATAAGTATTTTGGTTTTAGCAATTAGAATCTAAGCTCTTGTTTTTTAGGGTTTTATATTTAGCAAGTATTTAAAACAAAATGTTTTGTCCAATAAAAATAATTTTGTGCACACCTCTATTAGCTCCAGTGAGAAATGAAAACCTCTATTAGCTCCAGTGAGATGAAAGAGAGGAATAAACATGGTTGAGGCAATTTCTGGACTCTGATCATCTTTAGAAGTGTGGGGAGGGTGGTGTTGTTTTCTTTATGTGTATGAGTACAGAACTGAAGGGGACCAAGGGATACTTTTACAGTATTATCCATTCAGCTATGTTTTGTGCATTATCTGAAAAATTTAATTATTTCAGATTGCTTTGTCCCATTAGTACTTCATTCATCTGACCACTGTGATAGGCTTTCTGCATTTTTGCTGATAAGCATGAAGTGGTTCCTGGAATAAATCTAAGAGTTTTTGGCTGGTATTATTTAACACTATCTAGGATAGATTCCAATATTCACTGTGTTTTTCTGCTTTTCCTGGTATTCAAGTATTTCAGTATGTGCTTGTTTGACATGAACACCATGACTGTGATGCTATCATTCATAAGCATTGTTTGATCCCTGCAAAATGGAGCAATATGCCTTTATATCTCTAAGCATGGAGAAAACGATTGAATAAAGTGGTGATACTCATTTCCTGATTTCCAGATGACTAAGTTTTCCAGTGTCACTAATACTCATGCACTTACAATTTCACTCAAACAAATCCCAGCCTTTTCTCAAAGGACTTCTCCATTTCACCCAGTGTGCACTCCTGGCAGCAGTGAATTGGTGATCAGTTTGCAGCAATTCCTTTGCCTCATTCCAAGTAAAAAAGAAACATTTGCCAGAACACATACTTGTCTTCCTGACTTCCAAATCCGAGGGTGATATAAATCTGTATAGTGAAGAGAATTATTTAATTTCTTTGATTTGCCTCACAATTTTCTGCCAAAATAATAGCTGAGGTTTTCTTTCTCTTCACAACTTTATGTGTATTGAAGCCATTACAGACAGGCATCCTAATACCTCCCTGGGACAAGAGGTTAATTTTAATCTACTTATTTGATATAAGTCTAAATTTTTATAACCTAATGCATAAGTCAAAATCAACATTGTTTCATAATGTGTAAGCCTCACCATATATTTTTGGTGTCTTTATTAATATGAATATATCTATTTATATACATATGGATATTATCTAAGATATATTTTAATATCTAGATTGTGGCACCTTGGAGACACTATAGCTAAAGGTTTATGTTTTTCCAGTATCACACTTCAATTTGAATGTTCTTGCAGATTTCTAAGACAGAAAGAGAAATTGAAACAAACTGTAAATATACCATCTTAATTTTTGGTGCTTTTTTTGAGTTAAACAATACCTAGTTCTCACCTATAAAGTATTACTACAAAAAGTCACATAACTATTTCAAAGGATTTGGGAGTTTAACTATTGCAAGATTAGCGCCACTGATTACACAGAATCTGCTAGTGCTAGAAAATACAATTTTCTGCTAAGCTTTCTGAATGCCTCAGACACTTCTTGTTGAAATAGCAGAGCAGAATTGGGAGTTTTCTACATTCTCCCATGGCATTATATATAAACCCATAATACTTGGAATTTCCTATCTTTCTCAAAATTAGACAAAACTTCACAAAAAGTGTTTTGCTTTTTATTCCAGATGTATATTGCCATTTTTGGAGAATGTTTTTAGTTATAAATATTTAGCACAGAAGGTCCCAAGAATTCACAGCCTAATCACAGCCATTCTTTGATTAGAACGGCCATTTTCTGGCAAAAAGGAATGCTACTAAGAAAGAAGATTATCTGAAGAATTTACTGTATTGAGCCCATCACATTGGCCAATTGCCAAGCACTTAATATGCCAATATTTTGAGGATACAAGTTAAGGTAACAGATTTTTAGCCTAACACTTACTATGACAGAATGTTTACAAGATTCTTCCTAACAGGTCATTAAGGATGCTGCAAAAACCTCTGGTGACACAGCCAGTCAGTGCAGCCAGAGAGGTTATAAACACTAGTGTTTTTCCAGGGTGACAAGAAACTGAAAAAGAGAAAGGCTATGAGATGAAAAAATACAAAGTACAGAGACTGAAATGACAGTTATAAACATGGTGAATTATACTTTGAGAAAGGCCACAGTGAGTGCCAGCAAAGTGAATTGCTGGCTATCAAAGGCTTGGAGGGGGGAGGAGAGAGGGAAAGGAAGAAAAAAGAGGTGTATAGTTATAAACTGCTTAATGGGAACTTTGCTCATACTTTGCTGACCTGGCAGAAATATTTTGGGTTCCTAATGGCAGCTCTTTTCACAGCTCAACAAGCACCAGGTTTCCTGTCATATACAAGTTTTTCTAGTCTTCATTGCGCTGTCTGGAAGTGACAAGAGAAAAAGAAGCTTGTTTTGACACATCTTTTTCCCCCAAAAAAAGCAGTCAATGAACATTTGATCTCAAATAGGTCATTTGTTGATAGTGAGGAGCTACGGAAAAATAATTTGGTTTTATATTTGCCACTGGCAATGGGTAGACTTAGAGGTAAATTGGATATAAGAAGGGAGCTATCAACAACTCGCATCATCTCTTTTATGTTATTACAATACTGAGGAAAGAAGGAAAATTAGTTGAAAAATACTAGAGAAGTTTAAGAACAATGATAAAGAAAAAGAAAGCTATTAATAATTGATCTGCTGCTACAATCATAGTGATTTTGTATAAGAGAAGAAAGTACATGCTTACATAGAACAAAAGTAATAATAATAAATATAATTTCTTGTCAATTAATGAAGTCAATTAATGATGTGAGTTCTTCCCTCAAATATGTACATGTGTGGTATTTTCTTCAAGTGACAGTTCAAGATGTCAACTTTATTTTTACAACAATTTTTATAAGATTTCCATGTGAAAATGAAACACAGAATCAAAGAATGGGTCAGGTTGGGAGGGATCACATTGAATCACCTGGTCCAGCCTCCCTGTTCAAGCACAGTCACCCTAGAGCACGTGGCACAGGATTGTGTGCATGCAGATATTTCCAAATACCTCCAGTGTGGGAGACTTCACAACCTCTCCAGGCAATCTGTTCCAGTGCTCAGTCACCTGCACAGTGCAGAAGCTCTTCTCTATGTTCAGGTGGAAGTTCCTGTGCATCAGTTTTGGCCCATTGCATTTTGTCCTGTTGCTTGGCACCACCAAGAAGAGCATGGCTCCATCCTCTTAGCACCCTCCTTTGGGGTGCTAAGACACCACCTTACAGACATTGATGAGGTCCCCTCTCAGTCATCTCTTCTTGGCACGAACAGGTCCAGCTTCCTCAGCCTTTCCTCAGAAGAGAGATGCTCCAGGCCCTTAATCAAATTTGTAAACCTCTGCTGGACCTGCTCCAGGAGCTCCAGGTCTTTCTTGTACTGAGGAGCCCAGAACTGGACACAGCTCTCCAGATGTGGCCTCACCAGGGCTGAGTAGAGGGACAGGATCCCCCTCCTCAACCTACTGGCAATGCTTAAATGAAGTCCTTTTTCTCTTTAAATCAGCAGAAGTCTCAGTACCTCAGACACAAAATCCAATTAATTTCCTACTTAAAAATTCTTATAATTTATTAAACTTCATAAGTTACAAACACAGCTTATACTGTGAAATAATTAATTGTTTTCCTTCCACAGAAAAGGACAAGGATGGACAAAATTTTTAATGGTGTCTGATTCATGAGACTTACAGTTTTTTAACTAAACCACAGAACTTCTCATTAATAAAATCTTGAACAAAATGTTCAGTATGACATGGTCAAAAAAGCAATTTCATTGGCGGACTATGTTAAGTAATATGGAGTAGGGAATTTCCTTGTTTGTTTCGATCCAATCTTCATTTTATGCTCAGAAAAATAAAAAATAAATAAAATCCCACAACAACAAGAACCACCAAGCTCTTGGTCTCATCAAGTAGTATATAAGTTACTGTAAGTATATGGCTGGAATACATTTGGTTCTGATAGGGAACAGGGAGAATGTAGGTGTTAGCAGAGGTGTGAGGAAGGAGAAGCTATGAGTGTTAAAACTATCAGGAAGAGTTAAAATCTTATTTGCACTCACAGCTGAATAGTGTATAAATAAGTAATCTAATCTGACAAACATAAGAATTGCTTAACTAAAAATGCTGTGGAGCCTAAATATTTAATAAAACATAAGTCTGCTATCTGATAATTAACTGTCTAAACCATGTCAGAGTTTAAATATGTCAAAAGACTGACCAGAGCAAATACAATGGCACCCAGTCCATAAAAAACCCGCAAGAATACTAAAAGAAAACCTAGTATGATTCTGAAACCACTCAACACCAAGAAACAGAACATCTGGCCTTCAGGGTGCAAAAATCCAATTAACAGTAATGGAGCATGCAAATTGTTGCCAGCTGAAAATCTGACCCCAGCCTTGGTCAATGAATCAGAATTTTTCCCCCTCATTTTTATGATTACATTTATGTCTGTATTTTAGAGAGAAAATAACTGATATTTCTTCCATTAAAAATTACTTTGTGGTTTGGCTGACTTTTCTGACAGTGACACATTGAGGACATTAATCTAGAGTTGCTTTTGTGTGTTTTTTTCTTCCAGAGGTCCCCGTGATAAGCAACAGCAGGTTTCCTGCTAAATGTCCTAGTGGTGAGCAATACAAGTCCACTTATAATGGCTCAAAATAAATGAATGAGTTATCACTCAGTACAGCCAGGAAATGCAGTACTATTCTACAAGTGGTATAGTTGACACATCTCTCTTCATTATAATGAATTAATGACACCACAAAAAAATAATTGAATTGTATACATTATTATCAAAATATCAAAGTATCCACAGGCACAGTTGAAATAAACAATTTATTGGGCCACATATCCTTCAAAGTGAACAGCAATTCAAGAATGAAATAATTAACCATTAGACTGTGAGTCGTAGGGTGTTAAAGAGCATTTATGCCTTTCTTAATTTTACAGTACAGTGTGTATAGTCCCCATTAAAGTTAATGACAGAACACCCATTAACATAAACACTTGTCAGTATTTCATGCACTGTATTTATAAAGTTTGGATCACATCTATCAACTCTGTGCAATGTGGAAAACTACTGATGTGGAAATTTTAAACCAAATTTCTATGACATTTTTAATAATTAGTAGTATGTCCTCTGTCGGGCCAATAATCTGAACACTGCATCTCAAAATGTAATCATCAGGCCTTGTCTGCCTCTGTTAGGGCCTAATTAATTGTTGGATAGATACAAAATGTCTTTAAATACACTGAAAAGCTTTCCAGCAACTTCTCTGAGTCTGCATCAGTTAACAGAAGTACAAAAGCCCTAATATCAGGAGTAGCAAGAGAAAAGAAAATTACCCTGCAAAGAACAGTAAGATGAAAAAAATTATTTTCTGACAAATATTTTTCAAAGTTACTTTGTGCTGAGTTCCCAGATATAGTACCATAGCACAACTCTGTATACAAACTATTTAAAAAACATGGTGTTTGGAGGGCTAGTTCCTTGTGTGAATGGCACTTCATCTGACCATGGTCTTAGCCTGCAGTAGCACTTATTTACTGAAGCTGGGATGCCTTGATAAGAAAATTGACTACTTCAAGTATCTTTTCCCTTTGTGAAGTGAAATGAGATCAAAACAAAGACTGAATCATGTAATCTTCCATGTGTTCTTTGTGGGTAAAATAATATTAATAGACTTCATAGATTGCTGGAAAATATATTATTATATATTTATATTATTATGTATAGTATGTATACATATATATATATATAGGTAAAAAAAAAATAATAATTTTTTTAGGCTATAGGGAGTGCATATCAGAGAATTAAAAGTAGTTGTGCCTCATGCTCTGTAATGCCTAAAATATGTGCAGTAGTTTGGAACTGCAATTTGCTGCTACTTTTATTTCAGTCATTGATTCTGGACATCTCTTCATATCAAATATAATGCCACTGATATGATCTACAGTATCTCTTGTTCATGGCAGAAAATAAAATAATGTTATAAATAAAGAGGCAGTCATGAGTTTTGCTGTATGGTTTTTACTTATTGTTATTAAACTATTTTTCATATTGTAAATACTGTCAGGTGAATTTCAGAAATTGGGTTCTGTAATTTATTATTTTGAAGACTCTTTAAAATAATTTTTTGAAAAGCTTCTCTGGGACTAAAAAAAAAAAAATTATTTTCAATAGGCCATGTGATAGAGAGTCTCACATTTTCATTAATGGTGGTCCAAAAGTCTATGGAAAAAGATCTGCAACTGATCCATGAAATAATATATTTTTCCAATTTTAAAATAATTAGAAAAAAAAATGATCTATGAAAATTTTGAAAGGTAATACGGATCCTTTAATTCAAAAAAGTTCAGGGATTAACAGCAAGTGGTGAAAAGGCTCAAGGATTAACCCCATTTTGTCCATGGAATATCAAAGCAACCTAATTTTAATATGCCATTTTGCCTGTTATTTTCCCTTAAATTAGAGATTCACATAGAGATAGAAATCACAAAAGGCAACTTTTAGTTGGTCTAGTCTAATTTTCTGGATGTTTAAGCTTTGATTTTTATCAGGTTACCCTCATTATGCATTTAGTTATGCAATCTAGTTGAAATGGGACACACCAGAGTCCCTGTGTGTACATAGCAGGAGGACAGATGTCCTGTAGACAGATGTATGTAGACAATTCTTCATTCCTACAGTAGCTCATCTCATCATGACTTTGAAAGAGCAGCCAGGAGGAAAACATGATACAAGTGTCACAGGATGAGAACATTATTTGGTAAAGTGCAACAGCAAGTTGATTAACTATTTCAAAAAGGTACTGTAAGTTTTCTGATTATGTTATTTCTAGAGCTGTGTGCACCTGGTAATTTAGAGTGATGAAGAGTTCAATACATCTTTGTCCCAGCTGATATTTATCTATCTTTCTAGTGTGTGACTAGATCCCAGTGGAGTGTATATAATAATTAGACCTACACTCTCCTTGATTCACTCGTAGGTTAAAGGGCACAGTCTGAAACTCTGTTCTGTTAAAAACATATTAAGTATGATATTAGTGGTCTAAAGCTATATACTTCCCCAGAGATTCCCACTTTTAATAACCTCCAGTATAATAGATAAGGCAGAGGGCAGTAATCATTACTGAAATGGATTTTCTGGCAGAGTTAGACATCACCTCCAGGAATCAATAATCATTTTAAGCTAACGTGGTGATTAAATGACCTTCCTTTTATTTTCCTTCATGTTGAGTTGGTTTTTATCTTGATTTAGAGCCACACAGCCAGAACAAAGATAAACAGAGGACTGGCAGCGCTACAGAATCACAGCAAGGCCTATCCCTTATACAGGTAAAAGCATTTTAATGTAATGAAGGGCATTTGCTGTCCAATCTGTGACTTCTGAAGAATTACAATAAAAATTCTAGATGCAGACCGTATTAATGGATTATACCTGAGGATAGTTCTTGTTTTTAAAGTATTTTCACCATTAGCTTGGCTGCAGCAGGTGCTATGCTTTTATGTTTTATAATTTATTGTTGTGGAGCTTCCTTGAGGATATCTGTGTTGAATGGTGTTCATTAACCCTTTCTTCTTCCACATCCTCCTGCTCTCTGGAGTATTAGATGACTACATTCCTTCCTTCTCTCCTGAAGGAGGGAGATTGAGAAGCAGCTAACTTCAGCATGTTATGGCTTTGATGAGCTACATCTAACCAGATAAGGCTGTTGCTAAATTGACTTTGAGCTCTTTTGAGGTTTAGTTTCACTTCTTGAAATCCAAAGACCTTTGTTTTGGCTTTGTTTTTTTATTTTGCATCTTCTGAAACATACCCATAACATGCTTCTCTGTGGTTTGTGGGATGTTTTACTTTGGTTTTGGTTGTTTCTTTGATTTAGTTTTTGGGTTTTTGTTAATTTGTTTGTTTCAGGTACAGGAGGACAACGGGGTTTAATTCCAGATTAGAAGACTGCATGATGAATGTTCACAAAATAATGCACAGAAGAGAAAAGCCTGGAAGGACACCCACAAAAAACATCACAAAAATGATTGTCTGTACCAGTTTGAACAACTGGGGAGGAGCACATGATAAGAGCACATAATATAGTGCATAATCTCCAGGGATACTTGTGCTTGCAGCATACACTGCACTCTCCATTAAAACAACTCTTTGAGGCTGATTTTTGAGCACATTTTAAATCTTCATTGTCCTGTTTGGTTGGTTTTTTTCCCAAATGTTTATCTGTAGAGCTAGGAAAGCAGCTCTGAAACTGAGTTTAGATTTCACTGAAGAAGGAAAAGTAACCATTTAAACCCATTTAAACCATGTGGGCTTCATTTCTATCTTTTTTTATAATAAAAAGTGTGTGTATTTCAAGCATCTTTCCTGGGATCTTACGGATCTGATCCCACAGCAAAGAGCAGTGCATTGTGCCCTTGGCAGGGAGGAGTTGATCCCAACGAGGCAGCTGCAGCAAAAAGAGAACATAGATGAGTGCCATTGCTCTCCCTCATTCACTCGTTCTCCAAACTCCCATTTACCCTTACAAGTTCTTGCAATGCCTTTCAGCCCCTGACTTCTCTGCTTTTCTCTTCTTACTATGTCATGAGATCTCCTTAAACTCCAGATAATGCTCTGAGGCAGAGGATTAAGATGAGATAGACGTTTTTTGTCACCCAAAGGTAGGGACTGGCAGCTTATCTTTGCCAGTAGTAGCTTCCTGTGGGGCAGGCTGACTAAACCAGATGAGAAACTAACTGCTACAGTGTTGGATCTGATGGACAGTGGATGGCTGTGAAGGCAACAGCATAATGATTTCTTCCTTTTTTCTTTCACAGAAAAAAAGGTCGAAAGGAGGAAGAGTAACAAGTTCTATTACATGCCAAGATTCATGAACCAGAAATCCTAGGATTATACTTGCTGCAGATAATTTGAAATCCACTCCCTTCTTTACATAATTTTGGATATTCTTTTTAAATTAGTCCATATCAATACTGTATTCTGATTAAATACTCATGGATGTAATTATTTAATTGCTGTGAACAAATGAAATAATAATTACATGGCTTTATGTTGCCTGATTTCTGACATCTCAGCTAACCACAGCTGAAGTTACTCCCATAATCAATAAAGAAAAAACAACTACCACATTAGGGTGGGAAGAATTCACCCACTGACCATAGAGCCAGTCCAGTTTAAAGTGTAAAGCAGACAGTAAAGTTTTATGGAGTCAAAGTCAGGTGAGAAGAAGGTTCACATGTAAATCTCTGTATACTGCATTCAGAAACATTTGTTGGCATGTCAAGAACATAAATCCTAATAGCTTCCTTTCAAATCCCATATTCAAAATCTTAACAGACCCCAAATGTTTTTATAGACCTGGAAATTATTATAAGGTCAGGATACTTAAATAGAAAGTTATGAGAGCCATACATCTAAAATAGATCTTAAAAGTACAATGTCCTGGTCTAAAAAATTTCAATAAGTAAGGGTTCTTATGGTTAAAAAAAAAAACAGGTCTGTCCAATAAATAATATAGATATCTTCAATCACTAACTACTCTTAGTTTACTTTTAATGAGAAAGAGAAAGGAATGATGCAAGTATTTAATTTGATCCCACTCACACGCATCCTTGGTACAAAATTATGACAATAAACCAGTAGTCATTAAATGAACAGTTCACTATAGTATCAAATGAATGTTATCTTCCATTAGTTAGATTTTACAGTTTCAAGACCCTTGTGTCACTGTCTCATTCATGCAGCCTCTAACAATACATTAGCCAAAGGAAATTAGCTTTATTTAACAACATCCGCTATTCCCTCAACAAAGTTCAGACAGGTCACTTCTGATATCCATTATTATTCCCAGCTTCCCAGCTCTGCCCACTGTTTCACAGCACAGCCTAGGTCTGCTTCTCTAGCTCAAGTGCACCACTTGACTGTGCAATCCTTTTTTGAAAAAAAAAAAAAAAGGTGATTAATTTTGGAAAACAAATATTTTATCTGAAATGGAGCATGAGTTTATGTCTGCTGGAAACACCATCTAATTAGTAACCTAACTGCCACTGTTTTGATGTCAATAAGTCACAAATAATGTAACTGATTATCCTTTTTTTCATTATTTATTCCTTGTCTCATTATTTTGTCATTTCTGAAAGAATTAATTTGTATATGCTTTCTATGATAACATTATAGTGCAAAAACTTAATGGAATTAATGGAAAATGTGAAAATTATACTAAATTATTAATCATTAAATTGTTATACTAAAATAATTTATTGTTTCATTTCTGCTAATTCTACAAAACTGGAATCTATCTGACTGGCATCAACAAAATTCCTTTATATGCCTATGGAACCTAAAGGAGCCTATGTTTACGGAGATGAGGTCAGATTTTTAACTATTTTTCCCCACAAAGAAGCAGAATTTGTACTTCTTGCAGCAGGTATGCAAATCAAGTTGCCTTTATGGAAAGTGTATAAGTGATGTGCATGTTCTCTGTTGTTTAAAATATTAACAATAAATAGGCAGTTCTGAAACTTAAATTTGTAACATGTTACATGAAAGAGTAAAGTAGTCTGAAGAGCCACCAATATTTGCATTCACTGTCAAAAAATGGATATAGCCTCAATCTAAAAAATACATAGGAAAACTTGGAGAAATACAGAATATTTGATACTTAACTAATGATCTTAAGAAAAAATGTCGACTTTACTAATAACAAACCCAAGCATCTTTAGGTCACTAATACTTTACATGTCTCAATATTATTAAAAGGAAAAAAAAATAATAATACAAAAGAAACAATGCTACAAGGCTTACCTCAATTTGGTTGATACTCAAATAAAACCTATCAAGTGTCCATATAGGTGTTATCACATTATTTAATTACAAATTACAAGAATTTACATTGAATTAAACAAAAAAGAGATTTAAATATTAAGTAACATAATATTCTTAAATAAAAATGATGAAAGAAATTTGCAGATATGTATCCCTTATTAATAAAGAATAAAACAATTATTCTCTAATTGGAGAAAAGTCATGAATCTTATCTCATTGTGAGCGTAATATTTATTATAAAGGTTATTTAATTTGTGTGTTTTTTACAGTTTTTAGACTGCTTCTATTTTTAACCATAAAAGTAACTACAGAGGATTTTTTCTTCTATTCCTTTAAAAAAAATCTGTGTTTTTTCTATTTCCTTTCATTTCTCAGAGCACAAATCCTCAATATTCACCTTACATTACACAACAGTTGTTTAGAGGACTAATATAGTGATTAGGAATTTTGGAGAAGCTTAATGTGTAGATTTTATGGGAATACATGTAAACACAGTGGCATAAGTTGAAAATGGCTTTGTATAAGCATGCTATGCATTAGTTGATAACTGTTTTCAGCCGAACTACAGTGGACAGCCTCTCTTCAACTGTGTGCCATAAATGCAGCGCCAAAAGGTAGGAAGAAATGTGTCTGGCAACAAGACAGCAGCTCTATTAGGCACTTATCCAAAGCTTCTCAGCCTCCAAAATAGGAGGCAGACATTAGCATCTGAAACACTTTACCTGGCCATTGTGCTGTTCTAGATTTCTGCATTTAGGTGAACGCTTGGGGGTCAAAAGCATAATTTAGCAAGTACCATAAGGCTTAATTGTCAATTTTGTTCCTTATTCTGCTGCCATAGGATGAATACAGACAATGAAAACACCTTTTTGATGCCATTTCATGGTTTCTGATCCAATCTTATTGCAGTTCCAGAGCAAGGACCGTTCTGAAATGAAATTGAATGGTGGCAAAATGTTGACTGAGTCTTCCACAATGTTTGAAGCTAGCTCTTAAGGAAATAAAAGAGTTCTTTTAGAGTATGCATAGAATACCTGCTTCCTTGCAAAAGTGAATTAAACAAAATTATGTAAGCCTCTAAGGAAGCTCAACCTACAGCTGCTGATCACTTTTGCTTTTATAATATGTAGATAAAAAACAGTCCTTAAAACTCTCAGGCTGAAAATTTGAAAGGGACAATTTTTCTAATTCCAATTCTCAAAGCTTTATTTGATTTGAATGTAGTCTAATCATAAGATGCAAAGAGAAAATGTTGTCAGCATAGTAAAAATTGTTTTAATAATCCTAAAATCAGAAGCAGCATTAATAATTTATGTCAGAATTATCATTTTATGTCAGATTCAGTTGCAGTGTGTATGTCAACAGCATTTTTCCTCCTTGATTCTAATATTAATTAATTCAACATATATCAGAATACAACAACATTTTTATGGTAGTTACAGAGAAGTATGAATACAGAGGTACAAGAGGGGACCCTCTGAAGTATCATTATATTATAGTCTTGCAGAACTTTGTTCAAGATGCTCTGCTCACGCAACCTGATTTATCAACAGAATACTTTACAAACTCTCTCAACCTCCTCTTTAGAGCTAGCACCTCAATTTCTCTCAGGCTTGTACCCAAATCCTGACACCATTTAGTTCCTCACAACCAAACTCATTAGAGTGTTAGGAACTGCTGATATGCACAGAGTGCCAGATATGTAACTTTGACTCTTACTGTTTTCTTTCTAGAATGCTTTAGACCATCCTTCTCTTCATACCTCTACTGCATCCGGTGCAAAAGCAATATAAACAGCCTCCTAGTAGCCTGCAAAGAATGGCAAATCCCCCTGATTCTCATCCACTCCATTCACATGACATTCTCCCTCCACCAACCTGCCCTCATCAGTTGTTTGCTCTAATACCTTAGAAAGAAACGGGAAACAGAAGGTGGGCAGGGCAAACATTTGCAGGAAAATAATCCTGTCAGCTGTCTCTGCAAGATTCACTAGAGCTCTTTTTCTGAGAGCAACAGAGGCTTGAAAATTCTTTCTGTTCTCTGCTGTCAGTTGGAAACAGTGCCATCAAAGCTTTTGTTATGGTGGTGACAATTTCTGAGTAGTCTGTGTTGACACAACCCTCACACTGTCCTTGGCTAGGTGAGTCTGGCTCTCAGCTCTGATGAATGTTCCAAATCATTTATTTCTTTCTATGAATGACAAAAAAAACCCTGCAGCCTGCTTAAAGCTAGTGGTGGGCTCATAAAAGTCAGAAATTATTTTACTGTCAAGATATGAGTGAGCTATAAAATGTATCTGTGCTCAATACTAAACCAGATAAACTAGAGTTAGGATAACCCCTAAGAAATGTAATCTGTCTCTTCCTCAGCTGTGTTGTTTGTTGGGTTTGGGTTTTTTTCTTCTTAGAGATAAATATTCATCATAACGAAATTTTTTTACACACAAACATACCAGTTCTGTCAAAATTTTTGAAGAGAAAGCTTTTTTCCTAAGGCAGCTGGTTAGTGGGTGTGAGTCATGGACAGCATACAGAGAGAAATACTAGGGTGTTATGGTGATATTTATTGAAAAGTAAGTGAAAGAAGTTCAGGTTTTGGTTTTGTTTTTCCTCTCAGTGACAGGTGACTGTTTAACCCCCAAGCCACTGTGATGTGGGTATTGCTTATGTTGGAAATAAACATTCAATAGTAGGGAGAAATGGACAATTATCTTCATTATTGATGCTTTTACTGTCAGATGGTAGTCACTATTTAGGCCCTAACTATAGATATTAAAAACTGTAGAAACAAAATGTGTTTTATCTCAGAATAAAATCATGGAGGGAAAAAAATCCCACAGGCTTGCAAGGTATCCCAGTCAGCCACATTTAAGAACATATGTTTCTGCAGCATACTGATACTCAAAAACTCCAATTCCTTTAGTGTGTGTACTGCATATGTACTTTGTAGTGTTTGGCTGCTAAAGAGTGTAGAGGATTCTAATTCTACTGTAGGAAAAAGAAAAAAAGAGACATAAACGACCTTAATTAACACCTCTTGTGCAAGATCTGCCAACCTGCTGTGCATAGGCAGTTAATAAAAAAAGGCAGGCAACTGAAGAATAGTCCATGCTCATTTATCCATCTAAGCTGTGACAAACTAAGAATAGCTGGCATTGGGCTTTAACAGAACAGCATCTTAATTGCTTATCAGGATAAGAAAGGTAAGTGGCTAACCACTACCAGTGAGAATTCAATCTGTTCCCTCAGGAATCTGGCTGTTTCCCGTGGCTGCATTTTTTATTTTTAACATCATTGATATGTTTTTATAAGGTTAGCAGGTTGCAGTTAGAAAACAGTTAAATTCAATTTATTTTTGTTTTCATGAAAACCTTTATCCTCTGAGAATTCATTTCATAGGATTTCTTCTCTTCTTTTCCAGTAACTGGCAGCAGGCACGCTTGGTTGAATGACCTTTTTTATTTAACTGGGTTGAGAGTATACTCATATACAAGAAAGAGGGTTGGTTTCATTTTTCCTGCTATGGTTCTACTGAGAAGTTAAAATTCACTAGCTGAATTAATCTTTGTTTTGAAATTTTAATTATGTTTGCTGTAGCAATCTCTCTCCTCACCTTGGTTGGGCTACATATTTACAGAGTCCATAGCTTCTAACTCAGCCAAAATACCTTTTGAAATCAATCAGTTTTGCTTGAATGAGTAGCACTAAGAAAAGACATTTAAGATTTAAATGTAGTCAGCACATTCTAAATATTGGAGTTATGACACTTTGTTATAAACTGATATATATCATAAGCTTTCAAATAAATGTTTCAAGTGTAATCAGAGTGGTTTTATTACACCACGATCCCTATTATGCCAAATCACAACTTCATGCACCAGCATTGTCGTGTGCAATTTTTCATCTAGATGTCATAGCTACTGGACCTTTAGGAGGCCAGTGAGATCTACCAGTACGAAAAATCTCTTCATAATAACACCACTTTTTAAGCTCATTTCTGATGGAAATAGCCATGGCATGGTTACTTTTGAGAGGAGCTGCATATGTTCCTAACTCTTTGTTTTCTTTAAAGGTTGACTATTTCCCCATTTTTAAAGATCAATACTTGGAAGAAGATTTTTTTAATTATTTATTTTATTAATTTATTTCAATAATTTATTTATTTTTCTTATCTGACAGGTGTTCATACCAGAGGTAAGCATGCATGTTGGGGTGTGAGGGAGAGTATGATATCTAAACATTAGCATCTAATGCAGTTTCATCTATCAGTGAGGTAAAATATCTTAGGCTGTCTAAAAGCACCCAGGACCGCTTTGTTCAGGCAGACAAATCTTTTACACAGTGTCTTGCATGTGCCATCTTTTGACTTCTTATTCACAGAGAGTGCACTTTAATAATCTATCTGGCAGCTTGGTGAAATTTTCTTGCAGTGTTTCCTGCTTTCATGCCAGTGTTCCCAATGCCTCACTTTTGTAGGGAGGTTGCATTAGCCATGGAGGTCCAAGGGAAGGCTTGTTTTTACCACCCCAATATTTTGTCCTAAATCTGCCAGTCCCACTCAGAAACATAATCTCACTATATATTGGATCTTTATCATTTGTGCGCTGGTTCAAAACATGAATCTGTGTGAAAAGCTGGGCTTTGTGAGTTTATAATACAGTTTTAAAACAGTTTTAAGCAGTCTTTTCTGGATCATTTAGCAGAGCGCTCATCAGCTTCCTAACACTTCTCCCCATCTAAGAGGGTTTTGCCTGTCATCTCTAAAGCTGATCTTCAGCTGGTATATTATATGACAGAAAAGACTACTGTCATTCTCTTTAGTGTTGTCAGTTTTTCCTAAGCCCAGTTTTATGATGCAGCTGAAAAGGCCTGATTCTGCCAAATAATTTAGTATCCACTTCATTGTCATGAACTGGCTGATGCAGCTTTTTCTTAAGTTCTGATATGGTTTTCATATCAGTGGTGCAGATAACAAATACCCTAAAATTATATGTCGGGTTGTTTATACTATTCTCATGCATTTCAAAATTTTTGGAAAAGATGATCTAAAAAAAATCTCTTTCTGAGGATCAAGTTGTTGCTCAATTAATATATTGTCATGATTCTATAAAAAGATCAAGGCAAACTTAGAGACTGTAAATTTTATGAGACATCTATTAATCTATTAGAAATGTATTCAAAAATACATTTTATGATATATGTCTTACAGCATCATGAATGTGTTGCTGATAGACATGTAAATTGGGAAGTATTCACAATTTAAAAACTGAAAATATAGCAGTGCCTATGAAGGTACTGAAGTGCAGCTATAGTTTGATCCATATAAAAACTAAAATGAGAAAGAAAAATTGTGAACACAGTGAGTTCAGAAAAAAAACAGGAGAAACTGAGAAAGTACATAAGGCTACTGGTTGCTGAACTAATTTTAGTTCCTATTCTGAATGCTGGCCTCTAGAAGATGGATGAATTCTCACCTGAATTGTGCCTTTTTTTTTCAGCCCATATATATATATATCAGGTAACTTAAATAGCGGGTATCTTAGGTGTGAACAAAGTAATAAGGAACACATTTTACTGTTTTAATTTCCCATTTTACTAACATTATTTTGGTTTTCTAATCAAGAGTTTCAACGTTTGCATCTCTAGATCAAACTTTCCTGCTTTTGATTTTAAATTTCTTCTTTTTTTTTTTAAGACTAAAATTGAGAAGGCTGAGAAATATGAGACACTTTCTTTCTGCAGAAAAAAGGGATGCACATGCAATGAGACACCCTGACAAAGTCTCAAAAGCCCATAAGCCAAGATGAATCTAGGAATATCAAGATTTATGTTTCTTGTTTTGCTCTAGGGGTCAGTTTAAGGATAAAATGACAGCTTACAAGGCAACATTTCCCAAAAAGATGTTGCCTAATCTTGTAAGAAAAACATATTGTAGCTCCTGGTAAATTATAGATGCTCAGGTGAAAGCTGGAACAGTCACAACGGTCCTAGAGGCTGCCGAATCAAATATTTTGCAGGAAAATTCTGCAGCTACAATTTCTTGACTTGGACTGAATAATCTTTGAAATCAGAAGTCAATCAGATGTAGAGCTTTCATGTCTTTTGCTTTTCATTTATCTGCATTTTGATCCTATGTCAATCACAGTTCAAAATCTGACATTATAAATCCAGCCTCAGCAGTTTCTGAGGAAGGTAAAGGAAGGGAGACATACGACTTATTTGTAGTTACAAAACCCTTGACTGCTTTTGTTTTTCAGTACTACTGCTCTTCTGCTGTGTGTGTCATCGATTGAATTATTTTTCTTCTTATGAAACATGTAGAAACAGTGACTGTAGCAGAGAAAAACAATTAATTCCAAACCATGGATGACATCTGGTCTTTGCGTTTTCCAGTTCTGTGTTTTAAAGGTTGTTTTAGTAATTTTTTGTAATTTGTGTTTGCATTTTCCTGTTATAGAATCTCCAGCTGAATTCATTTGAGGTTGTGCAGTTCAGCTGGATTCTCCTACATGTTTCTCCAGATCTTGGTAATATATTCTGGGCCTGTGAGCTGGGGTTTTTCATGATCTTCTAGAGATTTCTTGAAACAATCTATTTTGGCTAGCACTGAAAAGAGTGCTATTTTAATTCTTTTAGCCTGATTTTTTTTTTCCTGACACAGTGACTTGTTTTAGTGATTCCATGAACGTTTTCTGATCTGACTGCCATTTCATTTTGAGCATTCTCTCCTTGTTTCTGATGTTATCACCATTGCAAATAGTTTGGCTTTGATTTAACCTGTACACATACCTCTTCACCATACCTCTCAAGACTTTCAGTTGGAGATATATTTTCTTTTCTCTGTGTAGGATGCTGGTGTTTCTCAAGGACAGAGTAAATCTGATGAATTCACCATCATTTCAGAGACTTCCTGAGCAGTTTTAGCAATACCTGACTCCTTCTGTCAGGCACTGAACTTGACTGAATTTAGGGATTCCTGGGTTTTTCCTTTCTTTGTGCAGGGCTGGTTTCAGGCTCCTCAGCAAGGCAGAACAGACAGTGACTGTCCCAGGCACTGTCCTTGGCAAGCAGTTATTGCTCAGCAGTTATTAAATTGCCCAGCTGACTGGGGGCTATTTGGGGGCTGTTCCCACTCTCTAGCCCCATTCAAAAAACTTGTCTGTATCCTCTTAAAAAGAAATGCTGTAGCCAGTTCACCCAAGAAAAAAATGAGACAGAGTATGGCCAATTGACAGTTTATCCTTCTCTTTAAGTAAACCTGTGTGTATCCCCTCCACTCCCAGCAGCAGCAGTCAGAACGGGGTTCAGAGAAGAGCCAGCCATAGACTGACTCCTGGTGCTGGGATTATGGGAGCCTGCACCATTCCAGGAAGCATTTGGAGGACTAACTCCACCCCTTGAAATTCCTGCAGAATCCTACTTGAAATGGCTCACTCCTCCTATTCCTCTCTCAAAGCCATGATTTTACTGATCCAATCATCCTGCTGCCTGAGGCAGCAGTTCATCCACCTGTATTACACCTGTCTCTGTTTATTATTATTACTACTATTAATATTAATGGGGTATTTTTTGTCATACATGAACAATCAGGAGCACAGTAAAGATGAAGGAATCCTTTTGCTACAGACATTGAACACATTTAGGCAGCAACTAATCCACCAGGGAATTTATAACAATATGGGAATCTTGGGACAAGAGGGAGGTGCAGACCTAAAACAGAGCCTTAGAGAGCAATGATCTGAAAGGCTCTCTGCCTACCAGAAAGCTAAGCATGGCTTTGTCTATTTATTTAATCCATGTTTTGTTTTTCCACTTCATTATTATGTGGAAATTGCGTTGATGTTCCCATCAGAATATGGCTCTGTCCATCCTAGCTGTGTCTCCTACACTGATGTAAGGAGGTTTGGAATGGCTGCATTTGTCTCTGACAAATATGAGTTGGTGTTGCCTTGGGAAAAGGAGCTTGTCTTCACTGTAACTCTCCATACTAGACAAAACACTTAAACTGCTTTATATCAGCAGTTTCATATGAACAGAAAAATAAGCTAGAACTGTGCATTCCCCCAAACAACAACAACAAAAAAATCTTAAGAGTTTGATTTTCCCTACTACAACTTTTCTATAGTGTCCTTCTCACGTAATCAAATGATAAAGACAAACACAATCCTGCTAAACATCTGTACTGAGCTCCTCAAGAAGCAATGCACTTTACTTATGAACTTGGAATTGCTATGATTAAAGCCACTTGCTTTCAGAAGAACATTGAAGAATATATATTTTTGAAGTAGACCAAAAGGTAAAATAGCATTAAAAGACATAGCAGCTGAGTTCAGTTCTACCATAGCCTACTTTAACTAAGTTAAACAAGAAAAAAAAACTTTAAAAAAGCAAATTAAACATGGAATTAAGTACTCTGGTAGAATTTATGTGTCATTAACCTCAGATTAAATTCTATTACCAAGAAAATAAAGCTTCCAGGGAACACAGTACATTTTTAAAGGGGAAATGGAGGGCAAATAATATTTCCATAATTAAAGTCTTAAATCAAGTTAGAAAGACTGATCCAAATAAAATTACCTACACATCACAATATGAATCAAAAGTTGTAGAAAACACCATTCAATTTAGTTACTAATTGTAAGTGATTATTCCTTGAGTGATGGCTTTAAATTCTGAAGTTAGATTAGAGGTAGAATATTTTAGGCTTAATGTTATGGCTGACTGACAGATTTTGTCTTTCTGCATGTGGGAGCACCACTACTGTATTTAGTGCAGGGGTTTGAACTTCTGTCTGCTCATTTTAAAACAAGTTAGTAGGAGCAGCAAGGCATTTTCTCTGAGTGATCCTTCACAGAGAAAGCCACTCTCTACTCCCTCTCATGATTCACTGGAGGCAGACTCGTTAACCTTTCTTAGAGTTTATTAAGGAGCTGGCTTTTATTTCTCTGGCTTATGATGAAAGGGGTAGAAAGGAATGTCTCTTGGTTACATACAAGACATCTTATTTATCATTGCTAATATTCCCTTTATCTTGACTGAAGGAATTTTATTCCTTTTTCTTTCAATACTTCAGTAGAATAAGGAAGCAGCTGGAAAAACACCATGAAAGAACTTTGGATATACTAAAAACAGCTTATGAGATTTTTAGGATAGTGCCTAAGAGATCTATTAGAAAATATTAAATTTTCAAATTAGGTTATGAAAGTATGAAGTGTTCCTCTACTTTCAAAGTATTTTGTGTCATAAGGAAATAACTAACTAACTAAATAAATAAATAAATGAACATTTATATATATATATATATATATATATATATATATATATATATATATACACACACGTGTCTATGTGAACACACACACACAGAGTCTCAAATATACAAATGACTACAGAATCTGTCCTGTGCTATTTGCCTCCAAAACATTAGCTCTGGAATAGGGTCAATGCACCAGAAAATTGGTTTCTAGGTTTCAAATACAAAGTAGCTGCTCTTCATAATTTTAACCCTGAAATAACCAAAACAACAAAGCAAAGCATACCAACAACAACAACAAACATCAAAATACTTTTTTCCTCATGAAATAATTCAAGTAGTTCCAAATGTCAAATTAAAGCTGAGACAGAGTTTTTGACAAGCAAGACATTTGTAGCCTCACTCCCAAAAATACAAAATAAAATATTTTGCAGGGTAGGAGAAAAGTAAATTTTGGTCAAACTGAGATGTGACATGATATAAAAATGGAAAATATAAATACTGCAACAATGAAATAACTTATTAATAAAAAATGTTTATTTTTCATTTCAAAATGACATTTTTATTAGTAAATTAATTTCCATAACCCAAATTTTTGCCAGTATTGCATTACATTATTAGGCACATTTTCTATCAGAGATTGAGCAACACACAGTGAAAAATTGCAGTTGTTACTATGTTGTATAGTTCTGTTCTCAGAGATAAGGTATTTGACAGTTCCAAAAGGGAAAGATCAACATAAAATGCTGTTTCGGGACAGTTTGATGTCAGTCTACTAATCATAAATTTGAGCTTATTTTCCATTTTGCAGAATGTTAATAAATGCTAAGTAGCTGGCTTGAAATTCCAATCATTGTTTCTGAAGGCACATTTATAGACCTCTTTAATTTTTCTGTTGGAGAAAGCACAAAACCCAACACATTTAGATTAAATTTCACTTAAAATTTGTCTCTCAAAATGAACCATAAAACTATGCTCTATTTTCTTCATTTAAAGCCCTACCAAGATTAAAGTTTGCCTCCAAAATTTCTTACCAGTGGTGATTATTGAACTTTTAGTCAGTATCTTCTCTTAGGCAGGAAAGAGTTAGCTTTCATACAAGAGCAGAATTTTAAGTAAGAAACTTTAGTATTTCTCTTGAAATTTTTGGCTTAAAAATTAGATATTAATTTGGATTCAGCATTAAACATTCAAATTATTGCATTGATTGACTTGACCAAATTATCTAATTAGAACTTATACCCAAGAAGATAGCAAACTTCTTAAAATTTATAAAGATTAATCATACTTTATAATTAATCTAGTGTTTTAATTTTAATTTTATATTGAGTCTGCCTTGATTAATTAGATTTTGATATGATTTTAATCTGACAGTCCTTGTGAAGCTTAGTTTTGAGGTGGTATTTTTGAAAAAAATAAATTAATGGGAAATAAAATAAAACAAACAAACAAAAATCTACACATTTCTTACAATGAGCAGCATGGGTCCATAGCTGTGCAGGAACTGGGTGGATACCAGGTGGCCAGCTTAAAAGGCTAATCTGTTTTCCCTAATTAGCCCTTGGTTCTCACACATCTACCTCCTGTAAAGCAACAGGGTGCAGCAGAATCGTCACAAGCACATGTTGGAGCGGAATTACTTCTGTCACTTGCTGCTCTTAGGTGTGTTAAAAATTCACTTCTTGTTTACGGGTCTGTGTTCATCTACTGCGGCATCCTGACAGCAGCTGCTGATCCTCTCTAATCTGGATTTTAAGTCATTCTCATTCTTAACTTCTTCATTTGAAGGCAGGTTCTTTGGTTTTGTTTTTTTTTTTTTCTTTTGGTGGTGGATTTTTACCTGTCTTGAAGAGGTTCATGAGACACTGCTATCAAAAGTGCCCTCTAAAAGTGATGAATATTCTCACTATTGATAGGACAGTCATCACCTCCCATAGGTATAAATTTCCTATGCAACCAAATCCCAAAAATTCTTTGTAATCCAAGCAGATTGATGTATTTAGCATACTGTTGCTCAGACCTGACTTTAGCACTAGATTCCCTTTATAAACTGTCACTCTTAAATCCTGAAGGCATCTGTCCTGAACTGTTGTGACCTTTGATACATTTTAAGGTTTTAGATTTAATAGAGGTTACAAACCAACTGAGGAAGTGGAGACTGTGGGAAGCTTAATCAGCCCCTTGATAGTCCTGCAACAGGAGCAACTTCCCAAGTACCTCTCTCTGGCACTTCCCCAGCCTTAGCATTTAGACCTTTCATGAGCTCTTGATTCACTTTTAACTCCTTGAGTGTTGAACTATGAAGTGCTTCTATTTTTTTTTTTTTTTTTTTTTTTTTTTTTTTTTTTTTTTTTTTATGTAAAGTGCATTGATTTAACCTTTTGGCAGCCCACTCTTTAACTGCATGTGGAGGATTTCACTAACTCTATGTTTCCATTCAAACTGGCATCTTCCTTGACATCTGACATGACTGCCCAGATTTCAGATACTTAATTGCCCAAATACTCAGCAGGGATGATCAGGAGTAACCACTTAAATTTCAGTGGAATGATGACAAAGCTGGAATGATATGGACATTTTGAAATGTTAGATTTTTGTCTGCCTCATATGCTGCTTTTTTGGATGAACCCATTCAACATGCACTCTTACCAAACTCATACATAATTTTTAGTTCAATGCATTCCTAGCAAATAATAAAATTGATACAGCTTTTCCCCTTCAGTCAGCACCAGCCTTTACAGTTTTGGATGACCTCAAAAACTAATTCTGTCCTTTTCTTTATACATAACATATTTACACCCAAATGGCCTCATCATCTGATATAGGACAGCCAAAGGATTTTAGTGAGATGACACTCTGGGATGTTCTCCAATTTTGACTGATTCTCAGTGGATTTTTTTCAAGGGCACAGTCAGTTCCCAAAGGAAATCAAAGGGACTTTGCTATTTAACTTCCTCTTTAGTATTTGAAAGTCTTTTTTGAAAACAAGGCTTTAGAAAGAAATTATATTTCTACGTTTTTTACTTTGACCAATAATATTTGCATAGTCTTCTGATGAAAGTTACATAAAGGACAAGACAAAGCAGGCTTCATGACTTTATCAAATAGTGAAGATAAGAAATCATGACACTTTTAGATAAGAAATCAAGACATATTTTTGATACTTTTGAAAACTTTGGGTTCACCAGGTAAGCTCCAAGCAGGTCTCTAATCATTACAGTATCAGAAGCATTGCTTAGCACATCAGATGTAACACAAACATTTCTTACTTGCCTACACAATATGCTCAATGGTTTCAGATCTTCCACTGAATATTGTGTCAATTTTCACTCAGTGTTCTTGCTTTATGAATCCTCATATACAGACTTTCATTAAGTCTGTCAAATACTTAGTTGACTGATACTGAACTAAAGCTTTCTTTCCTCTTCCTTTCCTGTAACCATCCTGCTAATTAAATTTGCTAATGAAGGTGTAATATGGGTGCAGAGATGGGATTTTTGATGAATTTTTGGAACCTGTGATAATAACATTCTACTAGGAATTTTGGATTCATGGTAAAGTGACAAGAATTATATTGCAAAGTCTAATTATGGTGATTCCCTAGACTGGGAAATATAATTAGAATGTACCAGTCATCATCTCAGATCACTCATTAGCAGTGACAAAAAATTTAAATAAAGCTTTCCATATACGCTGAAAAATTGGACATTGTAATTACGGAAGCCTTTTAATTCAGACACAGCAGATTTTGTAAAATGTAGAGAAATAAACCCAAGGACCAAAAGAAACTGCTTGAGGACTTCTCTGGCAAAAATACAAGGTCCATTTCTTGATGGACCATAAAAAAACGGAATACAAGCAAATAACTTTTATTCACACAGTAACCTGAAATGTCACATGTACCATGTGCTGCAGTAAGGTTGAGTGGGCATTCCACACAGCAACTATAACACTGAGAATAAATAAGGTGCAAGGATATTTAAATAACAGAATCTGGCTCTTATCCCAGCACAGCCTTTTCAGGATAAGCAAGAGTCACCTGTTGGCTGTACAGCCTCTGCTCTTTGAACCTACATCTAGACCTGGTGAATCTCCATTCCATTTTGCCAGTGCGTTAGTAAGAGATGGACTGGTGTGATTAAAGTGTTTGCAACAGACTTAAAGCATCCTGGTTTTGCCCTGTCTCATGTATAGAATTTTCTTCTTGGCTTTTTTTTTTTTCTTCTGTTTTGTTTTTTTTTTTTTTTTTTTTTTTCTGTTTTCCTGTTTTAACAACAGAATTTTTAATTTGTGGTGAAGTCTGTCTGATAATAGTGGCCAGGACAGGATCTGGCCACCACTAACATTTAAAGATGAACATTTTTACTGAGAATCTCTCTTAAAACTCTACACATAAACACCAATATCCTTAGGGCCAACAGAGGAGGAAAAGTTTAACAAGAATATTAAGGACCTGTCCCTTCAAATAAACTTCCCTACACCTGTCCCTACACCTGTCTAATTCTGGCCTGAATTTGTGGAATTACATCTGGATCACAACATGTCTGTTTGCAGAGCAAAATCAGAATATGTCACCTAGAAATGGCTGTAATAATCTCCCCTTATTTTTTAAACATTGATAAACAAAGATTGATATGAGCTGTAAATGGAAATGTATATATGTAAATATTGGAAGAAAAAGCAAAACAAGGGTTAAGACAGTGGCATGTAATGCTAACAAAAACCACTATTCTAGCAATAAATTTGAAAAATATGTTGTCCCTACCAAAGCTGGAAAGCCTGCAGTCTATAAGGCCAGAGAAAGGGAATTTGTTGACAGAAGGATCTGTTTGTACTGTGACAACAGGAGGTTGAAAACAAAGCTACAGCACATCACACACACAATTATTTCTCCTGTTTGGCCAAAGTGAAGATAGGCTGGAACCATAAAGATTTTTGTGTTCCAAACAGAGAAAAAGAGACAATGACTGGCAACCTTGACTAATATTTATGGAGGCTTAGATAAGCTAAGCTCTAATGCAAAAGAATCACTTCAGTAACTGCTGGCATCTAAAAAATATAAAAAGACTAAAAGAAAAACTAGGTTCTGATCACAAATCAAAAATATCACAAGAGATGTGATGTGGGCTCATTTAGCTGGGTATACAAATGGATCTGGCTCAACTGCTAGATTGAATCCCCAGCTTGAAAATATGGGAGTGTGACAATATGAGTATGTGAAATCACTTAGAAACTTTTCAAAATAAACGTCACCTTCTTCTTCCATAAATTCTTACAATTAATTTTGTTACACTGCTTCCTACACAAACTTCCAGAAACCAGAAATGAAAATCAAAATCTGGTCCATGGTCCCATCAGTGACATTTTAAAAGTGTACTTTGTGTAGGATTCTGTAAAATATTTAATAAATTAGTGGTATTGTCTCTGTGTTCTGTATTCAGCTTTGAGATTTATATTTATTTAATCCCTAGGTGACTTTCAGGGACTGTTTCATTTATTACAGTGTTTTTTTACTTTTCATAAAAGAGAAAATATTAAATGTAAAATATAAAAGTAAAATCTTAGCAGGAAACTAGAAGCCCTATCAATTCCACTTTTTTAAAAAATTGCCAAAAACCAGTGTGCAATTTCAGATAATTACATGTAATCCTTAGTAATCCTCCGCAGACAGCGTGAACTGGCAGTCATTAGTATGCTTTGAGCCTATTATTTTGCATACACACCAGGATATGCAGGATGTTCATGTCCTTGCTGATTCTCTGACTAAAACACGGGAAATAAAGTAAGATCAAATAATTTCAAAACTTCAGTTGAGAACTGGGAGAAAAAGAATAGTGAGTACCATGAAGCAATAGCTTTTCTTCATCTCAAAGACTCAAGTAAAAATAAAATGCAGAAGTCTGTTTCGGGCAATCTTTTTTTCTATTTCAAATCCAATGGGTAATTGAGTACTTGCTGTTCTGACAGCTCTAAAAGAAATAAATTCAATCCAATATACTGGATTCAGTTTAGGGATTATGGCTTTTTTTCACTTTTCTTGAAAATTGAAAAAATGTTCAAAAGAGAGGGGTATTGTCTCAAGTCCACACTTTTCAAAAAGAAAATTTTGGAAGTATTATTATACCATTCACCATTCATTTTTTCAAGCCTGTTATCAAAAACCTTGTGATTCAGGCACTCATCTGAGAAGAGGAGGTAGATGGCTACCACGTTCTGAATTAACAAGCATTCAATTAATACAAATTGAAACAGCTTCACACTCCAGGCTGCTCTATAACTTGCTGACTAAGGCATTTTGCTGAAAGAGGGAAAATTTCTGTTGAAGTTTGTATTCTGAGCTAGGAAGAAACAGAACTCGACAGTAGCCTGTCTCTTCAAATAAACTTCCCTACACCTGTCTAATTCTGGCCTGAATTTTAGAATTACACTTGAATCCCAACACATCTGCTCGCAGAGCAAAATCAGAATATGTCACCTAGAAATGGCTGTAATCACCTCCTCTGATTTCTTAAGCATTTCATTTACTGTTTTTTAGATGAAAGTATATATTCAAACTGAATCTGTGGGTAATTTTAGGTAGTAGAAAAAGTTCTTTCCAAACCAAAAGGAAAAAAGCCTTTCTTATCACAATTTGCTGTATAGTCAAGAAAACCAAAATTTCCTAACACAAACTGAAATGTATTTTAATTGCTAAAATACTAGCAAATGCAGAGGCTTAATACTGCAGAAGTCTTTTCAGGTCAATCTTTTCACACAACCAACATCACTCTTGAAGGCATTGTGACCACTCTATTCTAACATATTAAACCTTGACAAATCCTTCCTTATCCTGTTAAGTAGTCAGAGTAGTGCTTTGGCATGATTTTGGCCAGTATTCTGCCAGATGTGGCTTGAAGTTTCTATTAAAGCAAAGAGAATTTCCAGTTCCTAGTTTGAATGCAGATGCCATATTCTAAAGGGTAATAAAGTGTAGTAATGGCTAATTAGCTATGACTTATTTGTGTTAGTTGGCCTCAGAGATAGACTACAGGTCTTGGCAGTGTTTAATTTACTGCTTCTGATGTAGCTGTGTCCTGGGTTCTCAGAACATGCCTCTTCTTTTTTCTTTTTTTTTTTTTTTTTCTTTTTTCCTTTTTTTTTTTTTTTTGCTTTTTTTTTTTTTTTTTGTTTGTTTTTGCTTTTGTTTTTTGTTTTTTCCTGCCAAGAGGAAAAGGAATTTATCTTGGTGGGAAAGGAGAAATTTCATCATTTGTATTGGATTCCCAGGAGTACAGTTGCTCCATCAGAGCAAGAGCAATTAAAATAAATTAAAACAAAAAGCAATTAAACCTCTCTTCAATTACATAGAGCTGAAATCATCAGGAATGCACTGATAGTTCACAGAGTGTATCAGTAAGTGTTTAACACACCTGCCATATTTGTAGAGTGCTGAACTGGCTGCACATGTATGTATTTATTGTTCACAGGGTGCATGCAGAAAATGGTAACTACAACAATATGGCATTGCACGGTTCACAGTGTGTTCATTTATATTTCTTCTTGGGATTTGGGGGACAGGAGAAAAAAAAAAAAAAAGAGACTTGGTATTTGCAAATTGACCTGAATATTTAGATCATAATTTAAAAGTTTAGTAATGACATAAAATTCACACTGCAAAAGCTGTCATTGACTTCACTGAGATCCAGATTTCTCTCTTTCTGTTACTGCAGCTATTACTGTGTAATCATGCTGAAGTGTGCAAAGTGCCTTAACTGCAGTAGGTGTGAGATTATGTTGACTGTGGAAAAGTGAAAGAGATTGTGGAACACTTGGATTAGGAAGGTGTTCAGGCTATGACACTGGACAAGTGGTGGAGACAGGTGTAGCGTAGGAAAAAAAGTATGTGGAGAGGAAGAAGGAAGACATCCCATCATTCAGAATAGCTGCAGAGTAGCTCACTCTGGCAAAAGAAGGCAAAAAACAATTATGGTCATTGGCATATATCTTTACTTAAGGGATTCTTGAATAGGGTGACTAAAACACAGCAAGTAATAGAAGATAGTTTTCCAACATGCATAAAATCAGTTTAGAACATTGCACATTTTATGACAACCAAGCTGATACTCTAAAGAGTGCTTAATATTCATCATGAATGCAATATGAGTACAAATCACAATTCCACTGCATGGAATTACTTCAGTATACGAAAATGCTTCTTAAGCCTTTTTAAGTAACTTATCAGTGAAATGTGTCTTAGAAAAGGTAGAATGTTAAGGATGGTTTGATAGCAATGCAAACATATTCAGTACTTGATACTTTGGCACATTTGGAATTAGTTCTCATAACAAATTAAAATTTTAAACTCTTTAAAAGCCCTTTAAACCTGTGTTAAACCAATCTGAGTAGAAGGTATTATTTAATATGATTGAGCTCATAGTTTAAAGTACTTCAGTACACTTTCATATATCATTTGCATCACTGAAAATATCTGATTATGGTACATTTGAAGTTTATCATATTAATTTCTTAAAGTACTTGTAATGTGTTGTAGTTCAATATTATTATGTAGAATATTACAAAAATTAGACAGATATATATTCTATGATAATTCTGAAGTACTATTTCTTATTTCACAGCATATCCACTGGCTTTGTCCATCATTTCTTATATTATTGAGTGCTCTAGTGAAAGAAGCATTTTATCACTGGTAGGACTTACAGCTGCTGCAAATGGGTTTTTTACAACTACAAGCAAGCTAGTTCCAAATTTGAGTTGATGTGTCCCTTCACAGATAAAAAAAGTGCCTCTGTAATGTAACATTCAATTATGGGAAAATACTCGCATGGAGAAGTTTAACATTTATATAATATAACTTATTAGCACAAATAAGGGAAACAAAAATCAAAACAAAACACACCCTCTGGAAGTGGACTGTTACAGCTTAAGCAAAAGAAGGGTGACAAAGACTGAAACAAAAGATGGAATGCCTTTGTACTTTGAGGAAGGAAAGTCATAAAATTAATTTTGAAAAATTCTAAACCAAAAATGGGATAATCTACAGCAAACAAATAATTTGAGTTATTAGAAATTTGTGACATGATTTCATTTTTATTTTGATTTTTTTTGTAGTGATAATCTGAAAGTGCTGGAAAGTGAACTTTAGTTGTCTTTTCTCAAATGACATATTGGCTCTGTCTAATTAAACAAAACTGAATGTGCTCATAAAATCACGAATTTCTTGTCTCAACTCCTACTACGTGTTACAACAATCAAGAAACACATGCAGCAGTAAACACTCAGCTTAAAAGGAAAACAACAGTAGATTAAACTACTAAGTTTTGATTTCATGTTCCACACCTTTTAAATGCTCGATGATGTCATAAAAAACCACATTAATCTGACACTATCCTCCTATTGCCCACAAACCTGTTTTATGAAAGGCCTCTAGAATTTGCAACAACTGACTTTTCCTGCCAACTAGGCTTTCATATTTACGTCTTTTAATATATTTTTATTTGCTGACCTACAGAAAAAGCAGTCATTCATTCATTGCAATAAAGGTATGTGGTCTTATTTATATGATTCAGCTGTGTTGAACCTTAGAAATTTAAGCCACTCTGACTACTCTTAGATTTTCCTTTAAATTTTCACTCAGAAACAGAAGACACATGGAGTGTGTCTGGTGCACACACAATTTGTGTCTTATGGACTTGCTAATTAAATTATACTTTCGTTGACTTATGGTGCCTCACTGTGTTCTGACAAGGTAGATCATTTTGTGTTATTCCTATGCCTAACTTTAAAATACTGGATCTACTTATTATGGACTACCAGTTGTAATCAACTGAGTCTGATGTTCAATAAGCAGTTAAAAATAATTAATCCACATTAGTCTGCATGCATATTATACCCATGTGGGATATTTCAGTAATGGACCTACTTACTTTATTTTCCAGTAAAATACTGGGTTTGTACTGCTGCAGGAATGACCTGACTTGTAATAATGGAAGTTCAAAACCGTAGCTCTGCATCAACCCAAACTGAACTTAATTGCCCGTGTTCTCAGTTCATTATCACCTTTAAAGTCCAGTAGTTCACAAATAGTAATTCTTCTTTTATCTCAGCAAAACAAACAAGGCAAAAACAAACAAACACAACCACGGGAGGAGGGGGCGGGAAAGGAAAAAACACAACTCCTCCCCCAGTAAAACGAAAACAGAGCCAAAACACCTCTCAAAGTACCTCCATTTAGTCTGGTTTCTGTAACATTTTCCTCTTGCAGGGACTGTAGGAGGTTGTCTACCCCCACCTAGTGGATAGCGTGTTTTAGTGAGCCGGCCAGGGGCTCTGCCAAAATCCGGCGACAAAACTGCCGCAGCAACTGTTGCTGTCATGCGGAAATAATGAACACAACGTAGAGCATCTGCGGGATTACATAACCGAGACCCAGGAGTTCTGCTGATAGCCGTGATCTGAAGCGGCTTTGGTGGTAGCGAGAGCGTTTCTGTGCGCTGTAGACGGTGTTTCAGCTTTGTGAAACTCAAAAGCCTCATGCAGGCCTTCTCCAGAAAATACCTCACTTCTACTTATACCTATACATATTTTTCACAAGCTGTGTGATTAAAGGAGAAAGATATGGGGTGGGGGGGGGGGAAATCTATAAATAATACCCTTCAAGAAGTCTTTGCATCTTTCTTTCATCAGAATTCAGACCAGAATAGCAGAATGCACCTTATCTCAGTGATTACCTTTCATTTGGTCTGGTGAATGAAATGAAAAATCTGCAGTACAAATTAGCTAGGGTTTAAAAAGAGCCTTGCATAATAAAGGGAGTGCAATCTGCATTGTAGAATCACAATCAGGAAACTGGGGAGATATGGAAATCTTTGAATTCCTATATTTTATCTCCTCAAGCCAAAGGTGAGTTCGACCACTTTGAATACACAGGGTAAAATATGCTTTCAGGGAACTGAGCAGTTCTTATCATCTTTGAAATAATAATAAAGAGAGAAATGGAGGTGATATTTGCTGGTTCTATGTTGCCTTGAGAACATTTGTCAAGCAAGTAAGACTCAGGTTTAGTTCTCTCTTTGTTCGCTGAGTGTTTTAAACTCAATTGACAAGGTCACTTGTTCTCTTTCTGGGTTTCTGAATCAAGTATTCCTGGCTGCAGAGCAGCACAGCTTCAAACAGAAGAGTGACAAGGACATAGAGCACCCTGGAAACTCATGATATTGGCATTAATGACTATGTCTAGTCCACTAAATTAGCCACAGCCAGGACATGGGATCCAATACTGGAAATTTCTTGTATGTTCTATCATCAGCCTGCTTTCAGCATGGTTTTTGGCCCAGATAAGCCTGTATCATACTGGCACAATCCTAGACATAGCCAGGTCAGGATTTGTTACAGTTAAACAGCCTGATGGGACCCCTAAGAAAGTATGACCATAAGGACACGGGTTATGTCCCACCACTTACCCTGGGTCCTAGTGCATCCTATTGATTGGTTTAGAACAGAGAGAGGGGATGGAAGGTCAGATCTTCCCAGGTGAAAGAGAACTGTACCAAGGATTGTGATGCCTGCAGCGTGCTCCTGCCACTGAACTATTTTCCTGAAAGGCAGAATTTTTACCTGCTTGTATTTTAAGGGAAAGGCATGACCTGTTCACATGAACTGAAATGGAAGCTGAAAACCCTAAATCCCAGCTGCACAGAAGCTGCTACGCAAGATCCCGCAGCAGGCACTTCAGATGCACCTCTGTCTTTGATGTTTTTTATTCTAAGATGCTAAAAAAAGAGTCCCAGAATTCAGCATTCTGTGCAGCTTTCTCTGCATCAGCCTCTGTCTAACTGCATTTCTTCCTGGAGGGGTAGGTACAGGGATGCGTGTAACACCTCAGTTAGAAAACTGAATTATAGTCTTAGTAAGCTGCCTGACTTACAGACTTTATAACTCAAAGTGTCATGAGATCTAAACCTACTTGCACAGCTGACTATGGATATTTTGAGAATAATGCCAAGATATAAGTTTGAAGATTTAATGGTGACAATATGAAAGTTTTCAATGCATTTTAAAAAAATATATTTAGATGATAATATCTGCTTGTAATATTAAGTGCCTAAAAGCTTGAAATAGCAGATGCATATTCCCAGTTCTAATGTATCATTCTTCATTTCTGATATAGGAAATAAATTCAAAAGATCAACAAAGATTTCAAGACTTTACCATTTTGTCATTTTTTATTTATAATTTTTCATCATTTCACCACTTCCTTCAAATTTACTAGAAAACTGGTTTATATACATTTTTAATATTATTATATTAGCATTATTATTTTGATATTATAATGCTATATTATTATTCTGATTTTAATATATATATTTTGCTGCAACAGCAGCTGGCAGCCATCATACATCAAGATACAGAATTACTTTATATTTTCATGGCTTTAAAAAGTTCACCCCTTCCAAGTATGCTAGGATTCTGCTCAGGAGTTCTGCCCATCCATTCTGACAAAGTTCCAGCTTGCACATGAAACGTGCCTTTGATATAAATAGGCTTTGTTATTTATATGTCACTATTAAAAAAAAAGAAAGAAAGAAAGAAAGAAAAATACCAAAAATAAAACAATTCCTAAGGATTTTTCAGCTATAAAAATTCTATATCTCTGTTCAGCTTACAGGATGCATATTCTCAGGAGATAATGGGAACTGTTCATCAGTGGAAGGCCATCATAAAAGACCTAAGTAAAATTTTCACTAAATACTTTTTCCTATGTTTGGTTTAAGGAACAGGCAATCCCAAATGCCTAATTATACTCGAGATGCAATCTCTGACCTTTATAATTGCAAATCATGTAACACTTGAGGTTTAACCTACTGATCATTAGTAGATGTCATACACAATTCTAACATTTATAATGTCTGTTATTTGAAATTTGTTGAGACTTTGTAGAGTCATTCAAAATAATTTAAATGTATTAAAGAAAAGCATCTCAAAAACTACTTAGGAATTTATTTTAAAATGACAAAATCTCATATATATATATATATATAGTGTTGATATATTCTGACACAGTGAAAAAACATCAAGAATCCTTTTTAATATCCTTTAAACATTAAATTCAAACTACAAATTATTGAGGCTTTTTCATGTTTCCTCCCTTGACAGACTGCAGACCGTTGGTTAGACCGTTGGTTGCCATTCAGTCTTTAAAGAAAGGGATCTTTGGCTTAAAAAACAATACATAATATAAAAATTTTTGACCATGCTAATCACTTATTGACCTAACAGCCATTGTTTGAGACAATGGCAAATACTTGAAAAGTAGAATTCAATATAACATATAGGATCATGAGAACAGAGATCAGGAGACTTTGCCTGTCTGAGGGCTAATGCTGAATAACATTTAATAAGGACTTAGGGATTTGGTGCAGAGATACATTATTTAGAGACTATTAAATTCCACTTACTGAATGTTTTATCTTATTATAGGTTTACTAAGAAAGAGGTAGTATAATTCTTAAAATCAGTCAAAAGAACTCAAGATTGAAAATTGTGTACCTGTCATATGAAGAAAAAAAACCAAACCCAAAACAGAAACAAACACCCGTTTTTAAAAATGCATGTAATTCTCCATACATGTTTGAAAAATCACAGATGCAGCAGTTTTGTGTGCACAAGTCTTTTCCTATTCCTCCAGATTCCTACATCACTAAAACAATGTCACAGTCAGCTGCAGGCCCTCTTCTTTCTGACAGGAAAAAGACTAGTTAGATTTCCTACCTAAAGAAAACCACTGCTGGAAATCTTGCCATAACAAAAGGAGCTAAAACAAAAGCCAAGTGCATCACCACAGCCAATTAGAGAGGATTTCTTTCTTCTATAAGTGTGTTAACTTGCTTTTATGGCTGTTCTGCATACCTAAGCAGCGTATTGAGGTAAAAACACATTCAACATAAAGAAGAAAGGCAAGGTGCTAAGTTACCAGGGATAACATTAGCAACACCTCTTGCAAGTATGACCAATTAGGCTCCCTGTGCTGCACTCACTGACTGGCAGAGTGGCAGTAACCTGAGGGAAGGATAGTCTCAACTCCCTTGTACCTCTAAAGAGATTGGAGGAAGACTGGAGAAAGTGGAGATTACAGATGTGTTACTTCAGTTCTGATGACCTACCTAGGTCTTCCTAGCTGAGAATTAAATAAAAAAAGAAATGTAAGCATTAGCAAATTAAATCAAAACAATGTATATCATCTTGTGTGTAAATAACATTTTCAGAACTGAACCTTTTTCTGTCATCAATAAAAACCTGTTCTCTTACCCTCTGTGGTAAATCTGTAATTTCTGCAAGCAAAACCAGGAGAATCTGTTGCACCTGTGATGCTGGGGATAACTGGGACACTAATACATACCAGATTTATATTCAATGGAAGAAGTAACATTGCACCAGAGAAACCTGGATATTTTCTTTGAACAGATATGAAACCACTTCAAAAGTCACTAAGTTTCAGCTGGTACTCAGCAAGACACCTGAATAAGTATGGTATATGCACTTAGACAGAAATTAAACATTTTTCCTGACTGGTATCTGGAGCAGATACTTCTGACCTGGCAATGGCACTACAATGACAGTCCATCAGGAGTATTTTGTCCTGAATGTGTCAAGTACTGTTGTACTTGCCCCCATCATCCCTGCCCTATTTTTTAATCTTGCTCTTTATATAACTAAGTGATTTTTAGCTCTTTTTAATGGCTACCAATGAAGTAACTCACTAATATTTTTTATTTTCACTATCCTCTGATAAGTTCTGGAAACGCTAATTAAGGCTTTTTGGAGTGCTCTTGGTTGCAGTTTGTGTATATGTCTCATGTTAAATTGCCCACTGCTTCTAATATTTCTCAATTTTCATAGTCAAGTTTAAAATTCAGGTTTTCCATCATTTTCTTCCATATATATATATTAGGGATACCATGGAGTGTAGGTGAAGGGGATGTGTCAGTTTTAGACTACATTAAGGCTAAGATAGAATCCACCAATTTAAGGGTATCTCACTTCCATGTTGCTTCTTGGGACTTGGGACTCATATCTCCATGCACCATAAATTATCTTTACCCACATGCACTTGACAAGTCATATGTCCAGAAATAGCGATGTAGATTAAAATAAAAAGAAAAAGATAAAAAAATGGAAAAAAAAAAGAACCCCAAACCTAAGATAAGTTATTGTACAACTACTTCATTATTCATTAAGAAGGGAAAGCATATTCTGTGCTGAGTGCTGTGCACGTCTAAGTACAGCCCACTACTTATTTCCAGTGTTAAATAAGAATGATGCATCAGCTCCCTCACACAGCCCCTCTCAGCTGTTTTCATATAGTGATTTCCATCCATGAGGTGATATAACTCCCTATTTAAGTCACCTGTGAATCTTCTCATGAAGTTTATATTTGTACAATCACGATCATTAAGTATTAGTAGAAGCAAGGGTGAACCTAGTGTTTCTTAGGATGTCTCCAGAAGATTAAGTAATTTTAAAACATGCTGCTGCAGCTAAAGATAGACCACCCACGTCCTGCATTTTCTCTCAGCCATGCTTGCCTCCCAGCCCTCGCCGCCTGAAAAAAAAAAATTAAAAATTAAGAATTTGTCAGTGTAAGGAAAGCCACAGAAACATGGAATCAGGATACAAACTAACTGGGAAATAATTGGGTGGACACTTCCGTGCCAGTTCCAGAGCAGGATTATGGTAGTTCAGTCAGGGTGTTGCAGGCTTTTATGTAAAGCCACATGAAATTCAAGATAAGAAATTTTAGAGAGAGTATTTCATTATTTTAAATGTACTGCTTTTCTAAAATGCCATCTCATGAAGTTTTCTTCAGTTTTTCAGGGGCTCCTGGAGAGCCACCAGCCAGTGCCATTCCCAGGGGCAGGGCAGCCAGGGGGCACCAGGCACCTCTCTGGGGATGGGGACAGGTAAAGGTCAGGCTGGGACATGGGCTGAGAGTTCACCTGGCTTAGGGGCCTGTGGTCAGGCAGGACAGAGCTCTGGGGAGCTGGAGACAGCTCCTGCTGTGGCACAGGAAGGGTGGGCAGGGACAGTAAGAGTAAGCAGTGGGCTTGGATACCCTCACAATCAACTGCTTTATCTGCAGAAAATGTTCAGTGGGTGAAATTGCAGCCTGTGCATTTCAGAAGAAGAAGAAGAAGAGCATGAGCAGGTCAGAACTGAAACCTTCTGTGGGTCTCCTCACATGTGAGCTGAATTCAGCTTTCCACCAGTGAGGGCTTTATGAAGAAATGCATTCACATAATCTTTTTTGCTGGAATTAATTATGAAATTATTAAAAAGTATAGACCTCACCAATACTCTTTTTAATTTTTCTCCTTTCAGCATTAGATACAAGGGAATAAAAAATTTAGACAGATCTTGCTGCTTGTGGAAGGTTTGTGAAAGGTTACTTGTTCTTGGGCTAAATCCACCAGCTTCTAGGCAGAGACATCAGCCAAGTCTTGCACGAGCACTTGTGGACAGCCCTTGTGCTGCCTGCCTCTGTGGGCAAGGCCACAAACTGGTGGCACTTGCAGCCTTTGGGCTGTGACTGGTGAACTCAGATAAGTAACTTGGTGTAGAAAAAAACGGGTGACCACACATCCTGGAGCCCACAGCCCCTCTGTGTGACTCAGACTACCCACCTCTTCCTTCTTTTCCACAACAGGAGGGAATATTTTCTCTCTGGTGGCTCAGTCCTGCTGTGTTTGGGGATGCTGCCTGCTCAGGGCTGAAATGCCATCACCATCTCTACAGAGTGTACAGCGTAGGTTGATTTTAAAGTAATGTATGCATTTGTTTGAGTGGAGGAAATGTTAAAAAATTGGTTACAAATATTGAAGGAGTGGGGAGAAATCTAGGGGCAGAGTTATGGTGTTAGGCAGGTTTTTCTTTTTTACCACTATTTGGATAGGAATGGAAAAAAAAAAAAAAAAAAAAAAAAAAAAAAAAAAAAAAAAGTGAGAAAAGATGCCCACCCAGAGGGAAGATGGAAAAGAGAAAGCGAAGAGCTAATAAAGTATTAGGCTATGAGTTTCTTCTCTGCTTTTTCTCACAGAAAGGGAGCCAGATGAGGTAATGTGAAAAGCAGCAGCACCAGCTAACCATAAAAGAAAAAGGTCTGGCTGTAGCTTGACCTGAAAATAATGATAGGTGATGTAGACAGAGTTTAAGGCACAGAAACAGCAACATCCTGGAGGTCTAATGTGAATTATCACCATGGGGGGAATGACATAGGGGAACATATACAAATAAAGAGCATCAAGATTCTGTGGCTATGACAACTGTCTTGGAGTGTGTCCAACAGCCTCCTTGGGGCTCAGTAAGTTCAAATAGTAAACCTTGCTGTGTCTGGACAGTCCAAGCAGACTCCCAGGGGTTCCTTGAATATATAAGACATAGAGAAAAAACAGAAGCGAAGGACAATTCATATAAAATCACAGTCAAAACAAAATATCAGAGTCTCTTCTCTAGATATATTACTCTTATGAGGCAAGAGTGGGCTGGTGTCCCAGTGTAGTTAACATATACAAGCAGAGAGTGGAAGACACAACTCAGATGCCTTTTCTGAACCAAAGACAAATTACAGAATCAGAGTTGGTCTAGATACCAGGATGAAGCTAAGCATTTGCTTATTAAGCACTGTAATGGCTATTTTCCCTTTCCTTTCCTTTGGCTTTTATCTGATATATTCACTAGAAAAGGTGGTGATTTCAATTAGGTGTTAGAACTGTCCAACTATTTATATATTCATCATCCCACAGTTCTTAGCCTTAACACAGGTAACATTACAGGTATTGGTATGTCTTCAGCTCTCTTTAAAGAACTGTCTTCAAATAATTGAATTAATGTCTTGGGGGAATTCTGTAATTTCCAAATTGCTGGATGAAATATATATTCAATTAATCCATTTTTCTTTTACCTTTAGATTTCTTACAAGAACCCCACATCAAAGATTTTATTTTCAGTTCTGATTAAACAATGCATTCAAATGAAATGAAACAAAATTTTACATCTCTCTGCATAATAAACAGAGCTTTTTGCTATATTTAAGGAAAAAAAAAACATGTGACAATTGTGCTTTAACTAACAAATTGTGGATGTTTAAAAATAGCACACTGAATCAGAACAGAATGTTTGTTTTTAGAGCATCTGAAAAATACAGCAGGATGTGCTGTTTAGAATGTGTGCAGGTGTGAATAATTAAAACCCCACCATGTTTATGTGTCTTTGATTACACAATCATTCTCATAGCTACAAGTAATTCTAATCAGCCACACTGAGAGGTGATGGGACTCTATAAATAGCATATAAAGCAAATTTGTGTAGCCTCTGTGTAGTTTGGATCCTCTCTTAGCATGTCCATTGCTGAACAATAATGAAACTTTAACAATAGTCTTCACCCATTTTCAGAACCTTTTTCCTCTCATTATATTACAGCTTTCAACATAACTATCTTTTCAGTGTTAAATAGTTGTACAATAGTAGTTTCCTTCCTCCAAACCGATTCAAAACACACACCGACATTTTAAATGTCTTAATGAAAATTTAATTATTGCAAGCCAGCAGATATCTATTATTTCAACAAGCAAAAAGGACCCATACTGAGTGAAGTCCTCTGCTCTTTTCTATTCTTCTAAAAATGAAAGGGAAAAAAAAATCAAATAAACCTATGGCACAGTTTTGTATGTCTTTACCTTATCTAATCCAAAGAATGATGCCTCATTCACAAACCAAAGCTTCTTCAGGAACAGTGCACCACTGGTGGCATGCTGTTGTACTCACAGACAATCAATTTTTTAGTTTTTTTTGCCTTCCCTTAGTCCACCTGGTCTTGATTCTCCTACTGCTTCTCTAGTGAAGAAGCGACACGCTGATCCATAAAACTTCCATGTTTCCAATGGGTCTACACTTACCAGTTTTGTGGGTGATGATTTCTGTCCACCCACCTCTCAGCTGTTTTTATTAATGCACCAGTATTTTGAGTGTCTCAATGAAATAAAGGATCCAACGTCCCAACCACTTTATAAGTTGCCTGTGCCTCAATGAATTAAATGATCTCAACACACACAAAGGACACAAGAGTTAGGAAATTAAAAAGGTAGAAGGAGGTATGACCAAAATTACAGGTCTTTTATGGATCAATAGAAATAGAATTTGGATGTCAGGATACCTATTCAGTGCCAGGTCCCATCAGTATTACAGTGTAAACTGTCTACATTCAAGTCAGTAGTCACAAGACCGAAGGGTCAATAAAGTTTTCTGATAGAGATTTACCAGGTAGGAAACAATAAAACAGCAGAGGATCAGCAGGAAAAATAAATTCTTTCCTCACAAAAATCAGGAGTTAATCTGGTCCTTTTTGCATCTTAAATTCTTCTTTTTAATGAAGCGATAACAGTGGGCTGTGGGAAGCATTCAAAATAGAACAAGACATTTGCATGGGAAAAAATCAGACCTCTTTAAGGCTGATAGATATTTTTCCCAACCAAAGAGAGGTCAGATTGTGTAAAGTTATGAGGTTAAACATAAAGATTTTGATTAATTCCCCCACAATATAAAAGACAAAGGCCTGTTACTCAAAGTTTGCACCAATCAAGGAAATTTCAACTACGGGTCTGCAAAGCTAAACCCTAGTTTAAATGTGAATACTGTTTTTTTATTAAACACTTAGAAATGAATTTACAAAAGGGAGGGAAATCTAAAGACTCTAAGGATGTGATAAATTTAGGTGTTATATAATCTGTTAATAAATGAATTTAACTTGCTGTCAAAATTATTTAAACATGAATTTTTGTATTACGAATTTGATGAATCTGTGCTATCCTGCTGCAACTGTGAGGCAGCTGCTTTCTGTGTTTCACAATATTATATGAATGCCATAAATAACATAATGATCTGACTGTTTGTCTGTGGATTGTGACGATAATAAGTCCCATTTGCATTAGCTCCAATCCCATACAAGCATAAAAAACTCAGCTAAGAACCAGCACTTCAGTAAGATATCCATATATCCAAATTGTTCCTTTACTTGTGTGCATAAAACTTCTTGGATATTAAAGGGAGGAAGAGAGGTGATGAAGAAAATATTGAAAGCCCACAACAACCCATTTGAGCCACACCTTTGTGTGTATCACATGCTAAGAGTTTGGAATATAGCTGTATGAATGAGTGCCTGTACTCTTAGTGTTGGATGATGGTATCCTTCCTTCTTGAAGGGTTATGCATCACTTTTCTCAACAATCTCCCATGTCTCCTTTCCTGTCTTCCCTAGCCAGTTGAGAAAATAATTACTATGAAGCCACAAATGAAATATTGAGCCCTGAACTTCTTGTTCTGCCTTCATGTTCAGCTGTGCGCAGAGTTGTTTCACTCAAATTTATTTGCTTATTTTTGAATTCACGATAATGATTCTTATTTTTCATTCTTATAATATCAGCAATTGTTTTTACATTCTAGGTCTCAAGAGAACTTACAGATTCTGTGTAAGTCAGAATTGTGACAGAGGGAGCATAGCTGTTTCCTTTGAAGTGGTGTTCTGGATTTAGAAATTGTCAGAAGTTAACTATAAGCCTTTAATATTGAACAAAATTACTGAAATAAAAATAACTTTGGTTTTCATTAAAGAAAAAGAGTACTCCCTTTTAAGGTAATAAGACAAGATATTCATGTCCATTTAAAACTGCTTTCAAAGGATTGTACCACAAGTATAGTGTTTATCAATATCTTATTAGAAAATAAAATAAAAGACATTCACATCAGTGGCAAAAAATTATATTTTGTATCAGAATGACAATTTTACAGTACTGTTAGAATAAAGTTTATATTTTCATGTATTTCAGTAACACTACTGTTTAAGTTAAACTTTCCTTGTTTGAAGCCTGGGTTGGGTTTTATTTTGCATATATTCTAAAAAATATAGAGCATTACCTAACAATTCTATGAAAGTTCTACAGAAAAGAGAATAGTTATTCCTTAGCTGTTCCCTCAATTTTCAAATAACGAGTATAGAATAAGTTTATTAACTACGCATATGTAGACAACATAGCATTAAATAATGCAAAAAAAGTAGGAATTATGGCTGTCAAATCACAGGGTTTGAATAGAGCAGATGAAATTTTACTATGAATGTATACCTTAAAGAAAATTATTTTTGTCTAAATTTCTTAAAATCCATTTTCTTTGAAATTTTACTTTGTTATATAATTCCTTTCAACAGGAAATAATTCAAACACCATAACTATTTGTGTTGGAAAACCAAGAAAGTTATTCCAGTGAAAGGAAGTGGAGGAAAAAAATTAAAATTAAGATGTACTGGTTTCATCTGGGGTAGAGTCACTTTTTTCACAGGGGCTAATAGGGCGCTGTGTTTTGAGTTTGTGCTGAACACAGGGTTGATAATATAGAGATGTTTTTGTTATTGCAGGGCAGGGCTTACACAGAGCCAAGGCCTTTTCTGCTTCTCGTACTGCCACGCTGGGGAGGGGGCTGGGGGTGCTTGGGAGGCTGGGAGGAGACACAGCCAGGACAGGTGACCCCAACTGACCACGGGGACATTCCAGACCATGTGACATCATGCTCAGTACATGAACTGGGGGGAGGAAGGAAGAAGAAGGGCACATATGGAGTGATGGATTTGTCTTCCCAAGTCTCTGTTCCATATGAGAGGGCCCTGCTGTCCTGGAGATGGCAGAACTCCTGCCTGCCCATGGGTAGCAGTGAATTCATTCTTTGTTTTGCTTTGCTTGTGTGCATGGCTTTTTCTTTCCATATTAACCTGGCATCATCTCAACCCGTGAGTTCTCTACTTTTTACCCTTCTAATTCTCTCCCTGCTCCTGCTGGTGCAGGAGTGAGTCAATGGCTGCATGGAGCTTGGCTGCTTGCAGGGAGGGTGGAATTTTAAAAATTAACTTAGGGGTTTGGTGGAGTTTGTTTTGCTAGAAAAAGAAGAAGAACAAACTTATTTTTCTTAATGTCTTCTGATTTGGGTTTTTTTTTTAAATTTCTTTTTCACGTGAAAAATAACTGATGATTTTCAAGCCATTTTAGTCTAACTCTCTGTTAAGCTGACCTGTCTAGATTAGGACACACTAGCTTAAGGAAAATGTTCTGATAACCTGGCTAAGTTTAGTCACTGTCCATTGCTCCACTGCCCCTTGAAGTCATATTCAGATGTAGAATCAACTGAAACAGCAGCTTCACACACTAAATTCAGATTTCAAATCCTAGAATTATCTTGAACTATAATGGTTGTCAACATTTCCACAAATTATACCCATAAGTTTCATATGATCCTTTACTTCTGTCAGTGAGCATGTACTGATATTACCCCAACTCTTGTAGATTCCATAATCACAGTGTCTGAACATAACCCAACAGAGAATTAGAAAATGTTGGAGCACTAGTAATGAGTTGTCTAAATAAATACCTTCAGCTGCCACCCCAGAAGGATGTGGGATGTGTAAATTCCAAGCAGATGTCTTGAATAACCCAGAGTATGTAAAATAGCCTATGTTTAGGCAATTCATTCTGTCCTCACTAGTTTGAGAATGATACACACCATATCAGAAAGCAAACACCAACACGGTATGTTTCCACCAGTCCTATTTTATCCAGTAGACTTTGGCTGGACAATTAAAATTTTAAGAATATGATGTTCCAATATCTTTTGTTGTCTGGGGAAGTCACACCCCAACATTTTCCACATATAATTAACATTTCACCAAGAAATAAGCCTGGAGCTAAAAAGTTTCTTTCTATTACAGCTATAGAAGCTCCACCATTTTGTGTGAATTTAAAAAATATTTACTGTGAGAAAAAATAGAGAGGATTTAGAGATGGACCAGGTGTCCATTCAACCCTTCTTTATGCCAGTGAATATTTCATTAATTTTGCAATGCACAGTGACTCCACAGAAGAGTCTGAAGTACATACAGTCATACACAGCTACAGTCTAGCCCTGGAATGAGTTAAAGCTTTCCTCATTTGAAAACAGGTTCCCTCAGGTAGTATCAAACCAAAAGTGAGCTGCTTATTAAAATGAAACTGTGGGAAAATAGGGTTCCAGCATAAATCCTTTTCTGGGACTGTCTTTTGCCTAAGATCTCACCTGGTTTGGATGTTTATCTCCCTGTGCAGAGTAATGGAGATTATTCAATCAGTGGTTCAATAGGAATTCTCACATATCAAAAACTATTGAGTTAGACACGAGTGTATGAAGATGAAGGGAAAAGTCAACATGTTTTCTGCCACCTGTCATCATTACGTTCTGTTACTTCTGATAGACTCTAAAGTAAATGCAAACACATTATATAATTTACAGTTACAAAAGTAAATTATCTACATCAGCTGCTTCACTTTTCTCTACATCTGGTATCACTCATCACAGGCAATCCATGTGTAAGTGAGACAGTGTTTAACAGCTCATCTTTAGTAGGAAAGCATGCTGCTACCACAATAAGTTTTTCCTTATTGCATAATAAACTCACATGTGTACTCTTCATACAGTCTTTCACTCTGCAGAAAGCAAATTTGCAGAGCTAGCAGCTGTTTTCATCTTAAAGAAAAAAAAAAAAGAAAAAACAAAAAACCCAAAAACCACAGAGTACCATTAAGAGAAAAGGACAGTAAATAAAATCCAAATCTGATTTACGTTATGATTGTAATGTTATTATTTTTAAAGATGCCAGAAAAAACTGTTGACACAACAACAAAAAAGGTGCACACTGAAAATGCTCATCCTAAGATTACCATTGCATCTCTAACACATACACACATCCAAGCCAAATTCAGTTCTCTTTCTGGGACAGCTTACAGCAGGATGGAATTTAGCTCGTTTCATTCATTACACTTTGAGCAAATGGTTACTATGCTGGGAACCCACTACCAAGGACCAAATGAAACATTAACATGATTCCCTCCCGTGGGCACATCAACTCAAAGATACTGACAGCTTTGTGACAAGACTTGGTACACAAGTGGTAACCGTGTCCTTTGCCATCCACTGGCAGATTTCCAGAGTCACTGTGGGCCTTGCTACTTCTTTGTCATGCATAACCCTGGGTGATGTACAGGTTACATCTGCATTAACAAGCAGCTACCCAAGCTACCACAGCTTCCCTCTGTGTGGAGCAGATCCACACAGAGGAGCAGCTGGTGCTAAGGATCCAGTGTGCACAACACATCACAGGAAATTTTACTTCTGACGAGCTGATTTGTGCACTGAGCAGTCAACTGGGCATGAAGTGTATTAGGTGGCTCCCAAAGTTAATTATCTATCTTAGTTTCAGTAGAAAGAAGTCTAAATTATGTGCCCAAAATCTTCTTGTGTCACAAATGAAAGCAAATGCATATTCTTGATCCAAACTGAAGTGCGTCTCCAAAGCTACTCTGTCTCCCAGCAGAGGCATCTTTCCCATTTACGTGCAGGGAAAGTTGCAACTCTATAGCTCTCCTTTTCTGCCCTGTTAATGCTAAGGAAGGTCCTAAGGCAGATAATTTTGCAGCAACTGGCTTTATGAGTGCTTCTCATAGAAACAGGCACTTTTTATAGGAAGCGATAGTTCTGGACTATTGAATCCAGTCCTGTAAAGGTTATTACATCACAGAATACTTGTTAATGAATCAAATACCACTTATGAATTACTTTTTGTCCTGCATATTCCCCTTGTAAATCTGAGGTACAGGATAACTTAATTAATCTTGCACCACCACTGTCCACACTGAAATCAGCTACACTTCTGGTTCCTTCAATATCCCTCATTTTCCACATGCCTATACATACACACTGACATACCATGTCCTTCCTTCCTTCCTTCCTTCCTTCCTTCCTTCCTTCCTTCCTTCCTTCCTTCCTTCCTTCCTTCCTTCCTTCCTTCCTTCCTTCCTTCCTTCCTTCCTTCCTTCCTTCCTTCCTTCCTTCCTTCCTTCCTTCCTTCCTTCCTTCCTTCCTTCCTTCCTTCCTTCCTTCCTTCCTTCTTCCTTCCTTCCTTCCTTCCTTCCTTCCTTCCTTCCTTCCTTCCTTCCTTCCCTTCCTTCCTTCCTTCCTTCCTTCCTTCCCTTCCTTCCTTCCTTCCTTCCTTCCTTCCTTCCTTCCTTCCTTCCTTCCTTCCTTCCTTCCTTCCTTCCTTCCTTCCTTCCTTCCTTCCTTCCTTCCTTCCTTCCTTCCTTCCTTCCTTCCTTCCTTCCTTCCTTCCTTCCTTCCTTCCTTCCCTTCCTTCCTTCCTTCCTTCCTTCCCTTCCTTCCTTCCTTCCTTCCTTCCTTCCTTCCTTCCTTCCTTCCTTCCTTCCTTCCTTCCTTCCTTCCTTCCTTCCTTCCTTCCTTCCTTCCTTCCTTCCTTCCTTCCTTCCTTCCTTCCTTCCTTCCTTCCTTCCTTCCTTCCTTCCTTCCTTCCTTCCTTCCTTCCTTCCTTCCTTCCTTCCTTCCTCCTCCTCCCTCCCTCCCTCCCTCCCTCCCTCCCTCTCCATCCCTCCCTCCCTTCCCCTCTCTCTCCCTCCCTTCCCATCTTCTCCCCCTTCCCCCTTCCCTTTTCTATATTTTCTAGGTTTACTAACCAGATATACATTTTTGTACTCCATGCTTACACACTTTACTTTTCCCTAAAAGTAAAGTGTATAAGTCCCTACTCTAGATCATCATAGCAGTTGTTTGCCTTCACTGAGGTTAAATTTACTCTTCTTCAACATGTGTGACTTGCATGACAGAAGTGGTCACAGTATCTGTTAAATTGCAGGCTCTATATTTTTATTAAAATTTTATATTTTCGAAAATTAACTGGAAATATTTAGACTGTCATTACCTAGGATCTCATGCCCATTTTCACATCCATATAATGCATGTTGCACATAGTCAACCTGCAATCAATTAATGTGAAAAGTTCTTTCTCTTCCATAGTAAATTCCAACTACTGATGTTTTCAGAGTAACACTTAAATTGTTATTATTAGTTCCTAAGGGTCTTCTGAATTTCTTAAAATTAAATTTCATTCATAAGCATTAGTTAATTTTTCAATTTCTTTTGATACTCTGCTTTCATGGTAGTGGTATCTCTGAATTTTAGAATATTAGCAAATTTGAACAACAAATTGCTTCACTGATATTAGTATTGATCCTATTTTGATCCTTAAGGACTTCTGATGGTAATATAATGTTCCTAATATCACTGTCTATTTAGATTTTTCATTTTAGCTAGTTCTTTTTTATGCATTTTTCTGGTTTAATTAAAGATTTTATTGGTCTCTGGTATGGAAAAGATATTTTACTAGAGGTCCAGAAGCATGGAATCTCCTCTGTTTCTTTGATTTAGAAAATAAGTTTATTAAAGAAAATTACCAGGTTAATTTGCCAGTCGCTAACTCTACCAAGTGATGTTGCACCTTATTACATCTGACTGAGCCAATTCATTATCATAATGTCCACAGTAGAAAAAATAATCAGTACTTACAGAGTACTGTGAATTTTTTAAAAGCATTAGAAATAGATATTTTTACACAGAAAAAGGAGAAGACTTTTTAGATATGGTGACTTGAAAATAAGAGAAAAATTACCTAAAGGTAGTGTCAGCACTGAGAATGAAACAATTGTTTTGGAGACCCAGATTCACATTCCGTCACTCATTCCACAGAATATACAATGCAAAAATTTATTTACATATTTGCACTTCATGAGCTTTATGGTAACTTACAGAGCCGTGAGAGATCAGCATAAATTATATAAGTGACTGGATATACTTTTGGTAGAAGGTGTTGAACCTGTATACTTTTATGCTGCCAGGATGAAGTGGGAAATAAAACAAATCATTATAATTCGTTGGACTTCATGAATACCTGCTAGTTGGTTTGAAAACAGTATCTGTCAAAGCTTTTTCTTTTTTTTTCCCATTTTGCTAGCAGGGTTTCTAACGGAGCCAGTACCATGAAATTCTAACATTATACTATTCCTTTTTCTCTGAAAGTGTCTCTGAACAGGTATGAATATTTATATAACAGCAAGAACTGAATATTTTTCTGTTTAAGAGTGGGCTTAAAAAGCTTTATTCCTCTTAAGATTCTCTTTTAAAAAGTCATGAAGAAGAACCAGTAATTTTATAATATTCTATTCAGCCATTCCATCATGGTTTCTTTCTGTGCATATTAACGGGGACTATGAGCATGTAAGGTTTTAAGAATTCACCTTCTACATTTCAGTCCAGCAAAATATTTTATGACGACATGTTACAAGTAATTATTATTTCATTATTTTATAGCATAAAGCCACAAATTCGGGAAAGATCATTTCACACATGCACCTTTCATCCTTGACTCTCTTTGAGATGCATTTTTTTTCCTTCTATTTTCCCTGTTTTTCCTAGTAACTAGTACTCTGAAAGTTTGTTCAGCAGATTTACTGACTTCAGACAAAGGTGTATTTTGCTGCCCAGCTCCAAGAACAGTCTGACTCCATCTTCACTACACTCTGCCATTAAAGTGTTATAGATGAGCACTAGGATCCCTATTTAGCTGTCTCTTTTTCAGATTTAGCAAGATCAGATGTTACAGTCCCACCTTATAAATCTTATATATATGTATCCAAAAATCTGTGAAATGGCAAAAACCTCTTTCTCTAATGACCATTTATTACATATATTCTGCTACTATTAAATAAGTCAATAAATAAGTACATAAATAGCAGTTATATATCAGGATGCTCAATTGACAGAAATTTTCTGAGACAGACAATTTTCTGACAGAATTTTCTGAGAAATGTAAGGAAAGTATAGATTGTGTGGAAAAATTATAATCTAATTGAATTTGAAGGTGGTAATAAATCTTCCTTTTTTGTTCCTTTGTGATAATGAAGTAGTCTATTGGCTGCATCTGCAATTTTTCTTTTTAATTGCATTATGGCATAGGATCCCTACTTAACAATGAGCAATGAACTTGAAACAAGTCTAATAATCACTACCATCAAACCAAGTGTGGCCAACTGAGGCATTAACTTCATTCTCATCCCACACCATGTTAAATTCAGATGGAAAAAGGGAGGTGATGTCATTTTTTAAAACCTTGGTTTGAAGTTTTCCAGAAAAAAAAAATTAGCAAACCTTTTACACATCACCAGAGTGATAATGAAATGTGTTAAAACTAATGTTCATTTGTCTTTTGATCTTTGAAGCAGAAGAGGTGACCAACAAAATGAATAGTTATAACACTTAGTGACTCCATGAAAAATGGAAAATACATACAATTTAAACTGTGCTGGATGGAACACTGTATTTACAGTCTAGTAAGAGAATTTTCTTTTAATGTAAAAATCACAATCCTTTACACAATTGCTGTGAAAAATTAGAGCTGGCAAGTGTTTTAAATATAGGTCAGATTAATCATCATTTTTTTTTAAATGTCTGACAAGTAGTTGGGAGCAGACAGTAGTGGACCCAAGACTAAAAATATCTGTATCAAGCAACTTCAGATGAATTCACTGCTCAAAAATGTGTATAACAGAACGTGCTTCACACTCAGTTGGAGTCAGTCAGATCACATCATGGAACACAATGCCATGAGAGGAATCAAGCATCAGGATTTGTTCAAGCAAATATACCTTTTTGCTGGAGGGGGAGCAGGGATGGGTAGGGAAATAGAACAGGGAAGCAGTAAACAGTGCAAAAATTATTTCTTTTCCTTAAAACCATAAATAAGGACAAATACTTAAACTGATACTTAGCAAAATTGTTAAAATATTTCACTATCCTCATCTCATCTGTGTGCCTAAATTTAACATCTTAACATGATTAGCAACAAGAAGTTTACCATCAGTGCCTCATTTTCTTTGAAAAAGTAGTCAGCTGCTTCTTAAACTGCCTCTAAGATGCAAATGATGCTGTTGGACAAATGTCTTTCTTTGATCCCACTGGCTCAGTGTCTGATACTTCTCCTCAACACTTTCATAAAGCACGAGTCTCTTGCAAACCTACCACCATTGCAGCACTATGAATACCAGCTCCATTATTTTTTACCAAAAAAAAAAAAAAAAAATTGGTATTACATTGTTTCAGCAAGTTAGGGAGTATTCATACAAGTTATGTAATTGACAGATCAGTGAAGGCCAGAACTTCTCAGGAATGCATAGGTAGTTAAACAAAGTAACCTTTTCTGCTGCCATAGACTGATCCAGAGGAAGATACCTCCTTTCAGATTGATTATATGACCTTTACTTGCCCTTTCCCATGAAGTTATTTATGTGCTAAAACTAATTTCACTAGTGGTTTCAACTAAGCTGTTAGATTTCTAATTGGAGAAACAAAATAAGAACAAGTGCCCTGAGATCATGCATCAGTTGGAAGACAGAAAACTCAGTAAGGTAATTCTAATAGCTTCACATCCCAAATCTTGTTATGGAGGAAGATCTATGATACAGATCTGTTAAGGTTTGTTGTTAGCAAAGTTAATCTTCAGCTTTTCTCTGAACTTTATTTCTTTAACCTTTCAGAGGTGCATGTAGAAACTCACAAGTACTTACAAAGGTGGCAGATCAAGAAATTAATCTGTTGCGATCTTGCCCTGGATCAGAGATATAATGCAGATGCACCCCAATTTCTGATCAAGCCCACTAGATAGCTTGTGCTACTTTTACCAAGGTTTTCATTTGGTCGAAAGTCAGTTCATCCTGTGAAGATAGATAGAGAGTTCTCTTTTTGTTCAGACTTCCCGTTCCCTGAAATTTTCAGGGGAAGATAAAGAAATGCATAGGTCATCTGCTTTAGGCAACTCTAAATAATTTGGCCTAGTTCTGAGCATATTCTGTGGCCCACCATATGCAAAACTGAAAATCAGTAGGTCTAAGACCCCTTCTAACTTTAAAAATCTATTTTTAAAAGTATGTTATGTTTATAAAGGAGAACTATTTAAATATGATACAAAACTTTGCCTATGTTTACCATAAATGTTCTGTATTTTGCATTCAGGCAGCAAGATCTTTGTAGTCAGCTTTTAACAGCTGTTTGGACAGATACTTTTATGAGATTTCTAGATGTATTAAAGTGAAAAAGGGATGTCTTCCTAGAAAAATTGCATTCAACAAGGCACTTCTTCCCTCTTTCCCCCTTATAATGGTGTATTGTAAACACACGAATGTTATACATTTATTCTGGGGACTAAGTAGGCATGGTAGTCTCAAAAATGAATAATGTTCCTTTGGAGAGATCATATGGTCTTAAATTATAATTTCTAGAGGAAATAGCTGAATCCTTGTGGCCCTTTATGCTGTGGATTTGAGAATTGTTTTCCTATGTAAGTGTGCATATGAAAAATGCCTATTTAAAAAAAACTTATTTCTTGTTAGATGTTAATTTTTTATTCAGTTTAAGAGACATTCCTTACATTTCCAGACAGATTTTAGGAAAAAAATATTTTTTAAAAATAAGAACAAGAAAGAAAAAAGTCAAAAAATAACACAGAAAAAGGAAAGAAGTCTGATGAAGATCTGGTTTTAATTATATACAGAAGACAGTGTACATTTAACTTAGAGAGAGTGTGTATAAATCATTTGTTTTTCACACTGGTGCTGCCAGATACTCAGATTAAAGGGCTGCAAACATTCAAGGCTACTGACTATAACTCAGGACATAGACTGTATAAAAATATACTAAAACACAAATTAATGATACTGAGTGATATGTATCACAAATTAATGATACTGAGCGAAAGGAAGCACAGAAAGAAGAGCAATCTACTTTAGTACCTGAAAACATAGAAGCTCCTCAATTTTTTTTTTTTACTTCTAAGTATTTACATCAAAATCCAAAAACAATTCTTTAATCAGATGAAGCAGTTTGTTCCTAAATATTGTGTATTGTACCATTTTCCTCCCAGTTCCTTCTAAGACAATGGAGAGAGGCAGCAATTTCCTCTGCTGATTTATTTCCTCTGTTTTAAACACTTGTTTTAGAATAGGATGAAATGGCCTCTCTCTCTAATGACCTAGTTATACTGGAGAAACAGTGTCATCAACTTACATACAGGAGTCAAGCAGCAGAGAAACCAAGGTCACACATAAAATAGGGATCTGAGCAGGATTCAATACGGCATTTCTGAGTGAAATGCTCCATATCCACTAGAAGTGATCCACTAGATCAGCAAAATACAAAATTCATTCCTTTATTCATTTTTCTCTCTTTCTTTTGCACAGTTACCCTATTTCTACAAAATACCTTTCTTCATATGTAAAAAAAGATTCTTTGCATTGTTGCCTGCCTTAAAATTCCTGCCTTAGAATCTCCTTTTCCTAAAAGGAGGCAATTCTTTAAAAAAAAGTGAAAAGTACAGTCTAAGAACCTGAGGAAATGAACTGTCTAATGATGTATGGATAAAAATATGGGAGAAAAAGAAGTAAATGAATAATTAAAAAACAAAAGCCACATCCAAAAGTGGCTTGATTAAGTGAGAAATACATATGTAAAGACATGGAAATATGTATTTTAACTTTTTATGCAGACAGATTGAATACACAATAGGCACACACTCAAGAATTTTCTTCTCTAGTAGAAAGTTTAGCTTATCTGTCAGAATTTTAATCCATCTGTCAGTGAAGAAACAGCCAAAAACTTTAGCCAAAATGATTCAGATATTTTTAAGAATGCATGAAGTAAAAATACTCTGGAGGATTTTTCTTGAGAATGTTTAGCATTTCTTATTTCAGGGTGACAAGATCTGCATTGTTGACTGATGGAGATGATCTTTGTGTCTGAGATGTGTCTTTACTGCTGCTAAGAGTCCATCCGTGTGCAATCAGACTGCTCTGGGTGTGGGGAAAAGAAAAAGAAATCTAACAGAAGTTTCATAGGTATTCTGTTCTACAAAGAATAAAGGAAGGGAAACTTCTTGACATTTCCACACAACAATATTTGATTTTGTCAGATGTTCTCTAATATCTTGTCTTTCTATTTGTGATTGTGAGCATTGTGTGTGTGTGTGTGTGTGTGTGTGTGATTCTAGTGCATATCTGAACTCTGACACTGGTATTTATTTAGTTTTTGCAAAAAAATATCAAGCTTTCTTTTTTTATGTGTACAGAAACAGGCACTTGAATTGTTACTGATGTAAAACTAAAATATATCTTGGAGCAGTTGTATTTTCCTAAAAAGTATGTCTTATGCTTTACTGAAGTAGCTATGAACCAATTTCTTTCTTCAGAGTGTACTCCTAAGTTTGGCTTTTTACTGCAAATATTGACAGGAGTGAATTTTTCCCTCGTGCACATATATATTAACAGGAAGTGAAAGCCCTGCCAAAGTTCTTGGTACACTCTGAAGCAATTAACATTCTGTCTTGTGAGTTTAAAAAATAGTGTTTGAAGAATGCAAAAACTGCACAGAAGAAAACCCAGCATATTGCATTCACATCTATTTCAAATCAAATGGTCTGTGAAAGCATTTTAGAGTTGTCGATTTCATACTAAGGAATTGTGATTTTTCAGAATAAATACGACTTTGAATTGATGTGGCATTTTATTCTTCCTTGGCCAGAAACTAGCACAACTCACAAGCCAGTCCTAAACCAGATTCACATTTGAGCAAAGAGACGGAAAGGAACAAAAGGATTACTTAAATGTAGAATATCCTCTAAATACCCTCTTTTATTCATTTCAACAGAGATCAAATACTAGAGAAGATCAGAAAAGATCTCATATTCAGTACTAAGGCTGGCCTGTTTTTTACAGAAGCTGTGCCTATCATTTTCATTAAACATAATGAGAAGAGATTAGCAGGTGGAGAAAAATATGCAGATAACTTCCTCCCCCAACTCCCCCTCCTCAAGAATTGGCTAAGGAAAGGATAGGAAAATAACTGCTGGTAAATCCTGACATCCCATGCTTCTCTTCTGAAAGGACTAGGAGACCAGCATCCAAAGTGCTGTTACCATGTCCAGAACATTTTGTGTCCTGACACTTCACCAGCCTCACTGATCCCCACTCACTGCAGTATCTGGAATGGTTTTGTTGTAGGGTATCATCATTGCCACTGAGACACACAAGCTGCTTTTTCAGATTAAAACTGCATCCATCCCTCTGGGTTGATGCACAAAAAGGGTTCAAATAAGAGTATGAACAGTGGATTAATAGAGAGTTGGAGATAAAAATAAAATATATGAATAGAGATAAAAATAAAATATATTTATTTATTCTGATCAATAAACCCTGAATAAATTTAGTTGTTGTTTTGTACCAATGGTTTTTGTTTACTATAACACAGTACTGAGTTTCCAGTAATGTTCTTCTTTTAAGCACACTCTTCAGGAGTTTTTTTTTTTTTCTTCTATTATATGCATCCATGTATCTGTTTAGAGCATAATTAAAGCTGATTTATTTACAGCACTGGTCTATTTAAGAGATCTCAGTGAGACTGTTCAATCTAGACAAGATATTTGGCTCTTATTATCCAGTATATGACGTGAATATGTCTGGTTTTAAACCATTTTATTTCAAAATAGCCACATGACAAAGGGTCTATAGGAAGATGAAGACTTGCCTGAATTTCTACCATCATAATAAAAGATGGTTTTGCTGAAGTGCAGAATGATTGAGTTGTCACATTTTCTTTTGTTTGATTGCTAAGACAAACAATGAAGACTTGTATATGCAACATCTCTAAATATGTAAGGCTACAAAGCCTTCTTCTGTTTATAAATTATATTACCGCCTTATAATAAAAAAAAAACCATGAAAATGAGGAGGAGAGATGTCATTAAAAGATAATTGTTTTATCTGCAGCTCAATCCCTTGAATATCAGGCTGCAATTTCCCTTCAGGAGATGAAATACTTTGAAATGGTACTGCTAATTTGAGCAGAATATCAGGACATTAATCAAACAAATCTAGTGCTGCTTTGCTGGGTAGGCATGACAAATCTTTAAGAAACTGAGCTGGCAACCTGAATTTCTAAGGCATTTAGAAATACAAGTAATCCAGTATATAGTTAGAAGTCTACACAAACTGAGGTGTGTAGACTATTATATTTACATGTGTATTTAATTCCAATCTTAACTTGTGAAGGATTAAAGAAGTTTTGTTTGTCATTACTAAAATGAAAATAAAATGTTTGAAGCCTTGACTAGCTATATTGTCTATATTGTAATTCAGATGTCAAAATAGAACTGACCTCAGCAGGTATAATTCACAAAAGGGTCATCTTTGAATGTAATTTCCTATTGCAGGTAATCAGAGTATAGCAGAATTTTGTTGGAAACTGATGGTAGAGCAGATATGGAACAGGATCACTGGGATGGGATGATGTGAGTGGTCCTAATGAAATATCACTAAAGTGACTAACCACTTAGAATGGAAAACAGACTCATGGGATCTAGGGTTTCACTCTTGGTAAAGCTTGATTTTCTGGCTCAGTAGCTGTCAGCCACATGGGTGGTATTACATCTACCTGATACAGTGACTTGAAACACACTGCTTCACTCTGTTCTTCCTCCCTATTCTTATTGAATTGTCAGGGTTATAAAGGCAGCTGTTCCATGCTGCATTAATTCACACTGTGTGCTTTTCTTAAAACACAACATCACATTTACATTCCCAGATTAACATTTATGGATTTGAGAAGACAGTAATATTCTTTAAAGTACTCTTTTTCTTGACATATTGTTGTATACTCAGCTTCAGACTAATTACATATTTTTGCATATAAGCGAGCTGGAAGCAAATGAAAAAGCTCAGTATAAATAATTATCTGCCTCATAAGACCCCACACTGACTCAGAGATCAGGGCTCTGATGTAACAAGGCAGGAAACAAGCATATTAGGAAAAATATCACAGCTGTTAAATTCATCAAAATCTTCTTGGGGGGGGATTGGGGGGGATTATACTTAGATTGTCACAGAATGTCTGAGTTTGGAAGGGACCTCTGGACGTCATCTAGTCCATCTCCCCTGCACAGACCAGGGTCATCTAGAGCAGGTTGCTCAGCAATGTGTCTGATTGGGTTTTGAGTGCTTCCAAGGATGGAGACTCTACAATGTCTCAGCACTACCTATTAATTATCATCCTCAATCTGTAGTATTATCATGTTTTTCAATCAGTATAAGTTTGATGAGGTCAAGAAACCAGAATTATACCTCTGTAAACAACAGAAGTAAATTCACCCAAACGTGTCTGCAATTTAAACTTAAGTCATATTTAAACTTAAGACCTTGAAAAGGTTTGGAAAATTCACTCTTTTTTTCCTATTTTTTTTCAATCTTTCTCATCCATTTCACAGTTTAAGGCAGAACCAGGAAAATAATTATAAGCTCTATCAACTGCCCCACTCCTAGCCAAGCAAGAGAGTACCAAAAGCAAATAATTTCCTCAACATTATTGAGAGTCCAATCAATTCATTTGAGAATTCCAGTTTGGTTTGCTAAACTGGGCAGCTCAGATATGGTTCATATTCGTATATCTGAGCTAGAAGATTTAATTTTTGCAAGCTGTTTTCACCATTTGTCTGTGTTAGTTAATGATTTTTGGTTTCGCATTTAACCTTTGAACACAAGTTTTCTTCTTTATTAGTAATTTTAATAATATTTAGAACAAAATTTCAGCAATGTCTTTCAAAAGTAATCGTATTATCGAGTTATACAAATCTGATTTCTATAATAAGAAGGAATGGTCAGGATCAGCTGTAGATGAATGAGAGTTTAGTGAAGAAAAAATCAAAGATTGCAGTTTTTCATGAAAAGCAGTGCCTGCAGCTGAATGGTTACAATAGTTACTATTCTACATGTTCAAATCAAATAATTCTCTCAAAGAAAAACAAATTAGTAGGAAATGTTCTTGGAATTTACAGAATTGCACTTATTTCAGTGAACTTTTGATCTGTTTGCCACTTCTTAAGAGCTTATAAGCTCCATACTAGAGCTTCCAAACTAAACCTTCCAAGCTTCCCATCTGTAGCTCTCAGAACCAGGCCAGCATGAATCACAAAGAACCAATTACTGCAAAGTGTTGCCATGCCAGCAGTGGCATTCACTTTTCTTTAATATTTTCACTAACCTTATTTCCCCTGTGGGCAAAATAGCTGCTGCTGTTTGTTCAGACTTGGCGGCCGTGGTAGGACTAGCTGTCAGACAGCCTGAGCTCCTCTTGCTAATTTCAAGCTCTGTTGAGCAGTACCGTGGTGGCAAGACTATTGCTCAGGGTTTAGGAACAGCCCTAGCAGGACATGGGAAAAAAAAATTAACAAAATATATAGACTTTGCTTATCGGGGAAAAAAAAAATGTTGGAGATTTTTATGGAAGAATTCAGTGTTACTCACTTCTTTAAGCAGAAGTCACTAGAAGACACTGAACAATATCAGCTGACCACATATGCTGACCTATGGTATGGGTTAAATTATGATGACTTAAAATGTTAAGAAAACCTGAATGAGAATAATTTAGCCTACTGAAATTATTAATTCTATAAGAGCAAAGCAGAACATATCTGAGAAGCATTGGTACAGAAATATAAATTTAGAAATAAAGAAACTGGCATAGTGATGTAGAATATATCTGCCACAGACCACTGACCATGATCAAAACCACATTACTACCTTTTTATTCCTTTTATTTTTCACTTTTATAAGCGACATAAATTAAATGTGGCATTATTGCCTACAGAGGAAGTACACAGGCATCCTAAGTAATCCCACTTCCAGGCCATTAGCAAATACTGCCATTGAGGAAAACCATTTCCTAGAAGGAGGATATTGAATTCTGTAAGGGGAAATGTCAAGCTATGACCCTGGAGAGAAATAAACCCATGCACCAGTAAATGCTGAGGAGTGAGCAGCTGAAAAGTATCCTTAAAGAAAGGGGGGAATCTGCTTGGTCAGCCAGTGGGACATGAGCCAGTGATGTGCCCCACAGCAAAGCAGGACACAAGCATCTCTAGCTCCATTTGGTGATCAGAGACACTGGAGTCTTGATCCTTGGAAATATTAAAAACCTACTGGACATGGTACAAGGAAACTAGGCACTAGTCCACTCCCGGTGGACTCTGTTGGGAGCCATACTGTGGATACCTGATCTCCAGAGGCCCCTTTCACTGCAAATATTCTGGGATACTGTGATTCTGTGAAAAGCTGAAAATATTTAGCAAGCAAGATCTGATTAGATAGAAAGGAATATCCGGAACTTCCAGAGAAATGTGGTGAAGTGATGAAGTGAACAATAGTAGGACATAGACCATGTAGATAGACAGATGTGCCTGTGATGACAACAGTGAGAGTATGCTGATGATACAGCAAAGAACATCGTGGTCTAGACAGTGGAAATAATGGTATATATGGCTTCTTGTAGGGCTAGCATTTGTTAGAGAATAGAGATTCTGGAACCAAATTTAAATGAACGGTTGAGAAGACCAAGACTGATCAAAGTCATACAGTCTGGACGGGTTGAGTTTATTTTCATCTGTAGACAGTTGTGTGAGGAAAATATAATCAAACTCAATAGAAACTGGAAAAAAACTCATCAAGTAGGTGGATGTCTGTTTTATAAAACTGTCTGGTATTTCAATGAGCTACATCTAAGTGAAAACAGAATCATGATGATGAAACTTAAAAGTTTATGGGGAATTTTTGCACTAAGCACTATGAGAAAGCTCAGAGCTGCAGAAGAGCAGATCCCATTGAAATATATTTTTTCAGTAAAGAGGAATGAGTATCTTATAAAACAAAAAGGAATTTAAAAGTCAAGTTTATTTTCTTAAAAAAAAAATCTCTTTTTCAGGATGTCATATGTGAGGAGACAACCATCTCAAAAGGAAATGAACAATTCATCTATTTAAATGTTTGAAATGCAAAGCATAAAATAAGTGAATTTGTTTGCCTGATTTTTAATGAGGACAATAACTTATAAAGACTTATGAAATTGGGGAAAGAAAGCAGATCTTGCAAAGATGTCATGTCAGGTTGTAAATTACTTAAACAAGTCAGACAAAGATTTTTCTAGAGCAAATAGAATAATAAGCCATGATTTAAAATATTTAATTAAAATAATACTTAAACAGAATGATAATGATGGTTAAAACTCACATATTTATTTTCAGCCTTCAGTCATTAAATGTGAGTAAGAGAGACCCAAAAAGCTGCAAGAGCAATAAACACTGTAATGATGGGAAGTTTTAGTTATTTCCAGGAAGATTTAGATAGGTATCTAAACATGTGGTATCAGATCAAACTTCACATGATAGAACTTTATTAGACTTCAGCTTCTTGAAATAGCTACTCAGAAAGACTACCTTTTATGGTAATCAGAAGTTCTTGTGAGATGGAGGTTGGACTTATTCTGGAAAGTATCTCTGAAAGAGCCTCTCTGAAGGCGATGCAATCTGGTTTGAAACTATGACACAAAGTAAACCCCTGCAAAGATGTTCACTTTCAAAAACAGAAATTATGCAAAACCAGGACACTTAAAGTAATGTAAAAGAATCAGCCAAAGAACAAATCTTCTTAAGATAGTATAGAGTTTTCTTCAAGACACCATATTGAAGGAGAAAAGTAAATATAAAATCAATCTGGCTAAAGAAAAGAAACAGTAGAGATAGTTAAACAATAGTTAAACAGTAAAAACAAAATAGATAACAGCAGTAAAGAGTTATCTTTCAGAAAATGAGTATTGTGTCCAGATAAGGTGAATGGAAAAGAAATAAGCTCTATCAAGTTAATTTTGAGACTTTAATAAGCCAAAAAATTACTTCAAAGAACAATTTGCCAAAGGCATGAAGATATTAATTAGATGTTTTCAAATATGTTAGAAGCAAAATACTGGACACAATGTCTGCAGGATCAATAGACACTTAATATAGCAAATGAAGGGTAGTTAATACAGGAAATTAACTAGACCATGGTAGAAAATCTTAAGAAGTGATTTACATCACTCTCCACCACCAAAAAATTTAGGAAGAATCCCATGCGAGGACTCTTTCTTATAAAAATATCTTTGAGCAACTGTCTCAAACTACATTGTCAGCTGAATGTAAGAACAAACAAATAAAATAAATAGTAACTGATTGCTGAAGTTAGGTACTATTTAATTTTAAGCATTGAAGGAACTTAGAATTAAAATATCTTTAAGTAGTAACTGTGTTATATAAACTAACAATTTAGCTGAGAATCAGAGGAATGAATGGCTAAAATTACCGCAACTTTGGAGAAGTGCTTCAAGGCCAGTCAAACTATTACAGACTAAATGTCAGAAATAGGTTAATTGTCTAAATTTCTAACAAGAATAGAATAATTAAATACTCAGTTAAACAAACTAAGATAAAGAATCAATATAGAGGGAAACTGTGTTTCAAGAACCTATTTGAATTCTCTGAATTAGTCTGCAGAAGTGAAGGGTAATGATCCATTTCTTAAACACACTAGACTTCCAAAAGTCTTTGATAAGAAAGTATTGAGAGAAAAAGCAGTTTTCTGATTATGCATAGTTATGCAGCATGGTAAAAATGAAATGTGATTGCCGAGAGATGCAGGGAGATCTCACAGTACAAGAAAATAACTATTATCATGTAAAAGTCCATAAGTAAAGCAATATTAGATACTGATGCATAATCATGTGCTCTAAGTCAGCTATTTTAGAATCAACAATCATTTATGTTGGAAAAGACCTTTAAGATCATCAAGTCCAACTGTTAACCCAGCATTGCCAAGCCCACCATTAAACTATGTCCCCAAGTGCCACATCTATACATCTTTAAAATATCTCCAAGGATAGTAGCTTATCCATTTCCCTGGGCAACCTGTTCTAAAGCTTGACAAGCCTCTTAGTAACTAAAACTTTCCTTAATAATCAATCAAAATCCCCTCTGGTACAATTTAAGGCTGTCCCCACACTTGTCCTGTCACTAGTTTATTGGGACAAGAGACTCCATTTGGCTGCAAGCTCTTTTCAGGAAGTTGTAGAGACCAATAATTTCTATCTGAGGCTCCTTTTCTCCAAGCTAAACTACCCCAGCTTCCTCAACCACTCATTATAAGACTTGTGCTCCAGATTGTTGTTGCCCTTTTTTTAGATGTACTCTGTTCAATCAGGCTGGTCTTCTTCCCCACTGGTTCATATTTTGGCATGTGTGGACAGCCTGATCCTAGCCTTTAAAATTTCTTTCTTAAAGAATGCTCAGCATTTTGGGAACCTTTTGCCCTTCTGGACTGTCCCCCAAGGGATTGCCTCAACCAGTCCCCCTCACTGGCCAAAATCCGCATTCTGAAAGTTCCCCTTCTTAGTTCTTCAGGAACTGAGGACTAGATCATTTCATGATCACTAAGCCTCAGACAGCCTCTAACCATCACATCACCCACAAGTCCTCCTCTGTTTGCAAACAACACGTGGTTATTATCACTCTGAGAGGAGTCACGGTGGATAGACTTATAAAAATATCAAGCTCAGTGCTCAGTGACTTACTGCCCTGAAGATGTATTACATTTTGAAAATTATTGGAAAAGGACAAAGCAACAAAATAGAAAATATAATTATGTGTCTGTGGAAACCTCTAGAGAGGTTTGAAGTCTGTATGGAAATCTCAAAAGGGACAGTCCCTTTTTAAAGGAGGCCTAGAGAAAGGGCAGACGTAGATCAAGAAAGGGTTAGGCTTCAGAGAAGGGTAGTTTTCTAGTGCCCAAAGAATATTGCATATAAGCAAATGTAGCTTTTTAAAATACATATATATATAAAGGTACCTCTATAAGCTCAGGATCTCAGATTTTTCTACAAGACAGAGACAAACCCAAGCAAACAAATAGAACTTCTTTTCTCCAGAACCAGGGCTGGCCTTTGACCAAAGTTAAGAATAAAAAGTTTCCAACATGTCTAGCCAGGAAATGCATGACTTGCTTTGAGTAAGATGTAGGATGACTGTTACTAGAGTTTATGCGTTATTAGTCTACAATCCAATTAATATGCTGTTATTAATTTGCAACGAGTAGAAATGTAGAAAGATAATGTCTTTTAAAAAGTCATAAAAAGTTGAAATTCTTATTAAGTCTTCTGGAGAAAACCAGAATATTTAGAGGGGTGTACAGAAACAGTCAAGAGACAATTGAAACTATATACAGATGTTAATTTGAAGAAGAAAGGGCAAACAATTTGAAAATCAATCAGTACAATTTCTTCATCAACCACAAGTCTGATGATACATTTGACAGAGAAGGACAGACTCAATGATTGCTTAAAGATCCCTGACTACTCTGTCGCCTGAAATTCAGCAGAATATTTTCCATCTCCTGGAACATTCTCTATATTTGTCATGATCAAATATGAAAAATATTCAGCAAGCGCTATAAAATCATTAGATGATTTTGGTAGAAGGGCTGAAATGAAATTGTTGACATTCAATCTTCTTTGAGTAAAACACCTACATGAAGCCCTATATGAAAAAAAAATGCATATAGCCAGAAATGTGTGACTCCTCTTGCTGTAAAGAATTTTTCCTTTAATGAACAGTTTCTTACCTGTTTGAAATCAAGTTCATGGAATAAAAAAGGCCCTCTTTAGAACTGGCAATACACAAAATAAGAAGCTTCTTAGATCACATACATTTGAGTTTCCCTTATTGAGAACAGAATGCTTGAATGGTATTTATCTGCCCCTGTTTAGACAGTTAAAACTTAGCCGGACAAATTTCAGGTAATTCACAACATTTTACTTCCCATTAAAGGAGAGAAATGGACATCAAGCAATTCAGCTTCTCACTTTCCCTTATTTTAAAATCCTGTTTTGGAATGTAATGAGTACGTGTCTGGAGGTGTCTGTTTCTCTTCACTGAGCATGACCCTTAAGTTATTAGTCTTATGTGGGTAACTTTTAGATGTCTAAATTTATGGAGAAGACTCCCATCTTTATTACTTTTTCTTTTCCCTTAGGAAATTTTTTTTTGCCATTGTGTCTCATTCATATAAAGCAAATTATTTTCTATAAACTTTTAAAGATAAAATGCATTTCTCATAAAATTCAGCCAAGAAAGTTTTAGTTTAATGTCAGACTTCTCCAAAAATTTATGTCCAGGTGGAAATATGAGTTTATTATTGGAAGAAATTTTGCAACCTTAACTTATAGAGTTTGACTATAATACACGTATAAGAACAAATTATGTTTTGTTACCAAGACAACAAAAGTAAAAAGCAAGGAAACTAATGGAAGCAATTTACAGCTCTGTGGGACAGGCAGAGATACAACACTGCAATTTTTTTAGAGAAGAAAACAACAAGATCCATGGAACTTTTTTATTTTATTGCAATAATAGACACACCACATGACAATAAAGAAAATCACACTTCCAATAACCCAAAGTAAGGCTTATTTAAAGATCCATCAGATGAGTACTTGGAAACATATATATTTCAATCTAAGATTTCCATGTCATTCACTCCTACCTTCTCCATCCCAATACTAGAGGGACAAAAATGTTAAGTTTTCTTCTTGTTAATATTTTTTATATTGCAGTGGAATCCATGTTCCTTTATTCTTTCTTATGCCAAAGAGTTTAATATTGTTTTCAGAAGCATTTAAAATAACAACAGCATAGTGTGATCCAATATTTTTATTGCACAGCTATGGTGAAGTGTACTTTATAACCTATGGGCCTAGGGCACACACACATAGAATCCCCAGCCAAACAAAAAACAAACCAAAATCCCTTTCTGTCTCTAAGAAAAGATTAAACACTTTTATGAAAAACCTATGGCCAAATCATAACCTCTGATTTTAGTACAGCTTCATAATTACATATAAAAGAATAATAGGTCTAGTGGAAGAGTCTGTCTTCCAATAGTTATCATAGTCACAAGCACATTCAAAAAGGCAAAGCTACTGCTTGAAAATTTTCTTCAAAAATATTGCAGTAACACCTAAAACATTGACCTTAAACAATCTTGCCTGGGTCATAAGGCACTACCCAGAGCACTGCAATAGAATCTATGACTGATAAGTTTTGGGCTTTCTGACTCATTGCCATTTTGTGCCTGAAAACTACATCATAACTTAGCCCATATGAAGATAATGTCTACAGTTCACTTATAAAATCTCTGATTATGAATTCACCTGAATTAAATCTGCTTAAATCTCAGAAGTAATAAGATAGCAAAGATATGGAAAATTCAAGTACTGTTTCCATCCCACGGAGTTAGAGAATTACATTACTCTCAGCACATAATTAACTCTACTGTATTATATTATAAATAGCAGGTTAAGAGAATAGAATTCATATATTAGCATAAACAGAATGAGAGCAATGACATGTACTATGTTCACTAAAACATCAACAGAAACTGAGCTACAGAGGAAAATGAAGATGGAAGCAAAATCCACAGTCTTGTATCTAGGGAGTGATTTCAACTATTAATAAAATTGCAAACTAGAAATTAATATATGAGTCTGAAAAATTATTGACATTTTAAAATCACTAATTATTATAGGAAGCAGCAGGAAAGCAATGAATGAAAAACTGTTTTCTATAAAGAACAATGTCACTGGGGCTATGCAAGTCCTAGGCATCAAAAAGCAAGAAACCAAACAACAGAATGGGAATGCGACATCCTAATGGTGAGATTCACCTCAGTTAATTTAGTTATCTAAAATAAAGGCTGCTTTATTATCAGGGTTCCTGCTGATATTATTGAAAATGTAGGCCACTCAGAGGGCTGATCTCCCTGTACTATTGTATTGAGGTGAATTACCCAGATGTTCATCTATCTTTCCAACTGCGTATGGAGGAAGCCTGGAAAACCTTGTTAAACTCCACTTCTGCTTTTTGAATATTTTGTATTTATGTCAGTGAATCCAAAATAAAACAAAAAATTGCAAAGAATATTTTTTAAAAATATTTTGCCCTCATCTGTAAAAAAAATAATGTCCAAAAAATTAAGTATCTGAGAATCTTCTAGTAAGACGAATGCTGTGACTCTACACTGCACTTCTAAAAGAACTCCATAATGAAACCAAAGGGACAATATTTGCAAAAGAAAATTAAAATTCAGAGTCACAGATTGTAGTTCCAGCCTTTAAGGGGACCAGGAACAACTTTCACTAGACCATGTTGCTCAAAGCCCCATTCAACTTGGCCTTGCACACTTCCAAGGATGGAGCATCCACATCTTCTCTGGGTAACATGATCCTGTGCCCTCACAGTAAAGAATTTCTTCATAGTATCTAATCTAAACCTACTGAGTTCTGAAGCCATTCTCCATTGTTCTGTCACTTCATGTCCTTGTAAATAGTCTCTCTCCATCTTTCTTGTAGTCTCCCATCAGGTACTGAAAGGCCTCAATCAGGATCTTGCCCCTCAGAAAAACTGTGAAGGTGTATTTTTATAAATAAATCCTGCAATAAAAATGTCATTAAGTACCCAGCAAATAATGACAGTCAGAAAGGATGGCTATTGAAACTTTTGTCATTAATGCTGAGCAATAGAGAGTGATGGAAAGATTGTATTTATATTAGCTAACATAATCATGTTAGTTAGAGGAAAGTGAAAATGTTTTCCCTTATTTATACAAATTCAAAATCACATATTTGTGCCTGTTGTTCATGATCTGTAAAATCCATAGAAAGGATAAACATTCAGACAAAATATGCTTATTAAAGAGTAACAAAATTTTCCTGTTATCTTCTGAGTTTCTGGTGGGGGGACAGGAGAGAGGAGCTGGTTTTTTGTTTGTGTTTTGAAAACAACAGTAGTTGTTTTCACAAACTACTCTGAAATCTACTGTCAGCAGTGAAAAAGACAATGAGAGTGTCTTTTCACAGGCTCAGTCTATGACACAGAGCAGCTGACAAAGATCTAATTTCTTTTAAAGGTGTAGACCAGATATTCAGCCAAAGTATGCTGATCTATGTCCTTTCCTTCAGCAAACCTTTATCAACTTGTGTCAATTGAAATCTGGCTTTTTTTTGTTGTTGATATGCCAACATAATTTATCTAATCAGGCACGCAGCTCCATTCTATCAGTAAAACCTGAAATCCCTTTGCTCTTTTGTGGCTGTTTTTCTGAATAAATACAGTATCACCAAGGAAAAGTGTTCTGGTGTTTAATTTTTATTTTTTTTTCTAGATGTATGAACTATAAAAGAAACAAACAGTAGATAAAAAATTGTCATATGCTTTTTTTTTTTTTTTTTTTCCTAAGGAGTGCACCTCATTGAAACATTAGAAATCATTTTTGTGCTGACTGCAGAAGAATCTGGAATTACTAGCTTCTGTAGAGAAGATGTTTTGTGGGTTTAAACTTTTCTTTGATCTCTTCTCTCCGATTTATTTTCCTTGGTTTACCTTACCTTATCTAATTAGACCAAGGCAATACACTGATTAATGAGCATTTCACTGAATACATCTATATGCAAGGATAACTTTGAAATAATTCACTCTCTAAACGTGTTCATTATATTCACTTTAGACCATGTGTTTCAATGGCAAATTGAATCACACTAGTGAGCTGAAGGCAATTTAGTGAAGATCTTTATTGGGTTTTTTATTATTCTTGCTACAGAATTCAACTTAACTTGAAATCTTCATTATTACTCTGATGGCAAAAAGCACTGAAATCTTATTCTGGGCACAATAAATACCATTTGATACCCATATCTAAGTGTGTGTGCTTATACATCCTTCAATCCATAACAATCATTTTATTTGCTCAAATAAATAGATTTAGATACTGATTGTTTGTTTTTTGTTTTTGTTTTTTTTTTCCTGAAGAGCATATTGTATTTTCTATTTAATGGCAATTTCACTGCTTTTAAAAAGTTTTTTTTTCTATAAAAGTTAAACAAATGTAGGGAATTTTATGAGAGTAAAAGGAATATTTTTACATTTCCATATCAGTTGACCTGTTGTACAAACTCTCTCTCACATTTAAATAGCAATGTTTTCAAATTAAAGTTATTTTTCCCTTAAAAAAGAACTGTTCATGATTTTTTCTATACATGCTTTACTCAATATGGAAAATTAATTTTGAAGCTCACTTACACTGGTGTATATAAGAGACAAACCCAGTAAAATGTGTAGCACTATCCTGTTGTAAGGTTTTATGCATTTAAAGCCTACAAAGTTTAGAATATCAAATTTAGTAGTGCATCAAATCTAGTATCCATTCTCTGGATGTGTCAGCTAGTGCTTCAGAGAAAGGTACATCTGCTCTGGGCTCCAAACATAAAACCCAGCAGCCAGGCTGAAGAGACAGACCTTTGGGATGAGGAAGATAAAGGACACTTAGCACTCTGTTCTTTATGTTACCAAGCAGGAAGAGAACAGGACTACAGAACTACAACTATTAACAGCCTGAGGGTGCTCTACCATTTTCCTCCTCTCTGGGTAGCATACTGCCCTCTGAAAGATGAGAAAGCTTTTTAGAAGAAGAAAACAACATCAGCAATTTTTTGTTGGTTTGGTTTGGTTTGGTTTGGTTTTTGTTTGTTTGTTTGTTTGTTTGTTTTGGTGTTTTTTTTTTTTTTTTTTTTTTTAATTAGCTTAGGCTCTACCAAACAGAATTAAAGACATTTTCAATTCTCTTACTTCTCTCTGAGATACCTGGTTGGAGAGATTGGCTGGCAAAATTTACTGATTGTTGCCATTATGACAAGTAAAAGGCAATAATAGGCAGTAATCACATGTTCAGGGACAGTTGGGCATCACCCTGTTTGTATTTTACCAGACATCTCTGCTATGCAGTCTCTGAATATTAGTGCCCTGTGAAGGATAGTGTCCTTGGGTTTGTTTTAATAGACTTCATTCTTATTTATGCAAGTAGAGGATATGGAAGCAAAAATCTATTTTGCACATTGTTTTAAAGCTGTTTATCAAGAAACAGTATTTGAGTTCTTTCTTTTAGTGTTGGTTAAAGCACACTGTTTTCCAAAATATGTGCGTATCTTTACACTCTGCTGTGCACTTCAACATTAAAAGACAGCAGTACAAGAAAAAGTATGTTTTTAAGTGAAAATATGGCTTTAAATATTTGAAGGTCTGAGGAAAGGGGATTTTTCTGTCTTTTTTTATATTTGAAAAAGAAATTCATTTTTTTCCTGTGATGGTCTACTGAAACAGATTGAATATATGTCAGAGCATCTGTCACCACTCTTTAGTAAAAATAAAAAACTGCTGTTAGTCACTTATTGCTAAGATGCTTTTAATTTCAATAATGTTCATACTTTTTCAAAAAGATGTTTGTTTGTGTTTTACTGCAAAAATATTGTGCGCTGTTTTCTAAATCAGACATTTTAATACCACATTTAATCATTATATAATTATGGCTTCTTCCTGTATATAAATGGATGTTAAAAAATGAGATTCATCTCACCTCTACTGTCAATCACAATTAGTTCAAGTAAACTGACTTGACTCTCTGGTTAAAGGGGAAGAACAAAAATATTCAGAATATGTGTCAGACACATATATATTATAATATAATATTATTATAATGTAATAATATATATTATACATAACATATATATTATAGAATGGAATTTAATTGTAAAGTAATATTAGAAAGCATTGAATATTTCCCAAAAAGCAAGCCAAGTCTCATCCTTAATGACATCAGCTGAAAGTATTGATTTGATTTATATATTTTTGACTGATTGTAGTTCTCTAGAGGCTCAGAGTCAGGACTTCTCATACCAGGAGCTCCTTCCAAGGTTATTTTATCAAAGTCAGTTCCATAACCATGAAAGATTTTAGTAGAGGAAAAGGACAGGAAAATTATTAGGAAAATGAGGACAGATTGAATGCTATGCTGAATCAGGGATTATTAATTTACAGTTCGATGATATGTCACGAGATTTGGAAAAATATATTATAACCTAGGCTACAAAACCAGATTTATTTTTAAAGAGAGTGATGTCTGCAAAATTGTGAAAGATTTGATCAAAACAAAACCCTAAAAAACTGTGTACTCTCTACACTGGAAAACTCAGGAATTCAAATTACATTACAATAATACGAATTAGACTTTGCAATTCTTTTACACATATTTCATGCAGTTACAAATTTACACTAATAGGCAAACTTATTCCATAAATTTTTATATGCACAGCTAAACAGAGTATTAATGTGCTGGCTGCTATCAAGTCATTCATTTTCATTTGAAATCCCACAGTGTTTATTACTTTTTGTAAGTGACCAGCAAGGTAACAGCAAAATCTGAAGTTTACAAAATTGTTTTACTTAATCCAAACTAGAGGATTAAGTAAAACGTTAGAGAGAAGTAAACAAATGGAGAGATGATTTTCAGAATAAATAAGTGAAAAATAATTTATACATGAAGAAAATCTTAAACTGCTTTCTCACCTCCATCTCAAGAAAGGAACCATTAGTCATTGCAGTAATTGAGAGATATTTGCTTAATTTACAACCACAGTCAGAAAGCAAACAAAACATTAAGCTGCATAAGAAGTAAGATAATGAACAGCATAGAGTTTCAAAGTTTTGTGTAAATCAATATCTTGGCATCATCTGGAACACTACACATATACACTAAAGCATCGTGCTAGGAGGTAGATTAGTACAAGATTTATCTATTTTCCCAGCTTCCACCAGACTTTGAAAGATCAAGGAAGATTCTGTGCGCAGATGAAGGGAATGGGGAAGGATGTTTGCCAACACCAAAATAAGGCATCTGGGGATGAAGGTGAATGTTACCTAAATTTCCTGTTTCCTGTCCCAAGAAGGTCCATTTTTTCCTTGGTTACTTATCTCAAAAAAAAAAAAACTATAGGGAAAAAGGAGGCCTGGAAAGAAAGGCCAAGATCAAGGAAGAGAATAATTTGAAAAGAGATTTAAAAGACCAGGTTTCTTTTACAAAAAATATTCAGAGAGAGAGTTATAATGTAAACATATCAAATAATGGATGGCCTAGAGAGGATACGTGTCTGTTTTTCTGGTCTTATACCACAATTAAAAAGACAGCATAATGGTAGTAAAAAGAATCAGGATTTTTAAAAACAGTAGGAGAAAATATTTCCTTGCAGGATGTGTAATTAAACCGTGGGCTTCATTTCCAACATCTTAAGAATAGTAATGAGGAAATTGAGAATGGCTGCTTAAGTACTTTGCCTCAAGATGTAAGCTGGACACTTACTATGGGAGATGGCTTTGGTGGACTAGTATGTGATTTATGGGAATATCTGGTTTCTGCATCCTCAGCATAAGAGTCTGGTGTGAGGCACTAGAAAGGAGAGAAGGAAAAAATTGAACACCCAGGTATAAAACCTCCAAGGTACAAGAGATAACAGAGACAACACCAGAGAGCAGGACTCATCAGGAGTGATTGGTGGGCCTTTGAAGGAATTGCACAAAGACTTGAGGACATTCAAACTGAATTTCCCAACTGATAAGAAAGCGGATAAAAGATTATTCTTAGTCTTATGGGAAAAAGCAGATTTATTGTGGGATAGCTGAGGTGTTGTGTGGGATTATATAAAATTAAATATGGAACACTTCAAAGAAGAACCAAAGATATACAGTTCTGTTTATGCTAGCAAATTTCCCCTTTTTTTGAAGGCTCTGGTACTGGTGATTGTTCAAGTCAGACACAGGACCACAGAGCCCTCAGGTCTGACAAAACAGACTAATTTCTTTTTAAATATTTCCTGTGTGGGAAAAAAAAAAAAAAACCAAAACTCTTCTTAACTACCAAAATTTATATGAACAGAGAAAAAACATGGTATTGTATAAGAAATATTCACACTAAACAAGAAATGATATTGTTTCATTTTTGCACTTTGCAATAAATAAAAAGAACATAAGAATAGTTTGTGCTTAATATTTGTACCATCCTTACCTATAAACATCCCAGTTCCATTTCACTGTGACAATCAGCCTGTAACAAAGAAGATTATATTCACTGTGGTAAGTACCACACATAAGGATCATATTTCATGCAAGTTATTTTTCAAATTTAATGTTATGTAGGTAGCAGTTTTCATGGTCGTAAAATTGAGTTAACTTAAGAGAGACCTATAAAAATTGGATTGTGTATATCAAATACAGTGGTGAAATGTTACACTGAAATCCATTGCAGTAGCCTGTGTAACTATGTATTCAGAACATTGGTTCAATTCACTCTGGAATAAAAACTGGAGCATACAAAAACTTGCAACTTCTATTCAATGCAGTGACAATTTGACAGGAATTTAAAAAAAATTAATATTTTATTTTTTTGTACTGTATGACACATTTCTGCAATACTAAATTCCAGTTCAGCTAAGCTTTTGGGAAAATTAACATTTATATCTGTGGTTTTTAAACACATTCTTAAGTGAAATATTGATGGACCATCAAAGAGCAGAGCACTGTCAGGACTACATAAACAGTGCCTTTTAAACAGTCAGAGGTAAGTTTTCAGAGAAAGATTTCTATATCACAGAATCACAGAATGTGCTGAGTTGAAAGGGACCCAAAAGAACCATGGAGTCCAGCTCCTGACTCTGCACAGGACCATCCCCGAGAGTCACACATGTGCCTGAGAGCATTGTCCTGCCAGTTCTTGGACTCTGTCAGACTGGTGCTGTGACCAGTTCCCTGGGAAGCCTGCTCCAGTGCCCATCCACACTGTGGGTGAAAATTTTTCTAATATACAACTTAAACTTCCTCCGACACCATTTCAGACCATTCCTTCGGGTCCTGTCACTGGTCACCACAGAGAGGTAGTGAGGCTGCCCCAGTGCAGAGCAGAGTGGGACAATCCCCTCCCTTGCCCGGCTGGCGATGCTGTGCCTGATGCCTCTCAGGACAGGGTTGGCTCTCCTGGCTGCCAGGGCACTGCTGACTCGTGTTCGACTTCACATCAACCAGGACCTCCATGTCCCTTTCTGCAGTGTAAGTGAAACCCAGTGGGATGCCTCCTCTGACTGGAGTGCCCTGTTGGACAGTTATAGGCCTTTCAGGATGGGTAGGCAGGGCAGAAGAGGCAGAGAGGTGGCACTGTATGTAACAGGAGGTTTAGAATATATGGAGCTCACAGTTGACAGTGGCACAGTTGAGTACCTCTGGGTAAAAACTAAGGGGCAAACAAATAACATAGATGTCATTGTGGGAGTCTACCACAGACTTCCCAGTCAGGATGATGATGATAATGATGAAGAATTATTCTTTGAGGAGCTAAGAGACACTTCCAAGTAAATTGCCCTTTTCCTTACGAGGAACAGCAACTTTCCAGAAATAAACTGGGAGTATCACACAGCTGGTAAAACCCTGGACAGAAGATTCCTAAAAGACCTGGATGACAACTTTATGGAACAGGTCCTAAGGAAGCCAACTCAGAAAGACACCCTCCTTCATCTACTGCTTGTCAAACGAGTGGATCTTGTGAGAGAAGTCAAGACTGACAACTTTCTTGGTCACAGTGACCACAAAGTGATCGAGTTTAAAATCTGTATTGACAGGAGGAAAAGTGCCAGAAAAACCTCAACTCTGGACATGAGGAGAACTAACTTCATGTTGTTCAGGGGATTAGTATGTAAGGTCACTAGGGAAAATGTTTCTGCAGGTGCTGGGGACCATCAGTTCTGGTCACTTTCAAACATCACCTCCTAAGGGCACAGGAGCAGACAATTCCCAAATATCGGAAGTCAAACAGGTACGGCAGAAGTCCAGCTTGGCTGAACAAGAATCTTGTCTTGGAAATAAGACAAAAAAGGAAATTGTGTGCTGACACTGTTGAGTCAGGGATGGACAAAATGACTTGTATGATTTCAGAAGGCAAAATGAGCATTTATTCAAAGGCACTTCTCTCTTTTATAGAGAACATTGTGAACATTAATTCCATTGGTCTTAAAGTAAAAACATTTCACCTGATTGGTACACTGGACTTAGGTCAGTGTGGTAGAACATATCTATAAACAATATGAACGGAAAGCAAAATAATAGATTGTTTAAATTCCTCTCTGACTTTTTCCCAGGCTTAGCCTGGCAGAAATCTTTCTCTTTTTCTCTCTGACTGAACTGAGAATATCCACAGTGTGCCCAGTGGAAGCAAAGTCAGGTGACATAGAAATAATACAGAGATGCTGATAGCCACCGTAGGAGAAAATTCATGTAGCCAAAGCTCAACTGGACATGAAGCTGGCCAGAGATATGGGGGACTATAAAATGTATACTCAGACTTTTCTTAATACAAGGCAATCAAAGATGATTTTGAGGTTTACAAAATCAGGAAAAGTACACTTTCTTGAGTAAAAAGGAAGAAAATCAATGTTGTAGATTAGCCTCAGTTAATGGTCACAAGCCTTCCCTGTGATTCTCTTACTCCTGCTCCTCAATAGGAAAAGGTGGAGAAAATAATATAAGAGAGCTTATGGCTGGAGGTAATGACAGGGAGATCACATACCAATTACTATCATAGACAAGACAGATTTAGTTTGGGGAAAGTTAATTTATTGACAGGTAAAATAGATTTGAGTGTGGAGAAATAAAGGCAAACATTGGAAAAAATTTTTTCTCTTCCCTCTCCCAAGTCCAACTTCATTCCTTCATGTTGCTTCTCTCTCTCCGACTTCCTTGTTTTTGCCCGGCTTCTCTTTCCCGGGGCACTGGCCAGGCGCTTCCAGGAGTAGCCGGAGAGAAGCAACAAACACTTTTGTGGGTTCGTTTGATACAGGCGGAGCTATTTAGAGAGCGCGATCAAGACCGGGATAAAGAGACTCAAGAGATCGGACACTTGTTGTGCAGTCCAAAGTTGGTTGTATTTGCTCGAACGCCGCACGTACAAGTGACAATGATCAGGGGTCCAGACACAGGTTATATAGGGGAAAATAAGAGATAAGGTGAAACCAATAGAACAATGCCCAGTGTGAATACATTATAGGTAAAATCCAATGGGAATAACTCCAGGGGGAAGGATGAATACACGTAAAAATACAGAATAGAAACTCCAGCTTTAGGTTTAGGAAACAGAAACTCCCATTTCAAATTCACAAAGCCTTTTTCCTCCATTTGCATAGCTGTACACTGCAACAATTGCCCATTATTAAAGATGCTTTCTCAGAGGCTCCACTACCTGGGTTTCAGTGCTAGAACTCCATTTATAAATAGCCAGAGATGTTTGTTTAGGACTTTGATGCATGATAAAAAAGGGAACTACATTCCTCAAATCATCTGGAAAAAGCATTGTGGAATGTATAAATGTGCCAAACACTCTGCTTAGTAAAAATAAGCTTAAAAATCAGAAAGCACATGGAATTGTAAATGTTAATATTCAAAAATAAATTATTAGAGTCATCATTTATGATTTTTTGCATACAAGATCAGAAACAGTAATTATTTACAATTAAATATGTACCCATAGTAATCATTGCTCTGACAGCTAAATGAGGGTATACATAAATGACTCTGCTGAAACTCAACATTTTTATAAACAGGAATGGTCCTTAGATTTATGAAAATTTGAAAGTGTCCTTGACCTCTTCTTTCCCCTCTGCTTCTCACTTTGTATTTTCATATTCTCTGGGATATGCAGAGCTCTCCCTTATTCATTGACATTTCAAAATGATTGGAATTTTTATAAAACAAAACAAATTTTTATTTCAGGCCTCAAAGTAGTCTCTCTAAATTCCTGATATTTTTAAGGGAAAATCTGGAAAACTGGTCTAGATTAGAAATAATTATCTTTTTTACAAAATTATTATGATTAAAGGAGAAGTAAAAACTAAACAATTGCTTTTTTTATCCCATTTCCCTTTCAGAGGCAGGCTAGAATTTACAATTCCAAAATATTACAAATTAAACCAACACACAGAAGGAAAACCCTTGTGGTGTCTTTACTATTAATTATTTTATTTATTACTTCTAATCCTGCTCTTTTTCTCCCATCTTGCAACTTGCTTTCAAACATCACTATTCAGCCTTTTCATCATTTCCCATCTCCCAGCTTCCCAGTTTCATTGCTAATAGTTTAACATTTCTTTCAGCCAGAAACAACCTAGGTCTTTATAAGCATTTCAGAATACAGAAAACTAGGTTTCAGGAAAAAAAAAAAAAAAAAGTTTTAATTTACTTTGACAGTGTGTGACAGAAGGAAAGTATTATTGGAAAACAGTATATTGAGAGGTGTCTGCCAATAAAACACCATGGAGAAAGTCTTAAAGGGTATCCAGGCCAATGATTTCACACAGCACAGTGACAAGTTATATATGCCAGACATGGTTTCAGTGCGTGAAGATATCCAACTTTGATATTCACCAGAAATATAACAGAAAACCCTTGAAGTCTACAAAGATCTCAGTGACTACAGGCAAGCAAGGTTTGTTAAAAGACAGGCAGAGAGGGTATTGTAATCAGGTGCAGAATACATCTGGTGACATCATTGCTGTCGACATATCAGCCACCTGGTTACTCTGTAAGCAGTGGACACACACTAGAGTAGGTTCACAGCTGAGAAAAAAAGAGATATTTTCCTTTGTGAAAGACATCAGGGACATGACATGTAGTAATTTGTGTAACTCCTGCATCTAACAGTCTTTGAAGACACTTTGGGTGGACTAATAGAAAAATCAAAATTATGATACAGCAACGACAATAATAAGAGGAACTTTATAACATTTTTATTTTTATCTTAAATAATTTTTTTCTCTGGAAGCAGCAGCACTGACACAACATAGGACTGGAAATAGCCTCTTGCATCATCTTATTTTTGCCATTAGCTGTTTTAATTCCATCTAGAAACACATTTAATTTTTTGACTACCACTGGCACTTCAAAGGATGATCCTGGTTGCTTTATAATGTAAGAATTTCTTCTCTCTTCTAGTCTAAATTTACTCATGGCAAGCACATACACCCTGTTTCTCTCTATCTTTTAGTAATACCTGAAACATTATGCTCAGGGATAACCATTACTTTCTCAGTGGCCATACGACATGCATAATTATTAGACTTCAGTTTTCATCATATTGAATCTCAGAGATGCTCTTTGACTAATCAAAATGGACAGATCTTTTTCTTCCTCTGTCATTTTCATCTACTCTGGAGGAGTTTATTGTGGATTTTCCTATTAACTCCTGAGCAGATGACCTTGAACTTGCTTTTATTATTATATTACTTCCAATTTCTCTTTGTTAAAGCTTGAAAGTAGTCAACTTTTCCTGTATAACATTTTGATCATCCCCTGTGTTGAAACGCCTTTATATCAGCACCAGATTTTACTATCTCATTACACCTTCTTCTATCAAGGGCATCTAATAACACCGTGTTCAAGATTCAGATATTTTCTGAGTTTAACAAATGCATGTTATTGAGGAGACATTTAGGCCTCAGCAGTCTTTTTCTAAATCCTGTCAGAATTAAGAAATTGTCCTGATTCAACACTTTGCGTTTTTTTCAGCAAACATAATTGCTTCATAGTAATAGAAGGCAAATGGCATGCATCAAGAAAAGGGAAGTTATTCTTTCCCTCATCACTCCTCAAGTCCTGTGTCATCACTATGAGAAGGACAGAGGTGCTGCAGGGAGTCCAGAGAAGAGACTGGAGCTAGTGAAGGGTCTGACATATAAGTCATATGAGGAATCTGAGGGAGCTGGGGTTGTTTAGCTCAGGAGACATGTTCTTGCTCCTGAAAGGAGAGTGTAGCCAAGTAGGGAGTGGCCTCTTCTGCCATTTCTCAACTGAAAGGGCAAGAGGAAATGGCCTTAAATTGCACCAGGGGAGGTTCAGATTAGATATTAGAGAAGTTTTCTTCACTGAAATAGTGGATAGACATTAGAGTACGATTCACAGGGTGATGGTAGGGTTACCATCTCTGGAACTGTTCAAAAGGCATCTGCATGTAGCACCTGGTGATATGATTTAGGGGTGATTATGGTCATGCTGGGTTGATGGGTGGACTAGATGATCTTGAAGATGTCTTCCAACCTTGATGATTTTTTGATTCTGTGAAAAAGTTGATTACACTTTTCAGACACCTGAAACAACTCTCATGTTTGAAATGCAACCCTAGTATTCAGCTACAGTAGTGCAACTTGCCCCAGGTACCAACAAGTATAGTTGAAATAATTCCCCTGGTTCAAACTCTCAATCACTTTTGACTAATTTATAGCCAGAGAGGAAAAGGGCTGTTGATAATTATAATTTGTAACTACTTGGGTCCTTTATCACTAAAGTATTTTTAAAAATGCTTAATGTAAACAATAATTACTCTAGTTACCAAATGCTTCTGAAGAATAATAGTGGAAAGACTCTAGAATCTCACTATATTTCTGAAGATTTGAGTCTGAATTTCCCTCAGGTACCATGATGAGAGCTTCCCCCAGCTGAAACAGCTATAAATATGTTTCAGCTATTTTGTCTGGAGATCCAAAACTACTAGATACATTAGTAATTATCTTGCTTTATTCCACATATTGGCTAGATAACATTGTGTTCCTTGATCACACCGGTCCTGTTACTATTTTTGACTTACATACTCTGCTGAATCAGGTCTTTTGGCTTAGCAGGTCTATGACAGTATTTTGTATTCTTCTGCTGTTCTACACAAAAAATAATCAGTACTTGAATCATCCAGTCAGCACAAGTGGCTTGAGCAAATACCAAAACATGTTTAATACTGTGGAAATGCATTATACCATATATATTACAAAGTTACACCAAAGTTTCACTTTTTTTTTCTCAGGAAATAGAGTCTATAAAGCAAACTGCACTCAAAACCCTGGAGCAGATCAACATTTGGCCCTAAAATTGTTTTGTTATTTTATTTCCTTGTTGGAAGTGAGGAAGAATTTCTCATTGATGCTGTTTTCTGATGTATGATTAATTATATACCATGGTAAAGAGACAAAGTTATTGTCTAGAGAATAATAGTATGTCAAAATTTTAGCAAGAAAGCAGTAACAATAAAGCAGTAAGAGATAATCTGTAATAGAAATTTTATTGTGAAGTATTGTGATTATAGAAAAGATAAAACATTTGGATGGTAAATGACAAGCTCATCTGGTGCAATAAGCACAAATCTCAGTAAGCTTCTGTGCAAAACCTATGTAAAGGAATGAAGAACCATACAACAATGAGCGTTGTTTTGTCACACGCTGCAATTTGAGCCATCTCTGGACATTGAGGCAGCTAATATTTCTACGCTATGAAAAGGAATTTTCAGTATTCATGAACAGAATGGCAAGAATGACCAAGTAAGGAATTTCTGAGAACGAATCAAGTACAATTCCAAATGTAGGTATCATTAAGCGTGGTGATTCAGTAAATGCATTTAATAGTAATAAATGGATTAATTTACTAAGACCATCTGGCACAAAACTGTCATGTCTCTGTGAGTGACTGTCTTTTTCTCCAGAACAGGGTGACTGCATGAAACTACTTAAGGGGAACGACTCCTAGAATGCTCTGATTTTTCAGAAATAATTTAGAATATATTTGACATGATCCATTCTAGCAGTTTATTATTACGAAGAATCACATTTCGGTGCAATTGAACATTTCAAAGCACTGTTTATTTTAAGATATGTAGATTTAGAATTCAAAAATATACTCTAGGCCAATTCAGGCTAGTGTCCAATACTCAAAAAGTGACAGAGAAGCTATAGAAAGAAACAGAACAGATAGGGGGGAAATTCCTGTAGGTTTAGTCCCCATCAGTAGGGATAGCTTGTTTAAAAGCTGATAGTTAGGGAGTGATCTTCATAACCTGTTATGATTCTTGAAGAAAGTCTAAGGAAATTTGTTCTCAATGGATTAATCCAATTCATATGAGACACTGCACATGTAGGAAGTCAAAGAGAGAAAAAAATCATGGTATTTTTTGGTATTTTCCAAAAAAAATACTTCTAGGGCAGTCATGTAAATTATGACAGCTAAGAGATGCAACAAGAAACTACTTGGATAAAAATGGTACTTTTCACTGATTCAAAAGCAAGGGGAAAGCATGCAAAGACTGAATGAAAAATCAAACCAACCAATCTCTTTGGAACCAGCTGGAATTTCATTTGATAGATATGAAATAGGACCCAGATAGAAAGATATATCCTAAGTTTCAAGAATCAAGTCCACAGTCAGTAATAAGAGAAAAAAAGCCAAACAAGGCAGTAACTGGTCACAGGTCCACAAGAGGGGACACTTGGTAAAAAACAAGTGGGCTAAGTATAATTTAGGACACATTTTCCCAAGCGAAAATAACTCAATTAGTACAAACAAGAAATGCTGAATTCTTCAAAGAGAAAATTAAAATTAAAAGACTGTATTTAGGTTTTTTTAGATTGTTTGGGTCTCATGATTTTCACATTAGGTTAATATGCAGACAGCTTAAATAATCTCTGAAATGACATCACTTATACTTGAGAATTTGTGAAGAATGGCAAATGGATCAAAATGCTAGAAAGAGGAAAAATGTTGTGCTGATCTTCAGTACATCAAAGAAGAATATTTAAAAGATTATAGATTATAGCTTTAAAAGAACTCCAAAACCAGTAACCAAATAGCCAGTTTGTAAATATGGGGAAGATAACAAGCAGCTAATATATAGATGTCAGACCAAAGCATGTTAAGCAAAGTACATTTCTTGCTACAACTAACTAATAGCCCCTGTGGCCAGGAAAGAAGTTGTATGGCTATATATGTATCTTGAATATTGCATGGATTTTCACATTGATTAATATGACAATATTGTAAGCAAGATAGAGTAAAAGGTTCTGGAACAAGTATAAGATCCTCCAGAGGCATCATACACTAATGCAGGAGGAGGAAAATATTATACATAATTTATTTAAAAGTTATGTGTTGTTTAACCTAAGACAAAGGAGGAAGGGCAATACTATTCAAGTATAAAAGAAGCCATTGCATGTGAAGAAACTGTCTTTTTCCTTTTACCATAGTGGATATGAAAACTGGAAAACAGCACAAAATATTCCTGGAAACTTGGAGAAACACAAGAGCGTTTTGAAACAGAAAGTCAGACCCATGGATGAAGCAGGGCCATCACTTCCACTGGTGGGCTTTAGAAACAGACAAAGTAAAGCTCTGTCTGGAACAGAATAGGAGCAGTGCATGCTGCCTTGATGGAGGAGCTAGATAAGATCAAGTTTAGCACCAAACACTACAATTTTCCTATGGTCACTCCCTAATGAGTGCCTGCTGAGGTGGCTGCTGCTCACACAGTACAATCCTGCATGTTCCCTGGTGAGTGTGGTAGGTTTGGTTATGAGCATCTCTCTAGAACAAGCAGATACAGCAGCCTCAAAGATATGACAGAAGAATTTGTAAGCTGACATAGACAGGCTGCCTCCTTTATGCTGAACTTTATTACTGTGAAACACACAATGTCCCACTGCAAAGATCATAAATGACTGAAAATAAAGCAGATCTTGCTTGTGAAGCAGGACACATAATTTTAGGCTTTGGAACACCCTTATTGATTTGACTCTGTTTGTAAAATGCAGGTGATTATGCTTTTGTATTTCTTGAGAACTTATTTTTAAAAAGTAGCATGAAAAAAGGATTTGATTTGTAAACATACCTGAAATAAAAAACCTAAAGAAAAAAGGCTGCCAAAATAGCAAGAAAATCTATATTTTTGCTTCCTTTTCATCACTATTGGTTTTTTTCTGTTCTTGCAAAAACTGGCAAACTAATAAAATCCTAACAATTTCAGCCAGCTAAAAAGAATTTTAATGTTGCTAAGCTTTGTTAAAAAAGTAATTTCTGGGTACCTTTGCAAATTTATAAAGAGACAAACCAGCTTTACATTGACTTTGCAGTCATGCATCTAAAATGAATAGAACCGCCCTGGGTAATAGAAGATCAGAAGATAAAAAAAAAAAAAACAATTCAATTCTCTGAATTGCAGATGGTATTCTATCTTGACTGATGTAGAGATTACACAATCAGACAAGTTTGGAAACCTAGAGGATCCCTCCTGCATTTCCCAGCCCTCCTGTGACAGTCTCTAGGGTCTGGCTTCCTTCTAGTCTGATTCAGTTACCCAGTCTCTCCAGGAGTGAGTCTGAGTGTGAATAGCTGACAAGTAGTTTATGCTATCCACAATATATATGTACATATACATATACAAAAGCCTGGCCACAGACCACACAGATACACAGAGCACTCACATGAACACCAAGAGCACCAATGCCCTCATTTCTCCTCCCCACTTTGACTGAGCAGGATGGAGTTCTGAAGGTGTAAAAATGTTTATGTATGTAAAAGATGGATGCACCCAGCAGCTGGGCTCAGATTTTCATTCTGCCCAGTAGCTGTTCTTTGATCCCAGTATCTCTAGTTGCTGGCTTCTGGTATACAAGCTCCCAAGGCCTCAGTCCCACTCCAGTGGCTGGTACAGACCCCCTCACTCACACACACACATGCTCTGATCCCACAGCAAACTCACCTGTGCTCTTGACATTGGAGACAGAAACACTTTTCCATGCAGACATGTCCCTTTGAGGCCCACACATCTCATCTTCCTGGCTCTCAGGACACTGTACCTACTAACTGGCTACTCCAGCTTGATCTTTGCTATTGTTCACACATTCATTCAAACATCTGAACAAACCCCCTTATACACACAGGCTAAAGAACCCCTTATGGAAAAATAGCTGGTGAAGAAAATGAGGAGAGATGACAAACTGAGGTGATCAGGCAGAGGGCATGTTGTGGACAGACAAATCTGTTTACCAACAAAATACCATGACAACCCTTCTATTTCTCACATTTGTTCCTACACACAACAAAATACCACCCTTTTTCTTCCTCTGGTTCCTCCCTGTGCTAGTTTAACACAACTTGGCTTTTTGCGGGGGTGGAGGAAGCCACAGAGGCTGCTTCTGAGAGAGAAGCTCCTCGAAACTTCTACTATGTCCAGCACAGACAATCCCTAAAGGTTCTGACGACAGACATATTGGCTGGCCCAAACAGAGAAGTTAGAAGTTATAATAGAGAAGTTCTGTGATGACATATTTAAGAATGAAAAAATGCATGCAAGCTTTCTTTATCCCCCCAAGGGGGTGGAGAGGCGGCCACTGGGAGGTTCCCTGGCAGGGCCACCAGGGCCCTCCTGGCTGGAGAGGCTCCTCTTGGTACGCCCAGGCAGGGGCCCTGCTGACCATCTCAGCACGGCTCACAATGAATTTTACTTGCTTAGCCACTTTCAACCAACTGTGCTGCAGACAGAAAGGCAAGAGCAGTCAGTGTGGCCCGCATGGTGCCAGCGGGACCATGTGGCCAGCAGTGAGAAGCATAGTGAGCAGTTCCACGATGCGGAGCCCAGACGGGATCAACTTTTCAACATTGTAAACTCTATAAAGACTTTTCAATTGATAGAACTTGGGAACAAATGAACCGACTGACACCAATTCTTTCCCAAGTCAGGGAAAAGAAAAAAGTGAAGACGCATGGGGAGAACAACGTGACAACACAAAGGTCAGTGCAAAAGAGGAAGGGGTAGGAGGAGGCGCTCTGGACGTCGGAGCTGAAATACTTCTGTAAGCCATGGTGAAGCCTATAATACAACAAAGTGTTTCCCTGTAATTCATGAAGTGCATGGGGGCATGCAGGTTTCACTCACAGCCTGTGAAAGAGTGCTCACGCTGGAGTGTGAAAGTTGTAATCTAGTGAGAAACTCGAACAGAAAGAAAAAAGCCTTTGCTTTCAGAGATAGAGAAAGAAGACGCTTGCTTCTAGAGTAGAACTGTTCATCCTTAAAAGACTTCACTCCATGAACTAAAATGACCAACACAAACAGTTGTGAGAAGACTGCTTTGCCCATGGCAGGGACCTACATTGTAGAAGGTCAGGTGGGACTGCTACTCGTAAAAATTGGAGCCATGTAGGAAAAGTTCACAGAGAACTGTCTCCTGTGGGGAAAACCCCATGATATAACAAAAGAGGCTCCTCTCCCTAAGAGAATTGAAGAAAGATTTTTTTATAGTGACAAACTGACTAAAAATCCCATATTTTGTCTCCCTGTGCTGTCAGTGGGAAGGAAAGAAGGGCTGGAGGAGGCGGGAAAGGTGTTCTAAAGGTTTATTTTAATTCTCATTTCTCTTTTAATTCTGTTAATATTTTTTTTAAATACCTTTTAACTTTTGAGTGTATTTTGTCCTTAGAGTGTTTTCTCCTAATCATTATCTCACCCCATGAGCCTTTTAATTTTTCTTTCCCCTTCCTCTGCTCAACTATAGCATAGGAAAATGAGTGAATAATTTTTCATGGGTGCCTAGCTTCAAACCCTGACACTCCCCAAAAGGAGGCTAAAATAAGCCCTGTGCAATACCAAACATGCCTTTTCCATGCATCAAGTAATGTATTACACATTCCTAGAGAGGGACGCCCCCTTTGTCTGAAGGTAATCCAGAGACCTGCTCCCCATCATTATGGTGGGACTCATGCCAGGCCAGTAAATTTGATTACTCTGTTGGGACAATTCTAGGAGGGGCCTCGGCAAGATGGATGTTCCTCCAGAACCCTTGAATTGGGTTCTTGACTTTCATTTTGCCCCTTTGCTCCTCTGGTCTTGTTGAGGTGAAGGGTCTTTTGTTGCAGATGGCCTGGGATCAGCTGAGGCATGTTATTTAGTCCTCATGCCATTGTTTCTCTGTTCTTTCTTCATGTGTGCAAATGAGCTTCTTATCACTTAACAAGTACAACATGATATTAAGTTACTAATTGAACTGAAATAATGTAAGGATTATAATAAAACTACTAGAGAAGCAAGGACTTGTAAATATTTCTTAAAATAGTCCTCTCTGCTTTTGTGAAAGGCAACAGTGGTAATATTTTCCTAAAGTACTTTGATAGATTTCATTTAAGTGAATGGCTAAATCCATAAATACAGCAGTGTGTACAGATCTACAGTGCTGTGTACCCATACAATAAAGTTGACTGTTGACAAGACAATTGCTTGTTTGTTTGTTTGTTTGCAGATAAGATGATGTTAGGAAAGAGTGATAGAATTAAGTATTTCAGAACTATATTCTCCTAATCTCTAATCCACATCAAAGAGTTTTCAGAAGTCTCAAAAGTATACTGAAACTCATTAAATGCACACAGTGGTCTCTCCCTGCTCTTTGCTAGCAGTAATATTCCTAAAGAAACATGAATTATTACTAATCTAATATCTTTCATTTATGCTGGATTCCATGGCAGAAAATTCACCTTGGTTCATCAGAGGAAAGCACACCTTGTTTAGCATCTGCTCCTTATCATCCACACTTCTAAATCAAGATTGTCCCTGTGATACCTAAGAGAATCAAAATGTATTAAACTAACAGAAGGAGATCTCTTTATCTTTCCTTTCTTGCCTCCTGCATTTCTCTTTCAAAGGGTTAGTTTTTTTTAAAAAGGAAAGGTTCTGCTTTGGTTTATTTTTTGGTACATTAACTCAAGAGATTTTGCTGTTGTTGCTTGGAGACAGTTGGAACGAAGAGGGGATCTCACATTGTACAAACTGGTTTAGATATGTTATCTCTCATTCTGCCTACCTTTCCATGTCACCTCATCCAAATGCCAACTTAAAATTCTCAGGCATGCAAGAAATTTGTCTCATTTGCAATGCTTCCTTTTCCATGCCTTAAGGTACACCCCTCATTTTTTCTTGTTTCCTTTCACTGAAGAGAGAGGAAATATCAGTACCAAATTCACTGTGAAAGAACCAATTGCAACTGTGGTCATTACAGAGTATGGATAAATGGAAATATTTAGAGACACATTTACAGACAATACAAATGCTGCGTACAATGACAATAAATAAAAAAGATGTTATTCAGAATTCCAATATTTCCCTTAGTACCTGTAATTGATGTCCTTCTTGAGATTCATTCACTATACAATTATTCAAATCTTTCATATGAATGACAAATACACCACTAGAAGAAGATAATGGCTAACATTTAACATTTATTGCACAAAGAAACTTCTTTTAATGCATGTAAATGTCTCTGTTCTATGCTTACTGGAAAAAATTACATGGTTTAGCAAAGCTAGTTTTGATCTCAATGTAAAAAGAACTCCAGCAGCTCCATTCCCTTAATTGGATTTGCTATGCATTGTAAACCAAGCAGTACCTTTCACTCAGCTGCAAAAATAAGCCAGGCTTTAAAAATAGTGCAGCTGCAGATGTTTACAATATACACTGAAAGTCACTAACAGACCCATGCATCTTTTTTTTTTCCTCACATAAAGGCTAAACAATACATTCATGTCTGCTACTTGTAGAGCATAAGGGCTGGGTGCTTCAAGGCACTAAATGTCCAAAGTTGTACTTGGATGATTCTAAATATGTTCGTACTTCTGACTGATTGTGTTTTACTATTTAAACTGAAGTATGTGTTTGAGTGCTTTGCTGGATGAATGCAAAGGGTTTGACTCTTTGTGAGATCAAGTGTGAGAAAAGAAGTAGTAGCTTCTTCAAATTCCATTTTCAACTAAGAAAATGTGTGTCTTCATACAAACTTCAACATAAAATAGAATGCAATGATATGCCTAAGAAAGGTGTCTTACATGAAGAAATTTTTGTATATGTAAAAATGTATATCTGCATCCACTGCTGACATATGTGTCTTTTAAAGCAATTATTCTAGCATCATATAGTAGCTAGCCTTTGAGAGTGATGGGTACTTTAAAAAATGCACAATTTTATGGGCACTTCTGTCACCTCTGTGACCAAAATTTTTACTTTAGGAAATAGTATGTTATTAAGTTTCAAAGCAAATTCTTTAAGCTTGATATTTGATATTGATATAGCTTTCTTGCAAGCCAGGTTAGGTGAAATAGAAAAAGTTGATGATGTCTTTAAAGTACCTAATTATATGCAAGACCTCTGATACTTACTCTAGAATTAGGCAACCAAGAGCACACCTTTGCTACTTATTTCTACTTATGCAACTGACAATTGTTTCTTTCACCTTTTACTGATTGTATTTTAGCTGGACTAAAATAATGCATCTCCATTCAAAAGTCTGTGGTCCTTCCCTTATAAGTCCTTTACAACTTTTGCATGTAAATATTCTGTCTCTTTGCAACATATCTTTTCTCAACTTGATCTTATTATGTAAGGTGGCTCTTGAATACTCCTTGTCATTGAGATTTTCCCAGTCTTAGATTTTTGCAATAGCAAGAATAAGCTAAATTCCTATTTCCAGCATAGCTATCTGTTTTAATGAGTATTTACTCAGTTAAATGAGTGCCAACATAATTGAGTATTGCAGATGTCAGATATAATTAAGTATAACAATAAGTTATGTCACCTGTTTACAAATAAAAGCCATTAGTTTAATGTTTAATTTCTTGAAGCATCTTCTCTACATCAAATTGCTACTTCCATACTATGGATGTCTCAAGATTCACTTTACTTACATTTACTACCTGGTTTAATATTTTATAATAATCAGTTTTACAGGAAGGACAAAGTGATTCCATTTAATAAAGAGGGGAATTAGCTCCTTTCAATAAAGGAGAAACCTCAGGCTGGATTATACAGGTTATGTGTAATCTGCTAATTCCACCGTATTTAATGTTCAAAGATATAATGGCAGTGTGCAAAAGTGCTACCGGAAAGGATCTTCACAAGCTTCAGTAAGAGGCAAGGTTACAGTATTAGCAAAATACTTCTGGAACTTTGCTAAGTCCCTAACTTAATCAGATTTAAAAGGTGAGCTGAGAAAAGTTATTTAGAGACTAAGCCAAAACAGGGATCTCAGTTCCCAAAACAATCATTTCACATTACATCAGGAGATCATCCCTATAATTTTTATTAGACAAAAAACCAAACCAAACAAACAACTGTTTGCCTTTGCCTTGAATTAAAAATTGTGTTATATTTGTAACATGGATAACACACATGAATTTAAACTTGATTATGAATGCAAGATGTGATGGGGAAAATTATTTATGTTAAAGATGGCAAAGCTTTGGTTTTTCTCTCACCAAAGTAAACACAAATAAAATATTTTTGTATGACCTGAAGAAAATCATCTTATTCAATGCAAAATTAAATATCTTTGTTATTAGAATGAATTTTTCTATCTTTTTTTAAAAGCAAAAAACTAAACCTTGCAAAAAAATCTCATAAGAAAAAGCAGAAAGAGATCTGAATAATGTATAACACACCATTTTGAGTATTTGAATGTTCAAAATAAGATTTGGAAAGATAAGAATTTAAATACTCATCATGAAGTTGTAAATAGTTCTACTTTTCACGATCATTTATGTCTTACCAAAAAAAAACCCCACAGCATGGTGCCCATCAGAATCCATTCAATGGAAAAAGGCAGGTTGAGCTGTTCAGCAGATAAGGAGCAGGTATATGGCTTAGTCTTTAATTGTAGTTGAACCATAAAACTCAACAAAGACAAATAGTCTTGCAGCCAAGAGGACAGTCCTCTTTGTTGCTCAAATTCAGTAAAATTGATACCAGTAAAAACTGCCTATATAGAATCATGAAATCATTCAGGTTGGAAAAGGTCTGTGTAATCATTGAGCCCAACCACTGCTAAACCATATCCCTCAGTACCATGTCTACATATTTTTCAAATATCCCTTTGGTTGGTGACTCCACTGCTTCCCTGGGTGTGCAATGTTTGATAACACTTTCAGTGAAGAAACTTTCCCTAACATCCAATCTAAACCTTCTCTTTAGACCATGTCCTCTTTGTCCTATCAGTAATTACCTGGGGGAAGATACTGGCCCTCACCTGGCTACCCCCTGTTTTCTGTTGTAGAGAGTGATAAGGTCTCCCCTAAGCCTCATTTTCTCCAGGATTAATACCCCCAACTCCCCTAGCTGCTCCTTTTAAGACCTGTGATCCAGAACCTTCATCAGCTTTACCTATTTTTGTACTTTCTCCAGTCCCTCAATGTCCTTCTTTCAGTGAGGGGCTCAAACCTGAACACATCATTTGAAGCTCAGCCTCACCTGTGCCCAGTACAGGGGAGCAATCACTGTCCTGGACCTGCTGGCCACACTATTGCTGATACAGACCAGGATGCCATTGGCCTTCTCAGCTGGCTCATGTTCAGAAGCTGTCGACCAGCATCCCAGTGTCCTTTTCCACCAGGCTACTTTCCAGCCACTCTTCCCCCGGTCTATAGCACTGTCTCGGATTGTTGTGATCAAAGTGCAGGACACAGCACTTCTCGTTGTCTCCATAACCTTTCCCAGCACAAAAACCAAACCAACCAACCAAAACAACAACAACAACAAACAAACAACCCCCCCCCCCAAAAAAAACCAAAAAAAAAACCCACAAAAAACAAACCAAACCAAACAAAACAAAACAAAAAAAACCTAAAAACATAAACATAAACAAACCAACTAGACACCCAACTGGAATGCCAGCATTCAGTAGGTAATACAGAGTGTGCTTATTCATATTTTCTTCTCTTTCAGCTCTGGTAATAAGGATCATTCTTCATGGCTCAGGTGTCTAACAGGAATGCCAGGGCCAGATGGTTGCTATACTGTTTAAGGCATCTGCCTGGAGAATGAAAACTGGACATTTGGAACCTCTGCTATCAGTGGTAGACTTAAATCAAGCCTCTCTTACCAAGCTTATTATACTTGCACATTACACTGACAATGGCCACTGTCTTTTCCATGATGTTGGTGAAAAAAATAACAACTGACATTTCTCTATCCTAATATTTTTAACTAATTCAGGGAAACCAAGAAGGAGTTTCTGGCTAACAAACCTTTTTTCATGTGGTCATTTATGTCAGATTTGGATGCCAGTTTTGTACATACTTTAATATGCCCTGAATCTATTGATTTCATGAAATTAATTTTCTCCTGGGTGTCCAGCATATATCCCAAAGACTTCAATTTAATTCTTAGTGATTGAAAAACTTACAGTTTTTCAAATTAATTTATGAAGGAAATTGTCATAAAGCAAAACAAAATTTGCTAACCTTTCCCTAACTGCTAGAAAAATATAAGAAACCCTCACATCACTCTCACATTTAAATGAAAGTTACTTTTAATGTGTAAGGTTTTCTAATGATTACTATAATCATCATAAAATTCAACAAGGCTGCAAACTTAGGTCCATTGTCTTCATTGATATTTGTGTCAGACCTCCTGATATGAGGAGTAATCATAAATAATCAGTAAGAGAACAAAAATAAACTTGTATCTTATGAATACAGTGTGAAAACTACCATGCATAATGGGAAATTGCAGGTAGGGAAAAAAACAAGCCACAAATGGGAAATTCTGAACAGCATGCTCAATCAGAGCATTTCAATTTTATGCTTGCTGGTGACCTTCCACTAGGTGATAAGCATAATTGGAAAATGTAATGTATTATGCATTCTAGTGTATAGCCCAAAAGCTCAGATTTCCTCTTTGTCCATCAATCATTAGTTCATATGGGGAAAGGAGCTATGTTTCATAGCTAATGTGCTAGTATGTGACTCCATAAGTATTTAAAATCTGTGAATTTTACCTTCAAATATATACCCATGCTCTAAATAATAACTTCTGCTGTTTGCAGATCTATTCCTTCCCCTCTGCACTCTAAGTGTGTACAATACTCAGTGGAGATTTCAATTGTGCTTCCGTCCTGATAAAGACAAAACCTTTTCCATTACCTCCAACTCTTCCCTTAGGACTCAGAAGCTGTCAGAATCATGTTTTTGTCTAGTCTTCATCAATATCTAGAGACAACTTTATCCATGCCAGTAAGGTAATTTTTCCCACAAGTAGTGTTATTCCTACTGCTACATTTTTGTATAAGATATGATAATATTATAGTACACATTTCTCATTCAATTATATCTTCTTTTCCTCTTATATTTCTACGCATTTTATTGAGTAGAGATTTACTAGACCCAGTTAAATTAACCTTACTTTAGTCATCTAGTTTTATGAGTTAGCTTTATTGACCTTTACTTACTAGAAAAGCATACCTTTTTTCATAATTTTGGGCATTCTACACTGCTCTTTAAATAGATATACCCATTTAGATAACCTGATAAAAGGGAAAGAAAAAGTCAGCCTAAAAGAAAGTATTAGAAAAGAGAGATATGTCACAAAAGGGAAATTCTATCATGTTTGCTTTAACATTCTCAAATTAGTAGTGGGTTACAAAAGCTTTGGCTAATTTGTAGCGGAACTGAGAGACAAAAGTACAGTAGTGGACAGCAGAACCCTGAAGGAGCAATTCCCTTCTTAGAGGCTGTCATTAGCTTCAGATAGAGAGATCCTTTACAGAGAATTATCTAGGTATGCTGCTATTCTGTTTTCTTTTTTAAATTTTTTTTTAACCCTGGCTGAAATCTAAGTTTAAAAAATTGCTCAAGCCCAATGATTTTTATCAAAAATAAGTATGGGGAAGTGTCAGTTATGGCATCAGAAGTCAGAAGAATTTATATCTCACTTCAGATTTTTATTAGACTGTAGTCTCAGTGTATCTTAAAGATCTGCTCCCATCATTATTATTCTGTAATATGAGAATTACTTCCACTCTATTTAGGCATAACCACACAGGTTTTTTATCAGCCTTAATGGTTTAAATAATCATTCTTTAAACAATTCATGATAAACAGCTACTGATCTTGAAATCTGAGTATTTCTTTGTGTTTATTGATAATTGTGGAAGTGATTTCATTACCTACTTTGTAACTAAGTACTTAGGATTCACTAAGACTATTTTACAAAAGGATTTAAATATTTTGTGCAGAAGTATATACACATTGCAGGTTAAAAGGAGGTGCTGGAGAGAGATGCTAAAGATCTAACCATACAAAACAAAACAGCTAAACTGCAACCAAATATCTGTGGCTATGTACAGCTGTGTTCAAACAACTTTATGTAACTGCAGGGACAGACCAATAAAATTTTTACCAGGGCTACAGTTAAACAGGAGTCACAAGTAGCAAAAAAAAAAAAAAAAAAACCAAAACAAAAAAACAAAAAAAAAAAAAAAAAAAAAAACAAAAAAAAAAAAAAAACCACAAAACGAACAAACCCATTGATGTTAATAGTATATTTTAACAGACTGCTTAAAGTATTTAAGTATTTTAGTATTAAAGTATTAAATAGTATTTATATATGTATATAAATATATTATATATGTATATTTTTATATATATATAAAAATATATTATTTAATTGAATTATTTAGTATTAAAGTATTTTAGTCCCAGAAGATGCTGTCTAGGATACTCAGGATGTAAGAACTTGGGCATGTTGTGGAGGTGTCTGAAAATACTTATTTTTGGCCTGATTATATAAGAAGAAGCTGTTGTCAAGATGAGAATGTAGTTTAACTCTATCTTTAGAAGTTAAGGTCTGCAGTTCAGCAAAGAATTAGCCATGAATGTCTCTTATGTAAGTAATCACATCAGTTTCAGTGGAACTGTACATATGCACAGAATAACTATAACACCAGTTCTTCTCAGCATCATGAATCTTATCATGATGGACATTTTGAAAAATCTATCATAATGGAAGCAGTATGATCACATTGGTATATAATTTAGCATTTCTTTTTGTTCTTTTAGCCTGATATTTCAATAACCCACGGTCTAATGTTCCTCGAATTCTTTCACAAAATGTGAGTTTTCAGAAAGGCCATGAAAGGGCCAAAGGAACCTTGTGCAAGGGCCTGACTGATAGGTACCACATATATTCTACTTCTCAAAAAGATTATCAACATCTGGCAGCCTAGTGAACTTTGTAAAAATAAAAAAGATCTAAAATACGACAACATCGGTCATCATACAGCTCAGAAAATGAGTCTTGCCATTTATTGTATAACATTTATATTGGTAACAGTACTAGAGAGTAGTAACTTATCACATTTCTTATTGAATTTAATAACTATAAGCTCTGACATTGTTTTACAGGGACTTAATTGACATAAAAGCAAAAACATAAGTTAATAGGTCAGATAAATTTAATATTTATGCAAAATTAGTGTTTCAAATGTTCCAATATCCTTCACTCAAGTACAGTGTAGAGAAAAGAATCACTCTTTAAGTTGCCATTACCTTAGTTCCACAATAAAATGTAAGTTAATTTTAATGTAAGACACTGACTCTGCATGAAAATACTCAAATTCAGCATTAAGTACAAAGGTAAAGTCTGTTATTGCTTTAAACCTGCTTCTTGAAATGTATAAATATATACACATATGAATACACATATGCATGTATGACTTATTTAAATGCATAACAATTAAATAAACTGGAGATAGAGAAGTTGGCTTCTTAAAAGAACTACACTTGATGAGATATTGTGTCCCTACTACTGCTTTCTGAAGGACCAAATCAACACATTATTTTCAGTTTCAAAAAGAAACAGCACCACCTTGTATCCTAAAATAAAGCTACAGCTATTCAGCTGGTCTTAGTGGCCATGTAACATATATAGAAATATGCATACAAACATAGCTATTCACAAAAAAAGTGTATATATTTTTGTATTAGAAATGTCAAAACAGGACATTTAGCCTTGAAACCTTGGTTCAAGATGAATCTAGCTTTAGAAGAATATTATTACATGGAATTCTATGAGTATTTGAGCTAAAATATGTTTCTTTTCATTACTGAAGGCCCATCAAATTTTGCTGTTTGTAAAACAAAAGAGGTTTTACAATTAGGTTCAATTTGCATTATCCATGGGAACATAGTGCTTGGTTTTGTTAGCTAAATGGTGATAGATGTAAGTAAAAAAGTTTCCAAAAAATCTGTATAAATTATTCATCAGTGATATTCAGTAGCTGATACTTGCTGTGCTGCACTATGAATGTTTGTCATTGAAAGCAGAGATAATGCAATCTGATGAAGGTAACTAGCTGTCCTCTACTGAGTAAAAAACCCACATTTATATGGGGTCCACAGCTGAAAAATTATTTTTCCTAATTGCATAGTGAAAATGGAATAATATATTAAAAGTAAATTATTTTCTATTTGTAAACCACTCTTAATTTTAAAAGAATTATATTATATAAATTGAATTGTTTGCAATTAATCTTTGAGAGCATTTGCTAGAGAGAACTATTTCCTCACTTCTCCCTAATGTGTCATGATTGCTAAAACAAAGATGGTTAGAAAACTGTCCTTCAATTAGATGTATTTTTATAAGGCATTGAGTTAGTCAAAAACCTAAAAGATCCCTTAGTGGAACTGATTAAAACTGCAGTCAGGTACCAAGTAATGTCTTGTTTTGTTTCCTCTCCATTGCTTACAATGTCCTGCAGAAGGCAAGAGATGTTTTCTTCCACTACAGAGTTTGATTTTTCTCCTTCTAAATGCTGATTTTTCCTATGTCAGTCAAATTCCAATCTCTAAGAGTAAAATTTGACTGTTATTGGAGCTGACTGAACTAGTGAAAAAAAATGTAATCTTTTTTAATAATCAGAAAAGTGTGTGGATTTGACCTCAACTGTTGTTAATATCAACATTTTTAAAACCTTGGTATTTGTATCAAAACCTAGTCAATCTCATGCATATAAATACTTTTGGACAAATTCTTAGGCACATGATTTTCTGAAAGGTCATTTTCATGAGACCTGTAGAATATGTAAGTTTGAACTTGAAGGAATGTTGAAAAAGCTGGAATTATGATATCAACATAAATGCAAGTGCTGACTTTATTTTTCAGAAGGCAAGGAGTGGTCAGAATTGATAGAGTAGGCATATTCATGAGTTAGCAACCTGTATGATATACTAGGGGAAAAAAATTGTATTTTTGATTTCCTGACATGCAGAAGTTAACAGAAAACTGATCTGGCATGTACACAAACAGTTCAATGAACACAGAAGGACTCTGGGAAAATTTGGTATTACTTCTAAGTCATTCAGTTAAAAAGGTTAATAGGAAAGCAGTATTGAACATGAAATGAGAGATTAGAGTAAAGAAGGAGGTTAAATATAGTCGGAAAGGGAGATACAGGAGAAGAAATAAAGATATAGATAGATAGATAGATAGATAGATAGATAGATAGATAGATATAAATATAATCAACATTTTAATTAAAAATCCCAAGAACCACAGTTGTGGCATCATCTGAAACAGAGAATGATTTCAGAGCCTTAGAACATTCACTGGAAGTACAGCTACATAGACCAATACCTGATGCTTTCTGTATTTTCCTCTATAAACTTTCTTTTTATACATTGCATATTATTTTATTATTTGGGGAGAGATTTTTGTTGTTGCCAGTTTTTAAACTTGCAAGCACTTTAAGAAGGCTCAAACAGGCCACTGTTGCCTGAAAAGTGCTCGATGAACTCAAGCTGCCCTTCACTGCTCAGTCTCAGGACCCAGTCATGAGCTCTCTCATGTAGAACCACTTAGAAGCTGCTCCATTTCTGTGCCCAATGGAAGTGGAAGTGCTATCCCAAACCAGTACATAACTCTCCTCAATATCCATAAACCTATAGCTGTTGTCAGAACAATCCTAAAACGTGTCAAGTAGGAGAAAAAAAAATATTCACCAAACCGAGTGACAGTGACAAACATAACTAAAAAACCAGAAACCTGACACAAATGGGTTCTTTCTCCTTTTTTGTAGGAAACAGTCAGGGAGATCATATATTCATCTGTGACAAGATTATTTTCCTGATTGCAGGACTTCTCACACAGTGGATCCAACAGGATGGGACAAAACCCTTGTATAAAATGTGGATATATTAATGCACATCCAGGAGCAACAGTTGAAGGTACTGGACAGCAATTGACTGTGTCAATTTTATAATATTTTTGTAAAGAATGCAATTCTGTAAGACACACTTAACCACATTTAGATTTATGCTGTAATATTTCTACAATTCATACTTTGCAGGAGCAGAGCTCTCAGCTTTCACAATGAAACCCACCCTGCCTCTTTCAGTAAAAAATCAAAGGTATAGGGGATATAATAAATCCCTTACTGTGTATACTTTCAGTATTTTAAATAATTGCTTCTTTGTTAAAGCATATTTACCCATAATAATGTCTCCAGCATCCATTAGGATTTAGTCATGATTCTGAGACTATAATTAAGCATTGCCACTTTATATTTTGGAAAAATTAAGCCATTTCTAAAACATGGCATGATATCATATAGTTTCTGTGGGTTTTTTTTTTCCATTAAGTAACATATTTTTGAGATTTTTTTATATCACTGAAATTAGTTTCTATTACTGATTTTTCTCAATTATTGATAAATCTTACTCTATATTGATAACATTTATTAGCTAACAAGTTATTTTTGGGCTAGTAAGCCACTAAATATAAATAAATGTAAGTACTATGTTTCCAGTAGCCTGAACCAAAATAGGAAAACTGGGACAGATGCATTCTTTTATCTACAGTCTTTTAACAAAAAAAACATTCAAGATAATGGATAAAATACCTGTTGGAAAAGTGGAATAAGAATTTTCTGAGGCTGAACCAATGATGCTAATACAATATTGTGTTTCAAAACAGTTGCACGTTAACTTGTGTTTACTTTTGTTTACACTAATTAGTAGCCTACAGACGATGTTACTGCTTGTTTTGATTCTATGATATGCGTTTGATTAACAGCAGAAACATACACAGATTTTTTTTCTTTAATTAATCAATCCCTTAACAATGTGATTCATGCTCTTATTTATGTATATGTATACAGAGAGTATCTTAGTTGCAGGTGGTGGCATAATCTACCTCTTCTAGTGAGGTGTAAAGTGTGAATCTTCACAGAACTGTATTTTTCATAGTCCTTACACAAGCATCCATCCTGCTCTTGTAAATGAGTAAAAGTGGCTGCAGAGGCCCATGGTGGCATGGGAGAGCAGTTCACAAGGAAATACACAAGTCTGGGGAACTCCAAGCAAGTGAAGGCAAACATTTTGCATCCCTTCTCAGCATCTACTCTTTGAGTAGTAAAACATGAATTCACAGCTCTTAATGTGTGCAGCTTCAGTTTCCTCTCCATGTACAGTTCATTCCAATGTGAGCACTTGACAAAAGACCTAGCTGATTTTCTGGGTTTTTTTCTCTCCAATACTAGACACAAAAAAATAAAAGGTTAATAGGAGGAATAATAAGAAATTGATGCAACAATAATTTCCCTTGGTAGAGAAGTTCCACTTTATCTTTTCTTATAAATTCATTATATTATTAGTTTGATTCCTGTATGAAATCAAATCATACTGTATAAAAAGAAAAAATAAATGCAAATTTGAAATTGGAACAAGCCTTAGATTTCAGAGGTGGTTTGTGTGCTTTTGGTATTTCTCTCTTATCAGGCTCTGGCAAGAAGCCCAAGGTCTGAGTAGTTTTTTACATTTTATTTATTAAAATACTCTGGAAACAGATTAACTTCCTTTGTGCATTATTTATTATTGTTTCACCTGCCATCAAGAGGAATAGCATGCAAACTGATGAATATACTGAAGGTGGCCTACTTTCAGTATAATGAAACCACAGATGCCTGTCTTTCAACTTTTGCAATGCTACTTCACAAAACACACCTTTTTGAGCTCCTACAGAAAAATTACAGTGAGGAAATAATTGCATGAGGAATCAAGAAACTCATCTTTTTCTCCTGGTTTGATAGTTGAGACTGCTCTTGGAGTCAAGTTCTCTGCTATTTGTGAGTGAGGATGAATAGGAAACGACAAAAGAAGTTCATTTTAAGATATAAACTGATGGGGATACAAAATATGTTAGAATTTCTATTAAAAAAGTTTTCTGTGCTAAGGAACCAGATCTTCTTTCTGAGGCATTCATTTCTGCTCCCTGGTTCTCTGACTTTATGTACATGAGATCGACGAGAGAAAATTACAAGGAATAATAATTACCTAATGGGAGAAAGTTTCCACTGATCACAAGCATGCTGCCCTCATCACAGACTAGCAATACTTGTTAAAGTGAAAATTCCAAAAGATGTAATGTACATCCCTCTATTTGGAGTTATTCCATAAGTCAAGTCACTGTTCAGCGTTTGTCCTTATGGTAGGTTTAACTTTTCTCTTTATATCATGGCAGATATATCACACTTTGCTTGATTAAAAGCAAAATGAATAACCCAAGGAAAATCAAACTTTACTCTATATAAGCATATTGTGGCTGTTTTATGTATGCTGCACATTTAGCTTTTATGCTGCTTTTTCCTTCTCAGAAATCAATCTGCCTGGTTTGTAATCATTTCAGTACTTCTCTCTCTCTGAACTACCTGCCTAGAAAAACTCTTAGAGCTGTCCATATATTTCTAGTATCAAGATGCCTGAATTTAGCCTGGAATTCCTGACATGACCTGGTAAAAGCTATGCAGAGATTAGCACTTCATTTCTGCATGACTTCATCCTTTAATGCAAGCAGACAAAAAGTCCCACTTGCCATTGTCCCTTGAGATGCACTGCAAGAGTTCATCTACAATTTACTGTCCCCAGTCGCCCTAGAGTCTCTCTTACTGTTCTCCCTTTTCAACTTTATCCTTCATCTAGAATATTGTAATTCAGATAAATTCATGTATGAAGAAACTGAATTTTTCAGGAAGCCATACTTTTCATCCAACTTCACTATGATTTCAGAAATATTTAGTTCTCCTTGTTTTTTGGAAGGCTTTTTTCTTGTATATTTTTCCCCCTTCATTTCTCACAGCCTGTCCCTTTCTTAAATATGCTTTTTCAGAAGTGTCATTTATTTAATTGACTGCAGAGCTCAGCCATGGTGGGTCAGCTGGAATCAGCCATGTCTGGCACAGGACAGTCCTGGCCATTCCTCACAGAGTCTGCTCTGCAGACCTTGCTGCCAATACCTGAGCACAAACACCCAATACACCAAGAACCAGAGACAGGTTAAAAAGATGAACAGCATAATGATAATGAGTGAAATATTAGTGTCTAGAGATTTTCATTGTTGGATTTTTTAAAATCAGAATATTATACTAGAAATAGGAAGAGAAGTCAAAGAAAGAGGGAAAGGCAGAAAAGAAAGTGAAAGAAGTAAAAAGAAGAAAGACAAATTAATGGAGAGCTTGTGATACTCTGAGCAGAAAGGATTTAGAGGAAAATGTTAATCAGTAAAAGAAAGGGAATGATACATCCACCTTCTTTAGGAAAAGAATGGAAAACTTCAGCCCCAGGTCTAACTGCGAGAAAAGGCAGGAGGTGGCAAAGAAAACTGGTTTGCATTCTTAAATACATCACCTCTGAGCAAGTGTTTGCTGTAATAAGTAGAATAAATAACCTACATTACAGAAATTTATGTTTTCCCTGCTGCTCTCCATCACAGTTGATAGATGTTCCCTTTAGATTTTCAAGTCTTTTTAGCCTACACATAAAACCAGACACTTTATTAAATTTTACCTGTTTGTTCTCTTTTAAAGATAAAAGTAAATGTACTTTGATAGTAACATTCATGTTAGCATGCCCATATGCTCGTGGATACACAGGTATTCCTTACAAATAAGACAAATTAATCTCTGGGGGGGTTCTATGGGAAAATAATGTGTAAAATATATAGAAAACTGTATTAAACATCCAGACATGATATTTCCACTTTCCATAAGCATTTTCAACAGTTCTTTTTTGTTTACTTATTTTATTTTTTCCTCTTTTCAAGTCCTGCATTTCTTTCTGCTTTGCTTGCTATCCTCAATTTGAAGACTTTCTCTCTGACAGCTATTTATCCCTTGATTCTTTGTGTAGGCAACCTGAAACAGGATTAACAGATGTTCCAGGCTCAGAAGATGTTTTCAGGACTAGTTGATCTTCCCAGATTCTCAGATGTAAGTGTTTCTTGGATAGAAAATCAGACAGCAATATGAAGGTAATGAGAACAATATTATAGAGCTGTTTTATGTCAGCAGGCAGGAGTACACATGCAAACGTACAATTTGAAAGATGAAATGTCTTACAGATGGAATTTGACTGGGAAGCCTGGAGCCTCTTACTTCTGATCCCAGATTAGCAAAAGGTATTTTGGTCTGCTTAATGATTAAAACAGTAGCATCATATTGAGATTTAAGATGTTCTAATGTTTTTGGAGAGAATAGTGACTTAATTGAACTATTTTTCCCTCTCAGTTCTTTATGGAGAAGTTACCTGTGACTATAATTATCATCAATATTTCTTTTACCCTGTGACCTGATAAAATACACACAAATGCTTCTTTTATAGTGGGGAATTTTAATGTAATGACAAATTAATTTTATTATCCCATCCTACCAGTGAAAGGACTCAGGTATACAGCATGGGAGTGAGGCATCCAAAGATATGCTGTAGAATAATCATACAAGTCATAAATTTGCTTAGGTATAATCATAAAAATAATAATAAAGGTCCATATACTCCTCATTTTCACCAGTTAGAACCAAAAAAAAAAAAAAAAAAACCAAACCAAATCAAACAACAAAAAACCTCATCAACCAAAGAACCACTACTGTTATTTCATAATGCACTACCTAGTTTACTACATTTCAATATGTTCGAGAACTGAGCTCACATCAACTAACACATCTTCTCAGGGGAGTAAAAAGCTCCAGTCCAGGAATTGGTAATGCATACCACAGTGCTGGAGGCTATGCATGCAGTTCTTTATGACGTGGAGGATTAATGGCATTATTATTTATATTCACTGTAAGAGTAACTGTACATGAATATAATAGTGGATAAGTAGCCATTGGCTTCTTCATCCTAAACATAAAAGATGTTGTTTACCATCTCTCATTTTCACAGTGTGTTGCTCTGTAAAACAAATAGCATAGGCAAAAAAGACATCTTGAAATATATACATGTATTTTCAAAGCACAGCAGGGAGAAGGAAGGTCACTGAACAATGTAATTGATGGCAGTAGCAAAATGTTTTCTAACCTGAAACATTGCTAGAGTGTGTTGATCACAAATGCCAAATCAGATCAAAGTATAGAAATGCAAGGTAACACCCTCTATTGTTCATATTGATTGCATCAAAGGAAATAGAATGCAAATTAAGAAAGCTTTGATGAATGGATAGGCAGCCAAAAGAAGTACAATAAAGTGTTGGATTTCTCCTTCCCAGCAGAAGCATACACTGTATTACCCAGCTAATCAAAATGTGCAGTGCATATTTCGGCAGATTGAAATCAATTGTAACATGAGATAGCCTTTTATTTTATTCATCTTGACTCTACTGAATGATTACCTTCTGCTGTTCAGCAACTTTCAGAATAATGCACAACTCAGTGGACTTAATGCTTGTGTGTTGAATCTTTGCTTTATTTACCAGAGGCTGGTGGTGCAGAAGACTGCGGCCTCATATGCTGCCTTGAAGGATATGTGGGTCACAGCTTCACCAGACAAAACTTTGGTTTCTGTGCCTGATATAAAGTTTGCACAGTGCTGGAACCTCATTCTTTGTCCTTACAGTGGAGAACAATGCTTTTTACCTTTTTTGCACTTCTGCCAGCCAGTTAGTGGAACACCACTGATCATGTAGTTTCACAAAAGAGCAACAGGCTCCACACATTGTAGAAAAAAGAATAAATCCTGCAAAAAATATGGCCAAATTACTGGCAGCTGAGGTGCACAGTGAAATGTAGTCAATTAATGTGATCACTGGAAATCATAGTTACAGCTTGCTGTGTAAATAACAGTTTATAACAATAAATAGCAATACAAGTGATTTGTTTTAGCAGTGGTATAAACTGCTGATGGTAGTCCATGTACTGAAGTGTGGAAATTTTGCTGGTAAATATACATCAGAAAAGAATTGTTTAACCACTAAGGCAATGCTTTAAGTGACATACAAATAAAGGAATGACTAGATTCAAATTGGCAGGTTGACAGAACATAACCAACCAAAGAAACTCAATGTCAGAGGAAAAAAAAGCCAAAATATATACAGAAATTAATGAACTGTGATATGTTTCTAAACAAAAATCTAAACAAATATCTATCATGAGCCTCTTGAGTTGTACTCACAGGTATTATAGCCTCTTAAATTGAGTAGTCTCTTTATCCCAACGATATCTATAACCAAATAATTACAATTTATTTTTTTCTTTTCCACAGCATACTTCCCAATTAAGTCAGCAGTCAAAATTCAGAGCTTCAAATTAAAATTTTAATTTGCTCTAGTTAATGGAAAGAAATTTCCCTAGACAAATGTGTCCATTGTTTTTTTTTTTTTTTAATAGTAGGCACAAGACCCAGGCCTCTCTATGAAATCAATGCTGCTCCTGGTACCCCTTGGCTGTCCTGCCTGGACCCATGAGTCACCTTGGCAATTAGATACAAGAAAATATTCTTTGGCAGATGAAACAGCCTGTATAAATTTCATGTTCAGATGTATTTCAGTGCTCAAATGGACAAAGCTCTGAGTGAAGGACAATCCCATATTTCAGCCTAGAAGCTGACTTTGATTTGAGTGAGGTGGTGTTGGAAGACACAACTAACTACACAGAGAACTGGCAAAAAATTCCATGTGTGTAAATTAAAGAGAAAACTCAGGATAGCCACGATTTCCAGCATCTGGTTTTAGAAGGAACGGTTGAGTCTGCTTATAATGCCCTAAAAGTTGTACTCCAGAATCAGCCATAGTTCTATCTTCAGTGGAATTGTAGTGATTTAAGCACTGCAGTGTAGGAGTTGGCTCAGTATTTGAGTATAATTACTTAGATAACTGCACCAGGTTTCTAAGTTACAAACACAGACCAGGAAATTTTAAAATTATTCTTTTCTATAACTAAGCATTTTTGCAGATCTGAAGCTTAATGACTACTTTCATTCGAAAATAATCTGTAATTATTAACACCAAAACTTAAAAAAAAACATCTCCAGAAGGAAAATTTTCTCTGTGTGAAATTGTAGGTAATTCTTTGTGTCTTGAATATAAGATGTATGAATTAAAGTCCTAAATATTGAGGAAAAGAGAACATAAAAAGACTTAGCTGATAGCAAGCATCAAGCTATCATAGATACCACATTTTATAATCTCCAGTTTAAAAACAACTAAATATTTTCATCCTAGTACTCTCTGAGAACAGATCCAAAATCTAAGTGCTCCACTGGTCAACAACATTAATCTAATTTTCAGCCTGGATTTATTCACATCTAGTTCAGACAAATTTGCCTTTGTGCCAAAACAATTCTTTAGTTTGAAGAGCATTTCTTCATTCTTTGGATATTTGTAAGCAAAGCCATTTTTCTCATCTTTGCTTGGCTAATCAAGCTAATCTTTTCCATTAAAAGGTAGAGTCTCCTAAGTATCTTCATAGCCCTTCTCCTGCTCTGTTTCTGTCTCAGTTTAGCTTTCTGTACTGTGTCTCATCAGGATTTTGCACAAGAGGGGTCTTATATAGCAGCAGCACTACCACTTGTCTTTTTTTTTTTAGCTTTTTTATTCAGTTCAGAATCAAATTTTGCATTTTTAGAAGTGAATGCCCTAGTCAGCTCTAACTGAGCCAGTGGATCAAGTAGAACACCTGAATACAACCCATATGTGGGCAAAGCTCACTGAACTTAGAGCACAACATTCCACTATGGATTATCAAGGGCCAGACCTGGCATTTTATTCTTTATCGTACCATCCCTTATTACTTCACTTTTAAAATGTTTTTGGGGTTTGGTTTTTTTTTTTTATTGGTTTGTTTGTTTAATTTTTAAATTTTATTTTATGAAGTCTGCAATCTTCTGCTTTGATAATGGCTTCCAATTTGGTATAAGTATTTAATCAGCACAGTATTTTGTCTCAAAAGGAGTTATTTAATAGGAAAGAGCTGAAAGACACTCACTTTGGAGACACCTCCAGCTGTCCTGTTTCAAAGCTTTACTGATGCCAAAAAGACTAGTTCAACCCTCCAAGTTCTATTAATTATCTGCATAGATAATCAGTTTTACTAAATTAGCTATGGGTTAGTTTGACATGCCAATCTGACACTGATAATCCGTATATAAGTTGCTTCAATGGACATTTAGATTTGATATAATGAAAAAATTCTTCACCAAAAGGTTTGTCAAGTGTTGGAATAGGCTGCCCTGGGAAGTGGTTGAGTCACCATCCCTGGAGGTGTTTAAAAGATATGTAGATGTGGCACCTGAGGACATGGTTTGGTGGTGGACTTGGCAGCGCTGGCTTTAAAGATACCTAAAAGATATTTTTCAGCCTAAATGATTCTATGATTTCTTTCTGCCGTTATCATCAATACTCAAACTGTGTTTTTCTTTCCCTTTTCTTTTGTGCTATTCATTTTCATACCATTAAGAAAATACAATTCGGTTTAAAGTTCAGATTTTATTCCCTTTATTTCTGCCCAAATGACAGGTTCTTGCTGATTTGGTCTTTCCAAAAATATATTCCAAATCTGAATTTCAATTTTTTTTCCTCCTTACAGCATTGGTTGACTGGCTTCAGTAGACTCAGGAGTTATAATTGTTGAAGATTATAATTTAAATTCTTTCAATATTGTTATGCCAATTAAGAATAAAGCATTGTTCTGCTCTTATATTTTTCTGGAGGATGAATTCTCTTATGACCTCAAGTATATACTTTTCTTTTCACATTAAATTCTACCAAATTCAACAAACATTATTACATTTTAATTGAGAAAAATACTAGTCTAGTTGAAAAATAGAAATACAAAAAAAGTAGTACTTTTGAATGAGTACTACCCATTTATGAATCATGACTATAGGCACAAAACAACCATTTGTTTTAGTTAGTGCTAAATGAAAGAAGAAAAAAAATATTCTTTCTCAAGAAAATGTGCCCTCTGTATTAACAATATGTTTATAGTTATATAGTTTGCTTAATGTCAGAAAAAGTCTAAACACATCTATCATTATTACTTGTAGTGGTTTACAGCTTAGATCGTCTGTCATAGTATGTGGTTATTATACATCAAAGGTCAGATCTATATCAGGAAAATGGAAAATCCATTTTCTGTGCATCATATTTTTTAGCACTTGACTTGTTTCAGTCCAAAGTGTTTAATGTGAACTTTTACAATATAATTATTCATGTTAGAAAATATACTTTTAGAAGTTTGCTGAAGGTAATATACAAAATGCAATGAACATTAAACTCTAGTGGGCAGTTTGCTAAAAAAAGAATTCTCTCTCCACGCTAACATGAGGTGAGTGTATTGCCCTGTGATGTTGAAAAGGAAGAGGAGCTATGTCAAGAAGGCTAGAAATAAACAATCAGCTGTAAAAATACACAGGCAGCAAATAGTGGCTTCCAAGCACTTGCAAGCTAAGAAGAGTTCACTTCTGCTATATGACAAAGGGCATTTAAGTATAGAAATACCAGCAGAGTGATGGTGCTGCAAACCAAGATACCTGCGTACTTTGGCAGATTAGTCAGCTGTTTGTGCAGTTGCTCGTTGCCTATGGGACTCCAGAGGATTAATTACACTGTGGCAGCAGAACTCTTCGTTACTTAGTTTTGTCTGTACTAGTAATTGAGTGAGCAGCATTGAACAGTGGTGCTGCTGAGACCACAATAAAGACAGACAGCGAGGGACAGGCAGCTGCTGTCAACACAGCCTACAGACCACAGTGCCGTCCCAGAAAGGGGAACTGGGGAGCAAATCACACATTTTCCCTGAGTTTAAGGTTCAATTCTGTTGCTCCAAGATAAGTTGCTCTGGTTAATTGAAAGCAATTTATGTAAATAGAGTAATAAAGAATTCTAGATGGTGCCAGAATCGTTATTGTTTTAATCCAAAGTAGAGCACCTTAGGCCAGATCATCCCAGATCTGGCCCTTAGGCCAGATTTGCACAGTGCAACTACATGGACAGTATATGAACTTTCACCAAATGAGAATCGAAGGAGCTGAGTTTAGGAGCTATGACTCTTTGGCTCAAACCCAGAGTATTTTAAATTTTACATAACACTTAATTGAATAGTCTTCATGAGGATGTTGGTAAGCTTCTCTGCACAGATTCAGGACAAATGATCCCTTTATTAAAGAGTATAAGTTTTTTTTAAAGTAGAAACAAAAACTCTTATAATTGTTAATTATAAGTATTTATTTATATATTATGCAAATGTTTCAGTCTATGGTGTCCAATCCGATGCTGTGATACATGTGAGGTACATAGGATGGACAGAATACTTTCTAGTGAATTTAATCACGTTCATAGTATAGAATTAGAATTAGAATATAGAATTAGAACCACAGAATGCCTTCTGAGATTGCTTAATCCCCATGCACTTTGGATTCGTCCTGTCCCTCTTGCCAAAAAAATTCAGCTATTTCTAGAGAGCTTCCTTAATTGTAGATTGTCTATATATACTTAATTTATATACAATATGTCTTCTGTCCTTGTGCTATCATTTTAAAATCTATTATAAGTACAGTTAAAATAAAACACTGTATAGAAATAATAATAATCTTTTTTTAGCAATCTCAGTTTGCTTTTGATTAGTTGCAGTATAACTTTAGGTTCAAGACCACATACTCTTGACAGTCTTCATTTTGATAGAGAAGTATCACAAAAGAGCCACAGAAAAAGTTTTGAAAAATACTGAAAATCTTGCAGATCCTGAAAATGACTGGAAGATAGTGGCTTTATGGAGGACTAAGGATCACAGGCATGCAGCAGACAGTGGAAAACTGTTGGATGTTTGATGAAATAGCAGTCAATCAAGGAAGGAGAGAGAGGCTATGGTATCTATTGCACCAGATGGCAGAATGACTCAACAAGTACTAGGCCCATTGTACTTTATATGAAAGGAGATTTCAAACAAAGAACAAAACCAGAATTTCTGTTCTTGACTTTTCAGAAGCCAATAGTATCTATTGCAGAAAACATCAATATATTTTCCTACCTGTATTGTTAGGTAATTCTAAAGTCACTTTGTATTAAAAAACCCAGACATGGGTACATCATAAGGCTGCACATGCTGACAAGCATTTTGTTAGTTTCCAATTTATTTTGTACTTTGTTTTTTCATTCTGAGTTTGTTAATATTTTTTTTTTTTATTTTTTTGGATTTTTTCATCTTTGCACCAATGTTTTATCACTTCTGTATTCATATGCACTAGAAGAAATAGATGAAGAATTTTCACGTGATGTCTGGCAGCAAAGAAATGAAAAGCATCACACTGCAACAAATTTAATCTATCTTATAGGCTAGGTATAAAGAGGTATTATAACAGGAAAGAGATGGTATCTAATGTACTGTGAAAAAGTAATGTCAGGAAGAACAGTTTAAAACTCTTCAGATTCCCTTTCTCTACATCAAATGGGGCTTTTACTCTTTCAAAGGCATATGCTTTTTCAGTCACTCCTTTGAATGCCTTTGCAAGACTGAAAGTGAGTACAAAAATTCTTATATGTGATTAAAATTATTTTTTCTTTAAAACCTCTTCCAAATTAGCAGAATTTTGTAAGTTTGTGAGCTACACATTTATAAAGACACTTGTATGGAATTCTAGTGCTCTAATAGATACAACCAACTTACCATTTTCACTTGGAAATAATAAATTTTTATTTCATCTCCCATTTTTTACAGCTACTAAAAAGTAAATTCTGAAAATTGCTCCAGTAACTTTGCAAGCTGTACCTACTTGAGTATTGATCTTTCTAGAAATATTTCAGGTGTCTCATTCTCTCAGTTGAAAAAATTACAATGTCAGCCACAGTTTTCATAAACTGGAATCAACAAATACCATTAGTATCTTTTTTTAGTTTTTTGATTATGGCAGCTATTCTCAAAGCTGCAATGAAGTGAATCATCAAGGCAGCAAGGATACATGGGGCTGATGAGAACTACTACAACAAAGACATCTAAATTAAATAAGTAGGTAGTGAATTTCAGCTTGTTTTGTAGGTCTTGGCTTATAACATATGGCATCAAGCATAGGGGCTCATGGCAGGGAAGCATGATAGTAATTAGATGACTAGAAAAAGTAACTGGGTTCAGTAAGATAACAAACACAATGATTTCTGGCAGAAGATCTGAAGGGAGGTGTTTAATGTTGTTATCTCCTCTTCTCTCCTTTAGAAGTGCAAGCCTTTGATCAGTTTTTCATAGGTGTGAGGTTAAAGAATTTTTATACTATGAGATTTCACAACACTATTTTTTTTCCTGTCGGAAACTATTTACATATGGTATCTTCGAGTTTTTCTCTCTTATATATTAAACAAACACACAGATACACATATAAGAACACCTATTTTCATAATATTTTCTCTGTGATCATTAATAAAGATGAACATTTGTTTTTTCCCACAAACCTTTGGGAAGTGGCTGATGGGAACAATCCCCTGAGTCTGGAAGTTTGGCTTATTCTTGACTCTGAAGAATCTGTCCTATACTACTCCATGAATAAATATCTCAAAAATCCATAAAGAAAGGTTAACATAAGTTGACTCCAGAGCACCAGAGCAGAGCTCAGAAGTTATTTGAAATTAGTTCTCTCATGCCAAGTACTTCACTTTCTCATGTATGGTATCAAACTGAACTATTTGCTTTGTTACATAGACAGCACTTTATTTTTCATGAATATTAGTGACTTAACCCTACCTAATTTTTTAATTTTTAAAGGAAAAACAGATCTTTCTCAATGAGCTCATTGAAGAAGAAACTAAATTACCTGGCTTGTGCTAGAGATAGCTCAACTGTGCTATCAGTTGTGTTGTGAGACATGGAAGTGGATAACTTCATGTATGTGATGTAGCTAAACCCAAGAAGATATGATTTCTATTTACCTCAGCTGTTTTACCAAATGTGTCAATTTAGCATTAAAATAGATAAATAAAATCTCTTTAGTACTGTAGGACAGGGTAATTAATGAAATTCATCCATGTTTTTCCTTATGATATTTTATATGTCTGTTTATATGTTCCTACACTGGCTAAAGTCCTGCAATGTACTGTACTTCATCTTTATTATTGGAAAATAACCTGAAAACAGTGAATGTTGTGACCCCTGGGAGCAGGAGTATATCAATAGCCAGTGAAGAACAATCTGCATGCTTGCAATACAAAGGATATATTGGTTGTGGGGAGTTTACCCAAATTAATTGTGCCAGCCAATAAGAAGACACCATCAATTATTAGTTGAGCTTGAAAAACATTGGTGTTATGAAAAACAGACTTCTTCAAACAATAGAGTAAATGCTCATATGTGGAAGAGAATTATAGTCAAACAGAAGTAACTGTGAAGTATGGCAGCTATATATTTGTTTAAAACAATTATGATTTATTAAAACAGATAAAATAAGAGTCAAAATAGAATTAATTAATAAACAGAGAATCTAGTAGTAAGTAAAAAGTGCATATTTTAGAAGTTTATGCATAATACACAGCAAGATAAAAAAAAAACTGAATCAGAATATCTGACTATTGTTTTGACATCTCTTGAAATGAAAAGAAGTTTTGATGATGACTGAAAGCAGTGAAGAGCAAAAGCTGAAAGAAGTAGGAATGATTTCCTATGAAGAAAGAAGTCAGCTTTTTTTACAAAACTCTACCATAAATACAGCCAAAAGCAGCGCTAAAGGCACTTTCTGCTTTGGAGCAAATGGTGGATGATAGAGATCAGTTGTAGGAAAATGAGCCAGAGGTTACAAGCTGAATTCCATGTTCCCATGAAACAAGAACTGGAAGAAAACTGACATTATAAGTAAGCTCTGGAAATCCTCTGCAATGAAACATGCATGCAATAAAGAGTGATGTCATACACGGTCATCCTAGTCACTGCCAGCTTTGGTTCATATTAGCACACATTGATTTACCACTCCCGTCTTTGTGGGAAGAGGTGTCTCTCACTGAAAACCTGCAAATTGTATAAAAACAAATTGAGCTGTAAGACTAAAAAATTGCTTCAACTGTCAGCTCAAAAGCTGTTGTAAAAGAGAAATTGTTTAATTTCAAATTAATTTATTCATGCTCTATTGCTCTTGGAAAGAAAACCAAAACCACCTGCAGCTAAGATACATAGGAAGCCAAACAAAAAAATAGATATAGTTAATTTGCTCTTGGTTAGTAATTTAGCTGAATTTCACATATCAAATTTTGTGTTCAGTGTCTGTAGCAGTGCAATTCCAGTAAAACAATCTGTTTAATAATACCAGACCCAGGAACAGGCTTGGACTTGGTGTGTCCTCTAAAAAGAAAGTTAAGGAATTTGATTTTCAAGCAGCTCAGTAGCAGACCATCAACAGAAAATTAAGTTTCTCAAAAGTTATTACTTTTACAATGCTATCCCTAAGTGTGGGAAATTTCCCATTTCCATAATTGAATTTTCATTTGATGCCATTATGGATAGTTCTGCAGAAGAAAATTTAATCCAGTTTAACCCTCTATGACATAAAGTATTCATTCATTTAAAACAAGACAAAAAACATGCTAGTATCAAATGTTAAATTGAAACCAATGCCAAAGGCAGAAAGGGATAAAATATACATATAATATTTTTAAAAAGAATTATTTAATCATATAACTTTTATGCAATTAGTAGAAAAAATAATTTAACTAAGCATAATTTGTCTTAGAACTGATCTGAATTTTCTTAATGAGAAATTCAATTCAAACAAACATCTGTTTTAGAAAAATCAGAAGGATTTTTACTTCTTGAAATACATCTGGAAAACAAAAATACATACCAACTTTCTATCAGCAAATGAAGTGCCTTAGAATACAGCATGGAACACTAACTGAAGCTTACAGAAATTAAACAATTTTGCATTTGCAAAATACATTTTAATTCTAGTCACTCAAACCAATATGGATGTAACTGTAAATCAATTAAATAAAAATATAACATTAACAGCAAAGGGTAACTACCATAAATTCCAAAGTACTGTAATGTTTGCCTTAATCAAACCATTATTAATGACAGAAAAAAAAAAGGATAAATAAAAGCACATAAAAGATGGATCACATGATCTTACACTTTATGACATGTATGCCTTGACTAATCTTTCTATTCTCTAATGCCAAATGGCTAATCCAATATTGTTCCTTCCCACCAAAGTATATTCTCCTATATGTTTCTGCGGATATCTTTTTTGTGGGAGATGTAGATGACAAGAATGCAATATACCTGTGAACAAGTACAGAAAAAAATCATTCCTTCTTAGGAAAAATAAGCTGGAAAGGAAGTGGAAGTAGACATCAAATTTACGTACATCAAAACTGACAAAAGCATGAGGACAGAAGGGAGGATCTCAAAGTACAGAATGACTGACCAATGGGGAAGAGCCATAGAATAATAGAATAATTTAGACTGGAAAAGCCCTTTAAGATTATCAAGACAAAGAGTTTACCCAGCACTGCCATGTCCCTAAGTGTCACATCTATTTTTCCTTGAAATACCTCCAGGGATGGTGACTCAGCCAGTCCTTTGGGAAGCCTATACAGACTCCTCTGCAGACCTTTCCTACCCTCTAGCAGATGAGCATTCCTGCTGAAACTGGTGTCACGTGTGAACTGACTGAGGGTGCACTCAAAACCCTCATCCAGATCATTGATAAAGATATTAAACAGAACTGTACCCAATGCAGACCCCTGAAGGACACCACTTGTTACAGGACGCCAGCTGTAAACAGAAGAGATAGCTTGAAAGTATTTGACTATGACTAAGTAAATATGTTCAAGGAGGGGAAAAAAAAAGGAAAAGAAAAAGGCAAAAAATGACTTCATATTCCAAACAATGGTAGGGACAAAATCAGAAAATATTTTGTAATTATTTTTTTATAATTTACTAATTCAATATATTTCCAGCAAATAATATTGTGAAACTATTGTAAATAGCCTGTCTACTTTCAGTTGCTGTAGTGTTATTCCTAAACTGAGTTTTCCCAAACTCTCTTCTGTGATCAGGTTCAAGTCACACCATATCCATAACATATCATCATTGAAAAATAAGATCCTACCTTGGAAATTAGTCCAACAACAAAACCTTTGAAGGTCAGGAAAGTCTTGTTCTGTTTGATTTGGTTTTAAATCCAAATGAGTTAACTGCTTTTGAAACTAAACCATAGCAAATCCAAAATTATTAAAGTAGTGATGGAAGTGCAGTAATTAGTTCCCAGTCCAGAAGACTGGAAATCTTAATGGTCTATATTAGGGAAAAAAAAATGTTTCTCTAAGCTTCACTCTAACCCACTGTCACACATGACCACACATAAAACAACGGTCATGTTTGTTTGTTTGTTTTTTTAACAGAGCACATTAACAGGGAATTGTAATAAGTGTATAATGATCTTTCGTTAAAGGAGAAAAAGCACAATTTCATGTGAAGAATCATATTCAAGGGACAAGCTAGTGTGTCAGTGATCATTTCTTCTTCAGAAATGAGCATTTTTTGCCACTTAATATGATGGACAATAGATATGGATCATACAACAAAATGCAAAAATGTTTTCTGAGTGCTTATTTAAAAGCGCATGAAAGGTTTATGCTTGGCAAGATGAACTGTCTACTGTTATTTAAAGCACCTAGAACCAAAATGCCTTTTTTCCTCATTCAACAGTGATAAGCCTGGATGTTTCCAAATACAAAATCAACTTTTCTTCCTCACATAAAAAATGTATACAATTAAATTAAACATATTTGAGTCTGCTAATCATTTTTATACATTTGCTCACAATAATAATACATAAGGACTTACTTGAACCTTTAGATACTTTAACCTTTTAGGGACTTAAATACTCCTCTGTCAAGTTCTGGGCTCCCACACCATGCAAAACTTTGCAGTTCTGGAGAGTGTCCAGAGAAGGACAATGGAGCTATTGAAGGGTTTAGAGACCATAAGAACAGCGGCTGAGGGAGCTGAGGGTGTTTAGCCTGGAGATGAAGAGTCTCAGGAGGGACCTTATTGCCCTCTACAACCACCTGAAAGGAGATTGCAGCAAAGTGGGGGGTCAGAGTCTTCTCCCAGGCATGTATGACAGAATCATGGAATCACAGTATATTCCGAGTTGGAAGGCACGCACAAAGATCATCATAGTGAAAGGAAAATAGGAAACGGCCTCAAGCTGTACAGGGGAAGTTCAAGTTGGATATAATGAAGAATTTCTCCATTAAAAGAGTTGTTAAGCATTGGAAAGGGCTGCCCAGGGAAGTGGTAGAGTCACCATCCCTGAAAATGTTCAAGCAATGCCTGGACATGGCATTTAGTGTTATGATTTAGTTGACAGGATGCTGTTCAGTTGAAGGTTGGACTTGATGTTCCTGAAGGTCTATTCCAACCTCAGTGATTCTATGATTTTATACACGTCAATCGTCTTAGATTTAGAAAAAAAAGGAAAGCAACAGACTTTACACTATCTTCATGCGAGAAAATTTTGGTTTTTTCTAATTTTGCTAAGGATAATCCTGTATGTATAACCTTTACTTAGGTATTAATTTCACAGAAACACAGAAGAGTTTCAAGGGACCTCTGGAGTCTGTCCAACTGCCTTGGTCAAAGCTGGATCAGCTAGAAGAGGCTATTGGAGCTCTGTGCAGTTGGGTTTTACCTGTCTCCAGGGATGGAGTCTCCACAGCATCCCTGGGAAAACTGTTCCAGTGTTCAATCCCCCTCACAGAAAAAAAAAAAAGGAAAACAGTTTCATATTCAGACAGAACTCTTTGTGTTTCAATTTGTGTTCTGTTTTTCTAGTCTCTAATTGACTGGACACCACTGGCAAGAGTCTATTAGTGAAAATAACAATAATTTTCTCAGTGGGAACAGGAAGATATAAAGTACACTTATTTGACAGAATTAGAATGATAAAGGTAACCTTTACGGGGAGCGAGAATAAAACAACACTGATGGATGGAATTAGCCCAAGAACAGTGCTGAGCTTACGTAGCCTGCTTCACAGTATATAAAACAGATTCTTCTTTGTTGAGGCCTTGTAAGGCCACAGATGCTACCTTGTCTCAAATTCTGGGCACCATATTTCAAGTCACTGTCAGTTGAAACAAAGCATGAGGAAAAAAATAGCAGTGAGAGGTCTACTGGCAGGCCCTCTGAGGAACAACTGAATGATCCAGTTTACTCACCCTGGGGTAGAGAAGACTACAAGAAAAAAGAGACAACTATAAGATGATATTCATGATATACACAATGCAGAAATACACTTTTTTTTCCTAAAGAGATTTGTTCTTCATGCCTGTGTGAGAAAAACTAGAATAACACTTTTGCATTGCAGCAAGGACGATTCAGATTAGATATTAGAAAAAATGTATCGTTTGCAAAGGTAATGGAGCAATGTATTAGATTGCTCTGGAAAGCATCACTCTCCAAAACTGCAAGCATGTGGAAATATATATTAGGAATGACATAAATATGGATCCCTGGTGAACATAGTCTAAATTGACCTCTCAAAATTCGCATACTATTATGAACCCACAATATTAAAATTGAATAAACATGCACTTATTAATTATACATGCATTTAAATTAAGCTAATCTTTACTGATTTAAAAATAAATTAAGAAACATCAATTTATCTCTTGACAAAAATGAAATTAAACACTGTTTAACCAGAGAAAGGGCTAAAATTGTTATGAATCCTTAAGAGTAAAACTTAAACCTGGATAAAATTCAGGAACTATAACTTATGTGATGTTTTTCTTAAGACCTGAACTAGAAATAAATTACTCCCTGAGGAACAGAATAATAACTGGAATCAGTTCTTTGTTGCAGAATTAAGGCAACACTGCTGTGTTGTTGATGCTGACTGAGTATTTTAAGCTTCCTTAATCTATTTCTTCCTAGATCTATGATTTATGACATCTGAGGACTGACCTTTAAATTTCCACCCTAACAAGCAGGTTTATTTGCACTCCTTGGAAATAAAAAATAAAGGCCTCCCGGCCAGTAAGTATTAACTTCTTTAAGCATACCACATTGTCTCACATACAGCCTCCTAGAAGATGTGACAAGAAACACTCTTTGAGGTCCAACTATTTCCTATTTTTCTAAAATAAATCTAATTTTTACAATCTAATGTACCTTATTTTGTGGCTTAACAGCTATTTTTAATGGCAGCAGAAAACTATCCTTTTGAATTAAACTGGATTCTGAAATGCAGTGCAGCAAGGAAAAACGTAGAATTATTTTTCTTGAACATGACTATGAAATAAACAGATCTATTATTCTTAGTTTGTCAAACACTACACATATCAATTGCCTTTCTACTAAAAAACTACAAATGTCAAAATTTCTCTTATTATCTCTTAAGAAATATGACATTGAAATTAATGAAAACACTTATTTAGTTAATTTTTTTATTATAGAAAAGCTGGACTTCTACAAGACAAATATTATAAACTTTGAGTCTGGGATATGGGGACTTGAAATCCACGTGTCTGCAAAAAATGTATGTCCAAATACATGTGGACTTCAACCAGAAAAAAACACGACCCTTAATTTTCTCTTTAGAGATACCAAATTGTGTTAATGTCACATCAGAATTTGAAGACAGTCATGTGATTAGATGCATTTCTCTAAATTGTAGTAAAAGTCGATATTGTTTTTTTGTCAGTTACTGAGCTACAGACACCTCCTAGAGAAATCTAAGTTTTGTCATTTTGTTGCTCCCAAATCTTCACTTCTGCTTTTAACTTGAAAAGGAAATAATTTAGGCCACTGAGATATGGTTCAAACCAATGGACAATGCAAATTCGTACAAAAAGATGAATCTCCAAGAGCACCACAGGGGGGAACTTACCTGCCATTATGATGATCCATAGCCTTTCAAAATGCAGATTCAGAATACCAAAACTAGAACAAGAGGGTTTGAGCTAGTAGCTGCATCAAACTCCCATCTGTGTAAATGAAACACAAAAAGGATCACAAAGCCCCTACTGTTATGAGTTTTGTGGTTTTACAGGCAGTGCCCTACTTCCCCTTCTTTAACAATGATGGTGGGTAGGTTGTCAGTAGGTAACAGAGACCTGACAGGTGGGGACAAGACCCTCATTTCTCTCTCTGCATACCCACATTAGGGGGAGACTGAATTACTCTTCTAAATCTACATTCGCCTCTTCAGTCCAGAAAAAGCCAAAGCTGCATCACTGGCTCGGTTTTCAGTAAATTTGACTGACATTTTTACCCTTACGATCAATTTGGCATCAATATCAACTATCTTTCTGAAATTCATTAATTTTATTTTAAAAAAGTACATGTAAGAAATACAAAAGGTGCAAGATGTTAAATCCACTCAGGCATATTGAATAAAATAGATATGAGTGCTAGTATTACAGACAATAAAGCAAAAGCACTCGACACAACTGTTCAAGTGCTTGAAATTTTAACAGTGGATTTACTAATAGAGTTTGATATTAATTACTAATATAATTACCAATATTATTTACTAATATATTGCTAATTCCAATTGGCATATTCTGTGATTCTGCAATTTGGTAATATACTAGCATAGTTTAGCACAGATGAAACAACACACTTTTGATTAGTTTCATGAAGGGCTAATGCATTTTGCCAAAGTGAAATCAAAATTATAATAGGAACAAAAGAAAATGAAGACACAAGGGATAATTTTTCCAAGATGATGACTTACCTGCAGAACTTTGTGCAAAATGAACAGACTTTCACCATTCTGCACTCAATATAGCAGTGAATTTTTAGAAAATGCATTAAATGAGGTTATCAAACCCATCAGAAGATGAGTGTGCACATACCCTCAAGCATTTAACATGTCAGATTGAGACAATTTGCAAGAATGTGTGCTGAAAAATGAGTTAGCATTTGTTTTAATTGGATCAATAGGTTACGGAAATGGAAAAAAAGATAACCAGCACTTTCCATATTTGACTGAAGACTAACTGCAGTAGGAAAAAATCTTTTCAGATATTTGGTCTTTAGGACACTAAGTGACAGAAAGAGACTTGCAAACATGTGAATCCTAGATGTGACAGTGACATACAAATGCAGACCTAAAAGGAATTGGCAAAATAAAATTACTTTCAGACAAGCATGTAACACATATTTATTCCAGCAGGATTTTTGAAAATGAACTTGCTGATCTCATCACTCAAAAAGTGTATTTCTAAAAATTTTTTTACAAATAATTAGAGTTTAAGGATAAAATAGAGGTTCATCCAATGACTAATTAAACTGACAGAAGTATTCATCTGACTCATTGGTTAGTCACAGTACTCCAAGCAGTAAAAATAGTGTCTCATTAGTCTTTTAAGCATTTATTCCTTATTCTACTTGAAATTGATAGTTAATCTTTTTCCTAGTGTACAGCAGGCACTTATTACACAGGGAAAACTTGGAGAATAAAAAGTATATAATGTCTGTCAATCTCTCCCACATGTTAGGAATGAATCATTATAATGGACCATGAGCGGCAGGGTGACTCTGAATGGAAGCCTGTAATTAACTTTGCTTCATGTTTTATTGATAGCATTTGCTGTTTTCTGAGATCTGATCATGCATCTTGAGCAATGTGCAAAGCTATAGATCATGCTGTGCTTAGGTACTCTGGAACTGGGCAATACACGCAGAACTAAATAGATTAGATGGAAAATGTACCACATCCCTTGTGAGCTGTATACACATTTCAATTCTCCCTTTTCTGCCACCTGTTTGTTTTTTCTGTCTTGAAGCACACTTGGCATTTAATATGAAACATGGAAGTCAAAGTTCTTTTCTACTGTCTTGGGCCAATATTTACTGATATTAGTCATGGGCACTCTGAGATGGAATAAGAAACAAAAAATGCATATTCTCACTTACAAGCAAACAAATCTGTACTTTGAAATGCTATAGACCTGATACTTCAGAGCAAATTTGGAGTTGCAGACAATTTGCAGTTACAAACTTGAGGAGAGATGAATGAGTGTGGATTGGCCTTCTGTTATTCTGGAAGCAAGTCACCCAAAAATTGAGAAAAATATGTTGCGCTTTTTTTTTTTTTAATATGGGTAATTTGGCAAAGCTAAAAACAAATTTACAAAATCCTAAAAGACCCTGGATTATTTAGAAGCAGATGGTGTGAAAAGCATTTGAAATCCCTCCTGTAAGATGTGTTCTGCTTCATATATACAATACGAGCAGAAGCTCACAAACTAGGATCTTCCTCCAGACAGTTTTGACCCAGCCTTCACATCTGGTACCACATTCCTGATCCTATGGTGCACTCCTATGATACATCCACTTCATGTTTCTAAACTTCAGTAGCTTTCTTAACTGTAAAGCCTCAGTAGAGGAGGTCCCTCTAGTGTGATAAACAAAGCAAATATTAATGGGGAAGAAAAAAATCACAGTGTAACAGCATAATTAAAGAACTGCATTATAGAAATGACAGAAATAATTTAGAAATGCACAAGCACAAGTATTTCTGAATTTCTTAACTACTGAGTAGTCAATTTATACAATGCTATTCCTACAACACTATTTGGTGCCTGTGGTCTTATTTAAATTGAGCCTTGGATAATGATGGAAGAAGAGGAAGCAAATTGACAGACAACACTTGTGTCACAGTCAAATCTAAAATTCTGACTACATGGAAAATCCTCTTAATTAAAACCAAACTGATAAAACAAGTGGAGGCTAATGGGAACATTTCTGTCAGAAACACTGGTTATATTTTGGTTTCACTGACAAACCGGTGTGGACTGAAACACATTTCTGTCTATCGGCAGCCTCAGACAATCATAAAAGCATAACTCATGTTTTAAAAACTCATAGACTGATTATCACAAAGTTTACAGAAAATTTTACATTTACCTATCTTCTTTTAGTTCTTCAATTTAAATAGCTCATTTAATTAGCATTTCCAAGCATTCTTCTGTCAGTATGACAGGCAGATTCTCACGCAACCTCCTGATTCTGTGAGTGAAGGGTTTGTGACAGTGCGCTAAAAAATATGAGCCTTTAAATGAAATCCCAAGATAGAAAGCATTGCTGCAGTCTTATACTGGTTTGAAATCATTTTTCTTGATTTAGCACAATCATTAGGGAATTTTTGCTCCACTCTTTTCAACAAACAGTTCCCCAGTTTGACAATCTATGCTGTTTGTAGTGACTTTTAATAGCTAACTATCAATAGCTCATCTTTTCAAACAATTTAAAAGTCACACAGCCATATATGTCATTCAACCTGTATTGCAATCATCTGCTGTGAATTATAAAGCACTGAACATTTCCTATGAGACCAAACACCTCACACAGTGAAGGCCTGATCTGAATAAATTACCAACTTTATGCAATGAGTTATTAAGTCATAGTGAGAGTTAGTAAGAGACTGGAGGATAAAGCCCAGGTTTGCAAAACAAGAAAATCTGAATCAAAAATATTCTCCCTATATCATAACTTTGACCCATCTTTTTAAAATTACTTAAAAAAAAAAAAACCAAAAAACCATTTAACAAAAACCAAACCAATCGAACAAATAAAAAAAAAAACAAAACCAGAAAAAAAAAAAACCAAAAAAACTCCTTAGTATATACATATTTATTAGTTTAAAAATATTATTTTGATTTAAGGACAGTTACAGCTATTGAGTAAGCACCTTCGTCACCCAGGCAATGCAAAAACAGATTCAAGCACATAACTAACTCTCATCAGCTTATGCAGACCTGACTCCACAACTCCTGCAGAGGTTTGGCATGATGCTGATAAAATAAGATTTTTTCCTGTAAAGTTGTGTTCTTGTTATCTTTCCCATGTGAATGGAAAATGGTGATTTTTTAGCCAAATGTGGAGAGAACAGAGATGTGGCTCACTGTGGTCTGTAGATGGAACTCAAAATAATGCTAGTACATTGCTTTTGACTAAAAATTCAGTTAGATGCTTTTTAAAAATTTTCTAAGCTGCAAACAAGAACAACAAAAGAAAAAGGGTTATCAAAACTGGTTTACATGACTGAAAAACATAGAACAAAATTATCTCCCATTTGGCCAATGAGATTCTTTTTCATTAAAGAAGTATTTCAAGTAAGTGCAACCCCTGAAGTGTTCTAAAAACAGTTTTATATATATTGTTTTATATATATTTGTGTATATCTATTGTTTTATATATATTTGTGTATATGTGCATATATGTGTGTGTGTGTACACACACACACAGATCTTTTGAGATGTTCATTTTAAAACCTGAGTGTATCACAGAAAACAGTTACTCGTATTAATTTCTCATGTGCATCCCTTAAAATGCAAATAATCCTTAAAAATATACTTCTTGCCACAACTTTTTTCAAACTTCTGGTAACCTTTCAGGAATTCTTTAAAAGCAGCCAGTGCTGCAGCTTTTTCTATGCCTTCTACAAACCACAGACTCTTTCTCTTCTATATAGAAGAAATGAGGGAGATGCTATAAGCTATTCCAGTGCTTCTTAGTTGATGTGTTTGCCAATTAGTGTACAAAACATCCTCTGAGAGCAATATTTAATTGCTGAAGATATTTAGATTATATCATGAGATCCCAACCAAGCCTCAAATACTTTTAAAATTACCTAAGTAACATTCTTTTCTTAATTATTAGCTGACACTTTCTGAATTGTGGGGTATCTTAATTAAAGAAATGTAGTAGTTAATTTTTTTTTTTTGCTTCCATAGGCAAAAATATTTTCCTCTATGAGGTTGTGTCAAATAAAAACCATAGTAGGCCACTAATAGCCATGACCTATGGAAGCCTTGTAGCACTGTGTAACTGAGCTATTTCCTTTTCTAAATCTCCAAACATGCCACTGAGAATCCTAGGTCAGCATATATGGTAAGCAAATCACCAATCACCCAACAGCTCCTTCACTATCTGCTCCAGAATGAAAGATCTCTTCGCCAGCTTGAACTTTTGGACCTTGGTTTTGACCCTGTCTGAATTTTCATTGTGTTAACAAATCATTTTGATGGTAAAACTGTGAATCTACATACAGGCCTGGTGAGGGAAACACATCAATAAGTAATTACTAAAATAAGTCAGGTTGCTTGACCCAAGCATGCAAGCTTTCTAAATTTATTTCCTTCTCCCCCTTCTCTATTGTCACTGCAGCTTTAATTTCTCCTTCTCTTCCATGAATCCATTTATACTGATCGCATCAGTGCTCTTGGCAATTTATTTAATATTTCTAGTTCTCTTCGCATGAAATAGCCCTGCTGGAATTCCTGTTTATTTCTAATTTCATTTTGTCTGCACTGTTTTTTTTCAAACAGTAGGTTACAGTTGATTAAAATAAATCTGAAATCAGATGCATTTTGTACAGGAAGTGTTTGTAAATTGATTTTTTTTTTTCTTTAGCAATGTTTGGAAAATCTACTTTATTAATGAAATTGCACAAATAATTAGCCTAAATCTCATATTTGGGTAATTACAAAAATAAAATGAACATCTGTTATTACAAATGCATAATGCCAAGTCATAATATGCAGGTTAGGGGTTAACACAAGCAAATTGGACATGGTACATAAACACAAGATAAATTATTGTATGGTAGTCTAATTAGGTTCCAAGCATTATGTTAATTATAATTTATATCAATTCAATAATTAAAGAAAACAAGCTCTTTCTTTGGTTTCCTATTCAAAATCTTCTGTGTACTAAATTGTTCTGTGTTAGCTAGGGTGGCACTAAGCCATAAATCTGGCAGCAGCAGCAGGCAATATTTTTTAAATCTAAAAGAAAGTCTTAGTCTATATGTTAGATTTGAATGAAGTGTTGCTAATTAAATGGGGTCAAAAGTAAACAAGATCAAGTTAAACAGGGCATAGAAAATCCACTTGTTGTCTGTCCAAAGAATTAAATGAAATATTTATTACCTTAAAGATACTGACCTAAAGTGTTAGTTTGCAAAATTAAATTATAATGGGATAGATTTTCCAAGGACAATCCTAGGAAAAAAAACCCAGAAAATCGTATCATATAAATACATGGCTAAATATACATTTTAGAGGTTATTTTTATACATTTCTTTTAATAAAAATGCTTTTTTAATTCTGTATTTCTTTTACACAAAGAGAGATTTTTAAAAACAGTTCTGATTCTGACATAAATTTAGAAATAATCTGAATGTGCTGCATATTATGAATATGAAGATCTTTTACCAGGACATCACCTGAGTAGTTTTCTCTACCCTCACAGTTAGAAGATTAATCTTAGTATGAAATCTATCTCCATTATGTAATTAAGTTATCCTTGCTTTATAACATCACAGATTTTATAAAAGTACAGGAATACCACCTATAACTTTTATAGCTATAATTAAAAAGGTGAGCCAAATGAAATCAACATCATGGACCTAACAGATACATATTGTCCAATCACTTAACATGATTTACAAGCAGGCCCTTCCAAACATATACTTTATGGTCATTTCACCTCTATCTGCAATTCCTAACAAGGTCTTTTCCATTTGATTTCTAGAGTGGGTTTTTTGTTTGCTTGTTCCTTTGCTTCCACAATTTTCCATTAAATCATGAGACCCCATTCAGCCTGGCCTTGAACACTTCCAGGAATGGGCCATTAGTAACAATCTACTGTACATCTACTATTGTATTTCAGTCCTATATCTGACTGAGAGATCCTCATGCATCTCAAGTTGTCTACATTTAGCCTATAGAATTAAGACCAAAGCATACCTTCTTTCTTTTGCTTAATTATCTATTTTTTGCAAAATTTTGGATAGATTTGACCCTATGTTCAAGATTCAACAGCCTAAAAAAACCTTAGTACTTCTATTTGTAGATGTCATATTCCCAATTTCAGTCCCCAAGCAGAATGCAAGCTGTCCTTTAGGAAATTGAGTCTCTTTATCAATAACTTTGCATCACAATTCAGGATTTTACTTCAACAAAAGCAGTTGAGAGAAGTGACATTTAGATTCTTCATTTAAGGACATATGTTTTCACTTTGCTCATCTAAGTGCAATTTTAGTATAAGTTCTCTTCTGACAAGATAACCTGTATTGCTTTTTATCTCCATTATATTATTACTATTTTCTTCTTGTCTCTTAATACAAAAAAACTGAGGAAAAATGTCAGCAATCTTTTACATGATATTCTGAAAAACATTCACCACTTTTTCACGACATGGAGATTATTGATATTGCCTAATCTTATATCAAAACCTTGTCCAATCAAGGAATCTAGGATCTAGACAAACCTCTTAAACATCTCATATTTCAGTTTGTACAAAAAGACTGTCAATTGGTGGACAAAAGTGTGTTGTCACTGTCAACAACAAAGCCATTACAAAAATCAAAATAACTGGAGCAAGAGAAACCTTTTTTCTAAGACGAAACAAAAGAACATGTTTCCCAGACTATGGTAAAGGGCTTGAGATGTCATTCTTGAGATGTCTCAGAACAAGTAATATTAAAGGAAGTAATATTTCAGTTCCTGTTATAGAAAATGAAAGATGATTCAGCACGTGTTATAATATGTTTCTTTTCTGGATTGACCATTCTGTATTTCATTTCAATGCCTTGATATATAGTCATTCATATTTTATATTATTTATATCATCACTGCTTTCTTAAGAGGAAAGGCATAGAATTAAGCCAGTGATAAGGTCCTAGTTAAAAACAGAAACCCAGGGGAATTGAGGCTGGCGTTTTTTTCCCACATTTTCATTAGTGTTAATGTCATAAAGGATCTAGTCTTATATCTCTTAATAGCATTTATACTCCAGATGCCAGCTAAAAATTCCTTCTTAAGCTATTGTATAGTATAAGCCCTGTATAAGTGTCTTCCATTCAGTTGGCCTTTGCTGGCCTCTGAAGTCTGTACCAGCTATGTAAGAAATTCAAGCACCTATTTTAGGATCTCTAGCTTACTTAGACTTAGTCCTAGGCCAGTTCTTTTTCTTAGAGCTATGCAAAATGAGACAGAGAGGGAAAACTGCTCCTGATTTTTTGATTATACTGGAAAATAGTTGGTCTTTTTTCCAATTTACTCATGCAGCATTTCTGAGTTCTTTCTTCCTGCAGAGTCTCTGACAAGAAAATACCTGTCATGGTTTGACACTGGCGCAATGCCAGCGCCCCCATGAAAATGCACCTTCCCCAAATAAATGCTGTGAGATGTTATCAAGGACAGAGCAGAGCAGGCCCAAGCTTAATAACAAAGGAAAAAAAAAACTTTATTAAACTACTACTACTACAGAAAACACATAAACTAAATCCAGGATGAAGACCTCTTAAAACACCCCTCCTCCTCCCAATTCCTAAACCACCCACCATGAAACATCACCCGGGATTCCTGATCAAATTACCACCCTTCAGATAATCAATACTCAAACTATCAAGGGAGAGAGAAGTCTCTCTTGCACCACAGACCCCCCAGGAAACACAGTTGCCACACCCTGTGTTTCACTGCCACACATGGCAACCGCCCGGAGAAAATCTGCCAGTGTGACACTCTCCTTTCCATGTCACAGTGCTCTCACCACCGTGCATGGACAGACTGCTCATAGGGCTCTTTTAAGGATGCTTTGCCACGGACCCAAAGATACAACAGTTCAGCTCCTCATCTTGGGACTACCGTCCCCCCCATTTTCCCCTGGGGCCAAGGGTCCAAGAACAGAAATCATCTTCTTTCCCGAAGACAGAGGGCATCACCATTCCCTCCTCAGCTTTCTTCTGTTCTTGCCATTCCTGTGCTGTTAGAAGCCGAAGCAGGTCTCCTTGGGTCACCACTGCATCCCCCTAAAATGCAGTCTCTATTGCAGGAGATTTTGCTTCAGTCCATGGCTAACAAGAAAAGTCCAGCCAAAAGCTACTTCATCATCTCCTCCCACCTAAATATTTCTTCTTCTAACATCTCAGGTCCCGGACTGTCTCTCTTCCACTACAAATCAAGGAGGAGTAATATTTTATAAAGCCCTCATTTCCTGGAAAGGGTTAAAAGTTCAGACTCCCTGGACGGCTGATATCTTGGTCCAGCGTTCCATCTCCCACGCTGGGCATCACCCCTCCCCCTCCTTTCTCCTTCTCCTCTGCCAGCAAATTTCCAGGTGCCGCCAGGCTCTCTGTCACTTTCCCTTTTTGGGGGGGGGGGGGGGGGGAACAAAGGCATCTCCGCTTCTCTCCACCCTTCCGTCCACAGGAGCTGGCTGGGTTCCAGACCTTCAGCCCCTCCGCTTACCTGGACAAGGCCGCGTGGCTTCCCCTCCCCCACCCAGCCTAAGGCTGGGCAGGGGAGAGTCTGCACTCTCTGACAACCGGAACCAAAAGAGACAGTTCCCTTGGGAGTTCTTGCTTTTAACTCCCTGTGTTCTCAGAGGCGTGTCCATACTTTCAGTGGTCACTCCAGGTGCCAATATCCAAACCTGACCACTGATTGGTTTGACCCAAATTCCTGGAAAAATTCACTTCCATGTCAAACCACGACAATACCCCAAATTAGATAGATGTCCTCTGACTTCTGTCCACTCCTTCCATCATAATAGTTTATATGTGCCAATTGCTGCTAAGTCCTCTTTTAATTACTCAACACAGAATATACCAAGGCACATTGTCAGAAATTGTGCCAAGGTCTGGCTACTGAGGTGGCACTAAAATGGAAGAGGAACTCTTAAGTACTGAGGCTGGAAAACTGCATTACTCCTGAATCAAAGCATGAGAAAGATATGATGCTTTGCTGTAAGAACATGTCAAACAGAGGTAGAACTGAGCAAGTTCCTTACAAATTGTGGGACAAGTCTATCATATGTCTTATGTGGATCCTTCCTCAGCATGAGGATATTATATTTTATTGGCATCCCTATTTTTTGTCCCAAAATGAATTTATCTGTCACTATAATCTGTACAAATCACTGTAGTCACTAACCAGTTTTTGGATTTAATGGTGGAATTTTTTTTCACCAGTTTTTGGATTTAATGATGGATTAGCCAGTGGTTGCTATTTAAAATGAGTATGTGCAGTGCAGAACTAGTAGGCACAACCAGCACTGCCTGCCACTCCTTTACCATTCAGTCCATCACATCATCGAAATGATTCATTAAAATACATTCTTTTTATTTTATAGTGATATATGTATTAAAATTAGATGTACATAAATAAAATTATATGCATTTTAGAAATGGTGAGAACATAATGTAAGATGATGATTCCAAATATAATATAGAGTTTCAGAGAAAGAAAATTGAATAATAACTGTAAACTGAGTGTCTCAGGCAAAAGCCTACATTGTTTATGCTACCATGAAGTTGTGTAAAGATAGAACAAAAATACAGATCTTCTTATTATCTTTGGGCCAACACACCTGCTGTAACATAAGGTACATTGATCACAATGTTCTGCAACAATATACTTATATGTTTAGTTCATGAAATCCCAGACTTGCAGGAATTCCACTTAGGTCCACAGTGAATATACTATGAAAAAGACAAATCTTGGTGCTGAACGCCTGGGCAATATCAAGTTTCATCATCCAAATATTTCAGAACTGTGGGAGTCAGGCTTATAGGACTTGAAATTATTTTGATGGGCCTTTAAACTCTTTATTACTTGTACCAGAAGAAGAAAAATAAAATGTCTTAAAATGAAACAAACTTGTGAAGAACTGCAATAACATTCATTAAAACTTACTATCCATGCATTTTTCTTAATATGTGAATGGCAATAGTAGGGTGTTACTTCCTAATTACTAATTACTAGTTACTTCCTAATTACTTCCTAATTAATAGCTCAATTAAAATTTACCTTATGAATTTTCCTCTTTTGAGAAACACAGTGAGGATGAATAGCTTGGGATGCTTTTCACTAGATTTATTGTGTGATGAAATAATATGTTAACCTATCATAAGAAGTGGCTTATATAATATAATAAATTTGATGGGATTAACCAACGAAGAATATTTTCATTCATTATTTGGTTTACTTGTACACAAAATAAATAATTTCTTGCAGAAGTACATTGGTATAAGAAATGTTTGTAATTTTTCATCTGAGGCCAAATTATTCCTATTGGTGGCTGGATGCACAAGAGAAAAAGGAGGAAGCAAAGGCACTGGAGGTATTGGCAGTGTCCAAACTAGGAAAAAGGTGTGTTCATGTTTCACAGTCCTTACCCCTCATGCCAGGCAGAATCTCTCACACAGTGCTCTGCAGATCCCCTCCTGTACACACATGCATATTTTCTTTAAGGAAAGGGACTCATAGGGAAGGATGGAGCACATCAAGACCTCAGAGCAGGAAATTGATGTCCAATCATCCAGTTCAGACATTGCTGCTGAATGTTTGGGGATGGTTCAAAATTCCACTGAAATTGTATCTCCTCAGAACATGCTGATAGTATGAGGCTTAAAAAAAATATTTTTCATACTTATGGAAAAAAAAATTATGTTGCAAGGATGAAAAAGTGAAAATTAGATTTCTACTCTGAATCACTTCTAGAGGGCCTGTTTTGAAAGGATTCAGAGCAGTAGCCTAAATCTACATACTCAAAACTGCTCCTTGCATCATGGTCTCCCTTATCACCAAGTGCAGAGGTATGCCTAAAAGTATTTGATTCCCTGGGCTAAAGTGACAATCTGTGAATACCAAGCCTGTTCATCTCTTACTAATATTTGACTGAAGTTTCCGTGTAAAGGTAAAATCTTAAAGATGAATGGTCTGTATTGTCCTACATTTGATACAATGGAAATTTGTTGTCAAGGAAACAACAAGCACAAAATGCTTCCTAAAAAAAGATAAAGAGTGCCAGAAAGTAGTTGGTTGGTTTATTACCTTCTGCATCTCAATGACTGAGCTTGTGAGATGCTGCCTATCATTTGAGGACATATCCACCTAAGTCAGTTAGGTCTGCATGATGCAAGCATACCTGACAGCACACCGTGCATCCTGTCTATGTGAGATTGCACTGACTTTACATGGCATCATGTACACTTGTTTCTTCTCTTACTCTTACTATTTTACCTAGTCTTCTATAATAACCACTATCTAATACTTACTCTGCATTAGGATCCCCATCACAGATATGAGCATTCATTGATGGGAAGAGGGAGACAGCAGGGAGGATACTGAGGGGTTTTCTGGTTAACTTGCTTCCTTCAAGTATTATCACTATTATGCTTTTATAAGTTATTAGTGGCATGAGATGCCATTATAAAACATAACAATGTGTGATGGTAATTGTGCCATTAAGGTCTCTAGTGGAACATAAATTACTGATCGTTGCCTCAAGAGCATCAGAATGTTGCATTAGAGCTGCAATGAACTGTTCACCTTACAAGCATTCAACTGAACTATGTCATTTAAAGGTGACAAGGTTTAACTCTGCTACTATATTCAGGGCACTCTAAAGAATGCAGTAGAATTGCTAACACAGCCAAACCTGCCTAACAAAAACAGGATATCTGACACAAATAACCTTATTTTTGGACTGGATATTTTTTAATTCATTCTCGGTTTCTTATTCCTTGTTCTCCTTCTGAGTTCCCTTGCTTCCTGCAAACCACTCTTTTAGCAATAAGGGTTTGGAAGAAGGTTTATCACTCTTCTTGAGTGACACTCTGGTCAGTTCTGTCAATACCATTCAGGGATGAAAGACCCTTGCAATACAGTCCTAGATTTACAAGCCAGTTGAGCTTCCTGGTAGGAATTCTTCCTCAACTAATTAGTGGTATCCCTGCAGTGATATGGGCTGAAATAAGTACAAATATGGCAGAACCACATTCAAAACTATTCACTAGGAAAAATTAAGGCCTCCTCCTGCTGCAGTGCCACCAGAAAAGCCTCTCTTCTTGGTTTTTTTTGATTTCTGAAATTTCCCTCATTAATTTGAGCTACTGAAGAGTTACATCCCTGCTGACAGAGAAACTGGCTGGTGTGTTGTTTTGCAATGTAATGTCACACAGCACAGCCATCCTGCTCTAGCCCTTGCTTTCATAAGCATATATTATAAGCCTTACTATAAGCATTAGCAACTGCCACATGGTAGGACTAGAAAAATACTTTAGGTATCTTTTACCCACCTGTGACTACATCTAATTTTGTTTAACACCTTTTCCTCTGCCCCCCTCATTTCTATCTCTAATAGAAAGCACAGAATATTCATATCTTCTTCCTTACTAAGTTGGTGCTGACTTTGAGAAACATCTTTCTACTTCTGGCCATTCTTAAACATAACAAATTACAGACTGAACTTTTCACATTCACAGAAGTATAGTACAGAAAAGTAATTTTTCAAACAACACTTTTCTTACTGTAATTGCCTTTTCTCTGCCATTTTTCCCCTTGCTGACAGCCATTAAAAGAGTTCTCACTGACTGATGTGATGCTGGTCAAACTTGGCCCTATAGATGATGCTTTCACATCATGCTTGAGCCTGGGCAGGTGAAGAATCAGTCCACGGGGCCAAAAGATTAATTGTCTTAATGTTAGCATTCCAAATTGCAACTGCTGTTGCTACACTGTGGCAGGTTTTCAACAAATCACAACAATTCACAGTAGTAGAGAATTTAGTTCTGATACCTGCCAGGATGAAGATCAGATTAGACTGAGACATCCTAAGGGAAAATGAATAGCAGATATATTCTTCTATAGAAATAAAATCCTTGTCCCTAGAGGTAATTTCCTACTCTATTTGACATGCATAAAAGTTGAAGGTTTAGATTCTGCTGAGGTGTTTTTTGGTTGGTTTTTTTTTTTTTTTTTTCTTACATTATCAACATGACTGTTGAGTAAGGATTAGGTAACTTTTTGTTCCAGAAGTTATCCAAGAGATTTGAAAGAAATAAACAAAGGGAAAAAATGCAAAATCCTCAATTCCTAGGTTATTTGAATAAAGTCATGAGGTATGAGCTGTAGATCGCAAGCTGTCTGGATCAGTTGCCACACAGCAGAACAGATATACTCTGTAGGTAAAATTACCGTGTTCTGCCAATGGAGTCATGTTGGGAAAAAAGTCTATAAACATAAAATCACATTGCTTGACTGGTACAAGTAGGCAAAATCTCTAGAATGGATACAGTAAACAAGAGGTTTTTCTCAACTTAGCCTGTGACCTGACAAAGATAATGTGGCTTTTTTGATAAAGCTCTTATTTTGCCACATGTAAAGTATCTCAGCTTGAGAGTTCTGTCAGCATGTGTGTACATCAAATATAGTGAGAAAAATCTGACATGTAGGTATGAGTATCTTAAACAGACTACTAACAATTACAAAGAGGACATACATAGAGAGAATGAAAAAAAAATACAGAATTCATTAGGCACTGGAAAGAAAACATAAAAGATTAAGAGAAGCCTTCCAGCTACTCTAAGACTTGTCCCATATTTGATTTCATGATCTCTGATATCACCCATAGCACCTCTAATTGAACAGTGAAAGAAAGCAAGATAAGCTTGCTATTTCTTTCTAGATTCTGCTACTGTAACTGTGAAATAGCATGATGACTTCAATGCAGAGAGAGAATTTCACTGAAGTTATTTCCAAAATTAAAGGTATTCACTAGCTACTACACAGAAGTCACATCAGAAGTCATTTTCAAGGATTTAAATCTGCTATCTTCAAACTGAGATTTAATTCCAGCTCAACCTGAAAGCGACCAACAGCTATCTCCTGACTGTTCAATGCATGGGGTAAAATTACTTTAATTCAGTGTTGGACAATACCCAAATAAAAATATGCATCTTCCCCAACTAGATGAGCAACACTTTTACTGATCGTATCACCATTAAATCTTGCATTCCCTCAGACAGCTCCTCTAGCAATTGGCCTTTTGCCTGGTGAAATTGATAGGCATCAAAGTTATAACAATTTACATATGTCCCCATTACTCTCTGTGCTTGTGGCCATATCAACCATCACTGCCTTTATTGGAGCTCTGAGAAAATTTAAGCCTTTTCCACATGGAGCATGTCAAGTGGACAAGCATCAGTTTGTTTTTTAGGTCAAGTCTAGCACACCCGGTTTTCAGACAAATTCCAAAAGAAACAACAGTTCAAGTGATGATGATGCATTTTAAAAGGATCATATTTAATTACTGGGCAGTCTGCCATATATTGAACAAACTTCCTCTCCTCTACTTGTTTCCCATGGTTGTGCTCAGAAACTGAGAGTTATAATACTGAACCACAGAAACCAATAGAAATTAAGCAAAGTTTAACAAAACCCCTGAGAGATCATTCATTCTAGCAGTGTTTAGTGCTTAGAATAACTCACAGCTAACACGCCAGAGTTTCCATGTAAGTGTCAAAAAAATCTCAGTGAAAACATGAACATATATCTACTTATGCATTTAGTAGCTTAATTTATAATAATAATAATCTATAATTGCTAATCTATAATTGCTTCTTTGCAAGATCTAATAATAATGTTAGATTGCAAAACAAAATAAAATAGCCACTCCACTACTATGTATCCACTGGCAGGCTCTGAACCACTATTAACTAGAATAAATGTCAAAATACATTTTTCAATACAGCATAGAAGTAGAAGCAAGGATGCTAACTTCTCTACCTTTGTACAGACACCCCAGCACCTCCAAATGCAAATTTATTCTTATACTAATATCCTAATCCTCCTATATAATATTTCCTAAACTTCTAATCCAGTTTAAACAAAATCTTATTCCCACTGAATTTAATCTATTTTCAAGCAAGTAGTATTTACAATCATCAAGACATATTTACTTAATATTTTACTAGAATTTAAAAGGCAAACCTTACTTGAAAATCACTATTGTTGTTTTTGTTCTCTAGGAAACAATAATTTATAGACTTCTTTAGATTTTGAATTCTGGAACCATAGTGGCCTCTATTGTTGTCATATTAGAATAACATGTATTGCAAGTATAAATAAACCCTCTTTAAACATTTCTAAATCATTGAAGATATATGACAATAGTACTTGTAAATCAACCTGTCACCTTGGCTCCAATTTACAGAAAAACATTTAAAGACGTTCCTGTGAAAATAACATCCTCACGCAGACATCTAACATCAGATCAGTCGCAGACATGCTAAGCTTTGTTGTCAACTGAAATTGGGTTCTGCTTTGAAAATTCAAGACATAAGGCCTGTAAAATTATCTCATTGTGCTGAGAATATCAGGAAAGTCACGTAAACTAAATGCAGTCTTTTTCGTCTTGCTGATCAAATGATTGCTTGTGTGAAGACAAAAGATGGAATTGTATGCAACCTCAGACATCAACAAACTTTGATTAGATCATGGTTTTAATTTAGGCTTTTCCAGTGCTATAAACAGCTACATTAATCGAAAAAAATAATGAATTTTTTTCCAAATTACAGTTTAAACAAACTTAAAGTACAGGTATGAATCTGCTTTGGAGACTACATGTCTCTTTGTCAATTGGCTGTCCAAGAATCCCAGACAGTTTCTTTAGAAAATTTATCTAGTTTTTAGATTAATAAAATTAAACAAGAAGAATGCCATCCTAAAAGATTAGATCTGATGTCAGTTTACTAAAAAAAACAGAATAATTACGCTATAAAAAATACCCAGATGCAATTTATGTCAACACTTTATATACGAGAATGAATTTTCATTGTGAGAAAGTTAAGTACTATCTAATTTATTAATCAGTTTTTCCCAACACGGTCAGGAGACAATTAAAACGATGCACTGAATTTCAGGTCTATGAAGTACTGAAGTCTGATATTAAATATTCCATTGAGAATAGATTAAAATGCAACTCCCTTGTTTCCTTTGCCCTCAGGAAGCATGACTGATCTTCCTTATTCTCACTACTGCAAGGTGATTTATATTCCTTGTGTTTAATGTCATATGAAAAAATTATTTCCTTCCCAGTTTTGAGCCAAAAATAATGCCCATTATTATACTGTTGGACTTATAAAAAAGACACAGTCCTTTGCAGAAAAGAATAAGACTTCAAATAAGAAGAATAGGATTTCAAATTATACAGCATCAAATATTCTTAATATCTGGAAGAGAATTAATATAAAATATTATAATAAATAAAGGTCTTAGTTATCATATTTGCAGCAAAATATGCATATATTTGTTGACTGAATTTGGAAAAATTATTAAAAAGAAAAAAAGTATTTGTGGTTATAGTGGATTTTAAAAATGCATACAATCGGATTTTTTTATCAAGAGCCCAGGATGCAATGAATGAAGCTTGGGTAACTTGGACATACAACTTAGAAAGGAGACAAGCCTAACACAAAATAATTGAAGTTGTTGAGAGATCACTCTTCTCATACCTCAGTGGCTTGGCTGCAAATAGATAAGATGCATGCACTGCATGCATCTGTAAATAGGCAACAGATCTGAGCAGATCACTCTGTCAATCTCATATTTTACAAGGCTGAAAAAAAGGCTATTTTTATGTTAAACTCAAATTGCAAACTTCTCTGGTTGCTATTTCTTTTCATCCACAAAAAATAGTAACAATCAGCCAGGAGGCCGAAAGAGAACAAAATATGCATGTATGAGGTACTTCCCTTTGAGAGACGTTCGCTTCAGGTATCAGTGAAGAAAAAATTAAAGTTGCTTCTGCTGCTAAGACTGCCTCAAAGAGCAAGTCAGTAGTAGTGCTAGTGTATGGTCACCTTTTGTCAGTACCTTGCTCCTCACCCTGAAGAAAGGTGATATTGGATATTAGATAATTCAGTAGAAACTCTTATTAAATGGTTATTATTACTGAAATAAGCACTGAGGTTGTCTCCTAAAAAGCTACTTTGTGCTTGCCCTTCCACCTGATAGATGTGACAGAACTATAGAACTCCTCCAGCTGAAAGGGATCTCAAAAGATCATCTGATCCAGTTTTTGGAGGAAAGGGAACCTAGATGAGATTATCTAGTACCCTATCCAATTGCACCTCAAAATCTTCCAGTGTTGGAGCCTCTACCATAATCTCTGGGGAGGTTGTTCCATGGAATGATTGGTTTTGCTATAAAAAAATTCCTTTGTTATATCATGATAAAACCTGTCCCAGTACAAGTTACATCTATTCCCCCATATCTTCTCCAGGCAGCTCCTTCTAAAAAGAGAGCTTCTGTCCTCTTTGAAGCTGCCCTTTAAGGACTGAAATACTATAAATGAAATCCCCTTCTAGGCCTTCTCTTCTGCATGGGAAAAAAACGTCTAATTTCTTCACTCTCTTCTCATAGGGCAGGTTCTTCTTTGAGCATCTTCAAGGGCTACCTTTGGACCCTCTCCAGTCTGTGTTGTTCTTGAATTGTGGGGGCCATAACTGGGCACAGCGCTCCAGGTGCAGCCTGACAAGTGCTGAGTACACTTGTCAGTGATGCTCTTGTCTGTACTTCTGCCAGGAATGCCCCTGTGGATACAGGCCAGGATCCAACATACCATTGCTCCTGCAGGAACTCACAGCTGGCATACTTGTCTTCCAGCTCGCCTTCAGCAAGGCTCCTCTGCAGTCCCAGATGCTGGCCTGGCCTGAGCTGTTTGGTAATGGCACCCCAGGTGCATGACTACGCTTGTCTTTGTTAAACTTTGTACCATTCTGCTGCCATTCCAGCCAGTCCAGGTCTCTCTTTAAGATGGCTCTCCCTTCTGGCTTGTCCACCCCACTGCTCAGTTTAGTGTCAGCAGCAAACTTGCTGTGTTTCGTTCCCATCATCCAGATTATTTATGAGGGTGCTGAACAGTGTGGAGCTAGGTATCAATCCTGGGGGGCACGCCTCACTTTAGACAGACTGCCAGCCTCAGTAAAAAACATTGATCACTGTGAAATCGCTAAGAAATATTACTCTATTAAAAAGAGAAAATAGGTTCTAAGTGATGGGGAAAATGTAAATCTGATTATATGAAAGGTTAATTTATGAGAACCTCCATTTTTGAAATGTCTGTAAGGTATTTTTGGCATTTTCTGAAGATATAGCACTTTTTCCTTATTGTAGCAATATGAAGTGTTACAGTAGAGATGGTGTGGTGACCTGAGTAAAAATATGTATAGGATTATGTATAGGATTTCTTTTTAAGTTTAGTTGAAACAGAGCTGTTGAAGACAGAATTTAGTAGAAGGATTTTTGTTTTTAGACTAGTCAGTCAGATTCATGGTGGTGTTAATTTCATTTAACAGAGTTTCATAAACTTTTATTTTGCTTTTTAATCCAACTTTAGACTTCTTTTAAATCTGTGTTTTTCACACAAAGCATCTGTGTAGCTCTCATTTCCCCCAGGTCTTTATTTAGAGGAGGAAAATAGAGTTAAATTCAAATGCAGCTTTGGGCTTTCATTGTTCAGATGCTGCTAGAGATTGCCCATTTCTTTCAGAAACTCAGAGCACCCTTGGGGTTCTGTTAGCCATTCTAATAGCAGAATTAGGAGAAGACAGATGGAAAAAGAAAGAATTAGAGTTGGAAGCAGCTGTTATGAAATCTGCTTCAAGAATAAAATTGCTTATATAGCCTTACTCAGACAAAGCCAAAAAAGGAAAACACATTTTTCACCCTGGCACACCAGCTGGTGTCGCTGCTATAGTCAATGCAACTGTACTGCTTAGAAAAACACAGATTAGGAATTGCATCATCAGTGACAACATGAAAAAGGACAAAAATACAAATTAATATATGTCTCACCCATTCTACCATAAATCTTGAAGCAACAGGATTTGTGTAAATAAAACCTTATGTAACTATAAAAATAAGTTTTAACTTATGATGTTTAACCCTTGACCATTCTCATTGGTATGATATCTTACAGGGATTCTGGGGACAGTGGAAGAGTCACTGATTAAATCAGTGTGAGGGTGGTGAACAGGAAAGTTACTTTCTCTCTCAGATAAATCTACATTTCATAACCCCTGTCTTAGAGTGACCCAACCACTTTTCTGTTTTACATCACATATGAACATGAACATAACATGTCGTAACGCTGTTAGTGACAGCTCATGTAGGCAAATACTTCAGCTTGCCCAGATGCTATAGAAATTATATATATAGTCCTGGAACCCTGCCCATATATGAGATCTGGCATGGACCACTGGCTGGACGGCTCTGATTTACCTGGACATTACCAAAGTGTTCTATCCCTGACCTAATCAGCAATATTAAACTTCACACCATTACATCCTAGGTATGATTGGGAACAGAGGTGATAAGGGTGAGATTGAGTTATCTAAACAAAACACCCTGTAATTTGTCCCAGCTTATCTTGCCCAGGTTCCAACTGCTACTCCAGATCATTGCAGATCTTCTGCCAGTTCTGTGTCATATCTACCAGCACCACGGAGTTGGCTCAGACAGCCAAGATCAACTAACATGACAACAAATTACTGTTTTCAGGCAACTGAGAGCTAAATGACTCTCCTTTAACTAATCTTGAGTGTCAGGTGCTACTAGAAAATCTCTAGGGCTTGCTCTAGTAAATTAAATTTGGCCAGTGACAGTCCTGGGTATGCATGTTAAATGGCACAGAATGCATTTATACCGGTATCTAACTATCCTGGCCCTCAAAACTAGGGCTGTCACAAAGCCAGTTGTTGGCTTTGTCTCAGTATACTTTACTGAGACAGGCTAAAAGCATGCAAGGAACACTCAGAGCATTTAATAATGTGGGTGATCATATTTCAGTGCCCAGGAATGATGCCTATTATGTACTTGTGATCTGTTGATCTACTGTGTTTCTAAAGCAGGCAGGTGGGGAGAGAGATATCTCTAGTGACCCTTTCCATAGGTGCCCATCAAAGTTGAGCATTTTACTCCCTAGTGACCAGAAGAAGACTCCCAAACCCATGACTCATATAAAGAAGGGTTATCATCATGTCCATATCTCTGGAATATGCTCTTATCATTCCTATAGTTTGGTCTCAAACAGTTCAGCCTTGGACTGAGCCCCAGAAGTCTAAGCTAGTGGGTTGGCCTTCAGTAGATGGGCATCAGAAAAACTTGGGCTTGAAGTTGCTGAGTTGACATCCCTTAATACACAGTCCCAGAAACCTTCTTAGTGATCTGAAAGAGCTGGAAGCATCTAACGTGAAATTTTGTTTCTCAGACCATAACGAGATCAGCAAGAACAAGATGCACAGCCTGTAACTGAGCTGCAGAACTTTTTGGAAACACATAGTAGAGGGAGTGAGATGGTTAATTCTGTAGATCACTTTCTCAGTAAGACTCATCAGAAAATGTGAGCTCTTACAATTTAGAAGCTTCACATTTTTTTTCCTGTGTGGTTGACTAGTGAGAAGTTGATGCCAGAGCTTGACAGGTCATCCAATATACAATCTCTTCTATAACCTGAGCTAGCTGCAAATCTCCTGCTTTCAAGAAACCACAGAATCAAGTTTATTTCAAATAAAATATGTACATGTCTGTTTCCATGAAAATATTGTCCTTAATTCAACAAATCCTCTATCATTGTGTTAAACTGTTCCAAGACATTTGCAGGAAACAATTATATCCTACCCGCATTGTGCTGATCTAAAAGAAAAAAAAGGAAAACAATTTCTGCTCCCCTCTTGTAGATTGTCTAGTCTAATGGGAGATTTGTCAATCCTGTCTTGAACTCAGATGTTCAATTTATCTTTCTTGAACATAACTGACTAGACGATAACATACCATTATAGTAACTTTTTCCTCCTTTACTCTAAATACCTCTTCTGACACAACTTAGATTTTAGTTGGCTATTTTCATGGTTGAATCACTGCAGATGCTTTCAGTATCAAATCTGTGAGTTTGATTTGCTCTTTACACTCTTATTTTCCTTTGAGGAGCTTACTGCAGAAATGTTGTTATTAATGCTAAAGTGCATCACCTCACACTCTGTTGTACAACATTTCATCTCAAATCCTTCAAAAGTATTTTAAAGTTAATGCTTAAAATGATGTGCAGCAACGTCTGAATCCTTTGTAGCTGAGAAGCACATTCAATGGGATTTTCAGCTCCCTGGGAAAATCTTTTGCTTATCCTCTAATAATTAATAAGGGAAGCAACCCACAACAGTCCACTATTTCCCAAGGCTCCAGCTTTGGAGCTGTGGCTTGGGTAGGAGAAGATGTGCAGGCCTGGCTTACAAACCTAACCTCCAGAGTAGGGAAAGGAGTCAGAAATACTCATCTTGGCATTTCCCTTCTTCACAAGGAGACCTCACTGTGAGGAGCTAGGACTCAGGTTCTCTCTGGAGATCATATAATGTGCATTAAGCTTTGTTTGGTATCATTTGCAGTAATCTTTATTGAATCTGAAAGTGATTAAAGTGAGAACTATGGTGTCCTGATATCTTAAGCAGTCCTTAAACCTCAGAAGAGGAGGAAGATGATGAGCGCAGCACAAAAGTACAAAAGCATTGCATAGCTCTGAGAGAACTAAAGACTCAAAAACAGGAAAGAAACTTGTATTTAATTTGGTTAATTTAATGAATTGAAACTTTTGAAGACCCTATTTTTGCATTCAGCCTTAGGTAGAGGTAAGAAGGTTATCCAAACTGCAGCTACAGAGCACCACATAATAGCTGCAGGTGCAATGAAAAGATTTTCTTCAGAATTAACCACACTCCACTCTTATTCTAAAAGCACTTAGATTGGCTGAAATTTCTACCATGATGAAAGAATATCTCTAGGCTATCTCATTTTTCCTAAGACCACAGACACTATAGGAAAAATGCTAGCACAGCAAACTGGAAGAAAACTCTCCCTAAATGGATTGCTGTTTTCAGGCAATTTTTCAAAAGCTGTTTATCTTCCATCTAGATATTCATATTCTATGGATATAAAACTTTGAAATATAATTTTATTCTTTAATAACCTAGAGTACTTGTTCCCCAGGGGATATTTTAATGCTCTAGCATAATTTATTAAAGAAGGAAAACTAGAAAAAAATCAAGCTTACTGTGTTCTTCTATTTACTAAATCTGCTTTGCTAAGGATAATTTGATTATTTTTAATTGCAGCTTAAATGGCCATAAGTATATAATTTTCAATATTTAATATGTGATTTATACTATTTGCAATAGAATTTTTTAACATTATCATCATCTGATTAATCTACTTAACAATCACCAACTGCTGAGCATAAGACAACAACAATTCATAAGTTCTAGAGTGCTCTCATGAAGAATAAAACTAACATACAATTTTCATTTTTGGTTCAGTGTTTATTTTTTTTACTATATGTAAAGGAAGAAAAATGACAATATTTTGTGCTGTTAAAATATTCCCAAAGAAAGCAAAATATTATAAGGTTAAAAATTACAAGTAAGAATTAGGGATAAGGGTAACAATTATAGTGGAGGAGCAAAATCAAAACAAGAATCCTCGTCATACTATATCTCGCATAATGTTCAGAAAAATTGCTTTTATTCACATAAAAATGATGGCAACCTGTCCAAAATAAACCTTTGATAGTAACCTTGGCTTCAATGCAGCATCCACAGGGACCTTGCATGTGCTCTTATCTCTGGTTCATTGGATCTTCTCCAGGTCCAAGTTTGGAGACTTGACTCCAGGGAGACTAAACAATGGTACTGAAGTGTCAAATGCCTCAAAACATCCCCTGCTCTTGGGCAGAGCTGCTGAAGTTGTAAGAGTACTCTTCATCTCGGAGCACTGTGATTAAACAGCGCCTTCTACTAGCACATGTTTTCAGCGGTAATTCTTAAGGAATCCACAAATCAGTGACCTGAGGTGCTGACTCATTCATTCCAGCCACAGGGGCAGAAGCCTTCAATAGGAAGACAGAATATGTAGTTCTGGGCAATAATGGCTACATTGGAGCAGCCAATGGAGCAGCCAGAGTCTGTTTGCAGCTCTAGGCAGAGGCCTTGGTCACATACGATGCACAATGGTTTTGAACTGCAGAGCCCACTTGACTGCAAGAAATCTTCACCATAGATGATCTGAATCAGCATCAGCAATGGTAGTTAAGATCATAAGATCCATGGGAAAAGAGGTGGCCTTGAATACATACAAATAGCAGCCCTTTGTTCTCCCCACCCCCCAAATTAACAAAACAAGAAACAGCAGGAAACCAGAGAACCAGCTACAGACAAAAAATACACCTCCTGATTTCCTCCCTCTCTTGGCAAGTGATGGGACTCGAGGAAGCAGGATGAAGCGGAGTCAGGCAACACTTAGACTGGATATCAGGAAAAGGTTTTTCACACAAAGTGTGTCTGAGCACTGGGACAGGTTCCCTGGAGACGGCACCAAGCCTGACAGAGTTCAGGAAGTGTTTGGACAACATGCTCAGGCACATCGTGTGACTCTTGGGGTGCCCTCTGCAGGGCCTCCAGGAGCTGGACTTGGTAATCCTGATGGGTCTTTTCCAACTTTTTTTCTATGATTCTATGAACATTTACAACTAATAAGGAGAATACTGCATTATTTTCTCTTTGATCCTGACACACATTCCTTCTATCCCCATTCTTCCCCTGGTCCTTATTTTAAAATTCTGCTCCTTTTTAGAACATTTTGGTACTGAAAAATTTGCTTTCTAAAGTAAGCTATAGAGATATTTTGTCTGATCTTACCATATTTCTCTCAGCTTCGTAAGCAGATTACACTTGAACCATACAAGTCCTTAATTCAACTTTCTCCCAATGTCATAGCTGCTTATGCCACTTTAGCAGACCCACAGTCTTTATTCTTAAGGGCTGAAGCACCTAAAAGCCTCAAGAACAATTTTCTTTACTTGTTGGGCCTTTTGTCCTATCTTTGTAGACCAGTACTCAAAATTACACTGCTCATGGAAAGAGCACTTTTCTCATAAAATTGGGAATTATTATGAAAAAAATACTCTTATTTCATAAAGTAGGAGTGTTTTCAATCATACAATCTTACAAATTTTATAGTGGAGGGAAAGGATTTAAAAAGTAAATATTTATAAATGAATATTTTGAAGTAAAAATAGAGCCATGAAAGGAATAGCAGGGAAAGGTCTTAAAGCACAAATGAAATACATTTTATCTTCAGGATATTTTCGTCTGTGGAAATTCTTTTATTATTCTGCAAGGAAGAGTGCGATTGATGTTTTGTTACTGTCGTTGGTTTATAGCCTCATCTAACTCAGGTTTACTGTAATCCAATCATTCTAAAACCATTGAGCAGCATCAATCCATCAGTGGTTCTTTTCAGGGACTAGTTAAACTGAATATTTTGGGAACCATGAAGCTGAGAACTGAAGATCATTAATCTATTAACCTTTCTTATTCCAATTAGGAAGCTCTTGAATTCATAGATGCAATGAAACTTTGTATTGAAGTTGGCATTTTGAAATAACCCCTAAATATTTATTTTTAGGTTGCCTTGAAGAGAACAACCCTGAGTAGTATGCATATTTAATCTCAATTGGTGCTACATCAAGCATGTTAATTGGAATTTTTCCTATCTTTCATAAGAATATTATGTATTTTATGCAGGATTATTTCTCCTTGGCACAGATTCAAAAAAAATGAGGGTGCAAACATGCCATTCACTTCAGCAAAACTTCACATAACAAAAAATGCATAGAAATACTGCAGCAGAAAACCAGTATGCTGGTGTCAGGAGTATTACAGTATAAATTGTACCACTTCATTTTCATACTCCCAGAGCACCGAAGCAGTGACTAAGGCACTAGAATAAAGCTAAATACATTCTGTCTATCCACAAATCATGTCCCAGGTAAGCACAGTTGGATCATTAGTATAGAATTAAAGAAAATCTTCAGAGCATATGCATGCTGCTCTAGCAAATATATTACAGCTTCAGTTATTACACAGCTTTCATTCCTTTGTTTTGTTATATAAAACAACAAATTAAATTATCCAAAACGTCAGTACAGTGTCATTGCTTTGAAGTAAAATCCAAATCTTTGCCAGTTAATTTCCTTGACACTACTTTAAAATTAAAATGCAGTGGCTTTTAGCTCCCCCTTAACAATCCATGTGAATAATACAATATATTCTGAGGACAATGTAATTAAAGGTAGAGTCATACAGGTGCATTAATGGATACAGACAAAAGAAAAAAGAACACATCTTAAAAGTTTTTGCTTTGCAGGTCCACACCAGAATCTAAGTGGATGAATTTCAGTGCAGATTTTCCCCGGATATTTTGTAACCAAAAGAAACCACTAGAGGGCAAAATGTCCATTGCTAAAAAAATAAGTGACCCAGGCATAATGAACGAGAAAAGTAATAGAGCAGAAAAATTCTCCAAAATAGCCTTTTCTTTTCCTCTCCTCACCCCACTCTACCCCTCAAATTAAAAAGAAGCTTTAAATCAAAATATAAATTAATAATATAACAATTTTGTCTTAAGCTCTGTCAAGGAGATGATTAGGTGACATTTCTCATGAAGTCAAATCTCTCTTGTTGCTTCTTTCTTGCTTCTACAAATACCTACTTTCTGCATATATTTTGGTGTTCTCAGCACTAACACTTTTGGTTTAGGATATGGAAATAACAGGAACTTGAACTTGTAAGTTTACCAAAAGTATGGGGGGAAAAAAGAAAACTACAAACTCACAGGAGCAATACCTTAATTTAGCACTAATTTTGTTTTGGCCAGCTATAAGAGTAAATATGCATTTCAGTTTTTTAAGGCTGTACAGTTAAATTGCATTTATGATCAAGTGACACATTCAAATCTGAGACTAAAATCTTACTGGGACTGAGCTATAAAAGCTATTGCTGAATTCAATTTTAGGGTACCTTTCTCTCCAGCTGAGTTAGAGCCATGAGTTGGGAGGCCAGGCATCACACAAAATACACAGGAAAAATCTGATGATGAAAGGCAGAACCACCTACCAGCATGTGCTGAGGGCTTTGCAGAAAAGCACCTGGGGTCTTGATGGAGTCAGCAACGTGTCTCTGCTGCAAAGAAGGCAAATGGCATCCTGGGCTGCAGTCAGCTGAGCACTGTCAGAGGATCAGATCATCAAGGGAGATGATTCTTCCCTGCTACTCAGCACTGCTGAGGCCATGCCTGTTGAACTGTGCATCCAGTTCTGACTCAGTATGAGGGAGGTGAAGTCTTACTGGAATGAGTCCTGTGTAGGGCCAATAAGATGATTAAAGGACTGGAGCATCTCTCCTATGAGGAAAGACTGAGAGCTGGGACTGCTCAGCCTAGAGAAGAGAAGACTCAGGGGGATCTCATCAGTGTATATAAACTTCAAAAGGGAGGGTGCAGAGAGGACAGAGACTGGCTGTTTTCAGTGGTGCCCAGTGACAGAACCAGAGGCAACAGGCACAAACTAAATATCCAGATGTTCCCTCTGAACACTCTGAACAGACAGAAACACTTTTTCACCATGAGGGTAGCCAAGCATCCATACAGGTTGGCCAGAGAGGTGGCAGAGTCCCCATTCTTGGAGATGCTCAAAAGCCATCTAGACATGGCCCTGAGCAGCTGACTCAGTGTCTCTGCTTGAGCAGAGGGGTTGGACCAGAAGATGTCCCTAGGTCCCTTCCAGCTTCAACCCAACTTTGGTTCTGTGAGCAACACTGAGAGGCAGCAACTCATTCTCTTCTAGGCAGCTATAAACGACCTTGGGTAGTGAAGATACATAGCCTTGTTCTAATGAGAGCTAGAAGACACCATAAAGAGGTGGAGACTAATTAGAATTAATAATAATAATGATGATGATGAATAATAACAAAATAAAGAGCTTTCTTCAGTTTTTAACAGCCCATGACATTGACCTTTTGGATAACAGTAAGGCAAAGAAAAGTGTGTGTTAACAAAAAAACCTAAAAATATTGAAACAGAAGTGAAAACAGATCTCAAGAAACTAAACATACATGAATTGCTCATAATCACAACTTGAACTCCATCCCAGAATTGTGGAAGAACTGAAAAATTAAGTTGCAGGTCAGACAGCATATATTTTAAGATAGTTTCCATAAGAGTAGAACATACCTGAAAAACAGAAAAAATACTTGTATTCAGGAGAAAAAGAATAACCAGATAAATATAGAGTTTTTCATATTACTGAAATAATGTGCAAGGGTTTGGAGACATTTTCCATTTATCTATAGACACAATTTTGTTTGTTAAAAACATAAACATATAACATGAGCTTTTAAAAAATGAAATTATTTTCCACAGTAGGGTAATGAATTAAGAGCTTATCCATCTGGGCTCTAACACTCTGACACACTGAAATTTAGTAGTCTAGCTAAGCAGATAAAGATTAATAGAAACCTAACCTGAACAAGGAATTGGTCTAACAGGAGACAACACTAAAGAGAATTAAACAAGAAACTCCTGGTTGAGATTAATTAGGGAAGAAAAAATTAGCTTTTGGCCTGATCACTTTACAAATTTCCATTGCTAGAAAAGGACTTCTCATCACAAAGATAGAAGACAATGTTAAAAAAACACAAGGGTAAATGACCTGAAGGACCATGTTAGTGGTTATTCAGCAATACTAAATACACGTCTGTACAATAATAACTGAAAATATTCAAACTTATTTTGAATTTCAAATTTATTTCTACCATATGAAAGCAGAAATCCTATTTGTTAATAATAGGTTAATGGGATACTGGGATATAAATGGGATACAGCTACCTGAAAGGCAAATGCAATACTGGCATATCATCATTCGGAATATGGTGACTGACAATCTTAAGACATTAATAAAAAGGAAGAGAATTAGGTAAGAACTATGAAGTTGGTAAGGACAACAAAAAGTCTGTCACAGGAAAGAGGACTAAAAGACCTCTAGATTTTTTCACAGACCAAAATGAAGTCTGAGAGATAATTTAATTCTTCTCTCTATAATACTTCAGGAGATTGGCACTAGAGGAAGAATAGTGACTTCAAGGGAGGAACATTGTCAGCACAAATGCAGCTATGAATAAACATTCAAGGAGAAGTCAGGAGAAGCCCTCAAGCAGCTTTTCTATGGGAAATGGGGAAGAAAGGAATGGCAAGGGAAGAGCATAAAAGTACTATTGAGATGGTTTTTTATATACTTATGAAAATATATTCCAGCCCTCTGCAATTGCAGCCATCATTCAGAGAGATCTATGAACTCCCTTCTACTCCTGGTCTTCTTTTGAGGGCATGGCCTGAGATCTCATAAACAGAGTAAAGAAACTACTCAGGGGGTTCAGCTAGCACATTGGCATATGGATATATTTTCAACAATTTGACAGATTGGATCAGCATTTCCACAGCTAGGCAGTAGCTGGGCTAGTACTCTGAGGAAATTTAGATATTTTATTAAGTTAGGCAGCAAGTGAGAGATCTGAGGATCTCAAGTGATGCATAAATTTCACTCATTGGCCTGTCAGGGGTTCTAGCCCACAGTGATCTACACATATGCACAATAAACTACGTGGCACCATACAGCTCCATCATGATAAATCATTTAAATTGCTTTCTGTTCCACTAGCCAAGCTAGCTAGGGCTTCCCATATTGAAGTTTGCACTGTATACACACCAAAAATATATTATCTGTAATGAGAAAGAAATCTACAGCAGTAGACAGCTCTAGTAACTTTTGAGTACTATTACAAAGTGGCTCACATAGAAAGTCAGAGCTCTTCTTTCCTAAAATGAACTTTCTAGAAAAACAGAAAAAAAAGTAAGAAAAGTCAGTCAGGCATACCTACTGAACCAAACAAATTACTAACTTCTTAAATCATTGTCATCACTTTAGTACTCAGGCTTAGGGGACAGAATAACTGCACCTCTGACTTAGGGTGTTAAAAAAGACTTACAATAAGTGAAAACAATCAAGATATTCCACAATAACAAAATAACTGATGATTTCTAGCTAGAAGTTTGGAACAAGAATTGAATGTGAATCAAAAACAATGCAAAAGAATCATTAAGTGACTGTGCTTTTGACATATTTAGACAAGCCTTTGCAAGTGGATCCAAAGCCCTAAAATATATAGGAAATTATTTTAAGCAAAATCCCTATATTGACTTTACCAGCTTAAAAGAATTGTAAAAGAAATCAAAGGAGATGACTTAGGGGGAAAAAAAACCCAACACTTAAAAACAGACACCAAGGGGTGATAGTTCTTCATTACTAGGACATAGAAGGACAGATACAAAGATAATAGGAAGCAAGTTACAGAGAAGATGCAACAAGGGAAATTTGAATTGAGTGACTGAAATCAACCTATTTTGAATTAGTAAATTCATAAAATTCGTTATGGACCAGCAAAAAAAAAAAAAAAAAAGTTACAAATGAGGTCTATTCCAATTTATCTACAATTTCGAGCTGTGTTGTTTCATTTTATTAATAGGGAAAAGAATTATGTTTCTTTAATGATTTCTTTGATCTTTGATGTGGTGAATACTAAGTACACAGTATATAATAAGTTGTAACTTTACACTGGACATGAAAGGAAACAGTGACAGAAGAAAAGCAAAAAGGAAGGTACTCTATCAGACCTGTCTCTTGTAGGAAAGATAGAGGAAGAAGGAAACTTTGTGCTATCCTGATGCAATGGGTTTAAGTTTTACACTGTATTTTGTTTATGTAAAGGTTTTCTTTTCTGGAAAGGGTGAAGCCTCTTCTGCATTCTCAGGAAATCCTTCTTTTGAGAAGGTGAGGATGTTGAATTATGTCAAGCTGTCATAATCATAAAGCAAAACAAAATGATGATGCATAGTCATAGGATTTAAAATAGTAATGTAGCAGGGTTTAGCAGATGTTGTCTCATCAGCAGAGCTGTTAAAAAATTCTCTCAGCTAATGCAAGTCTGATCTATGGCAATGGAAATTAAAATGTTTCAGCAAGTAACCATGAAAGTGGACTAGATAGAAAATTTATAGAAAATGCATTTACATACTAAATAATTTACAAAAATGATAATTTTAATTTACTCCATATAATTTAATCAGGTACCCATGATAGAGATTTTAGGAATATATTCTGACAACTGTTCTGGTAGGATTTGGATTTAATTTTTTCTTTTTCTTCCTAAGAATGGTCTCAGTAAGTGAATACTCATTTTCTTTGGGGAAGTAGAGGTGTCTCCAAGTGCACTGAAAACAAATTCATAATTATTTAAATTATTAATTTTGTTTCCAAAATCCTTAATATAGAAAAATCCTTGATATCATTCAAACTATGAAGGACCTTCAGAAGATATCTATGGCAGACTGAAAGCCTTTAATTTAAAATCAAGGACCTTAGTAAAGTCAAATATTTTTTGTAATACTCTGGTACCATTTTGAGACCTAATCACTAGCATGAGTGCAAGAAAGTACTGTGTTCCCTGAGGAAAAAAAAATATATATATTTTTTCAGAAATTATTTGAATCTCCCTGCTTCTTAATTTCTGTGACTTTACTAGTTTCAACTGCTTGATTTACTTCTTTTTCCCACACCTTGTCTATTTTACTCACTCTCCCACCCCCATTACATATAAATCATGCCTTTATATAACTATTTTTCATCTCTATCATTCATCTTCTTTGCTTTGCCTGAAGTTTCCAGGGTTTCTTTTTGGGTAGTGGTTCAATATAATATGCCAGACCATGCAGGCTACCTTTGCCTTAGAGCACCATAAAACTGCAAGTAGTGAAAAAATTCATTTACTGCAGTGTTACGGTTCAGAAGTTATAGGAGAAATTGTAAATTTTTTGTTTGGTTTTCTTTAAATAAAATTAATTAGCTGTTAAATCTGTCACTTCAGCCTTTTAAAAACACCTTGATTTAAAGTAATATATATTTTATCCATTCATGATTGCCTAATTGAAAAAAAAAAAATTTTAGCTTATTTTACAGTTAACATTATATTTTTTTAGAACCTAGTTTTCCTCTTTGTTTTGTATTACATTTCTCCTTTCTCATCTCTTTCTAACACCCAAAAGCTGGTAGAGATGGCTGGATCCCAAAAAGCTTTGCTTGTGCCATGCTGCTGTGCACATAAAGTCAGTGCTCTGCTGTAAGAAGCAGCCAAAGAGCCAAAGGTGTCTGGGAAACAGCCCTTAAACCCTAAGAAGTTTTAAAATTTAATTTCATAGAGTTATAGTTGAAATTTCTATAGCAGGCTTGGGAGTTACTGAGAGTCCTAGCTCTAGAGTCTGAATGTTAAAACAATGTGTTAAGAATGCTTATGAGCTAAGAGCTGAAATGCACCATCAGACCATAAAATAAAAGCTCAAAGGAAGGGTCAGATTCTGTCAAGATAATCCCTAAAGTCAAAGGAATTCCCCATGAAGGACAGTGGTAGTACATCCAACAGATATAAGCTCTCACTGAATGATCAGCTAGATCATATGTCTCTTAATCTGATGATCTAATTAGGCGAGCTACCTAATGCACTTTTCAAATACTTCAGGATTCTACTATCGTCCATCATCACCTGGAAAGTGGAAACAAGGGCCTAATAGACTTCCACTCACCAGAAACTTTAATGAATTTATGCTTTGTGCACTATTAGAGAAGTACAGGAAAAAAGAGACATGAATTCTACTGGTACAATGGGTAAGAAATAAAAAATTCATTTTCTTGCAAAAACAATGGTTTAGATAAGCATCACCAGTTCCCATCTCCAAATCTAGAAGTCTCTCCCACTCTACATATATGAGGAAGAAAAACTCAAAAAACATCTCTTTTCCTTCAGCCATGTTGAGCTCATTTTGTTTACATAATTTCAACAATATAAATCTCTACTCTCAGCAGAACTTGGACCAAATGACCTTCAGAGGAGGTCATTTGAAAGCTGAATTACTCCACAATTATATAATAGCTTCCCCCCACCTTTTTTTTTTTTTTTTTTGGTGAAAATAGAAAACTACTCAACTTGCTGATCTGGACTTCATCCCATGATATGAAGTGTCTAAAAATAATCTATGGTTCCTTGGAAATACATAAGCTTGAAATCTCTTTGGTGAGATTTCCATCTCAGCGACAACAAAACTGTGTGGCAAGGGCAGAAAGAGATGTTGCTGAAGTTTGCTTTAAAAATAAACTTCAATTATAGATGAGCTCTTAGTCTGAGGGCATTTAATTTGACAATAAACAAGTAGAAATTTTTTTGACATCTAAATGCCAAGAATTGTATTTCCAGCAGTTTGAAGCACTTATGTGCATAGTTTTCATTCCCCCTGCTTCCAGCTGGCAGTCCCACGTGTATTTCCAGTGCAAAATTAACTATGACTGGCACAAAGCATATTCCTGCAGGCAAGGAGACTGGAAGAGGCATACATATTTTGCCTTGGCTGAAGCTTGTATTAGTTGGTAACTTCAGTTACCTTCCAAAATGGTCTTTTGCAGAATGTATTGGTTTATGCTGGAAAGTAGACCCTTGAGTTTTAAATAAATCAGTGTGCCATGTTTTAATTATTCTCCTGCCTCTATTGTCTAGCTGCATCAGATGCTGTGTATTTCCCAGCATTATTCTTTCTAATCAAATTCACATTTCAGAAAATCACATATATTTTACAGTAGTTTTCTTGTTTGTATCATTATAAACTAAATCAACTGCTTCATTTTACATACAGAGCAGAAAGTTTATGGTCTTATTAAAACTCCAGTAACAACCTATTCAATTTATTGTTGAGCAAAACAAAAGACATAACTTAAAGAGGGAAGTGTTTTATTGTTTGGGGGGGTTTTACCCCAAATTTCAGTCCAATATTCCTCATTGTCATGTTTATAATAATTGCAATAGTAAAGACAAAAGGACATGAGGATCAGTAACAACTGAATGCTACCATAATCCTTCACTTGCTGAGTTCCTTAATATTCAAAGATACTACAGTCCCTGTACACAGACACACACAGCTACCTTCTTTTTCTACTATATCAGACCTCATCTAAAATAACCTCTTGACAGCCTATTTTTCCTTAGTTTCCATTTCATTCTTCTTGAATCAATATCCTCAGAAAGGCACCTTATCTACTGAAAAAATATATTTCCCACAACCAGAATTGGCTCAGATCCTTGCTCTGATCTAGGCTTGTGGGACGAGAAATTTCTGCATCAGAAGAAAGGAAGAAAGGAAGCTGAATTAATAACTCTGCTTCTCTCTGCTGGTTCTGTTTGTCACTACTTCTGCCCTTCTATCATAACTAGAAAGATACATTGAGCATTGGCACTCCTTATTGCTTGGAATAGTCTGTGGAACAAAAGCACACATACACACAAGAAGTAGAAACATGCAGGTCTGAAGATGATGAAATCTATCACAGACATTTGGTATCAAGTAAACATGAAAGGTGCTCTGTCTGCCTGAAAAATGCAGCTTACTGTGGCACTCCAAGACATCTGCTCTCTCTCCAGGTGTCCTTTGAAGCAGTGAAGCCCACGAGCAAGCTTGCTAACCTTCAGCATGCTCCCCGGCCAGACTATCTACCCAGGCTTCGATTGTCCACACTGTCATAGAGAGAAAACCACAACTTTGTCCCCTTTGGTGAGCCCATGGCAGTGCCAGCCTGACATTTCAACACATAATGCTGAGAATTGTCTAGGAAGGTCTCAACTGACTGATCTGTTGTGGCACACGTGATGGCAGATGTAGCCAATGCAAGGAAATTGTCCCAAACCTGCACATTAACTTGCCTGTCTTCATTTGAGTATGAGCACCAACAGCAAAGAATCACTTGGGCTTAAGGGTGGTTTCAGGCTACCTAGCTGGATCTTAAAATGGAAACATAATGAAAATGAGGTGTGCACTTTTTAGAAAATTGTGTTACCCCTGCATCTGGTACAAATATACCAACTGTAAAATACCATGTGCCATCGGTGACCCTGTTTTAAGCAATATATTACTGACTAAAGTAACCAGCAAAGGGTAACTGTCTGAGAAGGGCACTCTGCACAGAGTTTTAAAGCTCTCTATTCAGTTTGTGAATGTTCATGCCTAGGAATATTGAAATTTGTCTCTATTGAAAGTGTTACTCTCTGATTATTATCTTAGAAAAGTCCTATTTCCTGCAATTTGTCTATCTTGATGTGTAGTCCTCAGCATATGGGTACCTGGTAACAAATATACAAAAGTTATTAGGTTTTTCATATCATGTATGGGTTTCCTACCTTTAAAAACATGAAAAGCTATTTGTGCATAACATAATTCCTAAATAATACTGTCACATAAACTAAAAGCTGAAAAGGATATAGACAAGTAATCTAAAGTGGTAATAGATAGCATGACTGTATATATAAAAGGCAAAATTATGTTTCTCCTTATTTGCTACAAGTAAAACAAGACAAAATGAACCCTTTGCCTCACTTTATTAAACAAAAAATATTCTTACAAATGACATCCTGACAGCTTCAATACTACCTAGTATCTTCATGTCTAGACTACAAATCAATGTAGATATATTTGAAATTGTTTCCTTCAAGTAAATTGAGAGATTTCTACACTGAAAACAATGACCTGATGAATTATATGTCATCCACATTACTGCCTTTAAATACTATTAAAATTATCCTTTCTCATATGCTTACCCATTTTTATGTTAAAAAACCATCAATCACAGCTATTCTTTGTGGTTTTTTGGAGAGCACTCCCTATGTCAAACTATTCTCCTATGCTGTAGAGAATGAGAGCATTTTCTGAAGTGTCAACATCTCTGACAACTCTGCTTGCCTTTACTCAATCCCAAAATGAAGAACCTTTTATTACAAGATCTGAACTTGACAGGAAGTCCAAGAAGTTACAAAAATTTGGTGCATTCACAAAAACAAATAAATATGTTTCTATAGGTTCTGGAGAGTTCTCAGGTAAGGGCTCAATATTTCCCAGCATCGAGGACAAGACTATTGGCATCTGCTTGACCCATAACTCCCCCTCAGTGCTCCTGCTTATGGTTCCAGCCCAAAGCTATCCAAGCTTCTGAACACTGACATGTCTCTAAGAGACCTGGAGTTCCCAAAGTGGCAGATCATTCAACATGCACTATTTGTTCCACCCCTACACTGGATACGTCATAACATCCAAAAATCGACATTTAGACTAAAACTGATGACAGTCCCTTACCTACAGCACTTGGCATGACTGTGCAGTAACAAAGCTTAAGAGATTAACGTTTCAAGTTTAGCACTGTTGATGAGTCCATATATCTCTGAATTAAGCCTGAAATTTCTTGGCCTACATTTTAAATGGAGTTGCCTCTGAATGTGCTCCTTAGAGCTTAGCACAGCTAAGCTACACTGGTGCATGCACACAAATTGCTGTGCAAGACAAAGCTGTACTATTAGCGTAAATATATTCTGAGAGCAGCAGAGATACCAAGAAAATTGTAGTACCTAAATCAAAGATATCTAAAAAAGATTATCATAAATAATTTTACTTGATGTGTAAATCAATTCTCTCTGTTTAAATCAAGACATTTTATTTTGGCACAACAGAAGAAACTTTGCAAAAGTAACTGAAGTGATTTGTCATGGTGGGTTTTTTTCATCCTATCAATCATGTCCTGGAAAAGACATTGAGTGCCATGAATTCCATCATTCAGTCTCCAATATTTTATTTCACTTTTCTTCCTACTGAAGTTCAAAATGAGCATAGGATGTCAGGCACTTAGCACTGCATTGCAAAGACGTGAAGTTTTTAGACAGACTATTACAAGTTCTTATCAGCACCACCATATGCTACAAGACAGAATGCATTATCTGTCAACACACATAATTCTCATTTTTCGATTAAAGAATATCTTATAGAGAAACCATACATACTCCTTTCCTCCAGCATTATGACCATGTTTATGCGTATACAAATGCAATTAATGTGCCAGAGAAAATAACAAACCAATGTATTTGAAACAGGGAGGACTTGATTTGCCCATGAACTATTTCAAATCAATTTTCTGTATGTAATTCCATTGCCAGACTTGTAAAAATACTTCCATCTAAACATATTAACACTCAGTAAGAGAATATTAAAAAACATGTAATCTCTATTTTTTTCAAATTTGGATGACTTATGTGATTATGGAAGAAAAATATTTCTTCACTTTTAGTAATAATTTTATCATCAGTCCAATAAGGAATATACCAACTAAAGAAAAGGAAAAAAAATCCTGTATACAGTGTGTGACAAAAAATCCTGTATATTTCCCAAACAGCATATGAGTTATTTCTGAAGGGAAAAGAAAAAAGAAAAAGAAGGAAAAGGAAAAGGAAAAGGAAAAGAAAAGGAAAAGAAAAAGAAAAAGAAAAAGAAAAAGAAAAAGAAAAGAAAAAGAAAAGAAAAAGAAAAAGAAAAAGAAAAGAAAAAGAAAAGAAAAAGAAAAAGAAAAAGAAAAAGAAAAAGAGAAAAAGAAAAAAAACCCACAATCAACCAAACAAACAAAACAAACAAAAATAACCAAAACTAAATAACAAACAAAACATAAACAAACAAAACCCCCCAGTATTTATATTTATAATTTAAAAAAATATTTTTTTCTTTTAGCTGGGTAGGCATATAAACTGAGAGTAGCAAACTCCACTGATATATATTATCAGAATTTTTCATAAGAAAAAGATTTTATTGTCATTGTAGCTTGATGGCCTGAGACTATCAAGAAAAGGAAATATTTTCTCTCAAGTGTAAAAAAATTATCTTAAAAACAAGGTGAAAGAGTAATACTTGATTCCCCAAGACTCTAAGCAGCTCATGGGTCACCAGTGAAATGTAGACTTCAGAGTTGTGCAAAAACTGCTGTTTGAGTAATGAGCAGAGCCTCAAAACAAAGAACAAGTATCTCCCCTACATAAAATACACTATGTATTGTAAATGAAGATATATCATAGGGTTGCAGACCAATGAAAAAAATCAAGATGTAAATCATTTTAGAAAACATTAAACTGCTTTAAGCAGACATTAGAATGGCAAGAAAAAATATATATACTCCATCAAAGAGGAGGAAAAAAATCATCACCAGCCTCAAACTTCTCTCTTAAATTCTGGATCCTGAAAACTCACTGAAACTGACAACACCCCAACAACACCCTGACTCATTTAGGATCAGAGACACAGCAAAAGGATGACCACAAAGCTTGATACAACCATTTTAAACATATTAAACATCTATTTGATAATAATTTGGACAGTAATTATTATTAAAATTTCACTGGAATAATCGTAATATCTTTGTTTCATCTTAGTTAGGCTGTTAGTATTTTAAGGCAATGAACAACACATTTCCTTGTTTTACATTTAATGGATGTCCTCCTTTTTGTTCATAGCAAGATTTTGATTTTAGCAACTATGGCAGGTAGGTTATACACAGGCATGTAATTTAAAGGCTACATAATGCTGAAACATGAAAAACAATATACAAATCAGAAAACAGAGAACATACGAGTGTCCAGCCATACAGACAGCATAACGGTTTTTCAGTCATTAATTAGTCCCTAGTCATGCAATGATACTCTGCAGAATAACTTTCTAAATTAACTTCGATAGTTAAAGTGACAAGATCACACATCCAAATGATGTTGATAAATACAGTTATATTTTCCATACATGTGTGTATTTTGCCTGGGAAAACATTTACACATTCAAGACAAAACAGCCCCTGACCTCATAGGTAAAAATTCTAACAAGCAAAATGAACAATCATGAACAAGATTAATTAGGTGTTAGTGAAGCAATTAAAAAAAAAAAGTATTAATTGAACAAGATTTCAGAGAGACAGCATGACAAAGTGACAAGATGCCTTTTAAAATATCGTGTTTGACAAATAAAATTTAAATTATTACACAAATCATGTTTGCATGCATGATGCTTTCCAGAAGTTCATTTAACCTTATTTCCTCTCCTCAGTCTGGGAATAAAAAATAATTACAGCACATAAGGGCAAGTTAATATATTTGAACCTTCAGCTACAGTTTTCTTGAAACTCACCTTTCGCACTCCCTGTATCAACATCTTTTGTGCCTTTAATAACTTTAACCTTACATGATCTTGGAGGACCTGATTTATCTTTTCTAAGCTACTAATAATAAAGATAGAAGTCATAGTGGCTGGTTACAGGGAACAAACCAGCAAGCTCCAGACCAGGATTTACAGAGATGCCCAGGAATTTAAGAAGTTTAACCTAAAGCTATTTGCACTACAGTCTAGGCTAAAAGAGCAACAGATGATGTCACCTGCAGCATGTTATCACTGTTGTAAGTGGTTTAATGGCAAAGTGCCCACACATTTCCATACCAGGTATAGTACAATAAGCTACTTTCAAGGTCTTCTTCTCTTAATTGCTCATTGATTACTCACCATTCTTTACAATGAGAACCCCTGAGTTTAATTGGAATCAATGGTGACAAATGGTGTATGGTCCCAAACCCTTACTAGTGACTTAATTGGAGAGATACACACTTCCAGTTTTAGTTGTAAGTATTAAATGCTACCTCACCTGTTTAGCTATTGTGCTCTACAGCCACACTGAGTCATTTACCGTTTTGTTTGATAGTTGGTCTGAACTGCATCACTTCAAAATGTTTTGTTCATTTGCTCTCTAGCACAAAAGTGTTCTTTTCATGTCTTTTAGAACACTTTTACACCCTTCTATCTGAGAAGGTCATTATCCTGTGTTCCACACACACTTTTCAATCTTAATAGCAAAGCAAAGTAGTAGTTATTTTCAGCGTTCAGCAAAAGCAACAGACCTCATCTAAAGCAGTGGAAATAAGCTTCCATCATGCATGTCCATATTACCTTCTAGCTTAGGAAAGGTTAATATAAAATGTGCTGTCATTTAAGCTGTGGGAGATCCAATTATGAGGAAAAAAGCAGATTATTAGACTAGATACATCTATGTACATCACTATGGCAAATACTTTTTTAGACAGGTGTGCACTGAATCAATTATATTCTAATTATATACCTGCAACATTTTTATCACACTTAATTTAATACATGACGTAACCTATTCCAGAGGAATACAAGTATATAAATAAAAGTTTTAGTGCTGTGTTACTACTAGGAAATAAGAAGCATTCCTGCAGCATTTCTGCAGCATTTCTTCTACTCATCTAGGAATAGTAGAAAATAAGTCTTGGAAGGACCATTGAAACAATGCAAAAATAATATCAGTTAAAATCAGCAGGTTCTCAAATAATGTCAGAACTTTTAAATCTAACTTTTTAAATTATAATAAATGATAGATCTATGAATTTAAACTAAATCTGATATCTGATTCTTGGAAAATGATGCCATATGAAATAAACTTCATTAATACAAAACAGAGAGGTAACACAGCAGAACTTTAGCTTAATAAACAATGACTTTGAAAGACCCTTCTCAGCTTAATAGTTCACTTATATTGATTATGCCAAGATTTTCTTTTTAGCCACTTTAACTCTCAGATAGTCGATAAAACATTTTGGCTGCTATACTTTATTGCCTTAAATTATTCAGGAAAGGAAGTACAAGGGCAGACAGATAAGGTCTATTTGTTCTTGCTATAAGTAACATAGAATATTATCTTCACCTCTGCCCTACCTTCTTTCATTCTTCCCCTGCAATTTTCATTTTGATGCTCTTTAATTGGTCACAGTGTGATTCCAATATTTAGTTCTTTTTTTCTGAAGTCCTATAGACCAAATAATTAGAGAAAGTAGAGTGATACTCTTCTAGATAGAAGAGTGACAAAGCAATGCAGAACACATTAAGATATCTTGGAATTTGCAATCTAGTTTAGGTCACTTGCATTAGCCTAAATTAGATTTGGATCTTTAGAATGTAGTACCTCACAGACATTGGTAGGAAATTTATGATGCCTGCTTTAGATGCAGTGTAAATGCAGACACTTCTCCACTGACAAGACTTTAAAATTATTAATGCATGTGCTTTAGCCCCTAAATTACCCTTTTAGGGTACTTTTTTGAACGTGTCTGTATTATGGTGCTATAAGGAGCAGGCAGCATGTATCAATACCAGTCAAACAAAAAGGAAAGGCTTGATCATTACTTTACTTGCTCTGATAATGAAGATCAAAAGGTCTTTACAAACATCATAACAGATTTCACAAGTTGAGCCCAACTTAGCACTAGGCTGAAAAGCTGTGGCAGAAATAAAACTTTCATGTTTAGATTATCTATTTGATTGAATAAAGCTTATTCCCATTTCTTCCTGGAAAAATGCCATCTGGTCCTCAGTGTATCTTCTCCCAGAACACGTGGGATACTTAGAATCTCTAAAATTACTTAAGAATAAAGTTAGGGAATGTAAAGGAGTAAAATAGAGTAAAATGTAAAGGAGTAAAATGTAAAAGGAGTAAAATGTAAAGTAGTAAAATAGAATAAAATGTTCCCTCAGTTTAATTTCATCCACTTAAAAGGAAAAATATGCTGTTTCTTGCTCCATGTCATTTTGATACGTTCCCAGGTTGTTACCTCTGTTCTATGTTGAGACAAGTTATTAAACTGAGTAGCTGTCTATTATTTATAAACAGGAACATCTCCTGCACAAAGTTTAGAACACCCAAACTCTTTCTGTCATAGTGGACTAACAAAAAAAAAAAAAAAAAAAAAAAAAAAAAAAAAAAAAAAAAAAAAAAAAAAACAAAAAAAAAAACAAAAAAAAAAAACACTAAAGTATAAAGTATCAGTTTCTTAGTTCAGGAAGTTAAAATTAACATCTAGCACTTGTTAATAAAAAATTGTAATATAATGAAGTTTATTTCTTTGAAGAATTTTTGGACATAGATCATTACCTTAATTATTGATTCAATTTCTAATGAGGGAATTCTAGCATTCTGAGTAATTTTCAATTAAAATTACATATAAATGTTAAATCTTGCAACTAGGTATTTTGAATTCTATGGCATAAATCAAGACATTTTAACAAAGCTATTCAACCGAGCATGGGACTAAGAGCCTGAAAACTTGGCTTTTCACCTCATAGTAGAAAGGTCTATACAGTGTAACAGAATTTTATGGGAGCTTTTTTAACCTTATAAAACTCAACAGTACACATAATTTGCAGTAGTCTTTGAATGTTAAGCTCTGTAGGGTGTCTTCATTATCTTGAAAGACACAGAAAAGATTAGAAAAGTCCTTGGTGCACAGGGGAAGATGGGGATTGATGAACAGTCTTGTAGCAACTTTTTATTTTTTTTTTTTTAATAAGACTGCTGCTGTGACAGGAACACACAACACTCAAGTAGACAATTTTGATAAAATTCATTTAGCCTAAATTCTATAAGAACATAAAACCCAAAGTATTATTCTCCAGTTTAGGGGTCTTTAATTTAAACATAACTAATGCTTAAGCATTCTCTTCATCATCCACTTAAAAAAAAAGAACATGGATAACAAACATCCATACTGAATCATAGCTTCCTACTGACACCACAACTGTCTTCCTGGCAGAATCATTATGGAATTGGAAACGAAAGTGTACATACTTTCTTAAAAAGAAGAGACGAATGATAGCTATATGGCAGTGATGTGTAAGAATATGAAGAATATATCTTGGCCTAGAAATTGTTTTATGGATTGGGCCAAACATTTACAGTACTACAAAATTATTATATCCTTTTAGGACTTAGGCAACTCCCTGAAAATGGGCTGATGGTACTCTCTGACAGGCTGGTTTTTGGGCAAATCAGTTAGGAGGTGATACCACCTCCACCTCTGCTAAAAACAAATTGAATCTGTAAAAAATGACATTATTTTTTCAGCAATGAGGCCACATCTCAAGTGCTGTCTCCAGTTCTGGGCCCCTCATGACAAGAAAGACCTTGAGGGACTGTAGAGTATCCAGAGAAGGGCAACAGAGCTGGTGAAGGGTCCGGAGCACAAATCCTATGAGCAGCAGCTGAGTGACCTGGGGTTGTTCAGTCTACAAAGAGGAGGCTGAGGGGTGACCTTATTGTCTTCTACAACTACCAGAAAGGAGGTTGTAACCAGGAGGGCATTGGCCTCTTCTCCCAGGCAACAAGAGGAAATGGCCTCCAGCTTTGCGAGGAGAGGTTCAGGTTGGACATTGGGAAGAATTTCTTTACTGAAATGTTTGACAGCCATTGGAATGGGCTGTGCAGGGAAGTGGTGGAGTGTTCCCTGGAAGAGTTCAAGAAACAACTGGATGTGGCACTTAGTGCTGTGGTTTAGTTGACGTGGTGGTGGTGTTTGGTTGAAGGTTGGGCTTGATGATCTTGGAAGTCTTTTCCAACCTTAATGATTCTATGAGCAGTATCACCAATCTTAGGTGCCACAACTAAAGTCACACAATACGATATTTTCAGCACCACTACTCACCAATACTCATTATTCCCAGAGGAGAAGTTAAGTTTAAAGCTAAATTCAAGATGTCAAGTTGCACAGCACAGAAAGCACACAGGTTATTTCCAAAACAAAGTAAACATCTGTGATACAGAACTAACTCACATTTATGGCAGCTGCCACACATGTACCATAGTTCATAAAGTGCTATTTTTCCCATTTCTAGTTACTAGTCTTCATATATTTGAACGACAACACTCTAGACATTTAAACCTGGGACAGAGCTTCTAATTTGAAATAAAGAACTTATACTATGTAAGTACTTAACTTAAACAACTTAAACAACAAGGAATAAAAACTGGTCATGAACATGAGAGAATTATGACAAAAACCTCAACCTCCTGGTATGCCACATATAATTTTCAAAAGGCAGAACACAGAAAGAAAAAATAATATTCAGGGAGGAAAGAAAGCATATAGTAGTGACACTAATTAAATCACATTTAACATGTACCAAAAAAAAAAAAAAAAAAAGAAAGCTGTTTTAAATCTGGAAGAATAATCTCCTATCTCTCTTCCTCTCATTTTCCAAGCCCTTCAGGCAGTTCCAGTGACAAGAAATATGGTCCATATGTATGTTCTGATATCACATTTATAGAATATCAGGAATAGCAGCTTCAAAGTTATTATATCTCTAAATTACTTTCTGTTAATACAAAATTGAACCATCTATAAAGGCAATATGATTATACACATATATAATTAGGTCATGGTCAGAAAGTCTTTATTTTAACAAGAAACATAGCTTCAGGCTAATGATGTTTTCCACCATTAGAAACCAAAAAAAGCAAGTCAGGCTAATTGTTTTCCATTATAAGCTGGCTATTACCCAATAACTTTAGTGATTCTAATGGAATTTGGTTAAAGTCAGAAAACCTGAGGCTAACTGGTCAGGCTTGACTTTCCCTGCTAAAAAGGTACCTATATCAATTATATTTAGGGAAAAAAGGGATCTAAAATACTTTCCATGAAAGTATTGTTTTGCATCTCCTTATGACCCTTGATGCTAACTGCATAAACAAGACATGAGCTTGAGCTCACAAAATGGTGAGCTCAAGCTAATTTTGGTCCCAGCCAGGCCTCTGAGGCAAATTATACACCTGGTTGAGTAATTTTAATGTGCAGCCCCCCAGGAAACATTCTGCCTGAGACTTTAGATTTGCTCTATTTCAACTGATAAGTAGTTTGTCTCCAAAACATATGGACATCATGAAGGCTCCCAGAGGCTGAAGACCTCTCTGAGATGTTTTGAGGGACTTGAAAGACCTTGTCCTCCCACAAATCTCCCATGGGTCTCTCCCATAACAAGAAAATAACAAGAGAAAGTCCACAGCACAGAATGGCTCAAAGAAAAAAAATATTATTACATATCAATTATATTATTTATAAGAATTTATCTTACAGTGAAATGGATAATCTATAAGAAATATGAAACTTCCTAGTCTTGAATCTTGCCTTGACTTTCACCCTTTGGTGTATGCTGTACCTGTGCCTTTGCAGGATAGTTTGGTCATAACCAAACTATATATTACTGTAAAAATCATATTATTTTTAAAATGATTGATTATTATGCAGCTACCATTTTATGATTTTTTAAAATTAATTGTATTTTTAAAGAAAAAATTAGAATAATTAGAAAGAAGCTTCTAATTGCAGCAGTTGAAACTTTGGTATTTAGAAAGAAATGTTACCATACAACATAATCACAAGCAGTATTTTGTGCATAATTCAATAGTTTTCCTAGTTTAGGAACTAAAATAAAAAGTATTAAAGGGAAACTTAATTTCCAGTTTCCCTTTTGGGATTTCTGTGTTCAATTATTGATAATCAAAATAGTGATTCAATCACTTTCAAAACTAATTATTTCTAAATTATCCATTAGCTGTTCCAACTTTTTTAATTAAAGTAAACAGCAAGCAGCTGTTCTTTCACAGTCACAACCTGCTTCTTGTAACTGAAGCCCTTTCATTTTCTATCTTGATGAAAATTAAAATACTCTTTGCTAATTCTACCCAATTATTTTTACCCTCTAGAATATAGAATTCCATTACATTTCAAGCATCTTTGAAGGCAAACGAAGGTGTACACAGAATAAGGGTGTGCATATATTATATTAAACAAAAAAAAAATAGAAGTTCATAAAATCTGAAATTATGTAGACAGAATCAGAGTGCTTATTATGGGAATATTATAAAATTTAAAATTTAAAATGTCAATGTTTCCATTAGGTTAAAGCAAAAAAAGAAGACAGGTCTCTAAAATAAACCTCATCTGCTGCTCAGCTTTATAAACAAGTTTTCGTTTTTATTTCTTTGGAGAATTCACTGCGACTATAGAATGAAGGGAGAGAAAGAAATTTCTTATGACCCTTAAGAGGTTTTGAGAAGCTCCCATGGAGAAAAGTATGATACATATTTTTTTTATAATATTTGTGAATTTTAATGAGAAAATTTAAAGCATTGAAGCAATATTTCCTTGAGATAAAAAAAATTCTACGCCTTCATAAACAGCAGATGAGAATCTTTTTCTTGTCTCCTTTTATTTTGAAAGAATAGGCATGTACTTTTTTAAAAATTTATTTCAGAAATTACTCTTGTTTTTTAAGACTTTTTTGGCTCCTTTTTTTTCCGTAGCATTGTAAGCACTGTTTTTTTTTTTTTTTTTCCTTAGCAGAGTTCTGTCCAAAGGTTTGCTTAATTTTTTTCAGGGGGGAGAGGACGTGGCAGGGGGGGGGGAAGGGCCAGTTTTTTGGGTTTGGTTTGGGGTCTTTTTAGAGTGTGTGCACAGATTGGAGACTGCTAAGGCAGGAGATATGGAGGCAGGCAGAACAAGCAGAGACAGTTCAAAACAATTCCACTGACAGTTTGGATGTGTATATCTGTTCCTCAGTTCTTTGGAAAATATATGCTGTCAAATGTTCATGCTGTATCCACTTAAAATATTGCAGACATGATTTCTACAGTAGTGACAATTATTTCTTAAAATTTCAGAGAATGTGGAAAAAACACCCTGTTGCCTAAAAGTAGCATTTTCTGCTGAGATTAGAATGAATCTTTATTCACAAAGAATATAGAATTCAAAACTACAAACCTTCACATCAGAAATTACTTTGGGAAAAAAATATGTTATACATTTATCACATACACAGCATTGAATTTTGATTTCCTCCCTATCCTATCACCAAGGATTTCTCAGTCTATTTCATCCCCAGGATTCACATTTCTATACTGTAAAGCATTGAGTGCTGGGAGAAGCAGGAATATTATACTCTGAATATTAAATGCAGAGTCATTTTATGCATCTGAGAAAATATGAATTATTTCCTCTGCCACCCTCCTGTTCTCCCTGTCAAGTTTCAATCACCAGACTGCCCTGCCCTCTCCCTTTTCTGCATCTGTGCTGTCTTATTGACAATCAATCGCATCTAAATGAAAAACAAATTGCTAACTTATTAAATCACACCTATATCACACATTCAGACTTGGTTTGACTCTGGGTTTGTACTTGCATACCGTTAGATAGGTCTGAGTACTCTGTGGAATCCTGCATCTCAGGCCACCATGCCAAATGGATACGTGAGCTGAATATTTTTGACAAGCAAGTTTAGAAAGTTCTTTTGAAGCTGTTAACTGCTGTTTCCTAAAACCAGGAGAATGGAGAATAACTTCTGTTAGCTGGGGTCAGACTAAGATGAGGTAAAATGACAGCTCTTACCAGCTGATATTGCCATCCATCCCTGCTGCTGATCTGGCTCTCATTTCTCATTTCTGGCTCTCTTCTCCCAAGAGCAAGCAAGCACAAGATTTCTGGGGGAAAGTGCTATTATTTCCCACCTCTCCACTGAAATCAAAGCTCAGATGCAGTGGCACCTACCACTCACTCCTGCTCCTGGGAGGAGAACCCTTGTGGTGGTTTGCTGTTTCAAACCCTTTCCAGGACAATACCTTCAAAAAGTCTGAATAAGCATCAATACTCAAGCATTCATAGTTACAGTTTAAGCACACAACCATTAATGCAAGTGAGGATTTCTAAATTCTGACTTTGCTGGCAGGTAAAAAAGGTGAAGGGGTTGTGATGTAGGCAATGACTCCTGTCAGGGCTCCATTAAAATTTCACAGTGTACTTCTTTCTCTTTTGTTGGTCAAAAGAAATAAATCAATGTTTCTCTGCTTTCACTATAATGACATCACACAAAATAGATGGATAATGGAAAGCGCCATCAAATTCCCCCTGTCACAAAGGCTCAAGGAGTAACATGAAGAACAAAGTGAAGGAAACTCCTAATGCACCTAAATATATTCCCATGTGGAAAGAGCAAGGATAAAAGGCTGTGGTCCACTGAACAGGACACTGATCAAGGAATATAAGACTTTTGATTCCCTTTCTAGCTTCACAGCTAATCCAGTGTGCACTCATACTCATGTGACCTTAATGCCTCATGACTCAGAATTCCCATATGGGCAATAACTGTAATAGCCTTTTACAGATAGCTTCTGTTGCACCAGATTGAAATCCAAAATTTTTACACCCATTTGTTTAAAGCTAGGTTTTCTTCTAAGATTTACAGTGAGAAGAATTTAGTAGGAAAGAAACTGCTTACCACTTACAGCTTTTACAGTGGTTTGCAGGAACAGAATGTCAGTCTCCACCAAATATTGTGGAGCAAAATGCAAAACTATGAGACAAGGTTTACCTATAGAAACATGAAGATTTCATTTCAGCCCCTATGATCTTAAACAGAAAAACTACAGGGTTTAAATCATAGTATTTCAAATTTGGATCAAGTGAAACCAATTAAACCTTTAACCTTTAATCCAACCAATCCTAACTGTTAAATAGCACATCATTGCCTCCAGAAATTTTTCACTAAACTTACAACATCTCTCCTAAATTTGCTACAAATATAGTTAAATGTTTATTTTTATGTATTGTTAAATAGAATTATTCAGATTAATGTTTACAGGAACCAATTAAACACAAAAATCATATGAACAACAGTTTAACTGCCCAAATGAAATCTTGGGGTTATTTTTTTAATCAAATCCCTTGCAATGCATCTTTGAACACTTCATTGTTCTAATTTGCAATAGTAATATGTATTAAGGGTGATGTTTTGTCGTCTCCAAATAACTAAATTGTATCAAGTGCATTAGCAAGTGACATATTACCCTTTAAATGCTTTAAGGAATACCATTGCTTTTAACATGTACTCTTCCATATTTGTTAATGAAGCATAATTTGAAGAAAGTGCATGATGTCTACTGCAAAGCATGACAGCAATCATTTTTCCAAGAATGTGTGCATCACTTAATTTATAATGTGTTCTAAAACCCATGTGCTGATTTCTCGTGCTTGAAAAAAAGATACAAGGAATAAAAAAGACTTGCATTTTGCTACAAAACATACAGTAAGAGGCTTTAGTTCTTCTGATAAGGTCTGTCATCTTTCAGGCACCAATTTCTAAATACTAATCACAACAATAATAAAATATTTTATGCATATACAGAAAAATACTAAGATATCCAAGGGGGGGCTGGGGAAACAAAAATCATGAGCCGTTCTACTAGAGTTGATTGCACATAGAGATTTCAAATCAACATTTCCAAATTTTATACTATTTCTAAGAAACTGCACAAGCAAGCATATGACAAAAAAGTTTGCTGATGGTGATACCTGTGCTGATAATGCAAATCTAGTCATTAAGTTTTGAAAGGATATAATTTATGTTAAATCTGTAAGAACAGAGTGAAACATAGGAATAGATTAATGGCCTTGTGCATGAAAACTTTGACTTAATGGACAAGAAACAAAAGTATCCATCTTACTGTCTTCTCAACTCAATCTTCTTTCTCACAGTCAAAGTCTCATTATTTAAATAAATTCATCTGGATTTCACACAGTGAAATGCCTAATGTTTCAAAGTACTCTTACTACAAGGGAAGATTAATAAACATCATCACACAGGGAAGCTGTAGCTTCCACCCTGAAGAATTTTATGTATAGATAAATGTATAGGCTGAGTTGCCAGCAACTTCTTCTGAAAGCAAGCACAGCAAAGGCCCTATGAATCTTTAATGCATACATATCAGAATACAAATTAGAGTAAGTTATCTTTTAAAGGGACTAAGTGTGACTCTCCTAGTTGACACAGAAGGGATTTGAAAACAAATTTTTCCAGGCCTGTTTGAAAGTTTAGACAGTCAATCCTTATCCTAGAAACTTTCAGTGGCTTTTAATATTGTATTAAATACTGTCTATCCATTTGCTTTCCATGCCTTCATATTTCCCTCCCAAGCCTCTGAGACCTGTCTGTGCTCACTTCCTGTCCAACATCCCCTCTCTCCAACATCCCCATTTCTCTCACTTCTTTTTGGCCAACCTACCTTTCAGAAGGTTTTTTTCAAGTGAATAGTGTCATTTGCTCTCAAGGAAGACATAGTCTCATTTCTGTCCATGAACTAGCAGGCAGTCTTTGAGTGGGACCCATGCTAATCTTTTCTTTATCATTCCATTTTGACTTTCACTTTTTAAAATACGCACTACTTTCCTCAGCTGTAGATAGTATGAATTTCTTGGCTTATCTCAATCTTCAGAAGAATTGTAGTTCTCCATGAAAGACAGAAGGATTCAGCATTTACTTAAATACATAAATTTATCAAAAAATACTACTGATAACAGAGATTTCAGTGAGCCTTTTTAAAAAAATTAAAATCTATTTGACCTGACAAGATGTCCTTTTCTCTTGGACAGATTCAGTAAAACATTTTTTTTTCTTTATCAGGCATATTCCTAAATTTTTGGGAAAGCCTGTTGAATATTTTTCCTTTTGCTTTTGAAAGAAACCAAAAAGTCACTTTGCTATTTCATAGTTAAGATGTTAAACAATATCTGAAACAATCTCCAAGTGCACAAGACAAAAATTTTTTACAATTTTCAGATAGCGCTTTGCATTGTCAGAACATCTTCTAATCATGTAATGAAAACTGTTTAATAATACATACCTCTACCTCAGATGGACTTCTCGGATATTATTAATATTTGTGTAGTGTTCTGAGGATGTGAGAGGCTTTGTAAAGGACAACTGTTACAGTTATAGATGGTAGTTGTGGCACAGGGACTTGCAAGACCCAGGGGACAAATACTGCCTAAAGATAAACCTCTGAAGAAAGATTTCAAAACAAGCATCAGCTTCTATGGTTGCCTGAGTGATTTTCATTTCGAGGGACTAACTTCAGTTCTATAAGATAATGCCAGTATATGTGTTAAATTTAGCCATTTTAACCAGCCACTGAAATTATTTTTGTCTCTCAGCTTTATATAGTTTAAGTCATTCCTCAGTTAAAATGTGCAAAGAATGAAAAAGTCTAGGCTACAGTGATCAATCCAGTTTCCAAAGAGTTTGGAAGTCAATTCATTCAGATAGAAACCCACACATGTTATGAATTAATTTTATCACGTAGACATTTAAAGATATCATATAACAGTTTTTTAAATTAATATTTGTCAAGTATCTCAAACGTTTACTAGAAGGTGATAATGAATGGTATGACAGGGTATTTATAGAGAAACAGAATACAGGTAAAACCAGGAGAGGAAAGGAGCTATACATTAAATCGTGTTAACTATATATCATCTACATCAATAAGGAACACAGAAAGCAAGCATACTGAAACGCATGGAAATCTAGATAAAGGAAAATATCTTGCCCAAACACCCATGATGGCAACAATGAGAACAATTTGCTAAGAAGTCAGAGACAATATTAATGGAAGATTTGGCTGGCATATGTAGACTCCATAACAGTTATGTCAATTGGAGGTGACATTTATGTCTCCTATTGATGACTCCTTTAAGTGATTAATGAGGGAACACACCAGAAGAGAGATTTGTCATCAGTTTGGCATAAGATTTGGAACAGAATGTAACACTTGAAGATCATAATATACTCAAATTTCCTATCATCTAACAAATTTAAAAGTTAAAGAAATGCATTATAATAATATTTTAGCTTTTGAAAAAGAATGTAAAAATTGTAAAAATTGTAACAAATTTAGTTTAAGAATATTTTAAACAACTGGTTAAAAGAGGAAAATGTTGTTGGTATAGAGACTATTCAAATGCACTCATTTAGAAGCTGATAGCAAAAGAATATCAAGATATGAACACAGTCTTTAAAGAGTAAGTGGGTAGATTATTAAAAGAGGATAGATTATTAAAAGAAAAGCTGATTAAATGAGTTGCCTATGATAATAGCTGACTGGGAATTAATGTATCAGACAAAAGTCTATGTCAAGAAATTCATAACAAAACAAAACAAACTGAAAAAGTAATGAAAAAAAAAAAAAACAACAAAATACCAAAACCAACTAGCTATTTATTGCTAAGGAAATGGGCCACAGAGATAATTTTACAAAAAATCTAACTTGTCGCTTAAGAGATATCAGCAAGTCAAATAGCATGTTAGAAAGAAATAAAGAACAAAACACAAAACCTGTATCATGCTATGATGTAAACTCAGAATTAGCACCTATGACAAATACTGTGTGTGGTCCTGATCTCTGCACCTCAGTAGAGTTCTAATAAAAACATTAAAATAGCATAGATGGCAGGGAGGAACACAGAAACAAGATCTTCTTTAAAAGAAGAATTAAACTGATAACAACTCTCCTGCTAGAGCGGAAACTCCTGGTGGGAGCTATGATAAATTATTATAAAATCATGAATCATATGAAACTGAAATACCTACTTTCCATTTTCTCACAGTGCAAGATCAAAAAAAAAATCTGTAAATTATCAGATGACAAGTTGGAGGTTCTTTAAACAAAAATTAAACAATTTTCATCTAACATATGCAACATGCAGTTGAAGTGTAGAACCACATTATTATACAAATTTACATAAGTCAATTGTATAAAAGAAAAGGTAGATAACAATTCAAAAGTTGACAAATTCAAATTGACAAATCTATTGTGAAAAGCCTGTGAAGACAGTCTCTGGTACAGAGCTACCTTCTGGAAGCAAGCTGAATGTTCTAGGAGACTCAGGATAGGTTTGATCAATTCAGGTAATTAACGGCTCACTGGAAAAAAAGACAACATGGGCTGAAAAAGACTTTTTGTCCATCCTAGTGCCAAAAAGAGTGAAGAATATCAAACTATCACATGCCTGATCCTTCAGGAGATGACATGTCCTCAAACTCTTCTGAAGTTCTGGAGAGAAGATGGATGTCACCAGTTTGCTGCTCCTCCAGATGGATCATACATGTTTACAAAATTCACAACACAGATGTGCAAAATATAATTTTCCCCAGCAGTTAAAATAATTGCAAAACTTGGCAGCAATACAAGTACTTTCTTCTGAAGTTATTTTCTACTAAATTAGTACAAAACAACATGTGCAGTAGCACAGCTGCAATACCAATAAGAGGGCAAAACTTGGCATACAATTTTTCACTGTGAGAAAAAAAAAGGGAATCAAGTAGCACAAATGCTGTCCCCAAGTTAATGAAACACTGGAGGATTTTTCTTATAGTAATAAACAGCATAGCACCCTATGCAAAACAAGTAGAATCAATTTGTTATTTCATACCACAGTAATATTTTGATTCAAAAAGAAAAAAAAATCAAGTTATAGAATATATTATTTGGGGCTACTTTCTATCACAATCCATGTGAGACCAAAGGAAACTATAAGGTCTTTCTTAAGTCAATGGCTTAGAAAATCATTACAGCACCCTGCTCTAAAATAGATTTTCTGCTGTTGGGTATTGAAGCTTCTCAGGAAGTTTCAATGGCTTTCTTAAAATATTTGATTTTACTGAAGTCTTATGAAATACTGTATGAAATAACAGTAACTGTAGATTTGGATGATCATTTTCTTAGCAAACTACAGTTACAATTTCAACAGAGCTATTCAGATTTATCTTGCAGGAAATTAGAGACAATGTGATACTGTAGTTTCCACCTTTCAAGCTGTCGGAGAAAATCCCATGTTAAAGAAATTTACAGAGAAAAAATGCTTATTCCTCACTTATGTGATCTATTTCTTCCCTTTATTATTATACTACTATAATTATTCCATTAGTCCCTTTATTATCTAGTTTTCTGCCCTCTCAGGGGTTTACATATATTTGGAGAAATTTGTAATGGGTTAGGTTGCTATTCATTAGGAGAGCTAGCTGTAACAAAAGCACTGCCAAAAATATTGGAAGGCTGTTATAACTGTTTATTAATTAAAGATGTGTTTCTCTGAAGATAATTAAAAGAGAAAAGTTCAGTTCCCATTTTCCTCTTTTCCTACTGTAATATTATTTTTCTTTTTCTGTATTATCTTGCATCAGAAATCCTAACTAATAGACTCTCATCTCTGAATACATCATTAAGTTTCCCATTCATTTTAGTCTTCATTATTTTCATGCTGCTTCTCAACCTGTGAGCCTCCTAAAGTAATTATTTCCATGTTTTGTTTGAATTTTTTAGCTGGTCTTGTGTGTCACATGCTTTCAAGAAGCCCTTCAGTGTGTGGCAACATCTAAGCAGTATGATCACACCACTGCAGTCTTTCCCAGACTTGAAGCTGACTTACCCAATAAACAGCATCCTTCTGCCTCAAAACAGTGATATCTCAGCTGAGAATTCACATAACCCACTTCTTTACCCTCCTCCAAGTTCTCTGCTGTAGTCTGCTTGTGTACAGACTTTTCAAATTGCCATCCAAGTCCACCCATTTTTGCAGTTGCCCAAGTCTTTCTCTCACCTGTAAGGTTCCAACCTCATCTCCTGTTCTGAAGACTAAAAAAACCTAGGCACAACTGTCACCTTCTGATGAGAAGGTGGGCGACCTGGTTTCAGGATACAGCACGGCGACTCGGCCTCCCCCAGGTCACTCGGTCCACTGACATGCACAGACACCAATGTGGTGGATGGTCAAATGGCGTTTATTATCTCATCTCGTGGGGTTAAATAGTCAAGGGGGCTTTTCTACATCAAAAGGGGACGGTGGGTCTGGCTAGGGTTAGTAAGGAGTGGAAAACTACTGAGTTAGGAGGGGCTGCATGCTTCAGGGGTGATTGATTACCTATAGCAGGAAGAAAGGGGGGAAGGGTCTTGCTTTCCGTCACATCCTGAGATTTTCCGTTCGCCTGTCCCTATCTACCACACACAACAAATACTTTCTGAAATTCTGCCTAGGTGGCAACCAAAAAAAAGAGATGTGAGAGCTTCACAAATAATGATGCCTGTTTATTTATTTATTTGCAACTTGAATTGTACTGTATATATTTTACTTAACTCTAGATGTTGCTGTTAAAACAGAGGATTGTTGTGCTGCGTGTGATTATGACCATTTGCGAGCACCATCTGGAACTCAAAGAAAGGCAATAGAGATATGCAAAAATATTCAAGAATGCAGATATTCAAAACATAAACAGCCTGCAACATAAGGGAAAAAATGGTCATTATTAATGCTGTAGGAAGCAGTCATTGTCAAGACACATTAGAAGTTTATGCAATAGTTTGAAAGTGGACTGTCAAGAGCATGGTGAAACACATAAAAAGGATAAAAGCCCCTTTATCAGAAGCAACCTTGAAGGAAACTACTTTTCTGCAAAGCAGCATGCAAGGATTTATTTGCAAACTCACATTTTAAGTGATTATTTCAGCTTATCTTTTCCTACTTTAACAAAACATCATTTAGGCATGGAACTCTCCCTACCTCTTTTATGTAAATAATCTCAGGAAAAATGGGCAGATCCACCTTAAAGCTTTAGCCTAAATTACTTTGAGGTCTGTACATCTAAAAAAAATCTGTAATTTCTAAGAATAAAATTTTTGTTGACTATTAGGTATGAGAAGAGACACATAAAAGCAATACAAACACATAAAAACTACTCCTCTTTCTTAGTTATTTGTCCAAAAGATTTGTGGATTCTATTGTGCTAAGGATGTTGTATGAAATTTCTCCTAATTGGCATACAACTTTAAAAATAAGAATAAAAAAACATTAATTTATTGTGCATTCATTTATTATCATGACAGAAAAAAGCAACATGATACATCTCCTCTGGAATTTAAAAGTTATGTGAAGTAGATTTTCTATACAGTAAAAGTGATTTATAAATCACTACAGTAAAACAAACTGTAATAAACACATACAAAAAGACCAGAATAATTGAATTTCCCTACTTTGGGAGATGGCATTTTTCAGCATGGAAAACAGATTAATTGAACAGTCTAATTTTATATATTTTCTCCTAACTTCTTAGTGACTGAAAATTTAATTTATTGTATTTTTTTTCAATTCTTTCTTGATACTTTTGAATATTCCTCTATGTGATTGTATGTACCACATAGTAGTGCTCCAAGAGAAAGAACAAGTCCTCTGTGGGAACACTGGCTGAATGAAGATTATCAAATTCAGAGCAATAGTCAGAACAGGAAAATACAACTCTGCTTATGGCAAATGAGGGAAGGGAACTATTTCTCCTTCCTTATTAAAGTATGAAATAAATTTCTAAGGATGTCATAGTCCTCAGCATTATACACAGAAATTATGTAAAGCCTAGTCCTGATGCAGAACAAGAGTGATGCTCTTTTTTACCTTACACATGGAAGGATGAAAGTTGAGTGCTCTAGAAACAATATATATTTGAAACTATAATTTTCACCTTAAAAGTAAATACATAAGGACCTAAAAGAAACTGTCACTACTATTAGCGTGCTGGGTAACAAAACATTTTTCAGTCTGATCATCATAAAAGTGGCATTAATGTAGTTTCATGTCAGATAACAAAAATAAAAGCAACTTTTAGTTTGTTAAGGAAGAATGCAAGACTAGACTGGACAGCCATCAATACTGCAGAAAATGATTAAATATTACACTGGATCACAGCTTCTGAATAAAAATTTAAAATAGCATTTTCTTGTAATAAAATGTAATTCTGGGACTTATATGAAAGAGTGGTGCATTAAAAACATTCAGAATATGTCTTTTTGTCATGTCAGTACTCTTCAAGCATCTGCTGGCCTTTTTTTTTTTTTTCTTTTTGGTGTTATGTTGTAGGAATACAGTTTAGAAAGGACATGGAATAATTTGAGACAGTCCAAAAGAAGCAAATAGAAATGATAATTGGTATACATATCTTGACCTACAACATTCATAATAATTTTTTAAGAATGTAAATGGAGGTCTTAAAGAAGAAAATTCACCTATCTTCGTATAGTCTGAAGAGAAAAAGCAATAAGGTAAAATTCCATAAAAGGAGATTTAAATTAGAAATCATGAAAATATCTTGAAGAGTGAGGACAGTGAAGTACAAGAACAGGTTGCTCAGGAAGGCTGTGCAATCTGTTAAAGGAAATCTTTTACAATCAGCCTTTAGGAGTGACACAATTATAGTATATTCTGTCCTCATGCACAAAATTTACCCATGGACAAGATAACCATTTTTACTGCTATTTATAACTCCAGTGATCAATTGTATCTGTAAATATTTCCCTATAAGATGGATTTTCCCTGGGAAAAAATGCCACTGGAAAAAATTGTTTTCAGCCAACATAATGTATCTAGTTCTTATGCCTAAAGTTCACACTAGACATAAGCAGAGAAGACATGGGAATGATTCACAAGAATGATCAAAGCCATGTGAGGCATCACTTCTAGAGGTATGAATAAAATTTAACTTATCAAACAAAAGAACAAAGAGTCACTTAGTCTCTCTACCACCAGAAGAATGTAAATTTCAAAAGTAACGGACTAGGATATAAGGCACTGCAACAGCTAATTAACAAGAGCACAAATTTTTAACAATTAAACAACAAAATAATTTACCAAGAACTTTAACAGGACATATGCATTTATAGAAACAGATATGAAAGTTATGCTCATGTTTAACTATAAATTTAGACTCAAAACAAGAATTTTATTTTGACCCATTGATATGTGAACATTCATTCAATGTCACAAGTGCCACATCAGCATGCAGGAGCTGAGATGCTGAAGTGCTCGAAGTGCCTGGTGAACTGTGGATACAGAAAGAAACATGGCATACCTTATAGTTAACCTTATCCAGAAAGTGCACCTGGATTTCAAGAATGCAGAAGTATCTACATCACCCTTGGAAGGGGGGACTGAAGCCTTGCAGTCTGTGTAGAAGGTACAAAACACTAGGGAAGCAATGCAAGTGGAATTCGGTTGTCTAAACACACTCAGTCTCATGATGTCTTCTTGTTCAGTATGTTAAATTCTAAGACATGGATGTTTTACCAGAAAGAGGCAGTGAGAACCTGTTGTGATGGACCAAAATCTTAACAATCTTTCCTTAAAGAAGGATAAAAAATAAGTAACAAGTAAAGAAGTAATTATGGATTCACTGCCCAGGGAGGTTGCTGAAGGTTCGAAATTTGAATTTAGTCACCTCCTAAAGAAGTCTGTAGTTGTGTTGAAACTTCCAGCTCCAAATGTATGGGAGTTTTATGATGATTTAGTGGATCTTAGATGGTGCTGAGCGTCTTTGTTTAGATAACATCACAAGGTTGAGTGCTAATAATTAATTTTTTAAATCTTTTGGTGATATTTTTGTCATAGCTGTGGTGGAGGTAAATTAAGCTAGTACAGACACTATCTAAAGTACTTTCCAAAAACTGAATGACTGAGGACTTGAACTAAATATGATCTGCTTCAGACTAAAAACAGAAGTAATGAAGGAAAATACTGACAGAAAATACATGTTTGTATAACACACTTATTTTAATTTCAGTAGCATGCAAAGGCTATAATCAAGGATTAAACCCAACTTTACGTAGTTTGCACGTACATAAAGATCATTCCTGCTTTCTAAAATTTTAATGCTCACAGTCCACCAGGCTTTTCTAATAAATAATGAATTATAAATAAAGAAATAGAAGGGCTTTTTCTTTGTGCTATTTTATAATGCACTATTATGTAACTTAGTTCCCAGCACATTGCTAACCACTCATAAAAGAAGATGGTCAGATTGTGTACTTGAGCCATGATTCCAATAGACATACAAAGAATCAATCACTATACAATATATCAAGTTTCATATATAATTTTCTACATATTTTGCTATTTTATTTTTTTCAGTACCATCAGGAAAACAGGTCACTTTCAACCCCACTAAGAAAAGCAAATACAGTGAACTACTATTTGCCTTTCTTTTCCTCATCCATTTTTCACAGGAGGCTGAGGCAAACAGTTGTTTCCAAGCATCTGCTGCTTTTACTGACAAATTAACACAACAGAATTCTAGAAGGCCATCAAAATCTCAACGTTAACTTTCAGAAAACAGCAACTGAAGTGCATCCGTGCTAACATTAAACTGTTCCTTTTATCTCCCTTTTTGTGCTGCATTGGTTTTGCCTCACATGATACCATTGTGAAAGATAGGTTATAAATTATTATCTTTGATTCAGTGATTTTTGTGCCAGTTAAATGAGTCTTTGCTTTGCAGGTTTTTTTGAAACTGTGTACTAAAACATCCCTGAAACATAAAAAAATATACACATAAATATTATGATGACCAGTCATGTCCATTAAAAAGCTTTCTACTCCCTAGTACACCTCCAAGGTAATAGAATTAATCACCTGTGCAGATTTCATACTACAAGTTCATGTAAAGGAATGTCCTTGAACCAAGAGTAGAGGCTGAAATGTGCCTACAGCTCAGAACTTATTTGAACAGTTTTGCAGCTGTTAGCTTTCCACAGCATACCTGACCCTCTGCTGACTTCTGTGGATAAAAAGCCTTTTATAATGGTTTCTAACTTAGCAAAACAGAAAGTGTAATTTCTCATGATCTGCTACTTATCTGTAGGAAAATTGCAAAATTGTGAAATGGACTGAACTACCTTTAATCAAGGGATATGTTTATTCTATAAAACATGCTTGTTTTATGTCCAGTGACTTCCTAAAAGGAATTCAGTTCCACAACAGAGTTGCCAATCAACATCTATATTGCCTGCAACATAATACAGTATCATTAAGTAGGGTTAATTATCTTTGAAATAGAAAATCAGTAACTACAAAATGATTTTCAATTCATCATCTATGTTGTGAACTGTATTTTAATTAACCTCTTGGCTCACATAAGCTGATTTTAAAGAAGTGGGCAGAAAATGAATCCTACAATAAGTCTTAAAAATGAACAGTCCCTATGTTTCATTACAGAGAGCAGAGGAAGTTGCTCTTCCCCAAAGGAAGACACTCCACAGAAAAATCAAGAAATCTAAATATTTCCAAGTGAGCATCAACTGGCACATCATCTCTTGACAGTACTTTTCCTGAGAGTAAACCATAAACAGCTATACACCTGGCTACTACACTTTAGTAGAACCATCACAACAAAAAGGCAAAATCTGTGCTACCATTTGGTATTTTGCTTCCACAGCTTCTACACTTATTGATGTAATTGTCTGTATTTTCCAATATCCTACATATATTTTCTTCTGACCTGACCTGCAGTGCTACTAAGATCCTCATTCAGACCAATTTATTTTGCAGCTCCTACAAGAAGTTAGCCAGCTAAAACTTTTTGGAAATATCAATATACAAATGATAGTTATACAGGATACAGCTATCAACACCCATGACTACATCTCACTCCTAACACCACATTAAATCATGCTTGAGAAGCCCTCAAGACAGGCAGTATTCTCTTTTCACCTCTTTTGAGAAGCACTTTCATCCAATTAGGTGCTACAGTCATGAATTCTTATTTTTATTATTAAAGAAGCACTGTTAATAATCTAATGTCAAAAGTTATTAGTGTTGATAATACTGAAAGCTGGAGTGTTTCATAATTTGCTAGCTTTGCCAGGGTTCCTCTTCTCTTAGTGATAAATCAGATGACAAGTTTTCTACAGTCTTGAGGCAACACTAACAAGCTGCATGAGGTTCATCCTCTCTCACCCTATAAAATAATATGATCTTCAAATTAATCAGATGCCCTCATGATGAAGACAGCTTTAACTGCATAATTATGGAAATTACTGCACTCACTTGGCAACTTTCCAGGCACTAATGCTTAGCTATACTGTAAAAACAGAGGGGTTTTTTTGTGAACTGATGCATTCATTAATGGTCTCCACAATCTTTCTCTGCTACTCCAAATTGTATCAGTGTTCCGAAACAAGATCCTAAATACAGGGAAACACTTCTGTAGGTAGGATATATCTGCAAGTGCAATAAAAAATGACTGAAAGAACAATACAGATTCTATGCCTGTAATATGCTCCTAATGTTTTGTGCATCTCAATTATATCCACACAGACATACAGATGGAAAAAATGCTGGTTTATAGAACACTGTAATAAAAATGGTAAAACACTTCCCATTCTAGCTTATGAGCTGAAACTTACTGGAATGGAAGACAGAAATACTTTAACACAAATACACCTTTCTTTTATTCCCTTTATGAGGCGAACCGGTGTTTCATAGTGCTTCCATTACTGGAAGTTCTCATTCCATTGTCTAATTCCACATATTTCCTCCCATTCCTTTGTGACTGCTTCAATGCCAGCATCTTTTACAGTGCAGCCTAATTAGGCAGAATATACCATACTTTGCAATCTTCTGTCATCGCAGCTGCACTACCATTATCAGCTCATGCAGTACGTTTTGGTGGTTTAAGAAACTGCATATCTTTGGCTTATCCTAAGCCAATATTTATACTTTATATATGAAAATATTTAAACTTGTTTACTGAGAAATAAGATAAATAACTTTGCTTACTAGCAATCCTTAAATTAAAAAAAAAATGTAGATTTGTTACCATTCACTCACCTATAGATTAATTGTGTGTCTAGTGGTCAAAATGAAAATGTGATCACTTTTGTACAACAGTTACATGTTTCAATGGGAAATATATTAATGATTCATTTACTCCTAAAATAAAAGCTGGTCAAAAGTTGGAAGTGAAAGTATGGTACATTATTTGATATTTTTTCATCCTGATGTTCCACTCAACAAAAAATGTCACACTATTAATGATAGTACTAATTTGAAAAGGCAGCAATTAAGTATGTGGTCCCTTTAAACCTCAGAGTTTTGAACAGTAGTGGTAGTTATTTTAACTCTGGAGAGGGTTATGGGTCCCTTACAAGACTAGAACTCTTTCACCCTGCAGAGCTATCCTTACAACATTACAAAACCACTAGGCTGCTGTAGTGAGAGAAACTTAATTGGCACTAAAAGGGGGCTTCTTAAAACTGCAAGTACTGTGAACACACAGCAAGGGAAATCTATGCTTGTGTGCTTCCATTTTACCTGTAAACTGCCTTGCACATCAACAAGAAGAGTATTTATTTCTCTGAAAGTCTGTGTGCATTAATGCATAATTAGAAGTGAGATGAAATATAATTTATTTCCTTTCTTAATACTAATCCAGCTAAGGATGGTTAAATGGTATTTTCACTCTGAATCCAAATGTATATGTTTACTCACAGGCTATGTATGTCATATTTTTTTAAACTCTCCCTTGATTTGGCCCCTTATTTCCATCAATATCACTTAACTCAGATATTTTTTAAGTACACATCACCCCCTAATCTCAAAATTCCTCTCCTCCTTCGAAGAACTATTTCTTCTTCTACATTTGCTGAAAAGATTAACAAAACAAGACAAAAAAGGAAAATAAAAACAAAAAGAAAAGGAAAATAAAAAGGAAAAATGAGTGCCCAAGACTACTGAGCTGAATTAAGTTTTTTGCAAGAATAAGAAAACATCATTGTCCCGTCACAGTTCATTTAATCTGAGAGGAAGCCTCTAATTTCTGAAGGAGATGAGAATCCCAATAAAATACACCTGCATATAGAGATGTACTTCAGGGGAAATCTTAAAAACAATACTTAAATTCTTCCTGTACAATTTTCTTTATGAGCAGAGGGAAGTATTTATTTTCCCTTACTCTCTAAGATGTTATACAACTTTATTTCTAACAAAAGAGTATTAGAAAGAGCTACGTTTTATGTGGCCATACCCTTCCAGAAAAGGTCTTAAAACAGTATGAAATGAAAGAGAGAAAAAGCACATCCCAATATGTGCTGATGTGAATGACGTGACGTATTTTCTGTACTCATTGCCCAATCAATAACCTTCAAACAAATCCAATATATACAACAGCACACAGTTCAATAAGCCTGGTAGGCACTCCTGCATTAACAAAGTACACAACATTTTGACCTTGTACAATTAGCTACATTAGATTACTTCTCTTTGTAAGTAAAGGGAATTTTTACTTGCACACGTTACCTTCACATACAAAAGTAAATGGAACTTTCTAATTTGAGTACAGTAAATTATCAGTGGCTATAATTACAACTCTTTCTTCTAGCTTGTCCTGCTGGATTTTTTTTTTAGTCTCACAACACAAATCTAAAAATATACAAGCCCCACTATATTTGAAGTTGAAACCCTTGTTTTCTAAGTATCAAAATTACAATAGACTGTGACATAACTTCTACACACATAGTTTCCTTTCTGAAAGGCTGGAAGAAATCTCTAATACACTGTGCTGGTTTGGACTAGGATATAGTTAATTTTCTTAATAGCACAGGGTATGGGCTGTTTTGGATGTGCCCTGTAACTGTAACTGTAATCCAGTACTGCTGAACACTGTTTACACAGTCAAACACACTTCTGCTGCTCACCCTACCCCACCAGTGAGGAGGCTGGGATGTACAGGGAATTGGAGGGGACACAGCTGGGACAGCTGACCCCAGCTGACCATGGGGTGTCACATTCAGCATATAAAGCTGGGGAAAGTAGAAGGAAGCAGGGACCTCTGGAGTGATGGTGTTTGTGTTCTTGTCACCATTTTGTGTAATGGAGCCCTGTTTTCCTGGCAGTGGCTGAACACCTGCCCGTCACATGAAAGCGATGAATGAATTTCTTGTTTTACTTCACTTGTGTGCATGGCTTTTGCTTTACTTGTCAAACTGGCTTTATCTCAAGCCATGAGTTTTTTCACTTTTACTCTTCTGCTTATCTTTCCCTTCCCACCCAGGGCAAGTGAGTGAGTGGGAGTGTGGGGTGGAGTTGCTGCCTGGGGTTAAACCATGACATACACACAGTTCAAGAAACCATTCAATAAATCCAGAGATTAGTTGCATGACAGAAAATGAGTATGAGCTTTAATAAAACCTGTTTATATTTGCAGTTTGAAGATCTATAGCTGCCCTAGGAGGCAGTCAGGTAATTAATCTGTGCATTATTGAACTCAAACAATCAAAGCTTTCATTGCTCTAAGTTATCTGTGCAGCCAGAATTTACTATTTCACAGTTATCTTTTGAGATTTTTAAAGAAGCAAGAGTATAGTTATACAAATTGAACCAAACTGTTACTCTATTTCTACTGCTACTGAAAACTTCCAGTGAAAAGTGGACCATCACTTTGCAACTGTTTTTTGTAGCATAAAAGAAAGGTTGTCTTTAGCTTCTGCTCAGGAAAAATATGGGATGCAGAGGCAAAAGGCTCTGGGAAGAAAAATTCAAAAAGATGGCTATGTATTGGCTAAAGTGGCAGAGATTCACAAAACTTCAAAGGAGGAGTTCTAGCTTAAGAATAACTACTGGAAGGAAAATAGAGAGATTCATGATTTGGAGACAGATAGGACTATTGAGAATAGAAGGAAAGGCTACATGCTACATTCCCTCTTCTGTGTTTGTTCTGAAGCCAGAACAGTGCATCATGGATATTATAGCCATAAATACAGTACAAGTGAGAAGACACAGGATATAATGGAGGAGAAAATAATGGAAGCTACAGGAAAGATAAGAATATCAGAAAGCAGGCTAGGGAAAAGTACATCTTGACCTTACACAGGAAAAAATTAGCAATCTGGAAAAGGAAAAACCAAGGAGGAAAAATAAATATAAGGCAAGACATTAACAAAGAAAGTTAATCATTGATATTACCACAATTATATTAACATCCCTTGTTCTACCTAAACTTAAACTGAACATAATTACTTCATTTCCTTTCTTTGCAAAAAGTCTTGGAGGAAGTTGTGTGATATGGGTTTCCTTTTGTTGCTTTCTGAAATCTTAGCCAGTAGATTCAGTCTAATCAGCAAAAATCCTCTAACATAATGGAACAATGCCTGAACAACAACTTTTAGGATTTTTTCCTTCTCATTAAATGATTTTTTTCCTGCTTATTCTCTAACATTAGTATACTTTTATCCTAGTAAACATGTACTCTTAATGGAACATTATCAAATGCTTCAGATTTACTTTTTACATTCTTTAACTTTTTAAATATCTTATTTTCAAACAAATTTTCTTAGTTCCACTAGAAGCTCTTCCAGATGGTAAAGAGAAAGTGAAAATTAATATTAGATCCTCCATAAAATAGGAGCGAAGGCCACCCTTACAATACTTTTTCTTTTGAAAGAGAGAAGTAAAGAAGGAAAGAAAAAAATGAGAAAGGAAAAGACAACAAAGAAAACAGCAAAGAAAAGATTGGGAATACTGTGAGGATATAGGACAGATATCAAAATTTGATCTCCAGACTATTCAAATGCCAACTAATCCATTATTAAAGCATGACATTCCTGAATCTCTTACAACACACTCTGTTAATGAAATTATTCAGAAACATGGCAGAAATATGAGAAATTAGAATTACTGCAATTTTTCCCTATAAGATCACTCAGACAGCATAAAGAAAACATCATGCCACAATTCCTTCAATTTTCTCAGAACTCAAAGGAACCATGGGAGCTATTGAATTTACTTGTTTATATCTACAGTATGAGACACCCATTCCAAGTCGTTTCATTCACATATGAGCTGAAATCCTGTCTCTGTTGAAATCAATGAGACTTTTGCCTTTGATTTTAATGAAACCACAATTCTGAACAGTGTTTGTATTCTTCCTCATGGCTTAGAGAGATTCTTAACAAAAAGATCAGGCAAACTACACCACAGGGGTCCAATTCATTACAGTCACTTTACATATGGCAGAGGGAAGAAGTGTTTTGATTCAATGGGAAGATTGTGATGTTTACCTAGTGCAACAATTTGCATTGAGTCAGTCTGCAGTGCTCACACACAAGCGTTCTTCTGTCCTTCAACTTCTGCTGTTACAGTAGGCAAGAATATATTTGTTTCATTGATTTGGTTATTAATCTCATTATGACAACTGTTTGTAGCCCATTTTCACTGCTTAGGAAAAAAGAATAAGGTATAACATGAAATGTTAGTGTATGAAAAAACAGTGAAACCATTTTTACAACATTGCAATTATATGTAACTACAAAATGGCTATATAACACGATTACTTACTGAACTTCTATCCACATATTTTTTTCCTGATTTATGCCCATACAGCTGACAGTGTAAAAGGATGGGCAATTCCCCCAGCACACTGACTTTCTCAATGTATCACTGTATTGAACACCCTACTCTAATGTAAAATTGAAAAATAACTAAGGGTGCAGAGGTGCCACACCCAACATTGCACACAGATTCAAATCCCCAGGCTTTATCCAGCTGTTACTTGCACATCTCTGTCTTGAATCCTAAATTGTAGGTAACAAAAAGTTAACCACAAGTAACATTGCAACAAGAAGTGCAAGTAAAGCAAGCAAGGTAGCAAAGCAAGCCAGATAACAAAGTCAGTGAGATAACATGTGCCATCAAGAGCAAGATAGCAAGTTTTAATGGAACCTGCAAACTGCAAAACAAGTTTGACTGAAAAACAAGAAGCACCAGGCATGCACTGAAGATAGAGGTGAAAAGTTCAAACGTGAGGAAGACTACAGAAGCCTTCATCAAAAGACCACTGGAAGACTGATGACCATCTCAGAAGGAACTGATGCATGCACAGAAGCTAAAAACTGTTATAAAACCATGACACAGCTTTATGCAAATGTGAGTATGCTAATGATACTTTGCAATTGTGACATTGCAGGGAAGGACTTTTAAAATGTAGCTGAAAGCTAAAGAGGATTGAGTGAGTTTTTGGCGGAAAGATCCCCCTCACTCCCAGCACTGAATAAACAAATACCTGCTCTGTAGCCATCTGACTACAGAGTTTTATTTTCTTGCCCAGTTTTGGGCATCAGACTAAAGGGGGGCACCAAAGCAGGTGAAGGGCCTGGAGCATGCGTTCCAAGAGGAGCAGCTGAGGGAGCTGGGATTGTTTAGCATGGAGAAGGCTCAGGGGTGAAAGGAGGTTGTAGCCGGGTGGGAAGCTCAGCTTCTTCTCCCAGGCAAGTGACAGGATGAGATGACATAAGCGTTATGCTGCATGAACGGAGATTCGGGTTGGACATTGGGAGGAATTTCTTCACAGAACGGGTGATTAGATATTGGAACGGACTGCCCAGGGAGGTGGTGGAGCCACTATCCCTGGACGTGTTTAAGGAGTCTGGATGTGGCATTCAGTGCCATGGTCTAGTTGAGAGGGAGGTGTTCGGTCATAGCTTGGAGTCGATGATCTCATCCTAAATTGATTCTGTGACTACCATTTCGCAGCTGAAAAGTAACCAACAACCCAGCAAAGGCTTTTAATGAACTGAAAGATTTTTTTAGGCCTTTCGAGTCAAAAAAAAAAAAAAAAAAAAAAACAAAGCAAAAAAAAAAACCAAACAGCAAACACAATGTGAAAGCCCAGCGGAGGCCCTGGCCTTCCAGCAGCCGCAAGTCCCTGTTTCCCAGGGGAATGGGCGGGAGCGCGGCGCGGCTCTCCCCACAGGATAACAGGGCCCGGCCGCCGCCGCCCGCCCCGCGCATGCGCCCCGGCAGGCGCACGCGCCGCCGCCGCCGCCGCCGCCCCGGCCCGGCCCGCGCGGCTCCCTCAGGGGCAGCCCCCGCGCGCGCGCGCCCGCCGGCAGCGGCCCTGCCTCCCGCGGGTGAGTAACGGCGCCGGCCCCGAGCCCCGGCCGGCCCCGGGCACTGGGGAAGGGCTCCTCGGGGCCGGGAGAGGCCGGGAGGGGAGGGCACGGCGCCCGCCCCCGCCCGCAGCCGCTGTCAGGGGGTCCGCGGTGCCCCGCGGGCGGTGCCTTCCCTCCTCCCCCGCTGTGGAAGCCTCGCCGCGCCTCCCGCCCGCGGCTGATGCTCCTCGGGTGGCGGGGGCTGGCGCTTGGTTCCGCAGAGTGGGAGAGAGCTCTGAGCGCTCGGAACTCGGTGCCTTGCTCAGGGGATGCGAGCGGCGCAGCGAGCTGGGTCTGCTCCCCGCCCTTGCCTTCAGCCCTTGTCAAGCATCCTGGCTCTGAGCTGCCCGGGGAGCTCCCGGTGAGGACCGGCTGAAGGTTGCTGTCTTCTCATGGCCTGCAGCCGCCCAGAGTTAGGTGTTTTTCCATGTCCTTTCGAAACAGAAGGCTGGCATGTTGAAGGCAAATACTGTAAATGCTGGAGGCTCTCTTACCACGTTTACAGCAAAGAATCCAGAGGGATTGTGTTTTGTTGCTACTGCTGTCTTTCTTAAATTCAAATCACAGTTTCTGTTTTGTGGTTGTCAGATTTTAAATACCTTTTTCTAAATTCGGTAGACGTGAAAGAAATCTAGTATTGGAAGTGTTTAAAAAGATACCTTTTTAACATGTAACACAGCTGTGAAGTGTCTGCCTGCCGTAGCTAATGTTTTCTTACATCTTTAATGATTTTCAAGCTAATTTTTAAAAAAGGCTTTAGGAGAAGACTTTTCACATACAGAAAGTTTTTGAGAAGTTCCCTGGTTCTTTCTAATATTAGAAATACCCACTAGGTTCCCACGCATATGTAGTCAGCTTCTGTTGTTTTTTACTCTTTGTGATCTCCAGATCAGAATGTGCTTTTAACACTTTTACCAATCCTCACTTGGTCAATCACTTGGAAGCTGAATTAATGTTTCTAGGGGCACATCTGCACTGTAGCTCCAGAATCAGGGCTTTAAGGCCTAGATCTAGAGCTGATCTGTCACTTCAGAGTTTTCAGTTTCTTTGAGCTGGGAAAACTTAGTAGAAACTAAGTTTAGATAATTTAGCTGAGAAACTTTGATCCCATCCACGAACTACCAGCCTCGGTGGCTTCTGGGTGACCTTACTCTTGATCAATAAAAATCAGATTTTCCGAGCTCTCCCCTATATTGCATTTCCATTTGTTGTGGTTAAGGAACATCAGAGCAAATAAATTATAGTATTTGCTGATTTTTGCTAAACTAGATAAATGTTTTTTATCTGAACCTAATTTCTTTGCATAGTGTATTTCTCTTTTGGAATTTGTAAAACTGAAAAAAGCAGCCCACTGGGCAGGGCATTGAAACTTGAGCTGCCTGACCAAAATTATCTCTAGTAATTAAGCAGTATTGTCCCTTCCACTTTTTTTAAATTGCTTTTTCTTCTCTGTCTAAAGAAACATTCTTTTTTGGGGAAACATGGCAGGGGAAGAAAAGCTCATCATCTGTACATCTGTATGCTTTTTTCTTCATCTAGTGGAAAGGACTAACAGAAGGTTTCCCTGCACAGTAACTTAAGGGTATAAGAAGCAGTAGTGAGAGAGAAAAAAAATCACTGTCAGGTAAGAGCTTGAGACATTCAATTAAGTGTGTGGAACAATTAGGAAAATAACTCAAACATTTTCATAGATCCTTTACTTTCTTCATGAAGGAGTTGTTTTAAGAAGAACAGCTGGAAATTTTGCCTACTATGATGAATTTAATGCTATTTATTACCAAAAACCCAGATTAATTTGGAACAGCGGTGATCATAATGGGATAGACTTACATGTATTTTATGCTTTTATTTCTGTATTTGTAGACTTACAAACTAAAAAGTAAAACAACTATGTCAGATGTTCTGGGGTTTTTTGAGACGAGAACTGGATGTTGAGGAAATATAGGTTTTAACTTTTCCCAGTAAAGCTTCATATTTTTCTCATGTTAAGAAGGAAACTGCTATCTGTATTCATTAAAGGAGAACCTCTGACCTGTTACAGATGGTTTTTTTCTTCTTTTAAAATTTGTTGAGTAGGCAAAAGAAAGAACCCAAACTGCTTACATTTTTGTCCAGTACACCTATATGTGTCAACAAACATGGAGTTTGAATCCAAAAGCTGCTGAGTCAGGGTAACTGCATGTAAGATCTTAACCTTCATAAAGCTGAAGTTATTCAGCTTTTTTCCTGCCGAGAAAGTCAATTGCTGTTAGATCCAAGAGCACCCAAAAGTCCAAGGCAAGATACTTCTAAGTCTGTAGGAGTGATGTGTACTTCAGTAAATTGCAGTCAGACTCTAAAATTTGAACGTTCACAACAAATGCAAAATCACAGCTATGCTTTGTCCAATGATGGTTGAATCAGAAATGCATTTTTAAGGTTTTTCCACTCCCAGGGATAGACATAACTTCATGTAGCTGTTTGCAGAGGCATGTTTGCTCAGTCTGTTTGCTGTTCTGCTGTGGCGCTAACATTGATAAGGGTAGTTTATCTGTCACTGTCTCTGAAAAGTAGATCTGAGCAAGATTAAATGACACATGAAGCACTGCCAACCTTTGATGCAGCTTTTACAATATAGTTTGTCTGTGCCAGGTCTGAATTACGTTATCATCGTTGAGACTGATGTCTCCCCCAAACACAAGCCTTTACTGTAGATATCACTTCCTTATCACTTCCTTGTTCTAGAAACTTTGCACTTTGATTCTGAGCCTCTGTATAAGCATAGCAGAAGTTCATAATATGATATGGTCGGCCAAGGTCTGTCTCAGTGTAGTCAAATGGTAGTGGGCATGCTGCTCATTTTTTAGTGTACTTCAATGGTGAGTATTCCCTATAAAAACATACTTGTTGAAATAATAATGTGGAGCACCAAGATCAATTCCTGACGCTTCAGATGAATGACTTAATGGTAGTGAAGTCTTGATCTAAACAAGAGGCATTGAGTAGCTGATACATCAACCAAGAATAAAAAGGACCAGCTTCTTTGATATGGAATAGGAAAACCCAAATGACAAACCTTGTGAACATTGCAAACCTTGTGACATTGCAGTCATGAATTCTTTTTCACAGAAGAGATAAAATTATAATTGCAGAGGTAGTTTATCTCTGGCAATCCTGTATATTGTTTAATGAAGATCAGTGGCATTTAATCTAAATTAAATGGAATATATTAATACATTAGTCAGATGAATAATATTGTTTCCTTAAAAAAAAACCTAACCCTTCAGAAAACTTCAGTTTATCTAATCTGAAAATTGAGTTAAATTACCAGGTAGAGGTAGCATAATATACTAGGAAGAAGACTGAAAAGGTAATGAAAAATAGCAGGAGCAGTTTGAGTGTATTTAAAATTAATTTCTTATTAAAGTAAGATGTTCTATACTCCAAACAATCTCTGACAGAATTCTCAAATCATGGGGATGGATTGTTAGCCATAGAAAAAGAACCCTGTATTTTGATGTAAAGCAATGTGAAATCCTGTAAGCATGTGTGCTGTAAAATCATTTTCCCTGACAGTAGCCAAACGTATGGTTTCAGAATCCAGTTGGGCAAAATGAACATCATTTTCATAGTCTTGCCTTGTTCCATCTGTTCTTTGTTGGCTTTAGTGCTGTGATTCTCATTCAGCTGAGTTCACTCTCTAACAAGGTAAAAGTGCATTGGGATTTTGTTGTTTATTTTTGAAATGTTAATTGGATTTTTCTCTTAAAGTAAATGAGTGACCTTACTGTGAAAACCAAATGAATCCCAGAAGTTATAACAGATAGTAGGATGAATGGATTAATATTGGAAATGGAAGTGTAATACTGCTATTCCAATTCAGGCTGTATTGTTAAAAAAACATATTCTAAAATTGCTTATCTAAAATTATCATAGCAGTAGTAAGCAGCATATTGTGACAACTGAGCTCTATGCTAATGCACTATAACATTGGTAGGAAACTAAGGTCAAAGAATTTGCAAGTATTTCAAAACTACCTGTGTATGGCTCAGTAAATTAAAATAAGATCTGGAGGCCAGTGACAGAAATACAAATTACAGCTATGCTATGTCTAATGACCCTTGAATCAGAAATTCATTCTTAGATTTTCCAGTTTAGTGTTGTCAGTTTTATGCATAATCTTGTTCCACATAATTCTGTGGTAACCTAAATTTTGTTAATCCTTTTCTCTAGTTCTCTTGTGATAATGTTGTACAGGAATTAAATTTATAAATAAAATAACCAGGCCTTCCATTATACTGATTTTCTTCCCCCTAGTTTCATGATTCAAATCTTGCTGTGTACCATTGGTCTTGTTTTGAATTTAGCCCTGGAACACTACAAGAAGTGTCAGGCAGCTGTGACATTGTACTAACTGGCTGCCAGCAGCTAACTTGCAAGCTTTCTGCTTGAGATACATCCTTAATGCTATGCTGTTTTTTGCTGATTTGTTTCAGAAAAAAAAATTAAATATTTAGATCTGTAAAGTTGTAAAACATCATGGTTTCAAATTTAGTTTGCTGGAGTATTTTGTTAATATATTGGTTAAGAGAACGCAAAGTGCTTGGTCTCAAGCCAGTAAATGAAAGCCAGGTTAGTAAATGAAACCTGCATTCTGAACACAAGCTGTAGTTCTGTCATACCCCATTTTGTTTTTTACTCTTCTTCTGCTATGTTATTCTCCTTTCATGGCTTCTGTTTTTTTTCTTCTATTTTCTTTATTATTGCTACCTGAATAGCATTTACAAAACATAATAGTTCTGAAATAATGTAACCAGAATTTCCATTTCATGGAATTTATCTGGGTTAGGATAAAAATTAAGTTCAAAAGTAAAATATGTTATAAAATATATGTGTTTTTGGTGGTAGAACTTCAAAATGTGACACACGTTCTCAAAGAAAGAAATGGGATTTTGTTTGTGTACCCCACCCTCCACAAAGTCTGTTAGTTCTGAGGTCAGTGTAGCATCACATTTGTCTCTTGTTATTTTTATTATGTAGAGATTTTATGAAGCATTTCATACTGCTGAATACTAGGTAATAAGAAATCTGACTTAAAAATATTTGTCTTTTGATCAGTTCCGGGCAAAATCCTTCTGTTGGGATTCTGAACTATGACATCATGGCAAGATTTCGCAGAAGAACATGCATCATTTTGTTGCTTTTTATTTTGTTTATTTGCTCCATAATGATGGCTTTGAAGACTCTGAGACCTGACAGAGCTGGCTTTGGGGATCCATTTGGACTTGGTTTGTTGCCGGAGCTTCAACAACGGACAGTGCTCTTAGACAGTAAACAGAACTTGCTAAATAGGGCTCAAGGAGATACTGTAACACGTGTCAGTCATTTGCATAGTATTGCTGTCAATACTGTGAAAGCATCTATGTCTCCAGTAAAAAAGCTAGAAGAGGAGCTTTCTTCTCCTAATTATAACTTTCACATATTCTACTATACTTGGTATGGGAATCCACAGTTTGATGGTAAATATATTCACTGGAATCATCCGTTATTGCCACATTGGGATCCCAAAATTGCAAACAATTATCCAAAGGGAAGACATAATCCTCCTGAGGACATTGGGGCCAACTTTTATCCAGAGCTTGGATCTTACAGTTCCAAAGACCCTACTGTCATAGAAGCCCACATGAAGCAAATGCGTACAGCTTCAACTGGTAATGAATGTTAAAGTTTCAGCATGTTGTTAATTTATCCAGCCTTACATCTGTGAATGAGCGCAACTGAGCTATCCTTCTGCTTTTCTGTGTAATTCAGGAAATGTCTGAAACTAGTAAATGTCTTTATATCTCTGAGTTTTAACCCTCAACTGAAACCTACATCTTCAGAGCTGTGTCTGATGAGTGTAACAGCACAGAAACGTAAGAATGGTGTTTGTAATACTGTAGGTACATGCTTTTCATTACTTACTGCTAAACACTGATAACATACATGAAAAAACAGAAACCTTGACTGGAATATGTTGTTTGTGTATTTTATTTTTGGAGATGAATGCTTCAGTTTAAAGAACAGGTTTCAGTAAATCATGCTAACATGGTTAAGGAGCAGCCTGTTCAAATATGAGTGGTTTTTTTTTTTTTCTGAATGCTGTGTGTGTGCAATAACAATTGTGCAATAATTCCTTACTGTCCAAAAGTATCTTCTTTCAATACAAATTGATGTTCCCTTTTTCCAAATAAGGCGAACTGTATACATAAGAATATTCAATATATTTTTCTGGTGTTGTTCCTTGTTGTTGGGCTTTACGGTCCTTTTTATATTAATCTTCTTTAAAATAAGCAGCCATACAGGCTAATATTAAACTCTGAATGGCTTCTGTAAATGTAGTTGGAACAACATGACCAAAGCTCATAGCATTGTTGATACTGCTGATCACCTTGTATTGAATCTCCTTCATTCACCTAATCATTACATTTTAATATAATCGTTATATTTTGATTAACGATTTTTACTTGTTTGGTTGTTGTCATCTTGTGGGTTTTAACCTAACCTTTATTTTTTACAAGGGTTAATACAAACATAGGAAATTTTGCACCCTCTTCAGTAATATAACTTCATCAACAGGAGTAACAAGACTGTTGCAGAGAAATCTCAGATGCAAGCTGCCAGTAAGCACTGTTTCAGTCTTACCTAGACCAAAATAATTTATGATAGTGTGATGAAGGCAAGGGAGGTGCTTGCAGCTTTAGAAGAATATGTGATGTTCCTCATCCTCTTAATACAGATGTCTAAGAAAGTTGTACTGCTAGTGAAAAAGGTGCCAATTACTAGGAAAAATGCTTTGCATAATCAATTTTTTTAGTAATTTCAGTTAGTTTTCAATTTAAAACTCAGCAAAGTGGATGAATAGTTCAGACACTCTTTGTAACATAACTGATATTTATAAAGAGTCACTTTTTTCCTGCTGTTATTCTGACTTAAGGATTTAAGTACAATTGAATTTGTTCTCTTCCATCTAGATTTGACTAATGTAAATTATCAACTTTTTTTTAAGAATTATACTTTGTTCATTTTTTGTGTACTGTGAGGCTGACTATTTACAGTTTCTCCTTCTTCTCTCTTAGCCAGTGTCTCATCCATGACTTTATTTTACAGTCACATGATCATTTTTTCTAGCCATTTTTGAGGCTTTATCAAGGATTTTATGAAAAAGAAAAATGTGAACAAGCAAATATTGACTAATGATTGGAGGCATATAAGAGATTGGGGCAACAGAAGTCTCATGCAGTGCTTCCTTGTATTCTTCCTATATTTTACAATTCTTATGCAATAATTTTCTAATATTTTACAGATTAATACAGTAAATTTTATTAATGAGATTGCTTAGGGAAATTTATTTTTTTGCACCAGCCTTTTTTTTGTGATAGTCTACTTTCAGTTTTAGTGACTATTCTGGTTTTAAACATTTATGACATTGTTTTTAGTGTCAAGTCCATCCTTTTTTTTTTTTTTTTTTGACTCTTTAAATGGTACAGAACTTTATTTTTTAACCACAGGAAAGAAAATGTGTAGTAGTCTTTCTCAGGAAAAGACCAATGCAAATGTGAATTTAGGTTCTTTGATCAACAATTCTGTCTCCTGAACTTTTATGTATTTCCTAAAGGTGTAAAGGAAGGTCTTGTCAAGATATCCAGATTTGTTGCTGTTCTACTTGTCCTTTACACCTTACTAATTTGCATTTTGTCCTTTTCTTTTGTGTGAAATAAAAGATAATGTGATGAAATGCAGTAAAATAATTCATTTTGCTTTCCTTGAGCAGACTGTCTCTTGTGATTATCTGTTATTTGTGATTTTCTTTTTGATAAAATGCAGAGATAATGTGCCTAAGGGTAGTTAAACTCGTTTCTGTGTGTGGTGAGCGCAAATTTCTGGTTTGGATATTGTGTGGTTATGTATTCACTGTAATTTATAGTTTCTTTTTCCTAATTTTGGAATTGTTTGTTGGAAATTGTTGGTCAGAAATGTTATAATGTTAGTAAAGTAGGTGGAATTTAGAATATATGCTTCCCTAGTTCAGTGAATTTATTCATTTACTTAAATCATTACTAGTTAAAAAGAACCACATTGACTTATTCTTCTGTATGTTCTAAATAGCATTGATAGGAAAATATTCCTACATCAGTATTTCATGTATTTCTTTCAGACTTAGCTTTTTTTGATATTGTTTTCAGCTGTGCATTTAAAAGATCCAATCTGTTTATTTGACTGCATTTTATTTTAGAAGGAGCAGGTTTTGCCTTTCTGAAGAGTGTGTTCTTTTGCTTTCTTGGACAGCATCAGGAAAATTTACAGTATGAAGACATGTTATTAGTTGTCTTTTTTCTCCACAGCACTAGTAACATCCTTAAATTATTGAGTTACTCAAGTATTTTTGAAGATAATAAATTTAAAAACTAATTTCACATGCTTGCAAGGATGCATTTCACCATAGTAACTGTACCAGGAAGAAAGAAGGTTGTGGGATTGAAGTCACTACTTCTAGTAATAAATGGTTGTTTTATATTTGAGCCAGAGGTACAATGAAGAAATAAGATGGGGAATAAAGTTCGATAAGAATCTCTTTCATCATATGCACAGCTCTTATCTCCTGCCTGTTCTATAACCCGTGTATCTTGATATTCTCTGCCTGTATCATGGATAGCTATAATGCCTTAGAGGGGAGCACTCTTTTCCTCTTGTCCAACCTTAAGGTTGGAGTGGTGTGCTGAAAAGTGGGAGGGAACAGCTCTTAAGTGTTCGGCTTAGGACACTGAGTACAGATTTGTTCCCTTAACAAATGACCTAACCACTGTTTGTTTTGCAGTCCTATAAAGAGAGGCGTTAAATTCCACTCTGAGAATACTGAGATTTTGTAACTGATTAAAAAGTAATTTGAGATTCTGATTTATTTTATGTAGATTTCACATCGATAATTGTAACTCATGACAATGTTACAGTATACCTGTAATATTTTAAACAACATGTTTTAAAACTCCAGTTTTGTACTTTCAGGTGTAATAGTGCTTTCATGGTACCCACCAGGTATGGCTGATGAAAATGGAGAGCCAACTGATGATTTGGTGCCAGTTGTTTTGGACTATGCACACAAATATAACCTAAAGGTAAAGTATTTCTAGATGCATATAATAGGACCAATTAGGAAAGTAAGCTCTGCTATTATACTGTGCTTCTTTGTGGTTATGGAAGCCTCTGAATTGCACTGAACTTTGGTAGGACCTGAGTAATATTCCCTTATAAGCAGAATAAATATTGTAATCTGTTTTAGCTTGCCGAATCTAAGGTATAGTGTTGTGGACTTACTCTTTTCTAATTTCTTTTCAGAAAACAGTTTTTAAAATAAGTCATTATGTTGTTTTCCAGTGAGTCTTGGGAGTTGAGGGAAGTATTACATGTTCCAAAATACTGTGAAATACAGTGAACTATAAACTAAGAACCTTTGAGAAAGAAGAAGGACTTACCTTCATTTTGCATTTTTTAGCACCTGATCATAGAGGTGAGGAGTGAGCATCTATGAGGAATAAAGACAGATTTGGAATATCTAGTTTGAATAAATGTCTTTATTCCAGAAAGTATCAGAAAAACTTGCCTTGGACTATAAGGTGTCAGAGACATGCTGCTCAGACTTTAGGGTTACTTCAGGGCATGACAGGATAGAAGGGCTAAGTTATTGAATTCTTAAAATAAGTGAAATATCAAGTTAATTAAAAAATTACGTTAATTGATCAGTAGCATCTTAAATTGTGGTTTGATTTTGTTTATTATTAGAATAAAACCTGTATAATGATAACAAAAATGTGTATTTCATTTTAATCTCTCCCAAGTAATAAATTTGAGTTTTTAAGTAGCTGCATATGTTTCATCTCTGGAGTGTGCTGTCTGTACTGTGTACTGAAAACACAGCCTGTTCATCTGCTCGGGTTTTAGTTCTGCAAGTTGCAGATTCTCAGTGAAATTTCCTGTCACTGGGTGTAACTGTAAATGCCTTAGCAAGCAGGAGGAAAATAGGATGATTAAATCACATACAGAAGTAATTCTGAAACTGTTAAAAATCCTGTGTGATTTGCATTATATGATATAGTTTGCACTCTATCTAATAATAAATTTCTAAAAAGACAGAAGAAACGTAGTATCCTTCCCCAAAATTTTAGACCATCTAATGGAGTTTGCTCTCACCTAAAAGAACTTGTTAGCATTCAAGTCTCAAAGGAGTCAAGGCCAAATGAAATAAGCTACCAAGGAAAGTACAGTAGTGTGTAATAGTGTGATAATGATTGCAGTATGAATGAAGCTGCTGTTACCACTTGGAAGAATTACTGGAATACAGATATTCAGTATAGATATTGCAGGAAGTGCTACCTTCACTGTAATGTTTTTAAGCATTCTTGCACTAGTAAGTTTTTGCAGTAAGTGTTAGGAGTCTCAGTAGACCAAAGCCAATGTACAAAAAACGTTTCTGTTACTTTTGCTAAATAGAAGTCTGGGAGAAGATATGCCATTTTGATTTGTCTGATTTTCATAGTTGGAAATGAAAGATGAAATTATAGTGCTTTTCAGCCTCTACTGTCAGTCAGTGATTTAGTCTAATGCTATTTTTCTATAGTTTCTACTTAATAGAGAGGGAGATTGGCTCTGCAATGGAATTTTTCTACTGTTGCAGAGTTGTCAAAGACTTTATTAAGTACATTCTGCTCTAAAATTGCTTCTGAAATAGTTGTTGCTTTGATTAATGTAATGTATTCTTCCATGATTGTCTATTTGAAAACAAATTCATTTTTACATTGGAATTCACACATACTGGTTAATCAATTCCATAAGCTCCAAGCTTGACATTCAGAGCAATAATAGTACATTATATTATATTTATTTCCAATAGCTTGTTGCTGTTGATAAATCTGTAAAATTTTAAATTAAAGTGTTCATTTTGCATATCTTAAAATGTATTTTGACCCTGAAAACTATCCTTAGAGCATTATCTTTAGCAAATTTTAATACATTTGTTAGAAATTAAATATTAAAATGTTTCATTAGTTTATCAGTTCTTTGACATTCAAAGAGAGAATCATTTATTTTAAGTTTTTGGTTTTGTAGTTTTTTAATTTTTCTGAAGCATGATTACTACTTGCTGTAGTCTAGGGTAAACAAAAGCAGTGTTCTGTTTTAATGTAAAAAACGTAAGTATTTAATACCAAACTTCCTGGAATCGGAAGCTTCTAATGTCAGTAGTGCAGGAGTTGTACTAGGGTTGGATTATTCTGGATTATTAGCAGTATAGACTGATGAAATGTTTGGTCTGTAAAGAATTACATATTGGACTGGTACTTGCTTCATATAGTACCCAGTGTCCCTGTATTCAGTAGTGTTTTATGTCTGTGTTGCTGTTGCTTGTTTTCATCTTTCAGGTCACTTTTCATATTGAACCTTACAAAGACAGAGATGATCGCAGCATGTACCACAATGTCAAGTACATCATTGACAAGTGAGTTTTTTCAGAATGGTGTCCCTGTGGTTTCTTACCTGCTGGTTTAGGGGAATTTGGTATATGAACTAAAGCTTATAAAAATAGCTTATAATGTCTGCTGAGACTGAAGAGAGCTAAAAGGAACTTTGTTCATATTTCAACGCTGCAAAAAATCAGTCTTTTTTTGAAACACTGAAGTGTGAATTTTACATAGATTCTCAAATTTAAATTGCTTTCAGTAGTCTTTAATATCACAAGGCTTACTTTAGTTACTTAGGATTACATGTTCTATAAATTAAATAAAATGTACATTTTGATAATGACAAACTAGCAGATAGAGCTTTATTGTGTTGACCTCTAATGATTTTAATTTATCTTGACAAATTCCGTACAGCTGCTTGGTGTTTTGCTTATCAGTGCTGCTCAGACTGTCTTTATTTCATGCTGAATTAGAGAATTGCCCTTCAGAGGAAGCTGATAACTGTAGCACAGTTTGACACTAAGTTACTGTCACAGTTTAACCCTAGCCAGCAACTGGATACCACCAAGTGCCCCTTACTTTCCCCTCCCATCCCCCAGCACTGGAGAAGTGAATCAGAAGGAAAAGATAGACTTTGTGGGTTGAGATAAGAGCAATTTAATGATTGAAACAAAATAGTATTAAAATAATGTTGCCAATAGTATTATTAAGAAAGATAATGGAAAGAAGGAGAGAGAGTAACAGAAACTGAGACAAATCGCTCACCACCTTCTGAGCAGTACCCAGCCCAGCCCTGGGCAATGTTCAGTCCCCTTCCAAGCAGCTCCCTCAGTTTATATATGGGCATGACACTCTGAACTGTGGCGTATCTCTTTGGCCAGCTCAAGTCAGCTGTCTTGGCCTTCCTTCATCCCAACCTTTTGTGCAGCTCCTCACTGACAGAGCAGGAGACACTGAGAAGTCCTTGACTTAGGGTAAGCACTGCTTAGCACCAGACAAAACATCAGTTTTATTCTCATGCTAAATCAAAAAAGAAAAGACAGCACTGGACCAGCTACTAAGAATATTAACTCTGTCCCTGCCAAACCCAGGACAGCTATTAATTTGTAGTAGTTTATAGGTTTTTTGAAGAGTCATTGATACTTCAGCAAACACTGGACTGAAGGTGGACATGATGTGCTGTGTTTCAAAGTCTGTGTCCTGTCTTTTTAAATTAATTTGTTGGAAAAGTCTTCAGCTCAGATTGTACAACAGTATTTTCCAAATGGTAAATTTTATCTTAACAATACTTGTTTGCTTTATAGATACGGAAGCCATCCAGCCTTTTACAGGCATAAGACCAGCACAGGCAGGCTTCTTCCCATGTTTTATGTTTATGACTCTTACGTAACAATTCCTGAAATATGGGCAAATCTGTTAACTGTGTCTGGATCCCAGAGTATTCGAAATACTCCCTATGATGCATTATTCATTGCACTTCTTGTAGAAGAAAGACATAAGCACGACATTCACCGAAGTGGTTTTGATGGAATGTACACGTACTTTGCCACCAATGGCTTCTCCTATGGCTCATCTCATCATAATTGGGCAAGTTTAAAAGCCTTTTGTGATAGTAACAACTTAATGTTTATTCCAAGTGTGGGGCCAGGTTATATTGATACCAGCATCCGACCATGGAACAACCACAATACCCGGAACCGTGTCAATGGGAAGTACTATGAGACTGCCTTCAGTGCAGCCCTTCTGGTGCGACCAGAAATTATTTCCATTACATCTTTTAATGAATGGCACGAGGGAACTCAGATTGAAAAAGCTGTCCCTAAACGGACTGGACAGGTGGTTTACCTTGATTATAAACCCCATAAACCAAATGTTTACCTTGAGCTTACTCAGAAGTGGTCTGAGAAGTACAGAAAAGAACAAGAACAGTGGCTTATGTGAGCTGTCTCAGCTGCAGTTGTTTCCTAATGCATTGACTGTATTGAGAAAGAGCTGAAGAATCTGTTACTAAATGTCTTTATTGTATCTTTTGAATGTATATGCACTACTACTGAATTTTAATTTTGAAAAGTAAAAAGATTATGAGAATATTGGTAATTCTGTCTTACTGGATATTTTAGTTCAAAAATATTCAGGGAAAGCTCTTTGTTGTTAATTTGGTTTTTTTTTAACTTTGTAACGTGCATGCTGAGTTTTCAGAACAACTGCATGGGATAATGCTACATGACCAAAGTATAACAAAAAACTGGCACAGTTTCTTCCTTCTTTTATTCTTGTAGTTGTGTTTCTAATCAAACTGATGCTGTAATCTAAATCCTTATAGCTTCTTGCAGGATGCATGTCTATAGTGTGTGGAATAATCTACATTTATGCTTTATGATGCTTTGCATATGGAGTTCTTGACATACGCAAGATATAGCTTGTGGTAAAAGCACTGAAGAGTTATGTGTGATGCAACACCAATGGGTTTTGTTTGAAAAAAAATAGTATTTGAAAGAAAGTTCCAAAGAACTGCTGGATGACTTCTAGTTTGCTTACATTGTTTCTGTTTGGTACATGGTGCAGACTTTTGCAGATTACTGGATACTGACTGGGAACATTTTTTTCTCTTACTTTGAATTAAAAAAATAAAAATTTGAATTAGAGTGGAAAACATTTTTTGAGGGGAGAAATCCCTCTAAAGATGCAAAAAATTTATTAAAATTTCCATTGTTGCTTATTTTCTGCTAATTGACTGCATACACAGACCCAATGTGCTTTTTTAAATTTCTAGTTTCTAAACTCAGTCTCTTATTCATCCTACAATAACTGAATTGTAGGAAATACTTTTTTTGTTTTTGATTTAGTAGCAACCTAGTTGGGTAGCAATGAAGGCAACTAACTATTTGTTTAATTTGAAATCTGAGATTTCTCTTTTCCACCTAGTCCATTTAGTTGTTCCAGGATTCATAACTGTAAATACTAAAATCTTGCTGTTATTCAGATAAGCTGAATAACAGTGCTACCTGTAAGGCTGTGGTATGGTTGGAAATGACTATTTTCAGTCCTAAGAATCTCATCTGTTCAATGTTGTGATTATTAACTGGCATTTTTTATTAGATTTGAAAGGTTCAATCACACAGACATACCTCCTCAGCAATACAATTTTTTGGGCTTTTCATAGAATTTTATAACAAAGCTGTAAACTTTGGAATAGTAGAAATTGCATTGTTTTGTTCATTTGCAGCAAATGTTTAATCCTAGCAAAGTGGATTCTTTCTTACTTGTTTACTTTTTTTTTTTAATTGGCATATAAGGTTCTGATCCTGTGTTTTAGTTCATATGCTCAAGACTGTTGTGACCACTAGTAACAGCTAGAATTCTATTGATGTCAGCAGAACTCATGAAAACTACACTCTACTGAGATCTCACTGTAATCTGTCTGTTAAGTGGTAAGGTGAATGTGAGGACTTCTGTTAAAACAGAAACCAAACTAATATATTTTTTTCCAGAAAACTTTTTCATTCCAAATAAATGTAAACCAGTTACCACTTAAATTTCTAGAGTCTTTTTGGTATGAAAAAGGTTTGTTTATATATCTCTTACTTTTTTACTGTTCATTTTTTTTTGTTGTTTCTTTGTGCTTGCTCAAGTGACGAGGTGTCATCTAATGCCCTCAACTGCTTGAAAAAATGCAGAAATTGAATGGCAGATATATAACCTGGCATGTTGAAATGTGCCTCTAGAGTTCCTGGAATCTTACTAATCTCTCTTCATATTTTTTTGCATTTTCCTGTTGCATTTCTGCAAGGTCTGAAATGCCTCTGAAAGAAATTTTACTGATGCTTATTTTGTTTTGCTATACTCAGGTGGGTAAACTGACATAGACATAGGCATGACCACAGTCAAAAAATAGTATCTGAGACATACAAAGCACTTGTTAGTCTTTTACCACTTTCAAGTTAACTACTCCCTTTTTTATTTTACTTATTTTTGATATTACTTATTTTACTATAAATCCCTTAAATAGCTATACATAACTAATTTTTATAATTTTTTGTATGTTCATGCTTTTACAGCCCAGAGTCATTATATTTATTTTAAATGTGAGGGGGAAATTAAATGTTTGCATATATTATTAAAAAATCTTCTGAAATCAAACCTTTTGAAAGGGCAAGAATCTTTGTTTTCCCTTTTCTTAAACTTTTGTCATCCACTGGTCTTTTCTCACTGTAGTTAACTCAGCACTTTACTGGTCTTGACAACTTTGCACTCATCTTTCAGCCCTTACTTTCTCCTAGTGGCAGTTTTTCTCTGTGACTGTGAAAGTCACTCCTTTGTTGCTGTGTATAGAAGCATTTGAAATCTGTTATTTGGTATTGTACAACTGAGGTGATCTATCTTGTTTAAAATGCAGTTTATGGTAACAGTGTAATGGATCTCCATTACTCTGAAAGAATTCCGGAATTGCTGTAAAGGTATCATTTAACTCTTGCCATGAAGTAGTTTGGGCCATGGCACACTGATGTCTAATGGGACCTTCAGAAGAACTTACAGAATTTCTCTAGAAAAGAATGAAAATTAAGTGCCTAGAAATTCATCATCCCTGAACACTTAGTGTATTTTTATGTGCTTGATGTGATTTAAAGCATAAATATGCAACCTCACATAATATTTCAGAGTTGAGAATTTAATTTGGTGATCCTAAGGAAAGTTGATGGAATAGCAGCTGCTAGAGCTACCCCACCTGCCTGACTAATAGTTTCTCTGTACTTAAAGCAAATCACTGTGCTGCTTCTTGTCATAAGGAGTGGAGAGTTTTGCTTATGGACTGTTGCTGCAGTCATGATACTTATTTGAAATTTTAGTAAAAGTAGGTCTGTGGGAAAGGATATGTACAAATACAAAGGAATAAGATGATTCCAAGGGCACAGTTAAAAGGGGCAAAGGAGGAGAAAAGTGAATGTATTTAAGAAGGTGGTTACTCCAACCTTTAAGATTACAGTAGGGAAAAAAGGGGACTCCAGTATGCAACCAAAATTGAGAGTCAGGGAAGAACATTTGTAATGATTTTGAGATTTGAAATAGATTTAAGGAATATCTAGATCCCATTTCACTTTGGTGTCCCGCCAGTTTTACTTCTTGGCCAACTGGAAAAAAAAATACTGTAATGACTGTTTTGAATACTTTTACACTGGTGAAATGCATTTGATTCGTTATTTCATAGTACTTAAAGTGATATGGGAAGTTTTAAAAGAGATTGTGCCATGTTACGCCTCTGCAAATACAGAAATACCTGAAGTAATCAATCACATACTACTGACTGAGTATCACCAGGGGGTAAATGGTTTCTAGTCAAAGGAGCAAGTCCTTGTGGTAAAAAGAGAACATATTTTTAAAACAAAATCTATACATTCTTTTCTGCTTCTGTGAATTATGATCAAGTAAATTGTTTTAGTTCTGTGAGCAGTCTCAGAACTGAAGCATCAACTCTGAAATAAGAATGTGTATTAAATCTTGTATAGTAGTGCATGTCTGTCAGATCTGTAATCTTGTACTGAATTTTGTGGGCAAACACGTGCTGATGCTGTTACTGTTTTAGTGGCAAGCTGTAGATTTTTGTGGATATAATTTCTGCACTGATGTTCATAATATTTGTCTAGTGCATTTCTTTTGAGGTGCCAATGATTTGTCTCTTAAGAGGTTGTTGAAGCAGAAGGTTCCTCTGTGAAAACATTTTTGTTACGAAATTTGATATGTATATTCTCTGCATAGTTTGAATTAACACATTTCAGACATGGTTCTTAGATTCAGTTGAAATTATCTCTCAGGAGTGTTTTCAGCTCTATGTTGCCAGTAAATGTACCTATGGGCACACGGATAAGGATTTATTGCGATATAGGGCTCTTTTTTTTCTGAATCTCATGAACATAAAAAGAAGAAATAAAGAATTTATAAACAAATTATTTGCCACTGAATATAAGATGAAAATCTCTCTCTCAGTCCTATAAGTACTTGTCTTCATCTTTCTACTTCATAAAAGTTGTGTCAATGTTTTGTTTCTTTTTATCTTTTACTTTTGACCAGCATGTTAAATGTTCTTTAAATTTCTAAAGTTATTGAATTTCTAAGATTTCATAGTTGGAATGTTCAGTAAAGAGAATCCACAAGATTAGTGGCATGGCAGAAAAGCCTGATGTGAATTTCATATTGTGTAAGTGAATTTGTTGTGATTCGATAGTGTATCTTTATATGAATTGAACACAAATAAAAAAATACCTTTCTTTTAATACCCTACATGTCTGTGACAGAGAGGAATTTGCTTACATAAAAATAAAAAATGTTTATGTGTCTATTTCAACATGTGCATATACCTGAAGTCATTATTTTTAAAGTAATATGTCATTGTAATAAAATTACAGACTGGATTCTGCTACTTTTAAGTAAGCAATGCTTTCAATCCCCTGTGATATTTACCGAAGACCTTTTTGCTTATGAATGTTTTCATGAATAATAAATATATGCCCAAAAATTGTGATTTTTAAAGGAATGTGTGATAGTCGGGTCTTTTCATAATATGAGTTTTGAAAGTTAATTTTTATTTTTCTATTACTATATGTGTCTAGAACTTATTAGACTGAAAACAACAGGCTTATCACAATTTTTTAAAATAGACAATACTCTTGAAGTTTTTAGGCCTAATTATATTACGTATTATTAGGCTGCTGAGTTTACTACTGCACAATGTTGCAAATGTCTTTTGAGTCTTGAAGTACAAGTGTATGTTGACAAAGTAAAACTGAAGTTTGCAGTTCATACTGAAGTTTAGGAGTGATGGGCACACAAATAATTAGCCTTGCCTGGGAATGGCTTACAACTGATTACAGAAGGGTACAATGAAGGGTAGAATTAAGTATTTGTTGCATTCTGGTAGCATATTATGCTCTTCAGGTATAAGAAGTTAGGAAGGTAAGCATTGCCATATTTTTGATGGCTGTGTGAAATTCCTCTTTGGTGTTTGGAAAATGTGTTTTGTCATTCCAACAAATTGCACTGCTATGAAAAAAATAAAGCTAATTCACACGCATAGTATTGTGTATTTTTGTGCATACAGTTATCATCCAGTATGATGATTTTATGGAGAGATGAGAATTCTATTTTATATATTCCATTCTTGCTACTATTCAGAGCTGGCTTAGCACATTCAAAAGTGAGGACATTTTTTAAAATGAATTTAGGTCTTAGAATATGCGTATGCAAATATGCGCACACACAATATTTTCCTCATGTTTTTGTGAAAAATGCTACTGTCCTTATATGGGTAGAAAAAGTCTGGAGCAGTTCCCAGATCTTGTCAATGTTCATGGAGTGATCCAGAGTGGCTCACTTCTTGATCCTAGCAGTTGTGTTCTTAGTCAGAAATAATCAGAGTATTCACGTTCATTTCCAATGGTCTTTTATCTAAAAATAGGGGTAAAAATCTACTGGACTTTTCTAAAGTAGAGAATTTTAGAAATTGTTAAATTAAACTTTTTTCAACATAGATTATAATATAGCAAAAATATACACTAGCTAACTAAAATCCATTTTGGAGAAAAATAAATGTTTTATTAGATAATGCTGATGCCTGCTATTGCATTAAGAGCTGATGTACCATTTTTAGAAAACAATTTTGTTTTTAAATCTGGCCTCTGCTTAGAGTATGTAAGACAATTTTATATAGTTATAGTAGCTGTTTTTTAAAACCTTGAAGAGGTGTATTGCTAGCTCTCCATAGAACCAACACAATGACAGGTAGTTTCTTGTTTTTTGAGAGTAGGGGAGATGAGGTTTTTTGGGTTTTTTTAGTCCATGGAAACGAGCACTATGTATCTGATAGTAGGACCCTGTCTTCAGAGTTGGTTTTATAGCTTGAAGTCATTGCTATAGAAACACAGCAGGATCTCTCAAGACTAATTTCTCAAACTGCAATGTGATTCAACAAACAAAGTTCCAGCCACAATTTCAGTTGATTTTTAGAATACTAGTGAAAATTAGGATGTTAGTTTGTTGTGATTTTAATGGAAGTTTCTTGGAAAATTCTAATATACTATGGTAGAAAATACTTTTATCATAGTGTTGAGATTGCTTGTTCATTAAGATCAGATAGCCAGTTAAATTTTAAGAAGTATGATTTTAAAATATGGTATGTTTTTCAATAATACAATATTTCATAATACCATTGCCACTATTCAAAATACTTCAATAACAGTGAATACTTTTTAAAGGGTATTCTTCTGTAGTTCTAAAAGAAGTTGATGAAGAGCTGATGTTGAGTTCTAAAGAAATAAAGAGGGCTTCTAAAGGCATTAACCTCAGGAAGCAGTGTTAATGAGAAATAATACTAAGATTTTTCAGGGGAGAAAGAAGTAGCCAGCCATTTACTTTGTGAAAAGCTTTTCAGTCCTTATTTTGTCTCATATGAATGATTCTTGGTGAGTACTCAAATTTTATTCCAGATGAGTGAAGAACCTACTTTCAAAAAATAAAATACATTCTGAAAACACAAATGGTAAATTGTATTAGTTGTACTCTTGGCATAAAAGTACATATACTTTGCCATTTAGGTCCAGCCTTTGGCTGACCAGCTTCCTGATCTACTAATTCACTTGGAATTTTTTGCATATATTTGTACTTTTTTTTTTTTTAGTGAAAACATTGGAGAACAAGTACAAAGCAAAATTTTAAAACTCCATTGCAGTATCATGACATTGAAAAAGATAAGCTGTATAGAAGAGAGAAATGTAGTTAAGAGATGTCAAAATTATAAAATGTCTGGAGGCTTTATGAGGGCGGTATAGCCGTATTCAGATTACTGTATCAATCAAAAGATTTTTAAGAGGCCTGGAAGAAGTTCATGTAGTTAAACAACAGAATAAAGAAAGGTGTTAGAAATAAAAGATACTTTAAAATACAGATTCTGTCCAAAGGATCAAACCAGAAAGAGGTAATTCTGGTTCTGGCATTCATTCTAAAAAAATTAAAAAAAAAAAAAAAAAAATCCCATACTAAACTTGAAGGAACAACTTCCTGGACCTAAGAAACAACACAACAACAACAACAACAACAACAAAATTAAGTTTCCCTCATCCATCCACCAGAAGTAAATACAGAAAACCATGGAAAAACCATGGAAGCCAAGACATAATACAATATTAAGGAAAAAAATACCCAAACAACTTTTAAGAAATAAATACTAGAGCCTTCTTTAATGCATGTTTCTAAAACATGTCACAAGCAGACAGAAAGCTGGTAGTGTGCTAGTAGTGCTGGTAGAGCAGCAAAAGAATCTTTCACAGATCCTTTGGATCCTTGATAACGCTGTAGTAGAGAAGTTTAAACTGTTTTTTATCTATGTTTATTAAAGAGGTTACAGATTTTCATGCTGGATCCAGAATCCATTGGTAATTAATCAAGAAATATCCTATGTTGAAATGTCATACAAGTGGTCTTGTGACTGGATCAATAAAACAAACAGCAATAAATCACCCTGTCTCAATAGTACTCATTCAGGGAACTCAAGTATGAAATTCTTAAAAATGTGTATACTTGTGTTGTTTAGCTTAACAGGAGGCACATGAAGGAAAGGGGACAAATGTGGTACCAGTTTTAAAATGACTTCTAAGATCAATGCTTGGAACTGTAAACAAGTCTGAAATCCATCCTTTATTTTAAAAATTGTAAAAAATAGACATCTAAGATATGGGCAATATTAATGTTGTTTTCCAAAGCAAAGTCATGCACCAAAAATCCATTCCATTTTTGAAATTGTAATTAGAATGTGGTCAAAGACGAGAAAGATTTCAGCAAAGTACTTGGCCTTCAAAAGATACTACATTTTTTACCCTCTATGTAAGTAGAGGAAAGAATTTTTCAATATATTACTTGCCATTAAAAGTTAAGAAACAGATAATAGAAATATTAAATTTTCATAGCAATAGGCAGATACTTGTTAAGTCCCAAAGACATTTTTGTGGCATTTATGCTGTTCAGGAAGTCATTTAAAAATATATACGCTAGTGCTAAACAATTTCTAAAGATAATCAAAATTAAAAACCTAATTGTGTAATAGTAACAAATTGGGTGATAAAAGAGCTGGAAAAACATTGTGTCATGTGCATGTATAGTATCAGGGCATACTATACACGCAAAAAGCTGTACTCTGTTGTAGTGGTCTCCTGTTGCATCCCGGGTTTGGGTTCAGATTAGGGGTTCTGATATGTGTTAGTTAGCCGGTTCTGTGTACCCCTGTGTACCCCCATGTTCCCCCCTCAGTGGTCTGCTCTGGGTCTGTTACCATTGGAGCATCCCCATGCCAGTCCTGTAACCACCCCCTGTCCACTCCTGAGAGTTCTGTGTCTGTCACCCCGTCCTGCATTCCCTATTCGTCCCGGAACCCTGTACACACCCCTGTTGTGTTCCCATTGGTTGCCGCAGTCTACATCACTCCCCTGTTGCCTGTCCTCATTGGGCGAGGAGGGCTTCCACCCCCATCAGCCCACCCCCAATAAAACACCATGCACTCCTTTGTTCCTCGCCATTTTGTCCATTTGGGCGCTGGGGGCTGACGCTGCTCCCCATCGCAGCACCACGCGACAATAAACTTCTCCAGCCAACCCGCAGGACAGGGTGCGCCTTCCTTCACCTCTCTGCCTCGCCCCAGCGCCGGTTGCAGGGCGCGGCCAGCCCACGCCACAGCGCCCGGGCCACGCAGCAACCCAGTCCCACCAAGAAACAACGCCCTTAGCCGGGCTCCCCAGAGCTGCCCAGGACCGGGGAAAGGAACGGAAAGCTGCAGTCTACTGCTTAAAATTGATTTGGCTGTCCATTTGGTTAGTACTATAAAAAATTAAGCTCAAAGATAGTAAACGACTAATATATTATTAGGAAGGACAATTAAAAATATCACTACACTATTGTATAAATGTGTGTCGTGCTTGTGTCTGGAATACTGATTATCTATCTTCTTTTTAAAAAATAACTAAAAAGATACATGGAAAGATTACAGAAATGAGAATAAGAGAGATTTGAACCAAGGAAAATATACATTAAAAATACTCAGCTTCAAGAAAAATTGTTCCTCAGAATGTGCCAGTGGATCGTTGAAGGGCATAAAGAAAATTAATAGAGAACAGTAACATTTTCTGTTCTTTATGCCAAAGAAAGGTCATCTAATTAAATTTTCAGATAATGTATTAAAATAGAATAAGAAGTTGGAGTTTATTCACTCAATATAGTAAAATTATCAAATGTACTGCTACAGGATATTGTAGAAATTGAAAGTATAATAGGTACAAAGTCACAATAGCATTGATCAGACTTCATAAGCAAGGTGGTCCAGATGCAACTTTTTCCTCAAAAAATGTCTAAACAACTGATTATCAGAAGGCAAGAGAAAGTATTTTTGGAAATAAATGAGTTCTTTTTCATGTAATGCTTTAGGTATTTTGCAAGACATTTTGACTTATGTGTGAAAATCAAAAATGTCTTCATCTGTTTCTGAAATTAAGAGGGATATTTATATTGGAACACAAGAAACTGGTTTAGTGGCAACTAATTATATTTTAGTTTTCTTCTTTCTATAAGGTTGGAAGTTGTTGGCTTTAAACTCTGGACCATCATAGGAATAACCACTCAAGCTATGCTGAACTAATGCCATTTATTCTTGAAGATATTAAAAGATTGTGGTGTTGCTGCTTATGTGTCATGAAAACTAAACCCCAGTGGGTCTGGAGGTAGACCCCACTTACTGCAGAAAAGTTCAGGCAACCTTTGTGTAGCTTCTTCAGCCTGGTGCTACAGATGTTCAGTTTGATTACAGCAAGTTTTGGAGTTTAGCCAGGAGTCCCTGTGGCATCAGGGGCCTTTGAATATAGATTATAGATGTAAAGAAGGAGAGAACCAGAACATTAATGATAGGGCTTCCAGGGGATCCAGCACAGAAGACTGTAATTTGATAAATATGTAATTTATGATAAATATGTATTTTTTGATAAATATGTAATGTATTTAACCCCAAAAATTTCAGTTTAGCAGTGGGGAGCTTTGTACAAGTTAATGACTCTTGTTTGTTATATACCCATTAATGTTTATGTATTGAATTTCACCTGCAACTTTATTTCATGATAAAATTAAGTTTCATAAAGTCTTTTTTTTTCAGAATTTATGCAATTCTGCAATTACACCGGTGATTAATCCTAATTCATGAAAAGAATAAATAAATTCTTTAATCGTTATGTCAAAACTTTTTGGTCTGCTCACTGCTGGTTACCACTTATGATAAAGCTAGGTAAGGGACTCTGGAATCAATTCTAGAAGATTTTAGTGTAAAATAAAACACAGCTTAAACTATCTTCAGCTACACCTGAGGTAAGAATCTGGATTAAATTAGTTCAGTGGGAGTAGAAATATGTTAGGTCTTCACTGGAACACAACATTACACGAGCAATGTGAGACTATTCATGTGTTGTGAAGTAGTCAATTCTTAAAGTGGAATGTTTTCAACCATATTTCTTATTCATTCAAAGACTTTTTTGAATTAATCTACAAAATTTAATGATTAGGCTATCCATTTTAGCAAGTTATTATTTAGCAAATGTGTTCCGAGTTAAAATACTTCTTTGTTCATTATGGGGATCTATATTCATCCTTTTATTTGTATCACGAAGGAAAGAAGGATTGCACATCCCATAAATGCATCTGGAATATGTGTAATACGTAGGAGTATAGGTGAGATACAACGGGCTTGTTGATAATTTTATGTAGATCAATTCATAGTTTTATCTCTCTGAAAATGTAATGCTTAAACAAATTTTCTCCACAGTCATATTCTACTAAATATTGTACAACCAAATCTGTTCAGTAAATACATAAACAATTCATGATACTGAAAAAATCTTGCTCTTTTCAATTATATTCATGTTGTCCTCTACATTTTTTCCAAATGATATGATTCTATGTCCACAGGTACTTAGCTCTCTTTCTGTTATTTGGAATCTTAAGTATATTTCTGTTCCAAGTCTTTATTGATGAAAAAAGTACATAAAATTTTAAAATTCTAAGATTATTTGAAATACATAAAAAACCTCTTAGACCTGGCTTGCAAATTTTTAATACGTACCATGATTATAAAAGTTTTTTTCCTTTGCCAATATTCAGCCTTCAATGGAAATTTATGAGAAGAAAGTGAACAAGCAGAGAATGCAAAATATGGGGGTTTTGTTCCTTTTTTTTTCTGCCAGTGCTTGAAACCTACAAGGTAACAATGCCATGTGATACACAATTCATGTGCTCAATTCTATGCACTCAGTATTTTCTTTAGCTGAGATTTCATAAAATTTTAATCTGTAGCATGTACAGAATATTAGAATATTAGGGCTTATTCGTGATTTTTTGAGCTTTGGTTTAGGCCCTAAATATATTTACCAAAATCTATTAAAATAATAGACAAGCCAGAATGTGGGTGATAAGAATACTTAACATGTTGTGTACATAAAAACATGACAGCAACAGCTAAAAAGCATTTTAAATGAGAACAAACATAAATTGAACATACAGTGTCAATAATGTCAATATGTAATGTGAATCTAATTTTACCAGAGATATGTTAGTGTAAGATATGTGGAAAATTTTGACTGTAGTTCTGAAATGCTGGGGTTTTTTTAATTATTAACACCAAATCATGACATTATAGAAATATACTATTCATAAATGTTTCCCATAAGCCCTTCTTCCCCTTTTCTCTCCATCTTCACAGGTGCATGTTTTATTGCACCAGAGATGCAGAAAAATAGCTATGTAATATCTTTGGGTGAGATTCTTAGAAGAAGGGTAATTTTTTTTTTCATTTGCACGAGACTCAAGATATAAGATTCAGTTCTCAGCTGTGTTACAGTAACTTGCTGGCCTCAGGCAATTGCCTTAGTCCCCAATGTGTAAAACAGAAGTAATATTCCATATCTATTATGATCTGGCTGTCTGATTTATTCAGTTGTCAAAAGCAGGTTTTTCAGGCAAAGGCAGTTGCTTACAACAATCTGTGTGCGAAGCACAGGGGGTGTCCTGTCACTGTCACATGCTTCTCTAGATGCTGCTAAAACAAGCTATCTTCAGAAGCTATAATCTCAGACAGAGCTTTCTCCTGAAGGTTTCTGTTTTCTAAGTAGAGCAGTTAAAGCGTAGCTTTAGATTCAGCTGCACAAGAATTGGTGTTCTAACCAATACCGTTTCTTCTCTAAAGCAGGAGAAAAAAGATATTATCAGAAGAATTCTTTTCTCATCAGATACTATAATTATACCATCTGGGCTGTTGAGAGGATGGCATGTAAATATTGCAGTTCCCTTAGTCAAGAAAGAAATGAGGGACCCTGAGGTCCTCTGGGAATGCTGCAAATTGCATGTGCTGATTATGTGAGGAAAAGGTTCTCAGAATCTCTTCCTCTAGAACTGCAGCGACTATTTGAGGTGACTGAAGAACTTGCCTTTTTCTTACTTTTCTTGTTCATGCCCTTCTCCTATAATTCACAGGGTTTATGACATCTATTCTTCCTGCAGTTGGCATTCCTTTCTCACTGCCCTCCCACACTTGCTGCCTCCTGCTTACTTCACAGTTACGCCTCACTTAAGATTTTCTAAGTTTTCTAATAGCTAAGATTGATTTAGTGAGAAGCAAAAGGGAGGGACTGCTGGAGTGAAAGAGAAGTTTTTTGAGAAAAACTCAATATATTTCATTTTCTTTGGTGGGAAAGGGGCATTCAGTAATGTATTGGCGTGGAGTATAACCTCAGCACTGGACTGTAACATGGCATCCAAGTGTTTATCCACAAAACTAAATCCTGTGGGTCCAATATGTAAAGTAAGAGGTTGTACTCTTAACACTTTGTTGACTGACAAATCCAGTTTCAAGTACAAGATGAAAAATTACCTTGAACTGTGAATATCTTAAAACCAAAGTATTGTTTACCAGCTTTAAATTTCTGAATAGATATTAACCTGCCAGTAAGAGCAAAATTCTGAGCATGAATCCTTCCCACATCCTCAGATGGCATTGGTTGCATGAGCAAGACTTGCTCACAAGATAGCAAATCAGATAAATGTATTACAGACAAGAATTTGCACAGTGAAATTCAGAAAGTCTGTCAGACTATGGGTGGCAAGGATCTAAGGAAGCAGATTAAGAACAGGATAACATTGAGACATGAACTGTCAGAAAAGTGAAAGAACAGCAAATATAGCAAAAAGTACTACTACTACCTATCTAGGTGTTCCCTTCATGAAAAATAACAATGGTTGGGCAACTTATAGAGTGCACACACTCAGGAATCCAGAGATGGCTGGGTTGAGGCTAGACTTGTGCCATGGAAAGTAAAGAAAAAGCATGATAAAAACTGGGAAAACCTCCTTAGAAGTTTGCAGTTGACAGACTTTGGAAAGAACATGAATTTTTGTGACTTCCATTTCCTTTTATGTTTTTTTGCTCAAATTGCTAAATGGATTGCTCGTTACTGTCAGAACTACTGCACAAGAATAGGAGCAGTTTGTATGAAATGGGGAACCTTTCTTGCAGTTTCAAGTATGTTTCTTCTTTCCTAGCACAGATTATGAATGGCTTGGTTGTTGGATACTGTGTTTTTAGACATCCTTAGCACATTGCTCTCTTTTCCATACCGTAAGCAGACGTCACTGGTTGTATCTGGAGTCGATTTCCTCATAGAGCTCTTAAATTAATGAGTTTTTAATATGTAACTATAGAGTAGCTTTATGCACACATAGATACTTATTCCCATAGGGTTTTTATGTAGGCATAGAGATGCATTTAATTCTTTGCATCCCTTAGAACCCTTTATTCACCTCCCAATGACAGCCAAGTGCTTCAGTTCTCTTTTGTTTTAAATGGGTTTAAATAATGAAGGGTTTACAAGCTCTGCAGGTTTTGTTACTGAGTCCAGATGAAACTTAGTCTGGAGCTGTGGCTCATTTTTTAATCTCCCAGTGTCACAGAGGAGAGAACTGCATACTGCAGGTTATCTTGTCCCATATGATAAGTCCACTGCACCTGTGCAGCGCAGCCATGGCTTTATAACAATAAATCATGGTGTAAATGGCACACTCAGGAGGCAATGGACTTTTATGCAAGCAATAACTTGGTCACCTGTTGAAAGCATTGGGCTAAGCGCTGTTCAGCAGAGGAGCAAGAAAACAGCTGTGAACCCCAGAAGCACCAAGCACAATGCAGATGTGCAGGACTGAGCTATTGCACGTGCCCTGGGTGAGTGGCGTGCAGGGGAACAGCCAGACTTCAGCAGCACCAAGCAGCCCACGCAAATTCAGCAACTCCAGATGCTCCCAGGACATGGCAGTTCTCTGCTGGCCCAAGGATGCAAGAGGAGAAAGGCCTGAGACTCATCCAAAAAGGCAGCTAGGTGCTCTTATATCCACTTCCAAAACAGTTCCTGCAGGTGCCCTTAGACAAAATGGGGCCAGCACCACCAGTGGCTGCCTAACTGACCTAAGTCAGTTAGGTACAGAATAGAAGGTACAGAATGGGACTAGAAACCAGTGCAAACTGAAAGGCAATTGTGAGTGAGAACAAATGCTCCAACACCGTTCTTATGGTGACTGCAATAACATTTTTATTTGTTAATTCATTTCTTCTGGCAGTCAATGTCTTAAATTATAGTCAGTACACATCTCAGCAATCTGTTTAGGACTTAACATAGATATATTGCGTTAAATTGCCCTTGTTAAGTGGAATTCCAGCAGTATTAATTACAAAATTATGCCATACCTAGACCATTTTATGTAATGTTTTGCTAATACTCCATTAATTTATTATATTTTTGCCTCATAATTTAGAACATTTTGGCTAAATTATTTCTATTCCCTTTTCCCTATGAATTTATATAACAATAATTTTAAAAAGCATAGCTAGTCTATAACTTTTTATCCAAATAAGTAAGAGTACCCTTGATATAAATTACAGGAGCTATATAGGAGTTCAAACAACACTTGGACCATTAAAAATACTTGAGAACCTTAGTTAATATAATTTTATAGGAAAAATATACTGATTTTTTTCTAACAAATGAAATATTTAAAGAGCTGTCTTAGTGGTTTTCATTTAATAGAATGCAGAGAAGGGAATAAATTTAGTTTAGCAGAACCTCTCAAAATAATGTGTCATTGCAAATGATAAAAATTGAAAATCAGCATAAAGGCAAATAAACATTCAAAACACAAGTATAACCTATTCCAAAAATAAACTGTATTTATTTCTGTTTAAGTGCATCATCAGTGATATTTAATTGAATGGTCCAGGACAGTCAAAACAAGAAGGTTGTACAAATACTGTTCCAGCTTTTCTACCAGCTTCTCCTGAAGCAATGTTTGGATGTTTCCTGAAGCAATATTTGATAAATAATGTTTGGAGGGAGAGCTGAGAAAGGATTAGAGAAAGGGTGATGCCTCACTGTGAAATGCATATATTCAGTACAAAGTAGCATTAGAGAAAGGGTGATGTTCCACTGTAATTCTGCCTTTGTGCAGTGCATGTACTTAGTATCTCATATCTATGAGATGCTGAAATTTCTCATTATTTGGCTGTGGCCTGTGTTCCCAATGTAAGGTGTTTCCTGATCTTTCATCTCCTTTCATCTGGAATACTCAAAATACTTGGGAAAGAGAGAAATACATAATAATAAATAATACACAACACATACTTGTAGGTGTATATGTTTGCTGCCACATTCTTCAATTTTTAAAAATGCTTTGAGGAGATAAAACTCATATTGGCTTTCATTAAGCCTTTCGGCCAAGCAAGAAGCACTTTTTCCAGGAGGGGCTATTTGATATAGGACATGAGGAATTAGCCTGATGGTTTAGTCAAGTACCCTGCTCCTGACCCTGTCACCAGTCTTCAGCAGGGCTTTTGAAAAGCCATGTTCCCACTTTGCTCTCCCAGCTTTGCCTTGGTGTTTGAGACTAATAATATCGATTGTTCTTTTTACAGCACTGTGAGATCTACAGCTGACCAATGCTCTGTGAATCCTTTGTTGGCCATATTTTGTCTTATTTAGAAATCTTCTGGCCTTTATGTCCCAGCTCAGCTGATAAATAATGAAGGAATATTCATGTAATATTCATTTTACGTATCTAAAAATGGTGTTATGAAGAAACTAGAAAATCTTGTTGCCCTCATGCTTGGCGTGATTACTGGTGAAAGCAGACAGCTTTAGGAGAAGGTTTAGAACAAAGTACATTCTGTGAATAAGTTATTCCCAATGTATTGCATTTTCCTGGGCCAGAAAGGGCCTGGCTGAAGCTGAGGAGTAGAGAAATAAGAATGGAATAAGGAGAATGAAGGCAAAGGAAAATACACACAGAAAATGTGAAGAAAATAGGACAAGAACAACAGAAAAAAATAGGTTTAAATTTTAAACTAAGTGTTAAGCTTTTCCTTTCTAATCTGCTGGCTCATTTTTGCAAGTCTTTTTAATGTCTTTGAAATTGATTATTTAATTAAAATTTCATCCTAGTAATAGGTTGAGGTTGCTTCTTGATAATTTGCCACTACTAATCCTATCCTTCTCTAATATACTCTGAGGCTTTTGGCCTCAAAATTAGCCTGAAAATTATTATTATTATTATTATCTAATAAATGGGAAACTTCCTCAAGCTATCATTATATTATTTATAAATCTTCAGATTACACTAATAGCTGTCCTGTTTTACCTTGTGAAGGGAATAAAAACATAATTATATGAGATCTTGCTATGTAGATCACTCTCTGTCAGTCAAAGGCAGAGGGAAATTTCTGGGAGAATCTTGCAATGCAGCCTTGTGGTACCTAAAGGGAGCTTGCAGGAAGGCTGGAGAGGGACTTTTAACAAGCTGGAAAGGGCTTGCAGTGGTAGGACAAAGAAGGAATGGCCCTAAGCTGAAGGGGGGTAGATTTTGATTAGACATTATGAAGAAAATCTGTAATATGCGGGTGGTGAGGCACTGGAATAATTTGGCCAAAGAATTTGTGGACTCCCCATCCCTGGAGGTGCTCAAGACCAGTATGGCTCTGAGGAAGGTCATCTATATATAATTAACAAAATGCTCATAACTTAGTCAATATGAGCTACAGATTTGTTCTTCCCATGTGTGTTCTTTCTGACAGAAATTAATGTCAAGACAAGGTGTCCGATTTTCTCTCATATTTTGTAATGGATTGCATTTTCTCTGTCACACCTTTAGAAGATGCATGTGCAATAGAATTTTCATAATGTCATGGGTCTTGCTTTGTTTATATTCAATTCACATCCATGATAATCCTTTAGGACATAGTACTGCAAGGTGCTGAGCAAAACTGGGGACTTACTGAGCAATGTCAGTTCTCATAGAAACCGGCGAAGTTGAGGGCAATTTGCTACCCAAGGAGACCTTTAGGACTTCAGAGTTAGTTAATCCATTTGTCTAGTAAAATAAATGGATAAGACTGGGGAGGAAAGTGTGTTACCTGTGGCTCCCCTGAGCCGCAGTCACAGGACTGCAGGCTGGCTGCTGTGGCACAAAACTCTGCATAGGCTGCAAAATCTGTCCTGGAGGGAAAACAGCACCTGCCAGCAGGGTTGACATGTTGGGCATGCGACAGAGTTTCAGAAAACATCACCCAAATCCAATCACTGGTAGAAGGTAGTTTCTGAATCTGACAAAGCACAGTCATGAGCTGAATCCAAGTGTGTGGTGTGCTTGGGCCAGTTGTGACTTGGGTCACTCTTAGGATAAGCAGAAGTAAAAAATCTTCAGTCTAGATCAGCTAAATTTCTTTGGTATTTCATCTTAAATACCCCCATGTGTGCTGTAATGTCCTTTTCTGCTGCCCCCTGTCCCAAAGTAGTCAGCCAAGTCTGGATCCATAATTCTTTATAATAGGCACCTCACTAAGCCTTGTTTTCCTGCACGCTCCCTACAGTCTACAGACTGAAGAAATACTAAAATCTCTCATTTCCAAATTGCCCTTGAAGGCTTTGCTGTGTAAGTAAAATAAATTATATTAGGTAACATTTCTAGGTGCTGCTGCTGCTAACCTATTTTGTTGATGCCTTAGGATGGACCTGGCACAGTTTTAGCCAATGCTAATGGCCATTTCATGTCTTCAACAGCATCTGGGTATAGTTTGAGCTTCAGCACCATCAGTAGATAATTTCCAAATGTAGTGTTTGGATGTGCCCCTGTTGTCAATGGTGAGAGTGTTCAGCAGTGTGGCTGCAGGATGTTCTCTGTCAGCCAGCAGCAGCAACAGATGAAGACAGTACATTTTATTTGCTGGTGGAGAGAGCTTTCCATTCTAATACAAAGCACAGGTGGAAGAAGTGATACTAGCTGTTATTTAAATGTGTTGTAATTTCAGCATTCATACATGAAGGAAGATCCCTAGCCTCTAGTGTCTTCTAAACATTTACTTTTCAAACAAATTCTTGTATTTCCTTTGAAGACCTTCTGATTGTCAAATTATTGGCATGGATTGGGTTGAGAGCAAAGCTATTTGTCACTTAACTTAAAATTAACTCTTGTGACTTCAAGCATTGATAGTGGCTAGTGGTGCCCTGTGTTCAGATCCTGACTGTAGAGGTCACATTTGGATGGTCTGAAGAACTTCTCTAGCCAAGGAAGTCTTCATTTCTCAAACCAGAGAAGTAAGAAGCTGAGCTCAAACTAAGGAGAACCACAATCCCTTTGAAAGTGTATTGACCACTGAATTCATGGTCAAGTGTGACTACAAATACTTTCAGTTTCAGGTGCTGTACAAGGGACCCTGACCTTCTGAAATGTGATTAGATGGAGACAGCAAATGGCATGACCCTCATGACAGACACCTCGTGTTCAGCATTTCCCAAGCACATCTGCAATGATGCAGAATTTGTTTACTTAAACCTTTGTTTCTGAGAGTAATCCTTTTCTTTACAAGAAATCTGAGTTCTCTCCAGAGATTACAAATAAATTTGTTAATATTCAGATAGCATTTTGAATCCTTCTATGCTCTTTTACATCAAAGAAGGTTAACTCTTCTATGTATAACCTCATTAGTTTTGTTAGTTTTAAGTATATGCCTAGCCTTGTTCTTGGTTTTGGTGAAAGCTGAGCAACATTTGCAGAATCATGTTTAATGAAGCTTTGGCATTTAAGGGTATTGCAAATGCAAATATCATGGTATGAAAGTAATATTTGTGTGTTATAGGAGTTGAATCCTGAAATATATTTAAATATAACAGTATGACACGTGGGCTTTTCCTTGAAGTTTGACAATATCTGTCAAATGTTTGAGAAAGGGGGGAGGGGAGGGGAGAGGATAGGAGAGGGAAAAGGAAGGAAAAGGAAGAGAAAAGAGAAAAGAGAAAAGAGAAAGAAAATTTTGGTATGCAGGAATCAATGAAAATGGTCTACTTTTGCACCTAAAGTTTAGAAGCTAGTGTTTTTGCTTGTTTACTCATTTTCTACTGTTGGTTTTTACTTTGTAAAAAAATCGTGTCTTGTATACAGTCAAATGCAGAACAAATCCAGGGAAAGGCAAATGAATTCATGTGAGTAGCATATCCAGCCTGTCCTAGATGCTAAGGGTACATGTACAGCTTCCTTGTAATACAATAATTTGTAATCACAATATAACGTATAATCCTAAGAGTATAATAATCTAATATGACAATAGTACAAAATATATGTAGGGGAGCATCTTTTTAAACCCAGGAATGAGTGATATATAAAGCATAAAGGAGCATAAAGGTTTGAATTCACCAGACATTTTAGGCTGGCTCATGGGTTATTTTATGCTTTTTTTAGTCTTACAATAGTATTTGAAATACCATTGTGCTCTGCTTCAAAGTCAAGTTAGTGCTACTGTATATAAGCACATTGCTTTCACCATTTTTGAATATGGGGTCAGCCAATTTAGTTGGGGGCAAAGCTCTGAGGCAGGATAAGCAGGAGGGCTTTCATGACCTTGTCTATACTTGCATACATTCTCTAGAGCATGTCACTTCTCATTTGTCCTATTCTTACTGCTCAAATGCAGTGTCTTCTTTTCCCACTGTAGAATGAGAGAATGCAGATGCCAGGACTGCTGGTCATGATCATTGTTCCAATCACAGAAATTCACCATTTGCACCTCTTCTTGGGCAGCTGTAGGATTTAGGACGATCTGGCAGTTTCCCGTTCCCTGTTACAAATTATTTTCCTGTTCACTGTCAAGCGTGTGTGTGTGCAGGTGTCTGTCTGTTAAGATGGGACAGCCAATGGATCACTGTTTGGAAATTACTGCTCAGGCTAAGCTTGTACAGCCATCCTAGCTAAAGATAACATTTAGTTCTCCTCACACTGCCTGCATGGCCCAAATACATTTTCTAAGTGTCAGTCTTGATTTCTATCTTTCTCTCTGCCCTTCCTAATCTCTGATGCATGTAGCGGACACCATGAAATGGATTTTTCTTGCATTTGAATTTCACAGATTTCCTAAATCCTGTTTGCCTGGAGGCAGAATGACAATGTGATTTCCTCCTTTTCCACTTGGCTCTCAGAGGTAGTGCTCAGGACAACGCTATATGTAGTCACTTAAGCATGACCAGAAGCACTCCCCACTATGGCCGGTTCTTCCCTTCATCTTATTTTTATTTCATATTTTTATAAAATCTTCACCACGGTTTCTTGTGCCCATTCAATTCTTGCTGCTTTGTGTCCTGAGCCACTGCTGAGATCATCTTGCCTGTTGAGAGCAGAAAGGGAGGCCGTACAACAGAGCTGCTGCCATCCCAGACAGCTGTATTGACTGAGGGTGTGAAAAGCTCATCCCACCAAACTGACATCATGCTGTTCCCACAGCTCCTGTGAACTTCTGTTTGTTTATTTTCTTAGTTTATGTCAGAGGCATAAAAAGGCAGAAGAGCTTTTGCTGCATTGAATCAGAGCTGGAGATGGAGCCTGGTTTCTTCGTATGTCATTGTGGTTGCAGGGTCTTAACCCCTGAAATTTGTCATGTGGACAGATGTTTTGAATAAAATCTAGAAACAGGACACATACTTTTACATCAAAGGCAAGCACCAGATTCAAAACTGCAATTTGAACTCCTTTCTTCTTCGTCCACTCAAAGGGCAGCTGCTTAATCTTCAATCAATAAACACATTTCATTTCATTTTAGGAACTCCTAGTCTCTCTGGTGCATAGAGTTTTCCCTTTCTTATGTGACCAGGTTAAGACAACCTTGGCATAGTTAAGTAATTCAGTGCCTAGATTGACTTGGTGTCCAACAAGGTTCTGACCTATCAAAGAAGAGGTCATTCTTCTCAGAGCATTCCTAAGACACAGCAAAGGGATTTTCTTCCTTCAAAAACATGGTTATGGCAGCTGCTTTCTTTTGAGAGCAAGTCTAGAGTGAAAAATTCTCTCCCTCTCAGAAAAGAGCCTCCAAAACCTTTGGCAAGAAATCAGAAGAATCAGATCTGCTGTCCTGTTACGTACATATTTCTGGAAAAACGTTCTTAGAATTGTGCTACAAGTTATTTAAATTAAGGAAGGACACTTTCTACTTTTCCTCTTAATGCTATATCATGGTGAAAAAAAGGTAGATTCAATGACTTAAGTGAGGGAGAGGAAGAACATTGACAAGGGAGCATCTTAGCAATACCATTTACTGGTCTTTGCTTCTATAACTGGTTATTTTGTCAAATACAGCATTGAGGTAAATGTTACAGACAATCTGATCAAGCAAAGGAAGTGGGTGATGCCTTTGATCAGGGAATTGAACTTTAAAGTTAAATTAATAAAAGGTCAGAGGCCTATTAAATTATTCTAGGTGCAAAGCAGAGTTTTAAGGAGAGTAATTTTGGCCTTAGGTACCAATCTCCACCCAAATACAATTAAATAGACTGATGTGTGGTTTGTTGGTTTTGTTTTTTTTTACTCTGGTTCTTGTCCTGAGGCAGTCAAGGAAGATACATGGAACAGCTGGATTTTTTAGTACTTTTTCAATAATATGAAGTGCTTTTTGTCTGTGATTGTTCTGGTACTATGGGGATTACCAGTGCTACCTTTATGCTGAGTCAGAGTTCATTCTTAGGAGGCCTTCAAACTGTCTAGTGCTTCAGAGCTGCTGTCACATGTATTAATTTTTAGTGAACCCTTCTTCTAATTATAGCACAGCCACACAGCAGTTCTCTGGACTCTGTAATAAACTTTGTGTAAAATCCTCATTGTCTCTGTAGGGACATAGCTACCAGGAAACTCAGGGGACAAGCATGTTAGACCTTTGAACATTTCAAAAATTGAAAAACAGTGTGCTCCAAGGAGCCTGCATAAAATCTTGTACTTAGATTCAGCTGATGTTGCTATGTCAGCATGAGTTGCTTGAGGGAGGGGAGAACAGCAATGCTTTTCTATTTCTAAACACTCTCTTTTACATTTGTTTAGTTTATGCAGCATAGTTTCATTTCAATCTATGCGGTGTTATACTGTTGGCTTGTTGCTTTCACTATTCACTTAAAATAGAGAATATAAAACAGGGAAAGTAAACTGCGGCAAGGGGGACAGATGGAATTTTTTCCTCTTATGTAAAAAATACAAAGTAATGAATATGTATGCAATCACTTTTTTACATGTGACACGCAATGAATAGGTCTTTGTGTCTCTGTCATAGCCCCCTAAGATGCTACAACCTCACAGAGATTCTTATGTAAATCAAATTAAATGCAGCATCTAGTGTCTTCTCATTAGCAAAAAGGAAAGATGCCCCTTCTTGCAATGAGTGGCAAAAAAAAAAAAAAAAATCCACAGATGTTTCATTAAAAATATTAATGCTGTATTTTTTCAGACTGAAAAAAAAGAATGCCATAATAAAAACAAGTAGCCTAGGAAGGAAACAAAGCACGCTTTCAACAACTGCTCTCTTCTACCCTCTATCAGTTTTTCTGCAACAGCCATCATCCAAATAGCTGAAGGGCTTCTTTTAAGCCTCTTCATGCACCTCTTTTTTGTCTGATTTCTGTATTAATTTACAAAACCTGTGAAAGGAAATGTAATCACACCAACTAACAGTAGGATTCACATTCTGCAATATTTACCAAGGAAGTTAGGGTCTTATTTTGTAAACAGCTGGCAGAAATTATTACAGCTGCAGTAATGTATTTAATCAAGTAGTTTGAACAGTCAAATATAGTGAAAAGTTCATTAAATATATCTTAATGAAAACATATGTTGTCAGAACAGAGCCTTCAAGTCAGTGCAATATTTGAATACCTCTGAAGCTCCATTGTACATTCCTACTATTCAAAATAAGAAGTAATATATGCAGAAGTGAATTTTCAGTAGAGTCTAGTGAGACAAGCATCAATTCCTTTTTTGGTCTCTACATGTGGGTGATCTGAACATGAAGGATTTTATTTTCTCTTTAAAAATGTGTTCAGAAGAAGGCAATTCCAAGACTGTTGATTCAAATGAAACTCAGTAATTGAGTAAACAGTGGCTCATACTATACCCCTGCAATATCTAAGTATGGCTCAGGAGTGCTGTTGGAAAAGCTAAACTCTAAATGATTTCTGGACTGAATTATTCCTCCTTGCTTACCTTGTACTGCCTGTGAACCTACAAACCTAATGCCCAATAGGGTACTTGAAAGCAAGTGTAACAGCTTCTTATCTAACATTGAAATCGTGAGACTCTGACTAAATGGAGCATAGTTCTTACTTTTTCTGTTCCCTGGCCATTTTCCATTTGTCATGTTACAGTATATGTGCATTTATTTTAAAACCTATTGTTTGGTTAAGTCATAATTAAGTAAATACATCCTTTCATTTACCATAACACTGAGCTATTGTTTTGAAAATTTGTGCTGCTTAATTTACAAATCCAAGATTATTTCATCTGCTGTCTTTTCCACCAACACAATGGACTTTGCCAATCATTGCACTAAATTTGCTTAAGAGATAGAGTTAATATGAGCTCATTCAGCTTTGCCATCTATCATGCAGCCGCATTGAGTGGCCTCTTTAGTATGCAATATAATTAAATGTTATCCTTGAGGAGTTTACATATTGCTTATTTTCATTCTCCTGTTATAATGGGAAAATTACTTTGCTTATAAGCTTGATCTCTACAGTCCCATATGAAAGATGTGTTTATTTACTGTATTTTAAAATGGAAGAGATATATTCCAGGAAGTAAAGACCATGTAACTATATTTGCTTTTAAATGAACAAAAGAGGTGGTACCATCATATGTACCTGAGGGGCCAAATGCTGGGAGTGCCCAGTGTGTCAGACCACCCCTGGAGAACTGGCTCTGCACAACCCTGCTCCTGTTCAGTGGGCTGAGGCACCTCCGAGGCAAAGACAAGAAATGAAGCATCAGCAAGGTCCATGGTCAGGCACAATCCTTGGTTTATCCTCAGTGCAGCTAGAGTCACAGGCTCCAACTCCAGCACGGCTCCCAAGTGAAGGACCTTGGCTTCCTACTGCTCTTGCTTACACAGCCCAGCCACATCATCTCAGAGCTGGTCTTAGCACCCACAGCCAGAGCTCCAGGAGGGAAGAGACAGTTCAGAGTCTGTTGATGCTCTCAGGGCCCCAGCAAAGGTTAGAAAAAAAGACTGCTGAGGCTCCCATAAAGTGCTGTAATGGTCCTGTATTTTGTAACATCTCAAAATAATTAGTGTTTCCATAGGAAAGTAGAGTGGGTGCTAAAGAAGTATCATACTCTTCAGCTTCTCCTGAATAAGGCTGTAAAGCCAATGACAATATTAAACTCTACATTTAATATATATACTTTAGTATGTAGAGCTAAGAATGTCTATAATTGCTTCCAAGACCACATTTCTTAGAATCATGGAGTCACAGAATCATGGAATCAGAGAATCACAGAATCATAGCATGATGTGAGTTGTAAAGGATTTAAAGGTCATCTAGTTGGAATCCCTCTGCTGTGGCAGGGATACCTTGCACTGGACCAGATTACTCAAAGCCCCATCCAACCTGGCCTTGAACACTTTCAGGGACGGGGCATCCACAACTTCTCTGGCAAACCTGTACCACTGCCTCACCACCCTCACAGAAAAGAATTCCTAATATCTAATCCACACCTGCTGTCTTTCAGTTTCAAGCCAGTTCAGTTTGAAGGAAACCTAGTGATAGCCTTAACCTATAACTACATGCCCTTGTAAATAGTCCCTCTCCAGCTTTCTTGTAAAACTCCTTTGAGTACTGGAATATTTCCATAAGTTCTCCCTAGCATGTTCTCTTCTCCAGGCTGAACAGCCCCAGCTCTCTCAGCCTGTCTCCATAGGAGAGGTGCTCTAGCCCTGATCATGGTCGTGGCCCTCCTCTGTACTCAGTACAGTAGCTCCACATCTTTCCTATGTTTGGGGCATCAGAACTGGATGTGATTGCTGTTTTAAAAGTTCATTGACTATTTGAGTTTCTTTGCTTTTAAAAAAACAGAATTTAAACACACACTGTACTTTGTTGTTTTTGCAAGCACAACACATGTAGGACTCATGTGCAAATACAAATTACTTACAGCACGATTTTAAAGTATTCTTCATCTTGTGTCAATACTAAGGTCTGTCCATATTTTTTACACAGGCAGATTTTTATAAATATATATAATTTACTGTAGTTTCATACAACATGAATTTGCTGATTAAAAGCGGGGGGGAAATGAGCAGAGAATTGCACAATCATTAGTTTATTGAATGCTTTGAAAAAAACTACTATTATAGGGAATGATGTAGAAATACAAGGAAGTGTTTGCAGGAAAAACAAAAAACAAAACCACACAAACAAAAAATCTGAAAAGCAGCAATAGAATCAATACGAAATCAGAAATCCAAGATGTATGAAAACTTCTGATTCCCCAAATGATCAGAGAAAGACCAAAAAGGGCAGAGCTTGCATACATTAAGACCATTCAATTGCAATGCCCTATTCAAAACTGTTTTCAGCTTCTTAAGAGAGAATTTGGCCTCTTCACAAAGGTGCTCGTTGAGCATCACCCTCTATTATGAGAAATATGTATAATGTACCATCAAATAGCAGGAACATAAAAATTAAAGAAAAAAAAGACCTGCATTTTTAATTTTAATATATTTTCTTTCTCCTTTGTACTTCTTGATAAACTAGGTAGAGAATCTTAAGTTTTGTGGAATATTTAGGGTCAATTTTTCTGTTAATGTTTGCTAAGTTATCAAGCAGATGCCCTGGTCTACAATCATTAGAGGCTGTTACTGGAATTTAGCTCCTGAAACACCTGTGTCAAACCAGTATGACAAAAAGCATGAAAATCTAAGTGCTGAAGCAATCTACAAGGATGTGTCTCCTGGTCACTCTCAGATAATATTCAAGTCACATGCCTTTAAGTAATAAGGGCAACAATAAACGTAATTTCTAGAACTTTATATGCTAAATCACAGTACCAAACTAGGGTCAAAGTCTAACAGTAGTTTAAGTTATATGTCCTTTTTCACCTTTCTGAAATATCACCTTGTTTTTAAAGTGGTGTGTTTACAATGGAGACAGAGGAAAATGTTCCTTCAAAATTTTAAGAAAATTTCTAATCATATCTTTGAGTTAAAGGCTGCAGATTTACCCTGACTTGAAATCTGAAGATTTGCATGGGGTTTGTTTGGGTTTTTTTCTTTTTTTTTCTTTTTTTTTCTTTTTCTTTTCTTTATTGCCTCTTTTAATACCTTGTTGCTGACAGCTTCAATAATTTCTTCAGGTGAATTTTTTAGGTCCCAATTCTGTAAGAATTAATTAATTAATAATTTCTTGTATATCAGGAATTTAATGGAGTGTTGCCATCACCTTTGCTGTATTGTTTTGCTGTTTTATTTCATGGGCAAATTGGAGCACTAATTGATGGAAGGTTGCCATCAGCTGTGGGTTAGACAGCTTCTGTGCAGCTTCTTAAAAAAACCAAAACAAACAAAAAACACAAACAAAAAACTCTCACAAACTAAATCTTGCTTTTCACCTCCCAAGAATGCAACTAGTGGGGTTGAGCCAAGAATAGCTAATTTTCTTTCTCAAGGATGATAGATATATAATATGACCCAGAATCACAGTTGGCAATTGTACCTGTCTAGCTCTGTAGGTATCTATTTTTTCAGGTGTATTGACAGCACTGTTTCTCAGAGTTTACAACAGCACTGAGAAACAATGGTAGTGTCTGCATGAGAGAGGAAATGTCAGCTCAAACTGTGGCTGACATTGAGTCAAGTAAAATTTTTTGAGACTGAGATTATGAAAAACAGCAATTTCTTTCTCCTGACAGATGAAATAAAGTCATCACTAATATCTTCTGTCAAGGAGTATTGTTATTACAAGATGGTATCTGTACACCATTTTAAAGAATAACTTTAGTTTTAGATTGGACTGGTCATTTCTTTCTGAATCCTGTGTCCTAGTTTGTATATAATTAAATCAAGGACAATCTAAATGTGTCTGTTGTATGTGAATTCAGATTCAGTTGACCTAATGATCATAACTATATACCTATGCATAATGCTAAGCACAGAAAATTCATAAAGGCTTCTTCAGATTGGAGACACTAAATTTCATCTATTTCCACAAAGCCCAAGGATAAATCTCAAGCCCATAAAACAAACTGGGAACCATAATACCAAGGGGATTTATAAAACTATCAAGGTGAAGTGATCATTAATGGTAGTTTTTTGTAAAATAAAGATACCATCTGAATGTAATTTATAGACAATATGTCATATGAAAAGGTATATTAACACAATTGAAATCTAGTTAATTATGATTCAGGTTCATTACACTATAATTACTCAAATAGATTAACATAACTGGGACCTGAAATAAATGATGGAGGATTGTTTCTGACATGTATTTGCTACCCTCAGCTCAAGCTACTTCAGCTGCAAGAGGAAGGCATCTGAGATTTAGGATATTGTGGAGACCCTGGGGGGCTTCCCCTGAGTTGGAGAGACACAAGAAGCTTCCCTCAAAAAGCTGTTGAGCCTCCATTGGCTCCTTCCCCAGTTCCTATATCTGTTCCTAGGTCCCTGAGGCATTCCCTAGGTTAATTTAGGATATAAATTTCAAACAAGAGAAAGCACTGTCTCTTAATATACTTCCAGCACAGACTTCAGAATAAAGTTTTAGCATGGAAAGAGACTGTAGAAAGCATCGATTTGAGCTGGGCATCCTTAGCTTAAAGCAGGACACCTTCCCTTGACCATGACGCTAATGAAAAGATTTCTGTTATATACTTTGCTCTTGAGCTTACTGTTAATTTTCTTGGGCCTTATATGTGCCATGGAAATTTTTCCCAAGCTTCCTGCTGACAGTTTTCCATAAAAGCACATGGGAATCAGCAGACCAGGCTCTTCCAATATCTGTGATATGATACAAGTGTACTTCACCTTTCCAAGAATTACTATTCTCCCTGCTAAAACCAAGTAACAATATTCTGGCTCATTCTCCTTGGACATCTCCAGAAGAGGACCAGCCTTACAAATACTAAGAGTAATTGTTGGTGGATCCATTGAATCATACAAATTAGGTAGATATTGCACCCCTAAACACCTTCTTCTCTTGTAGAATGTTATGTGTCAGGTTTCATTTCATCACTCTCTGCTTGTTATACATTATGTCTTCATCCTAGACAGAAAGTAAAGTCCAATGCTGAAAAGATTGTTTCATCCAAGATTCAGCAACTGGAAGAGAAAGGAATCTTGGGGTGTTGAAACTTCATTAACTCCAATAACCATTTTGTATAATAGAAAAACTCTGCTTTCAGAGAATGCTTCCTCATAGCCCACTCCCAGTGTTGCATTGGCTATGTTTCCAGAGCCTTTCAGCTACCTAAATTTTTAATGTGCTTACAACAGAACTTACTCTTTAAAGAAGGTTCATATCCAAAGAGTAGTATTGGAGAGAATCTGCTGAAATAACTTCCCTTACTCTGACAAGCTGAGACAACCTCTGACCATTTCTGTAAGAAGCATTCTCCATGGGAAAGTGCTTAGAGAGCAGAGGAATCTGGCTGGCATTCACTGTCCTTGCTTTAAAAAGTTCAAAACCACCAGTATTAGAAAGATATTCAGCTAAAACATGAATAGAGCTAATATTGGGACAGAAACAACATTTCATAAAACATCTTTCCATTGCAATGTATTGGACTAGTTAACTGTGGTTAAATATTTAGTAAAATAAATGTAATTGGCTTTATTATTATGAGTAATAATAATAAAGATAATAATATATTTTAGTCATCTTGGTAGATAGAATTAACTTACACTTTTACTAACAATCATTGTCACTAAGTAAACTCACAAATGGAATGAGCTGACAACTGTCATCAAGTCTGTTACTGAAGCAGAATTACAGAGCTCTCAGGAATGGAAGCATGTTTTTTCCATCCCAGTGAAAGGGCTGTTTGGGGGTGTGGTGACACTAAATGCAGTCTCACTAGACAATAATCTCTTCTGGCAGGCAATAATCAAAACCCTTTGGCAAGCAGCAAGAAGGATCTGTAAGTGGCTTCTGACTTGGAGAGTAAGGCTGCTCATGACTAATCTATTTCTGGACAAAAAGGTACAAGTCAAAAGTTCTCAAGGTCAAAAGACTCAAAAGTCCTGCTTATGCCTTGCTGTGTTGTCCCTCCAACACATATTGGGGTGGTTGAAGTCCCCCCTTAGGATCAGGGCTTGAGAACATGAACACAGGGCTCCTGTCTGCCCATAGAGGGCCTCATACACTCACTTTTTCTGGTCAGGAAGCCTGTAGCAGATGCCCACTATGATGTCTCCCATGCCTGCTTTCCTTTTAATCCTGGCCAGCAGCTCTCAGCTCCTCATCCACCTCCAGGTAAAGCTCCATGCACTCCAGCTGGGCAATGACATAAAGGGCAACACCCCCACTTTGTCTCTCCTCCTGTCCTTCCTAAAGAGCCTGTATCCTTTTATTCCAACACTCCAGTCATAGGAACCATCCCACTACATCTCCCTGAAGCCAATAAGATCACAGCCCTGCAGGCATGTGCATGTCTGTAACTCCTGGTTTTTATTCCCTACCCTGTGTGTGTTTGCACAGAGGCCCCTGGAGAAGCTGAACTACTGGCTGCAGTGGTTGGAATGACCTTGAGATTATCTCACTTGGTTAGAGTATGGTGCTAGTAATTCAAAGGGCCTGGGTTTGATTTGTCTATGGGTAATTCACTTAGGAGCTGGACTTGATCCTTGTGGGTCTTTTACAATTCAGAATATTTTCTGATTCTGTGAATTCCTGTGCTACTCTTCAGGTGCTGTCCTGCTGATGCGTGAGGTCTCTCCAGGCTCTAGGAATCTATTGCTGGCCCTGGCATCAAACGGTCAGGCTGGGCATGAATTGAGGTTCTGCTTCCTTGGTAACATTAGTTTTGAGCTTTCTTGACCAGCTTGGCAAGTCTGTGACTGAAGATGACACTTTGTCTTCTCTGACAGATGGACCCCATCAGCCCCACAGAGAACAGGTTTCTCAAAATGAGTCCCATGATCTAAGCAGCCAAACTCCTGGCTGTGGCACCAGTCCTGTAACCATTTGTTGATCTGCCAGATTCAACTGGTCCTCTCAAACCCATTTGCTTTGACTGGGAGGATTGATGGAAAACCTACCTGTGTTCTGGAGTCCCTTACTGCTGCTCTCAGGGCTCTGTGATCCTTTATACTTGTCAGGGTGCTCCTGGCAGTATTCCTGGTGCCCACATGAAACAGCAGCAGCAATGATAATAACAATGATAACAACAGCAGCACTGCACTGATAATAATCAGTGGACGATATGAGACCTCAGTCTCAGTGACACAAGCCCCTGATAAGCAGCACTCCTCTCTAGGGGGCACACCAGGTCAGTAAATGGGCTCCTCTGCACCTCTGGGAATAGAGTTGCCTACTACTATTACCCATTACCTTTTCTTTGCTGTGCTCATTGTTACACAGGGAGCAGACCAGGCTGCCTTCCCAGACCCAGCATCTCTCTCTGATTATGACAAGAAAAGCTGTGTTATATCCTCACCCTATGTCTCGACATAACATTGTTTGTATTTCACACTTCAGAGTGAGTTATGTAACAGTTACCATCATTAGGTAAAGCCTAGTGTATGTGAGATTTAGTAGACGGACCTTCTGTGCGCTATGCATACAGAAGGAATCAACTTTCAGCACACTTACTGGACAAAAATCCCCTTGATTAAATGTGTAGTCATAATTGCATACAGATCAAAGTGCTAATCATCCTGGCTGACAGCACCAGTGATGCAAAGCACTAATATTCCATCCAATATTCCCTTTGAAAAATGCCCTCTGGCTATGAAATATAGACATGCTTTGCATTTGCTGCCTTAATGTTTTTTGGAGGTTCATAGAGCTGTGTTTCTATCTTACAAGCTTTTCTTGGCAGATGTTTATCAATCAGCATCTTTTCATTAAGCTGGCAGCCACTGTAAAAACCATTAAACCTCTGAGCAGTTCTGTCCTAGGCAATTTGTCCTTCAGTGTAGGTCTTTGCAGAGGTGCTCGTGCTAAAAGGTCCTTGTAAAACTCATGGCCCAAAGCTCTAATTCTGCAACGATCTCTCTGTCTAAAGATTCCTGAACCAGTGAAGAATTTATTATTTTGGTCTCTCCCCATTCAAAGGTATCAGGAAAATAGTAATTAATGATAAATTAAGTTATCAGGGATTCAGAGTCACAGTCAAGGAAGGAAAGATACTAATATATTTTTTCATATATTTTTCATTTCATTAGAGTGAAAAAAGAGGGCTCTAGCTGCTCTATGTTCATGTCAATGATAAGCTGGCAGGCATGCTGGTACTGTATTTTTTGGTACTCCATTCAAAGATTTGGTTTCTAAACAAATGTAAAAGGCACAGCACTAAATCAGATATCAGCAAAGCTCAGAGCTTCTGGAGGACACTGTCATGACCAGGCTCATGGGCTTGAATTCTTCTTACAGTTATTTCATTATAAGAAGTTGAAAGGTGTTTCCAGAGCAAGGATCAAGCCAGGAGAAAATAAAAATATAAAAAGATCAGAATATTCTGAGCATGAGAAAAAGAATTAATATCTTTTCTTAGACCAGCTGACAGAGCTTGTAAAAAGCCTGAGCTTTTCCTCCAGATGGGAAGCAAGCACTTCCATTGTCTGAGAAGCACAAGTGGAGCAGAGCATGCAGCTTGCAAGAAAATAGGTGACAGGATCATTAGGACCCAGTATAGGAAAAGAGCAAGAAATATCACCTAAATCATGAGAAACATTGAGAAATTACTTCAGGACCAGAAGAGAAGGAAGAAATTTTATATCTCTTACTGACAAAACAATATTCCTTTGGGCCTGTGTTGGGTCTATGACTTTAAGTATCTGGTAGAATTATGAGTCTTAGTTCCCAAGTTTGTCTTTCGAAAGTATTTTATAAGTTTCCTCTGAATATCAGGCTGAATTGTTCAAAGATGAAGTAGCTGGCCTGTGGAATTTTTTTTTTTCCCAGTGGTAGCTGTATTTTTACATCCTGCATTGATTGCATGTGTGAATTCTTTTTAGTACACAGTGGGTGTGTTGTTTTATCCAAGTAATTTCAAGGATGCTGTTTTGTGCACTGCATGAAAGTGTAGAGTAGAGTTGTTTAGGTGTTCATTGTGAGCACGAACACTGTGGTCTGTGTTGCTATGCATTATTAAATAGGATAACCAAAGATCAGCATGCTTGCCTCAGGAAAACTCGCTCCCCAAAAATAATGATTTACAGATACTCCAGTGCATTTGATCTGCAAAGAGCACTCACAAAACCACCTTCATTCTTAAGATGATACTTACCAGAAATCGGTACTCTTCTAAGCAAATAAATCAGACCTGAATATTGTCATGACTTGCTGCAATATAAACTAAACAAAATACAACATACCCCACTAACCATACACTTCTGCATTTAGTAGACATTCTGCATAAACGAAACATTTAGCTAAGCAAATTTCAATGTATATTGAGTTTAAAATTGAAGTATGCAGTAGACTTGAGCTTTTTCCATGCTGCACTCTGTGTAATCAAATCATTAAATATATACAGCCTATTCTGGAAGACAACCCATTCAAATATTCTCTGCCTCTCTCTCCCTCACTACTCTCCTGAGCTTTCAAGTACTCTTCCAAAGCGTATCAAACTTCTCACCAAAGACAAGCTTTCCATAAACTAGCATACATCATCCAAGTGAAAAAATTGACAACACATATCCACAGGCACCATAATAAATGTCCCACCAGACTGAACCTAGATCTCTTTACTCAGATAGCCCTGACTCCAAGTTCTCTTCCTTTTCCATGCTGTTCTCCTTCCAGACAGTTCATCCATGTTTACCCTTTCCCCAAAGTCCCCATTTTTATTGACTCTTATTCAGTACACATATTATGTGTACTCTCAAAAATCCTACTTTTGTCAGCATCCCTATCAAACTAGTGTCATCCTTGTGTTCTCTATACTTTTCATGTCAGTGTCTTGTTCAGAGCATCCCATGCAAGAACATAGGAGCAAGAGTCAGTAGTTCTGGCTACAGGCTTAGCTGATCAGTGAGGATATGATGAGGTTAATTGTGCTTTATGCTACAATGCATAAATTCTCACTGGAAGAAGTTGTCCTGGGCCATCTAACATCTTTTTGATCCAATGTTTGAGTGATCTTTTACCATGTATGGTTTACCTTTAATCTCACACAACACTTACAACATAGCTTTTCTAGTATTGACCTTTCTTATTATAATCATTTTAACTGGAATGCTGCAGAGCACATTGTGCCTCATAATGAAATAAGATAAAGAAGATTTTGAGCTTCAATTCAATGAGAAGCATTGGAAGGATAATAAAAACCTTGCAGAATGAGAGTGAAGAGAAAAATATAACAAAGTTTTTACTGGAATTGTATTCAGATACAATTTAGTAGATCAAAATCATGGAAGATGGCTGTTCAAAACATTGGAGCAAGGGGGGAAATTGCCTCTAGTTGTTATTGCAATGCACAGAAGACATTAAACAGGTAGGTTACCTACAAGCAACTTTATTAAAGAACACAGACAAGAATGTTCCAGAAGGACATGCCCCATGCAAGTCATCTTTCTCTTGTCATGCCATCTATCCTGCATTATATAAAGATATCTGTCCATAGAAGAGCAGGAGAGCTGGTGAGAGGTCTAGAGAACAAATGTTATGAGGATCAGCTAAGGGACCTGGGGTTGTTTGGAGGAGAGAAGAGGAGGCTCAAGCAGGACCTCATCTCTCTCTACAGCTACATGAAGGGCCATGGTAATGAGGTCAGGGTTGTTCTCTTTTCCCAGATCACCGCAGATGACATAAGAAAGAATGGCTTCATGTGGTATCAGGAGAGATCTAGATTGGATATTAGAAAAAATGTCTTCACCAAAAGGATTGTAAAGAATTGGAACAGGCTGCCTGTCACAGCATATGTCACAGCATAGACAGCCACAATACACAGAGTACCATCATACAATTTCAGAAGGCTTCAACATATACAGAATAACATCACTTAAGAAAGCTGCAAGCATCTACCCTTCTTGGTCTTTATTCCAACCTTTTATACCCCTAATTGTTCATGCATTGCACCCGAGTGCCCTCTGTTCCCTTTGGTGATGCTCAGTGCACCTGGGCACTCCAGGGCTCATTGCCTTCAATGCTGCTCACCTGCTTCTCACAGCTGCAGCCCATTGGGGATGAGGCTTGGCCACAACCCCACTCCCAGTTACCACAAACTGTGTGCCTACAGCTGCCCAGGAAAATGATCTCTGGAATTATTTAAGGATGCAAAGGGACATGTTCTTGACAGTCCTAGATTAACGGCTAGATTTGATAATCTTTTCCAGCCTAAATTAATTTATGAGTCTACTGATATTAATATATCAATGCTTAAAATCCTTCCATCACACATGATGGAGAATAAAAATATCTCTTTATTACACTAGCTGCAATAACCTGTTTCCTAGATATTAATTTCTGCAAATACTTTCTGTTGCAGACTAGGACAGCACGGCCTGCTGCCCTGCCCGTGCAGAGGAACTCTCTTTCCCATGTTCAGGAGGAAGTAATGCACCTTGAAATTTACTAGTAAATGGAGTGAAAGGACAACAAGAATGAAAGCTTGGAAAAGGGAAAGATTTTCCTTGCCTTGTTTGTCCATGCAACTGTTGTCTATTCCTGAGGCTTCTGTTGTGGGAAATTTTCAGCAGAAATTTTTAGCTTCACAATGCAGTGAAGCCAAATTAGGATGTTGCTGAAATTTATAGTGAAGAGGCCAGTAGGAATTTGAGCTTTCTGGACAGTTAGTGGCATTTATTGTTCCAGCAGCACAGTTTGTCTCCCCACAGGCATAAAAATAATACAGAGAATGTACTGCAATTGTGCTGTTACATAAGTTCCTGTAAAAGGTGTGATTGAGATATCTTTATATCAAGGTTAATAACCAGCCTTAGAAAGATGAGCTCCACTCTACTTTCTCCCCAACTCAAAAAAGACAAAATTAGGTGTTTTGGAAAATTGTTCACTCTTAGTGTTTCTTGCTTGTAAGTGGATAAATGCAATAACTGCCACAGAACTACTAAATTCTAATACTCGCTGTATTTCAATCCGTCTTCCTTCTGCAGCTCTCTTTTCTGCTGGATTGGAAATCTAAGAGTCACAGCTTCAACTTACACTCTAGTTACAAAGAGCAGAACATTTATACTATTAATTATTTTTCTCATTCCAGTGTTCCTAGGAGTTTAGATCAAGTCCTTTGACATTTGCTTGCACATGTCTATCAGAAACTATAAATAAATTCTGAGACCCTCATTATTTCTGACTGCTCTGGATTTGCAATAAAAACAATCCAACACATGATATATTGGCTAGGGAGGAATTGTCACCATTTCTAGTCTCCACAAAGTTCTTTCAATCAAATTCATTTCTGCATCAATTTGTAGGAAATTCTGGACACTGGTACATAGTCCAGCATGAAGTAAATCCTGAGGGCAGGACCAATGCCTTATTGAGAAATTCCCAAATTCTGGGGAGTTGTTTAAAACTGAACTTTCAGTGGAGAGCAGTATTTCTTGGGGACAAAGAAACCTGATCAAATTGTATACTAGATTACATTTAGGCTTATTCTGCCTAAAGAATTACTTCAAATGCCACGTGTGGCGTTCCGTTGTTTTCTCCCGGCCCCGGGCAGCTCCGGTGCCTGGAGCAGCACCGCTTCTCTCCGGAGACTGGGTTCGCTGCACGACCGCGGTTCCGTTCCGTGCTCCAGGCGGGGCTGGCCGTGGTCTCTTCCACCACGTGGGAGGGACGTTGGCAAAGAGGGAAGGAATGTCCACTTCACCCACGAGGGAGGCTGAAAGGCTTTAATGGCCATGGGAGCCGTGGTGGAGAAGCTGCGAACCTCCCCCAACTCCACGTAGACAAAAATGGCCCTGAGATCCGGGTTTTATCGGGGGTGGGACGAGGGGAGCAGGAGACCCCTCTGCCCAAAGAGGACAGATGCCGCGGTGATGACGTGGACCACGGCGCCCAACGGGGACACGGCAGGGGCGGACACGGGGCTCCGGGGCGAACGGGGTCGCGGGATCGGGGTGACGAGCACAGAATTCTCTGGACAGGATGGGGAGTGGTACAGGAGTGGCAGGCTGAAGCTGCAATAGTAACAGACCCGGAGCGAACCACCGCTGGAGGGGGAGACACAGCGAGGGTGCACGGGGGTACACAGAACCAGCTAGCTAACACACAACAGAACCCCTAATCTGAACCCAAACCCGGGATGCAACAGCCACATGGAGAGGTCAAGGCCAGGTCTTTTTTTTTTGGCCATCAGGATCATGTGATTCAAAGGAGTTAGTTCTGTATGTTTATTTCCTGATTAAAGGTTTGACTTGACTATGTCATCAGGCTTTGTTTTTCCACATAATTTTCGCCTTCTAAATTTCAAAGATTCATCAGAACTGGAGTGCTATAAAATGTAAATGAAGATAAATAACTATCTGTATAAAGTCTTGGTCTGTGCTCCTAATAAACCTTTAATATTTTATCTGTTGAATTTTAAAATGAAAATTATTTTTAGACAAGAACAAATGGGAAAAAACTATTTCTTCCCATTCTTGGTGTAGAATTGATGACCCATTATGATATATTGTACACACGTTTTGAAATTTCAGCTGATACGCACATTCTTCCCTAGTTCACAATCTGTTCTCTTTTGACTTTTGTCTATTATAAAGGTCAACTAAGTCATTTAGTCCACAAGCTGAGGAAATGAATTGTACCATTAGAAGTAATAAAATGTGAATACCAGTTTACCTGTATGTCTACTATGTTTTATGCAATGACCTTTCCACATAAGCATTATTTTCATTTTCATATCTGCTACCATTGCTCTCATTCGCATTGTGCTGGTGGGTTTTTGTATGTTTTTTTCTTGGTCTTCGTTACAATATCTTTATTTTTTATTTCAGGCTTAAAGTACAAATATTACATTTGTCAGGCTAAAGAATTAATATTGTTGGTGACTATGTGTGAGATGCTATAGATCCAGTAACACTGGAAATGTTATAGAATGTCTATAATAGAAGCTGTTGGATGGTTTTATGTCAAAGATGCAAAGTGGCAATGACACTGAGAATAAAAACAACTTTTAGAAATTCGCTGACAGATTCTAAGCAGATCTATAACAAATGAGGCAGAAAGCATCATCTGTCATAAGAAAAAAGTACTTGATAGGACAAGGGTCTTGCCAAGTGCTGATTAAATGTAATATGCTACGTGACAATGCACAAATGGGAAATGCTTCAGTGAAGAAGATGAACAACAGGTCCTTCACTGCATCAGAAAAGTAGATCATTCTTGCTGAGGTCCATTATCATGAGAGTTGTTAGCATCTGTGTAACAAAACATTAAGAAGAAAAAAAGTAGGCAAATAATACCATGAGAGGGATGATCAAGATTCCAAATGTTCTAAAAGACTAAAAGCTCTGAATTACTTGCATTCACCAAAAACAATCTCTTTTTTAGTCCCACTTACTAACAAGTCAGCAAACCTAGCTATGTCTGGGAAGTATGATGAAAGATGCTAAATAAAAGCTTCAACCAGGAACCATATCCTTCACAAACTGAAGGTCAGTTTGAAGTAATGTTTCATTTTATCCATATCAACCCAGGAAAATTTACTTTCTATCCAGGATAAATTTGACATGGATTATCTAGTGCTACAAAAGAAAGAGTTGAAAGCAGCCAAACCAAAAGAAATATCCAGACAGTTTTACAAGGAGCTGCTTTACACACAAGAGTTGACATTAAAGTACAGATAAGTTCTGTTATTCTCTACCTTCAGTTCTGAATCAGCACTCAATAAACTTTCTTGTTGAAGGATTAATCAAATTCATTAGCGAGGACTGGAAAATTGATAATATTATTTTGTCATGACAGCTTCTACTGTCACTTATGAATAAAGTCATCCATGAAAGCATCTGACATTTATCCAGAAGTTAATAACTATCAGTGTGAAGTTCATTGAATACTAAAAGAGATGGAAGAGAGTGTTAGTCATTGTACTGCAGCCTGAAATACCATTAGTTAATTTTATGAAGCTTAAACAGAGATTAAGAACCATCATAGTGTTGTTTTTCCCAAACTAGTCTCCAGTGTTGTAGAAAGCCTGTAATGCTTGTAATACAGATCTAGAAAGATCTAGAATCAATCACAGAATATCTCTAATTAGAAGGGACCCATAGTGATCATCAAGTCCAACTCCCTGTTTCTCACCTAAAACTAGACCCTATGGCTAAGAGCACTGTCCAGACACTCAATTCCGTTACCTCTTTTCCTGTCTCTGGTCACCAGAGTGAGGAGCTCAGCACACCTCTGCTCCACTTGCCTGTTTGACAAAGTTAGTAATTGCAATCGGGTCCCCCCTCAAACTTCTCTTCCTCAGGCTGAATAAACCAAATTACCTCTGTCACTCCTCTTACATCTTGTCCTCAAGATCTTTCACCATCTCTGTTGCCCTCCTCTGGAAACACTCAAATAATTTGGTGTTTTCCTTATTTTGAAGTACCCAAAATTACACACAGTATCTGAGGTAGGGCTGCACCAGAGGAGTGTAAAGTTGGGAGAAAGCAGAGGGAGACAATACCCCAACTATGGTTCATGGATCAAAGAAGAAGTATCTGTTCAGATATTTCCTTGCTTCTATCAAAAATAATCCAGGCTGGATTACATTTTACATTCTGATCTATGGTGTTGTCTAAGTCAGACAAGATAGGACAGACTGCCTGCCTGCTCTCAGTATCCCAGCTCCAAAGATGCCTTTTATCCTTCTCCACTATGAACCAAAGCTACATCATGCAATGGTATGTTTGACATAGACAACAATGAAGGAATAGCATGAGACCTCTAGAATACATCTTCATTGTCCACACTTCATTCTCAGAATTAATAGCTTGTACAACATCTGGAGTTTCATATCTGAGCTGTTACTTTTTGAAAACTGTGCTAAGAATCTAGCTGAATTATCTACTCAAGGATAGTGGGTAGATGTATCAATGCTGAAGTTAGGCTTCATGAAGCCATACATGGGGCACATCTCTAGATGTATGGAAAGAATTTTTTCCTTGGTTACAAGATGATTACCTTGCTGATGGATTTCACTTGGAAAAGGCATTTCAATTCATCAGCAGTGATGATATCTGCAAAACAAATGCCAATGTTGTAATTTAAAATTGTTTATTTTCATAAATCATACGAATTTCTGTGATTGCATGAACTACTGACAAGACAAAACATTCTAGTCTTCTTACATTTGTATCAGGCTGGGATTGGAGTAGCCTTGAGAGAACAAGGCTGATTACCCTATTGCATCTCTCAACTGCATTGGATTTTGCATGTAAGTTAAACTAACCATAATACATATCCAATGATAATGTAATAGTTCCTTATACCTGCTGTTCCATTTCTTAAATATAGGTGTGTCACAATTTAGCTGGGATATTCAAGCTTTTTTATCTATGAAACAGTTAATACTGATGCTCAGATTCTGGGAGACATGAGAATATTCATTTTACAGCTGTTGATGGCTAGACAGTATCAACATGATATCTGATATGTGATCCTCCATATAAATCAAGAGAGAAAGATGATAAAATATTTTTATTTTAATTCAGATCTTCAGATGCTTAGTGTTTAAAAAACAAGACAGATATTGAAGCCTAGCTTGAAATGCTTTAGGGTAACTTGTTGTTGTTAAGAAGTGTGTATTCTGAACAGAGCTATCAGGACTGTGTATTTCTCTATGTGTTTCTGCAAACTATTGACAGAAATGTGGAAATGTTCCCTGCTGTAGACTTCTACCTCACAGTAGAAGTCCTTATTCATAAATGACAGACAAGTATTAAAGTTAAAACATAAAGGAAAGCCAACTACTTGTATCTTCTATGTGGAGAGGTACTTTAAAGGGTAGCCTCAAAGTTTTCTAAACTTTTTGGACTCTGGTTTGTTTCTAACATTTATGTCCAGTACACATTCCTAATTATCTGTCCATTGACTTTTGGCCTTCAATAATGTCTCCAATCAAGCAAATTTTGCCAAGCTTTTTGCTATGTGATACCTCAACAGTAAGACTGAGAAAATAAAATATACATTTGGATTTTTGCTTACAACAGAGTTTTTAGATTCTAATGTAGTTCTAAAATAGAAAAAAAAAATCAGTAATAAATCATGCCTTATAAATTTTGGTACTACCATGCAGCCTAAAGCAAGACGAAAAACCAATGCATTACTGTAGATTTTTGGGGGGGATAGACATTAGAGATTAAATTACTTGTATTAAATGAAAGTGTTCAGGCTGTGGGCAGATTCAGTCAGGGAAGAAGATTGACATAGGGAGCAGCTGCAGCAGAAATAGTAAAAGAAAATCTGAACGAGGAAATGCTACTGGGAATCACTCTGTCTTAATTCATAAGAGAATCAATCCCTTTCCACTGCAATTCTGTGGAATGTCAGTTTTAGAAGAGTTTGAAATCTTCAGGGAAAAAGATGGAAGTAATCAATACACAAAATACGTTTTTTTTTTCTTCTTTAATATTATGTATAATGGAAAGACCAGTATTTTCATTCTAGTATTAGACATTGATCTTGTGACACAAAGGGAGCCAGCAGAGAAACGCATCTGTAGTTTCCAAAGGTTCAGATACAGTCAATGAGTGGTCATGTCTGAGGGACTATCAAACCAACATTGTTGCCAGAGCTACAGGTGATCTGAGCAGAGGTTCCAGAGAACTTGAACTAAGACAGAGAATTCTGTTACCTGAGCAAACTGCTAATGTACAGAGCCAGACAAAAAGTATACGGGGTAAAAAGAACAAATGCACTTACATATTTTCCCTGCATTTCTTTACAGAATCACAGAATCACAGACTGGTTTAAGCTGGAAGGATGCTCTGGAGAGACCCATGTCCAGCTCCTCTGCACAGGCAGGACACATTGAATTAGTTGCTCATGACCACACCCAGAGAGTTTTTCAGTATCTCCAAGGATGGAGACTCCACAACTTCTCCAGCCAACCTGTACCAGCTCTCAGTCATCCTAATAGTGGCAAGAGTGTTCCCTGACGTTCAGAGGGAACCTCTGGAGTTTCCATTTGTGCCTGCTGCCTTTGGCCCTGTCACTGGGTACCACTGGAAAGGGCCTGTCCTTCATGCTCCTTCCCTTCAGATGGTTGTGTGTATGGATGGGATCCCCCTGATTTTTCTCTGCTCCATACTGAGCAGTCCCAGCTCTCAGCCTTTACTCACAGGTGAGATGCTCCAGTGCCATAATAATCTAACTGGCCTTTTACTGGCCTATGTCCAGTAAGACTGTATGAATTTTGTACTGGGGAGCCAGGACTGGATGCTGAAGTGTATATTTCATATAAAATGCAAACTTTTGATCTGAGTATACTTGATTAAATTAGTAACAGGATTCTCCAGATAGGGCATTCCTTCAAAGCATTTCCTTTGTTAAGTTTGGATTACAATACAAAAAAGATCAACAGGTTTCCCAGACTTTGGGTTCCATGATTTCAATGATGCCATCCGAGTAGCAGGAGAGATTTTTGAAATTTTTCGTGCATCTGGGGAAAGTACATCTCTTGATAAATAAATAAAGTTTTGTGTTGTTGTTTTCCTTGATGTGCAAAGTTCACAGGTGTTCATTTCAAACAGAAAACTGGCATCATGATTAAAGCACAATGTGTGCTCTTTTATTTGGCTAGAGGTAGAAATGCAGGGGAATGGTGTCACACAATGATATAAATATTGCAGAATTAGTTTTCTATGAATTCTTTAGAAGGCTGGCATTATGTGTGTATTGGGGATTTTCAAAAGGAATGCAAGCTGGAGGAAACATTTGTTGATGCTCTCATTCTGCTGCCATTATTGCCTCAGTAAAATTCTCACTGGCTGATGAACAAATGCATAAAGCAATGAATGCTTTTGGAAGTCACAACTACAGGTATGTACTACTGCAAATACTTTGTGGACCGTGAACTTCAAAAAAAAATAAAGTATCTTGTTTTAGCAGAGCAAATTAAGAGAATAATTTGCATTTCCAAAGCATTCAGGATATAGCCTCAGACCCTAGTGGTTCCACATGAGAGCAGAATTTTTGAGACAGAAATTGTCAAATGACAAGTTTTGTGTGGGAGGTTGGAGCAGAGCACTGAGTGGCTATTAAGGTGTTCTAAGATATTTTAATAGAGATAAAGTATAACTTCTGCAGAATTTAATTTTTGTTCCCGGTAGACATATATTTTCCAAAGACAGAACATCTTCTAAAGATCAAAGAATGCAAAGAACATACAGAAAATCAGCTTCATTAGCTAAAAAAGTCCTAAAATATTTCTTAGAAACTCTTGTTTGTGGATAAATGCCAATGGCAGCAATTACTCCTCACTTCAAGCTAAAAACAAATTTAGGATAAAGATGCCTAATGTGTTATGGTGCACCTGTGTTTACCTGAACATGATTCAAAAACCATGTATTCATCACCTGGATGGGTCTGTTGAAATATGATTGTGATATTTTGCAGAACCAACGTATCAGTTTTGCTGGTAATATAATACATGCATTGCTGACTACATAATTTTTATAGTCTTTCCTTTGCTCAGTAAGGTATGGTAACATTGCTGCACAGAAACACAAGCATCACCTTACACTACACAGTTCATCTAATCTGCAGCTAAGGCTCAGATATTCACAGAAGTTCAGGCACATAAGGTGGGAGTGAGTCTGCCTGAATCTTGTGTGTCCCAGTGTGTTTGTGTTTTGCAGAATCATGGAATCAGAATCATAGAACAGCTTGGGTTGGAAGGGACCTGAGAGATCATCCTGGAAGAGTATCATTCTTCCTCTTGTGTATCACTGGATCATCTCTCTGATGAACCTGTTCTCTCAGGGTAGTCTGTAGATAAACTCATGGGCCTGGGACTTCAAAGGTTTCTTTAACAAACTTATTTACTCAGTCAAGGTATTTAAACATGAAAGTGTCAGTGACACTTCTATTCTGGCTTCCTTTCAGCATTCTTTTTGATTCCTGTCATATTCATTGGGGTTTCAAATATGAAAATGAAATCTCAAGAGAACTTGTTAATAATTTTGCCAGCTGTAGCTGGCAATACATACTCAGTTAGCCAATCCAGGAGAAATTATTTGTTTTATAATCCATGAATAAAAGTCTCCTTTTAGAAATATTTATGTCTTATTTTCTCAGGCATTAGATGCAAGATTTACCTATAATATCAGAATGACAGTGAATTTACATGAAAATAAGACTGCTGTGGTATTTCTATACTGTCTGGTCACTGCCTCTCCAAGAAGAAATAGAAGCAGCACACGACACCCTGACTGCCTTGGCAGACACTGAAGCTGCTCAAACTCTGAGAGGGCATGAAAACTGTTAAAGTATTGTTTGTGTTTACTCTTAAGCTAGACATTACTTACAATACAGCGCATCTTTAGAAACAGTTATATAGTTGGCAACTTGGAAAAGGTTTTGAAAATGGGTATCTTTATTAAAATCAGACTGTTTTTTTAATTCTCTTTTTCTGCTGTTTCAGTCAGGGTTTAGATGGCTCATGTTTACTGCTTTCTTTGAGAAACAGCATAGAGAGCTTCAACATCCTGCTGCTAGTTTTTCATTAAAAAAGCACTAAAGCTATTTGCCTTCTTCCTGATGTTATTTAGCTTCTATGGTTGTAGTGCATTCACCTAGATGGTCTTTTCAGATCACCTCTTTCCATCAGAGAATGAATGAAAGTAACCTTTTCTATAATTGTTTTTTCAAGGAAAAGTGAGGCCCATTTCTCAGTGGATAATAAATGATGGTAATCATCAGATTCCTCCCATAATGCATAGCAGCCTCTTTTCAAACAAGAAAAAAAAAATTCAGGAAAAATAATTAGAAATTAAATTGCTTCTGAGCATTTCTCTTTCAATGAAAATCTCTCTCACCCTTAGTTTTCTACTGGACATATCTAATCTAATCATCAGCTGTCACTGAGTAATCGAATATCCTTGAGTTTGAACTGTTGCAAGGACAATGATACATGTCTGTTCCTGTTACTTTTGACTTCTTAAAGAGATGGCTTATATGTAATTGCCCCAAATATCCATGTAGTTCAGCATTCAAGCTCACTTTTGCCTGCCAGCTATATATATGCATATAAACACACACATTAACACAGTGAAATCAATGAGAGCAGAGCATACTGTAGATTACGATATTTGAATATATGTATGTATAATGTATGTAATATTTTCTATTCTGTTTTGACATACATTCACCTCTTTTGGATAAGTCATAGTGATGGTTTGACCCTGGCTGGATGAAAAGTGCCCACCAAAGCTGCTCTATCACTCCTCTCCTAAGCTGGACAGGGAAGAAAAAACATAACAAAAGACTCATGGGGCCAGATAAGGACAGGGAGCAATCAGTGAGCAATTTCCGTCCTGGGCAAAAGACAGCTGACTTGGGAAAAAAATAATTTAACTTATTGTCAAACAAATCAGAGTAGGGTAATGAGAAACAACAGTCCTCATGAGGCTGTTCTTAAGTAGTTAGTTCCAGGCAGAGATGCATTCAGCATATTGGTAGGTTGGAGGTGCTCGTCTATCCCTAAACCTTTTTTTTTTTTTAATTCTGGTACACAAATAAAATGTAATGGATTTCTCACTGGCACAATTAGGAGTTATAGGGTTGAGAAGATATTCTTCCTAGGATCTAATTCTTAGGGTTGAGAAGATATTCTTCCTAGGATCTAATTCTTAGTGCTAAAATACATCATGGCATTTAATTGACCTAATGCCCTAAGCCACAGATTTAATATGCTTTTACATGTAAATTTCATGTGCCAAAACTCACGCTATTCCAGTTCCTATATTACAAGGACAAAAATTAACATGCTGATTAAAGAGACAACCCAGATTTGCAAATTTAAGCAATTCAGTGACAGCACGACAGTATGGGTACAATTTTTGTCCAACAGTGTATCAGAGAGAAGTGTCCCTCTGCATGGTACATCTGCTTACAAAGGGAAAATGGAGACACGTTGCTAAGAGGGGAGGAGGAAACTAGCCAGGTGGAAGTGTAACACAGACTATGGAAGAAGACTGCTGTGACACAAGAAGACTTTTGTTCATCTAGTTAGCCTAATCACTGCATTGTAATCACTAGCAACCTGGATCTCCTATTTCCAAATTCTAACTCATAATGTTTAAATTCTCTAAGCTACTACAAAAAAAAAAAAAAATCTGAACACAGCGAGTTGTAGAAAAAGGGAAAAAAAATTGGCAGATTATTTAAAGACAGACAAACAATAAATTGCTTAATAGAGTCCTGAATCTCTTCTTTGACAGGCATGACATTTTAGGCACCAAGGGACAAGCCAGACTAGTCATGACTTCATTCATGAGCAATATCCTCTGATGCTGCTGCTCACATTTTATATAATATCTTGATGACTCATCAGTGAGCTAAAAAGATTACTATCTTCTGCAGCCTGGAATTTAGGCACAAATATTCCATCTACACCTTATGTGCATAAATCTGTCCTCTATGGGATATGTCCCCTGCAGAGGTAGGGAATTTTCTATCTTATCAGTGGTTTTTTCCTTCATTTTTATTTTAACACCAACACAGTAGACCTTATTTTGTTTATTCTCACTGCCTGTTTAACTTTGCAATGTTGCTTTTACCAGCTTGTGCTGACGGTCTTTAAATCATTGGTGCTTTCCATTAAATCAGATTTCCATGATGCAAGGCAAGATCCTGGATCAAGATGCCACCTGATATGCCTTTCAGCATTCCAACAACATTATTGAGGCCACTTGCATGCTGAAAGTAATCTAAGTGAGCAACTGTAGGAACAAAGTTAAAATTTTACCCAAGGTTCAACAAAGAGAAAATAGGAGAATGCTATTAAGGAATGTACGTGGAGTTAATTACATTCACATTGTGAGGTCAAATGAATCCTTCTATGCATTTATTTTGACTCCTTTCCATCCATGAATTTAGTTGTCCAATAAACACATGCACATTGTGACTGCTTGTGCAATGCCTGAAATAAGAAATCTGATCTTTAGATATATTTGCATTGAAAGAAACATATTTTTATAGACATGTGTGCTGTACGCAGACCCAGAGAGGAATGGCAAAACAATTTTATGCATTTTGTGTTCAAGGCAGGAAGGTTAATTTGTGCAAGTGTGCAAAGTTTAGCCAGTAAGTTTATTCCAGGAGAAATTCCCTGAAAATTAGAATCTGAAAATATCTTTTTGGTCAAGTTAAATTTAAAATAGACACTTTATAATTTTTTGAAAGGTATGATTGCACAAACTTTTTTTGCTCACTAAGCTGAAAGTTTTATTTATAAGTATGTTTGGTCACACTGCAGTATATGCCTTAAGGATTTGGAACAAAATACTGGAGTTATTATTATCTTATTTAGTCTGTGTCTGTAGCACAATATACAATTACTTGTTTGAAAATTGTTGCAATAATAAAGAAAATGGTAAATTTTAGAGCAATGAATTTGGCCTCATTTTCAGAGAACTGTAGAGCAACTGTCTTATGGTGCATAGAATTTGGTAAGGAGATGCCTCTACTTTTATTTATGACTGCAATCATCACTCAACAGTATATAAATTTTTGGGATTTCTTTTCAAACCATTGGGTTACATTCCCTTACTATAGTTTTCCAGAGTGTGCATTTTATTCCAAGATCAGCATACCTTAGTGTTGAAAGTCAAGGGATGAATTTGCCCTGAAGGTTTTGCTTTCATCCACAGAGGCAAAAAGGGAGTATCATCTCTGTCCCTGTAAGGCCAAAATCTGCACGTAATCTCTTGCACATGATGGAAGTAGCATGGGAGAATGACAAGTTGAAGCCCTCTCCCAGCTTCAGCAGAAAAGAAGAATTGCATTAAGCCAAGCCCTGTTGCCTGTACTGAAGACAGGCATTTATCAGTTGAAGACAGCATTGACATTCCATGCCAGGTGGAAGACAGACTTATTGAAGATAATATCAATCACTGAGCATCAGACTGGGCACTTGTTTATGCATCTGCAAAATTCTTCTCATAGGAAGGCTCCGTTTACTTGGTAGAATAGATGCATTGTGTCAAAGGAATCAGTTTAGTGCTTACTAAGTATCCACTCTTCAGTGGTGACAGGTTTATTTCATAATATTTCTAAATGTCTTTCCTCATGCTTTACAAACATCAACTACCAGTACATGTCATGGTTCTCGATCTCACCTAAAACTGTGATCTGTAGTACTAACTCTGTACAAATAAAAATACATAACTGTGTTTTAATAAAAAAAAAAACCCAAAAAGCTACCTTGAACTGAATTTCAGTGGCAACTTGGCACTAAATTCTCACGTATCTATTAAAAAGGTCATAGTATGTATTTTTAATGTAAATTTAATATTATATCTCAAATTATTTTGATGTTTCTGCTTAGGGCTGGACTGCAACAGAAGTGCTGAGGAATGGAGTGACTGATGTATAAGAAAAGAGACACATGCTGGAGGCTTAAATAAAATATCTAGCACAGAGTCCAGCTTTGACCTAGATGATTTTTGACCATCCTCACCTGAATCAGCATTTTCTCAACAATCTCTAGTGGTAATGCCTTTTAATTCTGGCTGAATCTTTCAAAAATCCCTTGAATATTGAAGAGTTAACTGAGAAAGTTTAATCAGTACAAAGATTTATTGCACTAATGATGTAGGTCATCAACTGATATCCTAATTGCCTGAAGTATTTATCTACCCCAGCACCACGTAAAAGTTTTTTCATTCCCACAATTGTTCTATTTTTTTTTTCTAATGCTGTCTTAGACAGAGTAATGATTCATTTGGAAGAGATCCAAGACAAACATTATTTAAATCACTTTATCCATTTACTAAGTTGTTGAAAAATTAACAAGAGCATTGTTTAATACATCTCTTTTTTTTAGTAGCATGGGTTGAGTGAGGGAACTTTTGTTAAAGCGTGACTACATAAGAATACCAAGAAATAAATTTTACAGTAGAAGGAGCAAAACCAGTAAGGAATATGGTCTGTGTGAAAATTATTTTTTCTAGGGAGTTGACTGAAACAAAAAAATCTGATCACATAAACATTTTTTTCCCTTAAAATAAAAACTAAAGAAAAAATGACTGTGTAAAAATTTAAAACTGGAATGTTTCTTCAAGTGATTCTAAGACCAAATATTTCAATTTAATTTCAGGTGAGTTTAGCAAAGAAAAGAAATGGAAATGAAGAGATACATTTGGCAAACCCTCCCAAAAGCAGACATGATAAGAGACAGTCCCTCACTTTTTTACTCGAGAGCACTCACCTACAGCAGATATAGCTCAAATTTATTTCTCTCCTCTGCCTCAGGGAATATAATTTTCCATGCAGGGTGCCTCAGCTGCTAAGGAACTCACTGAGCTGAGTAGGCTACTCTCCATCTTTTATTCTCAGGTTGGTCAATTTATTCTAAAATATTTACAATTTATTTTGATCAGTGACTGGAAACTAAATGTTCTCATTTGCTATCTCTTTACTTAAATCCCTTGAGTAGCATCCCAGACAGCTCTTCTGGCTCTTTTTCTCTCTAATGGAATTAATCTTCAATTATTCCATGCAAGGTGGAACAGTACAAGAATAAGAAATGACCTGGCCATGGCTCGGTCACTAGTATGTGACAATTGAGTTCAAATGTGTCTCAGCTGTAAACATAGAAGGACTTTGGCTCAAGGGTGGTCAGTTTTTATGAGAACATTCTAGTACTGGCTTAGGAGATGTGCAGAGGAGTAGAGACTCCCTCAGTCTCTCCTGTTGGATGCCCTATAAAATGAAAGAGGTGGGTGCATATTCCTTTTGTCAGAATAAAAATATGAAGCAGAATTTCTCATAGGTATTCATATGATCCAACAATCAGAGGCAGTGAGGAAGCCCAACACACTCCAGGTTGGTTATAGAAATGTAATCTTGAAAAAAATGAACTATCTAGATAGTGACCATGCAAACAGATTGAGGAGGCCAAACAAGACAACTCACATTTTTCAAGGAACAGTCTGCTTGCAATACAGACTTGAAATAGAATATCCTCTTTCAGTCTATATTTTCCTCAATAATTACATATCAGTCTTGTTCTAAATTTTTATTCTCAAGGTCAATAACTTATTTGTCTAAACATTTTAGAAATTACCTTTTGACACTCAAATGGGTATTTTGAAAATAAAATGTCACATTGAAAACATCTTAATGATATAGCCACTCACAAATAAAGGGATGTGGAACCAAAGGGAAACTTCCATAACTGTCAGGAGATTTTTGAGGGAGATCATATCCATTTCAGGGTGAGAAAATTAATAAAAATGAATACATTTTAAAGTGATTTTGTCATCAATATTTATTAAGTTTCCTATAGTATAAATAGCTTCAACCCTTCAGTATAAATGTACACAGATTCTTACAAACACAATTTATTTAATTCAAAATATACTTCTAGAGATGGAAGGTAAATAAGTTAAGGGGTGGGGGGAATGACATATACCAACAAAGTGATAAAGGTAGAAAACAAATCCTCAGCAGTACAGAATTAAAGAGGCTTCACTCAGAAAAAAAAAAAAATCAGATGTCTTTAGTGTTTCTATTCACTATCCCTAATGCTGGGTAACAATATACTTTTTACAAAACTAATCCATGAAAACTGCTATTAGTGTCTATTAATCTGAAACTGGACAGCTAGACCTTATTCCCTAGAGATTTGCCTCAGAATAAAAGTAATTGCATTAACTTCCTGCAATAGCAGCCTGATACCTATTCTATGCCCCACTGTTTATTTCTATCTACTCTTGCAGTGAATCAATATATAATTTTCAATTCCTCCCACAAAGAAAAAAAAAAGAACTGGAAAATGCTTTATCAGAAAATGTCATTCCCATAAAAAAAAAAAAAAAAAAAAGTCAGGTTTACTTCATATAATGTGACAGAATATGACAGTAGCAAATTTCCAAATTTCCAGTTTCCAAGTTGTCAAAGGTAGACTTTAGTTGCAAGAAAATTTCCCACTGGATTCTTGATTTGATTTTTTTCCCCAAAGGGTTTACAGCTTTCTTGTTATTTAAAACATACAAAGAAGACACATTTTATAAATCTGTCCATAGACAGAAGTATCAACATGGTGCAGCTGGAAGATAGATTTTCTCTCTGGAAGGCAATCTTTTATTATTTATTTTAAATAAGCTGGACAAGGAACATTTCCATATCTATATTTGCACATTTCCACATCTATATTTGCACATTTCCACATTTTAGCTTTTGTGTTTCCTGAGCACCTCTACCTGAAAACAAAAATATTAGATTCAGTGAAAGACCAAATAGTCTAAATCACAGTTTTTCTATTTAAAACCAAGCCACATCTTATTTACAGTATGATTATATCTCATAAAATAATGTCAGTTTTAGGAAATGGCAGGTGTATCAGTCAGGGCTTCTCTCTCTCTCTCACATTAAAAGTAGGGTAACCAGAACCTCTCTCATTGTGGTACATTCATTCATACACGTCTCTAATAATTAAGTGATTCTTCCTTTGACTCTTGGTGACACTGTACTGATTCCATCAAATAGTGCCTCCAAGTCCAAAGCCACTTGTTCTGATTTTCTGAAAATTTAGGACAGCAATACAGACTGTAAACCACTGACTCTGAGTTGAAATGTCATTTTGGCATACGCAGCTTAAAAGACCCTGTTTGAAGAAATTGCATTATGGAAAAGAAAGCTCTTTAGACCAGCAACAAATCCAGAAACCTCTTGTTTTCACATATACTTAATGTAGCACATGCTTCATGATGTGACAGAATACTGTAATTTGTAGGGATTGGGTTTTGTTTGTGGGGGAGTTTTTTGGAGAGTGTGGAGCCCAGCTCATCAGAGCTATAACAACAATACAATTGCTGGCTCTTAGTTGGGGATTTCAGGCTGAAATTACTCATGTTCTTCAGAAAAAAAAAAAAAAAAAAAAAAAAAAAAAAAAAAAAAAAAAAAGGAAGAAGAAAAAAAAATAAAGGACAGTATCTCTATTCCTTAGACTTTCAGCAAACTACCCTGGGAAACTATATGCTATATATTGTCAAAAGCAGAGCTGGAAAACAATAAGCTTCCCTCTTTCTTTATTTGTAACTTCAGCTTGCACTGCTGGAACAGTAACTTTCTCTCCTTTCCAAGGCAATCACAAGGGCAGATTAATTATTCTAGCTCCAGGCTTCAGATTTTTAACATTTAATAGTGCCGCATAATTAATGCAGGTGGTATTTACACATCATTAGATTTTATAAAGGTTTTACCTTTCTCTTGAAGCTACCATCCAGCTTATTTGTATGAATTATACCCCATGCTCCCCCCCACTTCACTTCTGGGCTTCCTTATCCTGTTTAGCCTTGTAAAACCATTCTCTGCAGAACACTTAGCATTATTTATCAACTCATGCTTTTTCTTTCTCCCTCACTCAGAGTTTAACTTTTTAGATCTCACACAGGGCTTGGGGGCCTCCTCACAAATTCCTTTCTTGTATTTTCACACTCCAACCCTCCCACATTCCCTGCCCCGCCCCTGCCATATATTTTCCAGAGAAACTTTGAGTCACAAAATCTGCTGAGACCTCAAGCAATCCCCTGGTCCATGTACTACCTTCTTGTTAAGAAAGATCCAAATAGCTCAGAAAAATGCTTTTGTCAAACATTGAACTGTCAAAATAAGTTAGGCTGCAAGCATACATGACAGGAAAAATGATATTTCAGTGAAGATATTTTGAGCTGAAAAAAGCTCACACAGGCATTTTCTGTACTTGACAAGGTCTGTAGAAACAAACTGATTATTCTCAGCCTTTTGCTAGGATTTGTTCCAGCTATCTTGGATGTTTGTTAGGAACTAGTGGTAGAAAAAGCAAATCTAAATATGTCAAAATTCTTCACAGGGATTGGATGCACTGGTGAACAACACTGTTAAAAAGAGCAATAAAATTGTCTTTCTCCCAGAAGATGTCTAGAAGGAAATGCTCCTTTCCCACATTATTTGGCCTTCTGATGGACAGGATATTTTCTCAGTCCACCACAGCAACTCTGTGACCCCTCTTGAGACATCATTCTTTTTCTGTTTTCTAACAAAGATAAGCTGAAGGTATTCACCATCAAGACCCTTTGCAGATATCTTCACTTTACCTATGAAGCCTTAACTCACTGCTGAAATGTCAGGTCTCACTTCCAGTCAGTTTGAGAAGTCAGCTTCACTAACATTTGGCTTTTAAAAAAACTCAAACCAACAAAACCCTTACAAACTTTGATCTTTTTATCCAAACTCATACCTCAGATTTACTTCTCATAACATCAGCAAAGCTGTTTATTATCCTTTTTTTGTCACAGTGACTGCAAGTTTAACAATACTGAAATTGCTATCCTTGACTTTGAAGCTTGTATCCTGAGTTATTTTTTAACTCCTCTTTTTTTAGTGCCTAGTTCATCTGTTGCCCTGACCTTACACATACTTAGAAAACTGTTGAAGGTAGGGGACTGTACCTTTTTGTTCTACAGTATCTAGACATAATAAAAGTCATGATCCATGACTTCTTCTGGCTTAGCAAGCTCTCCTAGAGTCTAGATAAAAATCTATCTCTAGATCCATCTATTCATATCTATCTAGGTATCTGTTTATATGCATCTATTACACATATAATGAGTCCATGTTAACATTAATATCAATACTTAAAATTATTAGGAAAGACAAGCAAGGTGACAGGGCTTTCAAAATCCACAGAAAACCAGTAATTTTGATCAGGATTATTACTGATGGAAAAGGCAGATGACTCAGCTTCGTAATATCTCAACTAGAGCAATGAAAATACAAGTAAAAAAGAAAAATGATGGCCTCATCCTGATTTATTTGATAATGCTAAGTCTGTATTCATACCAAAAATGCCAGAGGATAGAAACTTCTGCAGCAGAAGCTTAACTAATTTCTTTTACTTAGCATGGCACTGACTAATGAAAACTTTTAAATCTAGTCTCCACAGAGTTTCCAGTACTTTAACAGTACTGCTTGCATGAGTTCTAAAATGCTGAAATTGATCTGCAGAACTGGACACCTTTTCCAGTCTTAGAGGTGTTGTAGATAGTCAAATAAAACCAGTTCTGGGAAATACAGATACACTGGAAGCATAGTCTTCAGGTGGAAAGCTAGCATACCAAAGGAAACCTAATTATTCTTGACCCAGCCTAGTCAAACAGGGACATCAAGGCCTTTGAGAAAATGGCATAATATCTTCTTGAGCATTGACTCACAAGATCAGAAATAGAAAAATTATTCACCTTATCCAAAAGAAAATATATATAAGTACAACTCTTAACCTAAGAGAGAAATAGCAATCCTGCCCCAGGAGATACCATGAAGTCACAGTTCATCTCAGGCAATAACCTGAAAGGGTAACTGGTCCCAGCATCACAGAATGGGTCATGGTTAAAGGGACTGCAGTGGGTCATCTGGTCACTTCCCCACTCCAGCAGGGTTATCCTACAGCACACAGCACAGGATTGTGTCCAGACAGTTCTGGAATGTCTTCAGTGAGGGATCCTGGAAGTGCAGCCTAGCTGCAAGCAGTGGTTGGGTGTGGCAGACACTGGACCCATACAGAGTGTTCTTCTTCACATATCAGCACATGTATTGTACACTGCATATTTTGTTTAAAATCTGGTGAGGACCGGAAGCTGAGAAGAAGACTGTGTATTTATACATAGGTCCTAGCCTCTGAGCCACACAGCTTTTTGCAGCCTTTTGTTCTGGAATGACCCAGCTTGAAAAGATGTGTTGTGGAGGAGCCCTGTGTTGCTTTTTTTTTTCTCCAGGATGTTCTTTAAATTGTTTCATACAGTGGTTTTAAACCATTTCCCTGCTTGAAAGAGTTATTATGTACCAGACTATATTATTTCGTGCCCTAATAAAATGTAGCATAGGAGATTGAAAGCCTTTGGGTTCTTTTGATAGTTTCACTAACACGAAAAGTCTATGGAGGCTTTTCCCCCCTCTTAGCTCTGGTTAATTTAAGACCTTTCATATAAATGCTTTCTAAATTCTTGTCTTTGTTTCAAATGTATCTCATGTACAAAACATTCATTTTTTTACATATAGCTGGCTTGTATCTTCAGTGTGAAGGAGAAATCACTACTGAAGTCACTGAGAAGTTCAGCCTAAAAAAAAAAAATCAATCATATGTGATTAGTTTAAAATATTAATGTGTAAAAACTAAAGTTTTCTTTAGAGCTAAAAATATCTTTGATTCTTAAGTGAAGGAGAAGGGAAAAAAATCAATGGAAATTAAATATTGATTTAACAAAAATAGGTAGTTAATTCTTTATGTACAATTTCCTATTCATAGATCCACTGTCATTGTACAAGCAAAGTAATTAACACAAAACATGATTTTACAGACAAATTTCTCCTCTTGAATCTTGTAAGGAGGACTCAGGACTGCACCAAACCCAGGTCTCCATCCAGAGCCTGGTCTCACAGCCAGACACATGCTCTGTTGGCAAGGGGAGAAGAACACTCTGCACCTTTGTCCCTCCTGGCTGCAGCTGAGCATCAGCACTAATCCACCTTCCCTGCAGCCTGTCCTGCTAAGTCAGGCACTGGCATGGCTGAAGTATTGCCATCCTTTGTGATAGCCTTTGTTGCAGGGCTGGAGACAGCCAGCTGGAGCTGGTGGCTTCTTTAATCACCCCATCAAAATTCAGTGGAAGTCATTTGCTTGAGTTCTAAAACACTGAAATGAGATGATTTGGCTGGCATCCCATTACACATCATTTCAGGAGCTAAGAAGAAAATTATGGTCTCCACTCTTGCAGTCTTACATTCTGCAGTGTAAGATATTCTCTTTAAAGTGAATGCTTGTTTCATTAGACTCAGCTGAGAAAATCCACACACACCATCTTCCATCAATTAAACAAATGGAAGCAGTAGATTTAGCCTAGTTCCCCATTCAGGACTGCAGAGCAATTTTTGAAAAAAAAATCACCCCTCAAGCTTGAAAAACCTTACTTCATTAAAAAAGCAAAAGGAAAAAAAAAGAGGGGAAGTTAAGAAAGGCTTTAGAGACATTTAAAGGTAAATCTCTGCTACAGTTGCAGAGTCACCATGCTCTCAGGCAGACTAAATAACATACTGGAAGAAACTTACAGGAGGGCCAGGAGTCCTTTGTGATAAATTCTATCACCTAATTAAAGACAGATTTGGAATCGTTTCCTTGTCTCTGAAGGAATTCAGCCCAATCTGTTTATTATTACATCTTCTCTGCCTGAGAGGGCTGATCATCAAGATGAAGATTAGTACTATAAGTATTATATATGTGTATTAGTACTGTAAGGGGTGTTATTTAAAGGTATTCCCATTTAAAGGCATTCCCCCTCTGGAGCAAAGAGTAGCATGTCAAGTGGCAGGAGAGCAGGTTTCTAGGTGAAGTATACCTATTAACCACTTAAAATGTGCAGATCTTCTGTATGATTTTAATATTATGTACCTTAAAATTATCCAGATTACTTTTATATGAAACCCTAGGGTTGGTTTATTTTTTTAGGAAACTGACGATGTATGTAGCACAACTGCACTGCTCTTCACTGTGTCTGAATTCGTTTGGAGGAAAGTTTCCCTTTCTCAAGGATACGACAAATTGATGCAGCTTTCTGTTTTTCTATTTTCTAATTTGGATGTTCTGTCAGATGATATGTGTGCTGATGTGAGGAGCTTTTAGGAGCTCTTTTTAAGATAATCAGCAGAGGTTTCAGGACAGGATCCTAAAGCAGAGATGTAACTGTACTACTTTGGCACTCAGGCCTGTTTCTTTGACTCGGTTAATGTATTAATTGATTTGTCTTTCAGATTTAATAAAGAATTTCATAATCTATCCCACCAAATTATTTAAATATTCTTTTCAGTTTTAGTAGAGTTTTTAGTTGTACACTGTTCATTTGATCATTTCAGCAGGGTACAAAACTGTGCCTTCAGGCACAGCCTGTTGTGAGAAGCTGTGTGAAGATGCACTGCCTCATGGGGCTGGAAAAGATGCTTCCTTCATTACTGGGTTATCTCTCAAAGCAGCCTGGTTGCACTATAGGAAAATAATTGATACTCACTTTTAGATGGCTGCAGTATATTCTCATTTCACTGCTAAGCCAATTCACTTGGAATTGAGAGGTAGAGATAGAGGTTTTTTTCTGACCCTTAACTGGCATCTTTCCCACAGGAAATGTACTTTCACAAGAACATGGGTTTCTGCTCCGTTTGGCTCTGATATGATCTCTGCCACGTCTTTACCTGCAGAAGTATCACTGAGTCCTCATGGGAGACCAAAGAATAAATTGTCACTAGTTTTCCAGATTTTAAACAGAGAGTTAATTTACTTTGGGCTTTGCTTGAACAAGTCAGAGTAGCTGCTCTTTTGGTTTTCAGGTTTAAAAAAACTCATAAAGGCTATGTAGTGATTCTTAAAAAATGTCTCCCTCAGACAAGACCATATTATTTTCAACTCAATGAAGTACCCAATATTAGGCCCTGCATCTTGCTATTGTTACAAATGAATATTAGAAAGCCTACCTTTATTCATGGTGAAGATTGACCAGCAACTACCTTTCCTGAGCCTTCCAGGTTTCTTCCTTTCCAGCACTTCACACCAAAAATGCCCTTTGCCTTTCCTCTTCCTACTTTCCCATTCCATCTTCTTACGCTGTCTGTCTGTGGTCCCTATATCAAATAAAGGTGTGTTTTGTTTTTTTTTTTTTTTTAATATGAGAACAAATCATTTCAATGCAACAACAACAACAACTCTCATTAGCATCTGAACATTTATGTCTTGGCAGTGAATAGAGATGTTTGACAAGGCCGTTCAGTTAGTATTCCCTATGTTTGATAAATTCACTGAGGACAATTTATTGCAAAATCAAAACAGTGGTCTTTAAATGATTCAATATTGTTATTCACTGAGGTAGAATGTATCTTATGGCCCTACAAAGGTCACATTGAAATTACAGCAGCAGTTGCATGGCCAGCTGAAATTGGTAATTAGAGAATTAACTCCACAGTCAAGATACCAGCATGAATTAGCATGTTACTGAAGATCCATTTAAGATTACATTTACCACTCTGAGAAATGATTTGTCATTTCAATTGCTAACTATCCCGGAGAGTTTATTCCTAACATAGCAAAACTCCTTCTGCTCCTCACCAGCCACATAAGCTGTAACAATCCTGCCTCCACTGAGGCTTTACCTCAAAGATACATCATATTCAGAGCTTTCTTAAATAAGTTCTTGAATCATGTACCAGATCTTACCCACTGATCTTGCTCAGTAATATAATTGCAGCTTTATGGATTTTGATGGAGTTGTGTGGGCGTAATGTACCAACCTTGTTAGAAGTTTTTGAATTCCAGTCTAGTTGGACTATATGTATTTACCTTAGGTCCAGCTGAAATAAATACTTCTAAAGGGGTGCAATATTAAAATCCTATCTTTTTTTCTATTCTAATTACCTAACAAAGTCTTAATGAACAAGCTAGGGATGATAAAGTTTCATTTAATTAGCAGATAGATAACCTAGCCTGCTGAAGGAATTATTTGCTTCATATTGAGATTTCTAGGGAGAGACTTTCTGAAATACAGGTTAAAAACTGAAGCTACAATAACTGAAAAGAAACGGAGAGAATTTTCATTGTTTCATTAGAAGTGAGCAGGATATCATTATGAACATATAGGTACTTTCTGCAGACTTTTTAGTCTAGTGTGACAGAAGATGTAAAATAAGAATGATAATAAAAGGGAAAACAACAGACTAGAATTTATATATATTTATATATATATTTATATAATATAAATTCTAGTCTGTTGTTTTCCCTTTTATTATCATTCTTATTTTACATCCTATATTGTAGTTCTATATTCCTAAATGTATTTTTCTTGAATTCTCTGTTTGTAGTTATTCAAAATGCATATTATCCAAGCATATACTCATACTAACCAATATTTGCACAGAACAAATGGTGGGACTGACATTTCTGTTTACTTAGTTCCTTTTCTGACTTGTGCATATTGCATAAATGAAAACTTTTCAAAAGCAGCTACTTGGCTTAGGAATTAAATTCCATTTTCAAAAAATATTTATACACTTAAGAACACTCAGGCTCAGTGACCTCTAAGTCCATTTGGAAAAAAAATATTTGAAAAGCACAGATAAAACCAATTATTTCAGCACAAACTGTGATTCAGACAGGCAGAAAAAGAAAGTATGAAGAGATCATTGATAACATTGCAGCAGATAAAAGAAAACATATAAACTAAAAATTAGGTATAAAAAGCATCTCATACAATTTGAGAAACTAAATGCAGTGTAGCTGAAGAGAGGAGAAAAGGCTGTGTTGCAGCTACTGAATGAAACTCATTGGGTTTTTTTGCTTCTCTATTTTTTTTTTCTAAATCCTAATTTTCTCCTCACACTGACAAAATTATCTTGCATATACTGGGTCAGACATTTGTTCCAGACCTGGCTAGCCCTCTTTAGAAATGTAATATGTACATTTCCCTCACTTGCTAGGCCTATTCAGAGGAGTGGCTGTTCTTGAAGACCCATTTCAAAGGAGAGGCTGGACTAGATGATCTCCAGAGGTTCCTTCAAACCAAAGTTAACATGGAGTACTCTGAACATTCCATTTCCCATAATGTACCTTAATTTCACCAAGACCTTTGGGTGAAAAGGATAAAGCACTGTGTATCTGTGACTGTTGTGTGTATCTGCAGCTGCAATGAAGTCTTGATCATTTGAAAATTCATTGACTCCATTTAACACAATCAAGAGAATAGTAAGAGATTAAGCACACCATGCTGGAGGTGTTTAAACCAGGGAACTTACATCCTCTTTTTGGGAAAAGAAAAAAAAAAAAAAAAAACCCAACCAAAATTAAAGACTTTGAAGGAAACCACTTGTCAGAATGATGAATAATAGCTGTCTCATACACCACGTGAGGCAAAAGGAAAGCAGCACCTCTGTCACTCAGAACTAGGAAGAAAGGAAAAGGAAATGGCACATTCTATCTCCAGAAATGCCCTGTACTTCTGAAATGTACAGTACTGTCTGTAAACTTTGTTATGTTGGCTTTGGTTGGCATAGCATGGTACTTGCAAGGAAAGGTTAATAAAGCCAAAAAGGCAGTGTGTGTGAATTGATGAAAGCAAAATGACAACAATTTCCAGGAAAAAGTACAGCAAATCAATTGGTCAAGCCTGTCAGCATGAAATTAAGGCAACTGCATGCAGAATCAAAGCCATCTCTGTCATATTTCTATGGAAGTGTTACCAGATATTACACCAGAGATTAACACAGTTTCCTAAACTAGTCCAGAAAGATAACCATACTTGGGTAACATCCATTTATGCAACTCAGCTTGTACTTTGTACATCTGAAAGCTCTTATGTCTTAAATTTACAATGAACTATATACAAACAAGGAAGCAGGCTGGAATTTGTTGAATTTTTTTCCCTGGTTAACGTAAAAAAACATTTATGTCTTGAAGGCTCACTATTCTGCAGGTATTACACATCCTGTTTGTTTGTCTTTCATTTAGCCCAGAGTTCTGGTGACCTGTAACCAAGCCATGTAGCACTGAGATCACACATCAGAGGTTACCCAGTTTGAATGAAGATACTTAATGCCTCCTAACATATTCACAGAAATTCAGGTGAGTTCCATGTTGCTGGTGTTGGCTGTGGTAGTGCTACCACAGTTGGCTTTCCTGTAGTTAATTGGTGATGACTATTCACTGGTGGCACATCAATTTACTCCTTACCCCCCCTTTCTCAAACCATCATTTCCCTTTTTATTGAATCAGAATACTGTTCAGTAAAATTGATTTTATCGCATTAATAGTTTCATTTTTCTTTATTATCTGTAGAGGAAGGCAGCTATAAAGGCTGATTTTTTCCCAGTTAGCATAGCCTGTAAAGTGGGGAGGTAAGGACCCTTCCTATCTTTGTAGGTTTATCAGAAACAGGAAATTTTAATTTAAAAAGAAAATGTACTTAACTAACAAGACTGAACTATTTTAAGGGCTATTATCTTTGTCTACATCCCTGTCAGTCCTATTACAAGTAATAAAAATTCTTTCTGTTCCAAAATCCAGAAGGAGAATAATTCAACTATAAGCTTGTGTGGATGCTGGGATGCATATGTGTGTGCAGAGGTTTGTACTGGTGTTTTCCCTGGAGGTTAGTCTGTGGTTTTGGGGATGCCTGTGTGCTTCCCCCTTGACTGACAAAAGGAGGGAACTGCACTGGTAGGAGCCCATGCCCTGACAGTGACACCTGCAGGGACATACTCAGGTGGGTGACAGTGCTTGTGATCCATGGGCCTGGGGCAGACTGGGGATAACTGGGGACTTGGGGGGTTGATGGGAGGAGGAGGCAGGGGAGGGGATGTTCCTGGGGATTCGTTTCTGGGGCTGGGAAATAAATTGTTTCTTAATGCTCTGTACGTGTCTGGTATCATTTGTTTGCTGGATTGCCAATATTGACCCTGAATATATAGTGCACTGATTGTCCTGGATATATAACACACTGATTGTCAGTTAATTAGGTGTCATTAATGAGTCAATAAACAACTTTGAATGGGTTGAATTAAGCCACACGAACGGAGATGTTTTTCTCCCTGCAGCAATAGCCATTGTAAGAGCTGCTTTGCTCAGACAACTAGAGGGGAAACTCAGGAGCAGTGTGTCACAAGCAGAACACCTCCAGCTCTGCTCTGGCAGGCTGCAGGAGCCAGGCCATTTACTTACCCCCAGGATAGGAGCAGCCCAGGCCCTGCAGTAATGTGACTTCTCAAAAACTGCCAAATTGTCCTTTCCCCTCACATTTGCTTCCAACTCCTCTTGCACAAGGAGCTGAGAGGTGTGCGTGTTTCTTATTTCCCTTTGCTGAACTCATTTGCATCATTCCAAGCCTGTATATAGTGGAGATGCTCTTCTCCATCCAGAAGTGTCTTTGATGAGTGATGTGGGTAGGGAGAGATTTCGGTAGTCAGTCTGAATTTTATTAGCTCAATAAATCTGAATTTTGAGAGTCTTTTGGTGTGTAGGTCATAGGAAATAGCCTAAACTCTACCCCAAGAGCAGTGGCTGTTCAACCAAGATTTGGGTTTCAGGTCAGTCTGAGTCCCTTAAAGACTCTCTTAGTATATAAAGATTTTTGATCCTAGCAGAGGATTTTCAGCTTGTAAGGACACCAGATACCAATTTTTACTTTGATCACAAGAAGTCATTGATGGAAATTAAACCTATAGTCTTTTATCCAGCTTGAGTGGAACTTTTCTAAACCAAACTCCTATTTAACCATACTTAGAACCCTTGCTTTTATGAGAAATAGTGTAAAATTTTAACTGTCTGATTCTTTCATTCCAAGATATGTTGACATCCCTCTGCCCCCAAGGTATAAAGCAAACCCCCAGCATCCTATAGAGTAATTCCAGCATTGCACACAAATAAATAGTGAAAAAACTAAAGAACAGACTTTTAAAGCCTCAAATGGAAAGTTAAAAGATTGGAAAAAAGAATAAGCTCTTTCTTAATTCTCCCTGCTCTTAAACTGAACAATGGTTAGGAAAATCACCTTTAAAAAAGATGGTGTAGATTACTCCTGCATTAACCAATGTGTGCCCTTCCCTTCCTCAGAGACAGTTCAGGGTATTCCAGCCTGATCAGGTCTGTCTCTCCAAGAATTAGAGATGTTCTTGCCATTATCTTCAGCGACTTAGTCCCTAAAAAAAGTCAATAAATTGAATGTTAATGTAAAGGGTAGTCACAGTTCCAAGTAAAATAAACCAATACCACTAAAGTACAGAAGAGTTGATATTGTTGCTGAAGACTTGGTTTTGAAGAATGTTGTTTCAATTTATTATGCTACTACAAATTACTGTTCATGAATATTAGACTGATCACTGAGCAGTAAAGTTTTATCACTAAATATTGACACAAAATTGTAACAGCAGCATACTATTCTCTTTTCTTTTTCTTTAAATTAAAATCAGTCACTTCTTTGGGGACTGGAAAGGAAATTATACTAATTTCTAAATTGGTAGGAATTCTCTTGAATGGAGAATAATAGCAAAGAATAGTTTGTCAGACATAAAAAGAACATCAGCAGGTTGCTAGGGGCGTTGCAAAAGCATAGAATATTTGCCAATTTTGCAATTTCAGGATGAACAATGAAAGAGAATATTTAAAGTCAAATTTTCAATTTCCAGACAATGCTTTTGGATTTGCAATGTTTTAATAGTATGCCTAGCTATGTTCCTGCTTGGTCCATAGTAATTTCCAGTTCTTCATTTCCCTCTGTGAAATCACCCTGAAAAGTATTTCCATTGAAAGACACAAATCGGGCTAAAAAAATTCCACTGAAGAATTAGCACAGTTAAAACTTCATACTGCCTCAAGCTCAGCAGTCAGATTTGCATACCCTTCTTTATAAAGTAAAAAAAAGGCTATTAACCTCCACCCACATCCAGAGTAATGAACAGTTTTAGCATAAATTTTAATTATAGAAAATCCCATTTCTTTTGAATCTTTGTGTTGCAGTAATTTTAGCAATGATGTTTTAAAATGTTTATTTCTTCACATACAGGTTTCCTGCCAATATTTCTTATAAATGGAGACATTTTATATACTAGAAATGATGGATATAAACTATATAGTTTTACAACTGTTCTCAACAATGTGTCAGGGGAAAAATGCAAGCATGACAGAAAATGCAAACTTCAAAAAGTAAGAATGTTCAGACGTAATAAATATGATTCAGTACATAAGGATAAAAATATTTCATTTTAGAATAAATTGACCTTTCATATTAAGATTGTCCTTATTTCAAAATTGCCATTAAAATACTCTAAGAATTGGCTATTGCTTTCAGTATATTCATCACTGCTTAAAGTCAGGACTTCTAGACACAACCAGCATTAATTATGTAGGAAAGAAATGCTGTAGGAGATTCAAAGGGCTGTAACTTCTTCCACAAGGAGGGAGCTGTGAGGTCACTTGCAGCCTGGGTATACAGAATATTTTTACATTTGTGTATGCTCAGAGAATAGGACATGTCACACAGGGACATCAAGAGCTGCCAAACACAGTGAAGACTAAGACATTGCAGTGAGCACTCGGGTCTGGAATTTGGCCTTTTCCTCCTTGAATGCATCTTTTAAGATGTATGCAGTCATATTTGACAGAATAGTGCCCAGCAACGACCTTGTTCCTTAGATTCAGCCATTCTCAAAAATTCATGGTGTGACCAAGGAGGTGTGAACTTAAATAGGGTGATACATAAAGTAAAAATTATCCCTCATAGCACAGATAAACAGATTGTGCTGCTTTCATCAGATCAGAGACAAAACTACACAGGTGTCTGTTCTTAAAGGCAGCATAGCATTGCATTGGAGGCCTCTTATTCACCTGTACCGAGGTGAAGCTCAGTAACACTTTGATAAGCTAGAGGAAGAAAGATTGAGTGATGTCCTTGGAAAATGACAGCTCCTGGGAAGTTTAAACCAACTAATAGAACAGTCAAGGGCATAATTTTAACAGTCTCTTTGTCAATTCTTACTGAAAAAGCAAAGTAAAATCTTAGCCATAAGTTTCAGCTTGATGGAGAGGAGGAAAAGATACTCTGTGGGTACAGAAAAGGGAAAAAGTGTTGATTTAACAAACAAATACTGGAACATCTTCCCCTGTCTTTCAGCATATATTATATCCTGTGCATCTACATATTCTGTTCTCAGTGGGGTTGTTACTGGCTGAATCACAAGGTAAAAATCAGAGGGTTATTATGCTTTTGGTTTCTCATTTTTATGATTCTTCTGCTGTATCCAAACATTTCAGCCATTCTTGTTTTTGTGGATAAAGATTTCAAGAGTGATAGTAACTCACAGTGGGATGGATTTTTTTCTCCTTCACTGAAAATTAAAAAAAACACAGTGTGATCCCAGCATTGTCTTCTTCATTGCTCTGGGAGACAGCCAAATGTTACCTACAGATACTATTCATGAGATTCATATATCATGTTCAAAAGGGGAAAAAAATCTCTATGTTCCCAGTAATACATTGTAAAATACCAGGATAAACAACAGCTTAAAAGACCTATTAAATCATTTGTACCACCAGGAGAGAGCAAAGCACCATTACCCGTCCTTTGTCACATAAAGCTTTTCTGTCTGTTCTCTTTGGCAGATGGTTACTGTGGGGAGCAAACTAGGGAAAATGCTGGCCCAGGTTCCCCAGAAGCAGTTTTATAATTGTATCTCTGCCAGAAATGTTATATTCCTTTTAGATGCAAATTTCTCATAGATGAAGGGTATAGGCTACATCCAAATAAGAGCAGAGCATTTCTGGGTCTTGCAGGCACTGGAATCTAAAACAAAAGACTTTTTCACTGACCAGAAAACTCCTCTTTTATTTTATCTCAGTTTCCTGCAGCTGTTACTTATGTTACTTATGCCCACCCTCATGGCTAGGAACGAGGCATTTCATTAGGTGAGCCAATGAGTTAAAGCAGCGCTGCATTCTCTCTTTTTAGGAAGAAATCCTGCTCCTTAAATGTAAGAGGCAATAGGCATACAGTAAGTTATTGCCACAGCTGCTGATGTTCATTGCCTTCTGTAGCCTGAAGGGATTCAGGGCCTTATATAAGGCATATGTACACCCCAAAACACAATCTGGTTAGGATGCACCAAGCCCATGCCCTGAGCCTCTCCTGTTTTTAACATCACAGAAGTAGTAGCATTTTGGGCAACAAGCAATGCATGGAGAGGCTCCATTTGAAGCCAAGATTCTCAGGCTTAGCTGTCCCCGTCAGGCTTAGCATGTCTGTTAGCGTGTCCACGTCAGGCTTAGCATGTCTGTAAACATCAGATGCTGCTGCCAGTGGAGTTGGAGAGGACTTGAGCTGGCCTGTCTCTGGGTGGTTACCTTAGGGTGAACTTCACTCTTGTAGGCTTCCTGAGCTTTTGGGAGCAGATCTGACTGCATGGGAGCTTTGGCACCTTGGGCCCCAGGAAAAAAACAGACCACAGGAATCTCAAGGTTACGTCATTTGCCTGGGAAGATGGAGCTCCCACCCATTTGGCTTTTCTGGTTTTGTAGCAAGCCCTGCTCAATACGAGAAACAGGACTCCCTGCACTTAGAACAGATGCTCTTAAATGAAAGAAGCCAGCCTCCTTTTTTATATCTTTTTTCATGCCAGTTTTCTCCACTGTTGTGTCTCATCACTTTCTAGGTGGTTATTAGCTGATATGACCAGGGCTCTCCTTACAGAGTTCTTTTATTCTGCATTTCTTCCCTGGAACAGATTTATAAGCAATCAAATGTCTCCTGTCTGGTAAAAGTAAAATGCTTTTCACTGTAAATGAAAGTTACAGACAATCATGGTTCCCAAATCAATTCATTTCAGTACTGGAACAGCCTCTGAGAACAGCCTCTGTCTCCTGCAGACAGAACTGTAACTTCATAGTGGTAACTCCACTGTGAAAATAGAGTTTACCAGAGTGAAATTGTTGAATTCAGTCTTTGTTTCAGACCACAAGGATCCTATTTCATGCATTAAGTGCCAAGGACCTCAATTATTTATTACTTTATAGTTGAAACTGGAAAATTTCCCAGATTACTTATCTATTTTCAAATACTTGAAAAAATGAGGAAAGCACGGAAAATTTATTAGAATGAGTAAATAACCAGTGAATGGAGAGCCCTTTCTCAAAAAATTTGTGGTCAATATCCTAGATGACTCTGAGTGCTTGGTTGCTTCATTTAGTATTTAATATCCTTGTTTCAGCTACAAATACTGCAAAGATACTTCTCTGTTTTCTATTGTGTAGCTCACTGCTGTAACTGTTAGACTGGGAAAATTGAGGCAACAGAAAACCAGAGAGACTTGGTAAAAAGAAGATACTATTGTTAATTTACACATTTACTAGCTTTATATGAATGAATAAAAATTCAGTCCATATTATAGTTTAATCTTATCTACCCTTGCAAAATGGAATGGGTTTGCAGTCATTATCTCTTTTTCCATCACGATAATTGTACTTTATTTTTATTTTGCCGAGAGAGTTGATAAAAAAGAAAAGCTTCTCTGCAGAAACAGTGATACTAATGTCCATTAAGGAAATTATGTTTAAAAACACTTCTCTTTCATTCAAATTTCAAAAAGGAGAAGTTTAACTAAGCTAACACAAAATTATGAAAAACATAGATCCTGTTGTGGGAATGTCAGCTTATTTTGATAATAACTGATCATAATCAGTTCATGATTCAAAAGAATTTATTTTAATCCATAATGTGTGCCTACAAAACCCTGGCTGTGAGAGCAGTGCTGACTCATTGCACAGAGCTCACAGCTAACCTGGGCAGACACATCAGCATTCTGAGGGGCAAAAGTGTGAAATTTTGCAGAATCTGGGGTTGTTTCCAACCACCACCAATTCTTATTATCGGCAGGCTTTTTCTTTGCCTTTCATCCACAAGGCTTTTACTGTCTGGAAACCCACAACTGCTTGTTTCAGGATTTTCTGCATCTAACTACTCCTTTCCTCTGCTCTAAATGATTATAAAGTAATGGTCTTTCAGACTTCATCCAGAGACCCACATGGAAGCTCCTATTGAGCTTAAGTATGCAATATCCCTAAAGACCAAAGAACTTCCTTCTTTTACAGACAGACGCTGCATCTTAGGTGATGCAAATAGATTAAATTTCTTAAGCCTCTCTTTCACAATTCTTTCAGGTGTTACAAAATTTTGCTTCAATTGTAAGTACCTGTATATAGCAGTCTGATGAGACTTTTTATATCAAGACAAAATAAATGAAAGATAATGATTCAATAAATGACCATCATGGTTTTTGGAAATATAAAAATCAATAGCGAAATCTGACTGATAGCTTCACCATCATGAATTGATTAGCTTCTTTCAGTGACCATAAGTGGCAGAATTATCAATGGTAATGGTAATTACCAATGGTTTTCTTTATAATAGAGGAAGATTAGACAAAAATTTACTAATTTGGATGAATTCAAAGAAATACCTTTTTCCTCTGTTCACTGAAAATTACACTAGGGTCTTGGTGATCACAAATAGCTAACACAAAAAGATGTATAACACCTGTCACCTGCCTTTGAAGAACCAAGTCCCTGGAAGATTTGGTTCCCAAAAATGTGTGAGGACATTTGTGCCTGATTGAATGAGTGTAGTGTTGCTTATTATTCAAAGTTTATTTCCCTTTCCCATAGACAGAACATAATAACTAGACAGCCAACAAGGATTTGTGAAGTTATTAGCAATATCATGAAGTCTTCCTGACCTATAAATGAGGAAGCAATTCTGTTTTCACTCACTTACTAAGAGTATGAAGTATTGTCGACACCTGCAAAGATGGTCAAGCCTATACACATACCCCTTTCTGATATTTCTTTGGACTCCCTCTCACCCTAGTATTTTATTTCCCTGCCAGCCCCATGACTTCTTTCTTTTAATTAAATTTACCTTCTTCCTAAATTATACCATTATCTTTTATCTCATGGGTTGATCCAAAGTCTCTTTTCTGTCTTGATTCTAGAAAGACAAATTCCTTTACATCAGGTTTTATTGTCTTGTTATGTGACATAGTGCTTTGTTGAGAGGAAAACCTCCGGAACTCATGGACAGTTGATAAGGATAAGATAGAGCTCATCCAGCTGAGAGCTGCTGGCATTTATGCAGACAGGTCTGCACCCCTGACCTTTAGACACCACCCAGAAACTGATCTTTTGTGGTTCCACCATGAGCTGGTTCACCAACAAATTGGAAAAAAAAATGTAACAAAGACACTGAATATTTTTCTGAGCTTTAGCACTGTTTAGCCAGTTTAAATTGGCTCATTATAAGGCTGTACAAGAGCCAAGAAAAAGGAGCTGGTGGGAGTCTGCTGCCAGGGACAGGCTGGGGGTGGGAGCACTTTGCCATCAGATGGGCTCAGCCAACTTTGCACTCAGAACAAGATGCCCAATCCCTTCATCCTTAGAATAACAAGACCTCATCTTTCAATAAAGAATGTATAAACAGGGAGTTTACAACAGATTCAATAAGTAAACTATTTCACTGGACTATTGCATTAAGCTATTTCACAATGCTCAGTTTTTATTTGAAATCATAATGTTTATTTACGTCTTATATATGATGCCTGTAAGATAACTTTCATTGTAATTTCTATATAAATTGCTAGACTTTATGAGAAAAATCTGTTCCTTCTAGAGATATGCAGAAGTTTCCTGGATCAGATTCATAATCCTCATTTATTAATCAAAAGCATGAAAAATGCCATCCCCTTTCAAATATAAATTATGTCTTGTCATCATTGCAAAATATCAAATTCTCAAAATGGAATAAGCATGTCAAGCACAAAATTAAGTTTTGATTTACACATTTCCCAGGGAACATCAGTCTTTATTAATGAAAACTAATATGGCTAAATCTTCCTTACTTTTCTTATATATGTAGCCTTATTACAGATTTGCTCTGACATTCCTGAAAATATTTGTCATTATTTCCAAAGACCCTGAATCAGTCTCAAAATTATTATTTTTTATTTTCTTCAGAGACAATCTGCTTCAAGATCTTTTGCATTGAGCAAGTTATTGGGACTTTTAGTTGCACGGAATAACATACATATATTTTACAAGGTTTCATCACATGATATTTATCCCTAAACCAAAACAATCCTTAGGAACAGGCCAGAGAATATCACAAAGCACTTGTCAGTAAAAAGTATTCATATTTTTTTGCAACTTGCTTTAGTATGAAAGATGCTGTGTGAGAAAGAGGAGCATTTCCTGTGACATGACACTAAGCTGGGAGCATGTGGTGATCTCTTGGAAGGAAGGAGGGCTCTGCAGAGAGACCTGGAACGGTTGGATGGATGAACAGAGTCTAACAACAGGAAGTTTAATAAGTCCAAGTGCCAAGTCCTGCATTTTGGCCACAATAACCCCCTGCAGCATTATAGGCTGGGGATGGTGTGGCTGGACAGTGCCCAGGCAGAAAGGGACCTGGGGGTGCTGGTTGACAGCCGGCTGAACGTGAGCCAGCAATGTGCCCTGGTGGCCAAGGAGGCCAAGGGTGTCCTGGCCTCAGGACTTCCTTGATCAGGAATGGTGTGGCCAGCAGGAGCAGGGAGGTCAAACTTCCCCTGATCTCAGCACTGGTGAGGCCACACCTTGAGTGCTGTGTCCAGTTCTGGGCCCTCAGTTTGGGAAGGAGGTTGAGATGCTTGATCGCGTCCAGAGGAGGCAACGAGGCTGGTGAGGGGCTGGGAACACAAGCCCTGTGAGGAACGGCTGAGGGAGCTGGGGGTGTTTAGCCTGAAGAAGAGGAGACTCAGAGGCGACCTTATCGCTCTCTACAACTTCCTGAAAGGTGGCTGCAGTCAGGTGGGGTTGCTCTTTTTCTCCAGGCGGCAGCTGACAGAACAAGAGGTCACAGTCTCAAGCTGCACCAAGGGAAATGCAGGTTAGATATTAGTAAAAAGTTTTACATGGAAAGAGTGATAAAGTTCTGGAATGGCCTCCCAGGGGAGGTGATGGAGTCACCATCCCTGGGTGTGTTTAAAAAAAGATTGGATGCAGCACGCAGTGCCATGGTTTAGTTGAGGTGTTAAGGCATGGGTTGGACTTGATGATCTTGAAGGTCTCTTCCAACATTGTGATTCTGTGATTCTGTGATATTTCCATTGTTTCTCCTCCTAGGCTGGTCAGGGACTGAAAGAGGCATCTTTACAATCATAACCTTTTCAAACAGCAACTTGAGACTTTAGGCTTATTCTCACTACAGATATTGATATTAAAATTACTCTTGATTTCCACATAAGTCAAAGAAGAATTTGCCTCACTGATTTTAGAAAATTTGTTCCTGGCTTCTGCTTTTGTGACTTAAAAGGCAAACCAATGCAATCAATTTTATTGACTTTTTCTCTTCTTGCTTCATACGATCCATAATTTTTTCTTTCTTCTTGTCTACAGAAGTATGGAAAGCTGTTATAAGACAGCAAATGTTTCCAGGGAAGTCTGAGGCAGAGAAGAAAACAACAGACATCAAAAAATATACAATTTCAGTATGATCATTTAACACTGTTACTCCAAACTTCACTGCACTTCCAGACACTTTTGCAGCTGTGCTGACTGACATTATTTCAACACACTTACAAAATGTTTATTACACCTCCAGCTGTTCTGTGATAGTGTAAGTGGGAAGACAGTGATAAAATTGTATGCAGCTTGTTCTACATTAAATATTAATTATTTTTTTTTCAAATATTATTCTTTTAAGATCTAATCTTACCAAGGGAGAAATATGCTGTTCCCAAGGGAGCTACTCTTTGCAGAATGCAGCTAGTGAAACCCTTTTCTTTAAGTCATACAGTGGATGTGCTTTTGCATTTTCTGCATACGGTGACAGTGACAAGATTTGGTAATAATTTGTCCTAAAACACTAGTCAGACACTTCTACCTTTTGCTGAATTGTTATACCCTGAAAGAAGTACTGGCAGGTACACAGGTTGTAGGCCCAAATCTAAAGGTCACAGATGTCAGCCATATACTTAAGATTTTCATCCTCAATTGCAAATCATTGCATAGCTGCCATTTGTGCCTTTGAAAATATGTCCTTAAGTGTTTTGCTGAATCAGAGCCTACACGTGGTCTAGCTCACATCATATGGTACAGGGTGAAGTCGATAGATAAAGGCTTCACATGATTAAGAAAACAACTCTTTCCTGATGGACAGCTCTTTTTCTTTGCTGTCTGTATCTTCAGTGAAGACAAAATCTTGCTCGGTCCCAAGAGATAACAGAGATCAAAAATGAAATAAAGAAAACTTTGCAGGACAGCACCTGTGATCACATTGCTAGCAAGGAATCTCAGGGAACAGAGATAGTTTACCAGAATCAAACAACTCTTAGTGTTTTCCCTGTCTTGTTGGGGAAAATAAAAACAGAGTTCGTATTAGTTAACTGTCAGTGACAGATCTTGGTCAATTACAAAACTGATGAGATGCAGAACTTCACTGCAATGAGAAGAGCTGAGGTTATGACATTCCTACAGCCCATTACTTCTACCTGTCGTATCAGGTGCTGCAAGCTGGTGGGTCAAGAAGCCCTGGGCACTTTACAAGTTCAGATATTAAATGGATGTGAATAATTTATTCACAGATAAATGTTGATAGCATTATTTCTATTAAGGAAATACATTTGGTGGAGAAAGAACATGATTGTAGCAATGAACAGAAATGTTCCCAGAATTTGAAGGCAGCCTTTTAGATGCACTTTCACAGTGCTGAGTCCCTCTTCACTGATGCCTATTAGCACTTTCTCATCCATTGGTGCTTTCTTATCCATTTCTTATCCATTGGTGCTAATGTTCTTTTCCTGATCACACAATGACAATCTCATCTCATGTCATTCTCTTTCTCCACATTCTACTTTGAGATCTTTTTGGCAGTTTAGACCCCTTTCAGATATCCAGCCCATCAAATAGTCACAAATGGCTTGTCTCTGTCTTGTATTATCATACACAATACTTGAAATTATCATTCCCATACTTGAAATTTTCATATTCTACTTATCTTTTGGTTTAATCTGTAAGATAAGTTCATAGAATCAGGACAAACTGTAGTTTTCTGTTCTGAATTGCAGATCAGAAGTTGAATGTGAGTTGGGTTGTTTTTCCCTTTTTTTCCCAGTATAAAAAAAAAAAATCATATTCAGTGTCATAGGCTTTGCCATGTCTTGTCTAAATAATTATGAGCTTCAAGTTTGGTAACTCAGCTACAGTTTGTGGCATTTCTATAATTTGGGTTTAGCAGGTGATTTATTTCTTGCAGTTGGTACATAACTCTTACATCATTTATTCAAATTTACCTGATCTTATTAAGATATTGTCCTGGTTTCAGCTGGAATAGAGCTGAATTTCTTCTCAGTAACTCTTACAGTACTGGATTCAGAATGAGAATAGTGTTGATAATATGCTGATGTTTTGGATTTTGCTAAGTTGTGTTTATTTTAAGTCAAGGATCTTTTTCCTGGTCTTGTGAGGTCTGCAAGTGAGGAGGGGCTCCAAAGAAAACTGGGAGGGAGGATGGCCATGACAAGTGTCCTGAACTGGCCAAAAGGATATTCCACACCATAGAGTATGTCCAGTATATAAATTGCTCAGTATAAAAATTGGGGAATGTTATTTGAAAAGGGGGCTGAGCTGGACTGAGCAAGGAGAGTCTGGCATTGGTCAGTCACTTGTTGAGGCTTTTTTCCATTATATTATTACTACTAATAGTAATTTTTATTACTATTCTTATCATTAACCATTTTTACTCTATTTTACTTTGTTTTCTATTTTTAAACTGTTCTTTTATCAACCTACAAGTTTTAATTTGATTTTCTGTTCCATTCCACCAGAGTGGTAGGGAGAGAGGGGTGTTGATGGAGCAGCTGCCTGAAGCTTCATTTCCATCTGGGCTTAAACCAGGACAGATACCAAAAAAGTTTCTGAGTGGGCCTGTATAGCAAGTGTTCAAAGCAGTAAAACACTAGCCATGACTTCTCCTCTTGTTACATTACTGGAAACCATTATAATTCAAAATATTATCCTATCAGTGGTCAGCTTTGTGAACATTCCCAGTAGAAGCGTAAAACACCATCTATTATATTTTTTATTGTTGTTATACAAGCAAAAAGTGGTGTTTAGTATAAATTACATTTACATTATGAAGTAAATGCATTATTTTTAAAATAATCATATTAATGCTGAATGGGACATACGCCAGATGGGAAAAGGGATAGAACTATCTTGTACTTATTAATAATAGTTGTTTCAAGGCAGACAGCTCAAGATTAGATTTTTCTAGTATTCTTTTTCACGGTATTCTACAACCTTATTTACACACATATCATAAATCAAACACAGAGAAACATGTTTATTCATATGTTGTCTTTCTTTTAATGCATCTATATCCTTTATGTTGCCCTGCTGTTTCACTCTCAGGTGTCCCAAGCATCACTGGATATGACTTTTTACAGGTTTACTCCACCTCAGTTTGAGCAACTCAGCCATTGCAAAGGCCAAGCCAGAACAGAACTAGCAAATTTTGTGATTTGTCCTCGCACACTTTCTTTGGAAATGGGTATTAGCTTCAGCTATTTGAGAAAGATAGCAGTCAAAAGATGAATGTCAAACGTTCTGGGATTTAAATTTCCTTTTGAAATGTCTGCATCTTACAGTTTTACAATGCAGAACTCTCTTTTGCCTCTAGCCAATATATATCTTAAACACTAGAGGTAATGGAACTCTTCACTGTGTTTCTGCACCTGGCATATTCTCGTGCAATTTTCCAGGCAGACAACCTATGGAAACACCTGCCCACACATTACACCCATGCCAGCCCTGCCTTTGGCAGATACTTCCCCATTCATACAGCCGAACCAGCTGCTACCAGAGTCCAGGTGCACCAAATCCTCATTCCAGTGAGTGAAAATCAAGGTAAACATCCCTGTTTTGTAAATCTTGCTGGGAATTACACACAGGGATAACACTAGTATCAAGTTCTTCTCCACTGTTAACTCAGACATACCTAAGGACACACCAAAGAAATTCAAATTGCAAATAAACAGGAAATTTCTAGGTAAAGAATTAAGCATCTTCTAGATAATGCACTATTGTACTATGGTGTACATTTTCTGCATTTTGGGTTTAGGCATACAACATTTGTCTTCTTTTTGTACAGCAAAGTCAGTTGAAAATCTACTTCGTTTATCCTTTTAAAGCCTTAATACAGAATATTTTCTGTTTACAATGAAACCAGTACCTGGAGAATCAAAATATTCTCTCTCTGTACAGCATTAAAGAAGGACAGAAAAGTCAATATCTTACCTTCTATTTTCTTTTCAGTCTGGAGCTATAGCCTTGTGATATGAACATCCCGTGTGGAGGAAAATCTATACTTTTATCTGAATCTCAGATATCCTATTTCTAGTGCAAGGTGATAAGCTACTATGAAGTGTTCAGACAGGGTTCTATGCTATCACTTCCTATTGTTTATCTCTAATGCTGTTGAAAAAAATGCTTCAAAGTTTATAGTGTTTTCATTATTGTACAGTATCCTCACCTGGTCTGCAGAGACATTGGCTTTTTCAGGAAAACACCTGCACAATTTAGTCTTAATTTCATACAAACAGGGGATATAAGCCATAAAGATTGAGTAGCCAACAGCTGAACAGCATTTTGCACAATTATGCCCATGCCTTCACTTCAAAGTCTTTGTAATTATGTCTTTTCAAACTCAAGAAAGATGTGGAAAAGGTAATAGGGAACTCTCACTGTAGTTACGCATTTTATAAGAATCAAGGACATAAAAAGAAAGATCAGGTAATTTCCCCAAAATTATTGTCTCATCAATGTCTAAAATATGAAAACTTACAGTAAAGTGATGAAAATTATGCACATAAGAAGGTAATGGCATGTAACAAGGAAAAAACCACTCTTTCACAACCATAGCTATAAAAGCATCTTGCAGCAAAATTGCTATTTTATAGGTATGGTATTATTCAATAAGAGTAAGAAAAATAATTGAAATGTCTATCAGCATATAACTGCATTGAAAACCACAGTATAAAAAGCCAAGAATCTCTTTGGCTGTCTTTGTCAGTGACTTGAATGTGAGTGCCAGGAGGGGATTCAGTGTCAGATAGCAGCACTGTAATCACGGTATCTTTGTGTGGGTATTTCCACACAAAGTGAACATTCAAGCCCCACCTGCTAACAGATTTCTAGCCAAAGGATTTAGAGTGATCCAACTAAGGTTGATCAGCAGACACTAGCATTTAATCAGCTGAATTGTTGCCTCAGCTGTATCTGACAGAGAACTACATTTCATTGCCTAAACATAACAATCTCATAGTGGGTTTGATGCATTTCAACATTCCCCTGGTTTCTGCTTATCCCTCCAAAGGACACAGGGTCTTTCACATCCCATGCAGAAGGCTCAGCTACTAGAGAGTTTCAAATGGCATGACGTGCACATATTTAGAGAACTGCATTTGTTTATCCTACATTTACAAATTGAAATAGGAATTCTTTTATTCAGCTTAATGTTTGTGCTTCAGTTTGTACAGACAGGTCTTTCTCCAGTAAACATGAGGGACTTTGGCAGTTAGGTTTTTCCCTTGGGTCCCAAATATTTAGTCATAAGTATCTTCACTGCAATAAAAGAACAAATTATAAAGTCACAGAATTATGACCACTAGATTTTATAGTTATAAGCTTTATTTGAATGCAGTGATCATTCAAATAAGAGTAATTTATTTTATACTACTTCTTGCTATTGCAAGTTTGTGACTGCATACCAGATATAACACCAGTAGAGACATTCATTAAAGAAAAGCACAAAAGAATCAAAAATAATGAATCATACAGCAGAACTACACCATGACTCCTCTGTGGGTGTATGGGCATTATATTAATTGTATGCATTCACTTCCTTTAATTTGTTTTATTCATTTGTTTTGTTCAGAGAAAAATGGTAAAATACATCGAATCAGTGCTGACATCTGACCATTAAGGGGTCTGCACCAGTAATAAAGGATAAATTCTCATCTCAGTTAATTCGCTGAATATATAGCAGAAATAATGGGTTGAACTTGATTTTAGAGTTCAGCATTAGTAACAGGTGTATTCAGTTCAAAACTTGATTGCCCCTAACCTGAGGATGCAGCCAAGGCCACTCTAGGACTCTGACTCACTTTGATGGTACAGTTCCTGCTTGCAGTACAAGCCAAAAAAATTCAGATGGAATTTTTGATGGAGGAATAATGGTACTGTAACTTATTTACCTTGTGGCAGCTCTGATTCCGTGGACTGGTCACACTGATAATTAAGATACTTCTTCATTTTCCTTTAATTCCTTATGTGAGCTGCTCTTCCTTGGTGTGTCACACACTGGGACCAGCTCAGTGGCCAGCCACATAGTGTGCCTTGGACCTTCTTAGAAGTCAGTCTACTGGTCTCCAGCCCTTCTGACCTGTTTGCAAGGAAGGAATAAAAGTCAGGGGAAAAGAACTGTGGGACAGCTGTTAGCTAGCACTTGCACAATGTGATATATTTTGAGCATCCTAAACATACCTGAAAGGTAAATAGAGACACAATAATTCCTGCATATTTTGTCTGTTTGAATAATTACCTATAATAGTATTTTTATTGTTGAGTTGCTAGATTTAATTAGGTACCTATTATATTTCTTTAGCTATTCACACATCAGTGCGGCTTTAAAAACCTTAAGGCTTTTTCTCAGATCCTCTTTACATTGTAATGAATAGAAATATTGTAGTATAATCACATCTCTGTTATCAGTTGCAATATTAACCTTGGCCACTTAAAAAATGTTTTCATATTTCTGATATCATGATGCCATATTCTACCAAGGCAAACAAATGAAACTTCAATTATGAAAGCTCTGACAAAGCTATAACAAACATGTCATAATATGGAAATTACTCTTCTCTAAAAATAGTCAGGAACTCCATTCCTTTTTCAAGAGCCTGACAAACTCTTTCATAAGAAAAAAGTCCATACAATGACTCTCTTCTTTATTACATTTCCATATTATCACTGAATATCTTTCATGATTTCTTAACATTATTACAACAGATATGACTGATTGTATGGCAAAGTGACATTCAGAAAGTGATTTGTTTGTTTCTGGGATGTTTTAAGGAAATTAAAGTGTTGAAAAAATTAAAATGAGCTAACAGAAGGAAAAAGCTGTTTTAAAGGCTCCAAGAGCACTCGAATTTAATTGCTCTGACTAGTTGTGTACTCAGTAACCAATACTGAGTTGGAATTTTCTATTTTGATACTTAGACATTTCTGAAACACAATGGTTAATAATATATATGCATATACTTCTCTTTTTTAAAACTAAATAATAGGGTTTTTAAAAATATTTTTGCTACTCTGGAATATCAGTGCCAGAGATGTCCTCTTGATGTTCTCTCTAATCCTGATTTTAATTTTTTTTGCCCTATTTCATGTTGTCTGTCATTTCTCCATTACACAGTGCCAGTTACACAGTAACATTTTTTCATGCCAATATATTTTTCAGATGCAAATAGGCAGATTACAGATTAGGTGCAGAAAGGATGCCTTTTGTGAAATGCACCTACTGTCTTTTCATCAGAGCTTTTCAGTCTTTTTCAAAGTCTTTCAATTAATCCAAGAGTGACAATTCCTGAGCATCATACTAACTTTCTGTTCTTCTGCATTTCTATTTTTCATTTTTATTTCGCTTCAATTGAAATATGAGCAGTTGTTTTTTTTTGTTTTTTTTGTTTTTTTTTTTTTTAATTCAGTACATAGGCTTCACTTCTTGGTTTTCTCAAATTATGCTAACTGTTTTGCAAGGAAAAGAGGCAAAGATGTTGATTCTTCCTTAGTTTTCCATGCCTGTGTATTTGCCAGAAATTCCACACCAGATTTTTTCGTATTTCTCTCTGTACAAGAATTGTGAAAAGCACATGCAGCATTTTTTTTCCCATCTAAAAATGTGTAACATCTATGGGGCAACTCTACCAAACTGTAGAGATAAAAAATAGAATGAGAGGATACCTTGTTTTCTGTTTCTTTTACTTCAGTGTAGCAGATAAAATAAGAAGGAGGCAATGATTTATGACCTCATACTGTAGCACTGCTCCTCTCTGCTGCATATTGACTATATTTAAAGTCTATTTCGTGGTAGGGATGGAAATCATCTGTTTGAAAAAAAAAAAAAAAAGTGGCTAGATTATTCACTCATGTCCATTTGTCTTGCGTCTTTTCCCATGTTCTTGTCCTGTGGCGATCACCATGTTATCTTGGTATAGATTAAGCCTGGAAATCACATAGGTGTCCCTTGCTCTTCAGTCAGAACTCTAGAGAAGAGTTAGATGATGTGCTTGATCATCTTTTCTCTGGAAGAAAATTGTTACAATAGGTACATTGGTATTTTAGAAAGATGGGAGTGTGCACTTAGAGTGGACTACGATCATGTTTGACATCTGTTAGTTCTCAGGTGAGGTCATTAGCCTGTGAACAGGTTATGTGATTTGTTTGTGAACAGGTTATCTGCGGGCAGGAACATTGCATTCTCCAGGACTTATGTTGTGTCTTTTGCTTCATACAAACAATTGATGGAATTAGGGAATATTTCCTTCCTTATTTTGTCATATATCTTTCATCTTAGGACACAGAAAGTAATGCTTTCAGGTCTATTAATAACATCACAAATCTTGCTCACATGCACATTAAAAAAATTCTCATGGTCTTATGTGGCAATATTCTGAAGTCTTCAAAAGAATTTCCATTACTCTTAAATTTAGTAGGTGAAGCCTAAATGACGAAAATTGTTCTTTTATGTCTACTTGGCACAAGAGAAGGAGAACCAGTAATTAAGGAAAGTTAAATGATAGTGATGTAAATATAAATAAAGTGTTATCATAGGAATGAGAAGAATACTTCAGGGTAAGGAAAGAAGAAACAGAGAGAAAGTGGAAGAAGAAAACATGAGGTAAGGTAGTGTAGGTGATTCAAGAGAAAAGGTCAAGGGATGGAGGAATAATTTGAGATGGAAGGTCTGAAAAGACAAAGAATGTTGAGACAAATCTGCAAGTAGTGGAGAAGGTGTCTCTGTTGTTGAACATACAATCAAATTTGCAGGGAAAGCTTCATATCAATACAATGTAGTCAAAAGCAATGCTTCAAAACAAAGTTCATAGGAACGTCCTCAGTGACTATACTTGGCCAGCAAACATAAACCATCATTTTATTACTAGAGGACCTGGGATAGGAATAGTTAGACTCAAGACTACATCTGAAAAATATATTCCGTAGAAAGCAAACAGAAAAAGAGCACCTTACCATTCCTTTATTATGTCAGGATTTGAAACGTGAAATCAATTAGCTTGCTCATATTAATTTATATTTATTTATTATGGCAAAACCTCATTCAGCAAACATCTAGACAGGGATGTTGTCTTGGTCAGACAAAATCCCAGTGTTCTCACTCTTTTGAACTAAATCCACTAAATTCAAGGAGAAATAAAAAGAAAATGATAAGAGCGAAAACTATTTAAAACTAAAATTGGAAGACATATAGGAAAGAGAATATATCATTAGACAAGAACTCACATATTAAATACACATACTCTTTTATATAAGAATGGGTTTTTGACTGGTCACACAGTTGCAATTCTATATGGAAGAAAAGTGGAGAATAGCAAACTGGGCACATCTGTCTCTCAAGCTGGTAGATAGAAAGGCTGTCATGTCTGTGTAGATTCAGGAGTCCTCTAGGGTTAATTGCAAAGCATTTTCTTTTTGACAAATTATGGGTAGTAAAAACAGTTAAATATTGCTGTGATATATATATACAAGTTATGTATTGCTATTCTGTAAAAAAAAAAAAATAGTGTGATTAACTTTTCAAGCAGCTTCAAATCTCTCAAAAACTTATAACAGAGTTTCATGCTTTAAATCAGAAAATAAAGACTTTAAGAGTGACGGTCTATCTTCAACAAAACTGTTCAGCCTTTTCCCATTATCTGTTTCAATTCCCAGGTAGCCTTTTTTTAGAAGGGTGAATAGAATTTTCATATCAACTTTCATTGGTGACCCATGTAATTGCCTTAGTCTTAGGCTACATGAAAATCCATCTTTTGAGCTGTGTGATGACAGAAAGGCATCTTTGTTTCCCATTATTGCAAGCAACCTTTATTAGAAATCACTAGCAGCTATTCTGCTAGTGATTCTGATTTAATCAGCCAAAAAAAAAAAAAAAAGGAATGAGAAACACCAATTTTAAACTGCCTCTTTTTCAATAAAACAGTTTTATTATCAGCTCTGAAATGGATGTGTCTTCACTCGTATTAAAGTTTGATAAAATACAGTCTTATTGACCTGAACAAAGCTTTTGCTGTTTTTCCTGTTCATCATTTATAGTGATATCTGTGGAGAGCATTAAGGCCTTTTTATAGTTTTAAATGAAAGCTCTTCCTACAGATAACCTATCAGCACTCCAGCTATCTGCATGACTTGTCCATATAGTCACATCATTTTAATATATTCAAGACATTTGCATATTGATTTATTTGCTGTGAAAGACAAAATCTTTATTCATTTGCTCTTTACAGGTAGGAAAGCATCCCCAAAGAGGAGCATTCCTTGAGACCAGCAGCATTAATTCAATGAACCAGAGTCCTTGGAACTGGTATCCTGGAACACCATTGCCTATCAATTTTCTGAGGATTCTCTTGACACCAGGAGAGCTGTTATATTTAGATGCTTATCTGCTTTTGACTGCAGTGCAGTACTTGCGAAGATGTCTTTCATTTTGAGGTTTAACACATTAAATATCACCTGATCTGAAGATGTTTGAGGGTGTAGAGCCTCTGGCATAGAATAAATGTCTTGTCTAAAAATAGCATTACATTTCTGCATAGCCCTTCATTCTGTGTAGCTATACTTTGTACATAAATTAAGGCACAAAGAGAAACTAAAGGACTGTCTTCACACTGACAGAGGGAAGAAATCTCAAAGCTTAAAAAGAAGATCCTCTGACATTCCTACTCATAATCTCCCCAGTATGTCCAAATACTGCATTGAATAGCAGAAGCTACCCTTCAAAGGTTTCTAGATGGAAAACAGAAAAAATGAAAGCTGTAGTGTCATGCTGAATCACAGATATAACAGCACAGATTAAAGCTGCAATAACTCACTGAATATTCACTTTGATTATGTGAGGTTTAAATAAGGCCTTTAAACCAAGATTCCTCTTTGACTAAATCTTTATTGTACACCCACTTAATCTCTTAAATTACTATTTCCTAACATTTTAGGAAATAATAGATCACTAGAATAAAATTACTAGTCTACTAGATTAAAGAAGAAGAACCAAGTAACCATAACCACCATGGGCTGTGTTGAATAATACTGTGAGTTATTAGCATTAGATAACAACAGCCTGTTTGCCTATGTCATATGAATATCCCCCAAATGAGGAAATGTGTCACTTGAACATCTACCCACTGCAGTCCTTTTCAAATCACAAAAGCTTTCTCTTACTCATATCTGAAAATATCATCAACATATGTTTTTTAACACTAAAAGTTTGAGCTGGATCTTCACAAATAAAAAATATTACAAGTGGTCCACAGATACCAGTCCAGTTCTACAGCACGAAAAGTAAGGAGGCTTTTCCCTGCATAGCCACATAGAAATGCTTATCTTTATTTTATTTACAGCTAAATTTATAACTTCAAGTTGTGCTCATTCAGTAGTGGAAGAGGAGAAAATTTAGCATGACCATAATGCACTGAAGCTGTAGGATGAGCTTCTGACTGGCTTGTCAAAGTTGACTTGGAAAAAATCTGGGCCATCACAGCAATGCAGAAGCATAGGGTTAAGATTAAGATTTCTTCACAATATAGTCCTGATGTCTTACCATGACTATTATAGCAATGAGGATTTTCTTCCCTTCCAATCTATTCTCTGTTCTTTCCTTTGGTAGCACTGGAGTTATTGACAATGCTAATCATAACTTTTTCATTCCACATTAAGGACAGAGAGGAAAGCATTAAAAATATTTAGGAGTTTCATTCCTATGATTTCAGTGGTTTTTCTGTATTGAGGCCAGGCAGACTATGAGAGAGAAAATGAAAAAGGAAGAGAAGGGAAAGGGGAATATAAGGAAATCTCTCTACTACTGAAGAATTGGAAAGACAATTACTTCCTCCAGATGCTGTTTTTAAAGATGCTGCTTATAAAATATGGGACAAAATATTATTGCAAAAATCTTACATATAGAACAATCTTGAGATTCCAGCCTTTGAGGTATTTCTAATCAAATTCCTTGGTGAGTCATTAATTACTTGAAAATATAAAACTAGCAACACAGTCCTAAAATTATAGTTATACAGCAGAAATTCCCAGCCTGGTTGCAGATAATTTAATGAATTGCCATCATCCTATCGTACTTTCCTTTTCAGTATTACTATTTGTAGTAGTGGAAATCAAGGAATCAAGGGATCAAGGAATCAAGGGATCAAGGTGGAAATTACTTTTCCAAATCACCCTCTTCTTTTTTCCCAAATTTATGACATCTGTGTTCTTGGCTCATTCATAATGAAGACCATGAACATATCCCTCTCCAGCATGTATATTTTCTATTAATTTGTCATACCAGAATGTACACATCAAGGAATGTTTCTAACAGAATTATTTTCACTCTCTTTGGGGAAGGAGGCTTTTTTGTTGTTGTCTTTGTTGGCTTTTTTTCCCCTTGAAGTCAGCTCTAATTTCTTCCAGATGTTTATTATACTAGTGGAGAAAAGTAAAAAATCAGTAAAGGAAAATAAAACTAATTTATATTTTACCTGCTTTAACTGTTTTAAAACAATTTCAGCAACTTCTATGTACTTTGTGAGGTCTGTAAATTCCAGTTTAGCACTTTTATAATCACTAAAGCCACAGGCAATGTGTATACAAAATGTGATGGAATAATGAAGTGGAAAAATCTGATGGAATTGCACAAAAAATGTGCTGCTCTGCTGCTGCTTTTCTATAATTTCTATCCCCTTTTCCATCCTCCATCCTTTATCTCAAAGGGTAAACTGCATAGATTATTGGTGGTACCAATACTGAGAATGGGACGTGCCTTGGCTTGTCTGGCCCCTGCTGCTGAACCAAATGGTGGCAACTGCGGTGTTTCACCCCAGAGACACCTTTGGCTAGCTGGATGCTGCAGCTGGGCACATGGAGACAAGTTCAGGCATGCCAGAGCTCAGGTGCTGAGGGTCCACTCCTCTGGTTTCCCTCCACCGGAGAAGCCTTTAAGGCAACAGTGAAAGAAAGGAGTTGGTTCTGCTGGAGGGTTTTAATCCAGAGCTTTTATTCTGTACCACAGGCCTCTGAATGTAGCAACAGCTCCAAGCAGAACTTCCGAACTGTGTGGTTCCCCTCTATTTTACCTGGGGGAGAGGAGGAGGGCACGGGTAGGGAGCCCACCAACCAGGTACGGGAGATGAAGTCTCAGGGGACAAAGGACACCTGGATGGCCCAATGCCCTCCCGGGGGTTGAGGGCATCTTTTGAATCTGCCCAATCACTCGATGCCCTTTCTGGAATTCCAGGAGTGACATGTTGCATCCCGGGTTTGGGTTCAGATTAGGGGTTCTGATATGTGTTAGTTAGCCAGTTCTGTGTACCCCTGTGTACCCCCATGTTTCCCCCCGCGACGGTCCGCTCCAGGTCTCTTACCATTGGAGCATCCCCGTGCCAGTCCTGTAACCACCCCCCTGTTCACTCCTGAGAGTTCTGTGTCTGTCACCCCGTCCCCACAACCCCGTTTGTCCCGGAGCCCTGTGTCCGCCCCTGTCGTGTCCCTGTTGGTTACCCCGGTCCATGTCACGCCCCCGTTGTCTGTCTCCACTGGGCGAGGGGGGATTCTGCCCCTGTTGGCCCGGCCCCTATAAAATCCCGCGCACCCCCGTTCCCAGGGCCATTTTGTCCACGTGGCGCTAAGGAGCGAGTCGCGCTTCTCCGTCGCGGCTCCACGCGACAATGAAAGCTTTCCAGCCGACCGCGTGGACAGACTGGACATTCCTTCCCTCTTTGTCTCACCCCTGTGCCGGCAGCAGAGCGCGGCCAGGCCCACGCAGCAGCGCCTGGGACAAGCAGCAGCCCCAGTCCTGCCGAGAAGCAGCGCCATTCCAGGCTCTCCAGAGCTGCACGGGACTGGGGGAAACAACACAATGCCGCAGTGACAGACACTGCTCAGCAGGGATGCTTTCCCACTGCTCAGGGTGGGAAAAGGAGGAGTGATTGACACACCTGGGAGGAAAACTTCAGGGGAGGAGCCCGGGGTTCTGGGGTAAACCATGAAGGCACACCGCAATAGATAATGCATAATAAAAGAGAATGGTACCAATACCAGATAAAATCTTCAGGAAGGCATTACAAAATAAAAGCTGCTTACCAAATAAGGAATAATAAACCCAACATGAATCTGTATTTCAGACATTATTTTGTAATATGATGAAAAATGCACTGGTATGTACAGTTTAAAAAAAAAAAATAAGTTAAAAAAAGGTAAAAAAAAAGAAGACAAATTTTGTAGGGATAGAGTAATTTTTTAGCAACCATGTAACTGTAACATATCAATTCTTGACTCTCTAGGACAATGTCAAAATTGTACAATTGATTTGATTGGTGCTACTCATACTAGGCAGGGTGGTGTGTTTATAAAGTGTATATAAAGTTAAGAATACTGTGTATAAAGGTAAGAATGACATCCAGCAATACTTAATATCTTTATTTTGCATTGAATTGCAACAGTGTCTATGAGCCTCTATAATTCTAGAGACTTATTTTAAAATGCTTGAACAATTCCAAGAGAGTGTTCATGTGTGTGGTTTCACATTTTCTGCAGTTTCCTAAATCTAGCCAAGACCTTACATATACAGTGTCCATCGATCTATTCAATTAGGAAGCAAAGAAATCACATCTCTAGTATGCAATGCTAAGTGTCTTTATGGACAAAAAGCCTTTAAGAATTAAAATAAAGATGAAAGGAATACCCACACATTAAAGCTTAGAGTACCTCAGGGCAAGTGAAATACATTAAGTGGGCACTTACAGCAATTAAGTTTAAAATTAACTTTTGATATAAATCAGCAGGGGTCTATCAGATCAAACTCTTGGATGAGCCTTTGTGATAACTAGGATGTAATCTCTACAGTCCATTGCAAATCATATTGCCAAGCACTGCAGAGCTATAATTAGCCAACAGAGATAAACCAAAGTTTTATCAGTCAATATTTTGATGATTTAAGGAATATTACAGACATCCAAATTTCACAGAACAAGTGAAATATGCTATATAATACTGGTTAGGCTTCTTTAACTACAAGCAATTTTACTGAACTCTGCAAGAAAAACAGTTGGTAGGACCATGAGACATCAATGTGTGCTTGAACAGACTCAGTAGTGTCTTGCAAAACAAAATTATAATATATGTGTAGGGTAAACATCAAAACATGAGTTTATAGTCAAAACACTAGAAATTACAAATTCCAAGGTTTTGGAGGACTTTAGATTTTCACTTCAGAGACAGATGCTAATTTTCTTCATTCTGTAATGCACCTTACCTCACACAGAGGAGCAAATACAAATGGTCAGCAAGATGTGCCTGGATAGGTGTCAAAATCCACCTTTCAAAACCCCACGTTAAAACCCACTTCTCAAGCACATTTAGAACTGGAAGCTAAAGGTGGACAGATGTGAACTAAGTGTACTGTGCCCTTAATGATAGCAGCCTTTCTTGATGCAACAGAAAGAATCTGGTTAGCTTTCCTACCCATTTGTGGATGAAATTGTTTGTGAGATGGAATTATTTTGGTGAAATTTGTGTTTGGTACTAGACATTATGGGGAGAAAAGGAGATCAGACAAAATCTGTCCCAAGACTATCAAGTTTCCAACTCACGTAAGAACCTTGTTTTCATACTGGATTTTAAAAATGATCCCTTCTGAGACACCAAGTACCCATTTGAAGCACACCAATATATTAATCTGAGCCACTTTTTTTCCATGACCCGGGTAATGATATTTGAAGCCTGCCTTTCCGTATCTGAATTTTAAACTGATTGGAAGCTGACATTTTTTGTGTAATTCCTATCATTATGTAAAGTGAAATATGAGTTCATCTGCAAAAATGCTTAGAAATGTATCCAAAGATAAACTGAAAGACACTGGTCTTCTGTGGCAGTGGTTTCAAATACCTGATAGTGAAGTGTTGTCAGTGAAAAAACAATTTTGAAAAAAATCAGTGAAAAAATACACTGCTTTGTGGATTTTTTTTTAAATCAAACCAAAATTATATACTAGGATAACAGCAGCTGCCAAACAAAATGGATAGAACAGTTACAAAAAAAAAACAATTACCAAACGGAAATGGTAGGGTCTCTTCATGAATATATTAATTCTTCAATATAATTTCAGCCTAATTAAAAAATACAACAAACTAAAGTGCATAGTTAATTACAGGACTTATTCTTACAAACCTCATGCTAACTGTTAAATTTTTTTCTCGGAAAAAAAAAAAAAAAGTGCACTGAAAAAATAGTTCCTAATGTTATTTTGCTTTTGTAGAACTGGCCAAAAGCCAAATTTGAATGGGTATGCTTTATATGTAAAACTTATCATGCAGTTCTAATTAAAATCTACTGAAGCTTTCAGCTTCATTTAAAAACGTTCATCTTCTGAATACTTTTTATTTTCTATTGGGTGCATTAAATCTCAGGAGAAACTATCACACTTTCTTAAATTAAATAAGATGGACTAATCTTTAAAACATTGGGAAGCAAAACCCCAAATTTTGTTTCTTATGGACAAAAATCTATGCATATCTTACAGGATTTTTAGTGACAGAAGTTCTGCCTTCAGTAAATATTCAATATCAGCATGTGGAAAAATAAAAAAAAAATATTTCAAAAAAGACAGTATTTAATGATTTATTTTCATTGATAGAATATATGTTTTTACATATGAGTACATCCCACTGGGATTTATACTGAATGTAGCTGATTTGACCACATGTACAAAGCACCTAAGTCTGTTTCTGTCTTTTAGTGCATTACTTTAAAATGCTATTTAACTGTGTGCCACTGCTGAAGGAGTAAACTCTGGGTAGTTTTTTTTAAGAAATCTCCTCATTCTAGTAGGTAAACATTAACTGCAAGGTAGCAGATATTTACAGGTATAGACCCTTTCTATTGTCTTCTGTCTATATTATATATATTAAGCATGTACATCTATGATACATGATTTATATTAAGATAAAAAATAATAGCAATATATGGCAATGAAGAATAGAATTAAAAAATAATAATGTTACAAAGATTTCAACAATGAAGATTGATATAGATATAGATTATACAGAATTATATAGATAGACATACTAGGGAAACAGTTATTTTTTTTGTGCCTTATGGAAAAAGTGAATTAGTCAGACAACACAGACTGAACTACCATCAACAGTGCTGATAAAGCCTGTCTCCACCCCTGCTTTGCCTCTGAACCACTGTTTGGCCCATGGCTGGCTTGCAGTTAATGGCACCCAGCTCAGAGCCATGCAAGGCAGGCAGGAGAACCCTTCAGAAGAGCTCATAGCTAAGGTTAGTCACAATTGGCAATTTAGTGCATCGTTTGTGGGTATTTTAGGATTTACCAGGTAAAAAATCCCCCAAAATAGATTTCTTTCAGCTGTAGGACATCCTGATGCATCCTGACCTCAAGAGATGACAAGGGACTGGTGACACATATTTAAAGCTGGGATCTCTCAGGCTATACCCATGCAAACACCTCTGTGTGGTACCTGCACCTACAAACCCTGAAGTACCACTGCAGACTGTAGTGCATCTCAGCACCAGTAATGTCACCAGGGGTAGAAAGCACAGGATACAAAATAATCACTATATTGGATTTCTAGAGAATTACAGAAGAAATACAGGGGTTAATTCTTAAATTTGTTCCACTTCCTGGAAAAGTAAAGAGGTCTAAGAAATGAGCTAAAGTAGTCATGGCATTGGTAGTGTCAAAAGAAGTTCTGCCAGCATGAATCTCAGTGCAACTTCTCCTTGAAGCTGATCTTGTTTAAATATGTATTAATGATGCAATTAGGTTTTAATAGTGGCAAGTAGGAGCAGACTGTGAAGTTTGCTGATGATATAAGACTGAGAGTGCTCTAATAAAAGCAAATTTCAGGACACCATGCAGAAAGGGCAGAGTGATCTTTCATAATGGAGAAATAGGAAAGGGAATAAACATGAGAACTGATAATATAAGCACTTCTACTATAGGTTAAGAATTGGAAATGACTGAAAAGTCATGACTGTTGACATATTAATATAGTATAACACTAAAATATGCAAATGTGATCTTTAAATGAGTCAGAAAGGTCTTTCCAGGAGGTATGAAGTAAATGTTTGACCCTTTCTACTCCACCACTTTACTCTGGTCTTCCATATTTAAAACAGTTGGATTCAAACTTTAACAAGTCCAAGAGGGCTATATGAAAAGACTATAATTGAAAGAGAGAAGAGTCATTACACTTTTTTGCTATAGCAAACCTCTGGCTGCAAGGGAGTATGTTAATATTGTTTAGTAAATCCTAATGTTAAATACTAAAGTGGTAAATAAATTCTTGAAAAGATAATATTGTCCCAGATATATATATATAATATATATATATTTCCAGCCTACATGGATGGAAATCAGAAGAATGTGCCTTAAAGAAGAGACTTTTGAAACAGTGTTCATTAACAAGCAGTGGAAACAGAAATCTATTCACTTCTGAAATCTATAAAAAAGATTACCACTTTTGATTGATTGTCATACAAAGAGATTGGACTCAATGACGTGGGAAGAGACTTCTTACCCCACTATATTTGTACAATATTTAAACTACAACCTTAAACTTTAAGGTTAAATTTGTCATGATCAGCTTTATTCTTCTAGTATAAATGAACTCTGCAATCAGAGTAAAGGTCAGCTTTTCCAGAGTAAGGATTCCCTTGGCATCAGCAGCATATGAATAATGAATTTCTCCAATATCTACAAACTGAATCAATTCTCCTAAATTCTTATCCATTGGGTATTTTGGATAAGATTGTCCCACATGAACAAAAAAAAGAAAAAATGTCTCAGAGGCTTTAGTGTCTACATTATAGAATCATTGGACTTCAACAAAGTCCTAGTCCTGCACTGTGAAGGCAAAAGTCAGACCACGGCTCCCGGGGATGGTGTTTCATCTCAGCAGAAACAGCAGAAATATAATTTCTGCAATACTCTTTTAGTTGCAACAGGAGCAGCTTTTGTTTGCTCAATATCTTTGGATAAAACTGGTTCTGCTTACAATTAAACATGTTTCCTTCTTCCCTCTAGCTAACGATTTTTCATCTTTGCTGTTGAAAATGAAACTCAAATGTTTATTTCAACTGAGCTGTTACTGATATGACTCTATTTTAGAGAAAATCCTTCTTGATTTACATTTAGAGTCCCAAGGGAATTTTGTCTTTTAATACAAAGAGGGAAGATTATATTTCAAAGATATTCATCCATTTTACTCCAGCTGAAGCCAATTGAGGGTGTGGGAGTTTAGAGGCTTTGGCAAATTAAGCCCTTACACAGCAGCCATGTTAATGATGGTGAGTCAGAAGGGAACCCATACCACACTCCCACAACTGCATCGGCTCCCTGCTTCTATCATCCGGATGTAGAACACATTTACTTTTTGTCGCTGAATTCAAATGTAACTGAATATAGAGCAGATCTGCTGAATATGAAGGCACAATTTTCCATAATGCCTTTTCAAAACTGAATAAAGGTCAAAATCTGTTTGACTTACATTGCATGAAATTAATTCAAATGAGATAATTTAGGACGGAATTCAGTCCCAAGCTCCTGTAACACTACAATTACAGATGGCCTTTTCAGAAACAAAAGAACATGTTACAGTGTTTCTCACATATGTCTTATAAAATTTTCCAAATGAAATTAATGTTAGATACTAAGTATTTATTGCAGAGGATCACAAAAATAGTAATTCCATCATAATGGGGCTAAAATAAATGAACTCACTTGAGACAAGATTTAAAGCTTAGGTACCTTTCATGGACTACTCCCAGTTAGAGAGAGCTTCATGAATAGAGTTGATGAGGCATTGCATAAAAGCCATCCTCGAGAGATATGATGGTCAACTAATATCTATCATAAACCTAAGGATTTCCTCATTAGAACTGATTTGTTTCAGCCTGAATGGGCCATTCCAAAACCTGCTGATTACTTAAACATAGAGGGCTGGTATGCTCCTCATTTCCTGAAAATTCTCTCTGCTCCCAGCACACTCACAGTAACATTTATATTGGGATGGCTTAAGTCCAGACTGTGAATGATATATAACAGAAGGAGCAATCAAATTCCTCTAGAACCATTAAAGTCACATTTTCATTGTTAGTTTGTGGCACAATACTCCTGTGACCAATAATTCTACCTTCAAGGAACACATAACAGTAATACTGTGAGATTGGTTAAAAATTAATTTATATTGGGCTACTTCAATGAGTCAGCACAACTCTAGAACTAACAGATGTTCCATAATGTAATGCAGCATCATGGAACAAGAGTATGATACAGCTACATTGATCTTCTCTTTACTACTTTTCCTATTTAGTATCAGACTAAATAGGAAGGCAGGACTTAAGATCAAATGCAATTATGAGTCTTTAGAGTTAGCAGCTGGACATGGCAGAAAATATTAGTAAGCTCTCTTGCCCTCAGAAGACCACCATGTGGAAGAAAATAAATTATTATGAAGTTTTGGATGGTTTCCCAGATATACTGCAAAAATTGATAAACACTTGAAAATTTTTCAACCAAAAAAGGACAGGTGTCAGAGGAAAGAGGAGACTTATTGAAGCACTTATACCCTACTTTACAGCAGTGCATCATCACAGCAATGGCTGACCTAAAACCATGGCACTGCTCAATGTCTATCACTATATATAAATACATCAATTCTAAGGCCAGAAGCAGCTTCTGCAAACACAAAATCTTACTTCCTATTGAAAACAGGACATAGGATGCCCAGGACACAGTATGACCTGTTCAGTAAACCCAGCTATAAAAAAACCTTTTCAACTTTTTCCTGTTTGGAAAACACCCACAGCCTACTTTTGATGCCCAGGACGCAGTACGACCTGTTCAGTAAACCCAGCTATAAAAAACCTTTTCAACTTTTTCCTGTTTGGAAAACACCCACAGCCTACTTTTGATGTGAATTTGCCTCATTTTAACATCTTGTCCTCAGACCATATCAATAATCTTAGTTTCAAACATCTGCTTCCCATGTAAATGCTTTAGCTTGCAAACATTTGATTCTTTGAATATTAATAATTAGTTACTTGATAAATTTAACTAGATTAAAAGAGATTAAGCTGCTAGAGTTATGTATTGTAGGGTTTTTTCCCAATAGGATAATCCCAAGGATTATAATGTAACCTCTCTAAACTATTTGCATGTCTGTAGCACCAGATGTGAACACATTACTGCTCTGAAGTAGTAATACTCAAAGTTGACATAACTTCCTTCCTTTTTTAAAAATACTGAGAGCAATAACATCACAGCTCATGCTCATCTGAGCTTTGGCTTCTCGGAATTGAAAACTTTTCCTGCTTTATTGGAAATAATATTCTTTCATACTAGGCCTACAACCTTGGGCTCAGCTGTATATAAATTCAGCTGTTTGTTTGCATCTAACTTGTCAGACCGTCTTGATCAACTTGCATCAAAGACTTTCCTTTTTATTATTCACTACACTCTCAACATTTTTCATCTGCAATTCTATCAGTATCATTGTGTATTTTCTTCCAAGCATTGAAAAGGAATATTAAATATAATAGAGTCAAATACTGATGCCGATGGCACTTGTAGGCAAACATCTGAATAATGATTCTTCATTTACAGTAATATTTTAAGACCTTTCACTTGCCCAGGTTTTAATCTCTTCAGTATGTGCCACGTTGATTTTCTTTCTTAATCAACATGTCATGTACTACCAAATGAAATCCCTTATAGAAGACTAAGTGTGTTCTATCAGTTTTATTACCTTTATAAACAAAACAGGATTGCAGCATCATCTGTTTCATTATTGTCCCTGAGATCATTATCAGGCTAACAAATCTATAATTATACTTTTTTCTTGTTTACATTGGAATGGAAGAGGATCTCCTATTTATATCTGGCACTACCAAAATGCTTTGAGGGTTGAAAATTCGCACTGAAAATCAAACCTAATAGTTCAAGGATATCATTAGATATTACAAGGCTTAGATGAAGATTGCCTGGACTTGCTTATTTAAAATTTTTGGTTCTATTAGTCCTGGTTTAATATATACCTCTGTTTCTTGAACTGAAGTATTTTTACCCTTATGCCATATTTGTTTCAACAGCTGCAATACTGATATGGGACTGCACGGTATTGCAACCTCTTCCTTATGACAAGACAGAGATTATGTCTCAGACGTGGTCTTGAAGGGCAAATGCCCCTTCTCATAGCCATCACTGTACTCTTACATGCCATATCATCTGGTTTTTTTTGTAAAGTAGGAGCTGTAGTATTTTATTTAATAAATATTTTCCCTCTGCTACGCTATTGTTGAAATGTTCCTATTAAGATCTGACTTTAAACCAGTGCTAGACCAGAATAACCTTGTCATTATCTACATCAAAACATCCTTCATGTTTTACTGACATTTCTCAGTACCTTTTAGTTCTTCACCTTCTCCCATTATTGCTCTGTATATCATAGTTTTCTTTGTAATTTGTGGTTGGAGCTGACCAAATAGAATTTTTTAAACACAGCTATGAAAGACAGTGATAAGAGAGGTATGTTTCCATAGATGTGTTTAGTATACAGTACTGTAAAATTAAACAGAAAATATTATATTGGCTGAGACAGAAACTGTTTTTTCTCACTAAACTAACCCTATAATCTCTATCTATGCCTGCATTAGATATGGGTCGTGTTGTGGACAGGCTTAGAAAACAAACTTTAAAATAACAAAAAGTAGACAGATTGATTAAAAAAAGTAAACCTGTTTATTATTAAACAAAAAACTGGAAGCAAAAGCCTCCAGCTAGTCCGGAGACTGTTTCAACAACTTAGGAATTGTAACCTAGGGGTGTTTCCAAGGAAACCAGCTCCGAGGAAAGACCCGGGTGTCAGACACCCCAGGCCTTTTCAAGTCTCTCTCTTGTGTCCTGATTGGGGTGCTCACGATCCGTGCTGTGACAGGTCTATTTCTCCGTTGCTGATTGATTTATAAATTGGTGCAGTCTTGGCCAATCATTTTGGAATTCTCACCTCCCATTGGTTGGTCTCTCTTCCAATCTTGATTTAAATTGTGGTTGTGTTCTATGATGTAATACTCCTGAAAGTTTCTCTGCCCCTCCACAAAGATTGGCACCCTATCTCTTCCCCAGTTCCACTTGCCCTCTATACATGAACAACAGAACTGGGTTTTAATATAATTAAACACAATTTTTTACTTGTATTAACCACATTTAACTTGTATTAACAACATTTAACCTTGTAACAACATTTAACCATTTTTAACCACATTCCCCAAAAGTTTAAGTTTTGTTTTCGTTCATAAAGGGTAGTGACTTAATTAAATGTCAACATGTAAAACATTATTTTTTCTTTAAAATGTAAGACAATATACCAGCACAACACTTAAAATATTTTTCACTTTTAAATGTTAATATTTGCAATGAAAAGTTTGAATTTTGCCTTCTAAAACTGATACACATCTTTATTTATAAAAATTATACTAATATTGAATTTAAAAATACAGTTAGAAAGTCATAATATGGTCAAAACCTTTCAATTATGTTGAAAAATAACTCTGTATAAGCTGAAATTGATATTCAGAATGTTGTGGATTTGTATTTCACCCAAAATACTCATATATACACTCACACAAACAGGATCAAGCACTCACACAAACAGGATCATTGAGAAAAATTAGTCTTGAATCCTGATCTTGCAACTGACTTGAAGATTTGGATTCTTGTGGCTCATTTTGCAATAAGCTGGACTCTGTAGAAACAGAAAAATGCCAACAGAGAACTTGCTACCGAATTAAAACAGTCATTTGCAATCTTAAAACTCTATTATCTACTCATTTATTGGTTAAAAATTTATCCTCATTTCTGTAGTAATTGTCTTCAAACTCTCTTCCTTTAAAATATATAATTATTTGTACAATTGTCAATCAGTTCTGTTTGCCAAAGACCCTGAGATATCTCAGGGAAATTTCTGCAAACAGAGCTTTAAAACTTCATGATTACTTAGATATTGTAAAATAATCTAACTTGTTCAATATTAATATTTATTTCACGCAGTTTGTAGTCTTTTTGTCTCCTTTTCTCTAAATACTCACTGTGAACCACGCAGGAAACGGGATATTGTTTACACTGTAACCTGACTATTAGTCAGGTCTGCACCTATTTTATGTAAGCACAAATTTTGCTATGAATCCCAGTGTTGTGGTTTAACATAGTTTGGTTTTTAGTTAATGAGAAAATCCATCAGTTATGGAAGTGATTCTCTGTGAGAACTGCTAACAGCTTCCTCTGGACCCGACAGAACCAATCAGTTGTCTACTTTTGAATATTGAAACCCTTTTAAACCAATTAAGAAAGCTGAACACGCCTCTAAATGCAGTGAAATCGCATTTGAAAATGAACAAACCCCGGGAAAAGCTCTCTTGCTTTTGAACAGGTACCTGGACGCTGGCCGGGCCAGGCCCTGCTCTACCACTCAGCCTAGCCAGCTCAGCCCGCGGCGCGGCTCGGCTGGGATTCTGCCGCCACTGAGTTCCAACCATGGCTGGTGGGCCAGGCCAGCTCCAGCTCTGCTTTAGGTGGAGCTGAGCCGCTCTCTGCTCCGGCCGCGGGCTGCCGAGCCACCCTGCCAGCCTGGTGGAATAAAATCATGCGGCTACAAACAGAGGCAGCCCCGTGGCTGGAACTGAATACAGCTGAGGCCAGAAAAGAGCCATGCAGCCAGAGCATGCCTGGCAGAGATCAAATCACCATCCAGATATTGACTCTTTCTGTGCACAGATGAAACTTGCAGACATTAATCCTCTCTTGAGTGAGAGAAAAGGAAAGGGTGAAGACACATAAAGAAAGCAACATAGAGACACTGAGATCAGTGAGGCAGGTTTCAAATCCCAGATGGGGGGAGAATGAGGAGATGCCTTAGTCTTGGGCAGAAATTCTCTTGTAAGGCTATGGTGAAGATATAATTGATACATCAGACTTTTTTTTTCCCTGTAATTCATGGATTGCACTGGGGGGATGTAGCATTCTAACCACAGCCATGAGCAGAGGCACCAGTGTTAAAGCAAGCAGATGTTGAAGTACCTGTGATCAATGAGGAGCTTGAACAGAGAGAGATGAGAAACCTTTCCCCAGGGATGGAAAAAGAAAACCTCTGTTCCCAGAGATAAAAGAAGAGAACTTCCATTTCTATACTAGAACACTTCATCCTTAAATTTGCACCCCAATAAGGAGAAATGACCCATGGGGGTAGCTGTGGGAAGACTACCAACCCATGGAAGGGACTTCACAATTGCAGTTTTCCAGGCAGCTGCTATTTGTGAAATTAAAATCACAAGAGAACTGTTTCTTATGGAAAAGTCTCCATGGCATAGCAGGAGAGACTCCTCTCCCTAAGTGAACTGAAGAAAGATTATTTTAGAAGTGGTAAACTGACTGAAAGTACCAAATTTTGTCTCAACATTGTCAGTGGAAAAGGAAAGTAGAGTTGAAGGGAGGAGAAGTGTTCTGAAGGTTTATTCTGATTCTTATTTATTCTTCTTTTAGTTCTATTAATAAAGTTTTTCTTTATACTCTTTAAAGTTTTGAGCCTGCTTTTGCCCTTCTCCTAATCCTTATCTCACAGCAGAAAATGAGTAAATAATTCTAGTGAGTGCACTGGCGTTGGGTCAGTGCACTCACCTCATTAATTGATGCATCGGCCAGGAAATTGAATTAGAGAACCAAAACCACTACACTTCATTGCTGTTTCTACCTGGTTGAACCAAAACTGCTACTACACCCACTATGCCAAGATCACAGGGCTTGGTGGTGCTGGTGGGGGACAGGGAAAAGGCAGAATAGTGGCTTGTTGTTGTACTACTTGTCTTATACACTCAGGAGAGGCAACTCTATTTTTGCTGTTGCTCAAACATGCTACACCTCTCCAGCTCTGAATTACTGTCCAATGTATTTGATTTATAACAGGAAACAATGCTCATTTTTCAAGTCACCTAGGAACAGATGTAACAGAGCACAGTTGAGTGAAAAAAAATAGCACTGGGTTTCCCTCAAGTAGCAAAGGAGACTACATATGAAATCACAGCCATAGGTCTGTATTTTGCTCATGAGAACCTAACACTGTAGTGAAGATCAGTGTAACCCTGACATGCATGGGTAAGGCAGCACTGCCAACAATAATCCTAAAATCCCAAAGCTGGTATTCTTCATTTATGATGTATTTATTGGTAAAAATAAGAGTAGAAATCTTCAACTCATCTACAACTCAAAATGTATTTCTCACTGTGACCACACCATGTCTGGCCTGCTGGAAAGCAGCTCTGCAGAGAAGGACCTGGGAGTCCTGGTGGACAATAAGCTGTCCATGAGCCAACAGTGGGTCCTTGAAGAAGGCCAACAGTGTCCTGGGGTGCATTAGGAAGAGCACTGCAAGCAGGTCGAGGAAGGTGATCCTACCCCTCTACTCAGCCCTGGTGAGGCCATATCTGGAGTGCTGTATCCAGTTCTGGCCTCTCCAGATGAGGACAGAGCTCCTGGAGTGGTTCCAATGGAAGGCAACAAAGAGGATTAAAGGACTGAAGCATCTCTCTTACAAAGAGAGGCTGAGGGAGCTGGGCCTCTTCAGCCTCAAGAAGAGATGACTGAGAGGGGACCTCATCAATATCTGTAAGTGTCTGTAAGGGACAGTGCTTAGGAGATGAAACCAGGCTCTCCCTTGTTGCATCCCGGGTTTGGGTTCAGATTAGGGGTTCTGATATGTGTTAGTTAGCCGGTTCTGTGTACCCCTGTGTTCCCCGCCGTGGTGGTCCGCTCCGGGTCTCTTACCAGTGGAGCATCACCATGCCAGTCCTGTAACCACCCCCCTGTCCATGCCAGAGAGTTCTGTGTCTGTTACCCCATTCCCGCAACCCCGTTCATCCTGGAGCACTGTGTCCGCCCCTGTCACATCCCTGTTGGTCGCCGTGGTCCACGTCACTCCCACGTTGTTGGTCCCCATTGGGCGAGGGGGGCTTCCGCCCCCGTTGGCCCGCCCCCTATAAAATCCCATGCGCCCTCAGCCCCAGCGCCATTTTGCCCATGTGGCTCTAGAGATCAGTCGCGCTTCTCCATCGCAGCTCCACGCGACAATAAAAGCTCTCCAGCCAACCGCACGGACAGAGTGGACATTCCTTCCCTCTTTGTCTCGTCCAAGCGTCGGCCACAGAGTGCGGCCAGCCCCACCCCAGTGCGCCTGGGCAACGCGGCAGCCCCAGTCCCGCCTTAGCCGGGCTCTCTGGAGCTGCCCAGGACCGGGGAAAACAACGCGACACCGCACTCTCTGGTGGTTACAAGCAATAGGACAAGAGGCAATGGGCAGAAACTGATGCACAGGAAGTTCTGCCTGAATAGGAGGAGAAGCATCTTTACTGTGCAGGTGACTGGGCACTGAATCAGATTTCCCAGAGAGGTTGTGGAGTCTCCCACACAGGTGTGAGCCTGTAGCTCATCCTCCCACCCCTGATATAGTACTATACCTTCATGTAAGTTCACACAGCTGCAGAACTTCTCCCATGCACTCCAAGCAGTTGACGTAGGACCTGATTGTTGCTTTTCGCACAGCTGAGTAAATAAAGTCATCTTTGCACCTTCCCCCAGATTACATGGTAACAAACAGCTCTGTGAGAAGCTGCCCCTCTGAGCAGCATTATTCCCACTCTTCTGAGCTGCATCCGTGCCACCATGCTCACCCACCAACCCCAGGAGAGTGTGAAGTGATTCACCTCAGTTTTGCAGAACTGTAGAAAACTCTCCTCTGCTTTGCTGCCAGTGTTCAAAGGCCCTCAAAAGTCCAGAAAAGAAAGGATGAGGAGGGATTAGTGTAACCAGGTTATATGCAAATCCTGCTTCTACCTGTTCATTCTTGCTCAAGGATAATTCCATGTCTGCCTCCAGGGCTGTGATGTACTGCAGCTGAAGTAACATTATATATACCTGTATATACCAACATATACCTAACTTTTTGTTTTAATTTAATTCATTGGCTGACTATACCTCTCTAACAGAACATGAGAAAATAATATGTTCTAATATGTAGGTAACATTTACTGAGGAATCAGTAATGGTAAATGCAACTCAAGCAGTGCAGACATACATTATCACAATTAATTACCACAATCAGTATGACGAATGTAACAGCACAAGAGAACAACAGAGAAATGCACAGTAGCTTCTGCAAAATTTTAATAGAAAATAAAGGTTCCTGAACTTTTATTCAAATCCCTATTAGATATTTATGTTTTAGAAGAGCATTTTAAAAGAAACTAAAAGCATATTTCACATTCTCAACTTGTAATTACCTTCTTATCATAAAAGTAGAGAGAATTACATTTTAAATTTGCTATGCCAATGTGTTGCAAAATTATTTTCTGAATCCTTTATTAAAAATATATGTTTGAATAAATATAAATATATGTTTAGTATATATACATTACACCTGCATACACGCACATTTACTGATTAATGTTATGTCATACATAAAGCTTCTTTAACCAAAAGAAACAAAAAGAAGAACATCTTCAAAGTGTGGAAAGCACAAAATAACTTCTTCATCTGAAATTAGAAAGTGAGTTGATACTGGCATCTATCTTTGAAACTATTACTCTTGGCAAGTTACTTTATCTATTTATTTTCTTTGTGACTGGAGATAAAAACACTCAATCGTCATCCACAGTTTAGTTGCAATCTGCTACTGATAAGTCTTTACATATCTTTATTTGTTGTAACTCATTCAGAGCTCTTTAAAACTTGTATCTTTCAAACAAATAGTATTTTTACTTAGGGTTTAGTGTATTGGGTTTTTTTTTTTCTCTAAGGTATTTCTGCTCTGCAATTCTGAACAGAAATACAGCATTAATGTTTAAGTGAAAAAAAACTTTCTCCTCCCTTATCATTATTTTTGCCATTTTGAAAAAAAAAATGCAAACCAAAAAACCCAACAGAATAACTCTATTTTTTGAGACAAAAATGAGTCTGTTAAAATTCAAATTATTCATTGCAAATATACTCAGTGAATAACAGTCTACCTTTTTTCTGTGAAGTAATTGGTTTTGACTGGGTAGGGTTATTTGTACTTGAAAATTTCATAGCAGGCAGAGTCTTTTAAAAACATTACTTACAGTTGTATACGAAAGGAAAGCTTGCAGCAACAGAAATACATTCAAAGTGATTTTTCTGAGAGTCACTATTTTAAGGAACTAAAATCTGGGTCTAGCATGAGTTGTTTGTACATAAATTATTCTGTGACTCCTGCCATCCTTCCTTTCAGCGTACATTCCCATACCCTTTTTCATTATGAGCACTATATTTTCATGCAGTAGTCAATAACTTGGAAACCTTGAAATATAACCATATTTATATGTCAGGCACATACCTAGCTACCAAAACCATTGATGACTAACGCCATGCATCTCCCTCATTAACAGCTACCCTAGAATGTCTGACAGAAAAGTTGAATGGGAGACCAGAAGCAATCACAAATTTCTCTTAATTGTTCCCCAAAGATCCAGAAGTCACATTCTGGTTAATCACATAATTTTGAAATAGAAATCTGAAGCATTTTACTGAAAGCATTTTGAAAGAAGTTTGTTGTAAAATGATAGAAAGAAATAGCACTCTCTCCACCTCAGGATGGAAAACAGACATAATGAACTTCAAAGAGAATAGTGGAAGGAAGCAATAGTTTCCCCTTATGCATTCTTTCCTTCTTCCACATGTCCTTTACAACCAGACCCAACATTTCATCCAGGTACCTTATTCATCATCTGACTCTATCACTCCAGAATTTCACCCTTTCTTTTCACACTTTTATCTCACATTTAATCTGCCTTGTCCATTAGAAATCTTACCGTGCTAGCACTCCTTTTTCAGAAGAGAAAAGTGTTTGTGTTTATCCCATCAGAGATCACATGCAACCTGCTAAAAATCTGTATCTCTTCTGGCTTAGAGGGAGAGAGGATTAGAACCAAAGATAATTCTTTTTATGGATTTGTTTGTCCTCCACATCCTTAAAACAATGTTTTCCTTCTACTCACGACTTAAAAGTATCCCTCTACATTTGTTTGGGAGAGTGGGCACGTGTAATTGTGCAGGTGGCATTTTATTCCTACTATGGTGTATTTTTCATTAACTTTTCACCTTTGAGAAAAGATCTTCTTTCCACCTCAAAAACAGTTTAAGAGATACAGGTCATAGACTCACAGGTACAACAAAAGGAATGAAAGGTAGAATGGACTTAAATGTCTTCAGTGTCTTTGGAGTTTCAGTGTTGTCATTAATCACCACCTGAAGGATTTGGTCACCTGCTGATAGGACAGGAATGTGTCAGGCTGAAAGTCTTGAACACTTCAGCCTGTATATTTAAATATCCAGTGGAAGAGGATCATCTCATCCTAACCTGGAGCAGATTCAGCACTGGGGTTCATGAGCACACCAACCACTGCCACCAGCTCCAACCATATTACCCTTTACCCTATACTAATTCGAGTTTTCTTTTGAGAACATTATATGAATACAAAGAAATTAAAATCCATCCATGACACAGTAGCTGATTTGTTGAACAGAAGTGAGCTGGCACACCCACCCCCTTTGCTGTTCGTGTTTGTCATGCTATTTAAATTGGATAACCATGCTGTACAAATGGTGCCAAATCAGGTTCCCCACCTGGCAAGACATGGAGGGAGAAATCTTCTGCTGGTAACGTAGTTCTGGTCAGTGGGAGACAGCTAAGTCCAGTGATGTCAAAACTAAGGCAGATTTTATGTCCATCCTCTATAGGTAGCCATTTGTGTGGGGCGTTTGAGGATTACAATTTTCAGGTCTGGTATTTTGAATTATAATTTGCTTGAGTTCGAACATCTAATATTTCTCTGTCTCTACTTCATCTGAACCAAGCTGTCAGGCTGTTCCAGCCTCCTCAGTGTGTTGATGTTGCCAAAATTCTTTCCTACTTCTTCATAATTCTATTAACTGTCTGTAAAAAATTGAGGTTTGGAATATGAATTTGGTTTAAAAAAATCATTCCTATTTCTCTCAGAGTAGGAGGCTACACCACAAGCTAGCAGTGAAGATGAAAAAGGAAACAGAGTGTCTGGTTAGAAACAAGCATATTGCAGAGTTGCAATACTGTGCCTTGCCAAACTCCATTCCTAACACCAGAGGGAGCTGAGCAAAGGTATAAATTCTAAAAACTCCCTCCTTGAGAAGCCCAGACTTTGCAGCCAAACGGGCCCCTGAGACTAATACTGCCATCCATAAAGATTCAGAACAGGAAAAAAAAGTTATTACAAATATTGCCTTAAGGAGACCATGCATTTTCTCCTGATTGAGGGGGAGTAAAAAATAGTTTGACAATATTTGCCCAAAAGTTTTCTTCCTTTCTATCATGCTACTGAGAACTTTATCAAACTCTTTTTTTTTTTTTTTTTTTTTTTTTTTGACATAGCATCCATTTTTAAAAACTAAACTTTCATACATCTACTTCTTGGGTGGCATCAGTAGTCTGTAACTTATATTTATTTCATACACAGTTATATTTTGCCCAATCTTAAATACTGCTTTTATAATAAGCCATAAGTGCTTTTCACAGTTTTGTTATATGGATATCTTCATAGGTTTAATAGCATAATCTTATTTATCAACAGAGATCTTACCTCTTTGCAGTAAATGGTGTTTGGCTTTTTGGTTTTGTTTGGTTGATTTGGTTTATCATTCATTTTTATGTTTTCCCCACAGTTTTAAACATATACTGTAATATAAAAACTGTATGATCAGTATTCAAATGTCTTGAACTAGAAATGTCTTAAAATATTCTTTAAAAAACCCACAAACTACCACATTGTCTTTAGTTTTGCTATAATTCTTAAAGAAAAACAAAGGATCTGCTGATCTATCAAGCTTGCATATACACAATCAGTAATTATTTCAGTGCTTGTCATCAGCATAAATGATGATATGGCGTATCTCTACTGGCAGATGGAAAACCTCAACCCTTTCCAGGCACCTAACTGCAAAAAATGTAGAGACTCCCACTGTATTCAGAACAAGTTCAACACATGTAGATTGAGCCAGTAGTTGGGTACTAGCCTATAAATTGAACTTTAACATCCAATAGTTCAGTTTGGGTGATTTTTTTTATTTATTCAAAACTCTCCTTTTTTATTTTTCAATGTTTTCTACTGACCTGAGCACCCTGTCATTGCTCATTGTGGTAACCTGCTGGATGGAGGACTTTCCATTTTTGGCTTCATTTGCAATTACTGTGCTGCAATAACTTTCCTTAAATATTTACCTTTTATTTTCTACTCTGACCTTTATGTACATCACACCTCATTTGCTGCCCAGGTGTCCAATTAATTTTAAAAATTACATTTTCATCTGCATTCATCTGTTGCTGATCATTTCTGTGCAATGAGTTCAGGTCTGTATGAAACACCACCTACTTGATTTTGAGCAAGCCAAGCCTGCAGTTATAATTACTGATGTGTATGCTGTATTTCTGAATGTGAAAATGGTCATCATCCATTTGCATGTGCAATTATCTGTTCCTCATATACTATCTGCAGGTGAAGGTTTCAGAGGCCACAGTGGTCATTTCACATCCAAATTAGATGTTGACTGCACTTGCATGTTTTACATGCAATTACTCACTTAAGACATCTAAAAATCAAGAGATAAAATTGCTTTTTACAATAAAGGCAATGATCAAATTCATCAGCTTGATGAAGTTCTAATAAAGATGTAATAGTATGAAATCTTACGTCATATTATGATTGTGTTTAACAGTTATGCCAAAGCTGCTGCTGGACAAGGGAATAATGCAAAACTTTGTAGCAAATCTGTGGATGGATTAGGGCATTTGAAGAAATAGTACCTGATAAATGGAAGGCTTTGATGCAAAGTTTGGCTTTGTGAAAGAAGTTGAAGTTCTATCATGAAAAATGCAAAATGAGAGCATAGGTTCAGTTTTAGGGGAGGGAGATGTAACGTGTTGCTGAGCTGTAGAAGAGAAAGTCTTACAGTGTTAAATCCATTGCAGAAAATGTTGATCAGCTAGTCTTGAACATGTGGTTGTTAGACCACTGACATTTCATTTCACTGTTCAAGCTGCCTATATGTTGCATCCCGGGTTTGGGTTCAGATTAGGGGTTCTGATATGTGTTAGTTAGCCGGTTCTGTGTACCCCTGTGTACCCCCCATGTTCCCTCCCCCATGGTGGTCCACTTACCATTGGAGCTCACCATGCCAGTCCTGTAACCACCCCCCTGTCCACTCCAGAGAGTTCTGTGTCTGTCACCCCGTTCCCACAACCCCATCTGCCCCGGAGCCCTGTGTCCACCCCTGTTGTGTCCCCGTTGGTCACCGCAGTCCACGTCACTCCCCCATAGCCTGCCCCCATTGGGCGAGGGGGGCTTCCAAGTCCCTCGGCCCGGCCCCTATAACTCCCTATGCCTTCCTTTGTTCGGGACCATTTTTGTCCACGTGGCTTCTCTGTCGTGGCTCCCTGCAGCAAATAAAAGCTTTCCAGCCTCCCACGTGGACGGAGTGGACAATTCTCTTCGTCTCACCTCTCGTGCGGCAGCAGAAGCGGCCAGCCCCCGCCCTGCGGCACGGAAAGCAGAAGCACCTGGGACTCTCACGGCAGCCCCAGTCCCTGCCGAGAAGCAGCGCCCACTCTGGGCACTAAGGAGCTGCCCGGGACCGGGAAAAATAACGCACTGTCACACCTATATGTCGAGTTTAAGTCTTACACATGTACCAATGCTAAAATCCATCAGTGAGTGAGGTGAAATAAAGGGTTTTATCCTCACTCAGAAGAATTACTTAATTTTCTATTCATAAAAGAATGTCTTCCTCAGGACATGCAAAAACAGCAAATGTGAAAAGAAAGGATTAACATAGATGCCCTTGTGCTTTGCAGAAGGAATAGGAGTTTCTTCTAGATGAACCCAGTGAAGAACTACATCCATTAAAATCCAAGGCTAATTTGGAATTTGTTTGGTTCCATTCATTTGAAACACCCTCATTCAACTGTTATCCCATTTGTGACTGTGAGAATTCCTGTCTTACAGATAAGTCTCTTGTAAAACATTTGATATTGAGCATTTTTATTTCAGTCAAATTACAATGAACCTTTCAACATCCTCTTTTCCATAATAATAGTCACTGACTTTCCAGAACTTCTTGACTCTTCTTTTGTTGGAGGACACTATGGTGCATGATTTTGCTGACACCAAATTTATCCTTGTCAGAGTGTTTAAATTTTTTCTGTGGCAAAAGAAATTAAGTTTTCCTGTGGTCACAGATAGCCTCTGAGCTACCCAGCAAGCATCACTAGCACAGACATAACCTAAGCAGATGGGTCTCCTGAAAATTGAATTATGTTCCTAACTTATTGAGTAGTAGTGCTTTTATAGCAATCAAAGGTCACAAGAGAGACAAGGTTTATAAGAAGAAGCAGTATTTTCTATCAAAAGAATTAATGCAACGTTGTAAAGAAGTGATACATTTGGGGTTCAGAATGCCTTAAAATAAGCATCTTTGAATGACTGATTAAAAAAAAAATAGAAAACTGTGGGAGAATGGATTGTAAGAGAATAGAGATGATGCCATAGGCAACCTTGCCCCCGATGAGTTGCAGCTGGGCTAATAACCAAAGAGTGGAAGCAGCCTTGCCCTTAATAGGTTGCAGCTATGACCCATAAGGATGGGTGTTATAAAAGAGTGGGTTGGCTGACTGGGGCAGAGCTGGCTGGTCATGGAAGAAGAAGGAAGAAAGAGCAGGAGAAGGAGTCAGTGTTGCATGGTGCTGCCTATGGGAAATTCACAGAGAAAAGGAATAAGAGTTTTTACTGAAGGATAATAAAGGGCTGACACTTGCTACCATATCTGCTGTCAGTCATTTGAGTCCACTGTCAGAAAACTATAAAAAATAATAACTGTTATTAAAAAGAAATATTTATTTAAAAAGAGAACTAAAATAGTTTATCTATGTATAGACTGTGCTTGTATATTCTCCTCCCTTACTCAGTACTCATTTTTGTGGTGTATTGGAACCGGTGGTTAGTTTGTTTAAAAATATGACTACAAAATAGAGATATGGAGCTAGATCTGTCTAGGTCACCAGGTCCAGTCATCATTTTGTCAGGTAAACCCTTTCTTAAATGTATTCTGCTTAAAATTGATTATGTTCCTTGCTTCCCCTTTTCCAATCACAGAAATGTGGTTTAAAAACGCACTGCCCCAAATCTTAGAAATTTGCTCCTAAATTCTACCTCAAGCTAGTTGATGGGTCATTTGTCTTGTGGCAGTGCAACTGAAAAAGCTTTTAGCTTTCCCAAGTTTGTAGTTGACCTTCTTATGTACTTGTCCAGAGTAATCATATCTGGTAGGATTTTGCTCACCTAAATAATCCAGATTTTTGTATTTGTCCTCTTGGAAGAAATAAATTCATTTCCCTGGTTGTCTCACTTGGCTGCACTCTAACATAACCTTTGTTAAACATGAGGACCAGAACTGGGTATGCTACTGCTGCCTCTGTTGGCATGTTACCTATCTGCCCTGAATTGCTGCATCTTTCAACTTTGGCTGACTTTTTTTTTTTTTTCTGACCAAATCACATCAAGGGCTCACAGTCATCTTGTGATTACTAATGCACTCAATATATTTTACATTTGTCATGTTGTGTTTGTTCATTCTGTTCATTCTCTGAGTCTTTTCCCAGGAGGAGAAGCATGGCCAGGGATGTGTCAGTCTTTAGTAGCAATTTTTTTTTTCACCCTTAGTTCTGTGGTATGTGTTGCTGCATATTTTTTAATTGCTGTCTTAATTTTTCCAGTTGAATGAAAGGGTGAGGACATTGGTGATTGTTAATAGTCCCTGAGCAACTAAATCCAGCACCTCAGACCAACCACACAGATTTTTGTCCTTCAAATAGAAAAATTTTGTCCCTAGAGCAAAATGTTGAAGATGCACACTTACTGACCACGGTCTTATCCTAATATTCTGTGATGGCCGTTTAGGTAATTTGTGGGAGGGGTCCCCGCCCTCCCTTGGGAGGCAACTTCAATATAGCCAAAAGTTGTCAATCACATGCTGTTTCCCTCCCCAGTTGAGGCTGTCTGTCAAAGCTTAACACACTCCCCAGTTCTAGAAAGTTCTTCTCTTCTGTTAATCCCATTGGACCCTGTTAGAATGCCACTCCTCTCCTGTATCCCGATTGGTTCATTACATGTCACCCCATCCTGTCTCCTCCCCTCTACCCTTTACCCATTGGTTGGTTTGTGCCCTAGCCACTCCTATCCCTCTGCCCTTATATTCTCGGTCCCGCCCGAGTGCTGTGCTCCCGAAGTCAGCTCTTCCTTCGGGAGGTTGCTGCTCCTGGCAATAAACTTCTCGGATCCTGCTGCTCGGGAGACGTCTCGTCTTTATTTGGTGGAGCTTTCCGGGTTACATCTACCCCTCCCTGCGGACCGGTCAGCCGAGGATCACTCCCCGGACTGGCTGGGAACCCAGGGAACCCCCGGAGGACCTAATTTTATACAGTAATTTGGCAACAAAAGAACTTGTCACCAATATCTTGAAACTGAGACAGAGATCTAGCATGAAATAAATACTGTTAAAGCCCACGTGACAGCTATGAGATGCTCACAGAAACCTTTAATAGTACAGAAAACAATCTGCAGTATTTCATACCACCCATGGAGATTTCATACCTTTTACCCCCATACAGCTATACTGCCTTGATATAGTCAAGAGGAGAGGAGTGCATAACAAACTACAGTTAAATAATTCTGAAACATTTTGAGACCATCTGCAGTCTCTTCAGTGAGAGCTAATATAGTTGGTCATGCTTAGAGAGGTAGATCATTGATTTTAGCATGAGTGAGGGATACAGAAAGAGGACCCTGCTATCCACAGAGAGCAACGGCTGACAGAAGAGCCAACTGGTCTGAGCTCCTGGAAATTTAACTGAGAAGGAAAAAAAAAAGATTCGTTTCACTTTTTTTTTTTTTTTTTTTAAATCTAAACCTCTCTTTTCAAGAAACATAAAAGCAACTAAGATTTTCAGGTCATTATCAATTCTGGGAACATGAATTTTGGTATTGGAAATGAGGATATCTATGCATAGAATTCTTAATATATTTTTATCCAATGATTTTTAATTTGTTTCTTGGCAGAAAGAAGGGATTCACTCAGAACCTCAAAACAAGTTAAAATATGCAAAAGAGTAAAAAATACAATGATATGCAAACCTTATATGAGATTATTTTAAAAATAATGAATGAGGGGGAAAAAGATCACTTTAAAATGCCTTGATGGGTTTATTTTAAATATTGGGTGAATTATGCAGCCTGTTTTCTTGTTTTGTTAATGAAGCATCAGGACCTAAAATATATTTAGTGTTTCATGAATATGCAATGAATTGCTAAATATTTGCAAAGAGTTTTGGCAATGTGAACTTTCCTGAAAACTTACCAACCTGAACACTTAAAAATACTTCGAATCAGCAAGAAGTCAAACACAGGAGCAGATCAGCTGCTCTCTTTCCTTGAGGAAATTTCTAGTGGCTTTTGGTTTTTGGTCAGGGAATGCAGAAGAGCAGCCACTATGGATGAAATCTTGACCTCATTCAAATAATGTCTTGATCAAATTAGAGATGGAGCTGTTCAAAGGTTCCCCATGTAGGCTGATAGAACTGAATTGGAGTAATTATTATAATAAGACACAGTTGCTTGTTTTGCAGCTGTCACCCAAAACAAAACCTTTAGTACACTTGCAGAATTCGAAGGCATTTTTCAGCTCTGTTAAACACCAATTTATTTATAAAAGACCAGTAATAAGTAGAACTAGACTAACTACAAAACTTTTTAAAATGGGAGCAGTTTTGCCAGACTGAAATAAAGAAATCAGCTTGTAGCTCTCACTTTACTTGGAGTTATGATTGTAGAATCAAATAATGGCTTGAGTTGGACTGGATCTTAAAGATAACCTAGTTCCAACTGCACTGCCATGGGCAGGAAACCTCTGGGCTTTGTGGTTTTCTGAACCCTAACCCTAGGTGAAGCAGTAAAGGCTGCATGGGGGTGAGGCTGGTGTGCAGAAAGGTGTGGATGGAGCCATGTTGTGGCAGACCTGTGCTCCCCTTGGCATGCCTTTCTTATCTGCATCTTATCTGCCTTTCTTATCTGCAGCTCCGCTTCCTGGAGCTCTGGGCTTTGTGGTTTTTTGAACCCTTACCTTGTTTTTAACCCTAACTCTAGGCGGAGCAGTAAAAGCAGCTCTGGGCTGAGGCTGGTGCCAAGCAGAATGGTGTTTTGTCACTTGATTTCAAAAATGGTCAGAAAATTATCTGACCTCCCCCTCTCTCCTTAGTAAAACTGTAATCAAACACTTTCAACAGTACATATTTTTAATTCATGCCAACTATATTTCATTTCTGCTGCTGGTAGCAGAGTTTTAAATAGGGCTCTGAGTCATATCAGGGCTCTGTGTGGCTGCTTTCCTTGAAAGAAACAGCCATAGCTGCATTAGGTGCCCTTCTGCTGCTGAAGTGTGCAGGCTGCCTTTTTATTCCACACTCCTCACATTAGCTGTTCATGCTGAAATCGTAGGCTGCAAATTTCAAGAGCTAAAAGGCAGATATTCTTCCTACTTAGTTATGCTGTTGGGACGGTGACAGCACTGTTTAAGGAGAGCTGGGGTAGAGAACAATAATCCTATCATCCTTTCCATTCCTCTGGGCAGTGCAGCAGGGCTGGAGATGTGATGCCACATAGGATAGTAGGATTGCTTAAATGACTTGGTAATAATTAAAAAACTGCCAAAATAAGCTGCTCAAATGGCTTCAGACTGTGTACTACAGATCCAAGATCAGTGTCCACCATTAGAGAAGAGGTAGCATATATGCCTTTTTTTTCTTGTGCTGATGTCAAGTGCTTCTTCTCACTTGGGAGATCTCAAGGTTTTTGCTCTTGTGGCCAAGGGAAAAAGAAAAAATTGCAATGCTTACTGCAAATTTCTATTTTTTTTTTTTTTTGTTTAAGATTTTAAGATTCTGTGGCTTAGCAAGTGTGAAGATATTAGGAGTAAACAAAAAAGTTGGAGCCATCAAGTCTAGGCCCAAATCTGTTAAAACATACACTTGTCATTTCCCTTGTTCAAAATTGAAAAGGACATACAACTTAAGGCATGAAGCCAGGCTGAAGTCACAGGTACCTGCTCTATCACAAACCTAACTAATGTTTTCAAGCACATATTAAAAGTACAAAGATGAGTCCCTAGCAAGTCCAAGGGATTAATGCAAAACCTGCTGAGTGTCACTGTTCACACCTGAACCTGATCTTTGGGAGCCCACTGAGGTTTGTGCTGCTAAATTAGAGCAGTTTTTATAGAAAATAGCAAACCTATGGTGAAACATTTGGCACACAGTGACTGGTAATTAATTAAAACTTTATTTATTCTCAAGTGTGCTGTGCTGACTCTACAGCTGTCGGTCAGGCTTTTAGGGTACCTACATTCAAGCAACTGCACAATCTATAATCTAAGGATATTCTTTGATGTATAGAGAAAACACACAGAACCAGCTGACTGGAAAAGTTAGAAAATTGTGAGGATAGTATTCTAAGCTATGGTTGCAGCCTTTTGCAGGTTGTATTACATCTTATCAGACAAGCATAATTTCTAATAGCAAAAAATGTATTGCATGCAAATCCCCCTAGAAAATGATAGATGAAAGATAGCTGGTTTCTCTTACATGCAAAGAAAATTTCAGGTTGTTCCTGTTTGAGTTACTAAAAGAGGTTTCTTGACACACAGGAAATCCTGACAGAAGCCAATATTAAAGGCATTCAAGTGAAACTTTTAGTGCTTTCTTCTTCTGAACATCCAGGGCAAATGGTTCTTTTTGCATTTTCTGAGACCATTTTAATTGTATTTAGAGCCAGCTCAGGTTTCCTGAATTCAGAAGATCCAGTGGAGGAGAAAATACCAAATGCTTTCAGACTGAATGAATTATCAGCATAGACCCTGATCCCTTAAAATGCTCAGTGACATTGATTCCTGTTTTAAATCACAGTAAGCTGTGATTGTTCAGTGTAATTGGCCCCAGGTGTCTGAGGCACAAGACTGCCCTTTAGTATGAAGTATTTCCATCTTGTTAGCACTAGAGCAATGCTAGAAAGCTGTGTAATTCTGTAGCAGCTTGATTCTGTACACAATGGGACAAAGAGAATGATAAATCATAGGAACTTATAGACATTCAGGAACTGTGGTAGTGGCTTTGGAAAAGAATACATTGCAGGGTGATAATATTTGCAGGAAGTATCTATTTTCAATCTTCTTTTCCTTAGGACAGTCTATCAGCATAAATTGCTGTGTCACAAGATTCATCCAGTTTATGTGCTCATCATCTAGAGGACTCCAGGAAAGATTGTGCCTGCTGTTCCCAAAACTATGAACGAGAAGGAAATATTAGACCTCTGTTTTTAATTGTGTGATTCAAAATGTTTTTTCAAAATTCTGAAATGCCTAGTGTAATTTTAAAATATTCTCATGTATGAATCCATAAGCACTGTAAATATTTCAAATAACATTCCGTGTACAACAAACAACCATAATTTCCTCAGATTAAGTAAGGTTTATTTGCAGCTCTGAGGGCCAGTGGTTGACAGACAGAGTATCAAAGGATTAACTTGAAAAATAGCATTTGAATTCATGCAAATTTCCCCGAATAATAGGAATAAATACAGTCACTTTACCACAGGAATATTCCCTTCTTATTTTCAGCTATGTCATAAATCTTTCTATGGTACAGAAGCTCATTAATCAGAAAAAAAAAACAATAATCTCTGAGCATAGCCACTCCCCCTTGAATAGCTGAGTTCAGATGTGATCTACAGTAAAATGAATGGTCTTCCTCTAGAAATGGTGATGCACTAAAACAATCAATAGAACATCAAGGTGGTATGATGATGGCATGCTTGTAAGATGTTGTTTGTACCAATCACACCTGAGATTTAATTGCATCAATTTAAAGGTATGAGGAATCTCACTGTCACTAAGGATGAGAAACGTGCTAATCACTGGCTGACAGCAGATCCACACCAGATGTCTGCTGTCACAGTGCTGCAGCATTCATTGAAGCATGTATTCACTTGGAAAATCTTCCATTTGTTGTTCTAGTTCACTGTTTCTGATTATGCTCTCCCTTAAAATGTGCTTTGGGGTAAAGCAGGTATTACAAGCAATACAGCTGGACTGTGTTCTCCTTGGGCTGATCTGACCTGTGTCTCTAGTATTGCTGCCAGGGTCGTGCAATCCAGCCTCTGAGGCTGCTTGGTTTGTGATAACTGCCCAGTGCACTGCGCTCTACTGTGCCAGACTGGCAGAGCTCCCACCTGGGAAGAGATGCAATGCCTAGGACTGGTAATTTTGGAAACTCCTTCTACACCAAAGACAGATGTGGCTCCAGACTCTGAACTGTATGATGAATTGCTGCAGGATTTTTTCCAGGTTCCTGGTGTCTCCTGGTGCTTTTCATCAACTTTCCCCTTGTCTTTTGACAACAGAGCCTGTGTGTTTCACTCTAAGGTAAAGTAGCACTTCCATAGGATTCTATCTACAGAAAAAATATTCCTCCTTGTGGTGTGGTATATTATAGTAGTCAATTACATTGGAGCATTCAGGGACCATTAGGAAAGACGTATGTCCCTCTTATATCTAATTCAATGCTTTGATGTCCAAAGGTGCCAAAACCCTGCTTCACACAGGGAATTTAAAAGAACTATGATTTGCAGGGGAAAAAGAAAACCAAAAAAAAAAAAAAAAAAAAAAAAAAAAAGAGTAGATGACAGAAATTTAGGGGAAACCGAAAACCAATAAACCAAGCTAAACATGAAAAGGAAATTGTACATTAGGTTTTTATATACAGTTTAATCTGGGACAATATGTATAATGGACTGGGTTTTTTTTTTTTTAGAGACATCTCATAAGAATGGCACGCATCAAACAAAGTAAGAAAAAGACATGCAAATGTGGCTAAAAATTAAAGTGCTAGACTGAGTGAATTAGTGAGGAACAATAACCCAGAATAATAGGCAAACATTGTGCTTGGGTCTGAAGATCATACAGGGTATTTTGTCAAGCGTAAAGAATGCATCTTAAAAATGTGCAGATTGGTAAGATTTCTATACAAGCAGGAATAATTATCTGACAAGAGCAGGACAGGCCTGAGTGAAATACTTATAACTATTTAATATTATACATCAACAAAACCAATAAAAATGACTGCTTCCCAGCAGGTGGCACTGAAGCTAACGAGTTCTAATTCACCTCAGTATCTTTCTCCAATCTTTGTAAAAATTGGTAGATTTTCATACTGGAAGGTTTCCTTATTCTCTTTCTAGGAGGCCTCCCTGTTAGGCATCTTAAGGAGTCAGGGAACAAAATAGGTGCCGACAGGAAAATTTCAAGTATCACAAAATGCTGTCATTAAAAACTGTCTGGCTAAAAAGAAGGAGCCTTTTTCTCTCATAAATACTGGGGAAGAAAATTGTGCAACACCACGGAAATTTGGCTGTATCATCTTTGCTTCAGAAGTCATAGATCATGTTTTGCTGCCTAAACCTCTAGTTCCTCAGTCTACTTTTCTTGAAAAGCTTTGCAATTCAGGCTAATATCCACCCTTTATATTTTAAAAATTATAGGCAAAATGCTAACATGACAGCTGACAAAGCCCCATGAATGTGGTTAGTGTGAGATATATGGTGCAGCCCCGTGGAAGCACAGTGTGATGGATGGATGCTGTGCAGGCTTACCAGCCATCCTGATTTGTATGCAGTGATTCTGTCCTCATTCTGAGACTCCCACATTATGCCAGGGATTATGGTTGTTCTGAGACTCCTGATCCCTAGGAGATGTATGCAGAAAAATATCTAAAACTACTACAGTGAGGCAAAGTTGTAAAGGAGCAGCTGGAGGGACCAGTCATTGACAACAAAACAGGGAAAAGACAATCCCATAGGCCTTAGAGAGATAATTGAATGACATCATCTGTCCCTAGCATTCCTGATATCCAACTATTCTTTTGCCTTGTCTATTATTATGTCACTGCAAATAATAACCCTGTATTTAATAATATAGAAAAGATGTGTACTGTGACCATTTTAAAGTTTTATAAATCATTCTATCTTCATCATTTGTCCACTGCATCCTTGAAAGTCTACTAAAGAGTGAAAAATCCTGTTAGCTGACATGATCTGTTGTAAAGAAATCTTGGTTTTCCCTTTTTGGTTGTTTAAATTTTAAAGTATTTGTTTTAACAAGCTATTTGTATGGCTGTCCCATTATATGGAAATATTTAAATTTTAAAATCAATTTACAAATTACTGTGTGCATTAGTTCATTAATAATGGATTTCCATGTGATACTTCCTTATTGCTTTTTTTAATGGAAGAAATTTAGCAAGTCACTCTCCTAATTGTGACTTGATTATATTCCAGTTTTTACAATAGACTTTCCTAAGATCAACTTAAACACAATTGACTCTCTTCAATGTCAGCTTCCCTGAAAATGTATATCTAACTGGTAGGACTGACAGGACTGCTGCTTGTGCATTCACACAAGAAGCTGAATGCAGTCCAGCAGAGAAATTGTAAATTTGGGAGCCTATGTTTATTAGAAGTGAATGATGTAGTCTAGCCAATCATGGCTGCAAAGAATAATATTTCAATCACAAACGAGGTCAGTGAAAAACATGTTTTTTTCAAGGTACTTTGATAGAGAAACAAAAAGGTCAAAAGAGTACAAATTAATTCAATTAAGAGAGAAGCCTAAAATTCATATATTTGCAAAAATGAGCTAAGGCTACCTTCAAGGAGAATACAGTTGCACAGATGCACATATTCTGACCAAAATTGTTGCTAAAAGTATTAAAATTGTAAATCAGAGCTTCTCAAAAGGCAGGAAGTGGTGGAAATAAGGTTTCCTGTGGAAACCTGTGTATATATTATTCAAAGTGTTTTCCTGAAGGAGCCTGGCTCATGAGCCTTCTCTCCTCTTCACAGGATCAAGGAGGGATTCAGATACACAGCACAGTGCAATCTAATGCTTAAAAGGAAAGATTAGGCCATCCCTGCAGAAAGTTGTTCTCTTCTGTATGGGTCACTGTGCAGAGAGGGACAGAACCATGTAGCTGGCAGCTTGGCAGCGTTTGTTATGTGGCAAGGGAATGTCTAGCAGTGTGATTAAAGAACTGCTCGACTTCTGAAGGAGAATGGGTTTGAACTATTCTCAACTCATCATCTCTTTAGCTGATTTTATTCCCCTCTAGTGTTTCTTCTATCTCTCTCTTTCCTGCTCCTTGTCTAATCTCCTCCTTTCACTTTTTATTAATCTATCCTATCCCTTCCTACCTTCCCTGTGTCCAGTCAGTTAAACCTCTTTTCTAGAATTTTTCCTCATTAGTCGGAGCTGATTGGAAACATGGGAACTCAGCTGCAGAGTCTGAAGCCACAACACCCCTGAAAGGGCAAGAGCAACAACAGACACAAGAATATTCTTGTAGTCAGGAATATCCTCCTAAACATCTGAATCTCCAGGATGGACATTTGGAGAGGCATGGAGGAGGCTATAGTTCAGGAGACAGCTATGAAGCAGAAGCAACAGCATCTTCAGAGGACAGAAAAAATGAGTTTTATCAAGTCATGCATAATCAAGTTAATAATACTTTGAAAGCTTCATAGTTTATTCAAATCTTGAGAAATTGCCATAATATCAGCAAAAAAATAATCTCATTCTTTTTTTCCTCAGAAATCAACCTGACAAAATGTCAAGTTCTTGCTCTGTAGAACAGAGACCTAATAGCTACCTTTAGGAAGATTTTTAAAATGTGTAAAATAATATTAGTCCTGTCCCCTGAAAATGTCTGGATTATTTCAGTTAAAACTCTCCCAAATAAAGAAACATACAAACCAGCCCACATATAACATGAACACAAATATTTCAAAAGTTTGATGATATTTTCAGCAACTAGAAAGGATTCATAGGCTAGAAATTACTGGGAAACTTTTATCATTATCAGATGTATTACCTTGCCAATAGTGTTGAAAAGGGAAATGACTCATTATTAAAACATGCAGAAATTACACAAACTCTGTAATATCTGCCTGTCCTGCAGGAAATTGCCTAACCTGCACCTCTACAAGTAGCAAATAGCATTTTTTTTAGCTAAGCTGTTTTTAAATATTGATTGATAATGACCTTTCTGCTATTGATGGTAAATTGTCTATTTCTCTGATGATTCCCAAGCTCTAGCACAAAAAAAAACAACATTTGCAATAGGGCTTTGTAGGGTACAAATTACAAAAAAATTACAAATCATAAAATATCAATGTATCTTTAAATTGTGTGCAACATTTGCCAGCAATACTTCATTCTTTAATAAGTCTCATAAGGATGATAATTTATTTCTGCAGATTTTCTTCATAACAACAAAGCTATTAATGTAAGTCACCACAAGAAAAATGCACTTGTTTCAACCAAACCACTGGAAGAGCCCAGCAGAGGTTGGTAACATACTTTATGAGTTTGATTGGCTGTGGTTTCATAGCTCTGATCAATAAACTAATTGAGCTGTGTCAAATTGGTCTTCTGGGCTTTTACTCTTATTAGAAGTAATTCATACTCAGTTTTGGAATAAACACATAGAGGAGACAGGCACAGTGATGAGTCCTCTGTGAACAGCCTAGATGTACTGCACATTTTCTTTCTGTTTTCTCCTCATAGCTCATTCTGTTAGGATAAATACAGTTTCCACGACCTTGAATTTTCTTTAACTTTTACTTGATTGTAGTGAAACACTCTTTTTACCCCCCACAACAGCTTTAAACATGCTGTTCTGCTTTGCTTGTGTTCATCACCTACTTTTCTGATCTGAGTCTTTCACTGTCTTGCTGAGGTTGTGCCACATTTTTGACTTTCATTTATCAGGCCTTGCAATATCTTAGTCCTGTGTTGTTTTCACTGTATGTTATTTTTGCTATACTATGCATGTGAAGTCCAAATGGGAGGATCAATAATCTTTGCATTTTGATTAAAAGCTCGAGGGGAGATAATCAGGTACATGACTTTTATTTATTTACTTATTTATATATTTTTCTGGTGACTTTCAGTTGCATTGAGATATCGCTGAAGTGCATTTTGAAGATTTACAAGACTCTCTGCTTCAGGACTACTGGGACCTTTCAGCTTCACTATTGACTTAATAATGTCTCCAGAGCTTTATTTCAAAACAAATTCCAGCAGGCATGCACAGATTGTCAACTTTCAGAAGCATTAAAAGTAAATGCAACAATGTCAGGGAGGGAATTCCTATGTACAGTGCTGTACCTACAGTTACTCCAGCATCTCTCTGGTCTTCACAGGTCCTGTTTTATCCCACCTACAGATCCTTCTCATATTGCCACTTATAAATGCACAGGTAAGTTTCTCTGGAGATTTGCAGTCCTGAGCATAGTAGTGAGGAATTTCCTTGAGAACCATGTTTGCCAGAGGGGTCATAACCTGGGTTTGTACTTCCTTTCCTCTGGTCTTCTGCTGTTTTGCATTAGATGTACACAGAGGTGTTTTCATGCCAAAATACTTTGGGCAGCAGTGCAACAAAAAGGTATGGGCCAATCCTCCTTAAGTAATCAAAATAACATCAAGATGAAACTTAACTTTAGGAAATGTTCCACTAGTATTTAGTCTATTAACATGAAAAAGTTTTATCCTCTGATCAGCTAAGGCTTCAAAAATATTTTGATTTTAATAACTACACTAAACTTTTTATGCTGTCATAATTAAATGATCTATAGGTTCTACTGCTGCAAGTTGTACAAACCTTTGAGTATAACATCATGATTCTTTCTTAGAGATATGGGTATTAAGGAAAGGAATTTTATTTGTATTTGCAAAGTTCCCTAGGATTTGGTGGTTGAAAGCAGTATGAAATGTTGTGACTTTCCTGTCAGCAAGAACAGTTTTTCAAATTGTTTTCTTTGGGTTTTGGGAGATATTTTTGGAGAAGGGAGACAATCTTTTGCACTTTGCACACTTAAGAAATGAACTTTCTAGTAGATCTTTTTAAGGTCAGAGGTAGGAGGCAAAACTACTTTTGTGACTACTTTTTTATTTCTCAATTGCACTTTTTTGGAGAGATAAATGTAACATTTAGCAAATTCACCCTGACATTTTTACTGTTCTGCTTACACTTGGTGATTCCTCCACTAAAAAGTTAACTGGAGCTTTTGCCCGTCAGTACTACTACCTTTCCTATCAACAAATAATAACCTTTAATCTGCTTTTAGAAGTGATTTAAAACTGCACTAACTGAAACACTGACTACCGAGGAAAGTTGTGATGGGAAGACTCCTGAGTTATGCTGTGACAGATACACATTCACAATGAACAGAGGACATGGAGAAAATCAATCAGCTGTCATTACTTCTCTAGAAACATCCCATAATTCTTGCAAAGAGCAGATATGTTATCCTGTGATTGACCCAATTGATGGGAAAGAGTTCACAGAACATTTAACACAAAAAAAGCCTTACACTTGACCATCAAGTTATGTAAGCAGAAGCAAAGAGAATATAGAAACAATTTCCTGAGGAAAAAGTTCAAATTTCGAATACACAAAACCCTGTGGGTGCCACTCACCCAGATTGCTCAGCATAGATGGTCTTGTGGACTGGCTAGCTGTGCTACACTTACTGGTGTGTTAGCATCTTAGCAAGTATTTGTCAACACTTACCAGACTTTTCTCTTTGAGAACCCAACAGTAGGGAAGACCAACATCTTAAAATCAAAGTAGCATGTAATTGCCAAAGAGGGCATCTAGACTTCAGGGCATCTAGAGGGCACTTAGAATTTAGTAGTATATTAGCACAACAAAGAGACCCAATGCCTCTTTTTCTGTATGAGCTCAGAGGGCTTATCTATTCCTCTAGTATGGTCCAGCCTGTTTTTTCCCTTGGACTGAGAGAGATAGGATACTTGATGGGGATAGCTAAGATTCAGCTGTGAATGTTTTGTTAACTATTAAATACAAGTCAACTGATAAGTAATGCATCAAAGAATTTTAAAGTAGTAAAATGTATATAGAATAATTCTTGGAAGAATAAAATAAAATTATGAGGCAAAAAACAGATTGTTACATATTTTGCATCTAAAAAAACTGATTTGTTTTTCTGAAGAACATGGTATTGCAACATTAATTTACATGGAAATGTCTCCTATAAATTTAGGATTAGAACCAGTCTCCACTCTCCAGCCCAATAAATCTATAATGAAAACCAGTGTAATGCCCAAAGTATTAGTAAAGCCATACTTCTGTCCCTTCTACATGCCCTCATTCTTTATTAATGCATGAAAACTTTTCCCCTACAAATTGGTAGAAGACCAATAATGAATAAATCATTCAAATAAGCCTTTTAGTAGAGCTGTATGTTAATGATAATTGTCAATATCTGACATTCCCTCGGGAAGAAAGTCAGTATTTAAAGTTATTTGCTTTGGGAAATGTTTGGGCAACAGGCATTCTTGTTGCTTCAAAACGACAGCAGGGAGTCTGAAGCATACTGTTAACACCCTCTTGAGTAGATGTGACTACATTTTCAACCTATTGAAATTCCTGCTGCGTTGCTTTGTATTTAATCACAGTCTTTATTGGCACTTATTCATTGTAACTGTACTTTATGCATTTATTCACTTAAATGTTTATACAAAATTGAATATCTAAAACTGTGGCAACATCTTTCATGAGCAACAAATAAAAATTAATCCTGCTTGCATTGCATGTGCACGTCTATTCAACAGATGCCCTGTTATTGTTTGATAGATGCCTGTGCCAGAAAAAGAGCTAGAAGCACATTCTGTTTAGTTTAGAAATAATTGGTTCTTAAAAGATTTTCAGTTTTCTATTTATCAGATACATGAACGTATGTTTATGCATACACTCATTTTATAGTAAGACTGTCATTTGTACTTTCTACAGTAAGAATTCTGATTATTTGCCACAGTCAGAATTCTGATTTAAAGGAAGCATGACAGATCAGAGTCTTCACTGGTAAAAGTCACTCTATTTTCAGTTTTCATAGATAAAGACTGAGGCCAGTATGGGCTGAAAATATGGCCAGTGTTTCTCATAATTACATTTTAAAAAAGAGTAAGTCCCTAGTATTAAATAACTTTTGTTTTCCTTGTAATATTTTTTCCATTTTTTTGACAAGAAATAAAACCAGAAAGGTTTCCAACCTTTGACCACCACCATGCAACTAAACCACAACACTAAGTGCCACGTCCAGTTGTCTCTTGAGCACCTGCAAGGGTAATTCTGTGCTGCCCATTCCAATGCTTAATCACCCTTTCAGGGAAGAAAATCTTCCTGACTGATCCATCTTCCTTCCTCATGCAGCCTGAGTCTAGCTTGAGGCCATTTCCTCTTGTCCTGTTATTCGTTGTCTTTGAGAAGAGGTCGACTCCCATAAGAAGTTAGAATCATATTTGTCCTCAGATGAGGGAGATTTGGTCCACTGCTAGCAGGACTGAATATTCCCAAAAGGCACGTCTCACAGCAGAAAGCCTTTTGTTCTGTGAACCAACGTCTCAAACTGGGCATTGTAAAGAGAGAACATGTTACATCTTCAATAACTAGACCCATGAATAATTTCTCTGCATGTAACTTGCAAAGCTTTTCCTTTTAACTTCTTTCATCTGGAAGGATGTGTCTGGGAATTGTTTCTAGCACAATTATTTCCTCTTTGTACCTGCAGCACTCTGGGCCCTCATCAGAACTGAGCTGCTACAGGTACAGTGTTTATCTCACCTTTTAAATGCTGACCTTAAAAGAGAATTTCTGGGGGAAAAAATAAAGTCAGGAATCAGAACAGATGCTTTGGGCAAACAACTGCTTCTTCAGGCACTTAATTTTGAAATTGCCTCATGATAATCACATAAAGACCCTTCTTTTTGTCAACAAAACCCCTATGGCACTTAATTACTTGATTCTTGGCCACAGTGAACAGTTCTGGGTCTCTTTTGTGCCTAAACCACAGTGTGACTCAGAAGTATCTTCACTCTTCCTTAGCTGTGGCATTCTACTCTAGAGCATATGCTCTAACCACATGGCATAAACCCAAAGGAGAAGGCACCCCTGGTCACACAGAAGTTAATATATTCCCTTTGCACTGACCTTGAGCCAGAAAGACTGGGCTTAAATTAGTGGACCATAAGCTTGAACATTGGCTTGGAGTAAATATTTAAAGAACTTACAGAAATAATGACACAATCACCAGAATTTAATATTAATATTTCACATCATAGCTTGATAACTTTGCTTGATAGCAAAGATGAGATGGCAAACGGGGGTTGAAACTTCTGCCTGCTCTGTGGGTGGCTTAGCCCTTTACACAAACCTGGGAAAGAATTAATGAGTCCAAAACGGTGTGTCAATCCAGATTGGATTTGGTTTCTTTGTCTCACAAAGAGGGCTTGAAGCCAAGTTCTTCACTTTAGCAGCTCCTCCAAATTACCTTAGAAGTTTTGTACACCGAGTTTTGTGAATCCTGTTTTGAGCTACCTTTCTGGTCATTTAATCATTGTGTGGAAATTGTACTTACCTAAATTGTGGCTGGGGATGCTGGTAAGCAGAACTAAAGAGGCCGCTTACTGCATTGAACAAAAATTCCTTGTGTGAGTCCAGGCCCAAGAGACTATCATTAAGCAGGAAAAAAATCCTTTTGATAAGCTTGAATAAGTCTTTTTCCAATTAAAATATATAGATATTTAAACCACAAAAAAAAAAAAAGTGTTCACATTGCTACTAATTGGAAAGTAAAGAAACAAGAAGAACAGTAGTTTTCTGAATTAATAAAATTTTTGAGTTACACAGGAGGCTGTATGAATCTGGTATCAGCCCAAGACTTATTTCTTTGTTTATTTCCTTTATTCTTCTATACATCACTGAGATTTTAAATGAAGTTATTTCTGGAGGTTGAAAGGGTTTTCCTAGTGATTCATAATAGCATAACTTTGGACATATTCCAAAACCATGGCAACTAATAGATATCTTTCACTATCTCAGTCATGCTTTGAGCTAACTCAATGTCTAAAACATGTTCTAAAATACTGATCCAAACAATGTATAAGTATATAAGTATAAGGTGAATCTTTTATGACTAGTATTCCACTTGTCAATAACTAAGTAGTAAAGGTAAGTGACATATTGAAATTCAATTTATATCCTACAAAAAAGAAAGGAAAAAACCTTCACCTTAGTACATGGTACATAACTTTGCCAAAAGAAGTTTTATTCTGCTCACACACTAAATTAAATAAGAAAAGAAAATACTAAGATAATCAAAGACTTATCATTAAATGGATCAAAATCACATTGTGAACATAATATACACAATACATACAGTAGCGGAATATGAAATAATAATGGAGTGAATTTTATCTTAGCTATTCAGTGTCTCTCAGAAGATCCAGCACATAGGTCTCTGTCACAAAAAGACAGTCCAGAGATTGCTTCAGATGAGAATCTGGTCTATCACACTAATGTGATGTGAGTTTACATGTCCAAAGGAACAAAAATAACTGTCACAGAAAGTTGCCAAGGTCATTTGACTCCCTCCTGGAATTTGTTTCAATAAGTTGAGAATGAATGGAGTATCAAAAACTTAGAGATGACTTAAGAAAATCTAATTACACTTGAGAAACTGTTGACCCCTCGGTTACCAAAGCGTAAGGATAAATTCCAAGCTGCCCTGTGCAACCTCCCTCATCAATATTCTGAGGTAGGATAGAAGGAAGCTCCTATTGAGTAACTCCTCTGTCACTCTTGCTTCAGTCCAGCACAAATAATTTAATACAGAAGAAAAATTAACTGATGCCAGCCAGAGAGCCACTTACCTTTGATTTTTCCGATCCATGGAGAGGTTTAGGGTTTGAGCTACAAATGTTTGAGTCTCAAATTAATCTCTGGTCTCCCTGATCAGCAATGCTTCCACCCTTCCCCCATCACCATCCTTGGCTGTTGACATGTCATTATTAACAACAGTAGCTCAAATGCTGTCACTGAGTAGAACTCTGGTAATTTCAAACAGAGCAAAAAGTCCTTTCTATGGCTGTATCCTGAGTAGAGGGATATCCGATCAGCTAGTAGAAAATGCAAAGGAAGGAATGTCAAACTTTATACAAGCTTGAAAAAAATGTAACCTGTTGATATTTTTGTATAAAAATGCCTCCTGATTTGGCTGTTAAGCAGAGTAAAGCAGAGCTTAATTGTTCCACTGTGAAGTAATGCAGTTCTAAGGTGAACCTTCATTTAGTGCATCATTGTTCCGGGGTAAAATGATGATCTTCTGTCAAGTAAAGGGATTTGACTGGTAACAGAAAAGAGTAAAATGAGCAGAAGATCCAGAGGCAAGCTCACAAAGAACAGACAATGTTCAATGAATGTGGATAACTGCCTTCTTTCTTGGACCAAAACACCAGTTTGCATTTCTGAAATGTGCCAGAAAGCATTCTTCAACTATCAGCAGCCGGGAACCTAAGCTATTTTCATTAAGGCTTCATTTGTGATATGAATGTTTTTTGTTCAAATATGTTAAATGAAGAGAAGCAAGTGTTATTTTCAAACCTCAAAAAACCCCAAGAAATTGCAAAGCTATGCCTCCAGTTCCTCCTGTGAACAGATTTAAGAGATGCCTGCTGAATAGTTGTCCTCAGACTACCAAGTCTCTACATATATTGACAACCTCTCCATAAGGATTTACGATATATTTATTTCTCAATAATCACTGCCTCCTTTAAATCATGTTTTATATCATATATCATATATCATATATCATATATCATATATCATATCTCTATATAATATTATATATCTATATATATATATATATGTATTTATATTTTATTCCATGCATACCAAAATATTAATTTACAGAAGATATCCTTCTGCTGTTCATGTGAAATGTATAAAATGTACTTAATGTTCCTGTGTGCCTTCTGCAGTAGCCATTCATTACACAAGAGCAGCAAATGTTGCATATGTTGTATATTGTTAGAGTATAAGATGGTGTACAGTCCAGTGCCATCAGCTGGAAATTGTTTGATCCCTGCTCAAAGGTTTGCTAGGGATTGTGCAATCCTCAGGGATTTTACAGGCTTGCCAGATTTGAAATACAGAGACATTTTGCACAGTGCTTTGTGGTGCCTGCTGAGTGGTTTTCTGCAGGTTGCATCAATTCACTTCACTAATCAACAGATGACAGTAAACAAGAGTCATTTAATTACTATTAAAGACCACTTTCTCCCTCTGGATATGAATGAGCAACTGCCAGTGACTTTAAGAAGAGATACTAATCTGAACCTAAGATCTAATTCCATGTAGTTTGGTTTTACTCTGTCGCTTAGTGGTTTCACTGCTAGTCCAAGGACATAGATCATGTTTTCACATGGATGTTTATGGCTCCAGCAAAACTACTTTATCAAAACCCTCTATCAGCATCCTCATAGCCTTATCCCCCAAATGCAGAGGTTTTCACATACTGGAATACCCTCAGCATACTGGAAGGTCGACATCAAAAAAGCAAACTACTACATTCCACATGCAGCCTGGAGCAGGCTACAAGTGGGAAGACTGCTATTGCCAATCCTCCAAATCCAAGTCTTTGCAGGGGTTACACACCAGAACACTGCACATGTTGCTCACTTTTCCTCTTCTAAAATGTTGCAGTGCTGGTGGAGGTCACTATAAACTCTTAAATACTGTGGTTGACATGGAAAGTGGAGCCAGAGACTGCCCACACCCCGACAAGCAGGAAACCATACAGATGTACCAGCATAGCTTACACTTTTTCCTGCAAGTGGCCCAGCAAAGATCCTCCTTCTCTTGGTCTCATGGTCCAAACTGCATTTATCTAATAATTTATAGCAAAGCTTTGGCCAACATTATCCAATTAACCAAATCATTCCTTAGAGTCATGAATTTAGGCAAAAAAAAAAATAATTAAAAAGCCAATCTAGTTGGTGAGATGTAAATTCCACCTTGCAGCTACTGACTGCAGCAGGAGTTTCATTCTTGCAAATTCATAGGAAATTATTCAAAATTAGAAATTAAAATGTTGGAGAGCTCATTACACTTTTAAGATTACCAGCTATATTTGATTTCATGATTGGTACAACCCAAAGAGCTCTGAATCTTTACCATGATTAGTATGTCAGGCTCAGGAACACACATTTTGCTCCTCACCATTGGTAGTAGCCTAATCCTAGCCTAGTTGTAGCCTGGTCTCCAAAGATTAGATTCACATAATCTAATTTTAGATTCTCAAATGAGATAAATAGTAGTCAAGTACATGCAGTATCCCCATGGCTAGGGACAGGTTACAGGTTTTTAATAACTGCAAGGACTCAGGATAGGAATTTTCTGACTCTTCCTGTCTGCTCTTGCTTTGCCAGTGAAAAGGTTTATTCCAGTTTATGCAGTTGAAACTGCAATTGCCTAATTGCCTAAATGACCAGGTGGACATCACCTAATTTATTTTAACCTTTCTTAGCTTTGCATAATTTCCTGCTACAGCACTTATTGCTGTTATAGTGTTAATATATGTCCTGTAAATAATAGATATTGGTTAGAGGTAGCTATTCTGGTAGTTAGTCTGAGTAGAATAAAGCATCTGTGGTTCCAGAAAAACAATGTGGTGTAGGGCAATACAAGTGCAGGAGTGGCCACAGAAATGTGGCCCAGGCACAGAGGCTTTGGGGCTCTGCACAGCCTGCCTGTTATCCACTTCTGAGAACTAAAGCTCAACAAAACTGGTTTCAGGAGTCACCAAGAGCACAAGCAGTGTCTGGCATATACAATATACACCATATAGGATTCACTTTAGAAGTAATTTGAAATTGCAAACTAAAGAAGAAAGACCTAAGTGTAGGATTTCTTGGAAAGCCATAGTAGGCCCAAACTTACAGTTGGTTGAGCTATCAACATCCCTCTTGTTATGGCAAAAGACTTGAGATGCTGAGTGTTCAAGTAATCTGACTATTGAAATAAAGAGGAAAAACAATGGCATACAGTGACTGGGTTGGGGTGGGAGGGGGGGGGAAGAGTTAATGAGTAAAAGATAACTTAAAATAAAGGGGTTTTTTGTAAATATTCAACCCAAGACATATGGAGACTGATTTATAACAGTGCTGAGCGCTCACATCTAAAAGCAAAATATGCTTGACCAATGTTGTATATATACAAAGTTCTCTAACAAACACTAAGGCTGCAGGGGTGATATTTTAAAAATATATTCAGGCATCAAAAATCATGCCTATAGGGATTTTCTCAGAAGACATGAGAAATTGCATCCCTAACACCCATGAGTCAGGGGTTAGCATATCCTTAGGATATCCTCAAATTAATTTGCTTACCTACACTTTAAAAATTTCAAAAAAATCTGTCTTCAAGTATGTGAAAGTTAGGAGCTTGAATTTATATTTTTGACAGGGCTGTCAGGAAAAAACATCAAATTAAAGGCTTTGAAACATTCAGAAAAAGAGTGGGAAAGCTATCAAAACATCTTAGCACCTGATCATGGGCAGGTTTACTCCACAGTAGAATGGATAATAGAGAAAAAACACACCTCAAGCTATAGCTTGAGCTAAAATCAAGGAATCAGGAAAATCAAGCCTGTGAAGGGAATTTTGAGGGACAGGATATGTCTTTTTCTTCTTTGTCTATTTTCTTCAGAACCTGTAAGTACAACCAAAAAAAATATGAACAAATGTATGATATCCTTAAGAAATTCTTCCAAATGTCACACAATTTTCTCAGCCAGAGTGACTTTAACACCTTGAGAGACTTATTGTCAGGTTTTCTGTCCTGATTCAGAACCTACTTAGGTGTATCAAACAGAAGTTTAAAAGGCAACCTGATCACAGTTCATAAGAACCCAGAGGAAAGGACTTCAGATATTTGAGACACTTTAATCTGACAACATCATAAAAAGATTCAGATTCTGGATAAGTTGAACATAGAAAAGTAAAAGTTAGGAAGAAGAGACAAATTTTAGGAAAAGAAGACATTTTAGGAAAAGAAGCAATTGATTATTGTTGCAGCTTGCCAAGGTAAGTGGAAAATTTATCATAAGTGAGTGTTTAATTCAAGATTGAATAACTTTCTGAAGGATGGGAGGCAAACAATAAATTTTGGTGCTAGATAGCAAAAAGGAAAAAAAACTTCCTGAGGGAGAATGTTTTCTGTCCTGTGTGTGCACACATCCAGGCTAAGTCCATGGAACCCAAGGCTGCCTTTCATGATGAACAAGAGATGGACACATACCACAGGAGGTACAGCATGCATTCACTGAACTCAGCATGGAGCACTTATCTTTTGGCCTTCCTGTGTGCCTTTTATTTGTTTTGGTGGTGGTTTTTTTTGTTTCGTTTTGTTTTTAATAATAAAAAAATTAATTACAGGTAATTATTATGAATCCTTTTTTTAACATTATATATTTACGCTGTTTCTTAATATGTATAAACTCAAACACTGTCCTAGACTTCTGTTCTATCATGAATTGAATAAAAAACTGATCAAAGATGAAGGAAAACTACTCTATAGTTTGAAAATTGTTTACATTCAAGAATATATAATGACATTCCTGTTTTTTGCTTCTGCTGATATTTGCTTACATTTACTTTCAGTGACTTTATTTCCAAATATATGAAGGTTTTAGATGTTCCAGAGACTATATTCTTTATCAAGGGTAATATAAATAATAAGAAGAGATTTTATAATGGATTTTTCTCTCCCAGAATGAAACATAAATATATTTATACGCATGTAGAAGTAATTAAGGTGAGCCACTAGTTTTGAAAGATTGTATTATTTTATATCAACCATAAATTTACATCTGAATTGTATGTTCCTAAAATTCAGTGAAGCTTAAAAGATAATTAGGAAACCTTGACAGAGACCAATATCACTCTGTATTGCACACTCCCTCGGGGATATATTAGTCAATTAAGAGTGGTCATAATTGAGATTGCAGCAAGGGAACAAAGGGAAAGAGGAGGTGGTATAGGAGTACCACTTCTCTTCCAAATCTATCAGTTAGTTTTGAAAGAGACATTTCCTTTCTCCACAGAGCTTGCCTCTCTTACATCCCTAGATTATCTCAACAGTAATTCTTCAAATTAATACTTTTCTTTTTTTTTTTAATATTCTGACTCCTCCTGAGGTTTGAGGTTAATAGTACCTCCTAGGTTTTTGGAACATGTTTCCTCAGGAGAGTGAATTAAGCTGGAATATTGACATCCAGTGTGACTGATCACGTTTTGAATGCACAAATGAAGTTCTGGAGTTTGTCAATGCTCAAAATACATTAATTACTGTATGGATTTTATTGAAGTAGATCTTGGTGGAAAAAAATTTAATTGCTGTCCAACTTGTTCTTCAATCTTACACACGCAAAAAAGTGGAACCTTTTCCAAATGTGCTTTCTTAAAAGTTTCAATCAATTATATGCAAGCAGATTATTTTCCCTATTGTTTCTCTAATGATTCATAACATATACAAGTGATATTATGTACTTAACTTCAAACAACATAATTCAAAATATTATCTTACTTTCTCCGTAAATTTGCAAGAAATATTTAAATGATAATTTACCATTATCTTCATGAAAGCCTTTGGCCTTATGTATACTTGAGGTGGAGGTTTCCTTAGCTCCAAGTGTTCTTTTTCACCACAACTCCTGCATCTCCTGTGGTCAGCACAAAGGCAGCCTTTCAAATCCCTCCGTGGGCTACTAACTTTGGCTTGTCTACGTACACAAACTTTTCACCGCTGCTTCCCACTCCATTGCATATTTTGCCAACATCAAAGGAATCTGAGGCTTTCCATATGTCCCAGCTGTCTAGCCCATGTGATTACAGGATTTGGAGCTGATGCATTGTTCCTATTCCTAGCTACTAGCTGGAACCATACTGATGGGCCAAGATCCTATTGTCCTAAATACTGTAGAAAGTGAGAACAAATGATGGGTTGTGATTCCAAGCACCTTAAAGTACTTCCAGACAAATGAGAGAAGCCAGAAATCTAAAAGAACAGTGCAAAAGGAAGAGTCAGGTCTATAATTAATCTTTAACAATTTGTAACTGATACTGAACTTAACAATTGTAACTGATACTGAAGAAAAGCACTGAGAATAGAGAATTAACTCTCACATGGGCAAGAAGACTTTTAAAGTTTAATTTGTCCCTTCAAGGACTCTGTAAAATGAGTTACTGTGGAGTTAAATGCTTGTACTTCTCTCTGTTTGTTTGGTCACATATACACATATCAGCCTTTTCTAGTGGAAAATGTCCCTGCCCAGCACAGGGAGGGTTGCAACCGATCTGAAAGGTCCCTCCCAGCCCAAACCATTCCATAATTAACTTCATGTTTTAAGTAGAAAACATGTCCATTTTTCTAACAGTAGGCTCTGCCCAACCAGACTGGGCTCTCACATGAAAAGGCTGTATTTCTATTCCCCTCAGTGTTAGCAGTAAAAATGGCCAGACCAGCTGGGTCCTTATTTTCTTCCAGTAATGCACTCAATAACAGTTTCTATATTCTGCTGCCAGTTCCAGCTTGAAATTCAGCTATGCCTACATTGCAGACTTCTGTGGGCATAGCCCTGTGATCCACTGATATGAAAATGTTTTACAGAAGCTCCTGTTAGCTCCTGTTAGACAGAGGCATACTTACATCTAAAAAAGAAAAGCTAAACAAAAAAACCCACAAAAAAACAGAGCTTTTAGCTGTTAAGTTTGTTCAGCTGCTTAGCTTGTTTAATTCAGAGGTGATCAAATAAAGTATGCAATGCATAACTTTCACAAAAGAAGCTGCATCCTTATTTAGAAAGAGTTACTACTATGGCACATTACTGTAGGAATAACTTTAAATCATTCCTAGTGAAGATGTGGCCCTTAATGAACAATTCAGTTGATGATACACAGAACATACAGAGTTTGCAGCGTCGTTGTATTGACTTGGTAGCACTGGGTAATTTTCAAAGAAATTGGTAGATTCTTTGTTTCCAGAACCACCAGATTTAACACTGAACTAACGTAGAAACAAATCTGTTGAAGTTTTTGTGCTCCCTTTTTCCTGTATTAAGCTTCCATTTCGTGTACCACTACTGAAATATATATATATGAAGTATCAACAATATAATACTGGTGCACAAGATAAGAGTCAAGGCAGGAAAGAGGCAGGAGTAATCTATAATTAGATTTTCCTCAGTGCATCCATCTTCATTTATCCAAGAGGCCAAAGTCATTATTATTTACTCAAGAATCTCCTTGGAGAGTAGAACTGTAAAGATTTACTGCATATTATGAGAATCTGTAAGTACATTGAAGTTCCTTAGTTCAATTATTTGTCCCTTTTGCACTTGATTAAAATGGAATGAAAGTTATACCAGTTGTATACCATATGTTTGGTTTCTGATTCTATCTTCCCTCTCCTAAGTTGTTCTTGTAACAGAAAAGGGGTAACTGTATTTCAGTTCTTCTCTCACACTTATTTCACCAGCTGATATAAGCTTGCCTGTAAAGTTCTTTGTGTTTGGTAAGAGAAGAGGACCAATTTTTTTTAAGAAATTCATGACAGAAAGTCTTAACGGTACCCCAGACCATTCTGGAATCATGAATGAAGTCCTTGCTTTGTCTTGGCCTGTTAGAGCAAAACCACTTTTTCAGGATCAGTCTTATGAGTCATAGTGCAGAGGCATTTAATTTTAAATTTTAAATCTGATTATCCTGTATAATGTGGAACTGCTGCTTAGCAAACAGCTTTACTTAACAAAAATGGTCAAATACACAAAGAAATGCCAAACCCAAGCCCAAACCCAAACCCAAACCCCAAAGCACCCTATTTCCCAAGAGATTACTTTATCTTTGTTTATCCTTGAAAAAACTTATAGGGAAAACAAAATTTTCTGTGAATAAAACAAAGCAGTAATATAACCTATTATCTACCTTTCCATATAGAAAATATTTTAATAAATGATTTATTTTATTTTCTCTAAAATAAAGACATTAACAGACAGTATAAATGTGCCTAAAAAGAGAGACTTAAACCACTCAGCTATCAGTGTTCTGAAAGCATACAGTTCTTTCTCAGATTCAAATATTAACAGTATTTTGTGTTATTTGTTAAACTTAAACCCAAAGCCTCAGCCTGGGTTCAGTTCTCACTGTACAACACAGTCCTGGTCCCAATCTAGAATCCTACTCCTTGTGCACAACTTTGCATACTGCATCAAGAACCTGTGCTCATCAAGGTCATTAAGGCTGAGTGCATAGCTCCAGGTACTGGCATTAGGCAATCCAGCTACAGAAACAGGACCAAGTCTAAGGCAAGCTATAACTAATGAATGTCAGGAACAGCAAGCCAAAGGATGATAGATTTTTAAATGATGCACTTAACCCCCAAGCCAACAATCAATTACAAATAGTTAAATGCACACGGGACTCCCACAAGCATGGGTTCTGGGTCCTTTAAAATAAATGTGGGCAAAAAGAGTCCTATCCTTGCAAACACTGATGGGATTAACTTTATGGAAACAACACCAGTGAAGAGCACACATTTATGTACAGCATGTAAGAATTTCAGTAAGCTCTTAAATATTTCTTCTTTAAAATCATCTCATATAAATATTCATATCATGTTAGATACAAAATAAATATTTTTCTTTTTTTCCATGATTTTGATATATATCTACTTTTGCAGTTGGGAAATTGATTGGGAGCGGAATTGTTTCTTTTGTTTTATTTTTGTAATACTGTTCTGTTTCTTTTGACGCTGACAGTATTGTGCTTTTTTACTTTTAAAATATCTATTAATATCCACATTTTCCATTATGTGGATAAAACCTATTACTGTGCTCTCAGAAAATATTTTGGAACCTTCAGACAGAAGACAACATAAGCTGCATTTCCAGTCTAAGGTGGCAAGCTCAGCAGCCAGCGTTTGCAAAGGCAATTTATATAGCAACAGTATAATCACAAAGGGCTTACATTTTATCTTCAATGAGAAAAAAAATATTTACTGCAATTACAAAGATTTTATACAAGAGATGAAACCTCGTATCTAGAATAAACCAGTTCACTACAATGACTTTGAAATGTAAAGGTTAATATTTGTATTCTTCATAAGCTAAATTCTGCTATAATTTAAAGACATCTAAGTCACTGTACATAAACACAAATCCTTGCAGAAATATATAAAGAGCATGCAAAAATCTGAAGTAAGCCCTGTAATTTCCTGAAGAACTGACCAATTGTCAACAAAATAATTTTGGTGAAAAAAAAAAAATCTGCGGGCATAAACAAGCTTGCTTTAATGCAAGCTAAATTTGTAGTCAAAGATAGGAGAGCTAAAGCCATTCATCTGACGAAAGACAGGACCTCAACGGTTCATTTCCTATTCTGAATCTCAGTGAAAAAAATGTTTACACTCAGTTTCTCATTTCTCAGGAATTACTCTAACTACCAGACTACTATTGTATTGTCACTACTGAAGTCATTTATCAGCAACTAGAGAGCAAGTGAGAAACAAGAAAAAAAATTAACTATATTAAAAACTACATGAAATATACTAAACTCCTATCTTAACTATATTAAAGAATATAAGCCCTTTTTCTTTGCCTCTCAGGCTAGATAAGATGATGTCATTATCTATACAGAGCCCAAATCTTTCCCACTGCTCTATTTACCTTCTCTGACTACTTCCATTGCTCTTAATAGCCTAGATCCTCTGCTGCAGAAGGCAAGGGGAGGGGGGGTGGGGACAGGCAAACACAGGCAAAATAGTACAAATCTGCAAGTTGGAATGGTGATTAGTTCTAATCCCAGGACTGAGACCAGACAAGAAAAAAAGCACTGAAAGATTAATTTGTTGAGTTTCTTCGCAGGCTGCAGTGGTTCAAAATGAAACATTAAGTTCTTCTACTGACTTTAGTGATGCCCAAGCCGGACCTGTACTTCCCCTTCCCTTTCATTTTTGTGTTTGGTAGCTTGGTTGAGCCTACAGCAACACAAGACATCCTCTAGCCAGGGGCTGTAACCTGCCTTCTAGTATATATTTTTTGCCAACAGCTGCAGGGAAACAGAGACAGGTGCCTGACCTTCTCTCAATGATCCTATGAAAAGTTGCATATTCTAGTACCTTTTCTGTTCCCTGGGAGTAATTTTTCTTGTTCCCAGGGAGTTCTCACTAGAATAGCTGCACTCAAAAATATCTTCACGCCAACAGCAAGCTCATGGGGGTTTAAACCAATTCCCACCATGGTTATAGAAATATTTGTATTGTCTACAGTGAATTTTGGGTCAGGCCTCTCTTTCTGAATTAACCTGCTAGAAGACCAGACCTACTCTTTAAGTGACTCTAGCCCTTACAGCAAATCAGCAGTTTGTGGAGCTACGTGGAAATCTACCCAATCTCTTTCTTTCCTGGCTTCACAAGTGGGAGCTGTTGATACCTGCACAGCTCCTGGTACAAGGCAGAGCAGAAGAGCACAGTAAGTTAATCCACAAGCCATTCAGAAACGTCTAGGACAGAGACAGTGACACCAGGGAATCATATGTCTGCACTGAACATCGAGTAAATTGTTTACTTGGAGGGTTGATGAGAAACGTGCAAATGAACCTCTGAAGCAACTACTTGTCAGGTAAGGATACTAATGTGCTCTAATAAAAAACAGTGTGTTCTCATCATTGCAGCATCTTTTCCCCAAAATGTACTTGCAGCAGTTTATCAACATTATATAATGCAGGGAGGGTTCAGGACAAGGATAGAGTTGATAGCCAGCTTTTGGTGTGCTTGTTTTTTTTTTGACTCACTTGATTCATAGGTCTCATCTTTACACATTGTACTTTGAACTGTTTTTTCTTTTATTTTTAATGATCAGTATTATTCTTGATCCTAAATAAACATCCAAGAAATCCTTTAGGTTTCAAGAGCAGGCTTGAAAGACTGCTTTTAAGAACCAATCTAGTGTATGGTTTGTTTCTCATTCAGTCAATGATTATTGCTTTCTATGTTTTCCTCTTGTTTACCCCCTTTTTCCCTACCACAGAAGAACCGGTTTTTTCCTCCTGCCGTGTGGGGAAAAAAAAAAAAAAAAAACAAAACCAAAAAACCAACAGAGCAGAAGAAAGGAGAGCAGGATAGGAAAGCTCTAGCAGCGCCTTTTCTTTAGGGGTTGTGGCGGGAGTGAGGGAGCGAGGCGGGGGACCTCCTGTCCTTCAGAGGAGCAGGTCGCCCTTCCCAGGGGCAGGGACGCAGGGGGAAAAGGGAAGGGGGAGTCGGGTGAGTGCCCCGCGGGGGCAGCATCCCGCCTGCCGTGGCCCCGAGGAGCTCCGGGGACACCCTGCGGCGGAGAGGGCGGGGAGGGTACCGCGGAGGGACGGCGGCTCCGCGGCCGGGGAAGCGGCGGGGCTGAAGAATGGCGGGATGGACGGATGGATGAGGGATGAGGGGTGACGGGTGGAGCGATGGAGGGGTGAAGGACGGATGGATGGGAGGATGCAGGGATGAGGAATGGAGAGAGGAGGGGTAGAAAAATGAGAAAATAAAGGCTGAGGGACGGAGGGATGGAAGCGCCGAAGGACAGGGGGCTGCTAGAGCGAGCGCCCGAGCTTCCCAGCTTCTCCCCCTGCGCTGCGCGCCCCCGCGCCTCTCCCGGTCCCCCCCCTCCCCGCTCCGCCGCTGCGCGTGCCCGCGCCCGGGGCTGACTCTCCCTCGCATCCTCCTCCGGCGGCGGCGACGGCGGCAGCGCCGGGGATGGGCAGCGAGAGCGCGCCCAGGAGCAGCCCGGGCCCCGCCGCTCGCCCCTGCTCCCGCGCCCGCTGCTGCTCCTGCCCCGCAGCCCCCCGCGCACCGGGGGCAGCGCCGCCGCCGCGCCATCCGCAGCCCCCGCCTCGGACGGGTGAGTGACCGGGCCCTGCGCCCTCGCCCCGAAAAGCACCTGCCCTGCATCCCCCCCATTCCCGCGCCTCCCGAGCCGGGGTGGCCCCGGGGATGAGTGCCGGGGGAGCGGGGGGGCCGCTGGGAGGCTCCGCGCTCCCCCCCCCCCGCCCCCGCCCCGGGGGAACGGAGGGTCCCGGCCCGCGCCCCCTCGGCCCTGCGGAAGGTCCGCGGGGCAGCGGGGATGTCTCCGCGGCTCCGCCGGGATGTGAGCAACGGGGCTCCCGCCCTGCTGCCCCTCCCGGGCACCGCTGCCCGTTCCCACGGGGGTCTCCCACAGGCGTACGCGGACACCCCGGCAGCGCCGCTCCCCAGCCGGGGCCGCGAGACCCCCGAGCCCCCCGAGCCCGCACCCCCGGGCGCCCGGGGCGGCTCGGAGAGGGGGCAGCGCCTTAACTTTTGCAAAGGACACTTTGGAGGTGGGGAGGGAAGAACCAGCTCAGCAGAATTGGCGGCTTCCCCGGAGTCGCCCCGGAGGGAGGTGGCGGAGGGTCCCGGTCCCCCTCCCGGAGCCGCCGGGTGACGCCAAGCGCGGCCCTTCCCGCGGGGCCCGGGGGGCGGCTTCGGGCAGGGCTCAGCGCTCAATGGACTTTTCTAACACTCCCTCCACCGGCATAATTAAATAAATAAAGTGACGGGGGGCTGGGGGGGGCTAGAAGTCTCTGCTCGCTCTTCTTTCGCTGCCCAGAGCCGCGAGTGCAAACGACGGGATGCTGTCTCTGAAAAGGGATTTCTGGTTTTTATGTGTCATGATGCACACGGCTGGTGGTACACTAGTATAGTAACTATCTGTATCCCAGTAGTTCCCTGTCGAAGGGTTGTTATGGCAGCAACGGTCCCCGCTTCTTTTATTTTTTTTTTTTATCTCTGGCACAGGTTAATGTTAAAGACCTGGAAACTGCCTTAATTAAAAAGAAAAAAAAAAAAAAAAAAAAAAAAAAAAAAAGGACAAAAAAGATAAATAAAGCATCCTCACGCCTCTTTGCCAAATACACAAGTACAAATACAAGATTCACACTCAATCTTCACTCCCTTCTCCAGAAGCTGGTGCTGTGATAAAGCTAATGACTGGAGAGGCTGGAGCAAAATGTCTTTCCCCCCACACCTAATTCCTGCTTTTTGCTAAATTTTGTTGGAATTTTAGCTTGATTGTGGCTTGGGCTTTTTCATGTGTTTCACTGACACTTTTTCATAGTGTTGTTTCTTACTTGCAGAGAATCTCTTTAGTCCTGTCTTACACTGGGTAAATGGATTCAACTGCTCTTACATATAAGTAAAGCACATCATTTGCAAAATCTTGTAATTCTGTAGATTTTGTTTTTCTGTACAAGTCACAGGATGATAGTTTTCTCCTTGTAATGCAGAGAGGAATCTCTATGAGACTCATCTGAATGGTTTCAGCACATCTTACCTGCCACAGCTGGTGGCAGTCTGAAACAATAAGATTTAAAGGTTATTATGGAAATAAGTTTCTCTATCACCTTTAATGGTCAGCCTATTCTCAGCCAAAACACATATAGTTCTAAGGGAAACACTCTGATTCTGATTTCAGTTTAGTCAGTTTTTTGGACACAGTGTTTAAACCCTGAAACCATTGAGGAGGATGGATGTTAAAACTCATAAAATTGGTAGCGGGCTGTACTACTTTGACATTTTTACTCTGCACTTTTGTAGATACCATTTGTTGTCTTCGACCAGAGTTTGCTTGGGTTGAGATTGAGCAGTAAATGATAAGGACAGAGGATTTTTGTCCTGGCAGCTCCTGCATTTTTATTTCCATCAGAATATTTGAAGACTGATATTGATATTGCAGAATGAAATGTTATTGAATTGTGATATCTTGTTTCCAATTGTACATTTTGAAATGTTTGGCTTATCAGTAGGAAAGCAACACAAACGTGTAAATGTTGATTTAAGTTTGAAAAAATGCTGTCCCAGGGTGATTCATGTCTAGAAACAGGCTAGATTCAGGTTAAATAAGTGAACTAAAATAATGTAGTGTAACTGATCCAGAAATAATTTTCACTGCTTATAATGAAAGCAGGTACTCTTATCTTCAAGTTGGAATTTAGAGATGCTGGAAGAGCGATGAAGAACAGCAAAATACATATATTTAATGACAGACGGAACTCTTGAATAAACATCAAGTATTTCTGAGGGAATGCAAGCCTATTTTGTCGTATAACTTTCGTCATGATTCTCATCCCAGCTAAATCACTATGATATTCTCCCCAGGCACTGCTGTGAGCAGAATCAAAGACAACCCTGCTATCCATTTTTGAGGAATGGGGACATGAAAAGATCATTTGTATTTTCCCCATTATCATAGCTGGAAGGGTTTATTTTGTATCTCGTATAGAATATTCCACACTTTACCCTCCTAAGAAGTAGTCAGGCCTACAGTTCTTACCTGCCCAGACAGCTCAGCTGAGATAATTCTTGTGAGAAAGAATAATACATGTTTTGCTAGAGGCAGCTTTATTGTGACCAAATAATAGTCATGTTTACTGGAAAAAGGTTTGACTTTGTATGATATTTTCATATCTGATGCCACTAAAATTTCATATTAGGCAGTAGGAATAACACATTTCTTAAAATGGCATCATTTGCTTTAAGGTTCTAATACGAAAGGACTAGATTAATTTAATCAAGATGGAGGGTAGATGTTTCTATCTTTAGTGATTAAAAATATCCTTAGAGATGTAAAAATAACCTTAAGTCGTAATGAAGAAAAGACAAATTTGGACACTCTGAAAAGGGTTACAAATAAAGTTATTTGATACAAATGATCCAACAGATTGCACTTATTTAACACTAGACAGTAGTAAAATGGAACAAAAAAAGAAATCTGGCAAAAATAAGACATCATGAGAAAAGCACAGTATAAACCCTGAAAGAGTTGCAAAAATTGCCCAAGAGACTCCAATGGTAACTGTTTTGCTCCCTTATGGGAGTCCAATGGAAAAAGCCCCATTGACTTCAGTAAACATTAATACCATGAGTGTATGGTAAGAGAAGAGATGGGTAATTCAACTAAGTACCACAAGAATTCAGACTGATAGTTACTGAAATCAGATTAGAAATGTATGGGCTTTCTTCAGTTGGAAGGAAGTCCTGACTTTACTGAAAATGAATTGGAGGTTGCTACCTATTTCTCAGGGCCAAAATGTCAACCTGAGAATAATATTTCAAGTAACTTTAAAAAAAAAAAGTGGCACGTTATATTTAATCTGGTTTTAATTTGTATCATATTCTATTAAAATGATGTTACCTTTGCCAAGCTCAAGTAATTAATTAGTTATTTGTAACCATTTTCCCCTTCCTTTTACATTTTTTTAAATGCCAGTTTTTCAGAAATGGCAAGAAATACAAAACAGTCTTCCTGCAAGACTGCACTTATAAGCTGAATAATTCAAAGCCTGTACTGTCATAGTGCAATCAAATTTTTAATATGATGCTGTCAAAGTCATAAAAAAAGAAAATCAAATGTGACATCATAGAAGACAATGTATATAGCTGACATGACATCCAAATGTTTTAATTTCCCCACATTATATTTAGTAGTTAATGAAGATAGATTTTCTTTCTTCCCTCTGAGGAAACTCCTAATACAAGATATTAAATGTTCAGAAAAAAACCCTACTTTATTTTCATAAAAACATATGTAAGTTTTGTGAAGATAAGTCCTGAGCATAAAGGAGATGCAATCATTTAAGAGACAATGTAAAACCTTCACTGGGTTGAGATAATTTGTGGATGATGAGAAAAAAATTATTGTCAGACAAATTTTCTAGAATATGGTATGTATTATCTCAATAAAGGACATTTTATTAGCTGTTCATAACAATCGATGAACCTCTGTCTAAAGAAAGAGACGAAGTCACCCTTGCCCTCAAAAAATATTGTAATTTCTTTCTGCAGAACTAAACATTTTTCTGCTGTTTTTCTCCCCAAATTAAGTATAACTAATGACAATTGAAAGTACAAAGTACCAGATTACCAGAAATGGAAAATGAAACTGTTTTCACCCAGCCTTTGTGGAGCACAGGAAGCAACAGAACTGTGTGGTTCAGTTTGGTTTCACTGGCTTCTTGACATGGAGAAAACATTTGCCCACTGAGATCTTCCAGGTGGCTAAGGACCAATTTGCTCCAAGTGATCAGTGTACTGAGGAAATTTGTCTGGAATGGGATTTTAGTTGATAACCTCAGCCCTGGTTGTGACTCCATGGGGACCCGACTGGATCCTGCAAGGAGCTCAGCATCAGTGCTTTCAGAAGTGCCAAGTGCCTGCTCAGGATCCTCGAAAAAATGGAGTGAAATACCTGTTCATTTCTCACAGGCCACAAACCAGCTTTCAAATCTCAATGATTTTCCATCACTACTGCATGTTGGCTGTATTTGAATCAGTGAACTAGAGGTGAAAGGCTCAAAAAATGTGATTACCAGTCCCATGAGACATTTAGTTCTCCAAAGATAGCTTATTGGAAATGCTTATTTGTATTTGTATTTCAGAAACTGGGGTAGAGAGAAATGAATTAACAGCACACAAATATTTTTATTTTGTTTTAAAAAGTGCTTTCTCTGTTTTTTTTTTTTTTGTTGCTGTTTTCTTTTTTTGTTTGTTTGTTTGGGTTTTTTTGTTTGTTTTTTTTTTTTATTATTTTTTTTTTATTTTGTAGAGAGACTGTAAATACCAGATATTTGATTCTGGAATACATATATAATCTGTGAGAAAACAGCCCCATAGATTTTTATTTCTTTACCAAGTAATGCTGCATTTTTGATCTGACTGTAGAAAATTATTTAACCATACACTCCCATACATGGCTAAATTGAAACATTCTAATACTAATGTTTGTAGTTCTGGGTTTTCCCCCCATATCTGCCACTAAAAGATCAAATAAATACTTCAATGTAAAAAAAGTGTAGACTAAATAAAAAAACATATTTTATTTATCATGGATCTTTATGTAAAATGGCTTATTTTGTCTAATTTAAGCCTAGTACTCTTTTGGGGAAAAAATCAGCTTAAAACGATTGTAATCATTTTATGCTACAGTCCAAACCTACTATGTAAATAATGCTACTGAATTAAGGAAAGCCACCAACACTGAAAATGAATATTTAATTAATAATCCATCTGTTCAAAGATCTCTTGTCTTTTCTACAGATGTCTTCTTCCTCTTAGTTTATCCAGGAGAGCTACTACAGGGATTTCAAACTGAGAAAATATGCAAGAGCTGAATTTGCAGGAAAGCCTCTTTTCCCATTCCAGTGTTAGAACAGAGGTGAGAGGCAGGGATCCATAAGGTCCAAGCTTTGAAGGTTAGCTTTGTCACAATGACATAAAACATATGCTTCCTTCAAAATTATTTTTCTCATTGAGGCAATGAGTCTGGGCTTTTTTTAAATATGGAATATTGGCGGAGGAGGGAATTTGTATTTATCAAGAGCCTTTATTTTTAAAATTAAGCAGTATTAACTCCCTATATATTCAAAGACTTTCTTCAAATGAGTCACCACATCTTGTGAAGTCAGGTTCCAGCAGCAGTACCCAGAGCAGGTTACTAACCAAGGACAGATGGACACAGGTGGCAAGGAGACCATGCCAGACACCACGGGGTGAAGCAGGCTCACAAAGCAACAAAACCAGTTTTCTCTGTTTATCAGCATGATATTTCAAATTTCAAATCTCTCCTTCTGAAATAAAAGACACAGATTTAGAAGTCCTCAAAAACCAGTTTATTCACACAAACATTTTGGATAGAATAAAAGGTATTGTATGAATATTGTAAAGCACATACAAGCATATCAGAGACAATTTAAATATTTCTAAAATCTTCTTTTTTTTCTTTCAAATTAAAACCAGCAAAGTTATTTCAGTTTGGGGAAACAAAATGAATGGATCTCATATTCTGACAAGATAGGATTTCAGCAAAGTTTCTTCCATGGCTTAAACTAGAAAAGAAACACCTTCCTTAAAATTAGGGTTGTGGTGAATGAAGGCATCAATCTGAAAATTATTTGTGTAGATGCAGAGCACAGAGAGTGTGTGTATTCCAAAAAATTAACTGATTGTGTACATCAAGTTACTCATGTGGCAAGTATTTTGAGTTTATCAGAACTGAGTCTTTGGCAAAGCAGTGAGATTCTTGTCTTAGAGGGAGAGGATAGAACTTTTGGTAGAAATTGATCTGGAATTCTCCATCAAGATTATTTTTCAATGGAAATAGTTCATGCTTTAAAATTAGAATTGGCATTAGTGAGGGTCAGTAATAGAAGAGCACTAATTTATCTTGAAAAACAGAAAAACATAAAGTTTTGCAATTTAGAGTTTGAAATGGTAAATATTTTATAGCCACTACTGCTGAGTATTGCATTTAAATGGAATGAGAGGACACCCAACTACACTTAAAGCAATCAAATTATTGCCTATATGTTATGCTTGGAATAAAATTTATCAGCCAAGGCTATCAACCTAGCCTATACTGATTTTATGATTTATTTAAACTGACAATAAAAGATTTTCACAAACTAGCTGCTTAAGACTGTTGTTCAGCAGTTCTAAATACCCATGGTTTAAAGGCCAATGTTTAAGCATAATGAAGTAAGATTGCTCTGACACAAATGGTAATTAGTTTCTTGCAACTACCAGACTTAAAAAAGAGTTTTTAAGCAACCTCATTTAGATGAATGGAGAAAGAAAATGCAGTAGTATCCAACAAATGGCTTTTTGGGAACATAACAAGCTTACTAATTCCAGAACTTGCAATAATTAAGAGACTTTCCAGTGAGAATGTTTGCCACAAGCAACATTCACCTCAACCAGCTACACCGAGACAGCTGATGTCCTACGTTCAGTATTAGGACTGGTATCAGAGCTGGAAAGAAGAAGCTCAGGGAAGGGATTGAGCTTCACTGCTTGGATGGTCTCCATGGCTTCCCTACAGATGCTTACCAGCCACCCTTTCTGGGCAGCATGCCTGGTGAGCAAAGGAAGGACCAGCTGCCTCCCCAGCAGAGCTTCCTGGGGAACACAGACAAAATTTCCAATTATTTGACCTCGCTGAGCCTCAGTACTGTGTGCATAGCTTCCTGACCTGCTGGACCTCTAGCATTGGCCTGCATGCCCACCTGCCACAAACTAACAGTATTTGGGATTCAAACTAAAGAATATTTAGGGAGAAAGCTATGAGAAATTTTAAAATGACATTTAAAATATTTTGGCAGTTAAAATGCATATAGCTACAAGTATGTTTCCTTAAGGCCCAATTGAGATGAAAAGTCTTCTTTCCACAGACATCCTAGGGAATGCAAGCACAAATAGATGAGAGCATCTGTATTTTTAAAGCAATCATAACCAAAATAAAAAAAAAACAAAACCACAAAAATTACGTCTGGTTTATAGAGCTTTCCAGACAATAGACGTTTAAGCCTTGCATGGCAAGTGGTACCAATATTCAATGGGAAGGAACTCCAAACTGCATGCACTGGAGTGAAACACAACAGCATTGTTATGAAGCTCAAGGCTGAGAACTTTTATACAGTCGATAAAATTCAGCATGAGCTTGAAAATAATTTAATTTGATTCAATCAATGAAATAAATAGGAAGATGGCTGCTATGTGTGTGCACATGTAAACTACAGTATGAATGAATAAACTCAATTCAATAAAAGGACAGAAGTAGAGTCTGTTTTGTTATCAATGAAGCGATCAGCCATTTGAAAACATGATTTCATTAATGGAAATTTTACAGTTTAACCTGTTCTCCAAAAGAACAAAAACATAAATTGAATGTTTAAGAAGTGGAACTTTTTTTTAGTCAGTAATTCTGCTTTAGGTCAACTTAGTGGTAGATAAATTTTAAAGACTGATTATGATAAAACCAAACAAATTTGTTACTTCTTTAAAATGGAAAAAGACACTGCAGTGGAAAGGTATTTCAGAAGAAAAACCTTACAAATATACCTCTTTCAAAACAATTTTTTCTTGAAATTTGTGCAGTTCCAAGGTGGTTTGTTTTTGTTTTTTTTTTTTGGTGTAAAAATACCCATCTGTCTTTCATTCTTCCCAGATAAATTTCATGCAGCTGTAGATCTACAGGAATTATGTCCTACTTGAAGTTACTGGAAAACCTGCAGCTTTCTGTGTTAAGGTATATAACAGCAGTAGTTTAATCTGATGAACAGTATCACTATGTCTTAACCACATAATTAGTCTACATATATGTGTGTGTGTATGTGTGTGTATACACATATATATGCATATATATAATTCTTTAGTATATATACATAAATACACATACATATGCACATATATATACATACTTACAAAAGAATATGCATATATATAAAATTATATATACGTACATACACACAAATATATATTTATGTTCTTCCTGGTCTGCAACAGCAGCTGATCTCCTCAGGCACCCTAACTGGTTAAATTCTTCCTCCCTGAAACTCAGCAGTTTTGGATTTTTTTGTTTCCCAATAGAGCAATCTGCTGTGGTGGATTTATGAAGTGTTTTTTTTTTTTTTCCTTGAACTTTTTTGGATTAGCCTAATTTGTAATTCTTTTTGCTCACATTACTATGCAGATATTTGTTCCTTTCACAGGGTTGGTATAGAATAAGTAATTTTGATGTTTGTGCCCTGTTCTTGTAAGTGCTTAATGCCATGTAATGGTTATGGATTATCTATGGTTTTCAGGTAAGCAGAAAAAAATAACTCCAGAATTATCCCTCCCTGGAGGTCAGAGAAGCACAGCTACAAATGGAAGCCAAGGCTCTAAGTTCCCAATCCCCAGCTCCAGCCGTGCCACCTCGCAGAGTACAAAACTAGTTTAGCCCAGATTTTCCCCAAAATATGGGCAGCAATTTTGATGCCATGAAGGGGAGGTAATGTGTGACAATCATAGGCTATTTCACCAGCAATGAATAAATGCTGGGATAGACTTGGGAAGATTTTCTCTGATCAGTCTAGATAGCTATCTACTGATATGTATACATTTGAATGTATCAAAAACTATATATATATATATATATATATATATATATACATTTTCTTTTTTAAGCTTTCTACAAACAATTGCCTCAATATAACATTTTCCTCCTGATTCATTACCACCTGTTTTCCTTTCTAGTTTGTTCCCTCTTAGTCATTAGTTAACATTTTCTTAACTTTTGTGAAACTTTTTTCCTGCATGTTGTTCCTCATATTTGTTTTATTTCAGTTCTTAATTTCCATCTTGTCCTTTGTATCATTTCCCCAATTATTCCTTCTTACTTAATTATTGAAAAGTTATTTTATTTGCCCTAGAGGAAAAAAAATGGGGGAAATTTGAAGTTTTCACTAACAATTATTTGTGATGAATGAGAGCAAAATCCACACAGAGACTTATAGTTCTGTAGAGGTTTTTTGGCAGCAGAAAATGTGACTTGGATGTTTTTGCCTGTATTAACAACCAATTCAGCACAATAGGAGCAGAGCAATAGATCAAAGCATCAGTGTGGAGGTCCTTAGATTTAAGCATGATCAATATGTTTTACTACAGACTAGATCTAGTTTGCTGTCTTGGATAAAATGCTATTGCTCTGATAGTAGTTTGAGGCTATTCGAAGGACTAATTAGTTCAGATCCTTTTGTCCCCACTGCAGGTTACAGTACATTTGGTACAGACTTTAAGCAGAGCTTCCAGTTTACTTTGCTTCAAGAGAAATCTAATCCATGCCCACCATGGCTGCTTCCAAACCTAACCAGTGTATGGCAATGGGGATTCACTGCAAGCCAACACTGTGTCTCCCAGTCAAGTGGCAGTCTCCTAGGTTCCCAACAACAAACTCCACCACCTTGTCCTGAAATTGCACATTCCTAACTCAGTTCTTAGCCTTGAAATTTTTATTTGTTCCTGTCTCCAGAAGAGCCCTAAGTCTTTTGAAAAGTGAACAAGTCTGAGAACTGTAAATATTTCATTGTTCTGGCTCATGGACTAAGCACTGCAATCAATTACTCATTCTTTGGGCAGCTGTGTCAGGCACTAGGCTACTCACTAGGCATTTATTTGCTCACTACTATGTGAGCAAATAAATATTTATTTCCTTCATTCTGATCATGGTTCCTGCAGGTGTGGCCAACGTTTTATCTCAGTACAGTCTCTGGGAGTAGTAGGTTGCAGTGTCACAGCTACAGCAGGGAATCAGCAAAATTGAACTGAGACTGTCAATATTTTGGCTAGCAAATCTAATCACAATATCATTAGGAGAACACCAGCACATCTCTTATCCTTTGATTTTAAAAGAAAGCTTGATTCCATTTCATTTTCCCCTCCCTCCAGTTTCTAAAAATAAGTTTACTTTGCTAACAAAATCTGAAGCCTGAACAGATAGATGCGTCTCTTTTTAATCTTATTACAGGTGCTTAACTTCTGGCTGGGTAAAATTTAAGACAGACTTTGTGATTAAGATTCTCCTCTGTATCAAAGTTCCTTTGCAGTGCCATGACATTACTCAGCTCTCTGGGTTTCCTGCTACCAGTGTGTACTGCTTACCTTCTAAGGGATGCCCATACGCCTCATAAACACTAAAATATGGATGCTTCATCCAACATGGGGACAAGACACCAAAAGTGATGTCGTGGACTGGTCTGCTTTCAGCTCCCTAACACTTCTTTGAATGCAGCCATCAAGCATTGCAATGTTGAACTGACAGGTACTTTGTTTATAAAGATTTTCTCTACCCTGAGTTAGGCTTCCTGCACAAAGCACAGGAGATAGATGGCTAAGAGGGGCAAGCAGAGAAATCATTGAGCAGAAGGAATAATAACTTCAAGAAAATATGGTGGGACAGTAATATACATAAAACCTACACTTTTAAGGTATCTCCTTTCAGCACTGGGGAGGTCTCTACTGTACCCTGAAAATAAATATATAAGACCAATCTGCCTTTTCTCCAAAATTACTAGAACATGCTGCTAATTGATGCCCAAATATCCAGTAATTAGAGCACTTACCACTGAGGTGGATGACCTTTTAAACACATAAACACACTCCTGAGTTGAGAAAAAAATTCACTCATAGGCACTTTCAGGTCAGAAATGTGCCCTAGCTACTCACTGAATGGTTATTTTAGGATGAAGTTAGTGACTTTCTCCTCTTGAAACCTTGCCAATTTGGATAATTGATTAAATAGCTAATGGAGCAGGAACTTAAACCTGACCCCCTTTCTTCACAGAACAGCAGACTAACATTGGTCTGTGGAGTGAATTGCTTGCTATTTGGCTGAATAAATATTTAAAAGCAAACCAAGTCGTTCTAAGAGGGGGAAATTAAAAAGTTGTCTTGTCAAATAATAAATACTTTTTGGTTAATAGGAACCTCCTGGGAGGCAGAAAATCTTAATTCTTATACTCTCTGTAGATCAGATAAAGTGGGCTTGTCAGTTTCCCGAGAGGGAATTTAATTTTCTGCAGTTTCAGAAAGTCTTGCTTCTATCTTTTTTTTTTCTTTTTTCTTTTTTTTTTTCTTTTGGCTTTTCTTTTCCTCCCATTCATGTGGCATCTGCTCTGCTATGTGTGTTCTCAGAAAAGGTGAGACTATGAGACTGCTACCTCTTGAAAACAGGTTTGGGGTCCAAGAACCTCGGCAGGGTCAGGGCTTGAGGGAGCTGGTGCATGAGCACCATGAACTTGGACTGTGCTGCAGTTGTCTGGAGGCTGGAAAATGTTGGTGATATCTGAATGCTCAACTTGGCATTGAGCAAAGTGGCAACTGAATCCTTTGATAGAGTTGGTAGTCCATTTTAGGGCATTAAAAAGCAACACTTAGAAATACAGGAAGGTACTAATAATGGAAACATTTCATTATTTTAACATTTTAGAGCAAGATCTTAGTATCCAGTTTGGGGACCGAAAGATCTCTCTCCTTTCAAGTAGGAGATACAGTGTAGTGAGTGATAGCATAGCTTTCCATTATTACTTCAACAATTTGTCTCCATTTTTTGTCAGAAGATATTCAAGTGGCAAAAACATAAAATAAGTTAATGTTCAAAGGAGTAGAAAAATGTTTTAGTTCAGGGAACTAAGCTTCAGGTGAAACTTCATATCACTTCCCATAAATAGGCCATTTTGACAGACTATTTACTCAAAAAGATCTTTACTTAACCAGTTCTTTAGCAGTTGCTCTTCTTATTAAAGACTTTTAAGTCTTCATGGGTCCTGTGTCCCAGAAATCATCTCAGGATTAACTTGATAGTTCAACTTAGTCTAATAAACTTGATAGTTCAACTTAGTCTAATATAGCTTTTGCATTTTTATTTTACATAGCTTTCTGTAGCATTAAAACTGATTTGCTGATGTCCTTAAAAATATAATTTATTCAAGTTCAGCTAGGCATTCATAGTTCCTAATGCTCCTTGAGGAATTTTCAAATCATAGATATAATTCCAGAGAAAACTCTAATGTTTGTGGTAAGTCTTCCCTGATATGGAAAATGGAAAAAAACAAACCTTTGACGTTTATTATTCCCTGTTTAGAAGGCAACCTTTCTGAAGCAGGATTAAGTTGACAAGAGCCTTGGAATTTCCCAAATATTTATTTTGTCAATGTTTGCAAAAATATCTGCAATCTGTTGGTGGTAGGCAGGCAGTATGCTGCCTTCACCTATTAACCTTTTGCTATTTCCTCTAACCTAAAGCAATGTGATTTCATGCAAAAAAAAAGTATCTATCTAAGTTTTAACAGGTTGGAAAATGTTATTTTTTCTGATTATAATGTGTAGCTTCATTGTTACGTGTGTAATTCCTTTTGGATGAGTACCCTGCAATTCTTGGATAGATCAATTATGACTTGCATTACTCCTGGACTTACAGTGCAGTGACTAGAATATATCTATTCCACAATATATTAATCTTTCAAATTATTCTTGGGTTTATGTCTCTCTGTGAGTTCTGCAAAGTCTATCTTTTCTTTCTGAAGCACAGATATGCCAGAATCATCACTGTTTCCTTCTAGAGTCAAATCCTCAGCTATGGATTGAGTGCACATTAATATGTGTGAGAAAGCCAACTTTAAATATTTGCATTTCAAAATCCCTGAGTTTTTCTTTAAAGTCAGTGAGTTAAGATAGAGGTGTGCCTTTGACAGTTAAGTATTTAATTAATTTGAAAGACAGCCTAACCTTCCATGTGAAGCCACCTAAATTTTAGGTTTAAGTATTTTAATCCCCATATTTTTTTCTCCTTTTTGTTGCTAGTAATCTGCATCTTTCTTTCTCATCTTCTGTACCTTCCCATCTTTTTTAGCAGTATTCTATCACTCAGGGTCATGAACTTACTTGTAACATAGCTGACCCAAAGTTGTCAGCCTGGAGAGGTTCAAAATGCACTCATGAGTGGTTTTTCCCCCAGGTAACTTTAGCCACCAAGAAGTCAGCTAACCTTCAAGAGTTCTGTAGTTAGGAGAGAGAAAGCCATCCCAAGAGGGCAATACATAGCATTACAGAGGGGCTTCAGTGAGTACCATAGAGAATAATTACCAAGGAGACTGATTTTTAAAATATGATGGCGTTATTTAAGACTATAAATTATAATTCTACAAGGCTTTCAGTTTCCAGTGGCACACAGATATTTGAGCTGCCAGCACAGAAGCCATTGTGGAGCAGCACAGCTGTGTTCATGCAGCACTGCACACTGTGTAAAGAAACACTGCTGAAACCAGACTAATTCATTGGCAGAATGCAAAAATTCATATGAAATTTTTTAATAGCAAGCAGACTAGAAAAGTCCACATATTTAGCAAGTTGCTTCCAGATTACCATGTTCTTTCAGTTTCTAACTCTGTTTTGGACAGATCATCACAAACCTTCAGAGACATCTTAGAGACATCTCATGCAAGCCACTTGCTGCTACAGAGTACATGCTCTCCTGAGAAGCAATGCAATCATTCCTTCACCCTCCAATTTCCACATGGATGCACATCTATATTAAAGAACATGTTAAGCAGGAAAAAAAGTGAGAACATCATGATATTCAGTTCTGGAGGAGTAATTAAACTTAACTAAATTATAAAAATGTCCTTTCGTTATTTTTTGTTAATAAATTCAAGCTGAATGCTAGTAAACAAGTGCATGTCATTAATTACTCCTAAACCAAAAGGATAGGCCACCTAAATTTTGCAATAAATGCTCACAGTGCCCTTCCAAATAAGATTTTCTGAAGCTTTTCATGATATATCTATACTTCTTTTAGCACTGCAAGACTATGGAGGATAAAACTGCAATTTTTCTGAAAGCCTGAGAAGCAAGTTTGGCTTTTTGTACAGTTTTTATCATTTTACCAGCTGAATAGATTTCATTTAAGTTAGACCCTGTAGTATTAGTGTTTCATAGGGTTTTGCAATAGGAAGTATTTTGACTGGATAAAATCAAATCTGTGTTTGCTAAGAAAAATGTCTTTACATTGGAATAGACTGGTCTCTGTTTTGGTTTACTACTCTTTGTCACAAGTATAACTGTGTTGTTTCACCTAAAAGTACTTCTAGGTTGGGAAATGACAATCTGTGTGTAAGGAGATCCTAAACCAATAAAAGCAGGGCTCAGCTAAATTTATGACTGTCATTCTCAGGAGAGATGAGCAGGGAGCTGTCCTGCTCTGAGGAAATTGCTGGTGCCCCTCCCTAAGAACTGTCAGGACACCATGAGCATTTGAACTTGTTCTCCTTCCCTAAGCTGCCTCTGCTCCAGGAGGAAAGCATGGAGACAGCAGGTTTGAGATCCAGCTCTGTCTTCTTGGAGCAGAAAGTTGGTTTTAATTCTTTCACATACACATTGGTTTCTTAGTGGACTTTTGATTTAAAGGTAACAAGGCACACAAAATAACGAAACCAAAACTGGTTTAATAGCAGCAATATCTTTGCATTGACTCTCCTCCTAAAAATTCACTGCATAGTTTTCCTACCACTTATGGGTAAATGAGAGGGGTGGTGATACCTAATCTCATTATTCTGTGATATGCTATGATTTTTTTTCTTTTAATACTCCAACTTAGAAAATTACAGCACTGCATGAAAACCTCAAATGCCATTAGACAGGAAAAAAAGTAAAAAAGAGAGAAAGCTAGAAATATACACACAGTAATAGTACACTTTTTATGCAAAATCCTTTCCAGCTGCTAAGTATATTATTGTCTTCTCAGTTTTGTTAGCAAACAGATACTATTAAAAGTATTCAGGTTACACTAGATATTTTAGCCTCAATGACAAAACAAATTATGAGCATGTACTAATGTGAGAAATTTAACTTCTGGATCAGAGAAATTATAATTTTCAGGTGACAGGATGAGGGCAGGTAGAAGTTAATCAAGGTAATCGTATCTATAACCAGAGGATGATGAAAGATTATGTTCTTCTGAATCCTTACTTTCTAGATATCATGAATGTAGACAATATTTTCAAAAGGCATCCCATAAGAAAAAAAACCCCAAACAAATGGATCCAAAACAAAAAAGTAAAGAGTATTTTAAAAGAGTTCATGTATCTTTATTTTTGATTCACATAATTTTGGAGCACACCTCATAGTAAGGTCTACAAAAAAAAAAAACTATGCTACTGGGGTAATTCAGGTGGAACCTGAGAGTTTGAGTGAGTCCACAGAAGTTGGATAAAACTGTGTTTCAAAAATGAGATGGATTTTTTTTCTACTTTACATATGCTCTTTATGTAATTTGACACATTTTTAATAATTTTATTTTTCTTGACCCTTTTCAGAACCATGAAGTTGTGCAGAAATAAAGGCAATTTTTCAGCTTATAGAAGTCTTCTTGTAATAAAAAGGACAGTAGGAATAAAATCAGTCCACTTCTATACAGAATAGTTTTCATAGGCAACCTGTTAAGAAATTATCATTTTGATATATAATTTGAACTATCTTAACATTGGTAAATCCTAATCCAAATTTATCTCCCATACTTGGATGATCATACACCTAAGCAGATACTACTATTGACATCAGTGTGCCTACTCACCAGTAGGAATTTAAATCAGGGTGAGTAATCAGCATGGAAATATCTAATGCTCTGATTATAATCTTTCACAAAGTAATAGTCCTCTGGACTGTTCATCTTGCTTCATAACTGAAGACAAGCCTTATGCTTGAACCTTTGGTTAGTCTGTGATTTTTGGTTACGGGATAGGGCGTGGGGAATTGGTGATGATGACTCATTATGATAAATTTGATGCCGTGAGCTGCAGGTTTCCCAGAGCAGCTGCTTTTTCTGATAAACATAATGCTCTACACTAAGCCTTTGATTTTCTGCATATTTTACTTGCTCATTAGGTTTTGCTCTTTATATATTACTGCTTCATTCATCTCACCTACTGTACTGTATGTTCCAAGATGGTCAAGTATTTTCATCTGTGTTTTTTATTTTTCTCTAGCAGAATTTTTTCTTATAAGCATGAGTGAATAAAGATTGAAATTATACCTCAAAAAAACAGTGGGAGAAAGGTGTGACTGTAACAAAAATAGCTGGGTGGAGGGCAGAATACTAGGGGTGTACACTTTTCTACTGCAGTTTTGAGAGCTAAATCAGTTGTACGAAGAGCTAAAGGTCTGCTGCACCATGAGCACATGCCACTTCTTGGAAACTGTTCCTCTGACTATCACTTTCCCTTGGAAAATACTCAGGTCCTTGGCTGCATGCTGCCAACATTCATTCCGAGCCCTCCATATGGACAGAGGAGGCATTGTTTAATATCTTCTGTATCTGATGCTTATCCACTTTCACAGGAGAGGTTCTTGTTTGAGTTTTGCCAAAGAAAAAAGGCAGCAGTAATTCTAGCACTTAACGCTTCATGTTAACTAAGTAATGTCTTTTATCACTAATCACAATAGATTGTATCTGAAATTTAGCTTTATGTATTATTTATGTTTTAGGAACTGTTAACTCCATAAGCATCTGGATTTTCTTCATGCATTATCAACGTTGTTCTGTAACAGATAAAATGTATTGTCTACTTTATAATTTTAGAAATTAATACATTTTGTTATTTTCCATGGTAATGCTCACAAAACATAATAATTTTCATTTTGAATTTTAATCCCAGACGATATTTTAGATCATGGTATTCTAAAGAATAACATCAGTCATTTAATGGCCATATGAAATACAGCATTTTGTTTCTAAAATTTTCAGGAACACTTTTGGTTTCCTTTAGGTTTTCGGCCATACTGTGTTTGATTTTGGTTTGTATTTTGTTTTTTGTTTTTTTTTTTTCTTGCAGTCTTATTAAAAAGGGATGTAGTTCACAGACTTTTTGTCTTTTTTTTTCTTTTTTGCAAATGGATTTTGGAAATGGAAACCCTCAATTCAATTCCTTGAATGTGATACATAACTACTTTGTAGACCAACAGTGTATCCTCTACATGACTTAGGGATCACAGTCCTCTTGTCCTATGCAGACAAATATTGATTTCTAGATAGATTTCACTCTATTACTTTTGGTACAGGACTGAGAAAGTTCTTGAAGAATTTTGAGCATTGGGTTACCATCCTTAAGAACCAGTTCTTATGTCACTGGATGAGATTGAAAAGACTAATACTGGAACACAGACTTCAGAGAATATTCAGTTTGGATATGTATTTTGGAAAGTTTTATCATCTGAATTGCTAGTTGAGGTTTGCAGTTAACATAATTTTGCTCTAGACACTGGCATGTAGTATTAAAGAAAACGTTATTTCACTTTGTGCTCTTCCTATTGTTTCAGATTAGAAGTCTCCCATTTGGGGAGCCTCACAAACACCTAGATAAGTATCAGGCCTCCAGGGAACACCTTCACACTGCTCTGTGTGACCCAGTTGCCTTGTGCAAGGTCAGAACATCACAGATATGTTAGAGAGATAAACAATCCGTGGTGTTCTAAGGATTTGCTCCTCCCTGCTGCTGTGAAGTTGGAAATGCTGGGCTGCACAGCACAGCTCCCTGGGTGCCCTCCAGGCTTGTCTGCAAACTCCCATCAGCTGGGCAACTGTCACAGGGAACTTACCACAAGGATAAAGGGAAACAACCTTGCAGTCCTTCACAACACTGTGTAAGGCTTCCAAAATAATCTTGGAAGATCTGGAAAAACAGATCTTCTTCACAGAGACCACAGAACCAACCCTGCTTTCAAAGGAAATTAAAGGAGTTCTGTAACACCTGTCCTCTGAGAAATCCTGAACACACACTGTTCACACTTGCTGAATAAAATTGTTTTTTAAACTCTTTTCTAATTAAGGAAGTGTATTTTTTTCCCCCAAATAAAAGGAAACCTCATATCACAATATTCCACCATTGGCATTTATCATACTAGTTTAAAAGGATGTTTCAAAGACCTCAAGTGTTGCATTCAATGTAATTTGATTTCTGTCTATTATGGTCACTGTAGTGTTATCAGTCCATTCTCCAGAACTTGCCAGTTCTTGGTAAAAGCAGTAAATTTCAGTCCTTGGAAATGAGCTTAATTTTTTAAAATGTGTCAAGATGAGTAAATTGGATTTTAAAAAAATAGGTTTTCTTTATATAGATTCATAGTGATGCTAAATGAAACTGAATTATGCTGATTATACATATATTTATTTTAAATAATATGAAACTGCATGCATATCATTAGATCTTTAATGCTAATTTTACAAAATTGCTTCAGTATGGTCAGCATAATCTATTTTTTTATCAGCACTTCAAATTTATTCTGGTTTTGAATCTTACTATCTCTTTACAGCACCAATCATTTTTATTTATTTAAGAAAGTAATTAAACACATTTCAGCATATATTTTTGGAGGCAGTATAAAAAGCTCTTGCTTGATAGTAAATGTGAGACATCTTTCTGGGTGAAATTATTGCGCTAATGATTAAGAATCTATTTTTTTATTCCCCATTTAAAACTTTATTATCTATACAAATAACATCATTAAGAAAAAAATAACACAGTTTCTTAACAAGTTCCTTTGGAGTGGAGGAAACTTATTCTGCTGTTCACACAGATTGTTCTCCTGAATATATTTAAACTCCATTGATTGATACAGAAAAAGAATAAATAGATTCAATGTTTAAAAGAATGAACACTTTCTTACTCTTTATCTGAGATTTGGGGGGAGTAAATATGTGTTACCTCAGCTTTATTTCAAGGCACAGAATTTGTAGTGAATGAAAACAAGTTTAAGATATGGCTTTTCAGATCTCTGTAGTTAACCCTGGACTCCTCAAATTTCACTGTAGTTGAACGATTATGAAGACGCCTGCGTTGCCATTTCCTCAAGGAGGGAGCATTTCCTTGTGAATCCAACCTCATGAAGTTTTGGGTTGGTTTGTGTGTTTTTTAACAAGATTGAGAGAAACTTTTTTAATGAATGATAACTTTATGTCCAAGAGGATTTTTCTCTTTATGATTAAAGATTTTTATCTTTAGAAAGGAATTATGGTGAACCTATCATTCAGAGTGGATTATTTAATGATCTTCCCAAGTTGTGCTAAGTTGTAGAGAATAAAGCTTTTTTTAAAGACTAAAAATAACAGCAGCATGTAACAAAGTAAAAATGTTCATCCAGAGAAGGGTCTTAAAGGAAATAGTTAAAGACAGCAAAATAAAATAAAACCCTTTTATGCTGAGCAAAGACAGAGAAGGAAAAAGAAATGTTGAGGACTGCAACAGCCACTGCAGATAAATTGTTGAAAACACAATGTCTGCATTACACAAATTATTTCTGAATGTATTTCCAGTTAGAGAAATAGAAATTAGCTTTAAAATTAGCAAGAAAGGGAAGCACATCTGTAAAAATTAAAAGATTTTAATATAAATTCTAAGAGACCAGTGATTTATTAAGACAGGTGCAAAAAGCATGGTTTATGCATCCTGATTTTTGAATTATCGAGGTGCAATTTTCCCAAATTCCATCCAAAGCCTCCTTATGAGGGTAGTCACATATTAAGTACTTGAAAAGACTGAGCTGGATTTTGCTAAAAATAAAAATAAGACTGGTGTGACTGGCAGCAAAAGTGGTCATGTCCAAATCCATGACATTTATGGCTATATCACCCAGGCTGCCTCGTTCTACAGAGAAAATCACTTTCCCTTTGCCCTTTCCACTTCTGAGAACAGGCTCATAACCTCCATGATAATCCCATTTCCACCCCCCCCCCCAGACATGAATGAGAGGACACTTATCTCAAATATTAAAAAATGATTGCTTGCTAGCTACTTTGCTTTGTATGTATTCCTTATTTCTCTTTTTCAAAGGGAATAGTTGAATTGGTTTTATGCTAAAAGTGGGTTGTTCATCTTTAACAAAACATGGAACTGGGCACTGTCAGGCAATAGGACTATATATAATATATAATAATATATATACTGCCAGTTTAAATTGAAGTCTGTTCTCCTGGAATGCATAGAGTGTGATTAGCTAAAGATTCCACACCAAACCTGTAGGGACCTGCAGTGTATGGAGTCCAGTCATGGGCTTCAAAAGACCTTCCAAATTCAGGAGCCCCAACAATTTTCAGTGCTCCAGAAAATTTGATATTTTCTTCAAATATATTTCAAGAAATCTGTTTATGATCTGGTTTAGGGATTATCGTCTTCAGGCAGCAGGTATTCTGAAGGCTGTAATTCTTGTATACTGATCATGAGCATGAGGAAAATGTTAGAGTGGCTGAAGAAAGCAGAACCTGAGGGAAATGTCCAAACAAGGGATGGTATTTGACCCCATGGGTTTTTATCCTTGAGCTTCTTACAACAGCACATAACTCTGTATGACTAAACGTGTCCAAAATTAATAAATAATAAAATAGTTTTATTTAAAGCCAAATATGACAGGTGAAGAATTGTTTCTTTTAAATCTAAGTAAGCAGCCAGATTAGCTCAAGGTGGGGGCTGCATTTGGGTACTGAATTAAACAAAATAGTGATTTCTAACTTTTAAATTTTTAGCAAAGGCACAAATTTTTTCATCCTCATTTGAGTCTTGCTGGTCTTCTTACTATCAGAACTGTCTGCATAATGTCTCTTCTGCAGTTATGACATTTCCAGTCTTCCTTGCTCTGTATCTTTTTTAATGACATGATCTTAAAAACAGAGGAAATACCACATCGTCTCTCTGGACCCACCCTCTTTTTATTGTTTGATATTCAGCTTCATTATCTCCTACCTTTAAAGGGTCAATCCTGCAGCCTGCAACCAGTCTTTCAGCTTGGGAAATCTGAGGCGCTATTAGAGCATTCAGTTTTGTTCTGTTTTGCTGCCCTTGGTTGTCACTAGGTAAAGCTTTTCCCATTCCTGAGAAGCGCAGAGCCTCCTGTGAATAGTTCCCTTATAAAAGCGCCCTTTGTCTAAGGTCTTCTCACTCAGCAGAATCAGCAGTATAATAAAAATGTCAGTTTAAGTTTTAGTAGGAAATGCTTGACTTTTTTAACAAGAGAGGAGCTCTCAATGTTGAAGCAGTCGAGAAAGAAAATGTCTTTTCATGACCACTGGAAATAGAGGGCAGGGACAGTGAGGGAGAGAGCAAAGGGTGGGAAACTGGCTTTCGTCCAAAAAGACAAAAAGCCACATTTAAGGACAAAATTGAGTGATTTGGCATTACTTTGAAGAAATAATACAGCATATCCTTTTTAAATTAATAAAATCTAAGTGTATAATAATGCTATGTGAAAAATGCATAAATGTTTGAAATATCAATGGATGAATTTACAAATATTTTAAATGGAGAAAACAAATGACAACACAATTGCCATCTGAGTTTAAAACTACAAGGCAAATTATCTTCAATGAAGTCGCGTTAGAAAAAATAAATCAGGAAACTTTAAAAAAATTAACATCTTGTCAGCACACTGACTTCACCGCTTGCTTAATAGGAAAGTCTGTTATCACTTTTATTTCCTTTGAGGATAACGAAAAAGCTATTACAGTGTAAAATCCCTCGTGCCTATGAGAAAAGAGCCGAAAATAGATTGAAAAATGTGGGGGAAAAGCAGGCATAATCAAAACTAGTTACTCTGCAGGAACATTTCATTTTTCTATATCCCAGCTAATGACACATTTTGCACATTTTTCTGTTTACCTAAAGAAGATGCTTATAGTATTTTATATAAGCACTGAAAGGAAAGAAACTGAATTATAGGTGGTTTGAAGAGAACACCAATAATTGCTGCATAAGGCATACTTAAGCAAAGATATTCAAACCCAATAAAAAGAGGCATAAATAAATACTGATAATGTCTAATTAACAGAGAATCATAGTTGAATCTGTGACATACCGCAAAGGCTAAATATTGTTTTGTGTGCCTAGAAACATGTGTGGGAGGAAAGAAAAATAAGAGCTGTTCATCACAGGGGCACAGTGAAACTTGTCAATAACAACCTTACAAAGGGCACAACTTTCATCATCTTTGTACCCAATGGCTGCATAATGTAGGATGATTAATGTAAGGCATGTCTCCTGGGGACGGGGGTTTGTGCTTACGATAGGTAGAAGTGACTGTCAAGTGACTGGTAACATTTATCTTGCTCTAAGAAATGTTTTCTCTTTCCCTTTTCGTGAGCAGGCCTGGCATAGCTGTGTGCTCCCAAATATTGAAAGCCTGTGTGATGGCTAGATTTGAGAACAACAAAAAACACATTTCAGGTGGTGGTCAGCACCAAAATGGGAATTTGCATCTATGTTGCCCAGAAGGCAGAGATGCCTCTGCTACTGATTAGGGCTTTTTACAGCAAGAATAAGACTGGAGTGTTGAAGGGTTATTTAGCAGGGAATGATAAGGGGAAAGATTTTGGATGTCACAGAAAGGCACATATACCAAGAATGCCAAACTTACTGTTCCCAACTAAGCCTTCTCACTTCTTCCTCCAGGGCTTTCTACATGAGGAAGTCAAACATAACAGCTGGCTTAATATTGATTTTTTGTATTATTGCCTTGGCTGCTTCCTTTGGCTGCTTTCTCCATCTCTCGTATTATAATGTATTTTCACTGCAAAGTTCACAATACAGCAGGAAACAAAGCACAGAGGAATGTACAGCATAAAAATTGATTGAAAAGATGTTGGCAATGAAAAATGGAACAAGTCAAACTAGCATAAATACAACAATAAGCAGGGAAAATTAGCCAGAGAGCTGATATCTGTCTTATCAACTGTTATTGAATAAAAAACTTATTTTGATTGGAAGTGGCCAAGAAATCACCACCATCCCTCAGGGAAATTCCACTTTGTTTGCTGTGTTCCAAAGAAGAAAGTATGAAAATAACTCAAATTATTTCCACTTTTTAACTTTTAATATTGCTTTGCAAGTGCTCATAAGTTTCAAGTTAACACATGGTGGAGTTCTGCTTTAGTCTGTTATAGCAGTATGGCAGCACACTCTTTTGGTTACCAAGTACAGTGAGCTGAATACATCATCTTTGACCCAAATTACAATTGCACCATTTCTTTGAGCAAACGGAAACACTGCTGTATGCAATAGAATCATAGAATTGTGTAGGCTGGAAAACCTCTAGGATCATCAAGTCCAGCCACGAACCCAGCACTCCCAAGTCCAACACTAAATCATCTCCCTAAATGCCAATTTGCATCTCTTTCAAATACCTCCAGAGACTGACTCTACTATGCCTGTTCTAATGCATAACAACCCTCTCTATGACTGATTTTTTTATGATACCCAATCTAAGTTTCCCCTGGCACAACATGGTGGTTGGACCTGATACCCTGGTTGTCCCCCACATGCCGTGTGATGGCACTGAAGATAATCTTTTTGTGAATAGAAGCTCCTCAAATAAACCAACAAAAATACATAGTTAGTCTAAAACGTGTAAACAGACAAAAAAAACCCCAAAAAACCCAAAAAAACCCAAAAACTGTTTAACAGGCAAATATCTACTACAAAGCATGCTTTATAGAAGTTATCTCCAATTCACTTGAAATGAAAGCAACCACATCTTATACAGAATATTATAAGATATATTCCCATTCATAAATATCTCTGTTCTACATTGCCAAACTTCTGGTGATTAGCACATATTTTTATGCTAATAATTTATAGTCTTGTTTTATTACAGTGTAAAGATAAACAAAAACTACGACATAAAATGGCATCTTTATTACTTAGCTTTCAGTGCCTTCTCCAGCAGAATGTTCCCAAAAATCCTGTTTTGCTACTGCAAGGACAGGGAGCAAGCATGGTAACTTCCATGTATTTTAATAACTTAACATTTCAGTTTTAGAAGAACCTGAACTCCATGTTAGATATGTGACAAAAGGAAGGATATGTACTCTTCAAAACCTGGAGAAGTTATTGTTTGAGACAGAATGAAAAAAACTAACCATTGCCAACAATCTTTTTCTCCTTCCTTTTGCAAGATGAATTTTCTGACAGATTCATCTGCACTGCTTGCCTAATAATAGCAATTGTCTGTGTAATTGGGAGCATAGAAAGAGGTGGGTAAGCCTTTGAGGAAAGCCAGCTAAGCATGCAAATACTGCTTGTAATTGCTACAGAAATTTAGATGGTCTAGTTGCATATGTATTTCCTACTTAATGGCAATATTTAGAAACTTGATACTTGTTCTGCTTCCCAACTTTCCAGGCCCTAATCAGTGACCCTTCGATGCATTTGATTTTGCATAGCTTTTACAAGACCCTACACCCAGAATTGGTTGTTAGAAATGATACATATTTCATCCATTTGCCTTTTGCACAAAAAATAATAATGAAAAAGCAGGAATAATATGTATGACTTGGCAGATAATTCACTGTTTTCTCTTGTGTTGTTTCAAATTTAGGTTTGAGCAGTTCAGATAGAGCTTTGTCTGAACTGTCTTCTACACAAATTGGTTTTGAGGATAGACTTGACCACTTATAGACAATATATCATTATTCTTTTTCAAAATACAGGTTCAGGGTTACTTCCTTCCATAATTTTCCTTCATCCATAGAACAAAACAAGCCTAAGTGGTTCACATACTCAGAAGTTTCTTCACGATTCTATTTTCATCCATAAAATATATTTCAATAGTCTCCATTGAACTCACCAGCATCTTCCAAAACCAGCTAAGTTTTATTCTGATGCTAACTTCACTTTGTTCTTACTGTCTGGAATCCCATATCCTTCCATTCTAACCCTCCATTTAATTAATTAATTAATTCTTCTCTGTCCTTTTTATCTGTATCTTCCCTGGTCTTTCATATTTCTTCTAACTTCCCAGATTGTCTTCATATTGACTTCCTATTTCTGTCAACACTATTTCCAGTTTATGCAGGTCACTGAACTCTGGTAAGTCCCAAACCAGAAGTGACAGTGAATCCTAGAACACTGATGACTAGTAACATCCTCACAAGGTGAAAGATGGTAGCACTATTTCTGAGACAGTGACTGCAGGCTCTGGCTCCATTTCGGGGCTGCACAGGTAAAACACTTTCTGTAAATTTCAGAAGGAAAAGCATTTCTTTGGTGAAGCCAAACCCACAAAAGATGTATCTGTCTCTTAGCCAGCGATCTAAAATTGTGTTCACACCTTTTCTTATTGAAACCAAAGCCCACAGATACAATTGGGGATTTGCAGAAAAAATACTAAATTGGGATGCAGTAAATTGGTGACAGTGCTGATGACCATCTTTATCATTATTTTTTACAGGTAGCAGCAGTTACATATTTAGTCCCCATTGTTATATTTCTTGACAGGGATTGTCCCACTCAGTTTGTGTGCAAGTTTTAAATTGAGACATTAACAGTTGATGAGTACATGTTCCACTAACATCTCAGTTATATCCACTGTCTCCACATGCAATCGTGAATATAATTGTATGCATGAATACTGGCATTGACATTAAATTGTGTAAAAACTGGATAACTTAGAAAAATAACAGACTGCCTGCTGTTTTATTTTGCTACTTTTCACAGCTATTGTCATTCTAGGATTCTGGACTCTGCTAGGATTCACAGGAGTTTTAATTTTTGTAGCATACTGTAGCATTCTATGTGGTTTCCATGTGATTTAAAAAATACTTCTATGTTACTCGATTGTGACGTAGATTTTAATTTTCTGAATAAATAATATAAATCTATGATGCCTTTTAGAAAGACAGAATCTCATTTTAATATTGAGAAATGTGTAGGAGAAAGGAAGACATACAGGACTGATAAGACAACTCTTTATTCATAAACTTAATTGAAAAAAAACCAAATATGTTATCATCAGTAATATTGACTGAGTCCTTGCAAGGGCTTTTATGTAGCATGAGGTCAAGACTCAGGTCCAAAGTTAAAGCCCAGTTCTCAGCTGCACTGAGAAGAAACCTGGAACCTCAATTAACAGAAAAGTTTTTTATTATTGAATTAAGTATACGATAGCTTCTTAGAGGAATTATTGATTAAATTACCAATGGCTATCACCTTTCATCTCCCATATTTACTATGATATATTTGTAAAAAATCACCACAAGCCCTCTTATTCTCATCTTTACTAGGCCTCTTAAATTTTCCTAAAAACAAGATAAACTCCTTCAGATCATCATAGTAGGGCTTTTTACATCATTTTTCTGAATGAATAAATTTTAACTTAATTGGAGGAATGAAAATTTCTGTTTATGAAAACTTACCAAGGAGAATTTTATTTCCTGAGATAGAAATATTTTCTGATAGTAGCAGGAAAAAAAAAATCATTAATTGCTTTTTAAACTGGGACAAATATGATAACAAATTTCCTGATAAAATAATCTAACCCAAAGATGATAGACAAATAAACATGTGAGGTTTAGATGGTGTCAGATGTTATATAGACATTACAAAAGATGATATCATAGGAAGATTTTGAAGGTGCCTGTTATAAAACACACCCCAGTGCAGATAGATTTTTGTGGGATTAGTCCTCTGAGACTCATGTTTTTACAGCTGGTATAAATCAGCTGAGAAACAGGAGAAAACTGAAACAAACTTGTTTTCAGTCATTCAGCTGAGAATGCAGTTTAGTATAAAGGAAGATCAGAGAAGAGGATAGCCAGGTAAGGAGACTAGTAGATTCCCAATATATATATTTTTGAACGTAGAGTACTTTTGACTATTCCTCTTACATATTTTCCCAAGTAGCCATTTTTGCATTTGCTCTTTGGCAGCGAATTCTGTAGCACTGAAGTTTTCAACACCTCTGTTCAATCTTAGTGCCCACAGCAACATTATTTAATTAAACCATGGGACCCATCTGCTATACTGTAGGAAATGATAGGTCCTTCACTGTCATAATTTGATTTACTTCTAACTTACTGATGAGATGAGAAAAACTTCAATCTTAGAGAAAAACATTTGCCAACATAAAAATGTATTTAGTGGTACAAGAAGGTGTGCAAAGGAGTCTTAGTTTGCCTTTATATATCTATCTCATTGATTATATTTTTATAAACACAGGACATAAAAAGAGAACACTTTTTTCTGTAGTGTAGTATAACACACAAAGGTTTATTTTTATATTCTTTCAGAAAAGCAGGTATTTCAGATACAGTTTTGACAAACTATAATAAATATCTATTAAAATATAAAGGGAGAGCAGAGAAGAAAAAAAAAATGTTAATCTCTTAGGGTAGTCATAACTTTTCCTGAAAAATAGTTGTAAAAACCTGATTGATCCATTACCTTCTCCTTTGTGTTTTAAAGACAATTGCAAGTTGCAAAGGAAAAAAAAAAAAAAACAAAACAGAAAACCATGAGAAGCTATTTGCCATCTGAAAAAGAAGACAAGAGCAATATGTATTAACAAACACTGATCCACTCATTGCTGCATATAGGTAGTCTTTCACTGAATTTGCTAACATCTGCTGAAACCTTTCGTTTTCAGTTTCACTAATATGCAAATATTGAGCCTTATGGCCATTCCAGATGTTTTAGCCTGGGTACATGGTCCTGGTTGCTGTAAAGCTCATCTCTAGAAGTTATGCCATACCTTCAGGACTCTTTATGATACTGACTGTTACCAGGAAAGATGTTATTATTGCTATGAGAAACATTATGTGCTATGAAATATAAAATATACAGTAATGGCACTAATACAACTTAAGTATAAAAATGCCATAAAGCATGAAGTAAGAATTTTATGATGAAATTTTACAATTTATAGAGTACAAATAAAATAAAGATAAAACTGAAATCAATATCTCTTTTATACTTCCCTTTTACAAATTTGCTTGCAGCTCACTACAGATATCATTAATTATTAAAAAAAATTCTGTATTATATTGAAAACTTAGCAAAGGAATTTCTTTCAATAGCTTTCTGCAATATCAAAATAAACCAGATGACAAATCCCTTCTTTTCCTTTCCACCTATTTTTTTTCACCATCAATCTGATTTTCCTGTTGGGGTCTGTGTGAAGCCAATCCTTGTATTTTTCCTATTCGGAAGCTTCCTGTGCAAGAAAGCATTTCTCCCAAAACACAGGCCATCAGAAGGCCCTTTTGCTAAAAGTCAATCCTGGTCACCCTTGCAGGTCACAGCAAAAGTATGTGGCAAGAGAAACAATCTTTGTGGTAGCAGCCTAGTGAGCTGTGGGGGATTTCAAACTCTTCCAGCTGACAAACAACTGCTGTAGTTTACAGAGGGTTATTTCCAGTCTCACCAGCTACTGAATTGGATTCTAAAGTTGCACTGGGTTTTTTTGTGACCAGGAGCCAGGGTATCTAAACTGAAGTCCCAGAATGAAAGGAGTGATTTACGATTTTGTTCTACCAGCAAAGGGAAACCTTTCCAAGGACGGTAAATCTTATTAAATAGCAAACAGTGTTTTTGCTGGGGCCAGTCTGAGATTGAGAAATCGACTCATGCAGGAGGCAAGGTCCAGAACAAGTTGAGTGCCATCCTCCTTTCCAAGCGTAAATTAGATTTTCTTAACCTTTCCTTCTGCAACATAAACATTTAGACAAACAGTCAGACAAGCATTATATGTTGTATAACAAAACATTACACAGTAGACACATCTTCCCCTGGGGAGAGGAATGAAAGAATAAACATGTAACAAGCATTAGTCACATTGCTTAATGCACTACTGGAAAACACTCAAATATTCATTGTGAGTATGCTATAAAGAGATATATGAAGTATAATAACTGTGCTATACAACTTGTCAGATAATTTACTGCACTCTAGATCAGCCTGAGTTAGAATAAAATTCAAGAGTTGTTCCATGTACAGTTGAGAAAAGCATCCAAATCTTGTAAAAAAATTTTGCATTTGTCTAACTAAGTACCAGTATGAAAAGCATTTCTGTTTTTTTTTTTTTTAAATGGAATTCTTTAGCAGCACCTATCATTGGTAAATTGTCAAAAGCCATCTATACTGACAAACTGTAGAGAAATATCCTGAATAAGAGGATACTGTCCTCCTCATCACCATCATCTGACTGTTTCCTAGCAACCTTTCAGTATCATCTCCATTTATTTCCATTTCCGTAGGGACTGAGACAGCAGCAGTTAACAACTACAGCATGTAGATACAGCCTAGGAACAGAGAGCAGCCAGTGGAAGTTGAACAGAAGGAAATTGAAGTTACTGCTCTGCTCAGCAGAAAGTTTTTGGAAATACTTGGGGATCCCTTCTAACTTTAAATATTCTATGATTCTATTATTTTATACATAGGTAAAGCTTCCGTGTCTGGTTGAAAGTTCATATTTACAGTCAGTCACTTGCAGTCTATGGTTTATAAGCACTATTTTTTAGAACAGAACAGACATTTCAGTTGGAAACACAAATTAATTCTTCACATATATGAACTGGAGACAGTAAAAAAGAAAAAAAAATCCCACTATCCTGAGTTGTCCACACCAAGACAGTTGATGGTTTCAGGTAGGGAATATTCAAGACAAGCATATTGAAAACTCATCAGCAGTCAGAGATACACTCTGTGGTCTGCTCTGCTGCCAGAATTCAATTTTCTGACATAATGTTAAAGTTTTTGATGAAAATAGCAGGTTTGCAGTAGATTCTAAATAGAAATAGATTTCTAAATATTTTTATTTTGGTGGAGGGGATTGTTATTCATTTGTTTGCCTATTTATGGAATATTATTTACATGGAATATTTGCTTACATGGAATATTCCTCTGCTTCTCATCTTGTCCTACCCTCTGACATGGCATTTTCAAACTGCATTGGATGGAAGTCAGCTCTGTCACAATTCCTTCTTTAGACCGGTCAGTGGTGAAAGGTGAAGCATATCACATCTTACCAGGAGTGAATCCAAACTGTCCTAGTTTTCTACTTTTCCTGTCACTTGCTCACATGTTGTCATCTTGAATAGAATTTAACTTCTAATGTGGGTTCCACTGCAGTCACTGCAAGTTGTTCAGTGTCTTATTGTGTAGGAGTAGCTTAGACCATGAGCTGTGGCCAGAACTGGACAGCAGTTCCATGTGGACAGGTCCAAAGCATGCATCTAAGCGTGCTTCTCTGAGCATTTCTGCATACTCTGCAGCATGCTGGGAATACAGACTTACTCCTTTGATTGCAGAGTTTAGGGACTCATCTCTGTTTCCTAGGTCAAAATTACAGAATTTTATGTGGGGTCTCCAGTGCCCATTTGATTTCAGTTCATTTGGCTTTACTTAGTGGTTGAGGACACCTGGCAGAGTTGCCATTGATGAGGAAGAACCTGGATGTATCCTGCAGGATAGGCTGTTGTTCAGTTAATTACTCAATACTGTGGTGTTAATGGTGCTTTAGAGATGACCCAGGAGTTTGTACAGCCTGGACCCGAACTTTTCTGAGGTTATGGGAAAGAAAGACAGCAAGCACGCTGTCAGCCAGGTAAGATGCACACACTAATAAGACAACCTGAAAGTTAATGGGAATGGGAGGAATCGATTCATTACAACATTTGCAGACACAATATAGGAATTCCAAGAGATATCTGCAATGACTCTTAGAGAGTAAATAATTTACTCTCTTGCAGAGAGTAAATTATGCAAAATTCTGCCAGTGGCTAACCTTACACAGACTTCAGTGGTTCCAGGATTTAATCAAGTAATCTCAAGCACCACAAAATTAATGCTTCTCTTTGAAAAGCAGCAAATTAAGCTTTGAGTACGTAAAATGTTATACCTATCACTTGTAATGCATGAATTGAGGCACAAATTTTAGACTTAAATTTACTTTCCCATTAGAGTTAAATCACTACTTATCAGTATATATTATTTATATCAAAGGTGCAATTCTGAGAGTGAGGATTTGTACAAAACTGTAGGCTAAAGTAAACAACCTTCAACCTCTTGCAACTTGGTCAATTCTGGGTTTATTTCTCTCTTTGGCTTTGCAGTAAACTTGGAACAGCTTCTTGTACAGAATCACTGAATCCTTTAGATGGGAAGGCAACTCTTGAGAACGCACAGTCCAATTCCCTTGCTCAGCTGCACTTCCCTCTCCCATAGCTGTTATCACTTTCTACCCTCTGCTCCAAGCACTGCAAGTACATCATCCACAGCCATCTCTTCTGAGCATTCTTCCATTGTAAAGGTTTGTGACTCGGTCACAGGCAACCATTGTCTCCACATAGGAGTTAATTCAGTTTAAAGCCTTCCCTGAGAGCCAGGGGGGAATTGTGCTGCCACAGGCTGATACCTGCTGTCCCCTGGGTAAAAGCAGGCAATATTAAGTGCATCAGATGGGTAACAATTCAAGGCCAAGGACAAGCCAGGAAATGAAAATAATTGCTCAGGAACAAGGCTGGAGACCTTGCAACACCTCTGGAGGATACTAAACTGGGATCCTGTGCTGTGGGTTGGTTTAGGGTAGCTAGGCAAGGACAGTCAGGTGCACAATTCTTTCACAGCCCTACAAAGGTCTCTTTTTAGTCCCCAGTCTACTTTAGGATGTGTTGTGAATAAAAATCATAAATGACTACTGCAAAGTAAAAAAGCATTCACACAACCTGAAAAAAATTGAGCAATATAAGTGCATTTTTGTTAACCAAAAAACATAAATTATAAGAATGTGGTTTGTACTGGCAAAGTGATATCACTGAAACTGCAAGGTTTCATTAGCAGCATGATATTCTACAAGCTTTGCAAAATAATTGCTTAAACACTCCCAATATTATTCAGAAATTTCAAACATATCTCATTTTAAGCCTACTGAATTTTGCCCTGATACTGTATTCCTTAGGAAGCTAAATTATTTGTTGATTTGTTAAGGAGAAAAATTATCTAAATGCAAGAACTGAACTGTATGAAATTGAGGTTCAAATGGAGAGTCATTAACCCACTCACTAAATTTTAGTGAAGACACTTAAATTGTTCCAAATATAAAAATATACTCTTTTCAGTTGGAGCCTTTCCCTGCCAGAAAGTACATTTTAAGAATGAAAAATCTTTGTTACGATTTTTTGTTTTAATATCTCATTCTGAAAGAGCAATAAAAATTACTTTTAGGATGACCCAAGATTTGCTTACTTAAGATTGTAATCTGAGACTGTATTTTAAGTACTGCTATAGATACTATAATTCACTACTGCAGATTTTGCAGCATATCACATTAGAGCATAAGCTCCAAAGGAGTAAAGTGATGGAGAAATTTCAAGGCTAGGGAAAAAAAATGTAAAACAGTATGTTTTTAGTCTGAGTATTGGGAGAGTTCAGCACATTCTGACTTTCAGCTACAGTTGATTTATTAAAGAAATATGGATATTGAATTAGCACCAATATCCAACTGTGACGGACAAAAACTCTCTAACAGTTTAAAGTTAGAAAGTGTATGTTCATTGCGACACCGGGCAGCGTGTGGGATAGCTCCCAAATACACACCACACCTTTCAAATGATTACAGAGTCCTTTTATCCACACAGGAATTGAATACCCAAAATACAGATACATATTCATAATTTAGTACATCCCATTCTTCGCTTCGTATGCTAATCATTCCAAAAGCTATTAAGTATGCGTAGTTTGTTCCTTGAAATGGGTCGGTGGTCCCTTTCATGGGGAGGAGTCCCAAAATGAGGAAGTAAATGAAGTCTTCCTCATTCTGACCTTTCTACCTTTTCAATGCAAATATGACAAATGAACCTTGGTAGAACTCCCATTCCCTGTCTTCAATTGGTTTCAGAACAGAGGAGGCCCACAATTGTCTTATGTTCCTAAAAGCTGTTTGTCAGTTTCTATATTCTCCATTATAAACCCAGCTAACTAAACATGGTGTTGACAAGCAATTATTAGTTAACTACTAACTCTTAACTTCATCAAGGCCTACTCATTTATTTTAATTAACTCTAGTAAGGCTTATCTCTAACTAAAATCTTAGCTCCTCTAAAATCTTTAAATCCCTTAAAGTTTATGTTTCACAGTCAAGAAAAGAAATTTATTGTAAATGATATGTCATTAACCTTTGAAAGTAACTTTTCCTTTACAGGATTTGTATTCTACCAGCTCCTTATTTTGCTATCAGTTCCTCTGAGTAACTGAGAATGTTAAACTGCGTCTTAGAAATTAATTTCTTTTGTTAATAATGGGAGCATCCCTGGTGTCCAAAAGTATAAACTGTACTTGAATTGATTCAGCCCAGAAGTATTGCCTTCTTCCAGTGCTGTTTTTTGTGAGTATATAATAAAAAAAGTATTTGAGCTTTTAAAAATAACAGTGTTCTTGTCTATTTGAATTCTGCAAGATGTAATTAACTGAATTGCTAGTTTGAGCACTTTCTTTTCTTCATTTCTTCACTGTTTGCAGGTTGCTATCCCTCTAAATTGCTTGTGAGCCCCATAATGATGTCATAATCATTGATTATGGGCTTACGTATGCTGTGCTGTATGTGTCATTCATTTCTGTATTTTCATCTGCAATTCCAGAGGTCATACCTTTATATATCCTATGAGGAAAAAGAAAGAATGAATGCAAGCTCATGGTATGGTGTTATCAAAAGCTTCCCTGTTTCTAACATGTATTCGTTATCCTTCCATTCCCCTCCCTTTTCTGTTTCCCTTTTCAAATCTACCTCTTACTTTGTGATCTTACGTGGCCTCTTTTTTCCTTTTCTCTTCATATGTTGTTTTCTCTGTTCCGTGTTCATTTTCTTTGTCTCTCTCCAGGGTATCTAGTGGGAATATTTATTAGCAGTAGAATTTGGACTTCCTCAGCCAATTTTGCTATAAGCTTGACAGACATACATGGAAATGCTCTTCAGACATGTGATCGTACTTCATTGTAGCAGTTCTAGCTGGTGTTTTTAAAGGATCAATCTGCTGTTTATTTGAGGAAAACCAAGTGACACTTAAATAGAAACTTGAGATTCTGACAGTTCAGACCCAATTTAAAGTACTCGGGTGTGTGTTAACAGAGATTTATTTTGAGTTTTTCTTCCATTTATGATGGATTGATTGCATCTTGTAGGTCCTTTCCTTATCTTTAGTAAAAGATAAAACAGCTTTATATTCCACAGGTTACAACTGTATTTAACTGGTCAAAAATTCCTGTGGTCTCAAATCTGGCTATAAGACTCCCATGAGAATATTTCCTGTGGATGTTGAGACAGGCACTAAACCAAATATTATGCAGAATTTTGAGAAACATATTTTTAAACATTAAATAGGAAAATATTTCAAAACAACCTATTAGTCAATGATTTAATTTGTAGATATCTAGATATGGGATATTTGTTTTATTTTGCTTTATTTTTGACTTTTTAACACACTCCTCCCAACATGAATCTTAAACACATGGATTACAAAGCCAGTGTTGGATAATTGCATTCTTAATTTTAAAAGCCAGTAGTTAAAGTGTAATTGAAGCAAAAATGTTGTGACTTTGACATCCAATATACAGTACAGTAGTTTCAATTTTGAGTGAGTATGGAATTCAGCCACAGGAAGTGTCCTGAAATAACTTGCTATCTGTGATACTTTGACCTTAGAAATATTTAAGCCTATCTTAAAGATTATATGAAAGCCTAGAACCTGAACAGCAATCATTTTTCCTTCAAACATTAAATAGTGTTAGTTGATGTGATCACCTTTCAGAAAGTGAGCCCACTTCTCTTCTATTCTCCTCGATTCTCTACTCTATTTCTGCAGTTTCAGTAGAGTAACAGAAAAAAAGAAGATAAAAAAGCCCAAGTCAGCAGTGACACTTCTATAGAGTAGCCCACTAACACCATCATTTACATTTTACTGTTGGTAACAGGAGACATTGGGATTGCTGCCCTAAATAAAAATATTTTGAAGATAAGAATACACAACTGCAAAGCATATTAACAAACTGAGGGTTTTGTGTCATTTTTTACTCTACTTTTATCTCCCTTATCAAGATTATACATTCCAACAGCCATGGCAGGAAAACAGTATTCAACAAGAAGTATTATAATTTATTGGGAATACATAAAAACCCCATGACTTTCTGCAAAGATATGAAGATCTTCCCCCAAACTACAGACCAGCTATAATGAAAATACATCTTCTTTCTTTCCAGCTCATTTTGCAAGCTGCTAGAGATTCCTTATCCTTTGTCATTCTAGAAGAACCACTCCTAAAAAATTACTTCTTCTGGACAAACTTATGGAAAATGGAATAGTACCAGAAGTAAAAATTCAAATGGAAGTGATTAGTGAGGTCTCCTGATTTCTGGTGACATATTTTAAGAAAAGGTCATCTCTTTTTATTTGCTCCAGAATTTTTCTGCCTTAGTAGAAGGAGTGTATGTATATTATCTTCTGGGTCATGACACCCCGTGGTTCTGCATATCATTTGAAAATGAAATATGTGGCTTCTATGGGAGTGCCATAGGTTGTGGACAGTGGCAGTTCCCTTTCACTTTTCTTATCAGCTACCAGTAGGCCAATACCTATAGGAAGACAGTAAGATCTTAAAAAGTCACTGTTGATCAGTTAGAACCTTGGCTCCACAATGGTAAAATGAAATTAAGGCTCACTCACCTGTTTCAATGGCTCATTATTAATACAGAGAGGTCAGCATGAGCAGCAAAGCAGTAAAAGACCCTCCCCATAAATGATAAGCAAAAGCTATTGGGCATCTAAGACCAAAATTGCCTAGAAAGGAGAAGTATGTATGTCTCACTTGCACAAAACCATAAAACAGACAACTCAAGGAGTAAGACTAACAGAGAAATGTGGAGAAAGAGGCAGCTTTCAGACAGACATCCTTTGTCACCAGTGGGTTTCCTGTATCCTTGAGCATCTCAGCTGAACTGCTATTTTAGAGGGTACTGTTGCCAACTGCTTCCATGAGCTATCATAACACATATGTATATTAATTGCCAAAGGTGGTAAATAAATCTTTCTGCATCTTGGCTTTCTTACACAACAGCCTACACAGAATGGCTTTTTGCTTTGTTATAGCCTGCTATACTTCAAGTGAAATAATATACTGGATTTGTGCCATTGAATTACACCCTGTGCATCCTACTTATTCCAGTAGATTTATGCATTGCTGACAGCAGGGACAGACCATAATCATATATTTACCCCTTCCATTTTAGTGGAAAAAAATTAATGTATCTGATTAAAATATCTTCACAGACTGACAGGGACAGCAGTATCCATATGAGGGAGATTCTTATTGTGTTTGAAAATTACCTGAGGGGTTTCAGATGGTCTTTTAATTAATTTATAATAACTTCTGAATATAAATGACAATACAAAATCAAATCATTGAAACAAAATGCCTGAATGACATTTGAATTTTATTCGGTAATTCAACAGCCCTGCTGAATTGGGATTGTCTCATCATATGGCAAATATTCAAAGAAATTTCCACATAGAATAAATGACCAGGATAGCTCTTTGCACATTAGAATACTCAAGACTTTTATCTATTGGAACATATGTATTACTACAGGCCTAATTCTAAAGAATGTGTTCTTGCACTTGTTTCATCATCACCTGAACATTGGAAAGATGATGCCCAAATTACCATCTTGAATACATTTGCTGGCAGGTCTTTATATCCATTTTGGACACACTGAAGGTGTCTTCACAGTGGTACCAATATAATTATACACTTAAAGCAAATAGTGAAAATGTTACATGTGCAAATTTGTTTTAAAATTAGATTTCTGGCAAGTACATGAGAAAGGATTCAGAGTATGTTAAAATATCTGAAAATAATTGCCACTAAGTTTAATCAGTTATGTGAAATGTGAAGTCAACCCAAGGTCACCTTAAAAAGGAAAGGAACGATTTCAGCAGCCATTGCACAGAACCAGATGGCATGACTGGGAGGTTAAAAACAAGAGAGGACAGAGTTCTTCAAAGCTGTGTAAATTTGTTAAGGTATGCAACTAGATTCATGTAAATGAAAGATTCACTGATTATTTACAAATTAAATTCACTAACTTTATAATTGATGAATAATTAAATGGAGATAAGAATCTTAAGACACATACAATAGTTTCCTATTCATATGAATAAAACGTCCATATATTTTCTTTAAAGAATTTTATATTGTTCATAGACATCTCCTGCTCTTCAGGCTCCCCCTACTCATTTCAGAGTGCAAAGATCAGGCAGACTGCATGTCTGCTCCTACATTTTAGTAGAGATAGGAAATTAAGCATCTAATAATTAGGCATGTATAATTTATCCTAGGCTATCAAGTTTACCCTTCAGACTATCAGTTCCCCTCTCATATCTGTACTCCAGATGATAAATTTACATACCTTTAAACTACTATTGACTTTGCTGTTGTAGTAGTAGTAGTTGCTGTAGTTGTAGTAGTAGTAGCAGTTTGCTGTTGTTGTAGTAGTTCCAAAGTACTGCTTTGGAAGCAAGCATAGCCATACTAGATAAATAGGCACTGCTGGAATAAAGCATGACCAGCAGAACCATGGTTCTTAGCTATTTAATCTGATTATAATAAGATGTAGGAGAAGAATTTTCAAGGAAGACTCTACGATAAACATGAAGTCCAGTGTATATAGAAAGCAGGACAGCATTGTCCTTCTGGATCACACATCTTCAAGCATAAACAGGGACTTAAAGTAACCTTCTGCTCTTTGAGATAAGTAAAATTGGCATAAATACAGCTCAGAAACTGGTTGGAATGAGGCTTTGTGGTAGTGTGTGTGTGAATGTGTGGGTGAAGGAGGGAAATATCTAAATACCTATGACAGGAATTTACAGAAAATGGCTTGGTTACTACTACAGGTATGAGATTTAAAAAGTGGCTTGTCATTTAAGAGTCATTTAAGTGCTATGATTAGCATTATGACTCCATTTGTTACACCATTTACATTCCCTCATAGGATGATATTCCTGTTTAATACTGGCGCCTTAAAAACCAGGGATCTTAACCCAGGAAAGGCTCTTTCCATAGCAGTTTAGGCACCCTATGGGGCAATTAGCTATTATGAAGAGTTAAAATCACAGGATCAAGGATGGAAGAGTCCTCAGAACATTTCTCGTCCAACTCACTGTTTCCCAGGGCTTTACCCAGCTGGACCTGCGAAGCCTCCAAGGATGGAGACAGCACAGCCTCGCCACACAACCTATTCCACTGTTTCTATTTACATCTAGTCTGAACATTTCATGTTTCAAGTATGCCCACTGTCTCTCACCCTTTCATTGTTCACAACTGTGAGGGCCAGCTCTGCTTTCTCAATGACCACGAGTAGCTAGGAGTGGGCTGCTGTTCAGTCTCCCCAAAGAAGCCTCTTCTCCTGCTGAACTTCCTCAATCTCTCCTCAGAGGACAAGTACTCCAGCTCACTGAGCATCTTGATTGCTCTTGCTGTGCTGTCTCCAAATTACTGACGCCTTTCCTGGACTTTGGGCGTTGAGGGATGAGAATTGCCTCCTCCAGGCCACAGACAAAAGTGTTAAGGGGAGGGGGTACCCAGTTAGACCCTGTGATGATCACTTGTTACTCGCCTTCCTGTAGAGTATGACCGATTAAATGCCAGCCCCTCAGTCTAACCCTCCAGTCATCTTTCTACCCTTAGATTTTCTACTCAGTCATAAGTCCTGAATTGCATACAATAGCATTACGAGAGACAATCAAAAGCCTTGCTAAAACCCATGCTAATGACATCCACTGCTCTGTCCTTGCCCACAGATCCTTTCACTTTACTCTAGAAGGCAATAAGGTTAGTCATATTGTTTACCGCCTGCCTCCATGGACTAGAAGTTTACATGCACAACTGCCCAGATTAGATGCTTTATGCTGCAACAATAAGATTTAAAACATCCTAAAATTAGTCTTTCATGGTTCTAGGGATTTTTTATTTATGAGGTCCATTGCAAACACAGAACTGTTTCCATCACCAACTGTTTGAACGTCATCTATGAGTTCTTACAGCAAATTAAAGAGGTTTCAAGTGACAAAATCATGGCATTGCTGTCAAAAAAGAAGGGCTTTTGACAGGCAGGATGGTAATTGCAGTATCAGGTATCCTGCTGTTTTAGGTTGGCTCCCCAGTACAACTCAACTTGGCAGAGTTAATATTGACACAAAGCTGATTAGTTGGTTAGATGTTTTTGTCAAGTTTGCCATTTAATCTTCCATTAGAACAATTGATAAATCTTCCATTGCCTTTTGTGGAAACTAGGTTATACCGTGAGAACAATCCAGAAAATCCAGTTTGTCTCATTTGGTTTTGAGATGCTGGAGAAGACTGGCTTATACTGGAAATTGGGTTGTTCTGAAAGAAGAGAGAAAAATTTGCTTAGAAAAAGAATGTTCAGAATCTAATTTCCATACCAAGAATACTTCATTGGCCCTAATCAAATAGGACTTCTACAATGCATTTGAGGAACATGAAAGGACATAAAATTAGCCAGTGCATTTATCTGAGGCGTTCCTAAGAATATTTCAAGCTCAGACCTAATTTGTAACACTTAATAATAAAAACACCAACAACCACAAGAAACGAACTAACTGACCTTGCTAACCACACACTAATAAACCACAGTTTTAAATTTAAAGTGTCTCCTATCCTAAATAAAAAAAAAATATATATTTTGCAATGTTACATACAGATATTGCCAGTGCAGTAGGTATTATGGTCAAGAAAACATTATATATTTTGGCACTCTCTTACCTCTTTCCTCCTAGGAACCTGTGTTTCTGCAGGCTGTTAGATAGTTCAGACTGACAAGGAAGCCCCTTCAGACTACATAACTTTAATATAGTTTATTTTCTTTGTATCCAGGGGCTGTTTCCATATTAAGACATAGAATTGCAAGATCCACCATCATCTTCATAAGATTGTTTGATACTCTTTTAAATCATTTGTACATATACAGCTAAGTGTTTAATAAGACTCAAAACCTCATATTGTCTCTATACATGAAAGGCTTCTAGTTCCCAGTTTCAAGCAGTAGTCTGAAAACCCAATTTCTAGCTGTTACTCAGAATGAATCACAGGACTCAAAGGCCCCCTCACAGGCAAATACTCAAGGAGGCAATTTATCCATGGGGAGGAAATAAAGAGACTGACCTATAACATAATAATAAGCTAGAAGTATGCAGTAGGAGAGGGCTAATGGATGCCATGTTATTTATAGCTACAACAAAACTCATTGCCTACAGTTTATAGATAGAAAAACTCAGAGTGGAAATATGAGACATGTTTCTACCAGTGAGAGAAAACAGCCATTGGGCCACTTTATGAAGGAAAGTAGTAGATTTTCTGTCCGTCATGCAACATTTTAAAATCAATAATGGGTTTCTTTCCAGAGATGTACTGTATTAAACTATAAACTATTGGATTTCATATGGATGTCATTGGGTGGGGTGTAACTGCCTATGTCACATTATGTGTCAGACTAAATGAGTGTAGTGTTCTCTTCTGGCCTTAAAAGCTATGAAGTGATCAATGGCTGTTTCAGGGCCACAGCCATGGATAAAAGCAATTATTACTTATGGCTGCAAGAAAAAAAGAGACACCATGTGACCCGACTGGCCTAGTCAGTCAATACCAACCTATAGAGACTCCAGATACTCCTAAGACAGAAAGTAATCAAATGTATCAGAACTGTGCTTTCTGCTTTTTAAAAATCCAGTAATTTATCATTTTTGCTCTCCTGCATAGAATGTAATGGGTTCTGTTAAGATGTCATTTCATTCCATGGAAAGATGCAAGTACTCAAATGAGAGTGGCATTCTAATGCATATAAACAATGACTGTCCTTCCTGCAATTTACATCTCTGCTCTATTTTACCCCTTTTCTGACCTGAATACCTCCTTTCCATCTGAATAGCATTTCTCATGTTTTCTCCCTGCTTCCCCTGGCCAGCTTTGGACTAATGAATCATTTACACCTTTGCATTTATTTAAGATTAATAAAAATTAGGAAAAAACCTAATGATTGAATGATATAACTCAGCAGGAATGAAAGTGCATTAGAAATTCATTATTCTTTGCTTTCCTAAATATTTTGAATATATATTGACACAGATAAGTACTTTTTTTTTTAAACAAAATTAAGAAGTAATGCCTTGTTCAGACAGAAAAATTCTGGAAAGACCACAGTCTGATCTTGTGTATTATCACAGTGACAGAACTGCAGAATAGTTAGGGCTGGAAGGCACTTCTGGAGTTCATCTGGTCCAATCCATCTGCTGAAGTAGGTTGCACAGGATCACAGCCAGACAGGTTTTGAGTAACTCCATATAACTTCTTTTGGCAACTCCATCAGCCTCAAAATAAAGTTTTTTGTCATATTCAGATGGAAGTTCCTATGTCTCAATTTGTGCCCACTGTTCCTTGTCTTGTCACTGTCCTGAAAATGTGCTATCTTAATTCTTTTGTGCTATTAATTATGTGCTATCTTAATTAATTTAGCTCTAAATTAACCTTCAGGATTCCTGTGCAGTCTGTCTAGAAGGTCACTAGAATACTAATGAATTCTCTTGTCTTCTTTAGCTATTCTGTGTACAGTAGGCTGTGTGGTCAGAAATGACTGAACTTTCTTTGAGACATTTACTACAAAACAATTTTTCTTGTCAAAAATATGTATTACATGGTGTTCAAGGAAAGTACATGGCTTAAAAATATGAATAAATTCTGGATACTACTTATGAGGAACCTTCATTTTGTTTTCAGGATGAAAATCAATTTCTCCTTTTGAGTGCAGAGGACTGTGACAAGATGCTAATGAAGGATGGATTATGTATAGATAGATACAGATATATAAATAGTTACATGATCCTGAGAGAAAAGGAGACAGGAGGATGGAAGGAATATCTCACAGCTGTCTGTGACATCATGTTTTTGGATGGGGAAGACTTCCTGTCCCAATCTCATTCAAATATTTTCTTTCAAATATTGAGTGCCTGGGCGATGCCTCTAAGTTGATGCCTTTTCATGTTTTGTACCTTACAAAAATGTTTCTCAAGCAGCTGGGTAAAAGGTTCTTGTATATGCATGGGAATTCTGTAAAGGGGATTAGTTTCTTATCATGATGTACAGTTATAACAATCCCATCAAAAACCTATACATCTTAAAAGAACTGACAATTCAGATTTATAGAAGTGCAGGAAAATGCTACAGCCTTATTCTGTGTCATTGTATCAGCAATGTGTAAATTAAATTATTCTTATTATGCTTTGCTATAGTATAAAATGACAGGTTTTCTTCTAAGGATTACAAAGCATTGTATCCCTCTGTGCTGTTCCTGTCTATGTAGAGTGATATGCCTTTAAAATTCTAGAGTAAGATGTGGCTCATCATTTGTATACGGGAAGAATAGATCAAACTCCATGAAAAGTTGAATAGCATTACTTTGCCTTCATTCAATTGTATATTCCACAATATGTACTGAAAAAAAAAAAAAAGCAAAAAGCTACAGAAAAATGTTGTCTTTGTTCTGGTTGATTGTGAACCCATATATCAGTTCAAATTCTGAAGGACTAAATTAACAAAAAAAAGCTTGAGAATATTATCTGATTAATTATTCTGAATTTGGTCTAAGTTTCACTGGCAATTGTAATGTTACTTAGCATCTGCAATAATGATTTGGGAAGAAAATAGAATCAAAGAGATATCTTCTGAGAGCTGTTGCTATCAAGTATATCAAAAAATTTAAAGCCTGAAATTTCAACTTACTGAATGTAAGTAAGTAAATTCATATTTACTGAATGTGTAAAAAAGATCAAAACAAATTCCTCTCAGAAGAAAAAAGAAAGAAAAACTAAAAAAGAAAATATAATTATTTTATATGGAGATAGAAAAGCTTAAAATTTGTAACTTAAGCATCACTTTAAACCTTAAAGGCCTTGTAAGCTTAAAACTAAAAGAACTTTCAGTCCTGAGTGCTTGGTTTTGAAGACCCCAGTACTCAAAGAAGAAAGCAGCATTTGCATCCCAGCGCTGTAGGGCAGCCATCTGTAGAGGTTCCCTGCTCCAACAAGCAAGCTCTGGAATGGGAAGCATCAGAGACGCAACATCCATGTTAGCCAATGCCGAGTAACCATCACTGCAAATTAGGAAAGGAAAAACACCTTGGGGTATTCTCTGCTATTTAAAGCATCATAGTGGGACCACTAAATAAAGGAGAAGGGTGAGTCACATAGACGTTCAATGACTTGCCACAGATTTCTCTATAACTTCTGTGAAAAACTAAGCTGAGGCCTTTCTCAGTACTGACCTTACTGTGGTCAAAATGAACAGAGCAATTCTTCTAACCTGCTTCAGATGCTCTGTTGCCAGTGCCTTTGTACTCAGGGATTCAGAGTGATTGTACTGAAAGGCTGAGCTGATCATCTCATGCCCTTTTCTATTGAGCAGAAATATTTACATTTTGCTGAACTTCTGAAAATTATAGCCCTGAAAATGAAGGGAAGACTGGAATGTAGGACACTAAGGCTACATCAGCATTAGCTAAACAAGCAAGTCATTATCATCATCTTACACTGATTAGTTTTTAGCATTTTCCTTAATTTTCTCTGGAGCTAAGAAATGTTGAAACATGGTTTGGAGTCTGGCAAAATACACAGAGTCAATTCAGCCAGCAGTATCGATAAATCTGCCCCACTTCAGGAAAAAGAGGTTTGTCCATGGCCATGTGGCATAAGTTATCCTCAGGCTCAGTCTTGGGTTTTGATCTATAAGTGTGACCCTAAATTCATTGCCATCAGCAATCTTTCTTTAATCAAATGCTTTAACTGGGCTTCAATATCTGACCTTAGCTCTCTCCAATCCTGGGTTAAAGGTCATTTACACAGGAGGAATCTGGTCATGCTCATGGCTCTGACCACAATTTTCATTACAGATTAATTGTAATGCATTGCAGAGCACTTATTGAAAAACAAACAAAAAAATCACTGAATATGTTGTTTCACCAATTTTGCTTCTGAAAACTCATGATTTTCTTATATAAAAATATTGAATCCAAATCTGTTCCAAAGAGCTTCCTGCTTTGTTTCCAGAGCAAAACATTTTTTACTTTTGAAATATAGGTTTTTTTCTTCTCCCTGTACATATTTACACCAATTTTATTGTGAACAGGAAGTAAAAATTTATTTTACACTGTTTTGATTTTTCAATCACGGATTACAAAATTCTTAGTATTACTGATCAGTCACGGCTCATAATTTTTAAAAAAATGAGACAAAATACATAAAGTCTTGACTAATGTTATTTTAGGACTTAGCATTTATACACACCCAACAGCTAGAAGCTGTCTTTCAGAGTTGTTGCAACACTACCATATCCTTACATAAGGCTTTGGTGAAGCCGTGGATGTATGTTTACATGTGCACTGCCAAACATTATTCTAACATAAGAAATTCTAGACCAGCCCATCAGCTGCTTTCATTAATCTCCTACACTAAATTTAGAGCTCATTCCTCTAGACATCCCTGGTGCTGAGATAGTGTGCAAGGACGGCATGTTTATCTACCAGTACTAGCAACAGACAGCATCCAAAACAAAGTAGTGCATTCAGCATAGCCCAGCATGGCAGAGCACAGCATAGAAACAGAACCTCATGGACTTTCATATCTTCGTGACCTCTAGCTCTGATACTTACCCAAACAAATATTGTGGAATTTATACAGGGCTCAAGCCCTCAGAAAATACCCAAAAATGGAGAATTATGGACACATCATAGTATCTCACATTCAAACTCAAAGTGCATTTTCATATTAAAATGGTACCTACCAGCATGTGTACTTTGGCTTCATGTTCATGTCTTTTATCAGTACATACATTTAGAAAGAGTATATCTCAAGCATAAGAGATCAGTTCAGAAACTGAAGTTCTTAAACAAATTGTTTTTTTTAACACTAGGAATTTACCATGTCTACAAGGAATTTACCATGTCTACTGAAGCAAAAGATTTGCCTTAGAGTATCCTAAAAGCAATTCTGCAGGCTGTGTCAGTTAGTAGCTGGGGGAAAATGAGGAGAATTCAACTTAGACATCAGAATAAGACAAAGATTTAAATGAGACAGAGATGAAATATGAAATCATAAATAATGCATTTTAATTCATCAGTCATGGCAGTAGCTTAATTCACATCATATTCATACAACTAGAGCATTCCAAAGCCTCCAAAGTATTGACCTCAAAGATTTACAGATGTAGAACTTATATTATACTTATTTAGAACTTAAATTCTATTTATTTCTCAGGCATCTAGTTTATTTGAAATTTACTGGTAATATTGCAGGAGAAAGTTGTGGCTGATGATTATATACTGAAAAGGATTTTTTTAATAAAAAGTTTATTTGTCAAAATAAATTTACAAAATGAGTGTAAATTAATCCAGATCAGTTACACTTATAGCTGTTGGCTCTGAACTGGAAAAGAGCTTCAATAACAGTAAAAAGAACAGCACTGAATACAGAATATACAGCACACACACACACACACACTGCAATTTAATTTTAAAGGATGAGTGGTTTCTCTTTCTGTTAGTTACCCTTTGGCATGTTCAACTAATGCACTTCCCTCTCTGCCTGACCCTTTTGCTGTTCAAGCTATTTCTCTTGATGCAGAATGAAAACTGCAAGGCTTTTTGAATAGCTAAGTGAGCCTGTTTGACAACAAGTCTAAAATAATTTCCAATAATACACATTATAAAGGACCTCCACTTCTTTAAGTTCGAAACATATATTTTGTATTCTAAGCCAAATGGGAGTAATTTCTGATATTTCATCTAATGCCCAGAATTTAGTAGGCATTTAGCTTAGTGTCTATTAGGCTATAGAACTTCGATTTTGGTCCAAAATTAATCTGTCTAAAGGGAAGGTCTTCTTCTCCCCTCACCTTTATTACCAGCACAAAGTAAAAAAAAAAAAAAAAAAAAAAAAAAATGGACATAAACCAGCAAGGCTCTGATGTTTCTATACCACCTTAGCAGACTTGTGAGTGGTTACACAAGATATAATATAGTGAGAACAATCCTGAGATTACCAAACTGGCATTATAGCTTGTGTCATACAATAAAAAGGGAATAAAAAACAAGACATACCACCATTATTACCACTACTACTTAGAAACATTATGAAAAGTCTTGAGGCTTCATGTTTTCATATTTTGAGCCTCAAACAAGTCTCTGTGAGATCTGGACAAAACACCTAACTGAGAAAATCATATGTATTATTAAAAAAAAAAAAAAAAAGGGACTTGCTAGAATCTTTCTCTAAGCCCTATAGCACTGGTTAAAATGAGGCAAGAGATTGCCTAGCAGAGTTCCTAGAAATCTGATATAGAACATTAATCTGTAAGTGCTTTAAATTACAAAGGTTATTTTTGCAACTTTACTCTTATGAATGAATAGCCTGAATAAGTAAAGAACATAAATGTGAATAAATGTACAGATATGAATTGAAGATGAAGGATTGGCCCCTTATTTAATGAGCACTAAGTTAAATGAAGCCACAAAAAATAAAAGATCATTTTGGAGTCAAAATGCAGCAACAGACTGATGACACATGGCAGCAAACTAGAGGTGCTAAAAGGTGAAAAAAGAAACTTATCTTTTCCAGTTGAACTGCAAAAGCAATATAGACAAGAATTACCCATATGTAAATTGGCCAAGAGACCAATATTAAATTCATAAAACTCAGCTTAAATTGAACCTCTTTCTGGATACACCTTAACTTGTTTTTACTCATTATTGAGGCACTTGAGAAAATTTACACTCGATAATTAGGTGCTCAGTAAATTGCTCAGTCCCTGTGACATGTTGTGGTCCAGAATTTGGCTTAACAAGGAAATAGAATTTTGGAGCTTTTAAAAAAATTAAAATTTGCTCTTGAATTATTTAACAGTGTTATTTCAATTAATAGGTCTTACTTGCTGGAACCAAAGTTTTGGGGCAGGTCCACAGAAGGGCTGAGACAGAGACCAGGCACTCACTCCACAGCTGGGACTCACTGAGCAGGTGAATAAATTCATCCTCATTATAGCAGCAAAGAGGAGTTGATTCCAGAGTCCACATGGGTATGAAAATGCTTGGCTGCCTTCACAAGATCAGGCTTTTGACCTGAAAGAACACGGGAAATAGGACTGGCCTAGATAAAGTCTTTCCTTTGTGTACTTTTTATGTTACTGTCCTCCTGTTAAAAAAAAAAAAAAAAAAGAAAGAAGCTAAATTATTTGAAATTGAATATTACAGTTGTGCAGTTGTAAAGATTCCATACACTGAAAATTGCTCATACATGACAGAATAAATGCATTGCAAGACTCGTGTATTCTTGCAATGTTTTGCTTCATAATAAGAATGCTCAAATCAAACATTATTTCAGGCCCTATTTCATCTTCATCATATAGACAGTCACTTATGTCTGCTCTTAGGGGACAATTTTATTCCATTCCCAGTAAACCATTTCTGTGAAAAACCTCAATGATCAGTCTGAAAGTGAAGCACAGCTCCAAGTCACTACATAGAGCTGTACAGAGTATCTATATGACAGCACACTTTAACTACAGAGAGCAATATGTTTGGAAATAAACTGTATCTTCTCCAGGAGCTATTTTCCTTGACACAGCTATCTTCCTAAAACATGAAAATTAAATAATGCTGTGTATTTGCACCAGTTTTTTGTCTCTGTTTTTGTCATACAGATTAAAAATCTACGAGTGCTTGTCACTATATTTAGTGTTACTCCTTCAGTTCTAATTCCTCTTTGCCATTGCCAAGGTTTGTGCTCTTTTACACTGCCATGAGGATTATGCACATGTGTACACTGTCCATTTCACTAGGCAATTCTTCAGGTGCAGATTGTAGTGGTGGTTCTGCTGGCACACTCTGCAGGCACCTCAACTGCTTCAAGGTGGGTACTTTACCCTCAAATTCTTCTCCTTTCTCCCATGACTTCTTCTTTCCTTTATGATCTTTTACATCATTCTAAAACACCTACAGGGTGTTTTTCTTTAAATCTGTACTATTTTCTTTAAATCTATTCTGATCAGCCTATTCTTCTGTGATGTCTGCAAGAATCTCATCAGTCATTTATCTACTTAGATATGTTGCATCTATTTATCTAGATAGCATAATAAATAATCCTGACTTGGATCTATCCTTCCAAATATTAGCATAGGTGTGATAAAATATGATCCTGTTATGCAGAGAACTCCTCTACTCTTACTGTATTGTCCTTCTGCCTTCATTCCTCAGTCTTATATTCATTATGTTACATGTAGTATAATTCGGTGTATTTTTTTTGGATAAGGGTCTTGGTGGTTCAGCACAAATATTTGATCATTATTGAGAACCAAATTACAATATTAATTAAGTTTTCACGATTGGAAACACAAATATATTTTAGCTTACAAAGGCAAAAATGCGTTTTCACTCATTTGAATTCCTCTAATTATAAATATCGTGGTAAGGATGTATTTCAAAATAATTTTCACTCATTAAATAGTTTAATAACACTTATTGAGTACTTGGAGAAAGTAGCAGCTAATATTTTCAGTCTAGAGTATAGATAGCAAAGGAAAAAAAAGCAACTATATTCAGGCCTTGAACTATACAAAAAAGAGTTATCAAATATTATATTAATAGGTTAAAAATCAGGGATTTACTCATAAAGAGAAATATTTTCTGCTAATGGTGTAATAAATGTACACACTGACAATCACTGAAACACAGGCATGAGAACAAAGGGATGATTGCATAAAAGCACGATCAGTATAAATCACAAAAAATTTGATTTGAATGCACTTTGAATACACTTTTGAATGTACTTTGAATAATGAAAGATAGCAGCATCCTAAAAAGTGGGGGGAAAAGGAACTAAGAAAAATAAATGACATAATTACAAGGTCATCTAGCAGAGTTGCAGGTATTGTAGCATTTTATCTGGGAAATGGCATGTGATCTTACAAAAGAAGACACAAATTATGGTACTTCAGAGGCCACAGTGAGAATTTTAGCATTGAACTCCAAGAAGACAATTCAAAATCTAAAAACACTTTTGAAGTACTACTTCATTTCATGGAGAATTTTCCCTTTTGGGATCACAAAATTCTAATCAAAACATCTGTGCCTGCACATACTCCAAAATGTGTTAGGAATACAATTTCAAGGAGTAATTTTCATTTTAGAAAAGTATGTGTTGGGTCACACAACAAATGTGTCTTCCCTTACTCTTTGCCTGCTTTTTATTAGTGTGAATCATCACTTGGAGTGTCTCTACCAAAATCTCTTATTCAGAAGGACAGCTCCTCCCCTGCATTGCCAAAAGTCCATGTTATCCCCAGTGAATTTGAGGGAAGAAACATATTAAAGGAAAGGGAAATTGAGATATTTTGGACCGTCACATCAGCAGTAGCCCCTGTCAGAATACCAGAACCCCATGCACAAACTGAAAGTGAGGAAGCTATTGAAAGTCTAGGATAACTTGTTTATGACACTACGCACTGATGTCTCATCTTCCTCCTCTTTAAAGATGTTCATAGAATATTAATGAATGAAAAAAGGAAAAGAATGACTGTTAGAGTTCTTAAAAACAAGAGCTGAACAGCATATATGATTAAGGTCTTCTGTGGAGGGCAATTGTTTGCAAATGTCTCTGTGGAGCTGTATTGTGTTTCTCCATTTTGAGCTGTAACTTTCTCATTATTCTGAGAACTTTATGTTTAAAAAGCTTTCTGTTCACGGTATATTATCCCACACCCTCTCATACTGTTCTCTTTTAAAACCAAATTATATTCTTGTTGTGAAATTTCAGTATCAAATGGACTATGTGCCTGTATTGGACAGTATTTCTTTCTTTCAGATATGTCCCTGTCACTTTATTTTTGTTGAAGCACGATCCCACATTCTCCTGGGGAGCTGGGCTAATACAAGGCAATCAGACATGTGAGTTTATATTACACCCCTGGCAGTAGGGCATTACCACCTATTCTAAAAAATTGGCACAAAGATTCAAAACTTTTTGCCTGAACATCAAACTTGGAAGAAGACACACCTTGTTTTAAAATTACAGCAGGTCACTATTTTAGAAACCACCAGTCTGAGACAAATCACACATGGTGGCTTATGCAGACCAATAAAGTCCGTGTTTCTCTAACTTGGTTTATTTCAAAGTTTTCAAGAGAAAGCATAAAGTATTTCTATAATATTTTATATGTTACCTATAAGTACTTTAGATCCTCATAAAAAATATCTTTTTTTTACGCTCCCTAGAAAAAAATCAGTTCTTCCTAAACTGATTAAATATTAGTAAATTTTTATATTTTTCTATCAAAATATCTTCATTATTTGTGACATTTATGCACATTATCCTTGATTGCTTGATAGATATTTTTTTTTAAATCCCAAGTTATATAGTTGGTAAACTTCTCACCTTTAAAAAGAAATAGATGTTGCCATCTTTAATTCTTTTATGTGATACAAAATTAGTTTCAGTCTCAGAGAAGTGACAGCTTTTGTCATTTTACAGTCCAGGGGATAACTCTTCTGCTGTATATATATATATATATATATATATATATATATATATAACTCTTCTGATAAAACATAGAGATTCTTGTATTTGAATATAATTCCAGAATTACAGTTTTAGTGTGACTTCTGAAGATAATTTGATATCTGGCTTTTTGTGTAACTTGAAAAAAATTACAGTCTTGTTCTTAGAATGAAACTAAACAGTGCTCTGATTTGTGTACTTTTATGATTTCATATACCAAGGGGATACATTCCCCAATTAGAAATTTTTAACATCTTCCACAGCCAATTTAATTTGCATATTTCTCATTACTTTAGGGTAGTCACAGTAGTTTCTTAATTATTCAGACTGTGGTGAAAGCATGCAGTTGTTAATGGAGACAATGTTTAAAAAGTGATCAATTCTGATATCAAAATACATTGAAAGGAATAATAGAGATTTTCCAGCTCTGAAAACAGAAACACAAAACAGGGAGATATAACAGCAATGGTAGTATATGTATATGTATAAGTATATGTATATGTATATATATGTAACTTTTTTTGTACAATATGACATTGCCTTTCTCCTCCTTGCCTTAAACATGACCACCACGACAGCTGCTCTTTGCTGATGATGTTTAATTGCACTGCTCTTTCATCTATCACTCTTAGACTCCTGGTATCTAAGGAACAGTGAGGATTGCCACCCTCCCAAACTGATTTTTTTTCCATTCCTCTTTCAATAGGTTGTGTGTTTCTGCCCCATGCTATTATGTCTCATTACAGATTCCACGAGGTCCTCTTTTAAGAGTAACAAATGTCAAGTCATGGACAGAAACAAAAAGGTAGACAAATGTGTAACAAGGAAGGAGAAGAAAGCAGAGAGTTAGAGAATAATTAGAGAATAAATATTTGGTTCAAACATAGAGACAACTTGGAGAACTTTCAAAAGGTAGAAGGTGAAGGAAGACACAAAGGAAGTATTCACAAAGTGAAAGGAAAATTAATAGACAAAAAAGATAAATTTAAACCATGTTTATTAATGATATGGAGATTCGTGATCCAGCACAACAAACATAAATGGAAACATGCATCCACTCCAAGTTAATACAGTACATAAAAACTTTATGAGCATTGTTATAATAATAATATTGTATATTAATATAGATAGTGTGTACAGATTTTAAAAGTAAATTTTCCAGGTATACCATAAGTGCTTTTCATTTCAAACAGTATTTTTTCAGCAGAGAATATAACCAGGAAAAAAAAAATCAGTCAGCTAGGTATAAAATTGGTAACCTTGACAGAGGTAATTATAGGACAAAATTGATGTCTTTCTATTTTAAATAATTTTTGAATGGTAAATAAAGCAATAAACACACAACATTTATAGTTTCTGTAGTATGTAGTTTCTTTACATCCAAATCTTTACTTAAAGAGGAAAAGACTTTTGCTTGCTGCATGGCTGGGCTTTTTGGATTAAATAAATTAGATTCAAAATGAAGCCTAAGGATAGTGCTGCTGTATTGTCAGTCACTTGGGCATTATTAACTTGCATTTTAAAATGTTTTGGTAGCATACCCAGAATTCTGCATTCCCTGATTAAATAGTAAATTGAATTAATTGAATTACTCTTGTTCTAGGGTTCAATCCATTAAAAAGTTTTTATGAGTTTTTTTTTCTTTTTGCTAAGACTTTTTGTTTGGGGATTTTTATAGATTTTGTAAATTATACAGGTAAACAAGAAGAGAGCTATATGAATTCCATGTTCAGTTAATTTTCCCTTGGTTGAGCACTGAATTATTATATTTTATTTGTTAGTGTTATGGGACATCACTGAAAGTACTTATCTTTGCACATGAAAAAATGTGAAAAAGCAAACACTTAAGTCACTGTAACTGTGAGCAGAAACTGGCTTACTCTTTTTTTTTTCCTTTGAGTAGGTGGTACTGAAGTATTTATGAAGTCTGCAACACATTTAAACAGATTTGATATTAGGTATTAAACCTAGTGCTCCAGTAAATTTTTTTAGCTACCGTCTTCTCTGATTTAAATGTAGTATTCTCATTTAAAGCCTTCAGTAGATTACAGTTGCTTAGACCATGCAAGATTACCCAACTGACCTGGCAGTGTCATTCAGTAAGAATCTGAGGTAGGAATGGACCTTGGGACATTTCTAGTCCACTGTCCTGCTCAAAGTAGTCTCAGATCTGAGATCAGACCAGGTGCTCAGGTTTGTGTCCAGCTGAGTCTTGTAAATTTCCAAGGACAAAGACTACTTGACATCTCTGACCAGCTTGGCTGCCTTCAGAACGAAAAATTTTCTCTGTTTTTTTAAGTTTATGTCCATCATGTCTTTTTCTCTCTCCATGTACCACTAGAGAGGATCATGGGTTGGTTTTCTCAGGGACCACCTTGTAGATTTGAAGAGCTGTTAAGTGCCCCCAAAGCCACCTCTTCTCCAGGTTCAAAGGCACTAGTCCCTCAGCTTCTCCTCACAGGGCATGCTTCAGCCCCCTGAGCATCTTGGTGGTCCTTCGCTGAATTGACTCCAGTTTATCAGTCATGTACCGGGGGACCTGGTACCTTACCACAGGGTCTGGGTGTTGTCTGAGTTAGTGGGGGTTGATAATTTCCTTTGCTCTACTGGCCAGATGCCCACATGCTGCTGGCCTTTCCTGCCAGGGCACAGTGATGGCTCAGATTCAGCTCCCTGTCTGCCAATACCTGCAGCTCCTTTTCAGCAGGCCTGTTCTCCAGTCATGACGAGGGGTCTTCTTCCCAGGTGCAGGACTTGGCATTTGTTGTTGAAATTTGCAACCTTTCTTCTGGCCCATTCCTCCAGTTTCCTACAACCTGCTTAAATTGCTCTGAGTCATAGGCCATTAGCCCTTACCTACTTATTTGGTTGCCAAGGCAAAAAAAATTCTCACCAAAAGCTCATGAAAGTTAAGCCATTCTTAGTCCAAATTAACATAAATTTTAATTGAAATGATCATTTTTTGGTGCCCTCATGTGACCTTTACTGCTCATTTAGTGCAACTTTGGCATTTTCTTTGCTTCTGAATGGGTCTTCTTGAGAAGAACACATGATCTAAACCACCTTTGTTGAAAGCAGTACCAAGCTTGTTTGAATCTTCAAATAATACCTTTTTTCACTCTTTCCTGATATACTAAATCCCACTCATAGTTTTTTTTAAGTGCCAGAAATCATGGAGCCGGGATTATCTTTAGCAGACAGGTACATTCATAGACATGCTGTGTTTTTCTTCACTAGAGTATACAGGGATTTTCATGTCATCAAAAAGACAAAAAAGTAAACATATATCTGACTTTCTTCCTCTCCAGATGTACCAATCAAACTCTGTAATTCATATGGTAAACTCAGGGGTGCCCTTTTTGAGGCTGGTCTTAAAACCTTTTCATCAACTCACACACCAGAAAATTTCTTCAGTATTTCATTTGTATATTCACATATAAATATGAATGTATTTCATTTCAGATCAACAAGAGTTTCTTTCCAATTGGATGGCAGTGTGTCTGTGGTCACTAGGGTGAGAGGTTATTCACCTGTCCTCAAACAATGGCAGATGAGTCAGTCACTATTAAGAGTGAGCAAGGTTCAATGCTTTCCACAGCCCCATGCATTGAATTTAGGCTGAACGAATATCTCGTATATATCCTGCCCCAAAAGCTACTTAGCTCCACAGATGTACATCATCCTTACATTCTCCTTGCCCAGTGTGATAGGGATAACCACGGAAAAAAAAAGAGGATAAAGGCTGAGGACAGCCACTAAAGCAGTCAGCATGGCCAATTCTTTCTCCCAGCTCTGTTTTGACATTAATATGCTACTGAATTTGAAACTAAAAATCTAGTTGTGTTGTATCTATCACCTGTATTCAATTACTGCCTTTTCTATTTCCATTGATTTCAAATGTTAGTCAGCCTATTGAGCTCTTTTAGATCATCTTGGAATGAGATCACTGGGCTGCCAATCCCCAAAAACCTCTATTATTCCAGCAGCATTTCCCTGCATGACTATAAATCATGCCCACATCCATTGCTGTCTTTCATCCTCAGTCACTGATTAGCAATAGATTTCTTTTACCTTTTTCATCTTTCTCATAAATCAATGCCTCCAGGGCTCCTTGTCACTTTGTTTCCATTTCATGGTCTTGCTCTCTTTTCATCAATATCCTCTGAAACCTTCCTGTCCAGGACTGTGTCCTCCCACAGCTGCCACAAAGAGGCATTATATATATTTTTTTTTTCTATCTGATGATGCTTTTATAAAAACAACACATGTTATTTTACTTTAATTTAGTTTATTTATGACTATCTTCATCTGAAGAGAGAAAATTCTGAACAAATACTGAACTGGAACATATTTCTTTAGTCCTCTGGTAACCCTGGCAGCTTGTATTCTCTTCACTATGGATCACAGCCTTGTTATTTTCTTTTCAAGGCAAACACTTAATTTGCTTTATTTGTTTGTTGACTGGTCAAACATGTTAATAGCAACTCAGGAGAACATTGCAACAGTAAGCAAAGTTATACAGATCGAGAGTTGAGATAGCAGAGTCAATTTTGCCATGAACATTCTAACCTGACTTTTGCAATAGCTCTATACCCGATTCTAGAGGCCCTAGACAAACATCAAACACTTGCTCACAGAACTCAAACAAACTGAAAAAGAAACCTGAGATTTTTTTTTTCCATTCAGATTTGGAAGAGTGGCTGGAATTTTCCATTTTTTGTTGTTTTTTTTTTTTTCATTTCATAGATTTACGATTATTTTTTTATTAAACTGTACCAAAAAAGAAAAAAAGCTCAAGTGAAAAATTTCAAGGGTCTCTATCATCTTTAGATGATCCCACTTCATATAAGTCTCTGTGATCAAAAAGAAGACTGTGTCAAGGATCAGAATAGAAATCAGAACAGCTAGTTCTCTATTTTGCTCAAAACACTATTCCTCTTAATATGATCTCCTGATCACAGCAATGTTTTTTCTAAATCTAGTTGCACTTTGTTAATTTTTTTTTTTTTTTATGTTTGGAAGACCTTGCATAGGAAAGTCTGAGACTGCTCCTGCTGCAACTTTGAGCAGATGAGAGAAAGTGTACCTCATTAGTTCACAGTGACAACAGGACATTCTCAGGCACTCAGATGAATACAGTAAAGCTAAATTTTATGCAGTGTCTCACAAAATGAAATAGAAATGCCATGTGTTAACTTGTTGTCAATTCTTCTACCAAAGAGAATGATTTTATAATAATTTCTTCCTACTTTAAAGTGTGATCCTTGTACTCCTGTTTTAGAGCTGTTGGCTGCTGCCCATTTTACATATGCCATCAGTATCTTTTCATCTTTGTCACAAGGTCCACGCCTCACTGTCACCTGAGGTCCTCTCAGGCAGGACAATTTCTCATAAAGCCACAAGGGACTTCTATACAGTAGATGAGGAGTTCAGCAGCATATTTACTGCTTTTATGTGTTTGAAATCACAGCCTTAATATTACTCTTTTTTTATGCATAGAACTGTGACATTTTAGTGATTTTTTTTAATTAAATATCCTTTATATCTTAACATTTGTTTCCTTATATTTGGTGCTCTATTTTTATCTTCTCCTCTCTGTTTCCTCACTGCTTCATGTTTTATAGTACATCAGAAACAATAATGGTCATATGCTTCATACCTGACTATTTCTATGCTCAAATTTGCTGGAATATTTACTGGAAACTTTCCAAAATCACAAGGACAACAAATAATCTTCATAAAACAGAACAGATGGCAGAAACCTTTATATTCATTATGGCATTGTCATTTTAGAAATGTACAGGTCCAGATGCTAAGAAAAGGATGGAGCTTTGTTCACTGAGACCAATATCTGCTGCTTGTTTCACACTGTGTTAAAATTATGGTAAATATGTCATCTTTTTATGACCCAGTAACTTGTGTTTATATGTGCAATTGCCTGTGGGCCTTTGTTTCCCTACTTCATTTTAATAAGAAAATTGTGGGCTCAAATGCAATCTCAGAATTGTAACAGTCAAAAAAAAATCCCATCCTATTCATTCTGTTCTTAGCTGATAAACTCATATTGAGTTCATATCCATCAAGCTGGGCTAAGTGCTGAGAACTGAGCAAGAGTTCTCACCACTCAGACCTTGAGGTCTCAGCTTCCTCAAGGCAGGATAGATACAATAGCAGAATTGAAAAAGAAATGGAAGATGATATGATTCCTAGGATCGAGTTTCCACAGATATTTTTAGGAGTATATTTTTTATGTCAGAAAAGTTTCACGTGACAGTCTCTTTTTTACAAAAAAATTGTGTAGCTGAATAAAAGCATATAAGAATCCATCCAAAGTTGCTATTGGCCTGTTTTTAAACTACAATGTTCAAATACTGATCTACTGTTGACTAATTTGAAAATCCAATGAAGTCTCTTTCCTTCACATGCAGACCGAAGATATAGATAGCTGTAGATAAACTTACCTGGGAGGAAGATAAATAACTACAAGAAATGATAAAGAGCAGAGGAGTTGCCTCAGAGGCATGAAAAGATATGGAATATCAAGATGATGTCAAGACAATGCTTTCTATAAGCAAAGCAGGAAAAGTTGCTCGGTCTACTTGATGCACAGTGAATTCACATTTTTTGGAAAGTTGTGCAACACTTGAATTTAGTTCAGACTATTCCTTTCTTTAATTGAATCACATTTCCTACAAATGGTAATTCACATAAACCAATTCTTCACCCACAAAAGAAGGGTTGAAGAATGTTACTTGGGTTGGAAAGCTAAAACACAGAGCTGAAAAGTGTCAGTTGAGGTTTGTCAGTATCAGTCTACCCTTGTGTGAATGTATGTGTTATATCTTTAATTGCACGATCCCATACTGGTTTTCCCAAAACACCTTGCCACACTGGTCACAAAAGTTTGAAAATACTCAGTGAATGGCAAATAAAGGGCTCAGCTATTCAAAAGACACTTATACTAAAGGAAAGATGAAGACTTATTGGCCAACAGAAAAAAAACTGACAAAAAAGGAAGTTACTTTCACTTTATAGGGGTGGAGCAGGTGAAAATACAGGGTTGGCATCAAAGTGTCTAAATACTGGTAAGTTTTTGACAGGGAAGTCAATTGAAAGTATCCTATTTCCTTATGCAATTTTTAGAATATTTAAGTATTTAAAGGCAAACAAACTTTAAAAGGATCAAGCTGTTTGACTTCTACTTACATTAATAGTAGCTGCCCAGCTGCATTCTTAGCAACAACACAGGTTTTCCTCCATATTTCCATATTGCATTTTATAATAGAGATTACAATGCACAGTATGAAACAAATTATAAGACAGCCCAGTTGCACAGATAAATTATAAAGTGAATGTCTTTAGTTGTATTTAATTGCTAGTTAGCAGAGCTACTTGGGGAAAAAAAGTCATGCTAATTTCAGTGCCAGGAAGATAGCAACAGAAGGATAAGAATATTGTGGATGATCAGGTAGTTCCAGCACGTGGAGCATAGTTGGAAGATCATTAGGGACAGGAAACCACACTGCTCCCACTCAGCCTCAGTCTGCAGTGTTTTTCTCTGATTATAATTTGATTATTATTATGATTATTCACCATCTGCAAGAGTCTTTAGCTGACCAAAACCAAGAGACGAGAGGCAAGACCTGAGGAAGAATGTCAAGTACATAGCTCATATACTCCACAAGAAAAGTTAGATAAATCAAAAGCAATCAGTACCATCACTCAGGACATTTGCCCATGTTCTGAAGACAAAAAAAAAAAAAAAAAAAAAAAGAAGTAGAGCAATGGTCTAAAAGTCATCTTCCAAATGCTGAAGGCCATGTTATTTCTGAAAGCCTGGGTAAAAAGCACAAGGACCATGTCTTTTGTGCATAATGTTTTCTAGGTAAATAATCAAGTTGAAGGCTGATGAGAATAAACAAAGATTAATCCACCTTCTATTGTTATAGCCATTCTATAAACTGGTGACTTCTAAGCTATTAGATGCTATGTCATCCAATAAAGTTCACTTCTCTTTGTAGCTCATCAGCAGCTTAAGCTCCACCATAGACAGGCCTGGTCAAATTGGTTCATGAGTGCCTGACATAAAATTTGACTACTTTGCCTTCTATCTACAAAGCAAAACTCCCAAATCAGAAAGTCGGTTTTAAAGGCATTTACATTACTGTTCCACCTAGCAAACCAGTATGGTATGAATGCACAAAGTGGATCTAAATGAAAGGAAGAAAAATCTTCAGAGGAAAGACAGTCATGTGGGAAGATTCATGCAAATAATTAGAAATATAAAGTGCATAAGTCTCATTGGGTTTCCTGCACTTTAAAATTCTGTCAGAGAAACACAGAAACTTTTTCCCTGCATGTCACTCCATTACTTATTTTATGTTCATTTATGGAGCTATTACAGGCTTTGACAAACAGCTATTTTATACTTTAAATTGAAATATCTGGGTAATCTTTTTTTGTGCAATTTATAGGCACCTAATTTGCAAGAAAACTATTTTATTTCTGCCTTTCCAGTCTCATTCTAAGATTTCTTATGTGTGTGTGTTTAAATAAGTCTCAGCTTTTATGAATTTCTGCCTAACCTATTGGTTTGACTTTATTTTTCCTGAAAAAAGTTTTACCTGCTTTATTGATTCTGTGTTGTTTTTTGTTTTTTTTTTTTTTTTTGTCAAAAGCAGCATAGCTAGCTTCAGTTTTATTTTAATAAATTCCTAAATAAGTATAGGTTTGAACTACAAATTTAATTATGGAAGGTAGGATGAAAAACACAGCACATAACAAAAGCAATTACAGAAACAGATTATTAAAACAGAAAAGAAACTTGACCTAGGTACATCATGTTTTTAGTGAAATTTGAAGTTTGAAGCAGCTAAGCTTTTATCCTGCAAAGGCATGCTCAGAGGCTTGCTTTAGCTCACTAAAATCAAGGGGGCTTTTTGCAATGCAAAAGAGCAAGCAGGTGCATCCATCTTTCTAGTACCATAGCATAAATGTGCCAGTAATGAAAAGCGTGCATGAAAGCCCAAAGTCTCACTGGTTAGCAGTTTTTAGAGAAAGTAATGGAAATTATGTTAATCTGAACTCCACATTGTTCTTAACTTACATTGTATTTGCTAAAGATAAAAAAAAAGGATACGGTACTAAAGAGAGGGAATATGATACTAAAGAGACAATCACCTTCATGATGTGCTTCCACACAAGAATTGCTCACCACAATATTGCTTTTGATTTTTTTTCTGTTTTTGAACCATTGTCATTACACAGAAATTCATGTAAAACTAATTTAAGTCAGGCAAACCATTTACTCCTGCAAACTTTGGATCACTGAGAAAAAATTAACAGATCCACTTCCAAGAAAAGGAGCCTTTTATATTGTGAAGAATTTTGGTGAAAATGGGGCAGTGATTGTCACAGCATAGGTTCTGACCATGCTTAGTCTCTGCAGTGATTTTTTTCCAGCTGATCAAGTCTCAGTAGCTTAATGGTAGCAGATAGTTTAGTAGATAAGACAAACCATTTTCTCACTTAAGTCTGTGGGGAAATACACACTTATGCTAGTGAAATTAGGCTTTGTTTTTGTTTTTAACTTTCTCTTAACTTCTGGCCTAAGTGTAAAGGGATAATCTTGGTTTATGAAGACAATGAGACAGGTGGTGTGATTACAAAGAGGTCCATACCAGCATTTCATGCATCTGCCATACACTTTAGATGGTTAATTTGCAGCTTAACAGTATACCATGAATACTGGTGAGTTTAAAGCTATGAAGAGATTATCTATAATCTAACATATTATCTACAAACTAACTAACTATGAGCTAACAGATTGCCTATAAACAACAGAAGAGGTTATCTGTAACTAACTACATATTTTTTAAATGTACTTCATGATTTTTTTAAAAACCAAGCATTCTGTCTCTGAAAGAGTTGGTAGACACAGAGGACTGCTGTTTATTTGTGGAATTGCAAACCTGAATTATAGAGATGTTTACTGCTAGCTCTTGTAACTGATGTCTTCATTATTCTGCAATTTTAAAAGTGAGTTAATGATTTTAAAAAAAATATTTTAACTATAAAGGGGTTTATATATTAATTTGATTTCTTTCACTATTCCTTTTCCCATCCTCTGCTACCAGATGAAAATGACATACCAATGCAGTCCTTTGCCCAAAAGATTGGGCAAAGAACCCTTTGGTGTGGGGTTTTTTTTGATGGTTTGGTTTTTGTTTTAATTGTGGATAATCTCCATTACCCATTTTATTCCTGTATTTGAATTTGGATTCTTCTATAAGGCAGTAGTGTCTTCTTTGGTAGTGAAGCAACAGTAATGTCAGTAGGACAACTGCACAGGTTCTTTTTCAGTTTTCATAGTGATTGTATATTCTAATTCCTGTGCAGAGAAAAAAAAAACATTTTTGCAATGCAACTATTTTGATTAGATAAATGTTCAATTCTGCACTAGCTGCAACAGTCTTTTGGTGGTATAAATCACCCCTATGTGAAGGGCACACCAACAAAAGGACAAAAATGTGCTGGTTTGAATTGCCCATTTGCAACATTAAGGATATTTCACTTCAGAAAAAAATTCTATACATATGGATTTAAATATTTTATAATTCTCTGGAAGAGAAGTCTTCTGCATATAAAATCTATGCTAATCACTTAATTTTCTTAAGTGGATGAGGGGGAAATGCAGCAAAAAGTCACTTATCTTGTGCTAGTTCTACTATTGCCAACTCATGTGTGTCAGTTTTAGGAATAATAACTGGAAAGAGTGAGCAGGGAATAGCTCCAAGGTATATAGTTTGCCCTAATACATACAGATGGAAATTCTAGGGCCAACACAGGTCAGGCTTTTACTATCTAGCACTGCAGAAATACAGTGAAAATATAAAGTTGCTATATATTCCCAAGACAAGAGTTCTCAAATTGTAAAATATTTTTACTCTAAATTTTAGCTTGTCTTCACTCTTTGTGTATTCTTTCCCTCTAAGGACTTGTAACCTTGGATACTTGCCAGCCTGATAGTAAAAATCCTGATCATGCAATCTTTATTCAAACAAATCTGTTGTTGATTTTTATTAAGCCTGTTCTGCTCTCTCATATTTATCTACACATAGCCAAGTGTCTCCAAAGGACACAGGATACAGACATATATGCTGGGGAAAATAGAACTCTCGATTTGGGAATTGATCATGAACTTTTCAATCAAGCAGAACTTCCAGGAGAAAAATAACTTTTTTTTTTTTTAATCTATTGGCTAAGCCACTATGTTATTGTCCCACATTACAGCTGTCAAAGGTAATGTTCACTTTTTCTAGCTTGAGGTACCAAAAATTTTGTACTCATATGTAGGTGTGAGGAATCATGTGCATGTGTCTTAGTCTTGCCTTTTTCAAACCAAAAATAGGGCACTTGAATCCAAATTGCTTCAGTACAATATTCTCTAAATAACTACCCAAAGATGATCATTATCTTAAAATTATTCCTGTGAAATGCTTTTGCATGTGCTTAACTCTTTACACGTGAGTAACAGCTCAGTAGAATTATCAACACACATTAATGAAAATTACTTTTATAGCTCCTTTAGAAAGTTAGTATAATTAGGAATACCAACATCCTTAGAATATTTTGGAAAAAACACAGAGTGATCTAGTTTAATATTAAATGTTTAGCTTATATTGTAAATTATATTAAAATCTATTTTGTGTCATGATGTACATCAATTAAGAAAGTATAAACCACCCTTTTTGTGAGTGGAATAGATTTATATCATAGCTAATTAGACAAGAGCATAAGAAATATGCTTAAGAAAAAATATATTGTCAACTAAGAGAAATAGCAAAAAATCACTTCTAGGGACAAAAAAAAATCACAGGATCAGATTAAATTAGGACAATGAAAAAGAGGCAGAAAAGTGGCAAAAGAAAAGTCAAATTAAGATAACCCATGGATAACAAACAAAAAAACCCTCTGAGATACAGTGAATGCCATTTCATCTAGAAAGATAAAGGAAGTTATCTGATATTTTAAAAGTAACAGAGAAGAATTTGTGGTGGAAATGGCTTTCTCAAATCTTTTGATGAACAAAGTGGATTGACTGTCAATCAACTTAACGATGCAGGAAGAGAAACTCCTTGAGGCTGAAGCAGCAGATTTGTATTATAAAAAGACTAGACATTCACTTTAATAATTTTTTTAAATTGCTTTATTTTATATATGAGCTGAATTTACAGCCAGCAAAAGGAGATAAAATGTTAAATAATTTTGAAAAATTTTAGTTCTTAATAAGAACAATTATGTAGTATTTTGTACCTTTTTGTAATAGATCACCAGTAAATCTTGATCAGTTTTTCAATTCTATTTAGATACTTACTGGTATTTTTGTGCATATGTGAACCAAGAAAGAAATTATCAACAAGCAGCACTTTAAAATAGGAAGGCTTTGAGGTCTCAAGAGACTATTTCTGTTCTAGAAAGTATCATGCTGCCCAATTCCCATGAGGACGACTTACCTAGTGTAAACATCAGTAACTAATAGGTTTTCATGGATGAAGCTGGAGAAAGTTTAAAAAGGCTTGCAAGATTTGCAAAGTTTTTTTCCCAAAGAGAAGAGTGCTTTCCCATCAGATCAGCAGCAGCTAGGGACCTTGTAATCTGGAACCAAAGTAGCCATGCTGGTTGTATATATGAGCTGACAGATAAGGGAGACAAGTTTGTACTAACCCAGACAGGAACTTTGGAAAATTCCACTTCCTTTATTAAGCATCATATATCTTACTTCGTGCCCATGACCATCCAAATACTTTGTCTGCGTTCAACGTTAAGGTCATGAGTAATTCTGCTTAGTTTGAGTATGACCATTCAGGAGGTTCAAATGGAAAAAATAATAATTTCCAAGTCTAAATTCAAGGTAGCATCCAAGCTTCACGGGTGAAGTTTCTGTTTTGAAGATGAATGTTTTAAGGCAACTATAACTATTCTGGCTTTATGCCTCCTCAGCACAGGAAGAATTTACTTCTTATATTTTCAATTATCTCCAGGTCAACCATTATATTTACTGACTACCTACAATTGAGCATGCTGGCAGGATACCTCTGGAATACTCTTTTTTAGGTATGTGTTGTAACAGCAAACTTCTGCACTGGTGAGATGTAAAAAAAAACACAAGCCTTTCACCCTCCATTTCTTTCATATTCTTGGTTGACAAAATGCAACAGGGATAAAAATAGAAGTTGTTTTACCAACATCTTTCCACAATGAGTTTGTTGGTTTGTTGGCTAGGTCACTCTTCTGAAAATACTTGCTCTACTTGGATTTGATGCTCTCGAAAATCTTTTCCAACCTTAACAATCCTAAGTGCTTCACTCTACAATCATATATTCTTCACATCCGAGGAAGGAAAGGTCATTTAACACCTTATTTGGTAGCCAAGGTCAGGGGCCGGGCTTCAGGATTCATATTTCAGTTTAAGAGACATGGCACCTACCATTTGAAGATGCCTATTTGTAAACAAAACTAAGTTGTAGATTGACCCAGCTCTGGACTGGTTTAAGCATCAAATTGTTTCAGCTGCTGTTAAGTGCAAATCCCACTTGTACACCTCTAGATGTCCCATTCATTCAAGGGAACAGGGGCACCTGATTTTATACTGCAAACCCAACTCCAAGTGCTCCCATTCTCAGTAGCACAGTGCACCCCTCAGTGCAAACGTTACGCTTGGCTCCAACTGAGGAAGTCTTAGGCATTGCAGCATTAAACTCTATCTGCCCGAATACTTTTCTAGTTCTGAAGACAAGTGACTCTGAGCACTGTACTCTCCCATTCTTCAATTTTCTTTCATTAGAAAAAAGTTACAAAAATTGCCACAAGCTTTGGATTATAAGAAAAGGCAGAAAAGCCAGAAAAAAGTGGCTACTCTGCTGCCTGCATAAGTGAATAGAAGATGCATATTAGTTCAGAGGAGAGGAAATTATTCCTAACACCTGTGAAGGATGTATTTCAAAGAGTGTTTAAGATGATTTCAGTTTGGAGATTAATGTTAAAAGTGAAGAGAATGGTTGCAGGATGGAAAGACGATTTGTAAGTGTTATCCAGGATGGAATCTTCCAGTTCAGGAAAGAATTGTAGTATGCCTGGGCAATCTTAGGGCTATTTTGCACTCAGATATCATACTTGTAATTTGATGGAGAAAAGATTATAGAAAAATGGGTAAGGAAATTATTTAACTTAGGAGCAATGCAATTATTGAGACATAATTCATACAAACAGCATCCCTGTTATTGGCTATAAATGCCTTTTGGCTTCTACTTGTGAAGTATAAATGCATTCATAAACCTCCCTCCTCACCTGTGTTTTGAGAGGACATATCCTGTAGAAAAGGCCTCTTCTTAAAAAGGATTAAGGGGACAGTACCTTCATTGTGGTAGTCACACTGCAAAAGGAGAAAAAGACAATGATGTGCTCTGTGGCAGCCAAGTCAGCATCCACTCAAGTTCTAACATCGCAGAGGCTAAGTGCAGAGTAAGTTGTCCACTCAAAAAGATAATAAATAATGCAATTAGATTTAAAGATATCAGATTATTCATTCAGAGTATTCAGCCAGCACCAAGCAAACAGAAATACGCCAGGAGAGACTGAGGACCATGCTGGAGAATATTTGCTATATAGAATATTTGTAAAGTACACTGGAAAGAAAGGGAATAAAATGAGGATCAGCAATAAGAATATTGACTTATTGTGTGGACATAAGAATACTCTGTGTTTTTCTTACCTATATGTTCCATCCCTTCCCACCATTAGACTGGATTGCCATGATGCAGTGCTTACAGATTTTTCAGATAATCCAAACATTAAAAAACCAATGATGCCTTAACTTACAAGAGAAAATGTTTAATTCCTCCTTTTCCATTGCCTTTATTGCCATGATAAAGCCATGTAGTTCCTTTAGATGAGCTTACACTGTGTTTTCTTTTATTGCTGCTAAAGGCCTCCTCTGCTCTCTTAGGTTTTTGACCAGGCTCCTCGCCGCATTCTCTGCTCATATAAAATACAGCTGCCAAAATAGCCGTGTCAGTTGATATGAAAGGCTTGCTTCTGTTCTGAAGCTCTTTCTCCTTCTCCTGTTTCCTACTACATCAGAGTCAGCCTTTATGTTTTTGCCATTGTACTCACCTTGAAACCTGTCCATCTTTGCTCATATAGCTGCTGTGGTAGCAAACACCTTTCAAGTTCCCTCTGGATTGCCCTTTAATGCTACAATAGGCTCCTCAAGTTGATCTTGCCATTAATAACTAAGGAAAGAAAAGTCAAAAAACACCAAAAAAAAAAAAAGAGAGAGCACTCTGGTATGAATTCACTAGCAAATAGGACAGCTGATATAGATCAGATACTTTAAGTTTTCTAAAGCTATTGAGAACTGCATACTTAAATGCATGGTCTTCCTTGCTCTATTTTTGTCTTATTGAAACATAAACTTTAAGGGATTTAGAGATTTTAGAGGAGCTAAGATTGTAGTTAGAGATAAGCCTTACTAGAGTTAATTAAAATAAATAAGTAGGCCTTGATAAAGAGTTAGTAGTTAACTAATAACTGATTGCTTGTCAACATGATGTTTAGTTAGCTGGGTTTATAATGGAGAATATAGAAACTGACAAACAGCTTTTAGGAACATAAGACAATTGTGGGCCTCCTCTGTTCTGAAACCAATTGAAGACAGGGAATGGGAGTTCTACCAAGGTTCATTTGTCATATTTGCATTGAAAAGGTAGAAAGGTCAGAATGAGGAAGACTTCATTTACTTCCTCATTTTGGGACCCCTCCCATGAAAGGGACCACCGACCCATTTCAAGGAACAAACTACGCATGCTCAATAGCTTTTGGAATGATTAGCATACGAAGCAAGGAATGGGATGTACCAAAATGATGAATATGTATTTGTATTTTGGGTATTCAATTCTTGTGTGGATAAAAGGACTCTGTAATCATTTGAAAGGTGTGGTGTGTATTTGGGAGCTATCCCACACGCTGCCCGGTGTCGCAATGAATATACACGTTCTAACTTTAAACTGTTAGAGAGTTTTTGTCCATCACAGTTGGATATTGGTGCTAGATCAATATCCATATTTCTTTAATAAATCATTATCATTCTTCTCCTCTTTTGCTGCCATCATTTACTGTATCTTGGCTGAGGGAAAATATTTCTTGTGGCAAGTTTGCCACCTGCAAGGGAATGCTCATATTGCAAACATGATGAAATTTTTGTTTTGATGGAGCCCTCCAGGAACTTGACAAAAGGTATGTTATTACTATAATATTTTAGAAACTACAACTAAGTGTAAGATAAACTAGTTAAAATACATCTTTATAAAGAAGGAGGTTCTGTGGTCAAATAGTTTTGCAAAATATTAAAAACGTTTGAGCTATCTGATGACCCAAATGAACACAGTTTGAGATAGGCTCTGTTCATCATCTATTAAGCAGGACATGACTCCTAACACAAAGGTGCAAGTCAAATTCCACTGAATAATAAAATGCATTGTATACAGAAAAAGTACTTCCGATTTTCAGTTTGAGCAAAAGGGACTAACATATATATCATAGTTTAGAGCCATCAGGAAATAACAACTTCTATTTCTTAACTACTGTTTTCCACACATGTTTATAGTACAGCTACCTTTACATATATTTAATTATTTCTCAGATAATGTAATACACTCTAACACTATCTTTTCTATTTGTAGTAGCTAAAATTTTAAAATAGTCTTTAAACAACAGAAAAAAAAATGTTTCAAGCTGAAAACCCAGTTTTGCAGATGCAAGAACCTTACATTGAATTATTCCATTTGGGATCTGTAAGAGCATTAAGCAAGCTCACTCAGTCCCCAAGCTCACATTTGCAGGAGGAATTTCAAAAACAGCTGAACAAATGCATATGTTAAGCAACCTGACCTTGACTCTGTACTCTGTACATTATGCTAGTGATGTCTTTGTAAACTGTTTTGGCTGAGTTAATGAGTACAATTCCTAGACAAGATCAGACTGAGAGCTCAGGAGAATGCAGGTGACTCAGAGCTAATGTAATATCAGATGGAGCAAAAAAAAAAAAAGAGCAAAGACACACACTCCCTTTTGATTTCTCTGAGGGGGTAAACAGAAACACTGAAAAAAAGTCTATTGGAAGAGAGGGAGTGATTCATTTTCAATATTTTGTGTAAAAATCTGCTCAGAGCATCCTGAAGAGTCTCTCACTGGGAAATCTCACTGTAGGAAGTAGCTGCTAATTCCATTTTAAATTAGTATGTGTTCCTGAAATACAACCTTGGCGTTTTAAGAACACATCTAGTGAATGCATGAAGCCAAGTGTTCTTCAGCTGCTTGAAGGTAAGGGTGTGCAGCATGGTGGTTATCCCCTGCAGCTGTTCTCCAAGGCCTGCTGTGTGTTTGGTGCAGGCCTAGTTGCATCCTTAGCACACCAGACAGTTTTAATGCAAGCTACAACACTCAGCTGAAATCCTTTACTCTACACACCAGCAAGTTGGGAATATTCAAAAGGCTTTGACTCAGCTTTGAAAGAGAATTTGGCATACTGCAGAGAAAACCAGAGGCTAATCAAGAGGCATTTCACTGAGAAAGTCAATGATAGTGAGCTAAGAGAAATATTTTAGTGTATGAACCAGATAAAAATCAAATTTAGGTCTGGAAATACCTAAACTACAACTGAAATATTTAATGGATTTGAAATAGCTAGGAGAGGATAAAAAAGGCTGTGAGTACAAAATAAGAGACCTCATGTTTTGCATGTTTAGTTCTTTACCCTGAAGGTCAGACTGGAGAGGTGTGACAAACACATGGGAAAGTTGGACAGCAGGGATTCAAAAAAGAATAAACATATTGTGCCTTTTGTGATATTCTAATTGCATTTCTTCATTCTGCTTCTTCAAATCATATCTGACACTTATATAGTTGGATTAATCTGATAGATTGCAAACGTATTCCAGGGTTGTAAATGTATTTGGCACATTAAAAATATAATCATATTGGTCAAAAATATCTGCATCTTGTCCTTCTAAGGGCATTCAAAATTTTCTTACCAGTAAGTCATAAATAGGAGAGGTGTTTAGTTTGCACTCTTACTTTGCTCAAAACATTATTTAACTACGTGGTTTAGATCGTCATTTCACTTGTCATGCCCAGTGACTGCGATGTCCTTAGCATTCAAATGAAATTCTACTTTTTGCATCCCTGTATTATTTTCTGTGAATTTAAGACCTGTCATGCTGACAAATGTTTAATTCTGTTCAAGCCTGATAGAAGAGACTATGATTCTGTCCTGAAAAGGCTGGTTTTCTTCATCACAGAAAAACTTATATTTTTGCATGTTATTAATACCATTTTAAATTACAAAGATTAAATTATCATTTCAAATAATAAGTAACATAAATAAGTAAATAATTAAACAGCAAACTTTATTCCACATTTTCTAATTATTTTATTGTGTTATTTTCTTTACCACAACACTTTCATAAACCATTTTTGGATCTGTGTTTATTGTGCACAGATTTTTTGGGGGTTTTTTTTGTTTGTTTGTTTGTTTGATTCATTTCATGTTTGTAATGGCATGATGGAATTTATATCCTGAGCTGCTGCTTGCAGTTTTCAAATAAAATGTTCTTCATAGTCTGCAACATCCTAGGTAGTGACACTGCCTCTTAGATTTTTATTTTAAAGAAGGTAGAGGAGACATGTACAGACAAGGGTTCTATATACACTGTTTTGCACCCTGTTTATAACAGTTCAGGATCTATAGTTCAACTTAGTCTATAGTCAAGGTATAGAATGTTTCTGATGCCATTGCATTTTATATTACTGTTCATGAGAATACATACATGCAAACTCCACAGAGCAGGATTAAAGGTAGATAGGAAAGGGTACTAATCCCGTGGTTTTGTTGTCTTGTTACATATTTTGTGTGAAAGCATTAGGATTTTTTCCATGCAAAATAAAATTATTTTTTATAACCATAAAGGATACATGCACCCTCTCCTAGTTTATGCTGACAAATAAATCAGGTGGGAAGTTCCACTTGCTTAGCTGCATCAGATATTTAAAGAAGCTGAAGACCTTTGTCCACACACCCCAATCCAAAGTAGCAATACATGAGGGAAGGCCAATAATGATAAGAAAGTATTTTCATAAAAAAGAGCATTAACCTCTTTCTGTTGGACTATGTAGGAGATTTTTGAAGATATTTGTTGGCAATTACTTGTTGCTTCAAAGTAGCAGTGCTTGTTCATCACAAGTATTACTCTGTAATTTCTCTGAACAAGTCATCAGCCATTAGAGTGCATTTGGTACCTCTGTAGCCTTTTTCTTGTAACTACTGCTTGAGAGGTTTGCTTAATGTTCCGTCTGGGGTACTCAGATCCAGCAGCTGCGTGGGCCAGACCTGTGCTTCAGGAACTCATCACCTGCAAAACAAATCTTATCTGTTGACCACGAGTGTATTCACCAGCTCAATTAAAAGCAGAAAGCTGTGGGTTTTTTCCATTCTCCAGGACCTGCATGCTAAGCCTGAAGACAATGAGTTCCATGGTAATTTGGGGGGTTTAAAACCATTGAATTACAGTAAATATATTTTACCTGGAAGACACTCTTTACTCATCTTCCTGTGGAACTGGCAGGTACAACCAGTGGAGATAGACTTGAACATTATTGTTCTCTACTGCTTTTGAGAGTAATTTGGGCATTAATTACATTTAAGAGACATGAGAAGGACTTCACATTTGTTGCTCAATACATTTTAGTCAGGGTAGCTGTTGGCTACAGGGCTATAAAAAAGTAAAAATTTTTGTATGATAAAATAGCTGGGCAAAAAATATCAGAGCTTGGTAATAGCAAAAGAATGTTAATCATTTATCATACTCTGTAATCCTATCTATATTCTCTCAGGAGATATAAATACTAAACAAATAAGGCCCACAATCTCTCAGCAAGTTGACTCCTATTGTTTCTGTTTTATAGAAAAACTGCAGGGCAAAAAATTAAACACTTTGGTTAAGGTTATAGAGTAAGTCTGCTGAAGATGTGCAAATAGATTCAAACTCTGCTAATTCTCTCTTTTTTTTTTTTTTAACCAAAGAACATGTTTTTTTCTGCAACATTTCTCTCACTCATTAAACATCTCTTGCATAGTTTAAATTAGGAGCATCATTAAGAAGTGAAGTTAATTACCTTCTCTCCTTTTTAAAACTACTTGCTGATTTCTATATTGAATAGATTCAAGCAGGTTTTCTCATGTGTTTATAATGGTAAAATATCTGAACACAAATATGAAAATAATCATGCTGCTTCTGCATGTTTTCATGGTAAAACCAGCCAATAACACCCACAGCAACTTTATTAAGACAAAGATTAGCAAATATAGGGGTTTAATTGGATTCTGTTTTCAAACATATCAAACCCCTAAAAGACTAGTATTTACACTCTTCTTTATTTCTTCTTTACAGGCAAACCTGATGTTATGAAAATTAAGTCAGTGTTTGAACCAATAAAACTTCTGCATTTTTCTAGTGAAATGCGAGGGTAGTTTTTCACAGTATGTTACGAAATAATTTCTAAAATCTCATTTTCAAAAGTAAGTACAAGGCATGGAAAGGGCAGAATTTGAAGGTAGGAATGTTAACTGCTTAATATAATACCCAGAATCTTTAGTAAATCCCCCCAGTGTATTACTTGAATTTTTAAGTCCTTGCATAAAAATAAAACCTTTAACCTACAGGCACTTATGGAAATATTTCATATAGAGCCTAGAGGGACAAAGTCTCATTGAAAATAACGTAGGCAACAGCTTCATGTTCCTAAGTTCAAATGTTTAGGCACCTGTGGGACATTCTACCCTCTCAGTTGCCCAGTAGGCTTTCTGTCTCTGGAGACCTCTTCATCCAAATTGCTGGTGAAGTCTCCAGCATGAAAATCCACACTTGGCTCCTTGGCTCTGAGGAAGCCACAGACCTTTCTACTGTGACTGAGCTACCAAAAGCTGGGGACATCTCATTACCCTCCTGGGATTCTGAAATCAAAATGTGTTCTCCCTATAGTACGTCTCACTTCCTCATGATTTTTGGAGCATGACTGAACTTCACATAAATCAGCATGGAGAGAGAGAGAGGCAGGAGACCTAATTGACATGTAGCTGAAAGCACTGACATATGATGTCACAAGATGACCTTAAAATAAAATGTGTTTTGTTTCATTTTAAAACAGATATTTACCCATTCTGCAATCTGTCACATGAAGCTGCTGTATTCTAGGATGCATCACAGATGGAAGATTTTGTCTCCACAGCCACAATGTTCTGGTGAGAATCACATTCTGTTACAGTAGTCAAGTATTTAAGTCTCACCTGTGATGCACAAAGACCTTTATTTCTGAATTCCTCCTTACAGCTTAGATTTCTTTCCTGGAAGATAAGAACCCAAATTACACACAGAAGGTATTTGGATTTTATTCTCCTATTTTCTAGAACGGCATTTAAGACATGCTCCTTACATTCTCCACCTGCCAATCCAGAAAGAACTGACCCTACTTCATTCACTTGACTCCAAAAGAGGATTAATAACTCTACATCCCCAGAGGAAATAAGAAATAAGCATCTAGTCTCCCTAAAAGACAGTTATTTTGTGAATTACTTACTGAGTAGTCTCTCTCTCTCAAGTGCTAAAAAAACACTTGAAATATATCTCTCCTTAAATATGAAAAGAGATTATACAACCAGTTTAGAAAATATGTCTAACTTTTAGAAGACTGAAGTCCCAATTAAAATGTCTAGGTTAGTTTTGAAAACAGTGATGGATTTCTAACGCATATGGATGTCAGGTGATTTTTAAAAGTGTGACCTTATTCCTTCCATGAATAGCATGCATTTCACCAAGCTTACTGTTTTGACTTGGGACTTTGTAGAATTCTGCAACATATAGCTCAAGCTTTAATTACACTTCTTCTCAAAACCATTAGTATGTACTAAATCAGGAATTTAATGTGGCCATCATCATTAGACTCAGTAAGAGTTAACAGGTTTTTTTGTGTGTAAAAGAGTTAATTTCATTAAGATTCTTTATTAAATGACTAGTCCAAAATTAGGTGATTTATTTATACTCCATGTAAAGCAGTTATAAAATACTCTGTAAGAAGCTTTAAAAAGCTAATTTTATATGTAAAGTCTTTGCAGAGAAATGGAAACACTTGCTGACACTTAATATTTAATCTTCTTATTGTCACAACACCTTCTTTTAGCTCTTTTTTCTTTAGCTCCCACAGAGAAGAGATTCTGAAAGAAAATAGAAATGAGTCTTCATTAATCCTGATTATCCTTATAACTAAGTTTATCAAACAATATTGTGAGTTTAATAAGAGCTTATTAAAGTTATAATACAGAAAAAACAATTATCTGTGATCACTGCTGTAATTCATATGTCATTAAAAAGATAGCTGTGAATTGAGAATCATGTTTTGGGGAAATAATCTGAAGTAGCTGAGAGAAGAAAACTGAAGAAGGAGTTTTGGGAAAACTTTTGCCTCAGAGAAAATGGCACAACCGAAAACTTTTTAAATTCAAACTTTCTCAAAAATAACCTTTGTAAATGAATTTTAATAGCAATGTGCTACAATGGCATAACTACATTGATAATGCAGTAAGAAAGAACTTAACATGGGACAGAACTCCATACATACTTTTTTTTTTTTTTTTCTAATGTGTAACTGATGTAGTCTACTTATTCTTATTGATTTCTTTGGGTTTAGATCCATGCCACTTGAAATATATCTGAAAGTAATGAATAGATGAACAGAGACTGCTAATTCTACTCTTACTACCAAGTGTCTATATATAAAGTACATACAGGCAGACAAAATGTAATAATAATAATAATAACAGCTGTACTCCATATCAGCTTGTGGTATATTTGCTTAGTCTGGTTTTCCTCTGTGCCCATCAGTGTTATCCTTCTTCATATAACCTTGAGACTAAAAACTGCTTTTTCCAGACTTTGAAGTCATACTAGAATAGAAACTGCATTTTCTCAATTTAAAAAACTTGGTGTCAATAAAAGAAAGTACATGACAATCTTTCAAACAGGAAATCCTTTACACACAAGATCCATGCAATGTATTACTATTGTCTGCACGTGCCTCCTGTGAGCAAAGTTCTGACCCCATAGCCCTTTTGTGTGAAGTAGTAGAAGTGCTAATGAATTGTGATTCATAAGGATTGCCACAATGTCTATGCTCTGTAAGATCTTTGCTGCATAGTGGATCTGTCCATACTCAAGAAGTGAGCCAGCTCTGCTCCGTGTTGGTTTTCAGGGCACCAATGCAGTCAGCCCCCCAAAGCCATGCTGAAAGGTTGGATACATCAGCTCTGGTAAACTACAGCTGGTGCTCCCATGATATCTGACCTAAAATGATTTATTTTGGTCTTATTTGGAAAGCAAACACATTGAGGCTATGATCTGGTGAACTGGACCTACCAGAAATGCAAATCAGAGTTTCTTCTGCAGTTACTACAACCTACTATGTGCACTTGACATGACACTGAGATTAGGAAGTAATCTGATAGATCACTTTTTGATTTTTGCTTTTCCAGTCTGCTGAATCTCATCTGCGCTGATTTGCAAGCCCAAAGCTGTCACAGATCCCAATTACTCACTTAACAGAGGATTCAGTCAGTACAAGAGAAACAGTTACACGATATTAGTTACATGATAATTTCTGTACCTACTTTCAGAATGCTGTACAAAGAAGGTGAGTCTCTTTAACTCCGTTTTTTGTCTGAGGAAACTAAATCAAGGCATAAGATCTGACTTGCCAGTGTCCCCATCAGCTCTTTCAACATTCAAGCAGAGCAGGTAAAATGTCACCAACACTCAAACTTATAATAGGTTGCTCTCATTTCTAATTTCTGTCAGAAGTGACATCACAGCTTCTCTTTTATGGTAGTCTGAAGTATAATTGTATATGTAAAGGAATTAAATGATACATTGAAAGTATAAAGAAGTTTACAGTGAAATAAACCTGTTCCTTTTGGTGTAGAGGGAGATTTTATTTATGTAACAAAAATCTTTCATTTATAGCAAAATTAAATACCAGACTTATTATTCTTTCTACAGTTTCTTAAAAAAACAGGGTTTTTTGCAGGTAACATGTCTGGCTATACCAGGATTTCCAAAGCTGGACAATTGCTGTAACACTTAGCAATCCTTTGGGAGCAATGCTGAAAACTGATACCTTGATTAAGTAGTGAGATTGGCAATCTGAGGAAAAAACTGTGGAAGCGACTAGAATGTGAATGGGAACTCCATGTGCATTTGGGAAGACTTGCTGCAGATCAGTGTCCTATTCAGAACAGACAGCTTTGAGGGTTCAGAATGAAGTTTTCACCCAAGAACATATTCTAGATCTGAGAGCTCTGCAAGGATCCTAATCTTCTTTTATTTTTTTTCTTTAATAACAGAATAAGGAAAGAGACACTTTTAGTTATATATAGCTAAGTAGCTCTGAAATCTTTTTTTAGACTTCAATATATCTTTCCCCAGCAGAATAAAAGTTTCATGTATTTTTTGCACAAAATAAACATATTATTCATATTTCTTCATATTTTAGAAGCGAGGACAGTGCTGACAAACCACAGTCATTGCTTTCTTCCCCAAATGTGCAGAAAGCAATGTGTATACCATTATTGGGGAACAGGAAAAAGTTTTTGTTTCACTAATGCTCTCACTGGTAGAGATGTCAACAGAGGATAGGAGTGTAAAATTCATGGATCATTTTAGGAGAAAAGCAAAAAAAAAAAAAAAAAACCAACAACACAATTTGCAGAAAATACTTTACCACACATGCTAACTAACATAGCCCTACCACGCAGTAAAATGGGACAGGAGCAAGCATCCAATCTGTGGCAAATTTCTCCAAATTAGAGCAGTTATTCTGTAACAGTAATAGAGCTGGAGCTATTCAGACCATATTCATTCCACACCTGTGATGAGTTCCAAATCACAGAGAGCATCACTCAAATATTTTTTTCTACTCTGGGTCTACTCAGTTGCTAAACCAGTTCCTAATGATGCATTGCAGCCAAGTGTGCCCAGCACAACTTCTGCTCCCAACACAAAATAGGCTGTAGTCATGGTTCAGACCCATGTGGCATCAAAAGAAGAAAAAAAAATTAGAAAAGGTAGAAAACAGCATTTGTTCAAGACTATTTCAAATCTTCCATGTTAAGAGCTCTCTGCCTTGAGAGAACAAGCAGCAAGTTCTTATACTCTATTGGAAATAGCAGTGAAACTCAGGAGCTGCTTTCCTACAGTCTCCTAATAGGATTTTTTGCAATCAGCACTGTATTTTTTCACCTTATTTTTGGGGTAGAGCACATTACTTTTTCAAGCTTTGCAGTACTGCTGTGATTCCTAGAAATGTATCTCCTTGGGAAAATGGAAGCTCTGTGTATTCACAGTGTTGCAGAACCCAGGAACCTCAGGTTTCCTGGATTCAGGTTTGCCATGAAATTGAATCAAAACCAATGGTGAAAACATTTTGAATAATTTTATGGTGTGGGATTTTTTTGTGTTGGAATTCATATGCATGTATGCAAGCATGCAGTAAAGATACTAAGAGGCAGAAATTATATTGGTTATGCTCTTTCTTTACCATCCTTCAATGTTATAGGTCCCAGGAGTGAGGTGCACTGAAGTCTGGCAATTCTCATCCATTTTTAACTGCTCCTCAGCAGCTGTCTAAGCCAGAGAAGTTCACAGCACAGGTGTACTTTTGTAGCTGTTCAGATCTATGTTCTATAGCGTGTCTGGGACGTTGAACAAGCTAGGATTAGAGATGTTGTTCAGCTGCTTGATTGCAATAATGCTACTTCCCTCATCACAGACATTTTGATTGGAAATGTGCAGTGAGAGTCACAAAGGACAATGTTGATGTAATTAGGATGCTAAAATGACAGTGACAGCATGTTAGTTGAGCTGTGGGAATGACATCCAAATAGTGGGTTTCATACTCTGTATTTACCTTCAGACTTATGACGCACGATAGCAAACATCTGCCACCTTATTAGAGAGAAAGTGGAGTAACAAGGATGTTATTTAGGGAGCAACAACAGCTTTCAAAGCAAAAGGCAAAGTGCTGATCAGTGAAGACAAGGAAAGGCCATATTTGTGCTTCCCCTATCTATTTTGTCCTTAGAAAAAAAGTAAATCCATTTCCCTATCCCAAGCAGCTGTTTGGCATTATTCTCCTTAGGAGACTTTTCCATTAAAGTTAAAAGGAAGAGGGCTAAGACTTGCCTTCCCTGTATCATTTATTTATTAAACTTCCCTTGCCTTGCTTTGTCTAAGTGATTTTCTTCCCTGGCAGCCACAGAAGGAATTAGTTTAGTCTGTTGTACTCAGTTTGATAATAATTATACTCTATATCATTCTGTGGTTTTGTTTATTATGCTGCTTTATGTGAAATCATAACTTGACCTGTTTGCTGTATAGATATCTTTATAGCTTAGTGGTCATATTTATACTGTGGCAAATCAAAAGGGAAAGTTTGAGAACAGTGATTCCAATTACATATGAAAGCTTACAAATGTATTATAGGCATATTAAAAGTGAGGTCCAGTATGGTACCTCAGTAAAGATCAGAAGAGGACCAGGTAGATGTTGGACCAGATGCAGGCTCTGGATCAGGCATGTTGAGGAACATGGGAAAAAGCAGCTTGGTTCAAAGCATCATCACTGGTCACAGTGCCTTCAGCTGCAGCCAGAGTCATCCAGAAGATCTGAGAAGCAGGATAGTGAGGAAACTGGGTTTGGGAGCAGACAGGGCTGAACACAGACAGAAGAACATAATACGTATTACTTCAAATGAGAATGTGATGCCTTAAGCATTAGCTTTCATATTTTTCAGATTCTGTACTGCCTTAGTGTGTGACTCTGAACTTCATATAAAGTGTTAGCAAGCTCTCTTCACAGTTTAGTTAGACAAAACAATCCTTTTCCAGCTTGAGAACCAAGGACACCATTGCAGCTTTAGGCTCAAGAAGTATAAACAACGGTCAATTGAGGAGAGCAATCTGGGGTGATGGGACTTCACAACCTGAAGATGTAATGGACAATTGACACCAATATGTAAATGAACCAAAATTTATAAAACTGAAAACTCGTGACTGGTTGTGCAACTTGCGCAGAGCCATGGCCAGGCCCTTGTACTGCCCAAGGGATACCTTGAAAGCCTTTTAATAAATACCTACTTTATTCCTTTAACTCTGTCAAGCCTCTGTTCCAGGTCAGCCTCTTTAGGCATCATTTGCATGGCAATCTACACAAAGCCTGCGATCACAGGTCCAGGAAGTGTATGCAAAATAAAGCATTGTAACCAAATTCATGGGATTTTTAATTCATGCTCATTAACTGGGTAATGATTACACCTGACAGTGTCAGTGATTAGATCCTGCAGTCATTTTTAATTTGGAGTGTCTGCTGCTGGGGTAACGAGGGCCAACTCTAGCAGTGAATGAGTAGAGTGAGGCTGGTATAAAATGCATGTAAGATTAAGAGCCTACATGAAATGTCAGAGATGTAAAGCACCCTGCGCCTTGTCTCCATAAAAGTAACTGTAGCACCCTTTGTGTAAACATGCATAGGCATGGAAATTAATTCTGCATAATAAATAACATAGCAAAGCCATGATCCTTCAATTCTGATTCAATAGTACAGAATAAATAGCACTGTAGCACATATATATATATTATGTCCTTAATGGAAAAATCACTATAAAGAAACTGCCTCTGTTCTGCCACCTTTACCCTAGATGAGTCTGCAGATCCTGTCTCTCCTGAACACTCTTGAAGTCTTAAGACTTCCAGTTCTTTAATGCTCCTTTTCTGACTACCGATAATCTTTCCTTTTCTCAAAGGAGCAGTACAGAAAGAAAAAAAAAAAAATGCACTGCTTCCAAGTCCTTTTCTCCCAGTCTTTTCATAGATCTTTATTTCACCAATTTCCATGTATGAAATAATTGTTGTTGAATTAATATTCTGGGCCCTATCAAGAACAATCAAAGTTCTGCTAGTGTGTCTTAAAATATGTAATTGCTCCGTAAATAAAAACACTCTAAATTATGACAAAGGCTAGGAAAAGAGGCATTGGCAGTGTTATTTGGATACTTCAGTGAAGTGGTTTGTATGTTGCTAGAGCTGACAGATTTCTCTAGCTGTTTCTAATCCTGAGAAATTGAAAGGTTTTGACATTGCCCCAAAAAGAAATGGAGTAAAGATGAAAACAGGGTCAGAAGAATTATGAAAAGGGAACAGTAGAAGGGAAAAAAATAATAGAGAGGCAGTCAAGAGAGAGGGTCAATCTGTTCGTAGGACCATAACATCTGAGGTTACCACCATAAGGAGAAGCACTGTACATGTGCATGTTCAGGTACAAGCTCTTTAAGACAGGTCCTCTGAGGTGCCCTTACCTGAAATCTATGGGGACACTGGGAAGCTTAGGGGACACTGGTACTCCTGTGGGTGCTGGCTGCTAGAGCAACAAGCTGGATTGTCTCCTGACAGAAACTACTAATTACTCAGGCTATGTCTGTCTCAAGGTGAGATACATTTCTTCCCCTCTCACTTTCTTTTAGAAGGTAATTCAGTCTTACAGCTCATGAGAGGGATGTGATGGTGGTGTCATATCCCACCCTGACAGCATCCTGACCCTGTGTATCTCTCCACCAAGCTTGACAGCAGAAGAAATCCTCCAGCCATTAAGGGAACCTTAATGATTGCTGGGATAATTTTTGCCCTCTGCAAATTTTTGTGATATTGAAATGTGTCCTTTTTGTCCAGAGCAAAACTGAAATCTTTCAAACTAATCTCTTCCTAATGAGGTACACTGACATTAAAGTATCTTTGTGCTTCCCTGAATTTTTTTTTCAAATATGACAAAAAAACATCCCTGAGAAAATGTTAGCAAGCTCAACTTTCCCAAGTAGATTTTTGTGTTGACAAACTTAAAACAAAAAAAAAAAATTAAACATTTTTGGTCGAGTCTCTTTGAACTTTCATAGATCAAAATATAGTTTTATGCGCAATGCATCAAAAAAACATTTTAGAAGCAGTTTATGAAGAGAGAATAGGGAACAAAGGACACAATTCATCTTGTCCAATGAAAATAAGAAATTCATTTCCACCATAGTTTATAGCTTCTGTGCAGTAAATCTGAGTTTGTCCTTCACTGGCAGAAAACAGGTTATACACGGCAGGATTTTGGAAAATAAATTTTAAAAATTTACTCTTCACTTCAAATAATTATAGCAATGGAAAGGTTTTTATTGTTCTTAAATACTGTAAGTCAATTTCTTCCAAAGCTAAATTCTGATCCACATTTTCCTGCATGCTGTTATTTTTATCTAATTTTCCTTATATGCAGCAGATAACAGTAATGTAAAATCCGAAAGGGAAAATAAATCTAGCTGGAGTAATCATATTATCAACACATCAGCTCTGCAAAACTCTGTCGTGCTTCCTTGCATAAAATGACAATTTAAAGTATTTTTCCAGAAGTCTCATGGAGATTATTGTATTTTATTCTCTATTTAGGGTTAAAAAAAATCTTAGACAACCGATTTGAAGCCTCCTAGTGAAATACTTACAGTTTAGTTTAGCATTATATGCCAGTTTCAGAGAGGTTGAAGTGTAATTTATTTCATTTTACTTTCATCAGCAAGTCAAGTTCATCCATCCAAAACCAGCTTCTCTGGATGCACACATTTCATTTGTTATCATTTTAGGTAGCACAGAGTGCAGTCAAATTCCAATATCTGTCAATCGCACACAAGTACTGTTAAATAATCTTTTACTTTCTATTTAAATGCTTACGCCATAAACACTGAATAAATGCTTGCTTGGCATTCAAACAAACAGCTTAAAGCAGCAAAACTGCCTTTAAACTATATGGAATTTTCTAACTATTTGATGGGTATCTGAAATTTCTATTTTCCAGTTAATATTAAATTATTTTGAATCTATAAAAAAGTATTCTGCACTGTAGTTACACCTCAAAAATCCAAAGTAACTCAATTTTAAAAAATACTCCTCTGATCTTCATATCTTTCTCTTGATTTGTTGTACTAAATTCTATTCACATTTTAATCTTCTCTTTTGGCATTGCAGAGCATAATTTCAGAACAATAAATTACAAAACCAGATGCTATGGTGTTGAACATGACTTAGGAACCTGAATAACTAAAAAAGCAAATGGAAGAGATGCAAAAAAAAGCCTTTAAAAGGCTTTATTCTAACATGTTCTTAGAATTTTTTATTATTTTTTAAACGTGCTCATAAATCTTAGACATCTGTATTGGCAACTCAAATTAATCCACTAAAAATAGCTTGTTGAAAACAATTGCATTTGTCTAATACATAACCCAAAACCTTAAACAACAGAATGGTTGAAAGAAACTGGCTGGTAATAAAAAAGAAGTTGGTAATAATTGCTGATGCTGAAAATGCAAAAAGGAGCAGAATACAAATGAAAATTTAATTGGAATTTAAGAATTGTTTATCTTTTAAGCTTTCTATTCATATCAGCTGTATCAATAAACATGCTTGTTTGCTTAATGGAGAGTAAATTCACCCAATTCCCCCATGACATATTTCATCAGAATTCTAGTCTAAGCAACTGCCTTCTGTTCCTTCCTAGACTTTTTCCAGAAATGTAAAGGCAGATTTCCATCTCCAGGAATTTATACAGAGGTTTCATGCACCTCATGCTGTAAATAATTTTCAGGATTGCAGGATTCAGGCTGCTGCTGTGTTTCCTGCTGAAATAATTGTTTCAGAGCAATATGTTCTTTCATGTCTTCTCTGACAAAAGATTCAAAGGACGTGAGAAAGAAAAAGATTTTATTTCTCCTATAATAATGTTACCTGTCTCTACTCTCTGCCTTGTTTTCCCATCCACCCTTCCCTGGCTCAGTGCCCCAGTGAAGTCAGTGCTCTGTTTCCCTCCTCCCTATTTGCCAGCACGGCAGTAGTGGAGACTCCATTGCCTTCTGCACCCACTGGCTGTCACATTGCAGCACATCTCACAATGACAAGACAACAGTAGCACTTCCCATTGGACCACAGCCTCCATCCAGGGCCAGCAGCTTGGGCAGTGATGCCTAAACATTCATAAGTTTATCATGTGTGTGTGTATGTGTTTGCATACTACGTATATAGAGAGGTAAGGTTATGGATACAAAGAAATATAAAGCACAATTGATAAATCACATTTCAGGGAATTTAGGGAATTAAGTGTGCTAGAAATACCACATAAATAGTGCATGTGTGTGTATATATATATATAAAAGTATACATAGAAGTATGTATTTATAAAATACTGCAGGTGTGAAAACTGAGAAACACTTCAAAAAGGTGATTAAATCTCTCCTGAAGTTACAGACTGTGTGTGGCACTGTATGTGTGTGTATAAGGGAGGGTGTTTATTATTTGCACCTTGTTCCAAATTTTAGATTCCCTGTGCTCTAACTTACATCTGTCTTGCTGTCTCCTGAGTTACCTTAGGATTTTTATTTCTAAGTTAACTTTAAGGAACACATAGGAATAGCTTTAGAGCTCTCTTTTTTTCTCTTCTTACATGTTGCTGCAATCCACTGAAAGAACAAAACCCTAACCATACTGAAATTAATAGGTTTTCCAGTGTTTCTGTGAGCAAGATTTCATCTCTGATATTTCTTGTCTTTCAGCAAATCCAGCTTTGCTGGTAGAATTTCAACTATAGCTCTGCAAAAGGGTTGGGGTTTTCTTAAAGATCAAGGTGTCATTGACTTTAATCTGATTAAATCTTCCATTTCCCTGTACTAATTTACCTCAATCAAGAAAATTTGGATGTATTTTCAGAAATTTGAAACAAAGATACATAAAAAAGATATCTGATCTGAATAAATGCGATATGACTACCTTCTGGTGAAGTTTCTTTGAAGAAAAAATTCTATCCCACAGATTCCATTACTTTGATGCAAATTTAAGTCATAGTTGTCAAATACTTGTTTAAATTTTCATGATATTGTAAAAATTACTTATCTTTCCTGGACTTGATTTCCACCCCTCCTTTACTCTACATAAAGCAGTTTCAGTAATAATTTTCTGACTGTGTTTTGATTAAAACTTTATGCCAGCAAAAGTCCAAAAGATTCTTTAGGGAAAGGCATTTCAAAAGTGAATGTATTGTTATTACTAGAGCAGCATTTATTTTGCTGGTACTCTTAATTGGTAGATTTAAAAGTATTTTGTTAAAGGAAAGTAGTCTTACACTTTAGCTATCTATGAGACAGAAAGTGATTAGTGCCTAACTCAAATTAAATTCTGCTCAACTAAACTCAGGTTAAACTGATAAAAGAGTCAGGAAGTTCTCTACCACTTTGTTCTGTGTGCTGTGTATGAGACTTGCCAGGGCATCAGTAGGCTCTAATTGCCCTGGTAAATCAGTGCTGTCCAGCTGAGCGATGTGCTTGTCAGTGGAATAATGATTTCCTAACATTATTATCATTGCTTTTGATTAAACTTCCTTTGGGATGACTTACAATAGACATATATTCTAGCAGAAATTCCATTCAATTTGGCTGGGAAGAAGTTTTTGTGGTACTTTAATATTTGTTTTGTGTGACATTTGACTGCAACTAACCACAGAGATCAAAGGCTGTCCTCAACCACCACCAACTGCTGACCATCCAGGTCTCTTTTTTAGACCAAAAGCTTCCTTTGGGCTCCTGGAGCACCAGAACTGGGGTGTGTCTTCTTCCATCCTTCACCAAGATACATCCAGTGGTCTAAAGGACTGGGTCCTTCTTGGAATTCAGAGCTGGGAATCCTCCCTCAAGAGCAGGGATCTAGTCCCTTCCTTTTATGAAGAAGTTAGGAAATGACACCTTTTGAAACGCAGACAGAAAATTATTCACCCAAAATAAAGACCAGTTTTTGTGGTCTTTCCAACAATGGAGATTTAAACCCTCTCACCTTCTCTTTGCAGGGTTGTAAACTGCATGAGAAAGGAAGCTGACTCTACCTTCTACTGCTGCAGATGTGCCCCTGGCCATAAATCATTAGGGAGTCAATAGGCAGGAGAAAGAGGTCAAAAGAAAATAATATTGTCTTGATTAGCACCTAGGCCTCCAGTGAGGGGGAAAGGATTGCTCACCTCTATTCCTAAAGCTCTTCACACATTGTAAAATCGACAGACATTGTTGTCAAGGAGCTAGAAAGCCTTTAAGGAAATTGAAATATCGAGGTCTGAATCACTTGAGGTAGAAGAAAGATTCATATCTAATAGCTCATAGCTTCAATTTCTGCATAAGGGGACTTCACCCTCCGCCTGTTTCCTTTAAATTCAAGCAACCAAAAAGCAGCTGTTACAGTGCATTTAAGATGGAGTCTGCTCTTACAGGCACATCTATTTCCTTAGGGCTCAGAGCTGGGGTAATAGCTAGTTTATCGATTTTGAGTGGCCCTTCCTCGTGAAGAATGAGCCCCTTCTGGGGATGTGCTGGCATCAGGCAGCTAAGAGCACAGGAGCCTGAAAGGCAGAGGGTCAGAGAGAGTTTAAGCATGGCCAGCACTAAAAGACAAATGAACAGAGGTTTTCAGGGTTGAAGGATTGCAACACGTCCCCCTGATCCCTATTTTCTGGTTTGGGGCTTCTTAGGACTTGGGATAGCCTAACCAACTAGGGATTTAGGTTCCTCTTAACATTTTTGTCAGCAAATTTGTCCTACCCACATTTGCTAAACTGAATTAACTGCATGGATTCTCAGCCTGTTTGAAAAGGTAACTGCTTGCCATCACTTTTTTTCACACCAATTTCTTTAAAACAAAGGAATCCAGCATTAAGTGCTGCTGACCTCATATGTAGACCCCTTTTTTTAATCTTTTCCAGTTTATTTCCCTTGCTCTTTTTCTTTCTCTCTGTGTTTCTTCCTACCTATCTCAGCAGACTTTCTTTAGAAAGTTACTTTCTGAGTAAAATTGCTATATAAAGTCTTCCTTGCATTGTAGGAACAAAGGAAATCTCTTACCACTTTTTAAATGCCTAGTTTTAATAGGCAGTCAAGTTCTGCAGAGAAAGACTGTGGGCTGCAAATCTTAAGATGGGAAAAAGACTACTTGGCAAATTGTATTTCTAAGACACAGTAAATAATTGTACATTGAATTGTTACTCTAGTAGCAAAATATTCATTAATTCATTATGGATTTTTTTTTCTATTAAGAGTAGAATAATGTATGACACTAAAATCCAGTAAGTGAACATTAGAATCAAGTGCAAATTGAATATTAAAATTAAACTTAGACTGCAAACATTTAACTTGTCTTTTTAAGATGCTTAAAAGGAAGACAGTAAGCTCAGAAATAGCAAATAACTTGAGCCTTTTCAAAAGAAATATGATCTCTGAACTAACTGCTGGCCTGCTTTGTGCAGTGTTGTGTCAGCAGCCTGTGCAGAATATTCTTTATTGCCATGTTCTAACCTTGAGTTGCTCTCAGAGGCATCAGTGTCTATGTTAACCTGGACAGTAAGTAGTAAAAAGAAAACATCACCTTAGAACATGTCAGTGTTTGCAGCTACTGGAGGATTTTTTCAGACAATTGTTCTTTCAACCCATTCCTCTTGTGTATTTGTTATTTCTTCACTGAAGGAGTTCAGGTCTTTTCCACAGAAAAAGTCTCTTCAGTGACTTTGTTAAGCTTTGTATTTCTCAGCTTGTTATATTTGTAGTTTTAGCTATCTGCTCTTCCTTTTGTTGTGCACACAAAGAGAAAGTTATGCACACTCCAAGAAATTAACAACTGCTGTCTCTCAACTGCAATTTTGTTTTCTCAGAAGAGAGTGCAGTTTGAGAGGTTGAGGGATTGTTAGTTTTGCTGCTTTTATAGTATACACTATCTAAAATATATATTGTTTTTAAAATATGCTTTCATTCTGGTTTCATCATGCTTTAGGTTTTGGGTGATTAAGTTTTTGTTTCAGTTTGTGCGCATGCATATGTTTAAACTTCTTATTAGGAAAGTTTCTGAATTTACTTTTTGTGTCTCTTGCTCTTTCTCCCTGTGTTTGAGTAAAAAGGCACTTGTATAAGATCTTAAAAGTCTTCTGCTCTTGTTTTCAATGTCCAAATTTTACAGTAGAGTATAATCTTTATTGTGAATTACTAATCTTTCTCCAGCAAGTATTTCATTCAAGAGTCTTGTTTTATAATCACCTTCTATCTTACACTTAACAGCTTATTCTTTTGAAATATTTGGTACTACAAACACAAGTAATCTTGAAAACCTAGCTGTTGGTGCTGTGAAAATGATTGGTACAGTTTTTCTTTTCTTCCAGTTAGTGCTGGTGATATTACACACACAAGTGCTCTACAATCCATCAATTATTTGAATTGCACTTTTCAAGCAGCCATTGTTTTTTTCAGTATATTGCAATATGAAGTATTCTCTAGGCACAGAATCTAACCTGAAGCTTTGAGTCACTGATGGGCTTTTAAGAAAGCTGGATCAGTGAGGAGTTCTGCTCAAGGCATTTAGACAACTAGAACCTGGATGAGGACTCTTGGCTGTCCTGAATCCTCCTGAGGAGCAGTTAGTTACTTCTTAGCTCAGAATAGTCAAGAAACCCAGTTCTGTTGATTGTATTGTAAAACAAATGCCCATCCTTCCATTCTGTGAGGGAAAAAAAGTCTAATTTACAAAGAATATGGATGGACATATTTTTAAAAGTAAGCCTATAAATTATCACCTCTCTTCTCTGTTAACATAGTAGTAAATGACATTCTCCAATTCAGCTACAGAGCAGATTGCAACTGATTTGAGCACTTCAGTAGCTTTCTTTTCTCTCTAGGGCAGTTGTTTTCTCACTGGCAACTAGGATCCATAGCACAGATGATTTTTCAAATTAAAGCAAGAACATTGACCTGCATCCTAAAAAAACAGTTATATCAGTACAGATCCCAAACCTAGAGGTATAACAAGTCTCTTAAGGAAAAGGTGCTAGGCAAGCAGAGAAGTGAAATGTTAAGTAGAGATCAGATTATGGGGAACTTATAGTAATTCTTAAAGGCCTCTCAGGCTTTCTTTCCTGGCTACAGAGCTATCTCACAAGTTGTGTTGCCACTGGCAAAATCCTCAGATCTATGAAGGTTTATCTGCAAAAAAAGACAGCATTAAATCTCAATTAAATTTTTTGAGCTTGCTTATGCAGCAGGATAGAGCAGTGTAACTACTGCACCTAGCCTCTAATCATATCTACACAAACAGCTGGTGCTGAGAGCTCCAAAAGCCTTGCTTTGCACAGAACTAATATACCCTAGAGTAAGTATTCAATATTAAAAGTAGGCATCCTCTGCTCTTTCCTGATTCTGATTTATCTTCTTCACAGGAGGAGGTGTTTTTCCACTATAGAAGGGAACTATATATTAGGAAATCAGTCAGAAGCAAGCATGATTTTTTGATGGGGAGTTTAACTTATGTGCACAGGAATGCCTATGGTTCTTCTCCTGCCACGTCGTGCTCCCTCTCTGTTTGGCTTTGCTCACATCATTTTCACAGCCACTGTGAGTTAATCAGGGCTTTCTGGTGGGCGGGTGGCCATCACAAATACATGGCTTGTGCAGGTATGTTATTCATATTTCAGCTGGCCGGCTGCAGCTTTACAAGCCAGTCACAAAGCTGCTGAAGAGCTCTTTCTGCAATTCTGGCAGAATCAGAGAGAAAACAGCAGTTTGCTGTTCCCAAACCACATGGAAAGAGAGGAGGAAGAGACCACTTGCTTTTGGAGCACTTTTCTTTGATCAGCTTCATTTTGTGCAGAGCCTTTTCAGGGCTTTTGAAAGAGGCAGGGACTGGCTTGTGCTGCATAACGAGGATGAGCTTTATATTCAGAAAGATAAAAAGCTCTTTTCTAGCAAGGCAGATAAAATTTGCTACTAAGCTACAGTGGTGAAGGACTCCATTTTCTATACCTAGCACAGTATGGAAAGCCATCACCCCTTTCACAGATTGCTGTCGGTCATAAACTAGCTGTGATGTGGACAAGCAGACATGGAAGTTAAGGTAAAAAAAAGGTTCTGTCTGCATGCTACCAAGGCTGGCAATGCTGCTGAGGTTCTGATCACTTTGCATGCCATTTATTTTCCAGTTGTGCCAAGGGAAGGAAAGGGTACCTCCTGTACCCTCTAAGTCATAAGCTCATGATTAGAAAGCAACACTGCTGCTATGTGGAGTGTCCTGACACTAACTCTGGGTTGCCTGGAAAGTTTCTTGCTGATAGGACTGTATTTTTTTTTTTGATATGTGGCAGTGCTGGTAGACATTGAGTCTCTCTGGTATGGACAGCAGTGCTTTAGCCATTTTCCCCTGCTGTTCTGAGAGACTCTGTGTCCCTGGCTAATGTCTTTTGCTGTACAGTTGGATCACAGTAAGAAACCACTGAGCTATTGCATAAGCAGCTGGAGAGTGACAGTTTGTGACTGCCATGGAGAGAAGGAGAGGATAGATGACAATCAGGGGGAAGGCTGGGGGCTGCTGAGCCGTAGCAGGATGCTGTGCACTGCACAGCAATTTGGGGAAGGAAGCTGAGAATAGGGTTTTCTTCAGCAAGGGGTCAAGATTCAGACGTTCACAAAAAAAGGCAGCTGTACCCCATCTAGCAATTGACAGGAAGATTTAGGTTTAGCCTTTAAAAATAGGGACTTTGTAGTTGCTGTGGTCCACACAGTTTCACTTTGTGCCATGTGGCTACTTCATAGTTTGCAAGACAGCTTTGAGGATGGGGGATGTTTTTGCTCATTTATTCTGCAGTTCTTTGCCGTTTTAGACTGCCAGTTTGTGTTCTTATTACGTTTGTTTTATAAGAATCTGTGTTTAATGCTCCGAGCACAAGGCTGGAAGGAACCAAGTGAGGTCATTCTAGCCCAGCCCTAGGACCTGGGGGCACAATCTGATCTCTCATTGCTTCGTGGTGCTTCTCTAACCTTGCTCTAACCAGTCTCTAGCGATAGGGTCTGCACCATTCCTAAGCAATCTATCTTAATGGCTCCCTGTCCTGGGGTGCTTTTAGATCATTTTTCTAAAACTGTTCGAAGTAAAATTTACCATCACTGAATAAAATTATTCTATACTATTCTCAGAGAGCAATCTGAGAATCTGTGGAATTAACAAATAACTCGAAAACAGAGGAGGTGGAGAGGGGAAGAAAAAGAATGTTGTAAACAGTAGAATAAAAATGTGCAGTGTGAGATCAGCAGCTCATTCAGTTTTCAGCCTTTTAACTCTCTGCAGCTCCGTTGAGCCTTTTCATGCTGGGCTGTTTTCAGAAATCTGTGGACAGGCATGGAAATGTGTGGAAGCAAGCCTGTGTTTGGATGCTGGGGGGAAAAAAATCCACTGTTCTGGTTGCAACAGAGGAAGCTTAACTGGGAGCAGTGAGAGTTAATTCCAATAAAAGGAGCACTCTTCAGTTTCAGAGAGCTAAAGTAAAAGCTCCTGGGGGCATGTCCATGTAGCAGTGACTTGGAGATAAGAAGTTACACACTGGCTATCCTGAGGCAGTCAGGTTTTCTTCAGTACTGCAGGTGAAAAAGCTCCAGCTAATTGGAAATGTGCTTTAAGAAAATCCAGCTGTTAGCATAAATGCAAATATGCCATGGCCGAGTCTGGTAAAACATGCCAGAGGACAGGGAAAGCAATCTCAGATTGAGCTTTCTTTCTAACAATAACAATTGTTTGCTTGTGATTCCTATCAGTTCAAACTGCATTCAACTGTCCTTTTTTAGCCCTGAAGTTTCTACCTAGATTGTCTGCTGCTAGAGGTACCTACCTCTGACACCTCTGTTAACCTCAAAGTCCTTCTGCTCTTCACCCAGACTGGTGGCAGGAGTAATCCTCAGAGACTATCTTGAGGTTAAGTATTAATACCTGAGGAATCCTGAGACCAGCTGGTGGTGAAGACAAGAGTCAGCCCCAAACACTTTAGAATTCTAAGGTGTGAAAAGTTACATGATTGCTTTTTCATTATTCAGTGTCCATGCTTTTAAGAATCTTTACTTCATTTTTTTATTTTAAAATACTGTCCTTTTCGTTTGGGAAATCTCAGTACTAGACTAGTAATGAAAGTTATACCTCTGCAAGTAGTGATATATTTTGGGCTACTGGCAAAACCTTGAGAAACTGGAGAAATTGGTGCAAAAAATGCTAGAGAAATAGGCATCAATATTATTGACGAGAAAGTTTATATTTTCTCCCCCCTGCAGTATTGTTTAATCAGAAAAAAAACAAAACATATCTGTCTCTTCTGGAATGACTGAGAAGTCCCAGTTGCAAGGAAAATATGATAAAAAGCTTCCATAAAATTCAATTTTATTTCTTAATAAACATAATGCATTCAAAAACAGACCTTTTTTTGCAAGCCTTGCCTGGTAAACTTGGGGTTAACAGGGCTGATACCTCATTACTATCTCCCTGTTTGTGTTGCTGCTAAATGCAGTTGCTTGCTGATGGAATGCCAAGATTTGCACTTAAAAAGAAGCCTTGCTAAGTTTTTTAGGAGAAAAACAATCTTGTACTGATAAAATACTATACTTTCAACTTGGGAAAAAAAGCACCTAGAAAATACTTGCTACGCCACAACACTCTGCAAAGTACTTTATAACAAAACCATCAAAAGTACAGAATTCTTCCAGCTGGCAAAAATCTCAGTAAACACATCTCTTTGACAAAGTTCTCCTTTCAGACTCCGACATGCATGGGGGAGGGAATCCACAGAAAGGAAATTTGTGATTCTGTGGTGGAAGGAAAGCCATGAAAGAAGAAGGGTGAACTAAGGTGACTTGCCTGGATGGCTCCTTAGTGCCACCTTTATAGTGAGAATTACAGTGAGATGTTAATGGTTATCTTGGGCACAAAAAAGAAGGACATAAATAAATATGGAAAAGACTCCCCATTTTGGAGATTATTATGAAAAGAATAGTCTATGAATTCTAGTGCACCATAACCTTTATGTCCTAGTAATATACACAGTCACTTCTCAAGAAAATCCCTTCCAACCCAAACCATTTTATGATGCTATGCAAATAATATTTGTCAACAAGTGCTTAACACATGCCTTCACTCTACTTACTGCTGCCTGACTGTGTCCAGGACTCAGTCCCAAAAGCCATGAAAGCAGAGTTTGCTGGTCCATTCCATGGGTTCCTCAATCTGCTTTGAGAAGCACAGAAATTAGTGATTCTATTAGTACTTCATCATGAAAAATCACCTATTTTCCAAGTATACATCTTAACAATTATTACTGTATTCCACAAAATAAAATACAAAAATAGAATTCCATTAAAAAATCCTGTCCAGCTCCTCAGGGTATAGCTAAGTGGTATTTTTAGGAGTCTGCTCAGGTCCTCTGCTTCCTTGCAAGACTCTCATTCAATTTTTTAATGGGTCTGGCTATTAGAACGTCTTTCCACCATCCCATTAGCAGTAGTTTCAGAGCAAAGCATGCCAGTGATGCCAATACATCTACTGGATCTGTGATACTGCATAATGAATGATTAGTTCTCTGAATCCAAAGCATATAGAACTATAAAGGACTCTACAGCCTGGATGTGTTTTGGTAAAAGGCAAAAACTAAAAACCATGATCCCACGTCAGAAGGGGGACATGCACTCATAGGGCAGCAAAGCCAGGAGAGGGAATCAACCCAGAAGAGACAAAAATAGGCAAACTTATCTAACATGGTCAGATGTTAATATTGGTACTTGGGGTAGCACAAACCACAAGTGATTATCCTCACATTGGCTCTACACTTCAGAAGCTTCCTACACAAAGGCGACAGTCTGGATAAACTAGAATTTCATGCAGAGGACAGAATACATAATATCTGGTCATTTCCTATGTAGTAAGAATTGTCATGTGATGATGCAGGGGTTTGTTATTTGTTAGCAGAAGAGCTTAGTGTAAAGTAATCCCTGTCAGAAACTTGAGTCAAAAGGCTTTTAACCGGAGGGTGACTATGTTACAAGGCACAATGTTAAAATCCTTTTCTGATTTTTTATCATCCTCTTTAATCCCTAGAAAATTATCAGCTCCTGTGAATAAAGGTGTCCCAATCTATTGTTCAAACGCAGGTCACACTCTCTGTTCAGTGGTAAGTTATACCTATTCTGTGTATCTCTTTCAAAAGCACAGAAACAAAGAACAGCTTTACATGAATATCGGCTCAGCATCTTGCTTTTTCCTTGAGCTGCATCTCCTAGAGCTGTTCAACCTAAATCCCTTCTTCCTCAGAGGTCCCATTCTCACTTTCCCTGTAGTAAGGGAAGGAAGCAGTCTTAGGTTTATAGGTCATATACTTCCTTCTAGACATATTTTCCACCAACAATCAACAGATGCTAAAAAAAAAGCCAATGTAATGTTGCTGTAAAGCCTCATTTTTCTTTCAGAGGGATTTAAACTGATGAGGATAAGTGGAAAAGCCATGGACACATCGTCCCCCTCCTTTACTCCCCTCAGGATCAATTTGCTAAAACCAGAGAGGGCCTGCTAATTATGTCCTTCAGAAAAATGGCCTAGATAAAAGCACCAGACTCTGCATTCCATATATTTTATATAATTGAAGGAGGTGTTTGTGCCCAGGCACTGGCAGCAGGGACCGCTTCTGCAAAGAGCAACCGGGGCCACCCCGTGCCAATTCCAGCATATTCCAACACACCCACTGCAGGGCATGGCTGAGCCCTGCAGCCAAGCTGGCACCTCTGGGAAAGTGTACCTAAGAAAGGCACAAACAGTGGAGAATGAGGGGGAAAATGTGAGAAATAACCTTGGAGCACCAAGGCCAGAGAAGAAGGATAGGAAGATGTACCCTGAGCACTAGAGCAAAGATTCCTCTGCAGCCCATGGTGGCTTGGGGAGGACCCTGCAGGAAGATGTGTCCTGAAGGAACAGCATCCCATGGACAGCCCACTCAGCAGCTAAGTTTTCTTTTCCCTTGAAGGAATTGCATCCCAAAGTTAGGACTCATTTTGGAGGAAGGGAAATGTATGAGGAGGAAGGAGCAGCTAAGAGGAACAGTTGTGGACTGATCACAAACCTGCATTCCTATCCCTCTGCACTGCTCAGGGATGGGTAGGAGGTATAGGAGATGTGAATGAAGGAGGAAGCTGAGCTTGGAAAGAAGAGAGGGAAAATTATTTTAATATTTGTCTTTGTTTCTCACTATATAAATCTATTTTAAATGGCAATAAAACACATTCTTTTGCCCCAAGATGAACCTGTTTAGCCTATGAAAGTAACTGATAAGTGACCTTCCCGTCCTTACTTCAACTCATGAGACTTTCATTTTATTTTCTTCCCATATTTTGTTGAGGAGAGATAATGAGAGACTGGCTGGGTGGGTCTGACAGCCAGACAAGGTTATCCCACCGCTATAACTAAAACCAGAATTGAGACCATCCATCTTCCCAAAACCAGGAGATATTGTGACAAATTCCCTTTTCTTCAAGACAGAGTGTTAGAGTAAAGCCAAGCTAAGGGATGTTCCCTCTTTCTTCCTTTCCTCAACAATGAATGTGAAAACATTTCTGTTGTAACTGTAGTGCTACACTCACACATCAGTTTTTTACACTCCCAAAGGCAGCAAAGTTATGTGCTATTAGTGGACCTCTGAATCACGTTCTACCATGTTTTCATTCTGAATTTAATTATTTCTTTCACAGTAGGAAAAGATGAACTATGAAAGTGGTTTTAAAGGCCTGAAATTCTCTTTCAGCTTTCTTTGACTTTGATTGCATATATATATATATATATATATATATATATATATATATATTTCTATTTATAGGTGTGGGGTTTTAATAAAAATTTTTTGTGGCACTACCTAGCCAAGAAAACAAAACATAAATAATTGAAAGACGTGCAGAAAAAGAAAGTCAGACAAATGTTATAGTACTTGTAACACATTGTAAAATCTACAGTGTGCCAGTATGTTCAGAACACTTTTTCCTGGTTACTGACTTTCCCTCCTTTTCCCTTGTGCGCCATGGTGCTGCATGGTTAACTTTTTTTAGTTTTAGAACATCTGTGAGTTCTAGGGCTACATTCAGGATAAAAGGTTAGCTATTAACAACCCCTAACTAGGGTTGTTAGGTTTTGCAAGGACCATATGGAAAAGTCATTCTGGAAAGAGACTGATCACTTCTCTCAGGAGGAAACAACTAGTGCAAGGACAAAGGAGGCTATATGAACGTCTCAGCCCTACCTCCCCATGGAAAAAAAAAAAAGAACACCTCATAATGATGCAATATATCTCTACTTTTCCTCATTTTTAACACATAAAAACATAATGAAATATACAAGGACATCTTTTATATTAATTTCTCATTATTTTTCTTTATGTGGGAAATATATGAGATATGTGGCTGCATAGGGAAACCCTTTATTAGTGCTTCCTCCCCTAGGTATTTTAGGAGTCCCCTGGAGAGGGCATGAATGTTCATCCTTGTGTAGCCTCCAGACATGAACTAGTCTTCTAATAAAAGTCTTATTGATTACACAATTAAAGTTCTAGTCCCTTCCTTTTTCAATCCTCTAATCCTATGTCCTCCACATTCACGCAAATACAAATGCAGCAAATCTGCAGCATGTTATCCTTTACACAGACACAGGGATAGAATCATAGGGTAATTTAGTCTGTCTTCTGTGTTCCAAATGCTTGACCTAGGTTCTGAGAAAAAAAACTTCTCAATATGTACTGATTCACCAAGTATGAGACATATTAAAATCCTGCTTTTAATTTGTCAGTGAGCTTTTAATGTGAAGAAGAGAAATATTGTCACTTTGTCACAGAGTGCAAGAACCCATGCCCTCTCCATTCAAAGGAAATTTCTGAGGTTGCAGTTCAGTGTTATTGAAGTTCTATCTATTGTGATGTCTGATTGTTTTAACAGGACATATATACGTAATTTAATACCTGATATTATTTTCTCTCTTTCTCTTCCTCTTTTTTTCTCAGAGCAAATTATGACATCGACATCTAAAGGAATTTTCCGGCCATTTTTTATTATCTTTGTTATCCTTGGTTGTTTCATGGCATTTATATTAATTTATATCAAACCAACAAACAGCTGGATCTCTGGTCCTATAGAATCAGCCAGTTCAGTGTTGAAAATGAAGAACTTCTTTTCTTCCAAAACTGATAATCTCAATGAAACTACTGTTTTGATCTGGGTTTGGCCATTTGGTCAGACATTCGATCTAACATCCTGCCAAACGATGTTCAACATCCCCGGGTGCCATCTGACTATTGACCGCTCCCTATATAACAGATCCCATGCTGTCCTCATTCATCACAGAGACATTAGCTGGGATCTGGCTAATTTACCTCAGCAAGCCAGGCCACCATTCCAGAAGTGGATTTGGATGAACCTGGAGTCTCCAACTCATACTCCACAAAAGAGTGGCATTGAACACCTTTTTAACCTGACCCTGACTTACCGGCGTGATTCGGATATCCAGGTGCCTTATGGCTTCATGATGGTTGGCACCAGTTCCTTCACATTTGAAGTGCCAAGTAAGGAAAACTTGGTCTGTTGGGTTGTGAGTAACTGGAACCCTGAGCACGCTCGAGTCAAGTATTACAACGAGCTTAGCAAATACATTGAAATCCACACCTACGGACAAGCCTTCGGAGACTACGTCAATGACAAAAACTTGATTCCAACTATCTCCACATGCAAATTCTACCTTTCCTTTGAAAATTCAATCCACAAAGATTACATTACTGAGAAACTCTACAATGCTCTTCTGGCTGGATCAGTACCAGTTGTACTGGGCCCTTCCAGAGAAAATTATGAGAATTACATTCCAGCAGACTCTTTCATACATGTGGAAGATTTTCTTTCCCCCAGAGAGCTGGCAGAATATCTTCTGATGCTTGACAAAAATAATAAGATGTATCTTAGTTATTTCAACTGGAAGAAGGATTTTTCAGTGCATCTTCCTAGGTTCTGGGAATCACATGCATGTCTTGCTTGTGATCATGTGAAAAGACACCAGGAATACAAGTCCATTGGAAATTTAGAAAAATGGTTTTGGAATTAATTTGTGGGGGGTGGGTGTGGGTGTGGGTGTGTGCGTGTGTGTGCAATTTTTTTGAAGAAGCCAGAAAGGACTTCAGTCCAAGTGGAGAGGAAAAGAAAAGAGAAAAAAAGGAAGGAAAAGAGAATCTCATGTCATGGTTTATCAGTTATTCTCTCTTGGCTATCCTATTTATATTTTGTAACAGATTTTAAAAGATCAGCAGCAGCAGTCATCAGTACTCAGTTTCAAATTATAATAGAGATACTAATTATGTGCACTGAAGAGTATTTGATTGCTTCTTATAAATTTGAAACAAGATTTTCCACATTTTCTGCGAAACATGTCCCAGTCTTACACTTGAAGTAGTCATTTTTAGCATTTTTTAACATTATCTTTGCTGTTTAACCTATTTGGAAAATGAGGAAGCAATTTTTAAATAACAGAGAAAATTTTAAGAACATAATTTGCTGTTCCAGACAGAAATTTGTGTAATACTTCAAAAGACAGTAAAGTTTCACATGTTCATCTTGCATTTAAGAGCACAGTAGAGTACAATACCTAACATTATTGAAGTGTGATTAAGTGCCCCCTTTTTAAGGGTAATGAACCTAGAACTATAGTTTTTTGAATATATTAGAATAGTGAATAGTCTTTGTTTCTAAAAAGGTTTCCTAACAAATGGTCCCATTATGTTGCTTTAGGAATATATCTCTTCTTACCCTTGAAAGAGGGTCAAATTTAGAGAAAATGACCAGTCCTGGTGACTAAAGCCCAGATTCATCAAATTTTTGAATGTATTCAAATGCAGCACACCCTTGGCTCTCAATATGTCTCAAGTATTTCTAACCTGAACCAGGGCTTTAAGTAGTGTTACACTGAGACAAACAGATTTTAACAAAGGTGTTAAAAAAAAAAATCTGATTGCCATATACATTCATATGTACAAGGTTGGTTTAACGACATAAATGTATGGGTATGTTTTGGTATCAAATGAAAGCAAATCAGCTTGGATTTTCAGGTCAAAGTTCTGCAAATCACACCTGCTACTGGAAAAAAAAAAGAAAAAAAAAAAGAAAAAAGTTAAACTGGAAAGACTTCTGCTTATGAGATGTATAAGATCCTGATCAAGCAAAGTAGTCAATCAAGTAACTGAGGTTAAATTTGCAGAAAAGAATGTTGCTGCAGTAAGGAAATGAGAGATAAGTTACAAATATTTAGCAAAAGACAATGGGACTTACTACAGGCTGAAATAGAAACACAAAAGGCCATAAGAGTAATTAGTTAAATTTCTAGAACGGAAAACCCTGTGGAAAAGTTATAGAATCACTTCTGCTCTGGCTATGGTTTCAAAAGCTGTATTCTGATCCAGCTAGCTTTCAATATACTGTGAATCACCTAAACTCACCAGCATTCTAGTATGCAGCAAGATAAGCTTACCTTGAAAACTAATGCAATATAAGGAAACCGAGTCTTCTAAAAACAAACTTCTGATGTGCATGTAATATGAGTAGTATTTTGTCATTTTGAAGGCAAGTGGCTATAGCTTATAGTCTGTCCTACAGGACACCATAACATTTTGTTTTCAGGAGGAGTGTGAAATTGCCGGTCACTGAACATACCAATAGTTTGGCTCAATAACCTGATTCCCTCAGTGCTGGAATTAGGAAGTCCTTTGCTTTGACCTCGGTGAAAGATGAATGTGTACAACCATTCCTCACTTCAGATCATGAGAGTTGCTCTGTTAGGTGGTCTTGGGTTGATTCAGACTGGTTTCTTGGCAGCAAGTACAGCTAAGTCCTTATAGTAATAACAAGCAAGCATATATAAGATATATGAAGTGTTACTACAAATATTGGTCAGTGTATACACAGGAAAGTTTTGAAATATACACTGAATTTTAATCTTCTAAGTAATGTCTTTACCTCTGTAAGCACGAGATCCAGTCAGCATGGCTAATCTTAGGCTGAATTTTAAGAAATGTGAAAGTCTTTTGATGGAACTGGAAAGAATGTTGTTCTCTTCACAAGAAGAAAAGCTCCACACAAGGCTTGTATATATTTCATTCAGGAAATATTGCTAAAATTGCTTCAAAGAAAAATAAAACAGGAGAGAAATCTAATCCAGAATTACGCATAAAAATCATTACCAAATCCAAAAAAATATACATGACCCTAATGCCTCACTGGCATTCTTGAAGAGTAAGTGCTGGATCAAAATTGAGTCAATTTTTATGAAGATTTTAAGGTGATCTGCAAGTGTCAGGCCTTAAGCAGTTCTGGATATAAAGATCTTTGCTGACAGAAGAGGAAGCATTTTTAGGCATGTTCAGTAAATGATGTGAAGCAATGGATACAAAACATCTGTGCTCCATGCATGCATAAAGGCTGCCTACCTAGACCTAGGCACTTAACTCACCTAAGGCTGCTTCCAGCCTGTATCTGACATTCAGCTTTGTGAGGTCTGTGCTTCTTTTGTGATCTACTCTACATGAGCAGCAAGCATAAACAGAAAAATAACAAATCACTGTGAAAGAAAATGAGCAAACTCCACCAACTGTGGAAGGGACTAGACAAAATAGGCATTGTTCTTTGGTATCACTGGCAAAAGAAGATAATTGTACCAGAAAAGTGAACTAGAAGATGGGGAATCACACCAGTTCTGTTTACTCAACAAATTTCCTTCAGACATTCCGCTTCTTTTGTTTGCTAGCCCACAACAATCTTGAGTTGCACTCATCACAAGTTAACTAAGCAGTCAGTGAAGACACACAGTAATCATCATTCTTTCTTCTACAGTGGCTTACTTTGGATGTTTTTGACTCTCTGCCATGCACTGAGCTATCAACATTACTGCTTTTCTCAGTATGGAAAATAAGACCCAAACCAGATAAAACACTAAGTGCACATGCATTGTTACCCCACTGAATGTGAGCAGGTATAAGACAAAACTGGCAGCAGATCCTTCTAAAGCAGTTTTCCTTTTATTTCACAGACAATGTCCACAGCAGATCTTGCTCAGGATGAAATCCCCATTCCATAGTGAATCCTGTTGCCAGTTTCTTTGAATGCCTTATTCCATATGTCTACACCACAGTGAGCAAGCAGCCTGAGTGAGGCCCACAGAAAGTATGAGGTATCAGTAACATATTTGTCTTTTAAGAAAGGGATCAAATAAAATGAAAGTTGGACTGAGAGATCATAAATGTGGGGCCTTGTTGAGGTCATGCAGGCTGAGCAAGATATGGGAAATTGACACCACTGAACACAATAAAGAACTACTTGCTCTCTCTGGACGCTCATGTTTTTTTCACAAAATAAGCTTGAAAAAAACCCACATAATTTTCTCCCATCTCTAAAAAAGCAGTTAAATAACCAATAACTGCTCCTTTTTATTCAAGAATGGGACTCCTGTTAGTCTTGTACTGTCTTTTTTTATTAGATGCAGAATAACATTCAGGAGAAGAGAGAAGTCTGTCAGTAAGATAATTCTAATTCTTATCTAGATTCAAGGATCTTTATTCTTATTTTTTTATTTGATTTATAAGTTCTCATGCAGCAACACTTTCTGGACACGATACAAAAAGACCTTAAAAGTATGCAGATGACCATGAGACTTATGCATGTGCTTAATTTTAAGACATCTTAAGTGCTTTAATGCACTGGGGCTACAGAGAATATGTTTTCATTGCCTTTAGGAATTGTGCCAAAGAGTGCAATCTATAGACATCAGAGACCAGCTTGTGTGGCCTCTTTTGCATCCTGTCCATAGAGAGTAAAGACTGGCTGAGTACTGAGTATTCCACACCAAAAACCCTGGATTCATTCTGATTTGGTGTCTAACCAATAAATCTTGGCCCAACTCTTGTGCTCCCCCACCACCTCAGCACAGCACCCTCAGCTTACAGCCTGCCCCTGCTATGCAGGCTCGCTGAACTTCCATGTGACACAAAGAAGCCAGAGTGGCTGAGGATGCTGAGATAGCATTTCGAGGCTTGTCCAAGGATGAAAGCATAAAATGTGGTCACGTCCTAAAATCTGGATTCACTGTGTCCTACAGGCAGTCAGTCTCAGCCATACCTGATTTTCCTCTGAGGACAGGATTTGGTTCATTCTAGGTGAGACTGTGAGTAATCACTGTGTGCGTAAAGTGGGAACAAGAGGTGTGTCTGTGTGGACTGACAAGGAAGCTTCTGACCTATTTAAATCTAGCAGCGAAAATTTAACAAATACTCAAGTGTTTCCTTGGTTAAAACTAATATGTTATTGAGAACAGAGTCCAGGGGAAGTATTTGTATACCTACCTAAAAGCTGGTGGGCTTTTTCATTAATTTTGGCTGACAGTTCTCTTTTAGATTTTTTTTTTTTTTGGTCTTTTAATAAAATTGATTTGAAAATGTTAGAAATCAATCAATATGATTCATACAAGATAGTTATTTCACCTTTATCTTTTGCTCCTTGCTTGGGCAAATCTTCTACCAGAGTTAGCAGGTGATTTGGGACATTCCTATGCTAGTAACAAAGGATTGAGCAAGGACTGAGCCAAATGGCTTGGGTAGAAAAACCCTGTCTTATTCATGGATATTTCCCTTCTAATATTTGAATATCTAGTTAGTGCTATGGCCAATTCTATGTTCAGAGAATCAATGTAAAAATCATTCTGGTTAGATATGCTCATAAAAGGTACAGAAATACCAATAAATGGATTAAATAAATCATGCAGTGGTAATTTTAATTCATGGCACAATTGCTACATACAGATGATAAAAACCATCAACTTGTGAGAAATAACTTGGCCTAGAGACTCCGTCCAGCAGTTTTCGTACTGGAGGAAGTCACTTCATTTCTCTATTGCAAACGTAATTAATTGGCAATCTTTTGTGCCACCATACGCTATTGACTGAAAGCAGCAGTCTCTGTGCGGTGAATAGCTCAGAGGTTCACTCATGTGGCAGAGAGCCTTTCACCCCCAGGTGAAGAGCCAGAATTAGGAGTTGGTTGGTGCAGATCACTGTTTGGCAACCTCAGCAGGTGGTTCTGTGGTCACAGGTTTTGCATTGCTGCTTTCAGCCAAGGAAGGCAAAGAACGGAGCTGAGACTCATCTGACACCCTCTGTGCATTTATGGCAGGCTCACAGGGTGGCTTCAGACACTCTCACTCCTGTAGCCCATACCCTGCCTGTTTATGAGAATGCAGGAGGCTTTGCTGTTCCAAGTAATAAGAGAACTAGCATTTTTTTGAGGTGTGGTGCCACTATGTACAAATGAATTATTGATACTTGGGGGAACTCCTCATTAACATTCTTAAGTAATTAATTAGCAGGAAAATAATTTAATCATTGCAAATTGGCAGCAAAAGCAACTGTTTGTTTTTCTTTATTATGAATTAGTCCAGTGGAAAAGAGGATTTGATGAAACTTTATCCTCCTGGCTTGATTTACCCTGGTTGGATCCAGATACAGAAAAATGTTTGATTGCAAAATTTGAAAGATATATGGTAAACCAACACATATATAAAAAATTGGCACAAATTTCCTATAGAACCTTGAAACTATAAATAAGCACTTTAGCAGTTACCAGACAGCAAATGTTCCCATCAATCCATTTCTTTATAACATCATGAGAAAAGCCAGCCTGATAGATGCTGTTTGGCAAATAAGTTAATTACAAAACCTACATTTTCTTTGCTGCTTTGTAACACATAAGAGCTGAGATTAAAATGTTTGGAAAGTTAACTCCCTTGGTGTAATTTAATGTTTTAAAGAATCTGTGGATACACTGAAAAGAAGTGAGAAGCTTTTCCATCTATACAAAATCCTGATGTGCCAAACTGTTTCCAGTGAATGAACAACACAGTTAAGTACACTGACTTTTTATTAGGATTTACAAAATCTTCTATTAACGCACTGTAATTTTGCACTATTTTGTAAGAAAATTAAAAAAAAAAAGGATAAAATAAAAAAGGAACTGAAAAAGAAACAGAAAAAACAATCTAAAAATAGATGCCAAATGTATAGTTTGTAAAATACTATTTTTCTGATATAAGGTGTAATTACATTGTGAATCTAACTGTGTTATTGTAAACTGTGAAAAATGTGATGTTCTGTTGTGACACAGGCTATGAAGGGCCATTTCTAACACAGATTATTCACCTGGACTTGTTTATATGAAACATATTCATAAATCTGAGATCACTTTTATACTTATTTTTTGTAGACTATTTTTCCACATTTGCAACACAACTGTTATTTTATATCAAACATTAATTTTGCTTTAAAATATTGTTTGAATAGGTGGGTGAGTGTCTCAAATGTGCCAGAGATTCAAATCTGTAACAGAGATAATTCAGAAACTATTCTTTGCCAAACTGTAATGCTACTAAAATCAATGATGTTTTGTTGAAAAATAGGCACACTGTCAATAAACATAAGTTTCTAGTCCAATAATGATGACAATGTCACATTTTCTAGGATAAATGCCTGGTAGTTACGAGCTGCATTTCCCTGCTGTCTTTGTGTATGCTGAGGAAACAAAACTGTGTGCCATAGCTGAACATCATAGACATTCAGTCACTTAAATAACGTGCCATGGATTTGACCTCTGAGGATTAGGAGGTAAAAACAAGCTGTTTGTCCTGATTCAAACTCAGTTTCTGTGATGGGTCACATGAAAATGGGGTGGTTGTAAAGGCAGAACTGGGACAATCTCAGCAGGGAGAGTAAGTTCTGTACATAAAAACATGTGGGGACTATGTTTATTGTGTTAGTACAAGACCAGGACCAAAGTCCCTTTCTTTTACATTTGAATTTACACACATAACATTGAGTGAGATCTGATAGGAACCCTTTCTTCAATGTTCCCAGTGAATGATATTCCTAGTACTGACAACTTTTATGTGTTTTATAGAATATATATATAATGCATAAATTCATGTGTAAGAAAGAGTAACCACGGCAAATTGAATCTTAATAAAAACAATGGAAACCATTCTTACCTGCAGGCACATTTGAAGATGTCGTGTTGAAAGATCTTGTAAAAAGCTGTATTTTTTATTTATTAGTGGTTGTATATTTTGCCCCATATCTAGACATTTTATATCAGGGAGTCTACCAAAAACTGTTTTTTTCTTCCCTTTGAACACTACCATCACCCTGAGATGCATCTGGAAAATGTAGAGGTCAACCACTGATGTTTTGTGGTATTTTTTTTTAGTATGATGTTGTTGTTGAACTTTCTTCCGATTACTTATAGCTATGTTCAGAGTTTTCAAGATAATTAAACTGCAGACTGAAGATAGCTACTGAATGAAACTACAGGTAACCATAATTATTTCAAAGACTTTCACCATTGATGTGAAATTAATATTTCAGAACACTGATTCCAAGATGGTTAACGAGCAGCTCATTGACTCTTATTTATTGAGCACTGGAATTCTCCCTAAAGGATAAACACTGAATCATGTAAATAATAGTGCTCTATATAAGCCTAACAAAATATTGTAATAGGTATATTTAAAATAAAAAGAGAAACATTCCAAGTGTACTATAGTCTCTGACCATTATTTCATAGGTGTGATGTCACTCTTTTTCTTCTTGTGATACTTCTCATCAAGAGCCTGTCTGAAGATTGTTGCTACTCATAACCATGACTTCTGGCAGAGATTTCACAAACAGAATTTTGGTTATTTTGAAGCTGTTGCATGTGAGATTCCTGTAACTGCTCAGGGTCAGACTGAATTCATACAGACTGTCGTGTGAGTTTACTATGTACAGCCACCAGCACAGATTAATTAATAGGATCCAGTAATTGACATTACTTTGCCTTGTTTTTAACAATGATCTTTAAAGTTTTTCCAAGTGGAATAGTAATTTACATGGTCATATTTCATTGTTTTTATCTACTGTACAAATAACCTACATTTGCAGATATTAACTGCATCTAAAATAGCAAATGGTTAAAACCATGGTGTCAGATTTATTTCTGAATACCTATGCAAACAATTGAAAGAGCTGCCACTGAAATAAATGTAATAAATAATGCAGTATTTCTGGTAGAAAAGATCATCAGGTCAAAGCAACTGCAGTTTATCCAAGACATAATATTACATCTGACTGCTGTGCAGCTTGAAAAATAGGTTAGGGGTCTTCAAAAATCCTTTTCCTTTCTATCAGACAGCCAAATTTATTTTACTCCTGAGTTATAAACCTTTGTTAATTTGGATACATTCTTTAAAAGTTTATTTAACTCTTGCCATTTACTTGAAGCAAACTTATCATTAGCTTGAGCTCATCCTTGACAAGTACAGTGACAGACTGACTTTTCAATAGTATGTGTGAATAGTATGTGTGACAGAAGTCCCTGCCACATTTCACTCACACACACACACACAGAGACACAACCCTCTCATGTTCTTACATTCAAAACCCACTTCGAAAACTCAATCTAGGGCAGAACATACAATTTTCTGTCTTTAAAATAGGCCTTTTTTCTTAAACGATCCACTTCTATTTCCTCTCACAAAATTCCCCTCGATATGCCACCAAAACCTTGTGTGTTTGGAAAGCCAGGTCTCTGCCCTGAATGCCAGAAGCAGTCAGTTTAATGATATGCTTCTGAAAGCACAGCACTGAAGTGCACCCTGAAAGAGAGAAGGGTCTGGCACAGAAGGTGTGCAGGTTTCTAACCCTGCCAGCAAGAGCGTGCTATTACAGATGCTGAAACTACATCTCTGGGTGATAAGGCTGCTGTTGGCACAACTTCTCCATGGAGTGAAACAAGCAATAAGCTCTTCATAAGCTCTACACAGGCTGATACTGCAGCATAAAACACTTCATTGAAACAAGTGTGCTGCAGTGAGCCTGAGAGTAGGCTACCACCACTCAAAATACAAAATACTCCATGTCAATTCTCATACAGACTAAAACAGAAGTCTCCTTTCAAGAAATATATCATCTCAACATACATTTTAGTTCTGATAAACCCTTTGGAAAGAATAACAAGTCTTTAGACCAAAGACGTGGTGGTAATTTAAGATAGAACAGGTTTCTACAGGTAGATGTGCAGAGGAGCATTGAATTCCTAAATCTCCAGTATACACAGATAGTCACAATTTTGAAAAAGTAAATGGAGTCCGAGAGTAACTCAGCTCACCTACCCAGAATGTTTTCATCTTTAATCCTATCTAAGATCATATTAAAAAATAACTTAATGACTTGCAGTTCAATAACAATTGTTATTACAATTGATTTTGATGTACAATGAATCAGAAGAAAGAAAGAAAAGAAAACTGCTTGTGTTGAAATGCGAAAAATTATCAGGTTTAATTTTCCAGTCAAAATTAGTTGTTTGTGACATTCTGATTGATGGTTTTATGAAAGATCAAAATTACTTTCAAAATTCCTGTCTTAATCAAAAACTTAAGATTTCAGTAATTGCTAAATAAATTTAATTTCAGAAAATTCATACTAATTCTAACACTTTTTTCTGAAATGGTTCTTTTTCCTAAAGGAGTCTGTCTTTCTATGACAGGATTCTTGAATGAAGAAAATATCATTAACTGCATTTTCATTCTTCCCTTGGCATCTGACATCTGAATTCTCTCATGTGTGAAGAACGTGGGATATGGGGATATGTTAATCAATGTGGGATATGGTTAATCAATATGGAAGAGTTGCAAATGGTTTCAAAATAATTTCTATATAGTCACGGACTGTTACCATACCACAATTATGTTATTCCTGCAACAGAAGCAGTCATTTAATAGCTTATTTCCAGCTTTCAGACATACACACTGAGAAGTTACAAACTCCACTCTGCTTTTTAAGCTGCCCCATCCTGTTACCACAGTTTCTGATATTTGTTGACATTCTGTTCACCTTATATCCATGGGGTTTCCTCAGACGTATCATGCCCTGTCCTTCTACACAAACTGTATATCTTTACATGCTCTGTCTGCATTTTGACATCAAAAAAAAAAATCTATTTCCAGCTACAAATACAAGGCTCTGTAACCTTGAAGTAGTTAGTCTGACACCCTCATGCCACTGCCCCTTCCTTGTCACTGAATTAGATTTAATTCACATTAAGTTTAACACACTGAAATGAAATGTAACAAGGTACATGGGCTGATTTTTAATCAGTTCTGCTTGTCAAACAAATATATTGCACTGCAATCAGCTGGATGTAACAAGTACAGCCAGAGTGGTGGCTTTACCCTTGAAACCTTTTATTCAAATGTAGATCCAAGATGTCATGTGGTTATTATACCACACCAGTCCCAGTCCTCAGCTCAAAGACAGCAAGCAATGCTGAGGGGACAGACCAATACCACAGGATAATAATATAGGCAGTTATCCAATACTCCCTGATTAATGGAAGAAAAACCAACCAAAATACATCTAGACATAGCATATAATTTACTACAGTCATATCATCCTGCACAGGCTCAGTTTGTGTACAGCAGATTTTATCAGCTCTGTCTCAGCACAGCCCTTGAGTCTCAGCCTAGGATCTGCCTGGCACTTTTGGCTTCTTCGAATCCATGGAACCCTCCAGCACCCTGGACAAGGTTCCCAGAAACAAGAAAGTACAGATGCATCTCCAAGCACTCCTGAGAGCTGGATAGCACTGCCTGGTGTGCAGGATTAATCCTGTGGGCCACCTATGAGCCATATGAGAGCTAGGTCAACAAGAGAATGTGTTCAAAAGTGCATCTTTCTTTGTTTCCAGTATTTTTCAAGTCTTTCATGTTGGATGTCTGAAAAGTTCTTTTATCTTCTATTTGTTTGATATTAAAAAGCTCTGTAAGCAATGGCACTTAATATGATCACTCAAAACCTCTTACAAAAATTAGAAAATCAATCCCTTAATCTTTGTAGTGATTTTACATGTCTCTGATGCTTTAAATTTAAGTTTGTGTTCAAGATGAATGCATTTACAGATAAACATATTGTATAGCAAGGCAAAGCTCATTTACTTTTTTTGTAAGGATCAAATATGCATTTGTAAATCAAAATACAGTTTATGAGCTCTATCTTATCATCAAAAATATGCAGGAATATGCACCAAAATGATAATAATTCTCACAGCCACCAGTCCCATTCAATGAAGGAGATCAAAGAGTTGGTAAAATAGATCTGACCCTTCAGCATCTATAAAAATGTTTTCCTTTGATGTTGCAAATTGTAGGCTTAAATGTTTTGAGACTCTTTCCACACATATGTAAAGCATCTGCACAAGTGTTTTCAGAACTATGGCCTTTACTTGCCAGAAAAACTGGTGCCTTGCATAAATATTTTATTTTATAAATATATTTCATTTCTATATAAAATTTTCTAATATAAATACCATTTTTTCACCCTTCCATTAAAGAACTGAGGCAGAGTTGATGACTAACATCACACCTGAGCTGTCTGGGTTGCCTGCAGAGCCCACTGCAGTCATGAGCAGGGTGAAGGAGCTCAGCTGTTGTGCAGCACGGCTGTACAAAAACACAAACCCCTGTCTGCACTGGCCCAGCAGAAGCTCATTTGAAACCATTGCACTTCTGCAGGGGATCTGCTAAACCTTTCGACTCAGAAAATCTTTAGAATCATCCAGGAAAGTTAGTCACAAAACAGGCCTTAGGCACTTTTCTAAATTTCTTAATCCATAGTGAAAGGTGTGACTAAGTAACTTGGGAGCACCTTCCCGGGGTGGATATTAATGCATATTTTACAGTTCACCACAACATTAATAAAGATGTCTCAAAGATTCTTCTCTTAAACTCTCAGCACAATCCTTTTAAGACAACTATAATCTGTCATCAGTGAAACATTTAAGGTTTTGGAAAACCCTTACTGAAGAGAGAGCTGTCTTATTCCTACCAATTGGTTTTCTAGTAGTCTTCTGTCTTTTTTATGCAGTTGCTGGTAACATGATATGGAACATTAAAGACTTGACTGGAAAGGACACATTCTAGGCCAGGACACCCAGAACTAGCAATTCTCAATAAATCTGATTGTACAATTTATACTTATTCCAAAAATTACTTTTGAATGTGTTTTACTGCTCTGAAATCACAGTTTCTTAATTCAGAACCTTCCTTCTCATGGAAGTCCATCTCATCTTGTGAGAGCACTTCTCTTTATCTTAAGAGGGAAAATGCTTTTCTCCTCCCTTAAGTGTAGGCTCATGATATGCTTCCATAGTGTTGCAATCTATCTCCATTTTTAGTTTGTTCTTCCATTTGCTTCCCACATCACGGGTTTGCCATCCCCTGATATTCTTAGCTGCTAGGAGGAATTTATCCTTCCTGAATTTGAGTGACTAGACATCTACACAGTGCTTGAGATGCTTGGTCATACCAGCTTCAAAATTTCAAAATTAGTCGATAACTCTTCCATCTTCCTCCCCAGGGGAGACCCTTATTAGTGGTGTCTTGGGTCTTGTAGTGGTTTCTTATTGTTCTCCCAGTGGATGATTGCTTAGTTTGAGGACATTTCCCAATTACATTCCTTTAAGAGTTTCTCAGTCACTTATTCCCACTACGGGAGAATTCCCTTCATTCATTTATCAGCTCAATGTTATCTAAAAGTCTTACATAGCTTTTGTTTTCCCAATTTAACATATTAGCATAATATAATTGAAATAGCTTGTGAAGTTCAGAAATGTTAATTTCAAGGCATTGTTGATTTCATTGTTCTAATATCTCCATTGTATGACACTACACCACATGGACAGAGGAATACGTGCTTAATAAGCTTTGTTATCTCCTCTGAAGCTAATTGCTTCTGTGGGTTTTCCTTCACAACGCCTTCTGGTTTTAAAAAGTTTCTCAAAACATCGCACTTCACCATTTTTTAATCCAGACAATATGGTGCTCTTCCTCACTCTGTTTGCCAAAAATAACAATGTCCCTCCACAGCAGTCTTTCAGCAAAGCATATCAGCAGTCTCTTCCTCTTAACAGACATATATTCCTTTTAAGATCCTCTAGCAGAGGAAGCAATGAAGCCTAGTTTATGAATTCAGGTCTTGTAGTTGGATTCTCTAGCATATAATTAGGCATGATATCTAATTAAAGCTTTACTCACAATTAGGGCACTCATAATTGTTCTCAGTTGTGGATTCCCTCATGTCTCTGGGGGGTTGCATTCATAAATCAGGTTTTCTTTCAGAAAGGGGACTTTACAGGTCTGCTTGGACTATTCCATTGTCTATTTTGATGAACATCATGTGAACACATTATCTTTGCATCTACTAACACTGTGAATCAGCTGATACACTGGTAAGTTAAGAAGTGTGAAAGAGGGTGGCAGAAAGGGAAACACAGGTAGAGACAAGCAGAGAAGGAGAGAAAGTAATCACTTAAGCCTCATATCTTTAGGGGATATCTAATATGTCTAATCCTGATACATATCTCCTTCTACCATACATCAGTATAAATATGTGCCATTTATACACACTTAGAGAAATGAAGGTTCAATTGTTCACCTTCCATGCAAAATGAAAGACAAAGCCAGGCTCTGTGCTGAAACAACTGCTGCTTCACTTTTAACCCAATTTCAAACCTCTTCCTTCTTCTTCAGACTGCCTTGAATTTGTAAGTTTCACATAAAGCTCTTTTCACACAATATTTTCTTGTCTCACATACAAAAACTGTTTCTCAAATGTCCAGATAAAATGTTTTAAACATGAGAATGACAGCTAAGAATTTTTGCTAAAGGATAACCATTTTCCAACTGTTCACTCAAACACAAGCTGCTCACAAATAAGCATTAAGCCAAACAGCCATTTAAAAAATGATTCTTCGGCAGCCTACGATATTGCACATTTGGACATCTGCTTGTGTCTGCTCTTGGAGACAGACCACCTGCCTGGAGAGACTCCTAGGCTGCCCAGTTTGATCCTTCTTATGCCCTCATACAAAAGTGCCCTGGTGAGCTTTCCATGAGAGCATCTCAGAACTGTCCCACAGGTGGCCAGTGGTTTTCATTCTGGAGAGCAATGTCAGCACCACGTTCACTGGCCAGCTTCTAAAATCCCTCTCTTAGATATTTAACAATGTGCACTCCTCAGGTACTCCCAGCAGCATGCACCTCTTTTGGTCAGCCTCAGACATGGCAGCAGATGGCAGACCTGTGTAACAGCATCATCTATCTCAAAGTATGTCTCTTGAGTGTGTTAATTGAAAACTTACCTGTCTGCACCTGCAGAAGTGCTAAAGAACACGCTGCCAGGGACAAGGCAACTGCACACCTTAGAGACAGCAGTGTGTGGATAGAGCTGCCTAGCTACTACTGTCAGCACCATGGCATTGTTGGTAGAATCACTAGTAGATTTCTTGGTCTCCTTCTGTAAAATATAGGCTGGTTTCTGTTAACTAATTCCAGAGCCAGCATTAGCCTCCTGGAGTCACAGATAAGTGAAAGATACTGTTCTCTCAGTCCTCTCATAACTGTCAGAAGGCTCATCCTTGCTTGGCTCTGTGGACTTCCACATCTTTTGACCCCATAGAATTTCTTTCCCAGCCTGCCCCTAAAGTGACTGAGGAATGCACAACTCTCTCTTAAATCCGCTTTTGGTGAAATGGGCCAAATATTCAAATGCAGACACAGACAGCAGGAATCAGATATTCAAGGTCAATATTTCCATCACATCCCAAGCTTTGTTATCTGATGTAGTATGTTACATTGCTAGAGGGATCTAAATAACTACATTATTAGAGTGAACCCTGCTCCCACTTATGCTGCAGACCACCTGCTGCCCTCCCAGGACCTCCCTAGCACATTTCAGGGGTCATCTCATGCCAAGAGGCAGTTAATATGTGACTATTCTGTTCTGAAGGATAGATTTGACTGGTGTGGACACGTGTGGCTACTGTAGCTAGTCCCAGAGAATGGTCATGGACATATTTTAGTAGTAAAATGCAGCTATATTTCAAGTATAGATTTAAGCATTTAATACTAGGTACCTAGTACTTAAATTCGTGAACAGTCTTTCTCATGAACTAAAACAATATCACATCCCTTTTGCACCTGCAAAAGGCATTGTCATATTCCCTGGGAATGGTAATCACATTATGCTAAAAGAGCCCTAAACTCAATTTAGGAAAAAACTTTTCCTGTTACAGTTCAATGCATGATCAGTTTGGCAGAGTTCTAACAATTTGCTCTCTTGTATTTAATGTGATTATGGCAATTCCTCCTTAATGAAACCAAAATTTTTTACAACTGGTATGACATAAAATATGAACCTAATCTATGTCTAAATTTTGTGCTGTTTGATGACCTCCCTCCCCTTGATTACCATGAGAGCCCTCCTGCAGAGTTCAACTGTGTAAGAGTGAACTCAATCTTTTTCAGGTATTTGAAGAATTGATAGCTCTTGATTAAATAGTCCATTCATTAAATCACAGCACTCAATATCTATTCAGGCAAAAAGGGTAGCTTCCATATAATTGAATAGAAGGCAAGATTCTGTACATATTTCCAAATACAAGCTGCACAGAACAGGAACTGGTGGACAAGAGAAATATTGAAGCAAGCAGAAGAATTTTGGCTCTTCTGATAAGCATCTGCTGAAATCCCTTGAATTTCAGGACACATTATTTACCAAACTGGGACTGAATATATTTGTAGAAACACAAGAGAAATTCACCATGGCAGATCAGATGTCCAGCATGGAAGAATTTTAATGAATCAAATGAATATTTGCATGTTCGCAAACACAACTAAATAGATGTTCCAAATTCACCTATTTCACACATACTCCATTTCACTTTTGAAAAAGAAATTAGTTCATTAATTAGTTCATCATATTAATTCAATATTTAGGTCAACATGCTTCAAAAATTCTATACAGTTCAGATAAAAATCCCAAAAAATAATAATTTTATATACATTGTTTTGGTTTGAGTTTTTTGAGGTTTTGAGTAAGGAATGTGGAACCTAGTAGATCTAAAATTTAAGATCTAAAAGTCACACAGACAAGATAAAGCAGTCCTAGCATATTTACAACCCCACCACTATTTTCTTGTGTTCTAATTTTCACTACAATACAAGAAAATAACATTCTCCATCCAAAACTCTTGACTGGCACAGCATTTTTCTCTAAAGTAATGGGTTATGACCTCATCACCAAAACTCAGTAAAAAAAATTTGCATAACAACAGTGCTTAAACATGTGAGGTGGTTAGAACTAGCTGAATGAACAACATTTCTTAAAAAAGAAAAAATCAGATTATGCTGAGCTGCATTTATGTCCAATATCCCAAGCTATTCTGAATTAACCTCATGGCAGCAAGATGAATCCATCAGATATCTTGGCTGAGTGTGAATGAAAGGTGTATACTTTGCAATGTCATTTATTCTTTTTGTTTCTGCCACAGATCCTCTCTTTCTTCCTCCTGTTTCTGGCAGAAACCTCAATAATCTGACAAGACCCTTCTATTTCATTCTTGGGATGGCAACACTCAATTGTTCCCATGCTACTCATAAACTTTGAAGGTAGGGATATGTTCACTCACCTTTTTTCCTGAATGGACCTTATTGACTGCAATAGGATTACACCTCTGCACAATATTAAACCCTCATAAAACTGCAGGCAAGACTGATTATTGTAATAAAGCTTGCTCACTTTTTAATATCTCTTGAATTATCAAGGAAAATACTCTATCCCTCTTTTGTATTTTTCCATGTTCAGTTTCCAGGTGTAGTTTGTGTCTGAACTCACTGGTAATACCTACAAACAGAATTCTTTATCAAAGTATTGTGGCCCAGCATCCTTTTTAGGTGAATGTCTGGTTGGTTCACTGAGGAACATCACTAATATAGCACACAATTAATACACATTAGATTATTCTGACACAATGCTAGACCCATGAGGCCCAACAAAAAGTCTGCTGGAGAAAAAACCTATTTTAGTTCCAAAATTATATAAAGCTAATTTCACTGGAATTTGTTCTAAAATTATGTCAGCATATATTTTGATTTTAGTCTATTTTCTAAGTTATTTTGTGTTGGTTTTCAATTGATACCCACTGACTTACCTACTAAGCATATAAACTGTTAGTAGTACTGAATCTGCATATGTATGGGCTCCCAGCTGGACCAAGCTCATAGTCTGGTAGGCATAAATTATAATTTAATAGACACATACCAAGAAAAAATCCCTGCCCATCTGTTTCATCCTTCAACTAAATATTTTGGAAGGAATTAATTCACTTTGGCTAGATTCCACAGTAAATTATGAATTGAATAAATAAGCTTCCATCTATTTCTGTTTTACGTGCATTGTCTCTGAAGTTAGGACAATATATATTCATCTCTTTTAAAACATTTTCACGGTAAGTGAATAAAACAGCCACTGCTCTTAAAGGCTGACTGGTTGCAGAGATCATGTTATAGAACCAAAGGCATTTTTGTCAGGGAGTGAACTTAAGAGAACATGGTATCTGGAGGTAAACTGGTTTTAACTACAACATCTCTGGCCAGTGAGGTGCCAGAAACTACCCAGGAAGGACCTTCTCATACTATAAAGGAGCGATAAAAGTGTTTTTTTCTCTGAGTAGTTGCCTTGAATCTTCCTTGCTGCAAAGTAACTTTTCTCTTGCCTCTGATCACTGTGGAGAATATCCTTATACTTACATTTTGGTAGCCACAGCCTGCTGCCATCTTCCCATCTGTTCTGTCTTCTAGATCAAATAAACCCAACTGCTTCCCAAGTGCTTCTTCTTTAATTTCAATGGTCTTCCTCTAGGTTTTTATAGATTCTTCTTTAAATTTGTTGCCCAAGTTCCAGTTTCTCAGCAGTCCTTAACAGAGGAAGTAATTTGTTCCTTTATACACCACTCTTGCTAATACAACACAGAATGAGAGATACTTTTTCCTTCATTATAACATCCCAGCAGGGAATCATGTTTCATTTGTGATCTGCTACAACTCTCACAGCCTTCACTGCAGTATCTCCGACAACTCAGTTGTTACTCATTTTGTACTTACACCTTTGATTTTGCCTTCCTGATTGCTGAACCTGTATTTAGTGAATTTTGCTTTTTCCACTTTAGATTATTTCTTCCATTTACAGAGAACCATTTTATAGTGATCTTTCCAATTTCTCTTTGAAGTTATTTGGCTGATAATATGGTGAGCTGGACTGGATTGCTGTACATCACATACATTGATCAAAGGATTTCTGCTGAGAAGTGACCAATATTGTGTGGTGGGAGGAGCAAAGCAAAACAGGAAATTCAGTTGTTCTAGAACTATCAGCAGAAGGAAGCAACCCTGGGAAATTGGGTTTTATTACATAAAAGATGGGAGTGAAAACGATTGAAAGCCTGAGAGGTTCAAAAAGAAACAACTGTCAGGGAAGTGTAAAGCAAATAAGACATTTCCTAGAAATTACAATTCACAATCCATAAAATTTGCTATAGTAAACTTATGGAATCAGCTAGAAAAAAAAATAAGTAAATGAAAAAAATACTTCAAGAGAGGGAAAAAAAAAAAGTACGTTTATTGGTTTGTATTTTGCTGTGCAGACTCTTGCATTTTTATTAATCAATTTCCATTTATTTTCAAGGAAAAATAATAGAGGGCCAGCCCAGTGTCTGTTATGGCATTCCATGCATTTGTTCTGCACACAAGATTTCTTAAGAGTATAGAGACATCGACTATGTCTGAAATCAAAGATCTCAAAAATAAAAAATCTAGTTCATAAGCAGTGTGAAACAGCTAAGTAGATCTAAGCAGCCCTGAAGAGATCACTTTTTCTAAAACCATTACTACTTTTTCATGTTATTTCACAGCAAGTTAACTATTCTAGCACATCCTCAGTTATATCATCTGATGTGAATTTGACTGCCTCCCATCTCAATATCCAGCAAAAGATTGGATGGATATATGTTTGCACAAACTGATTTGGCTTGGAAGAAAAGGAAAAAAAAAAAAAAAGCAGGAAGTAATTTGGTATTACGGAATTACTACCTGCACCTACTGGTACAGGGACCAGTAGGCTCACTGCTGGAATGAGCACAAAGGAACCATCTATATTTATAGCAAATTTGTTTTACATCACCCAAGTTCAGCTATCTTAAGGCTGGGCATATAGTTTAACATATAAGTCTTGACACCTAGGCTTTCTCCTTTCAAATATCTCCATGGATAAGTATTTTAGATATTTAAGATCAATATATACTTGAGGATGCCTGTCTCTCTCCACTAACTGTAAATGAAGTTTAGGTAAATGGCTGAAAGTATAAAATATAAATATATAAATAATTTATTTATATAAATATCTAAATCCTGGGCAGATAAATTGGATGAAGCATATACTACCTTAGGAGTCCAGCATGAAATAAAATCATTTTGATTTGCACAGACTTTTCAGTATTGAATGATCAAAGAACTGCTTTAGTGTGCAGAGAGCATTAATGAATGTAAAGGGAGGGGAAAGGATTATGGTGTATGTAAAACATAGAGTAAATTGTAGAGGAAGATTTTCTGTGGAAATGTTAATTTTCTGGAGCAAGGCCTAGAATCCAGATGCAAACAGCTTTCTGCTTGTTAGTTTTGAAGGGTAAACACAAAATGGCTAGTTATACCTGAGGGCTATTTGGAAACTAGGATAAACCACAATTACAGTCATAAAGTTTAAGACTAGGCTGAGAGAAGTTATTACAAAATGAAACACTTTTGTGTTTCACCTTGACACTAAATCACATACTCTAGATAGAGTGGTGTTGGAGTTTTGCTTCAGATCTCCGACAAACATGGGATTTGAAAGTCAATGTGAACTATTACTAGGGATACTAGAAAAGCTGCAGGACGGGATTGTGATAACCAAAGTACTCTACTTCTGGTGGCTGAAATCATTCAAGTATCTCTTCCAGGACCTGCACTGAGTTTTAGAGAACTGACTTCTGCCATTGTTATATAATCACTGGTAAAAGGTCACCTAACATTATTATCCAAGTTCTGTGTTTAAATTCTTACCAAAAAGCACTGAGTTTTCAGAACTTACGTTCAAATAAATTAATAGTGATGAATAGGAAACTTAGCTGACGTGCTGTACCATTTTTGTAAGGCAAAGTCAAATCTTTCCAAGTTTATTCTTCCTAGCTGATTTTTTTTAACATTGGCTTGATCTCTAAAACATCTTTGAGATACAAAGCTGAATGGGTGCAAATCTGTCCATAATTTGTACATTTCCTCCAGACTTATAAAACTGCAAACAGCTGCAAGCTATACAGAACAATCCCATTTTGAAGAGCTATTTAAAAAGTTTGAGTGGCAATATCCTTCATATGGCATATGAGGCAATAAACACAGAGCAGTTGATTTTTGTGTACTTCACTCTTACATTATAAAGCACTTTTCTTGCAGAGATGGTTTCTATTTCATTCTCTGTGCTCTGAAGTCTATGCAAAGCAAAGCTGCCTGATGGACACTTGACTTTTATTTTTTCTTCTTGTTCTTCTTTAACTTAAAATAAAGGTTATCAGTAGGGAAAGACTGTATGTGGAGAAAGATAATTTCAACTACATTAAAAGAAATAATACTATAATCCCTATTTAATTATTTTGGTTGAAAGGAAGTTATTTGTAGCTGCTTCTAACTTGAATGATTTTTGCTTTAGCAGTATTTAAAACTTATCATTGTTTTAAAAGTGCATTTATGAATAAAACATTGGAGTTCTAAAAACAGTCTGGCTTTGCAGTGTTGTGAATTGAGAGGGACAAAAAAACAATTAATCAGTATGATTGAATTTCACCTGATATTTTATGGGCAGAAATCTTACAGCTGATTTAATAACTGAATCATCTTAACTGCAGGGGTAGCCTTGAGAACGACATCAATAGCTTTGAATGGGCCTGATTTAATTCCTATCTTTCAGTTTGGCCCCACTTCAAAATTCTATACTGTTAGCAAGAGTATTTACAAATGGATTGCTAGGAGGGCAAGAGATAGTAGATACAAATTAGATATTACAAAAAAACCCATATATTAGATATTACAAAAAAACAGCACCAGTGTTTTTTCAAAAGAATTACTAACTCTAGAAACAAGCAACATTAAGGCTAATATGGAGTTTCTTTTCCCTTTTTGGGAGACATTATGTTCTATTTTTTCAGTCTTGGAGTAGCCTGAGTGCCTTCAACTTTGATTGACTTTGAGATGAGATACAGACATCCAACATGTCACAAGATTAAATCCTTGCTAGCATGTGGAAGTAAATCTCTCCCTCAGTCTGCACAACACGTGTGCCTGTGGGTTTAGGGAAAGGTGCAGGTTGCAATTAGCTTCACTGAATGCTCAGGATTTCTGAACTCTACAGAAAAGATATGGAATCACTATGAGATACAAAATCCAACTCCAAAGGGGCCCCTTGTGTGGTCTTAGAGAGATCATTAGGTTTGCACCAACACCCTCACTGCTCATGGCAAGGTCCTAACAGCAAAAAGGAAAGGCTAATTCAAACAGCAAACTCAACAAGGCCTCATTTCATATTATTTTCTGGTTCAGTCTGAACTACTGTCACTACCAGTTGCTGCTTTTCATTTTACTTTCAGTATCCACACATAAGCAACCTAAGCAACTGCTTCCTGCTTTCAGAAACAGAGCCTGTAAGTAATCCTATCCACCGTCAAGCACCTGATATTATTGGATAAGCAGTGCATTACAAGAAGTGAAAGTATGGTCTAAACAACATCCCAAGATGCAGTTCCCCAGCTTATATATACTAGAATGTTATAAACATGGTGGGTAATTCTAAATAGATCTCCTGTCTACACAGAGTTTCACTTAAGAGATTAATCCTTGTATGTTGGAGTCTGTGATGAAAGTTAAGTTTCACAAAACATTCAACAAAACATTCAGGTTTTCTTTGCAAGTCTTCCTTTTAAGAACTGGTATGAAATTCCAGGGAGACACAGAGTGAAATAGCTCCCAATTCTGCAAACACCAGCACGGCTAATTGGAAAGTTGTGTGTCAGAAAATCCAGGGGGCACTCAACAGCAGAAATTCATTTCTGTCTAATGCAGCAGTTTTCTTTTCAGGTGAAGTCACCATGGAGATGAACACACCTCCCAAAGCTGCACTGAGGCACCTCCTCTTCTGCAGCTACTGTGGACTGTATGACCAGCAGCAGGAGAGGCACTGGACAGGCCCTGCTCTGAATTAGAGCCAGCATGAGTTTAGACCGCCAAGCTTCAAGGCTTGGGGTCCACGTGGGCTGTCAGTCCTTGTGCCTAGACATAATGGGCACTGAGATGAGGCAGGATCCTAGCCCTAAAGTGCATATTCTCACATAACCCTTCTGCTAGCCAAAAAACATTCACAGGTTCCTCTTGCCCACTCATCTCATCCCATCAAGTAATGTTTTTATTCCCTGGCAAAAAGCTCACTCATTTGTCTTCAAAAATGCCATTGTGTTCTTTTCTGAAATGCTGTGGGCTTTGTCCTATGTGGCAGGGATTTCTGTCTGATTCTCATGCATTTTACTCTGTGAGAGAAGATTCTCCTCAGAAGGAGAATTTCAATACTGAACAGTCGGGAGAAAGAAAATTAGGAGGAACTGCTAGACAGCAAAAGAGTTCTTGCCACAGTTTTTTTTTACTGCTTTATTGACCATCAGTGTCAATAAGCAGGGAACCTGTGGCTCATTTTCTTTTTCATTCTTTGTGATCCTTTAATACAGGAACATCCCTGTGGAGCTTCCTCAGCTGGACCTCAGCTTCTCCAAGCTCAAAGGTAAGGTCTCTTCAAGAATTAAATGTCCTGTTACACAGAGGTATTGTAGGATGTCCTAATCTCCATACCTTCCACTTATGTAGATGCAAATGTGGCATTTCCTCCAAGACATGGTCCCGTGTGCAGGAATACAAATGAATAGGAAAAGTTTCATTTAATTACATAAGAAAAAGCAACAGTCAAAAGCAGCGGTCTACAGTCTCCACAGTGGTGGTAGTTTTGCAAAGAGTTTATAATCAGTGTTGAATATGCAGTTAGTTCATTTAATCTGGGACTATTTAATGTTTCAAAATTAAGCAGATGCCTAATTGCAGCATTCACAGAGCAGTAACAATGCCTGAAGTTAATGGTCCCTGACAGTTTTTATTACAATACTTATTTTAGATAAGTTTTTCTTTCCCATACATGATTTATAGCTGGTGGTTTCTTGTAAACTCAGCAATTTAAACATGATAAAGTAAAATTATTCTATCCCATGTCTTCAAGTAATGAGTGGACGAGGTCAAGCAAGTGTTAGGTACATACAGCAAAGAATTTAATTGGACTTATAATAAGTTCTTTGTTTTCCTGGCCATCTAACTCACAGTGCAGGTATGTTTGTGGCACCTTTCTCAGCCCTGATCCCTCATTGTCCAAACTGGAGAATGTGGGAAAATGCACCATGGCTCTTCACCTCAGTAGTTTCATTTAATGGAAACCAGGGTCAGGCAGATGTATAAATGTGGTTCATGCCTGTCTCCTTTGCCAACATGGAGTGAGGCTGTGGCTTGGATGTGCACAGCTCTGAGGAGCTGTGAACCTGTCCCAGATCCCACAGTATTCATATAATGAAATGTGAACTATTTTGGTGAGAGTGATAGTAAAAGGGTTTTTAAATCATGGGGATTTGGGGAGTTAGAAGGAAAATTAAGCTTAGTAGGCCCTGGGAAAATACCCTGGGAAAGTATAGGCTTTGTACTTGCTAGAACTGCACCTGTGTAGCTAGTACATGATAAATGGTATAATTGTTAGATGTGATGATTGTTTAGTAATTAGATATAATTACTGTTTAATCATAAGAATAATCACGAGAAACTGTATTCAGGGGCTTGAAAAAGATCACGAGAAACTCATGGTTGAATAAGATCAATGTATACAACAGAACAATATAAGTTTAATAATTGATATGTAAGTTATATAACGATAGAATATAAAATACGTTCAGCTCGAAAGCCATGTTGGAGTCAGATTTGGGTCTGTAGCCCTGATTCCCAGAGCTCTACAATAAAAGCACCTGCATGTAATCATATTCTGTGATTATGTGTGCTCCTGAACACTAACAAGAGAAGAGGCGATTCTCTGGCACAGCCTGTCTCTTATCCCCCAACCACATTTCATGCTATTTTGGTTTTTAAAAGGTTCTGTGAAACCTCAATGTATTGCATAATTGTGTTAATGATAATGCAAAAATTAAAGCATACCAATTCTGAATTCAGAATCAAAGCAGCCTAATACTTAATGGCTTATAAGCTTTGACATTTCATAGGTCTTCTGGGACACTTATGAAATATCCATCTTCTTTTGTGAAACTCAGCTGAATATTTTACTGCTATTCTTTATTAACATTTGGTACTATATGAAGGTTTCCTCAAAGATTTCTGGTAGGCTGCACATATAATAATACTTCCACCCCCATCCTTGTGTTTTATAGCTATAGTATAGACAGGCTGCTTACAAGTTTACACTAAAGGACACAGTCATCATAAAAAGTAATGAGCCAAAATTCAGAATTCTTCCCTACATAGAATCAAGCGCCTGTAGCCTAGTAATTACTCCAGGGCAAGACATTATGTCAAAGCTTCTAAGAGCTCCTTCTCGTAGCAGCTGCTAAATGATTAATATCACGTTGGTAGATTTCACAGGAGAATCTGTTAAATAAAGGAAAGTTCAGTGTATATGCAAAGTTTTAATTCCGCACAATTTGGTTTAGAGTCAATGTACAATATTGCATATTTTATGGTTCCAAGAGGAGTGAAGCATTCATTAAGAAAATACAGATGGTTTTTCCGATAGCTAACAAGATTTCACAGCCATTTCTTTTCTCAATGCTGTGAAACCTGGAGAGAAAATAACAGTAACAATGAACTCACTATGGCTGAACCTCAAGGCTCATTTCTGCCAAAATATCAAAATCCTGAATTCATGTTAGCAGTCAAGTTCCACCAAGTTTAACAGAGCTAAGCTATTTACAGGACTTTGAAATATGTCCTTCTTTTCTCCAGTGGTACTTTTCTCACTTTGAGAAAATCCAGCATTTTTGAGGGTGAGACTGTCAATTTATTTATTGTGAGCCCTGAATAGAGAGCAGTGTGCAGTTGCACTGCTCCAAGAGCACAGCAGTCTGAATCTTCAGACTCAGGGAATGAGTCTATAGTTATAGTTATAGTTATATAGTTATAGTATAATAAAGTAATTAATTAGCCTTCTGAAATCATTGGAGTCAGAGCATCATTCTTCCAGAGCTGGGGATCCCAGCACTGATAAGTGAGGAGGCTGGGGGGGCACAAGGAGTTGGGAATGGACACAGCTGAGACAGCCGACCCCAACTGACCACAGGCATATCCATTACCATATGGTGTCACGCTCAGCTTATAAATCTGGGGGTGAAAGGAAGGGGTAGAGGACATTTGGAATGATGGTGTTTGTCTTTCCAAGTCACTGTCATGCTTGATGGAGCCCTGCTTCCCTGGAGATGGCTGAACACCTGTCTGTCAATGGAAAATGTTGAATTAATTCCTTCTTTTGCTTTGCTTTTGTGCATGGCTTTTGCTTTACCTGTTAAACTGTTTTTATCTCAGCTCATGAGTTTTCTCACTTTTACCCTTCCAATTCTGTCCCTCGTTTCACCAGGGGGGAGTGAGGGTGCAGCTGCACGGGGCTGAGTTGGCAGCTGAGACCAAACCATAACAATACCCTCAAGTAAACCTATGCTGTCTTTCACCCTCTAGGATGCAGCACTGGGCCTACATACAGGCACTCCACAATTAAGTGAAAAATGCTAGCTTAAGGCTACTGTTGCTCAAACACAGTTTGGTCTCACCCTTGCTCTCAAAACTGGGAAGTTAGTCATTCTTTTTCAGTGAAGAACTTGTAATCTGCTTATTTTCAGGATCTACCAGATCTTTTGCAGACAGCCCTGAGCTTGTTCTGCTTGCACTTGGAGCTGGCAGAATGCAAGCAAGGTCTTATCCAGAATTCCCATCGTTTCCTTAGGCAGCTCTTTGCCCTGAGCAAGGCTTACTGTATTACTCCAGGCATGGTGCTTTCAGTTTAAAGCTGGCAAGTTCGTTGTTGACTTACAGTACAGGTGAAACAAGCTTCTGTAAAAGTACAAAAACATCTCTGCACAAGTATGTGTTTATAAATATTTATGGTCTGACACTATTAGCCAGAATGTGAGGCTTCAGGCTCTTACTGATATTTTAAAATCCTACCTGGAGCTCAAGCTTAGGGCTATAGCTGTCGTACAGAGCCTCACACATGCAAATGCAGAACTTGTACTGCAGACAAGTTTTTCCACAAAAACAAAGTCAAAATCATTGTCTGCTTTGTATTTATTCTATCTGAGTACAAGGGCTGCCTCTACATTACCAGACTGATGTCCACATCTGCATTTATCCATATTGCTAACCTAGGGGAACATTCTTGCAGTGGTTTTGCAGGAGGTATCTCAAGAGGCAGAATAATTTTTGAAATATGGCACAGATTTGTTTAGTGTCTGCATGGACCTTGAGGCTTTGGGTTCCATTGACTATGGCCAGTGGATTGGGTCGAGAGATTGTCACATGATCTTGCCAGCTATGTCAGCTTCTGTGTTCTACTGTAGGTTAAAAGGTAAACCCTATATTTTTATCAGGTATTCCTATTTTTGCTATGACATCTCCAGACTGAAAGAGTAAAGGGCTACTGCAGACTCTCTTACAACTGGCTATACATTAGTTATGGTTCTAGTGAAATCTCTATAGAGATTTCTCTATAGAAATGAAAACCTTTCTTGCAAGACTTCTGCTGCAGTATTCATGGAATATTTCATATATAATATTTATTATATATATAACACTAATGGAATAATTTATATGCAGCATATATATAGCATACTTGTGATATGGTTCAAGATTTTAGTGGGATTTTATCATATAACTTTACCTTTAAAGCCTTCTACTCCAAAGCAACTGTATTATACTGGCAGGGAAAAAAATATTACCATAATGTTTAAATCTAAATATTCAGTGAATTCTTCATTGGTTACACTGAATCACATTTCCTGTCTCTCTAACATACACATGCAAGATTACTGTGGTTAAAACTTCCTTGATGAAACATCCAAGATTATTATATGTCTGAGAGTATACGTATTGCTTTTGGACATTTTCTTTTTTTTTAATTTTTTTTTTTTTTTTTTTGTCTTTTTGCAGTTTCTTTTTGAATTATTAGTTTGTACAGCTGTAATGTGAAGATAGCTATACAAGTGGCAACCACAAATCTTCTTAGAACTCCTAAAAATCTCTGAAGCTTTTGTTTCTCTGTCTGGTGTATTTTAACCCAGTGCAACCTGAGTGATTGACGTTTAGTCTGATTACTTATGTGGGATTCAAACTCTAATATTGCTGAAAGCTTTAGACCTCATCATGCTACCATGCACTCTCCCTTACACATTTTTTCCTGATCTAGATGTAAGAAAAACCCTTTCAAAGAATAAAAATCCCATCATTTGTTGCATTGTCAAGCAGTCATGTTGTTAAAACTTTCCTTATCGAGCCATGATGGGAATTGTGCCTCTGTAAAAAGGAAATTGAGACCCAGAATGAAGCCAGAACTGCCAACAGAGATCTGGGGTGTTAAAGGGAACCTGTCATGAATTCCAGCTATGCTGAATGAAATCACCCTCAGCCTCTCTTGCTTATGAGGCACTCCACTTAGCCAGAAAAATACCTAACTGTGTTCAATAGGTATGCCAGGCTTTTTCATCCATTTGTATTTCCACTATAAATACACAAGTCATCTTGTTATTGTAGTAAACATTCTTCTCAAATAGATCCAAAATCTTAAAAAAAAAAAGGAGTTTGATCTTAATAAATCCAGATAAAGGAGAATAACCCCAACTCAGCTTTTGAAAATTACCCAATGAATAATGGCATAGAAGTGGCCTGGAATAAAGCAAGTAAAGTCACAGATTTTTCAAGAGCAGCTTTGTGTTACTGTAATTTTTTACTGATATGAAAAAAACTAAACAGAACAACAAGTAAAAACACCCACAAACAAACAACTAAACCCCAAGCTAAAAAGAGAACAGTAGTAGAGGTTGTATTATATCAACCTTTTAAATTTAGCTCTTACCTGTCTGGCTAGCTCAATGAGTTCATCTAGTATTAGATTTACTAATTTGTTTACTACAATCTGTTACTATTCAACAAATTATGCAAGCACAAATCATTATCAGAAAACCTGAAGTAATTACGATACAGAACGATTGCAAAAATATATTCCTCGTTTTTGTTTTCCAAATTTATAATATAAGAACTCTATTGAAGTGCAAGATACATTGACTATGTTCTGGGAAGGCAATGAGGTTAAAGAATCTGCATACATGTGTCAATAAATAATAAAGAAAACTATTAACCTCTTTTGTATGGGTCATTTTTTTCTGCAGTGATATAATCTGTGCATTTTTATTATGGCAGTTATGCTACTGCCACTGGATTTAAAATCCTATATGCCTCCTATACTTAATTATTTTTAGTAACAGCTAAATAAATATACATGAAGTTAAAACTACCAGTTTGTACAACCATAGCACTAACCATCCAGATTAAATAACTAACAATGTGAGTACGAAAATTTAAGCTTCCAACAAAGGACAAATAATTTATATATCTAATTAATTCTCCCTCAGCTTTACATGTGCATGAATACCACATAAGACACATGCTGTCCTACCTTCACAGTTTTTTTTTCTATACCTACACACATTGTCCAATAGACTGTAAATTGTAAATAGACTGTAGCTTGAAATAATTACGGACAAGAGGCTGTAATAGCAGTCTGTTCATCACTGTGTTATTTTTGTCAAGAGCAAAGAAATTGAAACTGAGCAGTCCTGAAATTGCTCAGAATGACTCATGACAGTGTGAAAGTAAATTATATTCTCCTCATCTCTTGAAATGGGGGTAGTGATATGTACAGTGTCTGGTTTTGTTTATGAAGTGATTTGGAGATGAAAGGTTCAGTTTCACACAGACTCCTTCCATTGTGCCAAAAAAGTGTCTTGCATTTCCTTCCTGTGGAGCCATATGCCCCACAAGGACAAAGGTTTGAGTGTCAAAGTGCTCTCCAGATACAATCCTTAATAGGAGCATTAGGTTAATAACTATCTGAAGCTGCTGTGACAAATTAGAGCACAATCTCCAGTAACAATATTATCCTGAATGTCGCTGTATATATACATATTTCCCTAGTATTACTATTACTTTCCTGTCTGATGTAATTTTGTTGCTGTGTTTTTGTTTAAAGTTTTAAGAAGCATCAGAACAGGGTTTCATAAAATCAGTGTCAGGAACATATCATGAATGTATATGAATTTTGATGTCTTTCAGCTCCAGAAACAGAAGTCTTCAAAACAATTTTAAGTGAAAAACTTCCTGTAATTGTAAGTGAAAGTTGTCTCTTATCCTTTTTGAGGAAAAAACGCCAGAAGGCTATATAGCATTTTCAACCACATATCCTTAATTGCAACATATTACACAGTGGAAGTACTGGCAGCTGTACCACCTTCTCAGAAATTATGTAGTCTGTGTCTTTGTCTCAGCAGATGGTATTTTTATGACCCACAGTTCCTATCCTATGCTCAGAAAGTCTAGAGAAGAAAATAGAAACCAAGCAAAATTGGGAATGTAATTCTCCTTTTGCATTTCAAAAGACAGTAACCAAAGTTTATCAATCTTAATAATAGCCTTAACATTAAGAATTATGGAACTAAATGTTCTGATTTCAGAGATACACAGTAATGTGTTAAATACAGCGTCATGTGGAAATCCTGTCAATTTATGTAGGTGTCCTACCAAGTATTAGTGACTTGGGCAGAAGAACTCAAGGAAACAAGTGCTGTTTGCAAACAAAGTCTCTATAAGATCCTGGAAAAACACACCACTTCCTGCTGTTCACTTTTTATAAGGCTGAGTTCCAGCAAGGGTTTTCAGCATCCCACATCAATTCCATATAGTATGGTCATTTTGACATATTAATAGCAGACCGTATCAGATTGTTTCACCTTCACAAGTATGGATTTGATCAATCAAGAATACCAAAATATATACCTCCCTTCATTTTTATTTTATTTCAATCTACATGCTTAATCAAATTTCATTTTCTGCTCATTTTGCCTGGAGTGGAGTCAATTTTCTTCATAGCAGGTAGCACAGGGTACCACAGGGTGTCATGCTCAGCATAGAAAGCTGAAAGAGGAAAAAGGAAGAAGGGTGTGACCTCCAGAGTGATGGCATTTGTCTTCCCAAGTAACTGTTATAAGTGATGGAGTCTTGCTTTCCTGGGGATGGCTGAACAGCTGCCAGCCCATGGAAAGTGATTAATTAATTCCCTGTTTTAATTCACTTGAACGTGCAGCTTTTGCTTTAGCTGTTAAACTGTCTTTATCTCATCCACAAGTTCTCTTGCTTTTACTCTTCTGACTCTGCCTCCATCCTACCACCAGAGAAGTGAGAGAGCAGCTGTGTGGGACTTGGTTGTTGGCTGCATTAAACCATGACATATTTTGAACTGGTATTTTGAAAATGGGATAGGTGATTCAAAATTCTTCATTTTTTTATATATTCAAAGATATGCAACTGAGCATAGCTGCAATAAACAGCAAAAAAGACTTAAAAGTAGCTCCACATCTTTTAGTTCCTTATCAGTATGTGAATATTCTGGTACATACTGTACACCATTTAATAAATGCCTTTCCCTAGACGTAGAAATACAGATGCATCACCATACATTCAGTTCTGGTCTTTGTACTGCTGTAAATCTACCATAACTCCACATTGGCAATTTCTTTGGATTTCTATCAGTACAACTAGAGGACAAATATGGCCACCCTAACTGAATATTTTATATGGTCCTCTAAAATGTCATTCAAAAAAAAAACAAAAACAAACCAAACAAAACAAAAACAAACCTGTGGACAGCTTCTACCCCTTTATCAGCTTGTGAGAAATAGAACAAAGCAAACAAATAATTTCCCAGCTGTTAGAACACCTAAAGAAACTGTCATTCTGATAAATCCCAGAGTACTTCTTGAGTAAACAAGTGTTTATATTTAAAAGCCACAATGTCATTCTAAAGAATTCTTTCTATCCCACTCATTGCTCATGGTTACAGCTAATTGGAAGCCGTTTTCTCAGTCTATTGATGATTAATGAGCGGCATTTTGGTTTTTTAAACACAGTTTTCTTTCGTCCAATGTAGAAAGGCAGAAGAAATTAGTGGCTTCTTAACTTAGAATTTCAGAGCAGAGAATAATTTACATGGTGAAAAGGCAAAGGAGGACACACTTATTTAGACAAATCCCCCACTGAGAGCTAGGAGAGGCTAGGAGAGTTTGGGACCACAAGTAGTAAGCAAAATCAATTCATTTTGGTCTAACTCAAGTAAAGTTATTGATTTTATTTAAGGATTTGATCTTCCATGCTCATGAGTTGCCAGCATGAAAAATTAATCTCATTTGACAGGAGAGTATTGAATGCAGAGATTGCAAGACTCTGAGTTAAAAACGTAGAGGGTAAAAGACACTCTGTATTTATATGCTCAGAATTTCTTGGTGTTGTGTGGGATGTCTTTCATTCTTCTTTTTTTAAAAATATAAAACCATGAATATCTATACAAAGTTTAGCTTTCTTGCCCAGCACTGTACCTCCTTTCATGCTGTCAGCACAAAGATTATGACCCATCCATGCATTTGAATAGATGTCTTCATAAGCTCCTTAAAGAATGATGAATAACACCATTTACATTTCTATAATGTACAACCAAACTAGAAAAAAATGGTTAAAAGAAAAAGAGACAATAAAGAAAAATATAAGTTAAAAAAGCAAAATGTTAAGTGAACTATATCCTGATGGAGCTTCAGGGGTAATACTGCTTCTAGCTGGATCTGGAAAAAGACAGTCCACACTAGCCTTTGATTTTGAAGTTACTGAAAGTAGCAGATTTCAGGTCAAGACCAGGAATTTCAGCTCCCAAAGATCAATAGAGTTTGGGAGTAGCCAATCATATCATACAGATCCTGGTGTGGATTTTCTGTACATCTTATACTTCCAAGAGCTACATCCAGTAGCTCTGGATGATGTAAATTTTGAAGGGAGGTCAGCAATGACCTTGCCTTGAAGGAATAATCAATCAGAGATAAATCTTTGCATTTTTGCTTCAGGATTGTGGAAAGGCACCCTCCTCATTCTCCTTGCATTTTGTGAATTCATTAAAATTTCACCTGTACAGAGCAATATACAAATGCTCATAAATGACAAGCACTGATGGAACCTGCCACTTGAACTAGGTATGAAAACAGTGAGTGGGAGGAAGCCTTATAAGGTCTCAAAGATAATATAGTTGCAGACTTCTCCACTTTAATTCATTACTTTTTATTTGATCCAAGTCAATTATTTGCTTTGTGCTGCTACTGTACTAACTTCCAAGGTTTTTTTTTGAGGGCAGGCAAAGTCCTTTTGTCTTATCACCTGAAGCGTAGATAAAAGATCATTTATTATCAACTTGAAAATATGCATGATAGCTGATGGTCTGACAAATAACCATAAGGCAGATATTCTTATAATAAACACATTCCCACAGCAACTAGATTACAGACACCAGAAAACAACAGAGCCTAGTTTTCCCTCTCAATCCCCAAAGCAGCCTCTGCTTTCCAATGCTAGGGCAGGGTAACAGGCCACTGCCCAGGACCTCACATACAAAGCAACTGTACTGTTCTCATGTGAAGCAAAAATATCTCTCACTTCATGCAAGGAGAGCAGACCCAAGACCCAAAGCAGGCAGATGTCCCAGGCAGGACACTGCTGAGAGTGAGCTGGATATGGCTCACTGCTCACCATAACTTCTCCAGAGTCCTGAAAAAAATCAGCTTTCTTTGCTGCTGCCATCCAGGAGAGGCTGAGAGGTAAAGGCCACTGCTCCAACCTCCATCAGATCTTCAAACCCTGTGCTCTATCATTGCCATCCCTCTTGTCTCAATTGAAACAGCAAGCTGGTTTCCCCAGTATTTCTTCCTTGACTCCTCACCCACCTCTGTCCCCTTTCTTCTGTTTCTCGTGCTGCTCTGATAGGAGTAACCTGGGGTCAGTCAAACCCTGAATTGTCTTTTTAGAGCAGCATATTAAATTTTGCCAAAAATGCTGAAAATCACTGCACTACCACTGAAAAAAACAAGCTCAGAGCCATGACTTCTGTGCAACACAGCACTGAATCCTCCCCTGACCTTAAAGTATGTTTTAAACCTCCTGTCTTCAAGCAGATTAGCTGAGTTTGAGCATACACTTAATTGCTGTCTTGAGCTAGGCTAGATTAAACCTCTAGGTCTGTCAAAACAGAAATATTTTAAAGAGCACATGAAAAAATAATCCAAAAGAGGGACACTGTGAAATTCCATCAGCCAGAATTATTTTTTTTCCTTCTGCATGTAGAAAGTGAACTGGGTCATTCAGTATTCAGTGACTTTTTTCTTACATGCTTTACCACACACAGCAATTACTTCTCTAGATTTAGATCACAGTCACAGGAGGTTTAGTAATTTAATATTTTAAAATGAAGTGGCACTTCAAATTAAAGGGGCACAAATACTGTTTGAACATGGCAAATGCTGATCGTATAATTACATGGCAATTAATTTTCATGTGGTATCTGTGTGATTATGAGATAAATATATGGCTTTTCTGTCTTCCAAACAGCACAGCAGTTTACCAGTTAATTACTTTTATATCTGCTTAGTGTAATTACACTGTAATCCATGAAAGTCTGTACATATTCTGTCATTACTTCTTGTTTACTAATAGTAGCACACAACTGCCTTAGGTCAGATCTCATCCTTTCCTCAGTATCCTGACACCTTGGCACAGGTGTAGTTCTGCAGAGGAAAAGGAATGCAGGAATTCAGGAGGATTTCTTGGGTGCTCCACACCATATATACAATGTGCAATGTGCTCTGGTTCTGCTAGGATTTCTTGCTCTGAAATGTAATGAGATTTCCAAGACCATTGCTAGAATTTTAATTTTCGTATTTTGGGTGTAGGACGAAGAGAGGGGCTGAATAGCTTTGCATCCATCAACTACATTTTTTTTTCCTGAGTTGCTTTATTTAAATACAACAATACTTAACATTCTCTGTGCTTCTTCCAAACTTCACATATCACCAGTTCATGAAAGTATCTCAGTGTCTCAGACAAAGAAGTAGTTCAGTTGAAGAAAAATACTCTAAATCTCATCAAGCAACTTCTCCATGTCCAAGAGAAAGATCCTCCCACCTGCAGCTGGAAAAGAAGTGAGGGAAGGGTAAGAATGTGTAGTTGTTCTCTGTTCTCACTGGCATTCAAATTTAGCAGGCTGCTGTTCCAGTATGGGAGATTACAATGATGAGCATTATCCTACATGTGATATGAATGGAGAAAAGACAAAATAAAACTATAGTAGCTCTATATAATTTGTGCCTTGTGGTTTGAATATCTGCTATGGGCTCAGTCTGTGTGTATTGTTCTTATTGTGCAAATGCAACTTTTTGTCAGGGGGAGAGAAACTGTTGCAAAGCATTTGCATTACGTTTGCATTTACATTTATTTACTGCATCCCTTAATTCACACTCATGCTTAGATATGTAACTTAAGCTCCCCTCAGTGACTGTCATCTTATCTAGGGCATTGTGCATTACCATGTGTTGGTAATGTTGTTTAAACATCATATGGAAAACAAAAAGTGATGAAAGACAGCAGAACTAACAATTGGAATATTTAATCTATTATTAAATCAAAGGGGTAGTGTTTAGGAACTTCCAGATTAAAATTTTGAGGACTAGAAGATTCCCTGCATCATGAAACCAAATGCCAAAAGAGCTGACTTTCAGTAAGCTATGTGAGAGAAATTATTTTTTCTAGAGTCATGATTCATAAATCATCTTCAAGGCAAATCATTGTGACTTCTCTGTGGTAGCATTTTCAACATCATAAAGTATATATTGTTTTAAAACAAATGGCAGCTTGCAACGTCTTTGTTAACGTCACAATAATTCTAGATTTTTACTCAAATAATGAATTTTCAATGTATCCAAACTTACAGCATCAGACTTCAGACAATCCTTGTTATTATGTTTCACTTGCTAAAGTCAACAGTGTTTTGAAAAGCCTTTTAAAATGTTAATTTGTGCACTGGAAGTAAGACATGATTCACCATCTGTCACAGAGGTTCACTGGTTATATTTGGATCCATTAATAAACTCATAGGTTGCAGATGAGTAAAGGTGAGCCACCCCCCCAGTGGAAGCAGCTGGCCCAAATCTTTGCCTTGTTTCACGGCCAAACTGTTAAAGTTCATTCTGACTCAGAGAAATTGCATAGTATGGAAAAGATAAGTTAGTCACTCTGTCTGCATAACAACCCAGCCAGATGGATCCCTGTTGGATTGCAGGTCTGGCCATGCCAAGCAAGCAGGATGACACCTTACCTTCCTCTGCCTCTGGAGTTCAACAAGAGCTTCAGGAGACTCAGAGAATTTAAAACCCTCTGAGGGCCTTTGTGAACAACTCTTCACTTTTTAAGTTTGCAGTATGAGCTAAAGGGTTCAAAGGTGGCAGCATTTCTGACCTTTAGCAAGGAATTGACATCACTTGTCAATTCATCTCCCTGACTTTCCCTGATTGCATCATTGTTAAACATTTCTGCTTCCCTCTGTGTTTCTAATTGGTTCGTCTGTTGGAGATATTTACAACAAAGGGAACTGCTTTTCAGCCTAGCATTGTCTGAGCAGCAGAAGAGATCTCAGAGATTGCATTATTCTTACTCAAGCATCACTTTTCTGGGTACGTTTCAATGGGATTTCTGAAGCTTGAAGACAGGTAATCTGGAGATGAAAGAAACTAGAGAATCTGCTCACTTATCCTTTCTCCTTCAGGTCTACTTTAGCATTTTTGTTTAAATCAGGAATGCATTCTTTTAAACAAATCACCAGATTGTAGCCATTTACCATATTTTGGTTCACAATGCAAAGCAGACACGAAATACAGGAACAGGATTTGTTTCACTCTATGTCCAAAACAGGGACTTCTAAGTTTAAAAGCACAAGCTGACATCAATCTGAGAAGGACTCAATACACTTAACAGACCACAAAAGCACACACACACATACACACAAAAGTATTTCGATGTATTTTAAATTATTCTTTTTTTTTCCTCGTGGGAAACAACATTTCAAAAATTGTTTGAAGCAGGAATAGATCCTCAGCTTCCATTAGTCCATTATTGCAGAGGAATTGTGCTCCAAAGTGAAGGAAACTGAAAGCTGAAGTCCATCAGGTAAGTAAACTGAAAAGAACTGGCAAATTTCCAGATGATAGCTATGTGTCATGAGATCTATCCCATAGTTTCATTACAACTTCAGAGAAGGCATGATACAGTGTCTCAGTAGTGTTACTGATTCCATATGAAGAATAATGTCTGTTAACCTTGTATTTAAGATATTAAGTATATCTTTTTAATTTATATTAGACTATTACATTATGAAGCTTTAAAAATTGACTTTTATCTCCCTGGAGTTACAGATACTCATCTGTTTAAGTATCTGGAGACTTGTTTTTAAGAAAACTTAAGAGAATCTAGATGAAGGCAACTTGAGGTGAATATCTTATGGATAAAGATTCAGTTTCCTGTGATCATAAATGACAAATCAAATTTGGTTTTTCAATGCTAATTTCACATGGTTGGGCATATCATAACAAATAAGGATCTGTACTTCCATACCATGCCTGACACTGTAGTGAGAATATCACTAGGATATCTCATTAAATATATACCTGAAAACTGTATTGAATTTAGTGTTACTACTAATGAAAAATTCAAAAACAAGACAAACTGAAAATTCACAAAACATCAAACACTTTAGCTTAAAAGAGAATGAGCCAACATATTCTTTGTTGCTCTTCATCATCATTTTGCTTTGTCAGTCTTTAATGACAATCTGTCACTGACAATATCTGGCATACAAACACCTACCACACACTTATATGTAAGACTGACTGTGCATGTGCATATATTGACTGAGTGGGAAAGAATGTCTTACACCAAAAGCCAAATACACTCAGATATATAGGTAATCTGAAGTGATTTGACAACATTGTAAATTAAGTGTCATTTTCCTTCACAGGAAACAAAGAGTGGGAGAGATCCAGCCTCAGAAGTCTCTCTCACTACATTTTGTCTTCCTGTGAAATTCTACCAAAAAATGGAGGAAATCATTTCAGCCACTTTCTCATTTGACTTTTACTCACAGAATGCTTTGCAACTAGGAGTAGCCCATCCTCAGAATTCTCCTCTTTATGAACTCCTTCCTCTCACAGCTCTCATGATAATTATCACATTGCCATTAGGATTATTCCAGTCTTAATGATCAGTGTCTAAGAGTGGGCTTTTCCTTTGCATCAAGGTTCATCCATCTCTCAGCTTCATTTTCGGAGGAAGAGGTTTCTGTGATCTCATCTCCTTGTGTTCATCTGTGTACCTAACCTAAAAAAAATCTCAACTCAGAGGCCACTTTCTACCAAACTTAACAAAGAGGTAAAAGTTCAAAGACATTCACTTCTGACATGCTTGAGGGTTGGGATGAGGACACAGTAAGTAGCGGAGACATTTCCCATTTCCACTGAAATGCAATTCATCCCATTTTAGTTGTTGAAACAAAGAAAAACATTCATAGGAAATTGTGACTCTATCCTTACAAGGGAAACTTCTGTCAACAGCAAAATATAATTAATTTCCCTTACTGTGAAGCAGGGATTGTGACGATTTAGTTCTGAGTGCATAAGAAAAGAGACAAGAGATTATAGCCTTTCTTTTCATGGTAATAAAAGCTTTGTTTATCTTGGCCTGCTTCTGCAATGCGAATCTCAGTGCATGAATTCTGCAAAAACCAAGGACCCTACAGTAAAATTCAAGTTCATCTTGATCTAGAGAAAGTGAGATTTTATTTTACAAAGATACAGAAGTTAAAATATAAAAAAGTAGCTGGAAGATATACATGCAAGTTCACTGCTTACTTCTTTTAAGACTTAACATTTCCTCTTTGTACTAATCAAACAATGCAAAAAAAAAAAAACTCAATATCTGTGAGTAATTTATCTTAGAGATTAGAAAAAAAAATGTATATTGCATTGCATTACAGTTCATTTTTATATATAAGCAACCATGGCTTACTATGAAGTATACAGGTGCTGTGAGAGAACTAGGGATGGGAAAAGACTCAACAGAAAGGCAGGGAGAGGTCAGAGGCAGCTGAAGGAAAATAATACTTGGTTCATTCCTCATACCCACATGAAATGACAGTTTATAAGAAGGACTGTGACTGGCTTTACATCATGTGTCAGCTTTCCTGCCTGTTCAGTCTTTATTGCTGTCAAATTTTACTGTTCAGACTGACATACAACTGAACACGACTTTAAAGGGTTAGGGCATTGTATTCAAGTGCAGTTCTAGCTGATTTAAATCAGGAAGTTGCAGCACCCCTGATTCCCCAACCTGTTGTCTCCCTAACCCTTACAACTTCCCAACCAGTAGCACCAGAGGCAAACATGGGAACTACATGACTGCAGTCAGAAGATGGGACCCTGACATCCCTACTGTGGCCAGTTTAAATTCTGGTGGAAACACTTCTTGTGAGCATGTTCAAATATAGCTAAATGCAACAGAGGAGAAGAATGCCCAACATCCAAGGGCAATATTAGATACCCAAGCAATTATGTTTAATTATGTTAAATATGCTTAATTAAGCACTATTCATGTCCACTGATCATGGTCATAGAATAATTGCTTTCTATCACTTATTTTTTTTCAGGTGTGTCTCATTCTTTTTCTGTACAACCAAGACCTTTCTCTAAGAAACCCCTGCAATAACTAATAGCTCCTTTGTGCTCTGTCTTCATAGTTACCTGGTCTGGATGAAGAAGTTGTATGCTTTGATTGCCAGCCTCACCCAGACGTGATGTAAAAGACATTTTCCTTACATTTACATAGAACCACCTTGTTTCACGTTGTGCCCCAGTGCCTCTGAGCACCACTGAGAAGAGTCTGGCTTTGACTTCTAACACTGTCCCATCAGGTGTTTACACACATTGCCCAGATACATCCCTGTGGCAAGCACATTTCTCTCTCTCTCAGGATTTTTTATTGAGGTGCACAGAGAGAAATGAAAGAGAAAACAATTTCTATTTCTGCTCCTTGTTTTTCTCTTGTGGAATGTGTTTGGAGAATTGTTTACCCAGAGTGAGCTCTTAGATCATGGTGGATTGTTTAGGCCTGATGGCCAATCGGATCCACCTGTGTCTGGACTCTGGAGAACAGGGTCACGAGTTGTGAGTTAGTTAGATATGATAGTTAGAGAAAGTAGCATGTAGTATTTAGTATCCTCTTTTATATAGCATATTAATGTCTTATAATAAAGAAATCATTCAGCCTTCTGAAATGGAGTTAGACATCATCATTCTTCCCATTGGGTTCGCCAACATCTACAACACATCCCTTCCTCAGGGCTGACCAACCCCCACTGGAAAGATCTGGCAATCTCACTCATCTTTGTTGCCTCTTTCTGGACTCTCTCCTGCCTGTCTCTTGCACTGTGGAGGCACACATGGACACAGCACTCCAGAGCTAAGCAGAGGGGAAGGATTGCCTCCCTCCTCCTTCTGGCAGTGCAGAGGCTGTTGGCCCTCCTTGGTACAAGGACACATTCCTGTCTCATGTTCGAGCTGTTATGCAGGATCCTTATCTCTTTCCCGGAGAGCTGATCTCCATCTGGTCAGCTGCCAGCCTACACTGGGGCATGGAGCTATTCCTCCCCAGGTGCAGGACTTTACATATCCCATCAAAGGATTAGAATGTAAAAGAATTTAGCACACAGAATCATTTATAAGGCTGCTTTATGTACCTCAGAATGTTATGTACTTGAGAGGGCAGATGCTGTCTGACCATGTGCAGGTAATTTTCTTACTGTTAAATACATCTCTTATGTTAGGGCTTCTTCTCATCTCCTGCAGAAAACACAGAAATCAGTAGAAATGGCTCAGATATTTCCTGTCCAGTCTGAGCTGATTGCTTTCTTAATGTAAACCCAAAGCAGAAAAAAAAAAAAAAAAAGTGGTACTCTGTGACAAAATCCCAGTTTAGTTACTCAGGTTAAAATGTATGGATAGGTGCAAATTTAATAAAAAAAAAAATAGATTCTTTTTTAATTTTCAAGATTTCCACTTGAACAGGCCTAAAATAACAGATTATGAAACAATTTTACTCTTGCATTTTCCCGGAGTAAAAGGTGGTAGCAGAACCAGAGATCTGATTTGCTAAGACGATCTCAGCCCCAGCTAAAACGAGCTTCTTACTAGATGGAGTCCCAAATGCTTTATGTAAAATACCACAGAGGGAAGCCTAACTCAACTTGCTTTCCATATGGGAAGACACAGACATGAGACTGACAGAACATGATACACAGGGATTCATGTGGTGGTTGGTTTGTTGTTTTGTTTTTTTTTTTTTCAAAATAAGAATATGGTCTCCAACTGTTTTTTTTATTTTCAGGGGAGCTTCAATTTCAACTCTGTTTCCATCTGTGGTTCTTCATTCAGGGGAGATATACCCACAGCCATAGAAATGTGTAGTGTGAAATAATAGATAGGACAATTTAGATGGGAAAAAAATACCTTGATGTTTTTACAATGTGCCTTGGAAGCTCAACTCTCAGTGCCTGAGACAGCAGCTGCTGAGCAAGTGTCATCCTCTCAAGAACTTGTTGTGAAAAGTTTCATGTTTTATGAGCCTTTTAAAATGATAGGCATGGAAAATTTTGTTTGTAACCACAGGGACCTCTTGCAGAGTGGTGCTTTTGCCATGCAGACCCCCAGCTCCTTCCCTAGTTCCTTCCCCCAGTAATACCCAGCCACTGACCAGGACACACAGTGCTTCCTGCCTCACTCCTTGGCCTTGGAAGGCTGCAAAAACAACTAGGAAAACCATACAGAAAATTCCTAAGTGCTGTCCCAGAAGCCTGAATAAAACATTTCCATGTCTTTCCATGTCAAGACAAACCTGAAGCCAGAAAGGGGAGGTATGAACTTGTAGTTTCCCATGAGTCTATGACCCAACATGTTCTGAAAATGTGAATTCTGGTAAAGGATTTTCCTGCAGTTCATTCCTACATATTTGTCCCATGTAGATCCTTCGGTGTCTTTAATAAAATTCGTCTGTGGCTTCTCCCTTTCCTTTAGTGGAGAACTACTCTGTTCACTTTCTTCGTATCTTTCTATTTCACAACTATAGGGTATATGTTTCACATCTTTATCTGTCTGTCAAATTTAGTTAAAATTGGCCACAGAGATTATGTGGTTTTTTGCGGGGGCAGCCAAGAGCAGCTGACAACTAAGCATTTTCTGTGTGGAATCTGGATAGAAATATCTAAAAACATATAATACTCTCAGGAACCATGAAGCTTCATATATGCTAGATGATGGAATTACCTGATTTCTACCTTTTTACAATAAAATTAGAGGAAAATACAAATGCTCCGATTTCCCCATGAAAAAACAACTTATTTTATTTAATACTTGAAATTTCTGAGTGAAGCCTCAACAGCAGGTTCATTTTAAAGGAAGGGTTTTTTTTCCTTTCTTATACCAAACCATTGAAAGCTATCATTGTTAGAAATCTTTGTCCTTTTAGCTTAAGTGCTGACCCAGAAGTCAAAACTGCAAATTGCAGTCCACCTACAAAAGCAGAACTGTAGCCTGTGCAAGTGTTAAGCTTTTTAATTTCTAGAATGTCACACTCCAGCTGAAGTCACTATTCATTAAACAGGAGCTGTTAATGTTACTTGTTGACAGCATGAGTTATCACTTTTTGACAGTCATTATCTTGCAGCAAAGCTCTTTAGACTTTTTTGGACCCTTTCTCTGTGATTATGTTGTATTATTTTTTTTTTTTTTTCTGTAAGCAGTAGCTCATTTATCATTTGAATTGGGAATTCCCACAGAAGCTTAGTTTCCCAATGAGTTATTAGTTAGAAAGTAAGAGGGATGTAGTAGTTTTGGATGAAATTTGGACCATCTTATCTTTGAAATAGGGTAAAAAACCTATATTCTCCACCTAGACTGGTAGTTCCCCTTAATAATGTTTCAAATATGGTTGTGTTACTTTCACTGACCAAAGACTTTTTTTTGTAAAAGTAAGAAGGAAAGGAAGGAAATCATGACTCCTAATGTCTGCAAAATTCATCCTTTAAGTAGTAGGAGGAAGGCAAAGTTAAAAAAAAAATTGTGGGATGATGGAGAAGGCAGGAATAAGATGATCTAAGGTAGTCTGTGACTCAGGTTGCCTTTTCAGTAGGGTTTTGTAGCCTGTGAAGTATCACATTATACTGCAAAAATAATAGAAGCAAAAGTTTGAATTTCCAATCCTTTAGCAAAGCAATTTTTTCTTCCAAATTAATGTCAAAATATTGAGGATTTTTTCTCATCAAAAAGTTCATAAAATCCCTGATTCACAAATAGCTAAATATTGTGTTATGAGTCAGTTTGACATTAAATTGGATTATCTGTCGTCCCACATGGTCTCACAGGAGCTGTACCATCTCCAGTTCATAATCTACTTCATAAGCAGTGCTCAGTGTCAGGACTTCATCTTGCACAGCGCACTGACACTCGTGATTCTTCATATGTTTCAATCAAAGGCTACCAGAAGGCACCATGGGAGTTATAATCCATCTGGGCAACATAGATTACAGAATGCCTGGAGGCAGGACTCTAACCACCTAATGGACAGATGTTATGAAATTTCACTGACACGAGGAGACCCAGTTAATTCCAAATTTGACAAAAATAAGTGATTAGGCATTCCTAATGAATTATTTTTTTTAATATCAACATAATAACAGAAAATGTATTTTGTGTAGCAGTCGGCCTCATCTAGCTGAAACAAATAAACCAAAATTTTCTTGTCTACCTCCTGGTATGGTGCAAGTTGATGATTTTAGACTAATGCAGGAGAATGTGAGATAGTTCTAAAGAATGACAGAACTTTTTCCCTTTGATTCTTTGGCTGTGTAGAGACTTTAAACAAGGCACTGCCTCAGAAAGGCAAGACAGGCATTAATAGCTGGACTATTTTAAAAAGTCAGATGGCAGGATAGCAGGCTATGTCACTGAAGCATTCTGATGTTTGATAACTCTGTAACTGGAGTCATCTATTTCAGGCTAGATTACAAATTGATTGAAAGCAGCTAATTCATCTGAGCAACCTAATTATGTAAGCTACACATAATCACATCAGCAAAGGACTATTACATATCAAAGCATAATAAAATTGAGGGCATGTTGAGAACCAAGGGTCACTGAGGTGTTGCTTTATGCTTTATCACCACTTAACAACAAAGGCAAAGAAAGATAATCTTCTAATCAGTCCAATATGAAAATTCAAGATGAGAGGTCTTTTTATGCTCTTTGATACTTTTCCTATGCAGTTGCTCTTTGAACCAGATTTTTTGACCACATTTCTTTCCCAAAAATGAATATAATTCACAGGGTCTTTTTCCTGCTTGTTGTGGTGTTTTGTTTGCTTGGGGTTTTTTTCCTGTTGTTTTTGAAAATGTGGACGAGACCATGAAAGACTCATGTCTCTTTCCTTACACAGCATTCTGTTCTAAGCAATTTCAGCCTTTATTGCATCACATTTCCTATTTGATCTAATAAAGTAGCTCATCATTTCTTAATCATGCCTCTTGCCTTTGTTGTTATGAAAAGGTTGGAGTGAGATGCAGGTAAGAGAGAATTAAATTATAAGAGTATATTTAATGTCCCTTGGCGTGGCTAGAATTAAAATAGGCCTTGTCAAACAAATAAGATTTCATTTTTGTCGAAATTACAGGTTTGATTGATGAAGATAGCTACACAAGTATAATTGAATAGCTAAGCATTGACACCTGAAATACCAATTTAAAAATTAGCTGTATTTATGAGCAATGAATTAATCATCCAACTTATAAACCTTCAAAAGTCAGTGGAGAACATTGCTTAGCACTTCTTCTAAAACAGACTAGGAAAGGCTTTCCTGTCCATGACAAACACAATGCAATGCAAAATGCATTAGCATTTTGTGGTAAAAAATGCTACAAAATTAGAACATTTTGTAACAGAGTATATTGTCCTTCTCCATCAGCAAATATTTAAGTCTATACATAAAACAAGAAACAGGTATTGAGACCATTTTAAGAATGACGACAGTAAGGTAAGAGATTACATTTGGGATATGGGTAATTTGGGTGGAAATCCAATTTTTAGCCTGAATAAAAGAGAGAAATCTGCACTTAGACTCTCCCAATTCCTAAGACATGGATTTATCAATACCCTGGAATGTAATTCCATCATCTTCATTTTTCATTACACATTTCTGAATCTAAGAAACCTCTCTGTAATACTTATCAAAATCAGCTTTTAATTCCAACATCTTGGCATAATCCAGTGAGAAAGATCTTTAAAAACACTGGCCTATGACTGTTTTCTATGGAAATTTGGTAGGGCATGACAATACAGCTGACACTAATCAGCATCTTCTTCAGTGATATGGAAATAACATAAACCCACTGCTGATAAAATTGTATCAACTGATGCAAAGATGAGTGGAAGGCTAAATAATGGTGATAGTTGGTAAACTGCTCAGTAAACTGAGTCCATTCAGGCAGGATACATTACACTAAAATATGTATGAAGTGCAATATATGTAGTACAGAAAGACGGACTATTCTGTGGCTACAGAAGCTGTGAACAGGGCTTAGGATTCCCACTGAATTAACTACTTCAGCTGAGGATGGATGCAGGCCCTGCTCAGAATGTAGATGACTCTTTCAGGTTGTATGTGTGTTTCTGAATAATGATATTTACTAAACATCTCTCAAACTGAACAGAAAAATTGAGTTATTCAAATTGGAAAAAAGTCTTACATTTGTAATTATATAAACAGAGGGGTAAAAGTGAATTCCTCTTCCCTCACTTCAAGTGAGCATTTAATAGCTCCAAGAGAAATAATGTTTCAGCCCAACAATTTTCTGTGTTTTCTTAGTAACATTTGCTTCTGTGTTCTTGTTGCCAGATGAAGAACTGTCTGGATACCTGCTGGGTTAACACAATGCTTATTCTTCAAAAACCACTGGCCTATGGAGCCACACAATGCTTATTCTGTGGGATCATGTTAAACATTAACCAAGAAGAAGAATGGAAAGTAACCAGCTCAGTTATGCCAAATTTTCACCAGTTCACCAAGCAGCCAAGTATGACTTTGGGGTCACCAACCACCAGGGACCACAAAAGAGACCCCCAGGACAGAAGAATGCATGCACAAAGGGGAGGGAATAAATGTTGAAAATTTTGGGGAAATGATCATCAAATGTATGTTTATTCCAGGAAAATCAATGAATACATATGTAAAATGCAGTATAAAAAAAAAAAAAAAGCTTTTCCTGTACTCAGTATGCATGCTATTTTGGAGAACGTATCCCTTCGTGCATCCAGATAAATAAAGACTGCCTGCTTCTTAATGTTATGTTGGTGTTAAGGAGTTTTATTTTTACTGATTTTTGGTAACAATCTCATCTTTGATGAGATTGCACAGGAACAAGTTATTAGCCTGCAACACTTCCAACGAAATGAAATGTAGCCTCTGCACTATGAAAGCCTGGGTTCCCATGAGCTTTTAAGCTACATCATAGACTTCTGGGGTGTAAAAAAAAAAAAAAAAAGAAAAAGAAAAAAAACCTGCTAACTCCAGCTAGAAATTCAAGGCCCTTCCCATCTGGATTGGCTGGTGGCTCCAAAGTATGTGCTCCTAGAGGTGACTTTGCTTCAGGTTTTACACAGGCAAGTTACTTTGCTACACTTTCCAGCTGTTTTCATGAAACTAGAGAACTAGCCTGCAGTTTAGGCAAACAAATTGAAGCCTGTCATTTGAACCTCAGTTTTAGATAACTAGTGATTCTGTTACCATGCCCTAGCGCAATAACCACTGAATGGAAAGCAGTAGGTGTTTCTGAAGGCCTTCAGAAGTCATTGTCTACCTTAATTCTGTGCCTAAACTACAATCATCAAGATCTCTCTTCAGAGAGCTCTCCAAAGCACCCACTTCTCTGCCTTAACTGTGCAGGGAATTTAGCCAGATGCTTTAAAACACTTCTTTGCTAGGAGTGGAAGGATAAACACATTATGAGTTCTCAGTTAAATGGTAATCAGCAGCAGCAGCTGTATGAAAAATTACAATAGAAGAGCAGAATCCTGAAGTCTGTATTAGCACTGAAACATGAATGTATCATATGATCCCAAGTATTTCTTTCCACAGAAAGCATAAAATGTTTTATTATTAATTACTCTTTTATTTTTATCTCTAAAAAACAATCTTCAGCATATTTTCAGTTAGCTGGCATCCAAATATTTAGAACAAATTTCTATGTTAAGGAAAATATGTGAGAAGATTTTCACAAAATTTAGTATCTTTTTTTTTTACATGAGATTATTATCAATTTCTTTATTTGTCTAGAGAGCAGGGCTTAATAAATATCAGCACTACTTCATCACATTTTTTAAGCTAATACTACCACTTATCACTATTGCTGAGAGGCTGTTGCAGCTTGATGAACTGTCCAGCAAGAATCTAACTGATCATTGAACTGGTCTTAAGTCAGAAGAATTGCTGACAGCAAAGCCTGTGCACTGAGAACATATAGATCTGCTAGACGTGCACTTCTGTTCATTATATAGCTCCACATTTTCATTTAGTGTACATAGAGAATTTCTTATCCTTGTGCTACCTGCAGTTTATGATTTGACTTGGATTTGTTTCCCTCTTTTGTCTGTGCAATAGCCCAAAGCACAGTGCTTTTTCTTCCTGAATTTTTGATGCTCTTTCTTTCCAGCATGCTAGCCTATGAGGGTTATTTTCTCCATTATTCAATCTTTGTCCTATTTCTTGTCTTCCTTTAGCTTGATACACTTGTTCCAAACGGATGCCTGTTTTACTTCAGTGCTCTCACTGAAATTCAGTAGGAGATATCTTTATAGAGATAAAGCTGTTCCTCTCATAAATCTCCCTAGCAAACTGGATTCACATAGTCCATGAGAGATTCAGCCTTTGATTAGGGATTTCTTTCTCTGATATCATATAGGAATATACAAATACTTAACTGTGCACGTTTTTGAACATTTTTTGATCTGCAGTTTTTGTCTCAGAACTCATAAAATTGCTCTCTCCTGTGTTCATACAGCATTTCTAACAATGGTGTCCCACTTCTTTGTTTACTGTTTTGTCTCATTAAAATATTTAAAAGGCATTATCACATTTTTTTAAAATCTATCACAGGGAGGTCTGTATACACACATCTCTTTCATCCATTGCTTTTACACAAAGATATTTGTATCTGTGGTTCAGCCTGAAGCTGTGTGATATTTTTTCTTTGGGACTGTAGTGTTCAGCAATTTATCAGTGTCTTCCTAAGCATGAACATCAGACAACTGAATATTGCTACTGTTTTTCTTGCATCACCTGCTAAGTAATATATAAGAAGATTCTTTTTTCTTACGCCCCATTGCCTCTTTATTAAGACTTAGATATATTCTAGAACAGTAGCCAGCATTCTAGGTACATGTTGTCTTCTCAATCCCCTTTCCTTTTGCAATACCTTCCAGAATTTGTAATTATTGCAAAGTTTATTAGAGGGTAAACAAGCAAGCAGCAGGACTGCCAGTGTTCAGTAGCTTTAGCTCTTTATATGGACCAATAATTTAGTAATTCCCTTAACATTCTCAGTACATGACTTCTTTTCTGTAGCAGCAGCTGAATAGTAGCTGATAGGGAAGGAAAAGTCATTGAAACTTTCTGGAAATGTTAAAAACTCATTTGGAAGTGTGAATCTCCAAAAAAGTTAAATTTATGATATAAGGATCGAATCAGTCTCAGTATCATTTAGTGGATATAAAATTTCTCTTGCTATTTCTGTACTTGGGACACAGATAACATGGACAGATTCATAAAATAACTCTAAATTTCTAAAATAGTAGAAATATAAGAATACAATGATTTATAATTACACCATACACTAGAGAGGTTTTATATGTAAGGTAATTAACTATTCTATGGGTGTTTGAAACTCATGTGACTGTTTGAAACCATCAACATTTTGAACCTTTACTATCAATAGCATTAACTAACAAGTGAAAAGTACTGCAGAGCACGACAAATAAGTGTAAAACATCTTTAGCACTTTCTCAGTCCCTGTCTCAAGCTGACAAAACAAAGTGAATCTCAGATACCTGAAGAAAATAAATGGTAATCACAAATGATTAATAGTATAAAACCATAGTAGTAGTACCTGTGGGAAGTGAAAGAAGGTAAAATAAAAATTGACCAGAAACAGTGTTGGTTTTTTCACTGGTAGCATTTAATTTGAGTTCATCAAATGGCACTCACAGTTAGGAAGAACATGGAATTCCCAGTTGGTTAGTGATGTCTCATTGAATGCAACAAGCAATCACACGTGCAAATCGCAGCTTCATCACTCCAGTGCCCTTTCTCAGACTGATGCTGTTCATTTGGCTGTACAGCTGTGAGACAGCAATACATTCTCTAAGCTGTTCACTCAGCTTTGAAAACAGTAATCCAGCACATCAGCTCCTCAGGTGGGATAAACCACTGAGGGTCCTTCTCTGTGCTTCTGTTTTCAAACTAGTGGCTGGAAGCCCTGCAACTCTTTCATATCCAAAAGTTAAAAAATACTAGGTTTCTTTTCCACACCTGAGTGTTACACACTTCCCTGACTGAAGATCAAGACAATGAGGAAAAGGCAGTTCATCAAGCTGCAATAGCTTCTATCCTTTTTCTTTCTATCTCTGTTCTCCTTAGGTTTGCTCAATGATACTTAGGTTTGCTCAGTGATACTTTTTGTTCTCTAAGTGAAACCACAACAGTGACCTTTCTTCAACAAGGACCACCAAATTATTAGCACTGGTGACAGAAATAGAGCCTGAGATTTAGGTTTTGGAATAAAATCAAGATTTATTATTTGTTCTGTTTCTCTTTACTCCATTTTTTATCACAAAATTGTCACAATAATGTGTCTTTCCTTGAAAATGTTGTGTTTTGCCTCCAGCAACCCACAAATCACAAACACAGATTGCTGAGGATGTTACTATCTTTCTTTTTTTTCCCTCAGAAGTAAACTTTTTGTCTGATATTCTCTCCCCAAGAGAAATGATCTTCTAGCAAGTATGGCATGTATTTATTCTGAGTTAATATGATTCTATCACGCACTTTGCCCATGACTGATTTTCTGCTTTGTTGATTGTGGGTTTTATGTCTTTTTAGGATTCCTGAAAACTGATGGTAAGCATTAGAACTTTTTCAATACCTCAGATTCTCGTGGTGTAAATTCCATTGAAACTCTCCTGCCCAGTATTTTCTGTTTCTCGCTGGCAGACCCTCAGAGATGAGTGGCTATTAGCCACTGTACAATGAGCTTGAAGTGGAATTCAGGTTGTCAGAACCCACATCTCTACACCTGCAAACCTGAAATCTCGAGGAGTATCTTCTTTCTCTCTGAATTGCAAGGACTTTTTATTTAAACACAATAGGCAGCACCCTTCAAAGTTAGCTTTACATATGCAGGTAACCTTCACCAAATTATATGCCTTTTCAAGCTTCTAAGGGAAATTAGCAATGAGCCATAGACAGTTGGCTCTCTCCTGTATTGTCATACACTACTGGACTCCAGCTGGTCCTTTGTTTTGGCCACTACTTGTGTCCTTATTGTGAGCTACCTCTACACTTGGGCATCCTTTTAGCGTTCTAAAGCTTTCAGCACATAAATGATAATAAAGCTATTCTGGTTACTGACTGGTGTAATGTTCTGGGCAGGATTTGCTAAGGAAGAGAAACAACGGGCAAATCTTCATAGAGGATTGCTACTTCTATCAGCTGTACACAGTGGATGACCAATCCTATTCTTGATAGAAAGCCAGTGACCTGTTGTCAGTATTTTTTTCTTTTCACCCCTTGGTTGCTGAAACAGAAGTAACCAAAAGAGTTTAAATTAATGAGAGGACACAGGACAAATGAATAGTTGTGATAACATTAGCTAAATTAACAGGATCTGCAAGACTTGTCACACATAGTGGAAATTCCTTATTTCTTGTCACACCCAATCATCTTTGTAGCCCATCACTGGACTCTCCAGCCTGCCCATGTCTCTCTTCTAGGGGCAAGGCCAGAACTGGACATGGTACTATAGATGTAGCCTCACCAGTGCTCAGTGAAGGGAAGGACCACCTCCCTTGACCTGCTGGCAATCTTCAGCCTCCTGCCATCAGGAGGATGCCATCAGCCTTCTTCCACGCCAATACTGGAAGATGTAAGAAGGGAATAAAATCCTTGTATTTTCTCCATGGAATACAAAGTGCTAGGTACTTAAATCTTCTTATGAAAAAAAATGAGGCATTAAGGAAAAACAGCTCATCAGTGGTCATTACAAGTGAATTAATCTTCTTTATAGCATCCATAAATATTGCTAATGCATTAGTGTTTCACACATTGAACTCAGAGATGAGAAAATATAAATCAGTAATACATCCACTATTTTCCAGTCACCTTGTAACAAAAAAAAAAAAAAAAGCCTGTGTGCCTTACAAAAATCGTGGGGCAATTGTGGGGCTCTCCACATCCTACAGAGTTGAGAGACACGTGTAAGGTTATTTGCAGCAGACAGCAGGTGGTAGGAGGAATTGTTCATAAATTCAGTTCTCAAAGGACAGATTCTCCAGTGTTCATAAGCCACCTGCCATCAAAAACAGACCAGTTTGCTCCTCTACACACAGTATGAACTAAAGTGTTCTAAGGAGTGGTACCACATAGGTGAGAAGGGTACACTTGTACTGCACTTGAGGGGGATACATCCCAATCCCCCAGCAATGGCATACAGCTGTCCACTTTTCACTTCATCTGAGGTCTCATGCTGTTTCTGCCTGTTGCATGCCCTTGATCATTTTCATATTCCCTTCCATATTTCCACAACATGTCCTAATTGAGAATTCCTACCTCCCTTTTCAGTGTTATTTTGCTGTCTTTGTGCAACTGATGAAGGAGACAGATGCAGCAAGCAAGATGTGTCTCTTTGCTTTGGCTATAAGCACATAGCAAAGGTCTGGAATTTAAAATAAATTAAACTTAACTAGAAACTCCTGCATGCATTTCATATATATCCATAGTAACTGAGCTCACAGCAGACTTTTTCACTTGGTCAGCCACCCTGACGGTGGTTGCTATGGATGTTTTGGTGGTTTCTTTGCAATTATAAGGTTTTGTAGAAATTGATGTTTCTGACAGTACATTGTTTCTCTGAGGTGAATTTCACATCTGACTACCTGCTATTCCAGCATTCTACACATACACACATACAAATCAAACAGCAGAAGATGCCTGTGTCATTCAGGATGTTTCCAGTGCACAGTTAATGAAAACACTCCACAGGCAGATAATAGCAAAAAGTGAATATGGGCAGTCTAGTTCAATGTAATTGCAACCCATCACTACAATCACTGTCTGCATGACAACAAGGTATCACACAGCCTTGTGTGATGCAGGAGGTCAGAACCTAAACCATGCCTTTGAAGATGAGAAGGAAACAAAACAAAACAAATTAATAGCAGCTGATATTTTCACATTATTATATAGCACAATGGGACATTTTGTGGCTTTTCTTTCCAGTGCAGGAACTAAACTGGAGAATGCTAGGTCCAAGTGACATGTTTCAGATTTAAAGCACTTATAGAGGAAAACCAGCTTATATGGTTTTAGGATAAAATTAATAACTCCACAGGTGCAGGATACAATTATTAAACTGTTGGTACACTAACAGATTAAATAAAATTTGACTTTACAGGACAGACACCTTTTATTACTTCAAATTTCACCTCTTTCTATGTAGCCATTTAAAATTACATAAGCAATTAATATAAAACAGATTAAAAAACTAATTATTCAATCAAACACAACTTCCACATTTTTCTTCTCTCTAATAATTTCTTCATATAGTACATATTTCAGCTCAAGAGCATAAGAATCATTTGGAATTCAAAATTTGTCTCATTTAAATGTCAGGGAAAAAAATATTATTTTAATAATAAATAAATGCAAATTATTACCATTTACAGATATGCAAAAATCAACAAGCAGTCATGCATGCTATTATGCAAATCAGAATATTTCCTCCCCATTTATATTTTATTTTAATCATCCATTAATAGCTAGAGACATATTATGGATATTCTGGACACAAAATACATTTTAGTACCAGCAATTTCATCATCACTTGTGGTCATAGACTAAAAATGAAGATAGAATATGGGAAAAAAGATTGTTTTGAGGAATCATTCAAACTGGTTATTATGTGGGTTAACTAATTAAGTGCTAAGCAGGAGCGCAAGGTAGTGGCCTACTGAGTGGCTTTGGACATCAGTTAGTGCTGGTTCTGCTCAGCTCTTCAGGGATGACTGAGTAGCTAGAGAGAACAAGACAGTAATTCGGAAGCAGTCCTGTTGAATGGAGATGTAAAAATCAATGAGTTAGATTATATGACACAAAGAAATCTGGAAAGATTAGAAATCTGTGCCAAAACCCAAACAGAGCAAAATGAGTTTCTTCTTCCAAAAAAAAAAAAAAAAAGTCAACCTAATAAAACTGGGAAAATCCAATTAAAAACAGAAATACTCAGTCTGTTGGAGAAGTGTAGGTAAGATTAATGATATAGAAGTCCCAGGGGCAAAATGTAAAAGTGAATGAGACAGAGTTTGGCAATGTGATATGGCTGCAAAACCAATTGTGCTGGGTCTACAGAGCTTGTGAAGGGCCTTGAGGGGAAGCTGTACAAGGAGCAGCTGAGGTCACTTGGTCTGTCCAGCCTGGAGAAGTGAAGACTGAAGGCAGACCTCATTGCAGTTACAAATTCCTCATGAGGGGAAAAGGAGGGCCAGACACTGATCTCTTTTCTGTGGTGACAGTGACAGAACCCGAGGGAACAGCCTGAAGCTGTGTCAGGGAAGGTTTAGGTTGGACATTAGGAAAAGGTTCTTCCCCCAGAAGGTGGTTGGGCACTGGAACAGGCTCCCCAGGGAAGTGGTCACAGCACCACACCTGACAGAGTTCAAGAAGTGTTTGGACAATGCTCTCGGACACATGGTGTGACTTTTGGGGACGGTTTGCGCACAGTGAGGAGTTGGACTTTGATGATTCTAATGGGTCCTTTTCAGCTCAGAATATTCTGTGATTCTGTGCTCTATTTTCTGAAAATTTTTAAGAAATTGGAGTCATCATATATATGATCTTCTACAAATATGATCTAATTAATATTTCAGAACATGAGAAATGAATAGCACAGTATACATCGCTATATGAACATAATTAGTGCAATTATAGTTTTCCATATTCTTATAGAAATCAAGGATTTACATCCATTTTCATAACCAATAACTTTATATTGGCAGAAGAGACAGACTATAGAAAATTCAAATGTATGAAGTTGTACTGATCTTTGGGAAAAGTTGAGGATCAAAATCAATGTAGAGAACGCTAAATCCTCTTTTCCCAGTTTACTTAAAATTATAATAGCAATGTTTGTAAAAAGCATTTCATTAATATTCTCCAATAAGTTTAAATAAAGAAGCAATCTTTCCTGAGTGAAACAACTGCTAATCAAAAGCAGCCTAAGCTTTCATCTCCAGACACTGCATGAAATTCATATTGTAAATCCTTGATATCAAGTGAATGAGTATACCATGATGATATGGAACTTTCATTACAATGTTGAAACATTTTACAACGGAAAACTATATACAGTTGTCATTTGCTTCCCTGAACAATGACTCAATACACAACAAGTTCGCTGTGAGTTATATGTATTTTCTGATGAAATCACAACTAATACTGAAAGTACCACAGCAAATATTCTCTTGATGAAAGCTTCAGATTGTCTCTTTCTCAACTGCTCAATCCATATTATAAATAATCTTTGAGACAATAAAGGGCACAGCATATGTGTCTTCTGCTGTTAGATTTCATTTTCAGTGGGGAATTGTTAGCCAAGATGATTTCAAGATGTAACATGAAGGAAAAATACACAGCATTCCCAATTTCCAGTAACAAAACTCCAGGCTTCTCTTGTATTCCTTAAGCTACCTTTCTTCAGCTAATCACTAAAATATTTTTCCATATTTTCCTGCACCTGTCCATAAAGAAAAATGAACACTGTGTCATCATAGCTGAGAAACTGAACAGTGTATAGTACTTGCAAGAATCTACATAATTCGGGGAAAAAAAACCTTCTTGCTTAAAATAATCACCTCTGCCAGAAAGCTTATACCACCTGGGGGGAATAACATGCATGAAAATATGCAGGCATCTGAACAGGTTATGCAAGCATAGGCATGAGTGAAATGACAACTGATTAATAAGGCACCTCACAATTGTGGAAATGCTGGCTTCCTTATGACTATGGAAGCAGAATACTGCACTTTCAGACAGGAGGATTGTATTTTGAAGGAATCTGAAGAGATAGGAAAGAGGTAAGGAAGAGTGGCAGGAAAAGGTGAAATATTCTTTATTTTAATTACCAATATTCTCTTAAGAGTTTTGAAGAAAAGAAGATAAAACATAAATGAAGTAATACCCTTCCTTCAGTAGTCTTTACAGAATTTTATTCCTGCCAATGACTTTAACTAATGGTTAGAAGGAAAATTTCTTCAAATATGCCATCTATCACTGCCAACAGTCACAGTCCACAATTCTCTTACAAGCTTGAAAGTATTCAAGCCATTTAAATAAAATATTATATTCTAGTTCATTATATAGCAAAAGAAAATTCAAATACTATCAATAAGGGCCTAACCAGAGAAGATAGAGTTATATGCCATTATTTCTATGCAATTCAGAAGAGAAAAAAATATTTGTGTGGTTATTTACTCTATCAAAAGCTCCTCCCCACAAGTCAAATTGAAAATATCCTGGATTCAAATTCATGGATACTTACTTTGGTTCTGTAGTGACAGCCCTACAAGACTGGACTTTCCTATGGATGTGCATGTAAGTCGCTGAGAGTTAAATGAAAAGTGCTATTAACAGCAATAAAAAACTACTCATAAACAGATGATGAATCTACTAAGAACTGTCTTTTTATTCTAAGAAAAAATATTTTGCATATTCTCTATCCATATATCAATGCAGCCAGTAGTGTTAATATTATTCAAAAAGCAGTATCACTTGACTCAACACAAAGATGGTCCTTATAACCAAGTGCCGCAACATGATGGCCTCAAAACTGACCGATTTAAGGACCTGGCTGGAGCTGTTGAGGCTCCCAAAATTCCCATGTGAATTGTTGCTTTTCCTATAGAATGCAGCCCATTGTGAAATTCAAAGACAGTTTTGTCTGAAGAGCAAACATGCCAAACCTAAACAGCAACCTATGTTTCTCCCTCAAATGTTCCTTTATCAGTCAGTTTTATTAACAACATACAATATTGTCATAGTGCAACAGAAGTAACATTTAAAATGGAAGTAACAGCTTCAAACAACTAAAAAGACCTCCAAAAGATAATATAATAAGATGGTCTGTGACAAGGCTGGAGAAAAAATTATGAATACATGTAAAATCCATACCTGGAGACACTGCACACTGGGAGAGAGTACACACACCAGCTAACTGGTAAGGTAGATTAATAATTAGTTCACATTAAAAAAAAATGCAACATACCGAGTTCCAGGTTCAAGGGGCTGAGAAAGAAAAGTGTGATCTACAAAAAGACCTCTCTACTGAGATTTTTTTTCTGGACAAGGGTTGAATTTCCTTGCCTATAAACTTCCTCTGTTCTTAGGGTTATGGTCAGAGTTAAGACAAAAAAGAAAACTTGAAGGTTCATTGATAAGAAAAGGATCCTACATTTGAAAAAGCTGAGACTGGATGGACAGAATGGTCCCCAAATATGAGGTGAGGTGAGACAGTGTCTCTGTACATAAAACAAGAAGAGGAAGGGAAACCCCGGAGACACAGCCTTGAGGGCTCTGGAAAATCTCCAGCAAAGCAAGAAGGATGGTCTGATGTAGTAATTCTCGTATGGAAATAGTCAAGTCTGGCAGTGGAAACAGTGGCACAAAGGTCAAAAAGTGGGAAGGTTTTAACTTGTGAGAAAGCAGAGAGCACCACCTGCAATGGGTAGGGGTTAGGTCTAAGAAAGAGAGAAATCATCTGGTTGCAATAGGGCTACAAAGATAAAACAAAGGTGGTGGAGGGTAGGGATGGAGTGGTAGAAGAATTAGTAAATTCCCTGAAAATTTTCTCAGCTTGGTCTTGTCTGGGAACATGGATGTGCCTAGGATTTGCATTATGATTCTCTTAGAATTAGGTGAAAGAGAAAACCTAGACCTCCCAGTGGACTTCAGCTGCAAACAGACTGAAAAGTGAGGGCAAAGCTGTAAAAATAATTGTCTCCTGAGAACATGTTCATCTGGGCCAGGACACTGGGTCTCAAACAAAGGCTCAGCTGAGGCCAGTACCAGTATAAGGGGTTAGGGTATCGGCTGGGAAAGGGACAAAATCTACAGCAGTGCTTAGACAGAGGCTGCAAAGAGGCTGAAAAACAAGGCTGTCAAAAGAGTTGTTCCCTCCAAATGTTCTCACCTCTGCTGTGGTCCTGGGCATTGAACTAGGGTTCAGCCAAGGAGAAAGCTCAGCTCAGGAAGAGAGCTGGGGTCAGGAAGAGACCTACAACTGGAAGTTGGGGTGGCATTGCAAAGGGGCCATCCAGAGAGGTGTAGGTTTCTGTCTTCAGCCTATATCTTTCTCGTGGCAGCCTCTTTGAAGCTCTCCTTCCAAGTGGATTTCTGTGGTTATTTTTTCTTGACTCCTAAGAATCCCAAGTGATAAGGGGACTGCTCCAGCCCCAGTTCCTGCTTCTATCAGAGGCTCCAGATTCCTGGGAGGAAAATTCAAGTCTCAGCTGTTCCTTTTCTTAGAAGATTTTTCAGTGTCCTAAACACAGCTATCCTACAGTTTACTGCAATTTTATTCCTAAATATAATCCCAAACATAAAATAAGTCTAGGCACTTTCCTTCTACATTTTATCCAGAAAAGGATTTACTCCAGGGGTAGATAAAGCTTACAGGGGTTTTTATTTTCAGATGGCCCTTCTTCTGCACCACTCAAGCTGTACCTCTAGGCTTTTTCTCTCAATCATTAGAGTTGTAAAAGGAAGTGACTGGCGCAAAAATAATTGTTTCCTTAGGAATTTTTCATCTTCACTGGCCTTTTATTTTCTGAGGTTCATTTCAGGGTTTGGGTTAAGGTTATTTTTGACTGAAAATCCACAGCTAAGTTTGATCCCATCTGGATGGCAGCTGACAAAGAAACCCATGGGCAGACTAATATTCTCCTTGGAAGAACACTGCATCTTTGCATGGAACACTGTTTTTGGTTCATGCATCAGCCAAGCATTTATATCAGTGCCAGAGGAGGTTTAGAGACAAAGAGAAATCTGAAATGAAGTTATAGTGAGGCTGCAATGTATCCTCCATTGTTAAATAAGAACTGATACTACAACTGGAGAATTGCATCATATTTATCTAATAGTTTGTCTGAATGGAAAGGGATTTCTCTCCTATGCCCAGGCTAGGCTTAGGGCACTCTGTCAATGTTAGGTGTGTTGAAGAGAAGAATTAGCTCAGAACTTCAAGGAGACAAAGCCTGGAAAGGGGCTGTCAGAGGGAATTGTGAGTTCAAAAAAAAGTATTCTTTTGGCCAGTTTTCAGTATAGATAAAGTCCATCTGGTCTTTTGTGACATTCATGTGACATGTAGGATTTGGTGTTAGGGCTTTGGTTACTGTTTTGAGAAAGAGAAATAAACAAACAACACTTTGGAGATATCTTTTACAGTGCAGACTTACATGTAAAATATTTTTTTTTTAGGAATATTGATTCTTTTGGTTGGAATATTAGCCCTGTCCTAGATCAGGGGAGGCTGGTAATAAATAGCAAAAGAACCCTGAAATTCTCCCATGAGGAAATTTTTGTCATGACTGGGCTGCCGTACTTTTTTTCTGAGGTTCCCCTTGCATTGGGCTTTTGTTGAAGGAAATGTAGTAATTAGTTTGAGCATGTAAAATGTTTCCATTTTTACTTGCTTTAACCAACAGAGTAATGATGCATCCATGTGCTTTGCCTGGTACCAAGAGTAAGGATTTCTTTTGCTAACCACTGGCTTGCAGAGCAGGCATATATTCACTTAGGCTAAGTGCAAAAATTGTGGAGGGCAAAGTTACAAGGTCCCGTGTAAAGGAATGGTCTTTCCTTCCCCCCATTTTCCAACATACAGCAACAAATACTCTTATCTTGTTAGCATTATTTCGACAATAAAAATCCTACATGTTCTTGTTTTGTATGACACTGTTTTCTTGAGTATCTGTTGCATTACATGCATATTGACACACACACAGGTCTGCTCCAGTTTTCTCTCAAGATCTGTAAAAACTGAAAAGCCTTAGAACCATGAGTAGTGGTTAGAATGAACTGAATTTGTATTCAGTGAATTTTGAGGAAATAAACAAATTTGAATAATTATTCTACACAATTATTTAATTGTATAATTTGACTTACACTCAGCATCACAGCATCTATGTGTTTATGTTTGTTATATGCTAAAGCAAAGCATCAAACCAACAGCTTTATGATTGTAAACCTAGCACATACAACATAGCTTATATCTGAGAGAACATAACTATAACTTTTCTGTTGCTTCTGGCTTCATGGATAATCTTCCATAAACAAATTGCAGATGACTGAACAATGCTAGCCTGAACATGCCTGTTTAGGAAATTTTTGTAATAAACCCCTTCTTTCTCAGGGAGATGCTTATGCCTTAGGCTTTCTGCAGTAAGAACCAGAATTTAATTTTCTTTACTTGAGGGAGCTCAGATTCTGTTTTTCAGTTTAGTTCACTAAAAGTAAGAGAGACCAGCATCTAAATATGACCATAAAGATTAGTGCATCCATACCAGGACCTGATTGAGACCCATCACACCTTCCTGTCTAGGTATGAGCAAATCAGTATAAGTGAAAAAAGGAATCTCTCTGAAAGTCTCTGACATAAATAAGAACAGTTATGGCAGCAATGGTTATGGGAATAATCCTAAGAGTATTGCAGAGACAGCTCATATTTGGTTAGCTTCTTGAGACTACTTTGCACAAAGCTGACCCAGTTTATATGTATGTTGCTTCTGCTTTATGAGCAGAGCATCTATTAATCAAGTCAGAATCCAGACCACTGTTTTGCCTTCTGCATCATGCATTACTCAAAATCCTCTTTCACATTCTGCATTACAATCTTTAAAACTTCAGAGCCATATTTTGAGTAAAGTACATGAAATTGACTTGTATATGAAATGACTGCTGTTTTTATGACACTATTTTCTTGAGTCTCCCCATTTAACCTATTTTCATTATTATTTAAATATATGCATATACAAAGTTCTTAACATCCTTCTATTCAGTACTGAATATATTCAAAGGAAAGCATAATATATATGCATTGCACTCCAAGTATAAAATGAATCCTATAGAACTGCACAGTCTCACTGGTCATATCACTAATTATTACAATGAAATTATTACAGAAAAAGAAAACATGACAGAGCAGCATTCAGCTAGATGATATTGAAATGTTCTTCAGACTGTTTTCTTGTTGTCTAGAGTATAAGACTGAGGGAAATGTAGATATGTGGTGATGCCTTAAAGACCTAGAAATAGCAGACTTTCAAGACAATATTAGTATAGGAGATAATATAAAGGCTGGCCTTTAATGGAGACCTCCAGGGGTAGATATGGAAAAATGCCCAGCCCACACAGGCTGAAAACAGTTTTATACGTTTAGCAAATTACCACAATTGACAAGTATTCACAATTAGAAGTCTAGGTGATAAGGGAATTCCCCCTTCTGGTTAAACCTTTTTGTGGACACCCTCTCTGCCCCCTCTTGAGCTGTACTTTGCTTATGAGAAAGTGTCTGGGGAGAGTAGTTCATCCTTGCTTCCCAGAGAATTTAGTCTTGGACCCCCACAGCTTGGAGCCTCTGGAGGATGTGTTTTGTCTTTCTGTCTGTCAGGGGAGGAAAAGTACTGGAGTTAGCTAGGAACCATGTAACTATGCAGCAATAGTCTACAAAGCTATGAATATATAGGAAATATAAAACCAGAAATAATTCTGGCATCAGTGGTGTATTCCGTTGTTCTGACTGCACGCGAATTCTGAGGATTCTACTCTGTAAATGTGTGCATATGCAGCCATGTGCTAATCATAGAAGCAAGAATATCACAATGAAAATTCTAAACACATGTTAACAGCTGGAAAAAAGTATCTGCACCATTTTTTGAAAGTCCTTGTCTGTTTGGTATCAAGAAGAAGTATAGATACCTCTGAGACAAATGACATTTCTAAGGATAAATATGAATTTCAGCAACTGTTATTTTTTATCTTTTGTAGGTTATAGAGAGTAACTTTCTATTTACAGAGATATGGAGACAGTTGAGCAGGAATGTTTGCTGAGGGCAAACAAGGGTTAATAGATTTTGCTTACATATCAAGCTCACCCCCTTCTCAGTGCCCATTCTGGAACACATAGCAAGTAAGATTTTATCCTTAGTTTTAATTATGTGTCTGTATGTGTGTTTACACACATAAGTAAGGGCTTGGACTGGTGACCTAGCTACTCATCTTTGTTTTTTTTATTTTCCCTGAGCAACAATAGTGCTGTGTCGTATTGTAACACCAGATCGTTACAAAATAAAACTATTTTGGGACTGTGCTCATTGCACTCAGGGATCCAACTGTTCAGGCCTCAGGCAGTATCTGTACAAATGATGTAAAGAAATTATTTAATCTCTACTGGAAAGTAGAGAAGTATCACTGGAAACAGGTAGTGAAAATGGTCAAGCTCATTCTATATCAGGGCACAGGCTTGTCCATGTACTTGCCCTATGGCAATGGGGCTATAATTAGAGCTGTAGCTGCTGGGTTAAAAGAGATGCTGCTATACTCAAACTCCTGTTATGGGCAAAAAGGAACATAACATATGAATGGGGCTAAGAACGTACTTTTATTCCATTTAAAGTTTTACTAGTCTAACAGTCTAAGTTAGATAATTAATTATCAATGTCCTCGGCCCATCAATAAGTTTTAATTGCTTTGACATCCATCCATGCCCATTGGTCCAGGAGATGCAGTTAAGCTCCTTGCCTGAATTATGCTGTAGGTATGTTTGTGCTCAGCTCTGACCCTAGCTTGGCTGCTTGTTGCTTTGTCTCAGATCATCATGAGACTGCAGTAACATCCACCACACCTGTGCTTCTATTAGAATGAATGCTGCCCCTCTGCACATTGTTGTACCCAGCTTGAATATTATTTTTTGTGGTGAAAAATACTTCAAGAGCTATGCTTTTATAACTCTGATAAGGCATCATCTGCTACAGCACAAGCAGCTGATGAAGAGCCAAGACACAGAGGCACACCTTACCTTCTATGGCAGCAGGAAAAATGCATATTTTCTACCCAAACATTGTCTTTTCTGTTTCAGACTGTAATGGCTCAGCACCCCGTGCTGCTCTCCATCTGTGCCTTAAGCTACAGTAAAGCACTGAACTATCATGGAAGCTCTGTTAACAGGCTGATACGAATTCTTTCAACACCTGTACATTAAGCACATTACTAAGTTTTATAGGATGAAAATAAACAGCAGGAACAAAAAAAAAAAAAAAAAGTGCTTCACGAAAGACTATTCTACAGTGGCTATCACTAAGACATGTTTGAAATAAGCAGTTTAGAAAAAACATCTAAAATTCACTCACAGATGCTGCCACCTAGAGTCTGGCATTATGACACGGCGAACACAAGGATTACAGAGTAACTTTCAGGCAGGAATATTCCATTTGTGTGGAGGTGGAGGTGTTAGTTTCCGGGGGAGTAGGTAGCAGGAAAAGGTGAAAGAGTAGCCAAGCAAGTAGAAGGCAATTTTAGACCTTGAAATTTGTGTCTTCCTTCAGTAATGGTCAAAGTCAGATCTTACATTGAAAGGTGGAACAACAGAACTTAGCATGGGAAAGCAAATTGGACCAGCTATTCTGTCCATTTATCAGAATACTTAAAACATAGATTTATTTCCAGTTCAATTTCCAGGTCTGAAAAATAATGGTCAGCAGAATAAGAGATGTTCTAGTTGTGCAACCTTGCCTTCAATTTTGATGAAAGAGCCTGCCAGTTCTCAAAAAGTCATAGAGAAAGCATATTTAAGCTTCTCTCTCTCCCCATCAGTAGAATATTGCAGAAGACAAAATAACCCCATGAGGCAGCCTAACTGGAAATCCAAGGCAGCCTGGAAAATGAGCTATCCTGCTATGCTTTAGAAATTGCAAATAGCAGCAACCCAGTTTCTCAGCTAACCTGAAGGACCTGGCAGCATTTGCTACAAGATGTCTAATACCATGGCTGGGATCTCATACTGTGTGCTATTTGTTTATAAATGAGCTACAAACCTGGATCTCAATTTGCTCAATAGGATATGGTTTGATTAAATGTGTCTGGATGCATTTGTAATGGCATTATAGATTTCAATTAGGAGTCATTATAAAGCAATACTTTGTAATGCATACATTAGCAAGCAGAACTGGGGCAAGAAACAGGGCTATGATGGAAAAATCTCTCCTTTCCCTCCAAGACATTGTTACTGCTTCTTCACACTCTAGTCCTCTTTTTTTTCTCAAGTTCATGTTAAGTTTCTTTCCTTTCTCGTTGCTGGCCTGTTGTCAAATTGATGGCCTCTAGTTCTGCTGAGCTCTGAACATGGCCCCAGTAACGGGCTGATCTGCAATTCTTCTTCCTGCTAGTGAATGACAGTGAATTGATCTTTACTGTATTTGATTGCAGAAGGGTTAAGCCAATTGTCTCCATGTTGGTAGGGGTTCAGCTTGACTGAACTAAACCAGCACTTCCTTACCTTGTGTCTGTGCTGCATGGTGGAGAACAGGATTGAGAAGACAATGTCTGTTCAGTGAGCCCCACAATCCTCCCAGCTGGTGACAGCTGAAAGAGCCAAAACCCAACACCTACTGCTCAATAGGTGAGTAAGCCTCACTTATATCTGCTTTGTCAGGTTGCATCCCAGAGTCCTACTGCAGAGTCATGCACACAAGGATTCTCTCTTCTCCAGGAAGCACTAGAGCTAAGGCTGGTTTGGCCCTTTGTGCAAAATTAAAGGTTTACAGCATGGTTTGTGGTCAGTTCTCTTCTAATGAGGATTCACATCTCTGCTGCCTGCAGTAAAGACTACTGTCACAGAGACATGTAACAAAGTGCAGCTTACAACCATGCATCTGCATTTTCTTTCCACCAAACAGGATGACCTCATTCAAAATGGAAATGCTGCATAGCCTGTACTGCTCTCCAGACTATGTCCTGGATCTGAAAAGCTATTACTTGGCATGGGCTAAAATCATGCTAGAAAGAGAGTTAACAGTGCTGGACTTCACTTCTATCTGTGCCCTGGACTTGAACAGTCTTGTGTCATCAGAAAGCAGGATCTCAAGACAGCGGTGAAAATAGGTGTGCAACTGATTCTGAATAGAATGCCAGTTTAACAAAATACTGTTTTTAAACTATGATTTAAGTGCTCATATCCTCCTGTGAAAAAAATAAGAATGCTGAATGGCAAAGGTGAAAACAAGACAAAGCAGCTTATTCCTCCAGACTCCCTCTAAGGGTATTGTAACTGAAACAAAAAATAATCACTTAGGATAGGCAAGAGAGCAAGCTTCTAATGTGTTTTACAAGCACGATGTCAGGAGATCTATTCAGTCCCATACAATATCATAGAATCACAGAATCATAGAATGGTTTGGGTTGGAAGGGGACCTTGATGATCATCTAGTTACAACCCCCTTGCCATGGGCTGGGATATGTTCAACTAGGCCAGGTTGCTCAGAACCCCATCCAACCTGGCCTTGAACACCTCCAGGGATGGGGCATTCCCAACTTCCTTAGGCAAATGGTTCCAGTGCCTCATCACCTCCTCAGTAGAGAATTTTTTCCCAAAATCTAACCTAAATCTACCCTCTTTTGGTTTGAAGACATTCTCCCTTGTCCTGTCACTACATGCTCTTGTAAATCTTGCCCCATCCTTCCTTACTGATTAGAGTTACCTTTTCTCCTTATCTATCACTGTGGCATTTTGTGATGTCTATTATCAACAGACATCTGGCCTGCTACTGTTATGATCTGTCAGTGATTGAACATGCTCAGACTTTATTCCAACCTACAGAACCAGTCTGCATCAGTTTGCACTGTACTGGAAACCCTTGTTTGCATACACTGCTGTGCACTGGCACAAATAGTATGGAAATGACTCACAGGCAATGCACTACTTATAATTTTGCCAAATGGGGCAGTGTATTGGCAATTTTGTTGCATCTGCCATGATATTCAGGCCAACTTTCTCTTCTGCAAGGGAAAGAAAACTGTCTTCCATACCAAATGAATTTAAAAGGAAATATGACAAATTCTGCCCATTCATTCCACTAACACATTTCTATTCACTAGTTATTATTTTACTTCTATCCTTTAGCATAGTGAAGATCTGGTGCCTCTTAGTTCCAGTATTTTGGATAGCTAATACCAACCCATGGAACTGAGTGCACTACTAAGAAAAAAACTCCTTTCTACAAGAACAGCACAAAAATATGCAGTTCCTTAGCCTGGACTGATCACCTAGTTTCTTGTTAATCCTTTATTTGGTGGAATTCAATTCTTTGAAATGTACAGCAAAAAAAAAAAAAAAGGAAAAAACATGCCGGAGTTTAGAGTATAGACAGATAAATGGAAAACCAACTGAGGAAGGAAGAACAAAAGAAAGTGAGAAATTCAGGTAACAATTCCTAAGGCTCACAGCAGACTCACATGATGAATTATCATTAGCTGTCAGAAAGGAGCTGACAATATCCTACAGACATATCTGATCATATCATTCAGCAAATGAGAGAGTGGGAGGAAAGATTGCTGACAAGTTGCAGTGACCTGAGATTAGGTTATCCTGAAAATCAGTCTATAGGGGAAATAAATTTTAAAGTTATAGATATGTTTCTGAAAAGCACCCACCTTTATAGCATTTTCCAGGATCACAAAGCATTTGATGTTAGAGGTACATTAGGTCATAAGCAAAACAAGTCTTAGCTAAATATAGGGTTATTAGACCAGACAATATCACTGAAAATGTTTCCTTCAAAAGGAATTTCCTTTATGTCTGAAATTAAAACCTGACCTGCAGATCTTCCATTTTGCCCAACTTTCTAAACCCTCTCTAGACCTCTCTGCTTCCCACTGGTCACCTCCAGGAAAACTCTCCAGGAGAAGGATGTCAGAAACTTACAGGTGAGGAGCAAGACTGAGTATCTGATATGTAGGGTGGCCAATGAGCTCAGGGCAAATCAAGCACCCAGCAGATTGAAAAAGAATGTCTTAAATAGCCTGTGTGATTCTTCTGTTCAGGGAAAAATGAGAATCAATGGAACCCATATTCACTCTTCATTTTCTCATCAGCCCCACAAACCCATATTTCCTAAGATTTTCATTTATATTGTAATACTATTTATAACAGTGCTTTTCTCCAGAGTTAAAACTAACAAACAGGGAAGTACAAATATGGTCAGATTCAGACAAGTATAGGATCAACATGTATACATCAAAAGGTAGCTGCCTGGGAGAATTAAATGCCAGCACTAATGAGCATTGATAAATTATTTTCACAACACAGACAAGTTTTAACGCTTTAAATTGGAATACATTCAAGTTTTAGGGGAGGGTTTTAGGAAGTCTTTAGGGTTTTTTTGCTTGCTTGTTTAGAGAAAATAGAAAGTTATTTCCAAGACTGCATATTGGAAGAAATATTAATTTCCCTATATCTTACAGGATCAGAGAAAAGAGTATCAGGTCTATGTTCTCAGTAACACTTGTCTGCTTCCACTGAGCAATACCAGAGCTGCTGTATTCCATGTGGCAGTATAATGAAGTTCATTGGAACCTCAGATGGCTCATATTTATTTCAGCACATCATTTTTTAGTGTTGTTCTAGATAACAGTTTTGATCTGTAATTCCCTGGGTGGTTAAAAGCCACTGATGTTCTCATATTTTCCACCAGCAGCTGAAATCTACTAAACCAATAGGCACTGTGGGGTGTTTGCTGGATGCACGGCTGGGGTTTTTCAGCAGTCAGCCTTTGCAACCTACCCGTGATTCAATGAAGCTGAAAGACATCTGACTTTCAGCTAACAGGGTGATGCAGAGAGCATTTTTCAAGGAAAGGGAAGGCAATCCCAGCAGGATTGCAGGCACACAAATGAAAACATGTTTTCTTTGGAAAGACAATTTGTTATGTAGTGAGGACATTTCATGGGCATACACTCCTCCCACCCTACCCTCAAATGAAGGACTTCACTGCCCAAATGGCTGGAAAAGCAGAGGCAAATACTACTCTGGGTTTGCCAAGCCATTATTCCTCAATAAATTGACACCTGTAAGACTGTGCTTAAAGTGGACACATATTCACACACAACCTAACTCCATAAAGGACTATTTTCTTAGTGTGTCCTTATTAAAGCATTTTAATTGCTCTTTACCTGACATATCAGGTACTTGCAAAGATTCCAATATCTGAGCACATTTATCCTTTCCTTATATTCATATCTGTTTTGATTTTTTTTATTCAACTGAGAGCTGAAGAACAGGAGAACAATGTTAATGCCTTCTGGGCTTGCCATAAGGAGAACTGAGATGATCAGTAAAAATTCCCAGTAAGCACTCTGTCTAGAATTGAAGTATATAAAAAAAGGATGACCAACTTTCTGCTCTAGGCCAGCTGTGCCTCTTCAACACTCACAGCTTTACTATTGCTGACAATGCAGTACAGACAGGCAACAAACAGCACTTGCATGTGGAGCATCCCTTGGCTAACAGAAGACAGCACGATCCATAACAATTCAGTCCCACTGGGAAGCACGGACAAAAGACACTGTTGCAAGAATTACAAATTCCGACTTTTGATTCAAAGGAACCTCTATGACAGGTCTTGCATTTTAAAAGATCTGTTCTCTGGGGATGTGAATCTTTCCATTGTATTCACGTATCATTTTGCTCAGCATCTGTGGTCTCAGATTTCCCTTTCTATTCCTCTTTTACAATGTCAGTCAATTTGATTTGGCATTTATTCTACTCACCTCTGGAGTCATCCTAAGGCACCTGGTTAGCCATGGAGAACATAATAAAATTAAAAACAGCAAAGAAAATCCCAGAAAGGAATAGGTTGACTACCTCAGGGATATTTCATTTTATATAAATAAGCAATGCAATTTAGATTAATGGAATGTGAGAATCCAAGCTTTGACTCCAATTTGCAGATGTTACTTCATGCAGAAAAGAAACATGTTTAAGTGAGTAATTCTTTTGATGTCAGAATTAACTTATAAATGTATAAGTTATTTGTCAATTTTCTTCTACTTTCAATCAGTCTTCACTACTGTGAGTTTATTTTCTAAAAGACAGATCTCCGAGTTTCTGAAATGTTTGGGAATGAGAACCTGTATTATCAGTGTTAAGCTCAGCTACTCAAATTCATTGGCATTTATTTTACAGATTTCTTCTGTGAAAAATCTGAGACTAAAATAGTGGAACTTATTGGTAAATCATCCTAGGTGTCATCAGCTCAATGTTTATAAACATTATTTTGATTTCTGTGCACTCTGCTTTCCAGTCTTTTGAAAGTTATTGCCTCAGTTACCTGCAAGCTGCATTTCTGTTATGAAACCTACACACCACATAGCCCATTGCAGAATAATCAGAGGTTTGTAAAAGCACATTCAATTCATTGGCACACATATTTTCTTTCATTAGGTATTTTGCAGTTCATGCCATGAGGTTTTTTAACTATATGGAACTAGAATGACTGCCTTAAGGTCTAGTTCCCTGATTTCATTAGATGTATTTTTTTGCAAGGAGAGGATGAAAGGTTGCCGATTTCTGAAACTGGAAATAGATTTGAGTTCATTATACAGCACTTGGATTAAAATATCAGATTCTGACTACAAAATTATGATTCCATGAAATCCACTCTTTTCTCCTTTTTTTAAAACTCCATTCCCATGAGATGATTTTTGCTTCATATTATGGTGGATTGACCCTGGCTGGATGCTGGGTGCCCACTGAGCCACTCTGTCGTCCCGCTCTGCAGCTAGACAGGGAAATTTAACAAAAGGCTCATAGGTCAAGAGAAGGATAGGGAGAGATCACTCAGAAATTAACAGCATGGGCAAGAGTGACTTGGCTTAGGGAAATTAGTTTAATTTATTACCAAACATATCAGAATAGGATAATGAGAAATAAAGACAAAACCTGAAACACCTTCCACCTATGCACCCTTTTTTCTGGGCTTAACTTTAATCCCAAATTCTCTTTCTCCTCCCCGCCAGCAGCTAGGTGGGACAGGAGATGGGGCTGTGGTCAGTTCACCACAGGTTGTCTCTGCTCCTTCCTCCTCCAGGGGAATTCCTCACGCTCCTTCCCTGCTCCAGTGTGGGGTCCATCCCATGGGAGACATTCCTTAGTGAACTTCCATGAAAACTGGCATATTACTCAGACTTTAATTCCATGACTTTAAATTTCTATTCTCGAAATACCAACCTCCATAGCTTCAACCTTCACAGCTTCTGAGAACACCTAAAAAGTGAACCAAAAAAGCTGTAAAATAAGAAGGCAAATAAAGAGCTCAAAAAAATTATTCTTTTAATAAAAAATAAATTTAAAAATATAGACAGAAAAGTAAAACTCATCATTTTGGAGTTAAGTTCAGGTTCTGCTGAACATTAGGAACAACTATTGCTCACCCAGTTGTCAAGGAAGTTGATTGCCAAGTCTCTGTTTGTAGCTCCTGCCTGTAGCACTCCACGTCACCACTCTCCTGAAATGCCAGTTAAAAAGCAAACAGGAGCCAGGTGTAGGCATCTCCCACTCTTGTGGAGGGGATTCCTCCAGCAGGGTCCTTCTTGTAAAACTAAACAAGCCCCCCATGAACCTCACGGGCACAGCTCACATAGCTGTGTGTAACACCATTACTGCCAAATGCTCATTCTGCCCATGCCGACCTCACAGCAAACTCAAGTAAAACCATTAACTAGATATTGGTAACCAATTAAATAGATATTTCTAAATTTTACCTGGGGTGACAGTCTCAGTGCTGAATAATTAAATGCATTACATATTTTCATTGTGGAAAATTACATTTAAGCTATTCTAAGCAGCTTTGTTATAGATTCTCATGGCTGATAATGGACAAACTTGAACAATTTCCTGTGATACTGTTTTGGAGGCAACACCAAAAGACCAGTAGACACATGTACCATCTGTAAGCTAAATCTAAGTGTTCAATATCAGTGCAGATTTGATGATAACAAAGCTCAAGAGCTTGTTAGCATATTCAGAGCATTCCACATTCTAATTAGAAAAGGGAAGATTAATATAATCAACTTCAGTCAACTCAAAGTTGACTACTTCAAAAAGAGTAACCTTAAGCCCTGTATGTACGAAGAGAGTGAATGAGGCACCTCCAGTGGGTAATTCATCTCCTAATTCATTCACCCTAAATCTGGTGTTTTAGACAAGATGAATCACTCCATGCAGACACTCAATTCATTTCACTGACTCAAAACTCAGTGTTTAAACTTGTACAACTTCCAAGATTATAAGTCAGATAGGATAAAAGTTGCATAAAACGTCTATTGTCTGAACTCTGTTATCAGATATCTACATAGGCATTTTCATTGGGAATATATGTCCAGAAACACCTAGAAAAACAGGTTTCATAATGACAGGCAGATTCTGAGTGGAAATATTTCAGAACTTAATAATACAGTCATTATATAGCATGCAGTTACCAATATCTATAGACATGACAGAGCACTACACTACATATATGAGCCTTCAGTAAAAAGATCCATGACTTTTCAGAATTCTGCTAATAGACTTTTCAAATATCCTGTCTGAAATGAACTGAAATTTCCAAGGAGAGGACTTGTTGACAAGGCTACAGTAGTTAGAAAAACTAAAAAAGGCAGAAACTCGACATTTAAAGGGCCCAAATAATTTGTGGTTTCACTATTTAAAACATATTATTCATTTTAGTATCATCATGCCTGGAATTCTGCAAACACAATATTAGACATGGTAATTCTGCAGTTCTCTTATTCAGCAAATGCCAAATGTACTGATACTGTAAGTATGTGACACGAGAAAGGGAATAAGCACGTCACAAAGCAGAAGAGCACAGAGGTGCTACAGAAATAGTGAGGCAGCTGGCTCATGAATACCTCAGACTGAAGTTATTAACTTCTCATGGTCAAGTTAACTGGTGTTAGCCTTTCTGCTAAAAGGTTGATCACCACCTCCTGCTCCCCACCACCAATCTTTCTAGCTCTGCAGGAATTTGAATTCCACTTCTTATCACAGCATTTTGGGGCTATCCTAGGAAACATTTTTCTTCTGTGTGTAAGCGGAAGATAATGGTTGCAATTCCACACAAGATGAAGTAAGCTGGAGAGTAAGTACAGACATCCAATGCATATAAAATGCTTTCAGCTATTCAGAACACCTGCATAGGGTGGGTAAACATGACACAATACTTGAGGAATACACATATTTCCACAGGGGCTGTAAGAGAGCAGAAGAAATATCCCACAAAACCTAAATGACACTAGAGATTGACGTACATGCAGCTGAATCCTTCCCAAAGGTAGGTGCCTACAATCATGCTGCTTACTTTAGGGTCTCACTACAACTAATAAAGATCTAACCAGCATAATCCACAGAGCCTAGAAAGCTTCATCTTACTGAGTAGATATTGACAGCTTGATTTCATTGCCCATCAGTAGATACCGAGCATTATTTCTGATGTCATAAGCTATTCAAAACTCATGACTCCCGAACATGACACAGGTCTTGGGGAAGACCAGTGTCCTTCTGGAGTGGTGGCTAGAGGCCAGCAGGGTAGCTCTTTAATAACTCAAACAGAACTCAATATTTGTGACCTCTCATAGCTGGTCACCTGAAGCTTCCTCTGGGCTCCACTGACTATTTACTTGACTAAGCATAAGAACCTAATACCATTTGAGATGTTTAAAAGTCTTCCATGAGATATTTGAAAGCCTTTTGTTATACTTATCAGATCCATACAGGTGACAAATGTTAATCTCAGATTGGATACCAAGCAAGATTTCTTATCTAATATTTAAAGTGAACTAACTAGGAGGTTGCTAGAAGAGATCAAAAAACCAAAAAAAGCATAAAATGCTCAGGGACTTTCAGTTGAAGGCATTAATCAAGAAGACAAATCTGTTACTAGCAAGACTAAATTTTGTACTTGTGTTATGGAGCCAATGTCATGCACAGTGTTTCAAATGGATATCAGTGTAATTTCTGGCTCTTCCTTAGACAACAATCTAACAACTAAAATCTCTAAAACCCATCCTAAAAACTGAGGAACACTGTTTTGCTACTTTGTACTGTTGCAGCTGTTTAGGTACTCTTCCCAAACATATATATATATATATATATATATATATATATATATATATATATACATATATACATATATGTATATGTATATAGCCAACAAATGGGCAAATTTCTACCCTAGGAACCTGCAGTCTAATAACAAGACAAGACACAGCAGATGAAGACCAGTGAAACCATGACACATCTTTTTCTGTAAGAAAACAAAATTTCCATGAAAAGTCCATAGGTGGCAAACTGATATAAAAGCTTTTTCACTATTTGAAAGTAAGTTTGAAAATCCCTTCTCAGAAACTGAGTTAAATAGGTTGTTTTTTAAAATTTTAGATTGTATCCCAATTGTACAATCTACTAATCTTGACATCACCTGCCAATCCACAGTGAAGGGGTAAGTAAGATGAATTCATGACTCTATGATTTTTTTCCCACTGTTCCTTTTTGGCTTTTAATTCTCCTATTACTCACCAGCAGCAGTTTTTCTGTGCCCTTCAATTAGACTGACATTAAAAGATGGTGACTTCTATAGGGAAAGAGTAAATTTTTTATCTAAAATATTGAGACAATGTGCCATGTGGAGAAAACAGAAGAGGAAAATCTCTACAAACTAATTTTCTGAGATTTAACATTTACATCAGTCCTGAAAAAAGCGATTCAATAATAAATACATTGTGCAGAATGCCAAAATCTAAGGCATCATTTTTGCCCTATATATCTGACTCCTTAGGTTCAGTGGTTATCATTGGAGCACTTAGGAAGATTATTCTACACAATTTTTGCAGGTGCACAGGAACATTTTTTTCCTCAAACCTAATATCTGCAGATGTACATTTCACAGAAGTACATGAATTTAATTTTCTTTTTTTTAAAAACTGTGCTGTTTCTAGTAGAAGGAGGAATGTGCATTGGTATTTCATAAAGATCCATCTAAAAGATCTATTTGCAATGTGCACAACACAAATGCACCCTCAAACAACATAGAACTGAATGAATTAACATGTTGAGTTAAAATAGAGTTGTTCTGCTTGAGCATGCCTATAATTTCAGAGGTTTGGTGCTGCATTAAGTTGAAACAAAGATAAAAAAAATAAAAGTCTGAATTTTAAGGTATTATTTGAAAAATACTTCTACTTCTTTGAGTCTGTTTAATTAGTTTTCTAGAAAGATATTAAAATTAACTTTTTCAAGTGGTTTTATTGTTCAGTTCACAAAAGAAAAGTCAAAGCGTAGGATTGTTTATTTCGGTTACAAATGTAAACAAATTTTGGTAAGAGCAGTGAGGAAATAGATTAGCAAACAGTATGCAAGAACACAATCAGAAGCATTTGGGCTACTGCAACCTGGCAGTTACCACACAGGACAGATCTCTTACAGTGATCCACATGCTGGACATTTTAGGCAACTGAGTCTCATCTCCCTTAGAAAATTTCAGCTAAAACCAGTTCAGTTGTTTCCTCGTAACTCATATCTTGAAGTAGTTACAGAACCTCATGGTTCTGTTGAACCAAATTTGCGTCTATCTTAATTATAGCTTTTCACTATAGATCAGTTTCTTACCTTCTGATTAAAGGCTCAATCATATTTCAGGCTTTTAAAAGCAAAGACAGATCCTTTTTGTAAAACAGACCCTTCATTCCCTTGTCATAAACTGTACTTAGACATCTTACAGTTTTTTTTTTTTCCTTTTTAACTTGGACAGTTAGAATTGTACGTGATTCTGATAAGCATTGTCTTTCACCAGGGCATTAACACTCCCACCTTTACCAGAAATATCTGGCCCCAAGCATCCTTGCATCATTGTAATCCTTCTCATAATATTATACATTTTTAGGCCACGCTGATTCTGTGGACTAATTCAACTGAAGTGCTATGGTGACACAAACATTAATGCTCATTAAGCCAACCTGGAAATTAGATTAAATCATCTAGAGAGACTGATTCCAAAACAGCTTTCTGTATGGAAGAGACCATGAGGGAAAAAGACAGTTACTACTTGTACTGTGAAATGAGGAACATGTGGTCTCCTGTGAAGTGGTATGACCAAAGGCAAAGCAGTGATCTGAAGCTTCTATTCTCATTCAGGGCTGAAAACATCCCAAGGAGGATGGGAGAGTGAGAGAAACTGCAGTCAAAAGCCTTCTCTCCTGTAAAGTGATGGAAACCACATGGTTCAAAGGGATAATTTCAGAGGTCAAGGCATGACAGGGAGACAGGTAGGCTTGAAACCTGGTTCCTTCCTTTCCATTAAAATTCCCCCTCCTGTGTGAAATACAGAATTCTATATTTTTATGAAGTTCTCTCCCATTTTATGGCAATGGATTTCCAGCACCTTTAGTACCTGAACCCACGCTGTGCTCTGAGCTGGCACCTCTGCTGATCTTTTCATACCTGTCAAGAATATGCAAAATATCAGTTCCTTGCTTTAGGATGAGATTAGTGACAGCTCAACTACAACATAAACCTCATACAAACAAAGAATCACATAAAAGGCATTTGAAAATATGTCACAGGGGAAAAAAGCACTCCAGGGATAAAAAAAAGTCTGGTTTTCTTTTTATTTGTGTATTTGTCCACATTGCATTTTAAAATTATATTAACAATAAATCTGTACTTTCCCTCTGTCTTTAAGCACTTTTATTTTAATTCTCTGGTTTTATGTGCTACTTAAGTATTTCCTTGCCATTGGATTTTGAGACTTTCTGTTGACAAACTCCTTAAAATTTTCTCTGTTCCCTTTGATAGCATAAATGCTTGTTTATTTATGCAGCAACATATATTTTGTATTGTTGCAATACTTCACAAGGGCTTCTAGCACACTATGAATAAAAATTTTATATACTACTTCAGTGCTTTGTTCCATGATAGCTCAGTATATCAGAGGAAGATATATCTAAGGTTTGCAGTTTCTCACTATGACGTGCTATGCTATTACTGACAAATTGATCCTCTGTTTAGCATTATTCAAAATATTCAGCTGAATGACAAAATGTGGGTATTTACAGTGGCTTTTGTTTTTTCCATTTTTTTCTACAAACATTTAATTTTTAACTGGGCATATGGCTGAAAACTGCAGGAATACAAGTCTCTTCCCTTGAATTATGTTCACAGATCAGGTCAAACAAATGGTTACTCTAAATTCTGCATATTGTGTTTAACCATTCCTCAGAAAAGATCAAAGGCAGTTTTGTCAAACACAATGTGGGAATTTGCTCATTTGAACAGTTCAGTACATTTAGTCTTCTAATCCAAACAGAGAGAACTACCTTTCCAAACAAGGATATAAACTGAACTCAGTACTTCAAAGCTTAGAAAAACTCATTAGCTCTATATATCTATAAACAGAAAGATCTACTTAAAATAGTAAAAAAAACCCATGGTACTCATATGAATATTATTTTATGAGCACATGTCTGAACCACATTAATAAAGTGTATAAATGAGGCTGCTGCTGATGCATTTAATACTCTCACTTGTGAGATTTTCCACATACATGTGCTGTTTAATACCCTGTATTTCTAGAAATATCTTGCTCAGGGAAGATTTTATTATTGAATATTCACTGCAAAGAAAGAATCAAATGAGTACCAAATTTCCTCTACCTACAGTTAGGTAGGTAATCACACTAATTAATTGAAAGTGTGTTGTTTCCTAACTGAACCAATTATGCAGAAAAGGCTGCCTAAGGTTGAGTTAAGCACCCTCCCATTAGCACAGCTACAGTGCAAATGACAGGAAAAGAGAAAAGAGTGCACCAAAAAGCAAAACATTATGCTATTTATAACTCTGCATCAAAAAGGAACTGTGAAAATGAAAAAAGCCAAATCTATATACAGCAGAAACAGCCAGGGTGAAAACCCTTCTTCTAATGGAAGTCCAATAGCCAGTCACCATTTCAAAAAAAGCTAGTGCTTTATCCTGCCAGCTCTCTCTGATAAAGGAAGGGGTCATCAGACACCTGTTCCTCCATCAGAATCATCCTTATGAGTCACTACATCAAAATTGTTACTAATATTTTGTATACAATAAAAACAAATGAGATGAGAAGTATTTTTGCTTGCTAAAATCAAAGTAAACACATTAATGAGCAAAACATGACAGCTAAACCATCAAAATTCACAAACTCATCTGTTTGGTAGGAAAAGATGTCCAGCAAGTTATGAAGATAATATCATGACATATGCAGAAGGAAAGAACCATTTTTTAAAATTCTAATTTATATTCCATTTCATTCAATTTACAAACCATTTTCAGACATCCTATTACACCATTATTTATTCATTTCCACCTGCATAATTACTAATTTTCCATCAAAAGAGTGGTTACACTGTTATTTGCTGTCTTTGTCTTAATAAATTCTCTGTATCAAAATCAGAGACTGCACACAATCCAATTCCCCTGAAAATATCAGGTAAGGTTCCATTATGAGGTGTGACACTGCTCTTCCTGAAAGAAAGGAAAATATACTGTGCATATCAGAATTCCTCCAACTTATTTTTTATGCCAAGCGAAAAGTTTTGTGATAAACCACACCTCTTAGAAACTTTGTTCTTCTCTATTTTGCACTACTCATTTTTTCTATGTATTTTCTATATGCTCCTAAAAATACCTGCTATACTACTATTATTTTATTACATGAATACTAGAATACCAACCTTTATAACATGCTTTATGTCATACAGACAGCATTGATTCATTTTGACAGGAGCAAGAACCTTATCATTTTGCTTTTATTGTCCCCAATTAAGACAGGGTAATTGATATTCCTCGAGTGAATCAATGCAATACTGTGTATGGCTTTCATAAGAAATTATTTAATTTGTGTCAGTGTAATATAGCCATCAATCCATATTATAATAACTATGTAAAAGTCTATTTAAACTTTTGCCCTCATATAGCTACAAAACCCTTCACACTTATTTTATAAACCCGCAACAATGAAACAAAAACATTTGTGGTACTGTGATAGCTCTGGAATCAGTGAACTCAGAAGACCTGCAGAAAAATAAGTGGTATCAGCTTCATTTTTCAGCATCATAGCCATGAATAAAATAGATGCTGGTAACATCAGAGCTCAGTTAACTGCAAGATGTTTGTGCTAGTAAAATGAATCAGTTACTCTATTTTTAAAACAAGATTTAACTTAACTTATAAGCTGTCAAAAGAAAATGGATTTCTACAGAAAAAATAAATCTGAATTGCTACTTGAGTAGCAATTAGGTATAGAAAATATTAATGCATCTGTTGTGCATGTGTACATACATCTCAAAAGAAAAGGGTCCTTATAAAATTTTTTTGATTGCGGACTCAAACCAGAACCTGCAATTTGGAAATATCAAATGCTTATTACTGTTGGGTATTTATGATTCATCTGCTTCTTCTTTGCATGCTGGTGGAACATACCTCTAAGCTTAATAAATTTTTTTAAAAACCAACCAAAAAAACAAAACAAAACAAACAAAAAAAAAAACATAATAACCCAGTTCTATTTACAGATTACTATTTCTGGGAACTGTGGCTTGAACTCAAGTCATACACAGACAAGTGTATGGTCCACTTCGGAATTTTAACTACAACACTCAGATTGGCCAGTCCAGTGATTTAGCTGAAAGGGATTCTCTATTGCCTGGTAGAGTATACACATCATTAAAGGACTTCAAATCCATTTAAGATTAGGTAGGAGGAATACAGTTCTAAGTCCCTTCCCTAGTTCTTTTTCCTGTTGTTCCCTATGGTAGCCTATTTCTATATAATCTTCATAAATACTGCCCCCAAAATTGCTATCACATTTTTTCGCTGTTCTTCCACTACACTAGTCATTCACAGAATTATACCTAAATCAAGGACCTGGCTAGGCAATCTCCCTTGCTGTCTTCTTTGCCTGGGGAGGAGCACAGCCACCTCCCTGCTGTAATTAGTGCACTTGGTTTAGAGCTGTTTTAGGAAGAGCTGCCCTTTGAGGAGCCTGTCTCGCTGCCGGCAAAGGGTCCAAGACCTGACCTCAACAGCAAACCTCAGATGCCCAAGCGAAATGAATCCTGCCCCTGATTTTTTATCTCAAAGGGAACGACCAGTAAACTGAAGCCACATACCTATCCCACTATAAATGCTGTTACGACTTACTATGCCAGTCGCAAAGTCCTTGTTCACGCTATTTAAACCGCACCCAGCACGACACCAGCCCTGCCAGAGACATTTTCATGTGACTTTTGGAAGGCAGAGTCACAGAGTGGCTGTCAGGGCCAGTGAAAACAGCGGCCACGCAGAAAGCAGCAAGAAATCTGGAAGGACAAGGACAGAGCCTGAGCAGCACCAACCCCGTTCCCGGTGCTGGGCAGCTGGCAGTGTGGAGCTCACCTCTGCTCTGACAACTAAATAAATGCTAAATAAATAAATGCGCAACAGCGGTCCGGTTAAGCGGCGACACTATTGACCTCACACCCAACTCGTGGTCTAAATTCACTTCAGCTTTCAGTAGTGGAAGCTCCTAGAGCGCTTCACGCTGAGAGCGGAGCTCATAGGCCAGGCCCAGTTGGATAGGCCCGGCCCGAACGGAGCAGCACAGCGGAGCTGCACAGTGCCCGCCCGCCGGGACCCAGCTGCTGGAGCCAGCCCCGCCCGCGGTCAGCACTTTCTGTTCCTTTTTCCGCGGTTAGCTTTTGTTCGTTCGTTTTTAACCACCAAGCCCGCGCAGGGGCGCCTCCGCGCCGCCGAGCGGCGCTGCGGGCGGAGGCCGGCCCCGCTCGCTGCCCGCCGCCGCGCTGCCGGGGCTGACGTGTCGCTGCGCGATGGCGGCGGCCTGGGAGGAGATCCGGCAGCTGGCGGCTGATTTCCAGCGGGCGCAGTTCGCTGAGGTAGCCCACAGGTGAGCCGGGCGGCGCCGGCACCGCCGCCGAGCCCGCCTGCCGCCCCCCTTCCCCTGCGGCCCCCGGTCCGGGCACCCCGCGGGGCCCGGCCCGACACGGCCCCTCTGCCGTTCCCTGTGTCACTGCTGCAGCTCCGCGTCCCCTGTGGGAAGGCCCAGGGAAGCGACTGAGTGTGTAGTCACAGCTAAGTTCGGGTTGCTCAAAATCGTCACGGCCCTAGTGCTCGGTTTCACCCTTCTGTCTGCTTGACTAGTTGAGAGAACTTGCTGAGAGAACGTTGCCCAGAACTTGTTTTTGTTAAAGAAAAAATGAATCCGAAACGCGCAGAAGTAAACCAAAAGCGCACAGAAGTGTCATAGACAGGAATTCTTTAATTACAGGCGTTCCTAAATTCACCAGCAGGTGCGCTCTCACAGCTGACAGGGCTGACTGTTCAGGGGAAGAGTAAAAGTTTTTGGAGAGATGACGCGCTCAAGTGAAGCCATATGGATGCTTTGGTGGGTGATAAGCAGGATACAGACATTAATTTCTTTGTCTGAAAAAGTATATTCGCGAAGAACTGCAAGCAATCTTCATTGTACTTCCTGTGTTTAGTGTGTTTGAAACTTTAAAGGTAATTTTAGCAAGTACTTCCTTAGAATTAACTGCTGACTCCTTCTGCTTCTGAAAGATTGTCAGAGCGGAACTGTATAGAAATTGTCACAAAGCTGATCACAGAAAAGCAGCTGGAAGTAGTGCACACGCTTGATGGCAAGGAGTATGTCACTCCAGCACAGATTAGTAAGGAGATCCATGATGAGCTTCATGTTTGTGGTGGTAAGTGTGGCATTTTCCTTCTTCCTTTGGATTTGGAAGTTAATTTTGAACGCTACAGAAAGAATTTGAAAGTTTTCAGTACCCTTAATCTTTCAGAAAAAGTCAGTTTGCTTCATCTACACATTAACTCACCTACTGCTCTTTTATTTTCACTTATTTTCACTTCAGATCTGTGTCAAGCTTTTAGATAAGCATATCAAGATAGACTATTTGGTTTATTTTCACCCATGTGGAATTTCTGACATAAAAGTTGTATAAAAATCCGTTTTGAAGGAAATTTAGTACCTGGCTGAGATATTTGGCCTTCTCTTGGAATTTCAAAGTCATTCTCCTCTCATGCCATTAGTGATAATAATATTTGTAAATTGTCATTGAGAGCTTCTTTTATTTTACCAATGTGAAGAGCCACTTGTATTGGAAAATATGACTTAGATATATAAGGAAGCAAGTAAAGAAGTTGAGATAGCTTTTTTGTTGATGGCTTTAATGAACAGGCAGTGTATTGTACTTTGAGTTATTCTTAAGGGTGAATTTCACAGTGTCATATGTTTAGAAAAACTAACTTCTTATTATATCCATACAGATTGGCCATTTTCTCACTGTTACCACAGGTTTGGCTCAGTTTGTGTTTTGCCATGGTGTCATACCAGTGGGGCAGCTTGGTCTGAATTAAAATTTGCTGGGCTTTTTGTTAGTAGCATCATGCAAAGGTAGAAAGTTTTAGCAATCTCTGGGCACTCATGGACTAGTTTAATTGGTCTACAGAAAAAGTAATTAAATATTTTGTGCACAATGATCTGTACTTTATTCTAAATCTGTTCAAATATGTTTCATGTACTAAAAGTGTGTTTTAACTTTTCTTGAAGGTCGAGTTAACATTGTTGACTTACAACAGGTAACTTTAGTAATAAAAACTTTATACTTCTTTCTTTTCTTCACCATGTATAGTGTGAATATGGAGTTCATTAGTCGTACTCCAGCTAAGTTAATTTGTTAAAACAGAACAAATTCTATGAAGAGCTGGTAGCTCATGTCAGGGTACTGCAGATTACTTAATCTGTCCATTTATTGCTTTATTGAAACCTCTCTGCTTAGTGATAATTTAGAACTTCAGAAATCACTACTGATACATACAGTTTTTGTTTATGAACTCTTCCTTTGTAAACTAAGGAGGGCAGACAGAAAAGAAATATGTTACCTATTTAAATTTAAAGCTGCAGGAGCATGCATAATCAACTTTGCATGCCTCTTTGAATCTACCTTCTTCCTTCATTATTCTTTGTCTCCACTAATCTTTGTCCTGCAGTAGTCTTCCTCTGTGGCTAATTTTTCCTTCAGGCTTGAACAAAATTGCTTGGAATCAGAAAACCATTTTGAAAGCCAGTTTCCTATTTTGTCTTACTGCTTTCTGTTTTTTTTTTTTTATTATTATTTAGGTTTCTTTTAACCTTGTAACAGTTGCAAAGAGAGTTTTTTTTTTTCCCCTAAAGGATTGCTGCTCTATTCCAAAATACAGATCAAGTGTGTTTGTATGCAATAGTATAAAAAAATAAGAGTAGCTTTGCTCAAGATATAGGAATGTGTAACTAATACCTCAGCGTTTGAGAATGATTTTGAATTTAAAGTTCTGATAAGAGGTTTTTTTTTTAGGTAATAAATGTGGACCTTCTGCACATTGAAAACAGAGCTAATGACATTGTTAAATCCGAAAAAGGTATTCAGCTTGTACTGGGACAGCTTATAAATGAGTGAGTACCTTCAGGAGCAATATGTATAATTCATACCCTGTTTATTTTTTAAAATGCAGACTAAAAATAATATCCAACCTTTGTTGCTTCTGAAGTGAAATACAATTTTCTTGGCTGATACTAGAGTTGCTTGGTGGTGATCAGTGCTGCTTTTGGCAGGTGAGACCCATCTCAGTAAAGCATCCAATGAATCCACAGTGTCAAGGCCCTGTTGAACGTCTGTGTTGTGTCCTGCATTTAAGAGGCTGCATTTCTTACCCAGTGTCTTCCTGTACAGCAGCCAGATCTCCTTTGCTCTCTGGCTTTGCTGTCTGCCTCAGCTATTGACAAACCTTCTACCTCTTGTTTTACCTCACAAGGCTAAGATGTTTGACCTAGTTATTTCATGGCTTCCAGCACACTAACAACCACTGAAGTAGTACTCTTATGGGGTTGTCCTTTTTATTGTTTGAGCTTCAGGATCTGTTCTTGTCAAAGATTATGAAGTACCTGTCTCTCTTCAAGTAGTTAAGACCTGTCTCACTTACTTAAGCTGTTTCCCAATTTTCATTGACATAATGTTTTCCTCTTTCTCTTGCTTGAAATTTTCATACAAGTAGATGAATGCCCCGTCTTAATGCTAGCTACCTGCTTAGCAGGCTTTTTAAAAAAACCACACATTTTCACTTACACTGTTCTTCTTTATTCATTTAAAATAACTTTTAGTTTATTTTTGAAAAGATGTAACAGAAAGAGTTATATTGAAAGAGGTCAGTTACTCAGTATGTGATCTTGAGGTTGACTTTGAATGTCGCACTTAACATGTTGTCTTTTCTTTTTCTCATTTTTACTAAAGGAGTTATCTGGATCAATTAGCAGAAGAAATAAATGATAAACTACAGGAAACTGGCCAGGTGACAATATCAGAACTCTGCAAGGCATACGACCTTCCAGGAGACTTCCTGATACAGGTGATGAAAGCCACCAACCTGGCAAATGCAGGATTGGTTGTTCTTTCTTTATCTTTGCAATATCCTTAGCTTTAAATCACTGTTTTTTGCAAAATTAATACCAAGGTTAAATCCTAGTTTTCATGGTACATCTGCAAACTATACTTCTGTTTTCTGCAAAGTTTTCTGTCATTAGATACCCATATATCTGATGGAAGAAGGCATGCTCAATTCTTCTATTCACAGGCTTTATCCAGGCGTTTGGGCAGAATTATTCATGGACAGCTAGACCAGGAAAACCGTGGGGTGATTTTTACAGAAGCCTTTGTGTCCCGCCATCGAGCACGTATTCGTGGGCTCTTCACTGCGATTACTCGGTAAATTGCAATGCCTGCAACCACATACTAAAATATTTTTGCTGCAGGCCTTATAGGCCAGATTCACTTGTGATTGAAAAAAAGACCTATGGATAGATTTCCCTAAGTGTAGTTCAGTTCCTGGGACCAATTCTCAGTTACGTTAGACTCACTCATTAGAAATGGGGACTCTCTTTTGAAAAACAAGGGAAGTAAAACACTATACCCTATACAACATAAGTTAGTGTTTTGGCTGAAGAAAATGTTACTCTATAGTTCTTTTGTTAACTTTGTAGAATATCTTTTCTCTTGTCCCTCCACAGCTCCTTAGTCAGTTACATATTGATGTGGTCACTACATGTGGTTATAGATAAGTTTTTCTTATTAAATCAATAACTTTTTGTGTCACTTCATAGGAAGAGGAAAACTTAACAAAGCAGAAGTTTCCTTACAATAATTATCATAGCTTTTGTGTTATCACTTCACAGTAATTCAGAATTGAACACTTTAAGCTATTTTAAACATCAGTGTAGTACCCTGAGGCTATGTTTACCTATAGTAACCTCTGGATTCATTTCTGGATTTTCCACATCAGTTTCATATAATTAATTTATATTGTTTTGTTTTTCTTTTTTTTTCCCAAGGCCTACACCTGTAAGTAGCTTGATCACTCGGTATGGATTTCAAGAACATTTACTTTACTGTGAGTTTCATTCAGAATATTTTGTGTGTTTGTTAGGAAATCCATTCTTCTTTATTAAAAGTGTGCTTTCAAAGAAGCTTTTTAGCACATAGCCTTAATTCTGAAATACAGAACAATGTGTTTCTCTTTAGTGTAGAAAGTATTAAACCCTTTGTGCTATCCATAACTGAAGGGATGTTCTCTGTATCCAAAGCAATGAAAATATTTGTTGATGAGATGCCTGTGGGGGCAGAATGATGCAAGAAGTACAGCACTTATTTATTCATCTCTTTCATTATTCGCCCTTAGCTACTGGCAGTTTTATCAGTGAAGCACACAAAAGGGGACAGATTTTATGTAGACAAATGGCATTAATTGCTCAGGATTTTATTTACTGACTTTTTTCTGTGATAATGGAGGCTAAGCTTTTGTTATACTCTTAGTTAAATTACTTTGTATGCTGAGAGATAAAACATATCCTTAAACTGTTTGCTTTTATTCCCACACTTCCTTTTCTAAGTAGAAATGCATAAAGAATCCCTATTCAACTGCTGAAATCTTTAGGCTCTACTTGTTTGTAGCTTTGTGTGCCCGCTCCTATCTCTCAAAAATGCTGCTTCAAGCATCATTAGTCTTCTGTGCTGGCTGACCAAGTGCTGCTGGTACTTCTAGTACTTCCATGAGATTTTTTTTTAGTGAGTTTGTTCATCCTTTTCTTTAGTTTTTCTTACTTTCTTTCATTACCACTGCAGTTTCTAAGTTTCAAAGAGCTTTTTATCTTTTTATTCACTGACAGATTGTATTGCGTCCATTTGCTGAGATACCATTTCAATTTCACAAATATTGGAAACTTGAAAAAAACCTTTTAATGATGTTACTTTTTAGCTTTTTATGTCTGTCGCTCTTAGCAATGTGTTTAAAAGTGGTCAAAAATGTAAGTTCAATGTAATATTTGTATTATTTACAAACAGCTAATTATTTAATCAATACAAAGGATAAACGTTTTTCTGTGTTTCTTTCACATAGGTGTGCTGCTATTCATCTTAAGCTCTCAAAAAGTTACGATAAAAAGTAGTTTTAGAAACGAGAAACTCTTCAGGTTAAAGCAATAATTACAAAGCATAATGAAATCACATATGTTATTAATTTCTGGGCATTATGTTACTGGTATAGGACTGACATTGAGGGACACTTACCATCTTTGTCAGACTTCGATGGAGACCTAATAGGACACTACAAGCTACTTGGCCACCTTTAAAAATAAATGAGAATTCATGATAGTTCTACAGGGATCCTGTTGTTTTAAAACAAAATACTGTCTAGACATAATTGTAGCAATGGTCTGCGAAATCACTGAGAGCACCTCCTATGCCTGGACTTTTAGAACTGGCACTTGATAAAATACAGAATTTAATTGATGTCTTCATTTCACTTCTTTTCTTCTGACATCTTCTTTCTATAAAGAATAGATTTTTTCTTTCCCTTCATGAATAGATTTTTAAACCAATTTTGTGGACTTCTAGGAAAGTCTGATTCTTTTTCCTACAAACTTTGAATAAAAAGAAGTTGAAATTGCAAACAGAGAACCATTCTGTATTATCTGACAACTGCTTAAGTGGAATAGACACCTTGACTCTATTTTCTAGGGCAACTAAAATATTAGGAAGTATATAAAAAACTAATTTTATTTCCAGAATTGGTCTTAAAAGTTCCATTCTATTCAATGTAACTGAACCATGGCAGAACATGAATTTCTGGCTCTTGTCTTAAATTACATAAAGCTATATCTTGTTTAAATCGGTTTCTCTTTCTGCTGCATTTTTTCAGTGTAAGTGTTGTTCAGCTTTGCTAGTCACGGTTGTGTTCAATAGTTGCTAGCTTATAGAAGCTCCTCTACACTATGGGCATATCTGACAAAAACTATCATGATTTGCTATGCACTGTTTCTTCTGGAACTGGGCTTTCAGGTAAACTTTCCTGCATAAGTGAGTTAAACCTCTGTGTATTGTACTAAGCACATTGAAGTGTTCATTGCTGCTTCTATTTAATGAGGAAGAAGCCTTGCCATGTGATACCATTTAATGTCTTGTTCCAGAGCAAAACTTGTCTTTTAATGAAATAGAAATGAACATAAACTGAGTATTAAAAAAAGCCATCTGGCAAAGCTCTGGACATCAGCAGAGTTAGCAGTTGATATCACTGATTTTTAAAAATATATCTCTTGTATTACAAAAAAGGCAGAAGCAGATCATAGGAGGCAAATCAGATATTCCTATGCAAGTTAAATGGATTTTAAAAATTTTATTTAGTATCGAGAATTGCTTAGTACTTTGGTACTACCAGTTGCCAATATGTTCTTTGTCAGCAGTATTTGTGTATTCTCAAGAAGTTATTATTGGCAACTGTGTTATGCAGTTTAGGTAGTGACTTTTCATGTCATTTTCTGTGTTCAGATCTTTTTTTTTTCCATTTTGGTTAACATGCAAGCAGTGAAATCATGGAGAAATTATTAATAAAATGCTAGTATATTTTATTTTTCTGTCCAGAGAAAGATTCTTCTATGTCTGCCTTTTTTAAATTAAAAGCTAAAAGTGGCCAAGTATATGTTGAAAAAAATGTTTTGATCCTGCCATTGTGGCTCACTGTTTGGAAACATTGTCTGATTTCCAGAGCTTTTGTGAAGAAATTCTCATAAGTGTTAAAAATAATTGATAGAGCTTGGCAATGTTTTACTAGAACAAGCACAAACTGATTGGTGGAAAGAAAGAAGATACAAGCCAGGGAAAATAATTACTATCTTTTGCTTAATGAATATACTAACTTAGGAAACATATCTTCATTTATTTTCCTCTTGTAGCTTTGCTAGAACAGCTTGTTAATGCTGGTCGTCTAAAGGGCACCGTGGTTGGTGGGAGACAGGATAAGGCTGTGTTTGTTCCAGACATCTATTCCAGAACACAGAACAAATGGGTGGATTCCTTTTTCAAGCAGAATGGTTACTTAGGTAATTAATCTATATTCTTACAGATAAAATAGCTTTCTAAAACTAGTGTAGGTAATTGGTCTTACCTTAATATAGCTAGTGCTTAGGGTGAGGGCTTACAAGGAGAAGTGGAAATCAAATCAGTGGCTAATACTCCTTTGCTAAAAGACCATGTTGCTCATAATGATGTGTGCTACTTTATCACAATGAACTGTATTTCAGCAGAGAGGACCATACTGCTAAACAGTAACTATTTCTCACAATTACAAATGCTCTTTTTGTTACTGCTCTGAAGACATTGATTAGGCTGTTCATTGTCAACTTTTCAGATCATTGTGGCTGGAGTTTCAGGAATATGTCCAGATTACAACCAAAATTTGGCTGCTAATAGTCCAAACATGCAGTGCTTAGGAAGAATTTTTTTCCAAAATAATATTTGTAGAACTGGAGTGAGTAGCACTAGTGTCCTGATTTGAATCCAGACAATTCTATCTAACTTCAAGCTGAGTGATGCTGGATTATGGTGTTTTGAAACACCACAAGCTGTGGGAAAATGTGGACCTGAATAAAGAGAGGAATGTCCCCTTATGGTCCCAAAGGGCCAAGCCCTAAGTAGCAGTTATTCTTGCAGATTGAAAAGGTTCACCATAACTTAAAATGACAGTATTGTTTCTGTAATACTGCATGACTGATGGAGTGTCTGTCAGTCTTTGAAAGTTTTCCCCACATCTTAAGTATAAACTGCTAAATAGTTGAAAAGAAAACACTGTATGTATTGTAAATATTTTTCATGCTATATTAGAATACTTTGGAAAGATATGACTGCAAATATAAACTTAATGGTATAAGAATCCAAAAAAACCCAGTTTTCTAAGCTCAGATGAAAGTCACATCCGTGATTTAATCTGCATACTTCTATTAACAACATTTAGATGTAGCTTGTACTGAACTAAGTTTTAGGTCAGCATTAGCTTAAGGCTGCATTTACTTGTCTAAAAATATGTGTAACACTTCATTTCCTACTTTCAAAATAAAGTCATCCCATAAGATCTTGTATGTATACGAAGGAACTAAATTTTAACAGTTATCTTAACTATTTTATAGAATTTGATGCATTGTCTAGACTTGGCATCCCTGACCCAGCAGGCTACATTAAAAAAAGATACAAGTCGGCACAACTCTTATTTCTGAGAGCAGCTTGTGTTGGTCAAGAAATTGTGGATCAAGTTGAAGCCTCTGTGGAGGAAGCCATCAGCTCTGGAAACTGGATAGATGTAGCAGTAAGCAGTCCTTTCAGTTGTTGTTGAATTTATTCATTTTTTCTTATTTTTGTGTCAAATGATACTTTACTGAAACTACACATATGTATAATGAAATTCTGTGTTGTCAAATAAGAAAATTCAGTATAATTAAAATGACAAAAGGGCATTATTTGCCTTTGATTTGATCTGAATAAAAACAGGGGAAGGACATACTGGCATTCAGTTTATAGATATGCAAGACTAACTTTCATTTCATTTCAATACTAGTGCATTTCTCTACTATAGAGAGCAATATATTTCTGTTGGACCCTTTTTTTTGAGAAAATGTCTAAACTAAATGCTTACAGCACTTTCGGTGAGCAGAGGGATCTTAGCCACTTTGTCCTAAGTCCTGATTTTAGGCCTTACAGCACTACCTTTGTTGCTCTTAAGTTCTGCTGTGTTTGGTGTTGCTTTGTAGCTGTTGAACTTCATGTTGAGGAAGTTGCCATGCATTTGCCCAGAGGTAACACATATTTCTAGAGCAATGTGGATTTGCCATGTTAGATTTAAATAATGTGTACTCTTAAATTACTAGCTTAATTTGAAAAGCACAATGTTTTCTAAATAGTTAGCATATGTCAAAAGGCCTGTGTCTATTCTGTTTATCCACTTACAAGGCTGTTGTATTTTAATTTTCTTTACCCTAGACTCTTTTGCCCAGCTCATTGTCAGTAGAAGATGTTGGGATTTTGCTCCAGCAAGTGATGAGATCTTTAAACAAAAGCTCTTCGGGTTTAGTCTTCAATGACACCATTGCAGTCAGTGAGAAATTTCTAAGCAGCTGTGCTGATCTCTTTTCTGATCTGATGCAGCAGAAAGCAGAAAAGGTACAGTAGGTTTTTTACTTTTTTTTTTTACATTGCACGTTGAGTATTAAGAGTAAAGCTCATGGGACTTTGCAGTCACTGTTACAGTTTCTGTGCATCTCATCTGAACTACAACTAGAGAAGAAGCAAAAAAAATTAACAACAGGTTTCTATATTTAATGGGTGTAATTTATATTCTGGTGCACTGAGGAAGTCCAGTCTCATGTGTTGTACTTGGAAAACATGTTGTTTGATTTGTGTACTTGAAAATGGCCTTATGGCCTAAATGTTTTTCTTCCATTGCTGTGTGTATCATTTTGCTATGATGTGCATGTTCTTCATTTTAGGAAATTAAAAACAACCCTGTTAATTTAGTCACTGAAGAAGATTTAAAACAGGCTTCTTGTTTAGAGAACTCATATGCTAATAAAAAAGACAAAAAGGATGAAAGAAGAAAGAAAGCAACAGGTAAATATCAATATTCAGCTAAAGCAAAAAAAAGAAAAAAAACCCACCTTGTTTTATCTTTGAAATACTTAAATATAAAGTTAGTGGTTTTTTTAGTCCATTACATGCTTCCAATTCATTGCTTAAGATATTTAAGAAATAAACCAACCTCTTACCATTATACTGTGCATGTGCATACATCTCAGCTATGCCCATGAGAGCTAATTTCAGACTTAGAAATGCAGAGGAAGCACTATAAAAGTCTCTTGAGTTAGTTCAACACAAGGTAACTGTTTCCTGGGTTCATTTATTATTTTATACAGTGTGATTACATAAGACTGAATAAAACCAGTATTAGCTCAGGGACCTCTGAGCTAATACATGTTTTATTACACAGTATAGGTAAAATTTTAGTCTCCATTTCTCAGGGATCCAGGAAAAGTAATATGTTTCTTATTATTAGCCTTGAGTTGTTAATTCCAAAATAACTTTGTCTAAACTGAGAATGAATTTTTGGGGTTTTTTTTTGAAGAATACTTGTCATCTTTTCTGAGAAAACCATGCCCTAGAATTTTCTGGTTTTGCCCATGTAACAGTTACTTGGAGATTAAGACAGTTTACTTTGAGATATATTCTGGATTAAATTAATCCCAAACCTTACACCATTTGTGTGGTGACTGTTTGGAATAGATTTCAGTTGAAGGAAGAATAAAAATGTGTGGATTTAACCCTTGAAACAGTATTCAGTCTGAAGACTGTGAATCCCAAAACCTTTATGTGGCTCTTGTGCTGCTACAGCACAGCTGAGCAATCTATGTTGAACTCACTTGCAGAGTGTTACTGTGCTACTGAAAGAAAGAGAATTAGAGCACTGATTCATCTGGCTTGATTGAATATACTTGTCTGCAAAGTAGAACATTCTACTCTTAAAAAAAAAAAGCATGACTAGGCCTGAGTTGACATGGAAATTAAACTTATTCTTGGCACAAGAGATGGCAGATTTTTCTAGGCCATAGCTAAGGTAGAGAAGCATGGCTCTTTAATTGAACTGTCATAATGGAAAGACTTCGGTTTCCAGCCCTCTGAGGAGTGAGGCTCTTCTGAGCCTGTACTACGAGTCTAGACAAATTCATACCCACAGGTAACATGCTGCACCATCAGCAAGCACTACTCTGAAATGTTTTATTGTGGACTGTTATGTGCATTACCTAAAAACACCCCAGCATAACAGTTTTATGTAATGTAATTACTGTAATGCAATCACATTTCAAATAAGTCTGTGAAAAGCACTATTTTTTTTGGCTGTTCCTGAAAAGTAATGATTAAAAATCCATCAATGGCATGTAACAGATGCAGTTAGCTTTTTATGTAAGAGCACCATTTCTTTGTGTTTCCTTTCTTTAAACAACAGTAGTTACATAATGTAGTTACTTCAAACCTTGGACCATATTTAAATGGAAAAAACACCCAATTTCTCAAGGCATAGTGTATATATGTATGGCACCATGGAGTTTAAATTTCTTCCAAGTAAAAAAATAACAGAAGATGCTGTGAAAAAGGGAACAAAGAGCATACCTTGATTGCAGGACTTCTGAACAAAGTAATTTGTTATATGTGTCAGAACTGGAACATCCCATTGCTCTATAGTCATCTAGGAAAAGTCAAAAAAGATTGAGTGCTCTAGTTAATTGAATGTGTGCTTCCAATTATATTTTGAGTAAATAGGTATATTTGTGTATATAGTGTAGGATTCTTTCTCTGAAAATTCACAAAGTTACATTATCTAAAATAGTTTTTATAAACTCAGTTATTTAGCATCATTGAATAAAAGTGTTAAATACTTACTAAGATGCTATTTTCAGCTGACAGAAAATCCTCCACTACATTGTGGACTCTGGTATCTCATCTGTTTTTAGCTGAAGCAAGATACTGCTCTTTTTATTCTTTCTTTTTTTTTTTATTATATGTTCATTTGGTATTAGTGTTTGTTTTTATTAATGACATTAGCTTTAACAAAGCTTTGCCTCAGTTGCTTTTTTTTTTCTTAAGAATGAAACTTATGGCCCTAAGATTCTGAAATATATGTTCTAAGTTATGTTTAGAATCAAGTTGTGGTTTTCAACCCAGCATTAACAAGTAACATAGATAATTTACCATGGTATTGTAAACTTTTTAAGTGCTACAACTTTCCTGTGTACTAAGCAAGTAATTCCCCACCAGAGGGCAGTGGAAGCGTGAGAGGCGGAGGTGGTGGGAATGCCAGAGAGATAAAGATTAAGAAAGCCAAGAAGAAAGGAAGAAAGGATGCTGACAGTGATGAAGAGTCACAAGGGACTGCCACAGGTTTGTCATTTTATTTTAGGCACTATCTATTCATATCTATTCAACATGGTTTTACTACTTGCTTTTTTTTCTACATGTGTGTTCTTCCCCCACTGTTTAGATAAGGTCAGCTAAAATGCCAAGATGATGAGAACACTATTTAGTTAAAATTGTATCTGTGGGTCTGATGTTGCTATTTAAATTAAATGGACATTAAATGTTCACTGAACAGTATAACTTAGTCTTTAAAAAAGAAATTTAAGTCAAGGAAATAATACCATTTTATATTTATTCTTTTATGTAGGAAATGCTGTATATTTTGGGGTGAACGTTGCACTTGATCTTGTAACACCTGCTGCTTAGTGTATGATAAATGAATGGCCTAAATTGACAAATCATAGCAATCAAACAGTTTTTTTCTTCATAGGAATAAAATATACAGTCAAAACTAATGTTTGATAGTTTTAATATCACTCCTTATTGGTGCCTATTTTTCTACCTTCACTATTAAAAGGACCATGCTTGCTAAGTAAAAGCATTGTTAGATTTAGAGCAAGCAGTGATTGCAAATGAAGCAATCGTGTTCTTTCATTTGTTCAATGGAGAACCAGAAATGTGTGCTTCCATTTTATATGTAGGGTCCAGATTTTCAATACTGACTCAAAAATACTTTGAGGCATGATATTTGACGTGTGAAATACAGTGTAGTAATTTTGTTTGATACTGCTCTCAGAGAGTACTGTAATTCACATATAAATTGAATTAGTTTTCAGGACTATTCAGTTACTGAGTAAAACAATGTTCAGTCACTTTTGGGTTTTGTTGTAGGATTTCTGTTTTGCCCTTGTTGCTGCTTTTATTGGTGTACTATGATAAATAGCTTGAACCACAATCTCAAGGTAAATTCAGATGAAACCATTCAAATGTAAATAAGATCCTTTTTAAAACCTGATTTAACCTCCCATTTCACTTGTTTATAAGCCTTGTATGTTCATTACTGCCATGGCACAGCAAGAAACATCATTGATCTCCATACTTATACACACAATAAGCCTGTTTTAAGGTTGGAACATGTCCTTTTCTGGTTCTCTGTCATCATTCTGACCGCATTCTTATATGTAAAAATTCTACAGCACCCAGGAAAAGTTCACGTTTTGTGCAAAACCTAAATACAGATGCAATAAACTGTATGAATGTAAGTTGCTTTTATTACTGGAACACCTTGTCTGGTTTAATTTATCATGTTTCAGATTTTATGCTGTAACCTCAATAACTGTGTTTCATGATTGTGTACCTCACTAAATGGAGTTTAAAAAAATAAAAACAATTGTGTTGTGAAATTCTTCAAGTAGGAAGTTTTGGCACTTTAAGTTCTACTTGGTCTTGGTGGCATTATGGTTTCTAGACTCATGGGCCAAGCAGACTGAAAAGAATATCACCAAAAATGCATATCCTCATACACTACTTCAGTTGTCTATTGCAGAAACTTCTAAGTGATCAAAAGAGAAATTTTGTCAGTTTTTTGTATGTGTAAAATTCAACTGTCATATGTAATCATCCCGGTTTTTCCAGTGTTGATAAGCATTTTTTCTGTGATGTTTGGATTTTGAGGCTTTCCAGTGTCTCATGCCACCAAGTAATTGCAGCAATACTAAATGGAATGTTTTCTCAGTGAGTGTTGTTTATGGCCACTACAGGTAGGAATAAGAAACTGGAGTTCTCTTTCATGTCACAAGAGGAAATTGAGGATGTTTTAAAGACCCACATGCAGGATTGCCCTGAAGAGCTTATTACAGAAATTGCTGAACATCTAAGAAGGTAATTTCAATAATTCAGCTGGAGTTAGAAAACTTGTGATTTGCTTCAGATGAATCTACACTTCAGTCTGTTTTCTTACTTAGAAAAGAGTGCCTTTTTGATAGACATGAACCACAATATTCTTTTTCTGTACAGCTCTGTGTTATGTGTTAAAAAGCTGTGCTGACACAGGAATGTGCTTCTGCTTAGAAGTACATGGTCCTGCAAGCTCATTTTCAGCTTCATGGGTGTATTTTCCTCCCTTACAATGATCCATGCTAGGGTTTCATGAGTCCCATTTTCTGGACAGCCTTTGGTTCATGTTTCATGAGAGCTGTGTAGTAAGTTATGTCAGCAAACTGAGCTATGCAAAGATTAATAACTTCTTTTAAAAGATGTTCTGTACCAAAGAGAATGTGAATATGTGTGTTCAGAGCAAAAGGAACATAAGACTGTAATAGCCAAACTTGAATAAACCTGGAGTGCTGTAGTTACTGCATCTTTAGAAATTTGTCCAGAGGCTCTTGAAAGTTGGTGAATAGCATTGCTTCTGGAAATCCTTTTATCTTTCACCTTATTTCCATTGAGGAGTTGTGAAGAGTTAAAACCGTGGCATACATCTGCATACCATACATACTATAACATTAGACTATCTGCCATTAAGTATATTTTAATTTCCTCGTGGATTTTTTTCTGATTACCATAATTTGCTTTTTGTTTACCTCACCATTCTGTAGCATTCATGTCCCCATCATTTACTACATAATGAGGTTGTTTTCTCTGTGTGTGATATATTTGGGAAAACCTTGTACAGTTTCACACATTGCTCTGTGTTTTCTCTTTTTTTCTTTCCTGTTTTAAGACCTTTGACAAAAACTTACCAGGAAGTTGTGCGCTCCGTTTTTACATCTTCAACATCTTCCTCTGGAGCCAACAGAAGACAGGCTATGAAGGACTTGCAGGAGGAATTCTCAAACCTGTACAACAACATTAGGTTGTTTGAAAAGGGAGCAAAGCATTTCACAGGTACAAAATACATATTTGAAAAATTATTATGCTCCTTCAAGGATGTTAAATTTATTCCAGAATCTACATAAAAGGTCAGACAGGCCAAGAGTTTAAAAAGGAAAATCTAGAAAGAAAAAACTAGAGATGTGTTTAGTATGCCTAATACTGCCTTTATGCTGAAGTGCATGGCTTTGCACAGTAATTGAAATACATTCTTTTTATTTCATATCCATATTCTGTTATATCTTATGTTAAGGTAACTGTGTTCTTGTCTTTCCTTCCCAAGTGTTTGCATTGCTTCCAGTTTTTCACTGTCCAGATTAAAAAAAAAGGAAAATATTAGTAAGCTCATTTTATTCTGTCAGCTGTGCCACTAATGAAAAAATTGAATACCACCTGATTCTAAGAAGCTGCTGTTTAAACCTCATAGGTTTGATACTGAAAGGAGCTGCTGCTTGAGGATAGTCTGTCAGATTTGTTTTGCAGAGGGTTATTCTGTAAGGCATGACAGAAAAGTTAGCATTAGGAAAATACTGTAGACATTTCCAAGATTCTCTGCTGTATTCAGCTTTCTTCTGGAGTTTTCCCTGTGGAAATCTTCTAGCAGAAGGAAACACTAGCAAAACAACCAAACAACCTGATATTCCTGTATTTTGGAATTTATAGAATTATTTCCCATTAGCCTTTGTTCTTGGACATGTATTCTGTAGCCTCTTTTTTTTCCAAATTCTAGTATTTCAGTCTTAAAAGCCACATGGCTGTTCTTCTATTTAACTGCTTGTCCTGCAGAATTTTCCTTTGTGTACTCTTGACTTGATCAGTAGCAGTGGTTCAGGAGGATTCTACAGGGTTGTTTACTGCTTATACAGATACATATTTGAAATACTAGCAATGCATTAAAATGATCTTACAGACCTGAAAGCTCACATTTTGCACTGAACAGCATTCCATAAGAATGTCACAGCACATGAGGGATGTTATCTTCATGTGTCCAGATAACTTTCTCATAGAACTCATGGTTGATAGAGTCCACAGGTAGGAAGGTGCTGTGATGACATCATAGGAATCAGATAACTATAATAAATTACTTTAATCACTTATTTGTTTTAACAGATGATACTCAGACTAACCTTGCCAAACACCTGTTGAAGACTCTGTGTACAGACATTACAAATCTGGTTTTCAACTTCTTGGCATCTGAGTCAATGATGACAACAGAAAATTACTCTACAATCACAAGTGAGGTATAGAAATAAAAGTTGCTTTCTAGCAGTCTCAAGTAGATCAATGATGTCTGTTCAATAAGTAATTGCTTCAGTTGAAATATGCCTACATCTGAAAAGATTATTAATATTACAGATTATTTCCATTCTTGTTCCATACAGGGCAGAATCAAGATTTTAGGTAAACTGCCAGAAGATACTAAAGGTCCTTTAACTAAACTGCATACTTCTCTGAATGGCAAGGTAAAAATCAAGTTCAGATTTTCTGGTTTGCTGATATAATGCTAATAAATAGCTGACCCACACATAGTAGTACATAACCACTGCTGCTATGAAGGTTGAAGGCAAAATAATCTTTTGTATTTGTGTCAGGCAGTGAGAGAAAGTGTGGTTTTATATCTGTGAATTTTCAGATGAAAAGGGGATCTTACATTTTGATACTGATAGTCACCTTTGGCTCCTTGCTGCCATATGGAATCCAGTGTGCCTTTCATGGGCAGGTGAGAGGAGTGAAAACGGAGCGAGAATCTCCAGTGGTTGATGTTTCTTGTATTTTGTTCCCAGAGTTCTTGCTTGTTCTTCATGTATTTGTTAACTAGTAAAATTATGGATATTTAAAAAAACCCTCAAACGTTCAGATTATGGCAGTGTAGGCACAAGGAGAGTTATTTATTAATTCTTTTATGCAAAAGGCCACATTGAGGTGTTTCTTAATAAAAAATATATCTGTAAATAATTGTAGAACATATATTCATTTTTAATATTATTTACAAGACTAATTAATTACAGTGTGGGTTAATATTTAAGTATATGAACTGTTGTAAAATGAAAAAAGATAATTTCTACTAAATACATGTTACTTTTTCTTCTATACTTTATTTCAAGTGTATTGAAATATCATTTGTGTCATTAATTGTGAACAATAGTTAAACTTTTTTATAATCTGCAAACACAGATTAAATATTTCTATTATTTTTAATAGAGTATAGAAGATTTTCTTTCGTGCCTTGACTCTGCAGTGGATATTTGTGGTGTTATGGTGAAAAAAGGAGACAAAAAGAAGGAAAGGTACCTTAATTTTATTTATTCTATGAAATGTGCCTATATTGCTGCACAAATGTGGGGTGGTTAGTATGGGAGCAGTCATACTCAGTGGGTAAGAGGCAGTCCTTCTTTCCAAACTGCTTATCTGGAAAACAGAAAGTCAAGCAGTTCTAAATGCATGGGAGAAGGAGAAGAGGAGAATTCATATTTAGCTAATTTTGTTGGCTCGCTACTTTTCTGCAAGTTCCCTAGGGGTCTTTCAAAATCTGAGCTATGCCAGTGATAGTTTTTTGGTTTTTTTTTTTTTTCAATTAACGTTTTGGAATTCCACATAAATAAATGGTCAGAGGAGAAAATTAAAATTAATTAATGTTAAATAAGTTTTAGCATCTGTGATCAACTACTATGTGATAAAATCATAGAATCATATTTTTGTTTAATATATTCTTATTCCTTAGGCAAGTCCTATTTCAGCATAGACAAGCTCTGATTGAGCAGCTCAAAGTCACAGAAGATCCAGCTCTTGTTCTGCACCTGACATCAGTATTGTTATTTCAGTTTTCAACTCACTGCATGCTTCATGCACCAGGAAGATCAGTACCACAGATCATTAATTTCCTAAGTGGCAGGATCCCAGAGGTATTATTTTCTAGCTTTTTAAGGGGAAATTACCTTTTTTCTATGACAGAGCATGAAAATTGTGCCTTACATTATTTTTGTTGCATAAACCTGACACTATTTTATGTGCAGGATATACAATTCCTCTGATCTGTACTGCATTGCAAATCAACCTCTTCAGAGATCTGTCATCATTTTTTTTTTTATAAATTTAAAAATCAATCTGTTATTAATCCTTTGACTGAACCGTGAGACAGCTCTTTCTTGGGGGTTGTTATAATTCTTACAACTGAACATTTTTACATCTTTCCTCTGAGCTAGAGCATGGTTGCTTTTTAAACTTTCCTAATCCAGTTTTAAAGAAAGATGTACCTCTTAAAGAACAAATACATTGAAATTCTGTATTTTATACTGCTGAAACTGATGATGTTTACTAACTGCGTTGCTTTCATGCTTCAGTGGTTTATTGTCCTGTTTTTGCGGCACTTGGATGCACTTTCAGTTTTCTGCCTCTTTGAATGTCTCTTGGAATTTATGTTGTCAAATACTTCATTGGAAATATATTTCTGTATCACTAAATCTCTTTGCCCCATATGGGAAAATGTTTTTTAAAAAATTACATCTTTAATTATAGGTCTGTCTACCTTTTCTGTAACATTGACACCCCCTGGGTTTGTTCTCATCTTTTGCCGTCAGGACCAGTATTCGCTGATAGTCAAATACCATGGATTAGTGGTGAAACAATTGACCAGCCAGACTAAGAAAGCTGAACACGGAGACAGTGATAACAAAGATAACATGGAAGAGGAGGAAGGAGCAGAAAGCATTCGAAAAGAACTCCAGGAAATCACTACCTCTATCAAAGATCTTGTTCTCAGACCTAGGAAATTTTCTGTAACAGAGGAATAAAACTGTTATTCAGCACATCCGCCTCCATGATAGAGTCAGACTTTATTTTCTTTTATGCTGAAAAAAAGGGACAACAGGAAATGCTTGACAGACTTTAAATTTGGCCTCTAGTAGTTTTCAAATCACAGCCAGGGAATACAGTTCCTGGGTGATGGTGGCAAATGGAATTTTGTTACTTCTATAGTGTACTTTGAAAACACATTAATGTAGGTGTGGCAGAGCACAGTTATGGATGCTTTGGGTACAAAACCAGTGGGTGTTTATTGGCATCCTCATGTGAGACCTCAAGAAATTACTCTTCAAATAACAGTGTATTTTGTTCCATACACACACAGGCTGATAGTTTTACTTCTCTGAGATAAGCCTGTCTATCTTAATATGACATACTGGTTTTAAAACATATTCTGATACCCAGCAGCACACCAGCAAGGGCCATCTTTACTCTGGTATCATTAGTGAATGTTTTCAGTTTCTGTTCACTGGACTGCAACAGTAAAAACAATTTGAGTACGAGTGGATATTAATAAACTTAAGGGAAATGACCCACTACTAATGTGAGTTTCATGAACATTCAAGTTCATGAACATCAGCACACTGATACTACTGATCTATTTGCTAATGTCTGAAATAGCTGTTCATTTAAAACTTGTAATTCAGAAAAGGTGACTCTCTTTTGCATTGGCATTTTGGAAGCAGATAAATCCTGTTACATTTGCCATATTGTACATGCCATGTGTTTATTCAGCAGACTTGTTGAGTGCTTAGACCAGTTCCAATAGCGGATAGAAATATTTATTTGCATTCTGTCAGCTCTTGAGAGAACTTGTGGTGTTCTGTTTATCCTGAGTTTCTTAAAAATAATTTAGTTCATGATCTTTCTACATCAACTTCATCGACAGAAATATTGCTTCCCTCAAGTTTTTTGTGAGCCTTATTTTTACATGAACAGTACTTTACGTCTTCAGGAAAGTACAAAAAATGTGAAAAATTGAGTTCTATCACTATTAATGCCATAATTCTTGTATGGCAAATATACTTCTAAATTTATTTTTAAGAGAAGATAATTTTCAAACTTGAAATATCTAAGTTCTATTACTTCAGTAATACCCATGGATTTCATGTATGTAGTTTCATGGGGTTTGCATAACAACAAGGTTGAGTAATAAGAGATTAAAAACTTTCTTTTCACTAAAAATGTCATTCACCCATCCTTGCCAAAATTAGTTCTCAAAGAGGGCAAATTCTGTGCAAATTCTGCTCCATTCAAATTTTTCTGTTTTCCAACAATTGACATTCTTGTGGGCTTAATCATAAACATTTCCAAGCCTGAAATTGCAACAATTGAAAGTTAAAAGAGGCCAGGTATGGAACCCCAGTAACAGAGTAACAAATGTTAAGGTAATTTTGGTGATGTAAACACCAAATAGAATAGACTAGAATATTACACATATTTAAAAGGCAGTAATGTTTAACAATGTTCATGCCAATGCTGATCTTTTATCAGCTATGAGGCAAGAACAGTTTGGAATTGTAAGGCAGAAGCAAAGGTAGTTGTTTCTCTTTCCTTGGTGGGAGGTTATAACAGCTGGCAGTAAAAGACAGTGGGGAATAAAAGACAATAAATATTCAGGTTGTTGAACTTTGTTTAAGAATAGTTTGTATACCAGGAATAGGTTTGATTTCGTGTTATTTATCCAGAATAATTAATAAGTTCCTATAATGAATGTAAACAATTTTATATGACATTGAGCTCTTTTGTAAATAATATACTATATGAAATTCTGTATGCAAATAAGAAATTATTTTAATAACATTAAATTGTGAAGTATTTGAAGAGCATTCTGTTGACTTCAGCAGTGTTTGATCATCTTGCAAATTGCAGCTTTCAAACAGCAATAGGTAATATTAGACTTAACACATGGTTCTGAGTGTCCCTGTATTTCTGTTTGATACGGTTTTATGCTGGTATAATAAGGAACTTACTGCAGAATTCACTTTATCATGTGTTCAACTTGCTATATTCCAGCCTATGTTATAAAAGGATTTAAAAAAATAGATTCTTTGAAGTAGATACAATGGAAACACTATAGTTCAGTGATATCTTCTGGCTACTAACAGAATTCAAGGAGACGTGGTTGGAAAACTGTCCCAGTTTTTCCAATTTTTTCTTGATTTGGAAATTCACTCTTTAGTTTATGATATAGAAGTATATCTTCTGAAGGAAAAAGAAGGAATTTTGCTAATTCACAATTTTTTTTCCTCTCCCTAGGAGGAATGTATGTGGAAGGAAGAGTAATGTCTTACAAATCAGAGGTGCAGTTCAAAAAACAAAACTGCCCTTTGGAATATCTAGGAAAATGAAAGGCACTACAAAGTATGCCAATTAACACTTTTACTCTGGTTTCAAGTGTTAGTGTCAGCCACTCACCTTCACTTATGCTGTCTAAACACCACCATTATATTTTTAATCTCAAACTGACACATATAGACGCATGTATGTGTCTATACATAACCACTTACAAATGTTCTCATGACCTTGTTTGCTGCTACTCTCAGATTGGAGTGGATGCATTAGCCATAGGTAGAGTAATACCTGTCTCAGCAACAGCTTTGCCTTTCCTTTTTAAATGGCTAAAGATGACTCTTGTTGGCTGCTTGCAGATGTGCTGGAACTGAGCAAATTGTTGCTCTGTTAGAACTTTCAACTCTTCGTTGAAACTCTTGCAGCTTCCTAAAAAATCTGGTACAGGTTTCTAAATAGTATCAGTGGGTTTTGTTGTCAGCATGAATCCATCTGAGAGCTTGTTCAGATAAAACTACAGTAGTTCTGTTCTCTGCAGGCTCATGAGTAAGGCTACTCAGGCGGTGGTTTCTCCTTGAATGTTTTTCCTAGTAACAGTAGGCCAAGAAAATGGAAATTTCTACAAATATGGGTTGATTGGGGTTTCTTGTTTAATAGGAAGTTTAGAACTCTTGCAGATGATGGAAGAGTGACTGTGGTGGGTCAGACTGAAGGTCAGTGTAGCCCAGAAATGTGTCTCCAGCAGAGGCCAAAGTGGGTACTTAGAGAGGAATATAAGAACAAGACATGTAATATTTCTCGTTTGAGTGCTTTCTGAGCCTCCAAATCCATGTTGGCCAAACATTTTGAACAACAATTGGACTTTATTATTATAGATACTCTCTGCTAACCCAAATAACAGAACATATTCAGTAAATGCCAAAGATATTTCGTCAGGAAAAAAAAGGTTTTTCTTTAGGAATTGTTAAGGAATGTGGTTTTGTTCTTTAAATTATGAATATTCTAAATTGCAACCTGAGTAACCTGAGTAGTTTAAGGAGAACCACCATTTGCTTGATGAATTTCCCAAACCTTCAACATGAAGAAGAAGGTAGGTCAAGACAGGTCATGTTGGGAGACAGATAAAATAAGCTACTTTGTATTTCAGGAAGTTCAAGAAGTGCTGCAGGAGCTGTAAGAGACATCTTCTAATTGATAGTCTGAAGAAACAACAGGATTTTGCTGACCTCCTCATTTGTACTTAATTTATGCCTGTTGGGAAAAATCCTGATTCTGTTTTAGATGTTTCTCTGGGCTTGTCTTCTATGAATACAGTTGTTATCTCTACAGCTTAGACAAATTTGATGGTATTCTTTGAAGTATAAGAAAAGTGATGTGCTATAGGACGTTTCTGAACTTCTTGTCCTTGATGGCAAGAACATATTGTGTTAGTATTTCTAAGTGTCATTAGCTCTCTCAACAGATCTGCTTGAGAAATACTTCTCTCTGGTTCTGACTTATGAACTTGAAAAGGTGCTTGGTACTATACTATCGGGTTTTTTTCTTTCTGGAAGGAAGACAAGAGAAGACTATTTACGATTCTCATCCTAGACTCAAATTCACACCTAACTGGTCCTCTCTCTCCTCAATCTGCTAAAATCACAGGCTTGAAATGAAAGGTGCTTGATAAAAATAAGGCTTGCAGCACAAATTAAAATAGGAAGAGATCAGTCTTGTTTAAGTAATGACTGTGTGTCTGAAGAGGTTTAACAGGACTACAAGCTTGTAGATCATCAGGTCTTGGCAATAGTAGTCAGGGGCTCAGTCTTAACTGTGAGACACTGTCTAGACACAGCCTCCAGAAGATGTCCAGATTTGGCAATTTTACCAAAGTACTCAGATAACGTAATACATATTTAAACCATTCAAACATTTCCTTCTTTCTTCTATCTGTGATACTGAACAGCTCCCACCCACTTGACATTATATAGACCAAGTGATTCAGATCTATTGGCTCTTGGCTGTGGAAAAATCTGCCTTGAGGTCAGTTGTGGTTCATACCACAGGCAGCCATCCTTTCTTCACTCTGCCTAACTTCAGCCTGCTTTTTTAAATGGACACAATATCCCTACTTTCAGCTGCATTTGGTTAAGGATCTGCTTAGAGTTGTATGCAAAGTATAAGGACCTCTGAATGCTCTGTGCATGCAGGAGCCTGTCTATGAAAGCTGGCCCCTGTTGGGCCCAAGAAGAAAGTAAAGGAGGTGGCTGTGACTCAAAAGCCAGAAACACTGGTAAATACTGAGAGAAAGCCTAGAGGAGTCCATTGCTGCCACACTGATGGTAATCCTTGTGAACAACTTCCCACCTGGTGGAAAGCAGCAAATCATAACAGCGCAAAAAATGCTTAAGGCATGTCAGAATTTTGAGTTCTGCTGTGTCCCTAAATGTCTTTCCTGAAACTGGAGGAGGTTTTTTTCCTGCCCCCCTCCCCCCGGGATTCTTTCCTGTACACAACAATCAGACTTTAGTAATTGCAACTTTTCCTTTTCTGATTTACAAGCCCACATGAGGCCTTTTGGATTCATTATGCATGAACCAGTGTGTATCTGGGGACAAATAATGTTCCATCTTACTTTCTTTTTGCCCTTGAACTGAACAGTTTTGTTTTTTTAACAGAAATGCCTTTTTCCTTTTGAGAACTCTCAGAAATATGTTCCTTTAAGAAACTCCTACATGGTATGTATTTGCCATTTGTAAACACAGTATGTCAAAGAATGATTTGATTCAGTGGTGAGGCAGCCAGATATTTGCATGTCATGAGGTCTAAGGGAAACAAACTGACCCTCAGCCTTCCCCCATGCAGGCAAATTCTGATGAGACCCTCAAATAGCTCTGGCAAAGTGTTCTGTTTCTTTTGGACTTGATGGATGCTTGTTTCTGTGAAGACGTGTAATTATTTCTTCCTTTATTTTGCTGTGCAAGTTACCGAGAGAAGCAGCTTAAAACTGAATGTGAGTATTGAGGCTTTTTTCCATTATTCCTTTATCTGATAAGCTTTAAACATGTTAGTATAGGAGGTACTTAAAATTTTGAGCAAGTATGCAGGAAGTTTTTCCTAACGAAACTGCTGAATAAATTAGATGCAGACTTCCACATATATATGTTTTTAATTTTGTGTACCTAAAGAGATAGAGTTTGTTAAAAAATTAAAATTAATTTTTTATTAATTCTTTTCATTGTAGTAATTGGCTCACCCACTAATTTGCGGAAAGATTGTCTGGGGTTTCCTTTGTAAAGAGATTAGGATGAGTTTTGTTTACTCCAAAGAATCACCCAACAAAAAATGAGTATGCTTTTTCCCATTACATTTTTATCACTTTTCAAGATTTCATTTGCTTTTGCAACAAAAAAATTCTGGATAGTGTCTTTTCTGTTAGGTCACTTGTTTCTAGCATGAGTATTTTTAACACCTAATGTGGATTGTTCTTGACTTTGGAAGAAAAACAGTTTCCAAGCTGGCTTTTATAAGTAGTCAAAATATTGCTATAAACAACAAGTATCATCTCCAAATTCTCCCTCCATAAGACACTTTGTGTCTTCTTCACTTTATCTTTCTTCATTTTTAGGATCATAATGTTTTTTGGAATTTACATTTAGAATTTAAGTTTCAAATGACATTTTTTTGTTTGTTTTAATATTTTTCTTCTCTCTGTGCAACAAGTTGGTATTTGTACAGAACAAAATGTAGTGAATTTAATATATTAACATTATTACAGATTGCTGATAGTCATCCCATGTAATTTTACTGCAGGATCAGGAAAATCACTTTGACTCAAGGGTGTTTAATTGGTAGAATATTGGGATCATACTAACTTGCAGGGTTAGAGAAAAACAAATTCAAAAGCTGCTTGAAAGATATTCTGATGTATCATGTCTCCAAATTATTTGCAGGCAGTCATAATTTGTAAAGCATGTATTTTTTTGGTTAGCATGGTAAGACGTGTGTTCCATCGGCTCTGTACCGATAATCCCAGCTTTTTTCTTTTCTTTTCCCTACCAGAGTTTTATTTCTTGAAAGAACTGTTAAAAACTTTCAGTATTACCTAACCATGGACAGACAGAAAGAAATATTTTAGCCAGCATGCTTCCAAACATCAAGCCCAAAATCAGAGGGTTAAATTCCAAACCTGTTGGAAGGAGCAGCCCTCCTGCCGACTCAAGCTCTAGGTTCTGTCAAGGCTTTTAGATCACCTGGAGAGTAAATCCGAGAGGAGTTTTACTTCACACTTCCCTGCCAATTTAGGGTAAATGATGCTCATAAATTAATAATTTCTAGTTCAACTGTTCTATCAAAATCTCTAGAGCCCTAAGATTGGAAGCTGATGTGGTGAAATGCTGCTGATGCTCCAATTGGGCGGCTGCTGCTGAATTCATTCTTTTGGGAACAGGGCATGCAGCTTTTATGAGAAAGGAGGCTGTGAGCTCCTTGTTTCATACATTTGTGTTTTCCTGTAAAATGTCAGAGGGATCAAGTAAGGACATTTTTGTGGAAATATGCAAACATGACTCCAAGAAAACAAGTTAATAAAGCCCCATGATAGAAATTCTGTAGCAGAGATAAAGGGAAGGACAAGACTCACAAAGGGAAGCTACACTGCCTTAGTTCCTTCATAATGATGGCTAAGTTTAATTTCTGCTAGAAGTCACCCTAAAGAGGAATTTGGATCTGTCCTTTAGCTAAAAAAAGTGCTTTACTCATTAGCTTCACCAGGTTTAAGCTAGATTTTGTGAATATCCCCATTCTCTGTTGCCATGTAGTACATGTCAGCTATCGTCCCTACTTGTTCTCCTTTCTTAAACTTAAGAGGTTTTTTTGATTCTACTTCATTCATGCTAGTATGCTACTTTTCTTCCCAGCTATGAATTCAAAGGCTTCTTCCAGCCTTTGAATTTGTTCAAGGTCCATGTAAAAGGACTGGTTAATTCTTGCACATCTCAGTATAGTGTGGGTAATGGATCTGAGCAGGCTGTCCAAGCCGGTCACTGGCCTCACACTTAAGAGGCTTTATCAGTCAGAAAAATATTAATCTTCCTGTAATGTGTCTTTGTGCATAGATAGCAGAATTAACAGCAAGAAAGGCCAAGTGCCAGAGGATGGTGTAGTTGTTGACAGAACATTTTGCATAAGAATATTCATCATAACCTCAGGGTTATAAAGAACAACTGCAAAGTGCACAACTGGAACATTTTATTCCTTTGGCTAAATTTGGAAGTGTTTTCTACCTCTAGCACTGGGAGTTGACCAGCTGGCAACCTTTGTACACTGCGTTTAACTATCCCGGGCCAGTGCCATGGATGCAGCCTGATGAGCAGACCCAGCTCATGGCAAAGGTGCAGTGAATGGCTTCTTTTGTTCCCACTGCCCCAGGTTTGCTCTCTGACCTCGAGAAAGTCAATTACTTTGCTTTGACAAGTATTAACCTTTTCTGTAGACAAGTAACTCACAAATGTGTTTTAGGATTACTTTATTATTGTTAGAAAAGCATTCTGAAACCTTTGAAAGGATGGCTATAAAATACCTCAGAGGTTTAGGTTTAATTCTATTTATCAGAAGCCCATAACAGTATTAGGCTTAAACATGCTTATCAAGTTCAGTCTTTCTCAAGTGAGCACTTCAAGTTTCAAATTCAGCCATATCATGATTCATTTATGTGCTAAAGCATGCAAAACTGTGGCATAATTACAGTTCAAAAATCTAACTTGCATGGGAAAAAATGTTTAGAGTAAAAACTGTTTCATGCTGGTCTTCTAATTGGTAATCATTGTTTAGCTTAATGCTTGACAGTTGAAGAGCATTGAGAAATATTTCAAGTTAAAAGCTCAAACAGTTTGGGTTTGTTGGATTTTTAAAAAATACAGTATCAGAATTCTTGATTTGTTTGATCACTTGCTTAGACTTTTTACTGAAAACTTTAAATAAATTTTATATAAATTAGCAGAAAATCTTTGGATTGTATTTGTTCCTTGATGCAGTTTCTACCACTGTGTTCCACTCCCCCCTCCTCAGACGAACCTTTTTCACCACAGCTGGTCAGACTCTACTGGTATCAGTGGGCTCACTGTTCCACAATATCCTTGAGTTAAATTACATGTTCTTAAAAATGTTCCTTGATGTTAGAAAGGAATTTCTTCATTCTTATCAAATTTCCTCCAGCATTCTAAGATTTAGTGATGGGTTTTATTTGTCTGAAGCAAATGTTGACTGTCTTGGGTGTTCAAATAAACTTTAGCCTTAATTTTTATTCAATCAGATAAGGTCAATCCTACACTGGAACTGATTTTTAGATAGTGTGCATTTATAATCATAGAAAGAAATTCACTCTGAAGTCATGGTGCCAAAAACAAAACAACAACAACAACAACAAAGACTTTTTCGCATTACAGGACATTACAAAAATCCCAGCAGGGCAGTTACTGAAGGGTCAGTAACCTCACATCATAATAAAGAAACACAGAATATCATGGTCTACTAATTTTAAATCATAGCCACTTCCAGACTATTTTAAGTTGCAAATGTTTAATGTGTGGTGCAGAGACTTTAAGGCTTGAGGGAAATGTTAGGATACACAGTCACAGAATTGTTCTGCAGATTTTACCTCCCAAGAAGGCAGAACAGGTAATGTAAGAGTCACAAAGGCTTCAAGTAGGGGGCAAATGTCACTGGTGGGAACCCAGGGCTGAATGTCTGTAAGGACTGGTCGTTGTTGCTGTCACAGGATGTGAGGACTCAAGTTAAAACTCAGTCAGTGCCATGTTATCCCCTGCCTTGTTTGACAGCACATTATCTACTCAACTGCTCAAGACTCCAGAGGTCTTTAAGTAACAAATTTTCCTGCTTAATGGATGATGCACAAAGCCACATATTTAAAGAGCAAAAAAAAAGGAAAACCACCGACATTTTTTTTTCTATATTTGTCCTAGTGACACTGTTATTTTTCCTCCCTGGTAGAGGACAAACAGAAAGCCGGAGATCTCCACTCCCTGCTCTTTTTTTCTACCAGTCCCACTCCTAAAAGGGTTCTCCTAAAAACATTCACTGTCTTCAAAATTATTTTTCTGAGACCACTTCTAAAAGTGTTTTTCCATTGTGAGTCCATACATATATCCTTTGACTGGGCTAGAATGAAATGTGCTGGATAACTATCAACAGTGAATATAGGACATGATGTAAAAGAATGTGTATATCTGAATATTTAATCTTTTTTTTTTCCCAGCCCAAGAGCCAGCAGCCTGTCCTTGATGCATCTGTGTAGATAAACTAATAAGGTTTTCCTGTCCACAGTGTGTTTAAAGCACACAGGGCAGGAAATAAAAGCAAAAAGCCACCCTGCTATAATTCCACATCACTGGTGGTACGCACACACAGCTGAATTGCACTAATCTGTAACTGCAACCATGGTGCAGATGCTGAGACTTCATAACAGAATTGTGCATAGCACTGCCCAATAGATAAGAGCACAACCACCCTAAACTGTAGAATTATACCCTAATCCAGAAAATATTAAATCACCTAAATTGACATCCATGAATTGAGATAAGTTATTCAGCTACATTAATTTGAACACGGATGCCAGTGTTCTGTTTTAAGAGAACAGTGATCTGTTTTAAGAGAAGACACAGCAGAAGGTCATGTAACACTTAGAGGGAAGCAGAAGGAAGGCATGTAAGTCTGTTGAAGAGTACCCACAGCATATTTTCGTGTTGGTTGTTTGTTGTGAGCTCTCCTAGAAACCTTTCTCACCATCTGTCTCAGTTATATCATATAACCAGTTCATTACTGTAAAAATGGTAGAATACAAAGAGTGACACTTCTTTCAGATTTTCTTTACCAGATTAGATGCTTCATGGTCTTTCTACCTAGAAGATGCAATATATGAATATGTATTTTAATATGCTTCTGCTATTATTATATTTCTGTATTCCCAAAACAGTGCAACTGCAGAGATCATTAATGCTAAATGTCATAAACATACCTACTCTGTTAATTGTCATCAAAAATCCAGAGTCCATAGGTAGAGATCAGGCTGTTTCTAGCTCTCTTCAATGTTTCTGCTTACCCCTGCTCTCCTTGTTGCCTAGAGAAGCTGTGGGTGTTCCATCCCTGACAGTATTTAAGGCCAGGTTGGATAGGGCTCTGAGCAACCTGGTCTCCTGGGAAGAGTCCCTGTCCATGGCAGGGGAGTTGGGAATATATGATCCTTATGGTCCCTTAAATGTTTGGGTCCAACCCAAACCATTCCATTATCACTTGATCCTGCCTCTTGGAGTTGCCCATCTGGAAGGCTGTTTTCTCTTGGGAAGCATTGGAGAGTGAGTGGCACAGCAGTGGTCACCCCAAACATCTCACATATAACGGGAGGACATTACTTCTCAGACTGTACAGCAGTGGCTTTACAAACAATGATTTCTGTGGGTGTAACAGCAGCTTTGGGCTTGTCTGCAGAGCCATATCATCCCTATTTTCAGAGATGAGCTTGATAGGAAGGTGGCAGCCAAGCCTGAGGGAGCACTGCAAGCAGCAAAACTGGCCTATGGAATATTTGGCCTACAAATCAAAATACCTGGAAACAAGGATAATTGAAGTAGGGATCTTACATACCAGTACTACTGACAGTAGCCTTTGCTTTTCCTAAGCTGTAATGCCAACTAACTCATCACAATCTCTTAACAAGGCTGAGACTAGAAAATTTTAGATTTGCTTTACTTTGATAAGGTGTCATCCTTTTATTAAAAGAGTGCTGTTTCTCGGTCTGTATTTTTCCTCAGGAAATTAGATCAGGTTGGCATAGCACAGCTGGAGATAAGAGGAAAAGCCACTGCAGCAGATGCTTGATTGCCATTTGGGGGATTTATGTTTGGGTTTGGGGGAAGCAAGTCTTTCTTTTTTTAAATAGGGTAATGAAAATCCTTTCCAATTTTAGCTTGTTGCTAACAATGCTGCTGCTGATGATGATCTTTATATTTTTGCTCATTTTATTTCTTAAAGCAGTTCTAAGTAGGTCACAGGCCTTTAAATAACTCTTCTAGAAAAAGTTGTGCTGTGTAGTCAGTTGTAGTTTTTTTTTTTTTTTTTAATAATTGCAACAGAGTAATATTCATCCACCTTGCTATTCCTGAAATAAAACATAAGGGTAGGGAAATCTGGTCTCTACAACTAGGACATCTGCAAAGATGAGAAATTACATATTTTTTTCATTAAGATCTTAAAGATTACTATCAGAATCAGCATTCCCTATTGAAGTTCTGTTACTTCTTGTTAGAGGCAAGACTGCTTTGATCGGTGGCCTGCAGGTACTTCCCTCACCCTTGTATAACACAGGTATCAGTCATTAGACTGTTTTGCCTGTGAAAAGTTTCAGTACCAAAGGCAGGCTTGTGTCACTTCCAGGGAGCTGTGTCCCTGCCAGGTAGTGTCAGTGTATGGCTGAGATGTTGCTGTTTCCTTGGGGCACTTCTGCCCAGCTGTGCAGGCATTTTGTGCAGATCCTGTTCTAGCAGAGATGGTTCCAAAGTGCTTCTCTGATGCTGCTCCCTACCAGGATCCAAAGGGGGCCTAGTGGGAAGCTGGAGAGGGACACTTCATCAGGAGCTGTAGTGCTAGGACAAGGAATAATGGGTACAAACTGAAAGATGGGAAACTTATTATAGACATTAGGAAGAAATTCTCACTGTGAGGGTGGTGAGGCACTGGAACAGGTTGCACAGAGAAATTATGGATACCCCACCCGTGGAAGTTTTCACAGCCAGATTGGATGGGACATTGGGCAGCCTGGTCTAGTGGGAGATGCCCCTGCCCATGGCATTTGAGTTGGAGCCAGATGATCCTTAAGGTTCCTTCCAACCCTTAAAATTCTATAAGTCTATGATTTGCACAATAGGGATGAACTCACTGGTGGAAGTCTCAGATCAGGACTTCAGTGCATGTCTTCATTTGTGACTTCCACTTTCTGTTTATTTAAACACCTCTTGAAGTATCAGTCATGATTCCCTAATCATGGATTGTAAGTGAGTGTCAAGACAAGAAAGAGTACTTGAAAAAAACAGTCATCTACAAGAGACCTGTTTTGTTGTTATGAGGATGCCCCACTCCTGTTCTAACGCCCATAAGAGAATACTGAGGGTTTGTGGAGACTTTTAACCTCCCTCTTTTGCCCTTCAGCAGTGATAAATTTTCTGTGGTCCATCACAGAATCACCTTGCAACTCCCCCTGCTGAACCTCATGAGCCTCCTGTCACTCCACTTCTCCAGTTATGGGGAGGTCCCTCTGGATAAGAGCACATCCATGTGGTGTATCAGCCTCTCCTCTCACTTTGGTGTCATCTGCCAGTTTGCAGTGGGTGCCACTCTGTCCCATCTAACTCACCAGTTGAGTATTCTTTATCAGATGAGCCCTTTGTAACAGATGCAATCCTCAAACTTGTTTTCTGGTTCAATAAGGGAAGTACAACTAAGAATACTGACAGGATTTTACATTGAATGTTACAACAGTGCACAGCAAAATTATTTCATCACTTCGTTTTATTTCATACGTTTGACAGTAGTCAGAAAGAAATTAGCTCCATAATGACACAGGAGAAAACTCTGGCTCTACCAGACTATGTGAAAACCTGTAAAAAATAAGGATAAGAATTATTTCAGAAAAAAAAAAAAGAAGAATTTTGATGACTGCACCATTTGAGCTTGTATGGTGTAAACAAAGCAGACAGCAATACCAATTAAGGAAAAAATTACAAAATTCCTGAGATGCTTGATCCCCTAGTTAAGCCATAGCTCTTGCCCTTTTTGCTTGTAGTCATGGGGTGTGTAAACACAGTACAATTCAGTACAAATTACCAGACCAACCTCTAAAATATTTGCTTTGCCTTGACACCCCACCAAAACAGTGTCACTTGTGGACCATGAAGCAGGATAGTTGGATTCTTACAGCTGTGTCCTGTTTGGCATATGTCCTGGCTGCTTAAAGGAGAATTTCAACAGTGAGAGCTCTGCACTCAGATGCTTCCAGGACCTGACACTGTATTACTGGCCTGTGCCACAGAGATAAGATAGTTCAGAGTTAGTATCTGTGTCTGCTTTCCTGTAGGTTCTTGCTTTGGCTTGATCTGTAATATATGCCCCTAGTTCCTATTGCTTCTCTGGCCATTTTTAGAAAAGCAAATATTACAGAACCCTTAATGTATGTAAATGCATGAGACAAAAATAGAAAAAAGGAAAATTAAGTCAGCAAATTCACACAAATAAGGCAAATAGCATTAGAAGATAAAAAAATGCACTTACCTGAAAATGAACTAGTGCCTAGGGCAGCTTGCAGGGGTGTCCTTGTCATAAGATATCAAATTGTTTTTCTTATCCTTCAGTACTGTTCAAAGGATTTTTTCCCCATATTTTTTTTTTTTCCTTTATGCCTCTCTAAGAAAGAGCCTTAGTTTGTTCTTAAAGAAAAAGATGATGAAGTTCAGTGGCAGGTATATTTAGATTAAGAAATAGTCCATTAGAATTTCCACCAAGTGAAAGATAGAACACTTTTACCTGTATGTACATATCTACATCCATATGCTTATACTAATTCCTTTCTGAGTAGTATGAATGTTTCTGGGCTTTTTATTTTTGTATGATGTCGGGGAGATTAACATATATTTATAGAAAACATCAAGATTAATTATTGAAAGGTATATTAACCTTCTGGCTCTGCTCTTTTAGCTCCAGTGAGAAAAAAAAAAACAAACCAAAACCATTATTTTCCTGATGGTTCCATATTGATCAGGATTCACAGCTTCACAACCATGTTCTTACAGCTTTCTTCACTGGAAATCTTCTAATGCTCTGCATTTTATGGGAAATAATGTGACTCCCCAGAAAGTCCCTGTCCTAATTTGTTGTAGCTAAATTCCATCTTAATCTGCTTTAACAGCAAGCTGACAAGCCAGCTCTCTTTTTTGTATTTTCATCTCTTTTATCATTCAGTCCATGAAACTGCTGCATTCTCACATCTGACCCCAGGGACTCTAGTTACAATATCCTCACATCCTTGGCAACATCTCTCTGCACCTTCTTGGAATATTCTTAACATTAAAAATGATACCTCGTATCCCTGCCAACCAGGTACATAAAAATCAAGAGTCTTCAGCTTCCAATTTAAAATGTTCCAATTTAAATAATAAAATCATCTTTTCCCAAGGAATGGCAGCATGGCAGTCTTTCCCTGTGTCTAGGATTTGAGTTAGCAGCTGGAATGCTGGAGTCAGCGTTTCATTCCATGAGAGTGAATAGCATCAGATCTCCAGAGATTTCTTAGCTGACCTTCAAAACACGAAGTCTAGCTTCCAGCAAACTTAAAGTAAACATATTTCTCTAGAGATTAGGATCAAAGCACAAGAAAAACATTCTACTTCACTGCATGGTGCTCGTACCATTATTTATTTATTGGAGCAAGGATAAGTGGTGCTGGGAGAGACAAGATTCACCTTTTTTGTTGCATTTTCTAATGGTAAAAGTAGTTCTCAAAGGTTGCCCATACTTTTGCCAAAAGGTTTGCAAAAAATCTTCATTCTTTTGCATACCATTGCTGCTTCATTCCCAAACATGGTCTTTTATGATGATTCATGGTCAAACTCTGACGACTTTCTGAAGAAAAGTCTTGGACAACTTGAGCATTTTACTAGAGAAGCAGCCCAAGGACACCCTCAGGCTTTGACTCTGTTCTTGGGTGGGGGTACTTTATTAAACTTCTCAAGCAAGAGCTCTCATCTGTACAACAGGATTAATAGCACTTTGCTCTTATATCCATACAGGGGTTTAGGAGGATAATTCCATTGCAAATTCAGTAGTTCTGAAGTATTACAGCAGTGGGTCTTGTTTGTGCACACAGCCTGGACTTCCTGGAACAGACTGACTTCCTGGAGGAGAAAAAGCATTAATCAAGAGAACCACTTTTTAAAGAAAATTATTTGGAATGCAGAGGTTTTGATAACTTAACCTGATTGACATTCATTAGAATAAAAAAACAGAGATGTTTCTACAGATATGGGAAGCTATTTGTTGGTGAGCTTTGTGCAACAAAAATGTGCTATAAATAACAAAATTTTTAATGAATGCCCTATTTGGATTTTGCTGTTGCCACTTTTAGGCTGAGATGAAACTCTGTCGGGAAGCAGGAATACTGATCCAGCAAGGAGGGAATCCGAATGGTGGTTCACTTGGGTTTATCCTCCAAGGCAGTTCATAACTTTAATTCCCACTAAAAAAAAAATGAAAATCCTCTGAAACCCAGTTTCAAGCCTGTTCTGTGACCTTAACTATGGAGGACAGTTAACCACAAACACTCCTTGATTGTGTCCTTAGACACCAGTTTATACTTCTTCCCCGATAAAGAGCAAAATGGGCAAAACTTGACTTTGGTCATGACTGTGATTGTGCCCTGAGCTCTGCCTGGTTTTATATGTCATGTTCTGTAAATATGCAAAATGATGGATGTAATTTTCTCATATAAATGGGTTTATTTGTTACACATTCATATCTCTGTTTGATCTTAAGGAAATGGAAGTCCTGATTCAAGCCCTGTTATATTATTTTTCCAAGGATACCACATAAAACACATCAGAAATATTTTTAAGAAAGCGTGTTTCCCACTGATCTGGGTTCCAGATTATTTTATTTCCTTACTACACCCTGTCTTGGCTGACACAAATATTAAGGGCAGTAACAAATACCGTATATCAATTCAACTCTCAAGATTTTCAATTTACAGGAACAACAAGCTTTCCAATCAAGTCATTACTTTTGGTCTGAAATTAGTATGACAGCCTCGCTCCCTGCCCCCTTTCCACTGTTTTACTACTACACCTCCCAAAACAGATTCATAAATGCCTGAACTTATGCACTGGTGCTAGTGGAAACCTGTAGTAATTGTTTTTTTCTCACAGCTCAAACAACCATTTTGATTTAGAGCTTACCAAAGCAGAAACCCAGGAAAAGATTTTATGCCTTTTTGAAGCTGAACCATGGGTATGGTTCAGACCATCAGTGAGTGCATAAAAACAAAGTGTGAGGGTGGACTAGATGTAGGCTTTGTCATGGATAAGAACTCCCTCAAATCTTGTGTATGTTCTTATACTGTCTTCTGTATGTTCTTCCTTATTCTCAGGCTCTGCATCTGGTTAAGAGAAACTAATTTGTCCTGTTATTCAAAGTGCAAAAATTTCAGCTGCCCAAAGTCACTGACACATAAATATTTTAGACCTTCCCCAGTTGTTTTCAGCTCCTTTAAAATTCATGATTGCTGGTGCTGGCTGCAGCTACACTCATTGAGTTTAATGAAGAGTTCAACCCAACGAGCCCAGCAGATGTTTTTGGGGTTGCTTCACTGTGAACTTTCTGGTTTCTTCTTCCTTCATTTCCAAGAATCAAGACCCAATTTTAGCTACATGATGATGACCCAACCAACAATAAGACTGAAACAGGGCTTCAAATCCACAATCCTTAAAACATTCACTATTGCAGATCTATAAGCAGCTGAGGTTTGGATGCTTGTCCAAGCCTCTTTAGCCTGAAAAACTGAAGGATGGGAAATTCATACAACTGATTCTCAATAGATTTGTGGTATTTCCTGCACTTGTCTGGCACAGAAATATAAATTATTTCACATTATTTTGGTACTGCCAACGTGGAATCCAATATAGAAATAAAGAAATATGTAAGAAAAAGCAATCTTTTCCAATAAAAACGAGGAAAGCTTTCTTTGAGTTCTGATTTTGTTTGACTTATTATTTAGTTTATTTTTCTTTATATTATACCCTTTTGCTCTCCAGGGATATTTGTACGACCTTAAAATGCCACCAAATATTAGCAGCACAGCTGGGAGAATGCAAAAAAACAGTCATATATCCTGGAGTCCCTTGTCTTCCTTCCATTGGATCAGGTAGATGTGGGGTTATTTTGAAAAGAAAGGAACAAGTAGAAGGACAGGAGTATCAAGAGTGAGTCAGGAACACGCTACAAAGTGCCTGCCTCCTCTCTTTGTCCTTTTAACTCTGCAGTTGGTTTAATTTCTGAATTATTGCTTCTATCTCCATTACCCAATTTCTGGATGAACCATATGTCAGAATCCAGTACATAATGCTCATAATGCCAGTAGTTTTATGTAGAGAATGTGGAGCTGGCTTCATTTTCAGGTGTCTGACCTGAAACAGTGTTAGAATAAGCTGAAGCAGCCCTTTTGCTCCCCATCATGTAGGTGATACAATTCACAGTATATGTTGTTAAAGCCTACCATTTGATCGTTGAACAAGCCAGCATTAAGAAATCCAGGGCACTGCAAATGACCAGGAAATGCCTGTCTAACTTTCACAGGTAGCATTACGAACCATTTGAGCAAGCATCATGCACTGAATTACACGATTTTTCCATCTCTTGCAGATCACGTGGAGGGCCCCAGCAGGATGACCAGCAGCCACACAGACTGCCATTTCTGCCTGCAGTCTCTCCGTGGCAGGAAATACGCACTAAGAGAAGAAAATGCTTACTGTGTTCCATGCTATGACAGCCTGTATGCCAACCCCTGCGAAGAGTGCAAGCAACCCATTGAGTGCAACTCCAAGGTAAACATTCAGCTTGCACTTTTTGTTCCTTGTTAAATTATACACAAATCCAATTTCTTTAATGGTAGATTTGATATCCACCCCTTTTCATATCCCTGTGTTGCTGAAGAGACCTAACCATAGCTGTTGTACATCCACACAGAGCAAACAGTGCTATTTTCCCTGAAATAGGAAAGCTCTGGGATCAAAGATGAGGAAATCTGCTCATGCATATCCCCAAGCTTACAGCAAGGTTGTGGTGTGTGTGTGGACCTCAGCTAGGCTCCATCCTTCACCTCCAGTCACCCACTGGCTGCAGAGGCTGCACAGTGCTGGAGGGGTGATAGGGTGGGTGGTGTAATTCAGTGTATCAGGTTGATTGACACCTTGGAATTTCTGAGACGTGTTCATTGAAAAAATATTTTGAGCTTTGAATGAATTACTTTTACTGTAGGTGTTGGCAAGCAGATGCCAAGCTTAGAAGACATCAGGTTTACAATTTGCACATTCTCGCTCTCTCTTTTGGAAATAAAGTATTTTTTAATTTCTGCTTAATTCCATGCTTACCTTGCTCATCTCACAGATGGTATATTAGTGGCAGTGTTTCTGCTACTTGTCTTTCCTTTCACCTCTCAATTTTTTACAATATTAATTAATAATTCAAGTTCTTCTGTGGTCTTTGACAGGGTTTCTAGTACCCCATACTTCAGTTCACTTGACACTGAATTTTAAGGTCAAATGAAGCCTATCAAAAAGCATTTATTTTGCCAAGTTCAGTGTGTACTGGTCACCTTCTCCCCATGCTTTCTTTGCCTATGTTCCTTAGAAATAAAAGGACAGAAAGATATTAAAATAAACCTCTTGGAAGGCTTTCCCAGCCCAAGCACTTCAAAGTACATAGTCTACATACAGGAATCATCCAAGGAAAATGCTGATTTGGATGAAGACACTCCTCAAACGCTCATCAGCATTTCACCCACAGCAACACTGGGAGCAGCAGTCAGATTCACCAGAACACATGCTTTGAGTTCACTTAATTTCACCTTTAAAATCAAAAATTGAATAAGTGACAGGATTACTGCCATGCCTTTGGACTGAGTGGAAGGGAAAAATGAGAGGAAAAAGCAGACCTGGTAAGAAAGGAGTGCACCTGGCTAGAGTTATCTAGAAAAGTGGCACACAAAGATCTACAGCTGATTGTCTCACCTCTGCCAAGGGGCTAGAGCTTGGTTTTCTTCCTCTCCTCCTCACCCAGTCTTTGCCTCAGGCTGCTCTGGGCTTACAGCCTAGTTCCTGCAAGGTTCAGAGTGCTAACTAAAGCACACGAAACTAGTAAATGCTCAGCACTTCCTGAAATGAATCATGGTATTTCTTTTTATTTTTAGCTCTTTAAAAGGCAGGGATATGATCAAGGAGAACAATGAGATCGGATTTGTGTCCTTTTATGTTTCTTACTTATAAAAGAGTCCTGGAAGGGTTTATTTTTTAAGCTAGGAGGGTTTTTTGGAGGTGCATTTTTCCCTGGCTTTTCTAACTGTAGGGAAATTAAATCTGCTGTTTGGTATTTTTTTTTTTTTTAATTCTTAGTCAGGATCTCATACATACTGTTAGCTCTTTCATCCTTTAAGCCCATTAACTCTCAAACAAACATTTTTCTTCCAAGTTTTCAGGGGGATTTATATCAGATGTAAACAAAAGCAATGATTTTTTTTTTAATCTTACTAATAATCATTTTGTTCTCAATGAGATTTTAATTGTTTGATTTCTGACATAACTTAGCATTATGTCATGTAGAAGAAGTAGTAACACTGGAAATACATAAGGGTCATTTCAAATTCTATAGAATATGGGCTTCCTCTCCAGTGGTCTGTGCACATTAAAAATGTTGATCATTTGTTTCCCCTTGAAAGACAACTGTAATATATAATGTGGCTCTTCCAATAAAAACATACCTGTGTGATGCATAAGGAAGGACAGTCTGCCAAAGCAGCTCCTTATGGCCTCTGCAAGAGATCTACACCACAGTGTGACATCGAGTACCTGCACCTTCCCTGAGCACACTTCTGCTTGGATCCACCACTGCAATGCTCTTCCTTTTTCGTTTGAGTTCTGGAAGGAACTGAAGGATAAAACCACTGTAAATAAATGTTCTCACTAACATGAACTTCCTTTCTCCAAGGATCTGGCCTACAAAGGCCGCCACTGGCACGAGGGGTGCTTCAGGTGTGCCAAGTGCAGTCGCTCACTCGTGGAGAAACCGTTTGCTGCCAAGGACGAGGTCTTGCTGTGCACCGAGTGCTACTCTGATGAGTACTCATCCAAGTGTTTTCACTGCCAGAAGACCATCATGCCTGGTAAGACAACAGAAGCCCTTTGCTGAGAAATGGAACCACATTTTTAATGATAACCACCTCCTGGAATAACCAAGTTACAAGATCCTTGACTTTCAGAACAGCTTGGAGGTGACTACTCTTCCTTTGTGTGGAATTCTCCCAGCAGTGGGGAGAAGGCAGGCAGATACTTCTGATCTATCACTGACAGGTTTTATGAATCCTTAGAAAAATATTAAGAGTTCAATGCAGGGTAAAATGTGTTCATGTGATGTCCTTGATTCCGTTGCAGTTCTTAGGAAGCATATCCCACTATGAGCATAGGCAGACAAACTGAGCTATTGTGAGCAGAAGTGCCAGATTAGACAAGTCATCTGCATATTTTCCACATCGACCAGACTCTGTGCTTGTGTTCTTTATACTAGGGCTTTCACTCAGAAATATTTTTTGTTTAAATTGTCAAAACATGACAATTTGCTTTCAAATCATTAGCAGCATTTTTACTAAAATGAATACAAGTCCATTTTACAATATTGTCCATGTTTACAATAGGTTTCTTTCCTGCCATTAGCAATCTTGAAAATTCTGCACATTCCACTAAACTGCTTCTCAGCTTTTGATTGTGTCTGTTCAGGACCCACTCTAGACTTTTCATTGCTGCCACATCAGTAAAACTCATACAGCAGAGTGATTACCCAAAAGCTGCCTTTTCACAAGCATCTGAGAGAAGCCACAGCACCATTTGTTACAAAAGGAAGCTGCTTGCTTAGGAAAGTGTGTCCCTAACTTTTGGAACAGAGAACAAATTTTGCAGTGATGTTAGAATTTTATTTTTCAGTATGTCTTAAAGCCAAACAGTAAGATCCAGGCTGTGCAAAATTATAGTCTTACTATTGGTACTAGATTACTCAGGTTGTATTCTACCTGTAACACTAGTTTGTATTTTTACAGTTATCTTTTCATTACAAGTAAAATCTGCATTAGTGGAAACAAATATTGTAACAATATAGTTGTGTTCATTTTAAGGATTGCAAACTAATTGAATAGTATATAGCTTACAAAAATGTTATCAAATAGGCACACCTCACTAGATGTGATCAAAAAGGTGCCAGAACACACTCAGCTTTGCATTATTATCTTCTGGTGTATATCCACGCTGCTTGCTTTGTCACGGAGTCTAAATCTTTGCAGAAAGTGCCTGAAGGTGTGAGAAACAGTGCAACATTGGCACAGGAATGCCAGCCAGTCTCTATATCATTAACTTCCTTCTCATCAGCTTGCTAGCTCTCTGTTGAAAAGACCTAGTTGTGAAAGATGGTGAAATTGTCCTTCTGATCACTGGGATGAAGGTGCAAACCTTTTGTATCTAAATACAACCAGTAGTTTCTCCACTGGCCCCACAGTTCAGGAAACAGATACAGTGGAATTGATCAGTTACAGCAGCAATCCTCTTCATGTGGAAAGGATGGCAAAGCACCTTGCACCTCTCGCTGCAGTCTGATGCTCCCCACAGATAAGAAGTTAAGGATGGAGACCCACTGGAAAAATTGCTCCCAGATATATGTGCATAACTTAGACTTATGTTTCTATATCAAGATAGGACACCTGCATACAGAGATAAAAGCTCTGACACTCCTCTGACAAACATTTAACTGAGCAACTTTCTGTCCTTGTGCTGTATCAAAAGCATCTAGTTAAACATGATAAAAATAATTGTTTTTCTAGGACAGAAATGGTGAGCTATAGAAGAAGGCAGTGTAATGTGCAATATCACAGAAAAAAATATTTACTTTTAGAAAGTTGCCAATTTACGCTGATTAAGATAAATAATGCATTTATAAGCAAAGGAGCCTTAGTTTAAGAAAGACAAGACAGGTCAATAATAAATATACCAAACATCCAACAAATTAATTTATAAAAGTGCCGTGTACTGAACATTATCACTGAGTTGGCTGGTTTGAGAGAAACTGAGCAATTCAAGCATAATCACAAAGAAACTCCAAAAGATTCATATAGGAACAGACTCTAAAAATCACAGCTTAGGCAATTCAGCACATCTTTTGCCAGATGAATATATGGAACTGAATGTGTTCTTGAAATTTCAAGTCCATTCTTCAAAGCTCTATTAAATTGAAGATTACTGTTTTCTTGGGTAATCCAATGCTGAGGTGGAAAGTTCAAAAACAAGAGCATTCCCAACATTTAAAACTTATATTACAAAGCTGTATCTGAGAGGATTGTTCACTTTGTTTTTTTTCAGGTTCACGTAAAATGGAATTTAAGGGAAGTTCCTGGCATGAATCCTGTTTCGTTTGCCAGTATTGTCAGCAACCATTGGGAACAAAACCATTAATCACCAAAGACAATGAGAATTACTGTGTGCCCTGTTTTGAGAAGCAATTTGCTCACCATTGCTATGCTTGCAAAAAGGTAATTAAGCACACAATACAAAAAATGCCCTAGTGAGGCAATATTGCTCATGGGAGAAAGGGCTGGATCGTGTGAAATGTGTGGTGAACTAAGAGTAAGATCAGAGTCTTCCCATTGACACTGGACACTGAAAGGCAACTGTGACAGTGTCTGCTGTCCACTCTTGTTACTCTAAGACTGATTATATCTGCCAAAACAAATGCTTTGGGCTATTGATTATTAGTTATTGATTGGGACTTTTAGCAAAGATTAAATGGAAAGTTATATAAAACTCTTCTTTCCTGAAAGTATCTGATTTTGCCTTTGTAAACATGCCTCTCTTTCCATAATTTTTCAGATGTATTCACATGCATAATTAGCCACCTGAAATGAGCAAATCATCCACAATCTTGGCTATTTTTTTCTTGAAATGTATCAGGCAAATAGCAGATCAAGTAACATTCAATTGTGATAACACTAGTCAGGAGTCCCACTGATGCAATATGTGATGATACCCTTGTGGGTGCCAGAAAGTTTGATTTGATTTCTTTTTTCCCCCAAGTACAGATAAATCAATTCTTCCTTCCCTTGACTTCTCATGTTTTATGATTGTCTCTTGTTGATGAAAATACTCAAAGCATCATACTATTCTAGTGTGGTACTTTTCTCTAGGGAAATGTTTTAAGCTGTTTTTAGGGCAGAATTTTACTTATTCTTTAGTACCTGCATTACTCTGGAAGCTTTTTTTTTTTTTTTCACTTCATCAAATAACTTATAATTTCCTGTAGTTATGTAATGATTACCTGTAAACCTTTTCCTCTAACAACAGCTTTTAATTTCAGGAAAATATGCTGCCTACTTTTTCCTTCAGTAGTTAAACTTTAGAAAGTACTTTTATATATTCCCATGTGTCTACATCCAGGCTTTAACTTGCATTAAATGAACACATGACAATTATAGTAATTATGCTCGATGTTTGTTACAGGCATTGATGTTAGCACTTCCTACATGAAATAATCAGGATTTGCTTCTTATAATTTCTAGGAATGCAAATAGTCCCCCTACAAACAGCTAAAACCATTTTATTTCTGAAACTTGCATCTATTCCCATACATGAGAATTGAGCCCAAATAGATTAAATTGCCAAAACTAATCTTGAATTTTTGTCAGTGATTTTTAGATTTTAATGGAAAAGCAAATGTAACCACAAAATAGCCCAAAACTGGAATGTTAAAGGGATTGCAAACTATTTAAATCTCTTTATTGCTTGACGTGACCCCATATTATTCTTGATTTTCCTGAAACTGTATTCCCCAGAGAAATTTGATGACACTACTATTTTTACTTAAGTTTCTTCAACTTTTTCGTCTCCTATTCCAACAGTATTCATTTATTCTTCATTCACTCATTCATTAATTCCCTGTCATGCATGTGACTTGCTAGCAGAAACACTATCTTACAGCTCATCTTTATAGCAATTTCTCTGTACAGTCTCTCACAAATTCTGTGAAACCAGCTCTTTACCACTCATATGGGAGCCACAGGACAACTGGAAATTTCCCTTTTCAGAAAGAACCAGTGCAGAGCTGTAAGTGTGTTGCTGGAAAACAGAAGTTGATGACACTGATAAACACTATTTTTTTCTTCTTCTTCTGACTGTGTAGATCTCCATTCTGTTTTATTTCTGTTTCTTTACTGTCTTTCTTCCTATTTAAAATACTGTTGCACTTGAGAGACAGCAAAATACTGGCTGGAGATTAACTATTATCTCAGCATCAGTTCTCTCACCCACTGCCTATCACTGAGAATTTCTCTTCTGAGAGCATGCCTGATTCTAAACACTTATCTACAGTATAATAGAAAAATTTCATTTAAAGATAAAATATTTCTTACAAATTATGAGGTTATACTGTGGTAGAAAATTGAAAATAACAAACCAGTAGCATATGGAATTCAGCTGCAGATTAGTTAAATGGATAATCCAGATGAAAAAAATAGTTGATGTGACCACCCTCTCTTCTCTTGTGCATGTTGGAAGAGAGAAAACAAGTGGAAGTGCTTATGAAGGATTGGACAATCCTTCATGATTCACACCTTTGTTTCTTTGCTCTGCCCTTCTTTGTCAATACATTAGGTTATAACTTCTGGAGGAGTGGCCTACCATGACCAGCCTTGGCATAAAGAATGCTTTGTGTGTGCTGTGTGTAAAACTCAGCTGTCCAGACAAAGATTCATTTCCAAAGATGAGTACCCATACTGTGTAGACTGTTTCAGCAAATTTCATGCCAAGAAGTGTGCTGCTTGCAAGAAACCTATTACAGGTGAGTCTCATCTTCTAGAGGGGACCAGACAGAAATGAATCATCAGTCTCCTCTCAAAAAAGACTTTCACTTTAGAAAAAAAAAACATTAAAATTACTTCCATCATAATGAAAGACTGAAAGAGTTAACTATCAGAGAGACTCTCTCTGTGTCACATGTCCTGCATCTTTCCAGGACATACTGATCACACATGTTCCCTAACAGATGGGGAGTTGTTTTATGTGCCCAAAGGAGTTCCTCCATTTTTTGATGTAGTGTTTTCTGTAGTAAAATTCCTCCTTAAGAATATTTAAAAAGGTGCTGGGAAGAACAGTAGTTCTTCCCAGGACAGTACACACAAGCCCCTCTGTGGTTTCTTCAGTTTTGTTTTTAAATGCAAATGTGATCAAACTGAACACAGATTAACTGCCTGCTGGTAAGGCACACCTGTCAAATTAGAAAGCTTGCCAAATGCATCAGAGCTCTATTTCATGAATCCTTGTACACTTATATATGATTTATAATTAGACATGTTTGTCACTGGTCTATCATAGCTGAAGTTTTCTGAGTTCATTTGCTGGTGTTCTGCACTTTAATCCTATAATGTGTGGAGTCAACTGTTTCCTGATTCTTACAGGTGCATGCTGCATATGTCATTGGACAAGAAATCAATGAATACCCAATTACATGTGCATGATTTTAAAAAAAAACCAAACTACAAAACAAAACAAAGCAAAACAAAAAAAAAAAAAAAACCAAAAAAAAAAAAAAAAAACAAAACAAAAACAAAAAACCACAAAACTATTCAAATTCCACCAGTCTTTAAGATTTTATTTCAGATAATTCTGCTAGGAATCCCGTTATCTGGTAATTTCCAAAAGAATCCATCTTGAAGGAACTTAATTATTAAATTTCATTCTGAGTTGTATATAAACTATACAAATATTGCAAACAACTTCCATGAGAGTTTGTTGGGAAGATCAGCAAACCTGAATGGACATTCTGATAAACCCATTGTGTTCAGATCTCAAAATGGGATACGCAAGCAAGTGACTTATGTCTTTGCTTGAAATATTTACCACTGTTTAAATTTTAAAGATATTTTTCAATTCAGCCAATAAAGAGTATTTCACACTATGGATTTTTGTTCATTTTTCCGTTCACTATATGAATGACAACCTGATGACACATCCAAAAGTCATCTGTTGCATTACTGAATCATGTCTAGAAATACTGGATTCAGATCTTCTCTTTTTTTTTTTTTTTTTTTTATACTCTCTTTCAGCTCTTGGAGGTGCCAAATACATCTCATTTGAGGAGCGTCAGTGGCACGGGGAATGCTTTAGCTGCACAAAATGTTCTGTCTCCCTGGTGGGCCAGGAATTCCTCACTCGGCAGGATGACATCCTTTGCCACAAATGTGGCTCTGCTTCATAGTTCTGTGGAAAGATGTACAGCCGCATTATTCTCACTCTGTAGCAATGTAGTTCATTGGTCTGCTGTAAGAAAACCAGATAAAAGGTACTACAGTTATTTAGGCATTCAAGTAACTTTCCAACAGGAGTTTAACGCCATCATAGTTCTCAACTCTTTATAGACAAAAATTAAACAACTGCCCCATACTGGTTAATAAGACAATTTAACCAGCAGAAAAGATTTGTATATATTTTAAGCCTAACTCCACTAGGTTTTCCTTGTAACACACTGCTCTCTGCTGTTAGAAGCTTTAAAAATTATCTTTTATCACCTCTGAACCAAGGAGGATTGTGAAATGTCTGTTTGGCATGTAAATAATGATGAGGCATTAGCACTGATTCACAGATGTAGATCTTGGCATAGAAAGCTGTGCACAAGCATTTTTCTCTTGGATCATAACACTGAAGTAATTGAAGTAAATATTATATTCTTCGATACTTTGAGCAAAAAAGATGCTGACAAAGCAGGCAGAAATTGTGAGTAGGAGATGCTTTCATATTGAGGAGCACAGAGTCAGAAAGGCCCATTCCAAGGGCCAATTCAATGGAAAAAAGGGCACCTTCCTTCCCTTACTGGGATTGCTCCCCAAAGAAGTCACCCAAAACACTACAGCACAGGTCCTTTCCCAAAAGTGGGTAGCCGTACTTAAATTTTTAGGCATGGCTGCTCTAGAACATAAATAAACCCATATTTTCAGCTACTGCAAGAGGTAAGGAATGCCCAAGACCACAATAGTGCTGACTTACATTTCCCCATAACTAATATGCCTTAAGACTCTTTTTCCACTGTCTTTGCTAAACCTTCAAATACAGGCCTAAAATATATTTTGTTTATTAGTTGATGCAAGAGCCAACTCATACCAGTCCCTTTAACCTTGTACTTTCCTTCATTCAAAACTGCTTTACCAGCAATTGAAGCCCTGTTAAGGACCTTACCTTGGTCTTTGATTCACAGTTCATTCCTCTGCTTGCAAATTCCTGTTTCTGCACAGCAGGCTATCAACTCTCCAGAACTAATTCCTGATTCATTTCACCATCAGCCACATGTGTTTTTTAACAGTATGTCAAGAATTAGTAATTATCATTGCAAATCAGGTCTTAGTTTCTAAGTAGCCAGCCTTTACATCTGCTTGCTGAGCTCCAGCACTCAAATGTCTACTATTAAAGGTCATCTAGAGCTGAGTTATAAACATCCATCTTCTTCCTTTTTCCACAGTGTGTGTTGCAGTGGCCTGGTTCCTGTACTGGGCCACTGTGGATGGAGCAGTGATGTTAAGAATGGCAGGTTCTGCACTGTCCAGCAGAGTTTGAGTCCTCATCTCAGATGTCTTTAAGTCATTCTTCTTCAGACTCTGAGTGCATAGAGTTATTTGGCTGACTTGAATGGCCTTTATTCATATTGAAGACAGCCATACTTTAGGTAGAAAAATGGAAAAATAGGAAGAATACGTGTGCGTGGCTAAGCCAGGGCTGAAGTGCAGTGGCATAAAAATCAGTAGGGATAATGACTGACCAATGAGTACACAGCAGTCTGTTGTCAGTCGATAAAATATTGATTTTTTGCTCTATGTGGTGTTAATTTTTGGGTTTCATTTTCTTCTTTCATGGCAGCTTTTATTGCAGTCTAGAGTTTGATTAGTTTATGTTTTTCATTTTATCCCAGCTGCTTCCTTTTCTATTTACACATCTCCCATGGCTGACACAGGTTCTTGGTAAGGCTTAGATTCCCATAAATAGAAATATGTTTCATTGCCTTATATGTATAAATATATATATATATACAAACACACAGACATAGTGGTTCACAGTTATGTATAATGCTCTAAAAATTTGCACTGAACTATCAGAAATTAGTAAATGTTAATGGTCTTACATTATTTAATTAAAATTATGAGTCACAATATTCGGGCTTTTCTGTGGGGTGTACCTTTTTTTGTTTGTGTGAAATAACATTCAGCACATCTCACGAATGTGGTTTGGGCCCTTTATTTGGTCTCCTCTGAAGAATCATACATCTTAATTACAAATTGATGCAGGAATTACCAGGCAGCCTCCTAAGACATGAGAGAGTCACAGGTCAGACACACAGATCATGATAATCCCAGTCTTCCAGCCTTAACATTTATGAAAATTAAATTCTTCTCTGACTCATCAACTAATTATATTTTTAGAAATACCAACTGAATTATTTATTTCTTCTGCAGTAAATACACTACAGTCAAACCTGACACTGAGCATTTTCACTTCAGAAAAATAGTAAGAAGTGAATGTGATTTCTATAAATAGTCCAAATAAAAGTTATATCAGATAGCAAATTGCTATTTCCTAGTCTCTGTCACCAGCTACCAATGCCTGAATATAAGTACAGTGATACTCTGGTGGTGGGCTGACCCTGGCTGGACACCAGGTGCCCATGAAAGCCCCTCTATCACTCCCCTCTGCAGCTGGACAGGGCTCAAGGCTCATGGGTGTAATAAGGAGAGAGGGACATCTCTCAGCAGTTACGGTGACAGGAAAACAGTCCTGACCTGGGAAAAAAAAAATTATTACCAATCAAATCAGAGTAAATAATGAGAAATAAAACAACATTTTAAAACCACCTTTTCCCCAACCCTCCTTTCTTTTCAGATTTAAATTTGGCTCCTGAATTCTCTACCTGCTTCCCTCCCAAAGATGCAGGGGGACAGGAAATGGGGTCTGTGGTCAGTTCATCACACATTGTCTCTGTTCTTCCCTCCTCCTCAGCAGGAGAACTCCTCACACACTTTCCTTGCTGCAGCATGGGGTCCCTCCCATGGGAGACAGTCCTCCATGAACTGCTCCAATTGGAGTGCCTCCCACCCAGGAGTTCTTCAAACACTGCTCCTGTGTGGGATCCCTTTACATGGAGTGCATCCCTTCAGGAACAGGCTGCTCCAGTGGGTGCCCCATGGGGTCACAAGTTCTGCCAGAAAACCTGCTCCAGTGTGGGCTCCTCTCTCCACAGGTTGACAAGCCCCACCAGGAGCCTGCTCCAGCACAGGCTTCCCACAGGGTCACTGTCTCCTTCAGGCACCATGTCTCTGGCATAGGATTCTCCAGGGGCAGAAAGCAGATACCAGCTCCATCATGGACCTCCATGTGTTGCAGTGGAATCTGCTCTGGCACTTGGAGCACCTCCTCCCCCTCCATCTTCACTGACCTTGGTGTCTGCAGAGCTGTTTCTCTCACATGTTCTCATTCTTCTCTTTGGCTGCTCTTTCCACAGCCATTCTCCCTCCTCCCCTCCCCACCCTATTCCAGTTTGTTATCCCAGAGGCTCTACCACCATCCCTAATGGGCTCAGCTGTGGCCAGCAGTGGGTCCAACCTGCAGCCAGCTGGCATTGGCTCTGTCAGACACAGGGGAAGCTTCTGGCAACTTTTCACACAAGGCCTTCCTGGAGCCCCTTGCTACCAAAACCTGGTGACACAAACCCAAGGGAACTCTGCACAGTTTGGGCCTTCTATACTTTTTTTGTAGATGAAACCAACCTGAATAGGTGCAGAGAAGGGCAGCAGGAGGAACAGTGTGTCTCTGTGGAGGACTGCAGATCATGAAGGGGATAGGTGGCTCCTCTAAGTGAAGAGACTACATTTGGTTCAAGAACAAAGACAACTAAACTCCTCAGCACTGGAAGCTGGAAATTAGGGGGTGATGTATGCTGCTTTCCAGAACAAAAAGGGAAACAGCCATGTGGGCAGTTTTCAAGTGATGCCTGATCAGTGTGTTAAATGTCATATAGAACATGAATGCCTGGTGTAGAAGAACAATGAGAAAAAATCAACCTGATGATCAGCTTCAGTCTGTGCTGCTAACATTGGATTTACTGCAGGATGACCAGGATACAGACTCCAGCACAATTCAATTTTCTTTAATAAACTTTGGAGGATGGAAAATTTGAGAGATTTATTTTAAACTAAATTTTAAAATGCCATATGCTTTTCTTTAACATTGTACTATTTAATTTTAAAATATATCTAGCTCTTCTGTGTGTAGCAGCCCAGCTCTAAGATAATCACATTGCTTTTGTTACAATCAAGCTAAACTGCCCTGAGGTGATGTCTCTAATGCCCTGATCACATCTCTGCTGTACTCATAGTTATCCCAGGGGACCAGGAGGGAGGCTGCCCTTCGGGATTAACTAAGAGTGAATAGGTACCCTATTACCTCCCTCAGTATTTCAGGCTAAAGTTTAAGTTCCTCAACCACTGCCTAATTGTCAGAGAACTCCCCGAGACAAACTACAGAGACAAGCCCTGAGGCATTGTTGTCTCGTGACACTTCTCTATCCATATTGCTGAATGTCACATTTTTTAATCTGAGGTAAGGTCATATTATAAGAGCAAGGTATCAGCTTTTTCCTGGACAATTAGTTTTAAAATCCAGGCAAGTTTTTGGTAGATGTTGTAGCAGGCAACACAGCTGTAGCAATGATGGAACCCAGGACCACTTCTGCATTTTCCAAACAAAGATGTGCACTCCAGAGTCATGGCTTATGTCTGTGATGAAACCCAGACATTTTTCAATCTCTATCCTTGTGCCCTAGCTCTCCAGAGAGAAAATCTGTAAGCCTAGACAGGGGATAGGATATAGCCTGGGATATAGCCTGGCCATGCCAGTGAAGTGGATGTCACACCACAGTTTTTCTGCAGTATCTCAGCACATGCAAGTTCAGCTGGCTCTTGTACTCTGCCAGTGGACAGGTACCAGGTTTTCTTCATGCTGACTATGGCTCAATGCTACCAGAGGAACTTTAGGAAGGGGATGGTAAGGTTTTGCAAGGAATTCTAAACAAACACTTCCTGGGCCAGACCTGTCACAAGAAGGGCTGATGGGGTGTGTCTGTGGGTGTGTACATGTTCAACTCCAAAGAACTGAACAGCAATTTCAGCACCTGCTCCAAGGTTTTATGAATCTCACTTGGTTCCATAGAACGGGTGTAAAGCAGTGTATTGTATTTCAGGAAGTAAAAATAGTGATTTTTATACAATGACAAATAACAATAGGTGAAGGAAAGTGATGTTAAATGACTGCCTGAGTAGAAACTGAGAGATCATTTCTGTAAATAAAAAAGTTGGAATCTAAATGTATAGCCAGAACAAACTTGTTTACCAAACGAGCAGGAAAGCTGCAATAAATTGTCTACATTCTTGCTAATAATATCTCAAAGAAAATATATGTATGCGCATCCATGCTCGTTCCAAAGCATGAATGGACTGAGTCATGGGAAACTTGTCAATTTAAACCAAAGTACAAAACACCTAGCATGGTTATAGACTAGTATAACCACAACGTTTCAGTTCATAGTATTCAAAAGTGCCATTATCTTGATCAGAAGTACCGGGTACAAGTAGTTCAATACAAGAGATAAAAGTACCAGGTATGACTTGTTCAATACAAGAGATAAGTGCTTTGGAGGACAGACATGTTTGTACTCAGGGACATAACGCTGGTATGTTATCCAAATGGCAATACACAGCTGCAGTGGAGGATTTAGAGATATCAGCTTTGGCCTGGATCATTAGGCTTCTCTTAATTTGTTTGCAAGTATATTTCTCCAAGAGCATCCACTTAAACACTTCTGTAGGCTTTCATCTGCATTTTTCACCCAAATCTTTATTGTAGCTTCTTGAAGATGAGGGCAGACATAAGCACAGTCACACAGACCTGCACAATGCCCATAAGAACCTAGATTTTCTCAGTATAAACCAATTCCATGTCAGAAGAACCATTGCACAACATTATATCCAAGCTAATAAACCTTATCTCTGTCTTGAATATAATTCAATATCTGGTTTCATTAACTTGAGCCTCTGCTGTACCTCTTTTACTGTCCTCTCCAGTAAGATATTCAAGACATTCACCTAATTCACTGCAGATTTTTCACAGCACCAACTGAATTGCAAGTTATTGAATACAAAAAGCTGCACTACCACCACATCCCTGAAAAATAGGAGCCATAAATCCCTTTCATGCATGATGTGTGTGAGACTTTGAGAACAAATCACCTTAAAACAAACAAAAAAAAAAAAAAAAAAAAAAAAAAAAAAAAAAAAAAAAAAAAAAAAAAAAAAAAAACCAAACCCACTCAGCTCCTTCCTGTAGCCTGGGCACAGATACAAAGGCACAAAAACACTCAGATAAGATCATCACTTATTGAGCGAGCAAAGGAGCATGGCCTCAGATGTTTCAAGAACTGTCAGGAAGAATACCTAGCAAAATCAGGAAACAACTGAGCAAGTTTTTTGGGGTTGAGATGTTTAACTCCAGGTCTCAGTGCTCTCTCAAGTCACTTCTTAGCTCACACCCAGCACCTCATGTCCTAACTGTCCTCAGGCGTTCTTATAATTTCCACTTGTGAGAAGGAAAGCAGACCACTGCAAAAGGATGTCAGTCTGGCACAATGACTCAGCCTCAGAAATCTCATGGGTGACTTATTCAATAGAGGATAGGCCCAGCTGGAAGTAACAAAAGTCCCATCAGTCTTAGATAATTGCTCACATTTAAATGCCAGTGCTCATCTTAAGAGTACTTTCATAGCAAAGACATACTTCAAGTAGGTAAATCCAAATTGTTCCTGGATTAAAGTCCTCATTTAACATCTTCATTTTCAACTTGGATTTTGGAATAGCTTTTGCTAGACTTAGTATCAAATAAATAAATAAAATCTCTTCCATCCAAGCCCAACTTGCCTGGATTAAGAAAAATAAAACTACAGTGTAAAGTAATGCAGTTTATCCAGTTCTGCTGAGTTACATTTTTTGTTGTTGTTTCCCAAAGGAAAAAAAAAAAAAAAAGACTACTTATTTCTTGAGAACAAGATCTTTACTTGTAAAAAAAAGCAAATCAAGCACTTAGTCAAACATTTTCATTGGAAGGACAGCAATCTAAGTAGAAATTTATGGCTATGAATGCAGATGACCATAAAAGGCTACTAACATGGAGAATTTCTCACAATAGCCATCTTATTCCCTGTTAGCTTGATTATTTTTTAAATGCTACAGAATTCTTATTGTAATCTTAACTCTTAACTCACTGGAAAGTAAACCCCCCCCCGACTGACTGGGGGGGCAATGTCTGTTATTGGTTACCAAGGTCTTTGATTCAGGGTATGTTTCCACTTGCCCATAAAACACTGACAATGTTAAACGCTTTGTGCTGAGCCCTGTGCCAGACTTCTCAGGCCAGTGCCTGCTTTCTTCTTCACGTTTTTGCTTTTCATTCTCAGAAGATTTCAGTCAAAACCATCTTACCTTTCACAAAACAAAACACAGGAAAATCGCAATGTTTTCCCTATACTAAAGAAGCCTGAACCTTTTCTTTGAAGAGTTAAGGTGCTTCAGGAACCTAATTGATAACATAAAAGAAAAATTTCTTTCATGGAGATGTCTCCTGACAAAAAATCCAGTTGTCCCAGTTGCATGTCTTCTGCAGTAAGGAGCTGCATTTCCCCATTTTCTGAGGCAAATATGTGGTCCAGTTACTACGTGCTCAGCAACAGTCACTTTGTAAGCATTTGAGATTGGGTACATGTCTCAGTTCCTACCTTGAAAATGTCTAGCTAGACAACTGTAAGAAGTAATCCATCTAAAGCACTGCCACAGCAGGCTGCTGGTGACCAATCTGATGAGGTCAACCTCTAAGCTGAACTCCCCATTCGGTCATTAAAATAGTGTTCAGCATGGAGCCACACAGGGAGCAGTGCTGAGAGTCCCAGTGAGCCTGGCCACCACAAATGTGAAAAACTCTCTTCTTAGTCCAGCTTGAATTAAGGATTTGAACTTCCTTAAGAAACTCTCCTGTCCTGAGCACTGGTTATTCGTGCTTTTTGGAATCAAGACAAGCACCACACTTCTTGCTGAAGAAAATTTCCTATTACATAGATGAATTAAACATTCTACCATACACAATGTGAGAAGACCTCTACCATACATAATCATGTTGCTCAGCTGGGAAATCTGGAGTATCCAATTCAAGCTGCAGCAGATGACAATTCCCTATGTGACTGTATCTACCAGCCCCAAGAATCAGACATGGATTAGTTGGGATGCAGTTTTCCAGAGGAAAGGCTGCTTCTGCAGACATCCATACACTGGGGTGGGGGCATTTTTAGCTTCTCTCCTCTCAAGGCTGCACTATGGACATCACAGTATGGATTTAGCTGAGAAAGCCTCTCCAAAAAAAGCATAGAAGATGTTTGAGCATGGTGGTACACAGCCATGGTTATCCAGTACTATTTGCTGTAAAACTCTGAGCAATTTATTTTCCCAGAACAGTAAACAAGGGAAGCAAGAAATTTAGCTCATTCATAAATACTATCAATAGCACCACAGTTTCAAATACTGGTCCTGATGAGAATTGTCTCTCTCCTGAGCAGCAGGAGAGAAAAGGGTGTGCAGAGATGCTGCTGGACTCCCAGGTGCTGGGACAATGACAGGACAAGGGGTGGTGGGTCCCTTGAAAGGCGTAGAAGGCTGTCATGACCTGCCTGTGGCAAAAGGACCCGAGAGCTCCTTTTAGACCAAAGTTCCCATGTGCACTCTGAAGGTGAAGACTCATACATTTTATCAGACAACTGGGAAACCTTTCAAACATATGTACTTTCTGCTTCTCATTCTACGCAGCCAGATGGGAATTTTACAATTATATAGAATGAAAACTCTCAAGAATAACTCTCAATTGGCCTATTCCAGGAGGAATTGATGGGTTGAAAAGGATTCTTTTTACTCTGTTGAATGACTGGATAAAAGTGACTGTCTTTACTAAAGTCCCTGATGGATACTAAAGGGGATAGAACTAATAGTTGGATGAAAACTTCCCAAATACAAGGGTGTGGTGTAAGCAACAAAAGAAGGGTGTATTAATGAAAAAATAAATGCAGCAATAGCTATCAGAATGAGACAGAAAATAAATAAATAGGTCTGTTACAGCTACCTACAGATTTATTTATGGGAATAATGCTTTTAAGTACTGAACCGAAAGCACAGGTGCAATTCCTCTGAATATCAAATATTAAACATGCAGAACACACTCTAAGAGTGACAAGCATAGTAACAGAAAAGTGAAAGGAAGCAAGTGAAATATAGGAAAATAATAATAATGCATCAATCAGTATTGACAGCAGAACTTTCTTATTTTAAAATTATGTAGTAATTTAGTCATGGAAAGATGACGTCAAATCTAAAGACTTTCCACATGAATCAGTAATCTTTAGCAAAAACCCAAACAAAAACCCAAACCATAAAAATAAAAAAAAAAAACCAAAAAAACAAGAAAAGTCTATTTTACTGTTAGAACAGTCCCCATCTGGGTGAAAAGTTAATAAAGTGCTATGACAATTTAAATGCATTTCTCCTTATAAATAATTTATATATTTTCAGCATACTTAGCATTTCTGACACTTAGGCCACATATAGCTGAGTCTGTGTAAAGGCCTATTGTTATAACCCATGCTAGCTGAGATTATTTTTACTTGATGAACACATTTTGTGTTACCACACAGATTCCCTTATCTTGGTAACTGGAGAAACAGTAAATGTGTGCGCATATTTATTTCTCACTTGTCCCAAAGCATTCATCCACAAAAAAGGGAATTTTCTTTGTTCAAGTGAATCTATGAAAAGCAAATCCTTCAAGATTGTCCAGCGCAATTAGGACACTATTTTAAAACCAGTTTGGCTACCCTACCTTATGGCCACTCTCACAGTTAGAAACTCAGTCCTATGTGACATGGAAAACAGCAGAAAAGTTGGTTTTGCACTCACACAGTTTGGAAGAGCTGGTTTCTTCATTCCCATATGGAGGATCTCAGTCAGATAGCAATAAGCCTGCCTTACCTCACTGCACATGAGAAAGGCTCCTCAGGACACAAGCAGCTTGAACAGCTTCTCTGCTGTTACACAGCACCCAGAGAAGCATGAAAGTTGGTAGGGCAGCTACTTTTAATCCAGCTTTGCAGTCCATCCTCTACTGTGCTCAAAGGAGTCTATGATAAATTATTTACCACTGCAGTGACAGATGTAGTCTGTCACACTGTGTGCCAGCCACATGAGATGGCTCAGAGATAAGCACACCCACACTGACCTGCTCAGATGAAGCTCACACAGCAGCCCCCCACTGTCCTGCGCAGCAGACTGGTGCTGAACTTGCCTTCCAGAGTGCATTCTCCAGTCAACTCAAAACCCTCAGCTGTCAGGTCATGAAAGAGAGGTGGCAGTTCTGACAGGTTTAATGAAAAACCACCACAAATGCCTTTTACGCTCAGCCCTCTGGAATGACCAGAAGCTCAACTTTCAGCATGAAGAAGCAGAAATGCAATTCATTTGCCATTATCCTTTACAAACACAAAACTTTCTAAAGATAGCTGTTGAAAGGATGGTCTCTCAGAATTGGTTAAACATCACCTGCAGTGCAGTACTTTTCTTTCCCACCACAGGAATCTGTCATTCATGTGTCAGTCAGGTCAGCCATGGTACTTCTCACAAAGGGCTCTTCATAGAGCCCGTCATTTAAACCCAGACAACTGCAAGAAACTCTCACTAAGTTCATCATTAAGTTCTTCATTAAGTTCACCATAAAACAAGCTCCAGTTCCTTGGAAACAAGAAGTTCAATGTGACATACTTTTGCCATTTCTACATTTGGTTGAAAGTCATCCCTCGCGAAATGTAGCAGCTTTGTGTTGCTACAGGTTCCTTGGCAAAAAGCCTGTCAGAGAAAGTCCATCACCTCTGTAATTAGTCAGGTTTACTGCATGACATTGTGTGAAGGAGAAAAACTACAGTATTTCTCACTTACCTTCTGACTGTCAATCCAGCCAGTGGTTCATCATAGGTATCAATAATACTTGGTGAGTAACATTCACCATCTCTAATGACAAAATCAAAGATAAATCTATCCTGAGTCAGGAGCTCTGGCTCTGCCTGGAGGTAAGGTCTTGCTAATACTGACTAGGAGTACATCTCCTCTTCAAGGATGAACTCTCACTGACAATCTGTCAGCACACCTAAGATCTAGTTGAGTGTTCTGCTTGTAAAGGAAAAAATACATTGGAGACTGTCTTCAGAAGCTGTGGATTTGTGGCCATGTGATGACAACTACTCAAGATCAAGAGAATTTCTACATTTGGCCTGTCAGTACTGGCTAGCTGGTCTGGGGTTGTTTCTGAAGATCATCAGCAGCAAATGCTCATGAATCAGTTTAACACCCAGGATAGGAGAGAAAATGCTTTATTAGGACCATCATAAGAGTGAAGATGGAGGCTTTTCTGACATTGATGCATTTAGAATTGGGGTTATACAATTACTGAACTCTGATTTTTCTTTTTTTCATATCTGAAGCATTAGGCTTTTATTTTTAAATTCAAGAAGCACAAATCTTTATTTAATGATATTTGGTGGTTTTTCACCACAGCACTTCCCAGTGCTTTAGAAACATTAACCACATTTTAAAGGTACAGAATAACAGCTAAATAAAATGATTGATGTATTTATAGTCATAGGCAGTTGGGAAGCAGGGGAAAATGGGCACGTAACTGCAGTTCTTTATTCTGGGGTGAAACAGAAATCTCACCTTCATAAAAACCTCAGCAAGCAAGATAAACAAAACCAAAAGCTTTAGAAGCACAGTGGGAATAAATCAACATGTAAAAATACAGTTCATTTTACCATGTAGACACATTTTGAGACACTTACTAGAACTATTGCTTAACTTTGTTAGTGACCCAAGTAGCAAGAGAGAAAGTACCCCAGGAGGCTCTGGACCACATGCAAGTACATGTGAATGTAATTCACATGCTAGAGGGCTGGATTGCCATTCAGAGAGCCCACAGAAGCTGGGGACGTGGGCCAACAGGAACCTGATGAAATCAAACTGTGGGAATGAAAAATAGACCAGAACAATCCCACGCACCAGTACGGGCTGAACTCCAAACTGTGGTTTGTAGAAAAAGATCTGAGGGCCTGGCAGACATCAAGCTGAACATGAGCCATCAATATACACTTGCAGAATAGGAGGCCAAACACATTTTGGACTGCATTAGAAAGGCTACTGCTAGCAGGTGATGGGGTGTGATGTTTGCCCTTGCTTCAGTATTGGTGATGCTGCATTCACAGCCCTGTGCCCAGTTTTGGGCTTCTCAGTCCAAGAGAGACCTTGCTAATCTGGAATGAATGGGTCAATATGCCATTCTTATTTCTGAAACAGAAAATGAAGACACTTGAAACAGCATGGAAAAATTCCTTCAATTCCTTCCCTCTACATAAAGAAAAAAGTTACTGTGTCACATAATGGCATTAATAGTCTAAGGGAGAAAGCATAGAAGAAAATGTAATTTTAACCAGTGTTCTCCAGAACCTTCTCTTTATATTCTCTGCTGTTTCTGGAACCCAAGTTGCTATAGGAAAGCTTTGGCAAACCAGTGACTATCACACAACATTCTGCTTACAGACAGGATGAATCATTTCCTCCAGTAGCTCATTCCAGATAGATCCCAGAGGCAACAGCCTCCCACCACTGATACTTAATTAGGTCAGCTTGGGGCTGATTCTTTCATGAGAATGCACTGAGAGAGGCAGGAGCAGTACATGGCCCTCAACAAGCTGAGAACAAGGCCCATGATTAGAGAAATGGCTTCTGTGTTGTCAGCCCTGCTGCATTCAATTTGCTGCCAGACAGCCTGACTCTGACCCAGATTAATCATTGTACATGTGCATGTGGTCATACACAGCAAGTGTGAATATGCAGCAGCTGTCTGATGACCCTCTTTGGCAGATGGTATTAGCCCTCACAGGCTGATGCATTCCATTCCCATATTTTTTGTAATATATTGCTCCCATAGATGTTGGTGAAGCTTGTCAGGTGCCATTCAGTACAGACATACATTGAAATTCATGGGGTTACAATTGCTTGTATATCTATGACTTCTAAACATGACCATGAAAACTGCTTCTGTGCTGAACATAATCCACAGTCTCTCATTACAAAATACTTCAATATGCACAATGTAGAGTTCCTATGTTTTCAAGAGCCCCTTCTGCAAAGCTAAATCAGTCAACAACATCTAACACCATATTTGCGACCTTTTATAATAAAAATTTCCTTAACACCATTGATAAAGCTGAAGTGATGCCATTTGTTGCCCATTAATATGGACATTCCTTTCTTCCATGGTTAAACTTTTCTAGTTAACTTCTACTGATGTATAAGGCTTATCCTTGCCATTCATCCATACAGTGAAAACCTTACCCTGAATGGGATCTCAAGCTTGTGTTCCAACATTTTTAAAATAACCTTTCAGACAGTGATTCAGCAAGGCAATGTAACTTGCCAGATTTATTTGATCTGTATCTTTGGAGCAAACAGTTAATCTGCCTGTCTCAGAAAGAAAATAAAGCACTTGAACTCTTGCCTTGGTCCTATTTTAGAGTTCTGTTTGCATGTTTGTTTTAGCATCTTCTGGGAACATTCTGTCTCCTCAAGGGCTATTCTACCAACATAGAAACACAATTTGATTGAGTTTTTTTCCATCGGCTTTGTCAACTTGATTTTGTCTTAAATATGCAAACCACAAAGATATAAGTTATGCTTGGCACGATAAACATATATGGCCATAAATAGAAAATCTCAGCAACAGTTATACTGCCACTAAATGTGAATACAATATTTGGTTGCAAAATAGAATATCAGCTAGAGATTTTTATAGAAAAGCTGAAAGATGACCAGTTTCTTCCTCACAAATAATTTTCTCCAAACTACCTAAATACCTGTAAGACATAATAGCGAAGTGCAAGATCACATTTTTATGGACTTCTCACTTCTGTGTGTTTGAGTGTTAATCATGCCTCATTGAACTTAATGGTATTTTACCTTCTTAAATTACTGCTACAGGAAAGCAAAGGGAGCAGTTCTTTGGGTTTTGATAATCTGATCGGTAGGCTAAAAGTCAATTTAAAGCAATTTCAGCAAGCTGTAGCATTATAATCATATCAGAGTACTTTATAGTAGGAAAAAAAATGTCTTTTTTTGATGTGAGCACAGCAAATATCTGCCAGAATTAGAATCATTGTTCTGCATACATTAACATATTTGTCACATTGCCGAATAACATAAAAACTCACTGTAGAGTGAGCCAGTTGCACAAACACAGGGGAGAAATCAATTTATTACCAAAAGTTTACACTTTAGTCAAGAGGCTGTTTGTGACAACCAAAATGGGACAGAAGTACAATGGGATCTGCGGCGCTGCATTGTTTTCCCCGGCCCCGGGCAGCTCCGGAGAGCCTGGAATGGCGCTGCTTCTCTGCAGGACCCGGGGCTGCCGCTTGTCCCGGGCGCTGCTGCGTTCAGCGCACCGGGGTGGGGCTGGCTGTGCTCTGGAGCTGGCGCGGGGACGAGACAAAGCGGGAAGGAATGTCCAGTCTGTCTGTGCGGTCGGCTGGAGAGCTTTAATTGTCACAGGGAGCTGCGATGGAGAACCGCAGCCACTTCTTAGCGCCACGTGGACAAAACGGCGCTGGGACCGGGGTCATGTGGGATTTATAGGGGGTGGGATGAGGGGGCAGAAGCCCCCCTCGCCCAATGGGGGCAGGCTATGGGAGAGTGATGTGGACTGGGGTAACCAACGGGGACACAACAGGGGCGGACACAGGGCTCCGGGACAAACGGGGTTGCGGGGACGGGGTGACAGACACAGAACTCTCCGGAGAGAACAGGGGAGTGGTTACAGGACTGGCATGGGGATGCTCCAATGGTAAGAGACCTGGAGCGGACCATCGCGGGGGGAACATGGGGGTATACAGGGGTACACAGAACCGGCTAACTAACACATATCAGAACCCCTCATCTGAACCCAAACCCGGGATGCAACAGGATTGACTGAAGAATGGGGCAAGCCATAAAGTAAATAATTTTGGACCACTGTAGCATGTTTACATTGGACGTTCTCAGCTGTCATCCTCGGGATAATCTCAGTTGTAGCCAGTCTGTCAATATGAGACGTTTGCTTTGCAGCTGTGCCAGCCTCAGAGGCTGATCTTCTGCACCAGCCCAGAATGTCAATACTGCACTGACACTACTGCACCAGAAATTATGGAGTTTTAACCACTTGTTTTCTCATTGCTGAACACCACTTACTTATGCTAATTCTGGAGTAATAAAAAAACATTTAAAAGGAGAAAACAGTTCATAGAATCACAGAATATCCTGAATTGGAAGGGACTCACAGGGATTATCAAAGTCCAGCTCCTGGCCCCGCACAGGACAGCCACAAGAATCACACCATCTGCCTGAGAGCAATGTCCAAATGCTTCTTGAACTATGACAGGCTTGGTGCAGTGACCACTTCCCTGGGAAGCCTGTTCCAGTGCCCAGCCACCCTCTGGGTGAAGATTTTCCTAGTATCCAACCTAAACCTCCCCTGACGCAGCTTTAGGCCATTCCCTTGTGTCCTGTCACTGGTCACCACAGAGAAGAGATCGGTGCCTGCCTCTCCTCTTCCCAGTATGAGGATTTTGAAAACTGCAGTGAGGTCTCCCCTCAGTCTCCTCTTCCCCAGGCTGAACAGACCAAGTAACCTCAGCTGTTCTTTGTATAGCTTTTTCCCAGTTTAGCTATTCCCCTTCTACTGTGGTGAAGGAACTGGCTGAAGCAAGCTCAGCATACAACATACATTCTTTTGGGTGACAGAGAATACTCATGTGCAAGGTAATGGTAGATTACAATGGGACACAAAGCTGTAGTGTTTCACAGGTGACAAATTGCCTTTGAGACAAAGCCCAGGTGTCTCTCAGCTGGTGATCCTCTGGCTCACACAACATCACAAACCTGATCAGTATGACATGCAAAGAGCCAAATGGCAGCTATCCATTGCAGTATCAGTGGGTGGGATGGCAGTGTACCCATGGGAAAAACAAGTCGGAGTAGCAGCTGCCATTGTAATTTTTGAGGAAGAAGAAGAAAAGGTAGGTTTGAAGCATAAACAGCTCTTTTAAACAGTCATCAAGATCTAAATATAGTACAAATATGTAAAATAGAAGTATCAAAAAATGAGCACCCCAGAATACAATGCATCTTAGGCCTGTATGAACAACAACAACAATAACACCACCCCAAATAATAAAAACCTATTTAGTAAACATAGTTGTGTTAAGACATTTTATTTTAAAAACAAATATCCTAGACATAAGAGAAATTCTGTGGTAAGAAATCTGTTGATATAACAACATCGCAAAGGATTTAGATCCAGCATATGAGCTTCAATTTGGCTTACCAGCAAATAGGCTTGCCTTCCCTCCTGTTTTACTAGATAAGACAACATGAGTGAAAGACCCATGCTTCTTCACCTACTTACTCTCTTGGTGGAAATAAGCCAGTCACACTTCTCTTACCTTGGTAGGTCTGAGGACTGAAGCAGAGGACAAAAACAGCTGTTCTCCATTCCTCTCTTCTCATAGTTTTTTTCCTGGGAGAACATCTAATTAAGTTTTGCTTGGATGCAGTTTATGTGGTATTGAGTAAACAAACCCATATATTTACTAAAGCAAGAGAAAATTCCCATTGTCTGGCTGGATCCTACTGCTTAAACCACAGCCTGGAGCCACTGCTATATCCCATGTATGACTGCAGGGAAATAGACATCTGAGGCCTGGTGCATGGTAGAACTAACACTAAGCACCTATACTTAGCCAAAAAAACCACAATACACTGGAAAAGCAGCTAAGAAAAATGGAGTCTTGTTGGACTTGAGAACTCACTAAAGGGAAGGTGACTACATCATCACCAAAATAAGTGTCCAGTGGTTAATCCTGTGTTTATTAGGACAGTAAAGTCCAGTGTCTCTTTCATTAAACCAATAGCCCAGATGTTTTGAAAAAAAGGAGCAAAGCTCTAAATCAGGCAATAGAACATGCTCTAGCTGAAAGCCATCAGTTTATTGCTAATACAGTGTAAAAGGCCTTTTCTAGAGCCAATACGACCATTACACAATTTGGTATCTAGAAATCTGGCACTCTCATCAAGAAGAAGATTAACTAAAGAAAAGAATCTGTTGCAGTGCAATAGTATATTGATCTTAAAATCTGAGGTCTATGTTTTCCCCTTCAAAGTCTCACGTAATTAAGTCTTTTCCAGCATGCAGGGAAACACCAAAAAAAAAAAAAAAAAAAAAAAAAAAAAAAAAAAAAAAAAAACCACAAAATATCAGATAATTGTTACAATAAGAAAATAGTAGCGATTGATAAATGGTGACTACTCTCTGGAAATTGTGAAGTAAGTTTAATACAATCAAGGAGGAAAAGGTGTAAGACAAGAGTAAGCTCCAGGCAAGACTTACAGAGGCAATTGATGTTCAGTTCACACCAAAATTAATGAAAACCATTTTAAAGCCCCTTAATCAAAGAATTTTGCCTTTTAACCTACAATCACATTTCTCCTAATTTAATAAAAGAGTTTTATTATAAAGTTCCTAATAAAAGATGCAACAAAATGCCATAATAAAAAGATATTTGAAATACACCTGAAATAAAATGAAAAATAATTCTTCATGATCTTCTCTATATGAGAACATTTGTTCCTATAAGTATTTCCAAGTTTCTTAACTGGATTCTAATTCTGGAGCGGGGGCAATATCATTGCAACCCTGTCCCAAATGCTATTAATTTGGGACCAAAAAAATGAGGCTTTCCCTGTCACCACTTTTCTAGGGAGACATCTAAATAGAACATAAAACCTCATTTCAGTCAAACAAGATATTCTATATCTTATTCAGCTCTACTGAACGAATGCACACCTTCCAGAATGTATGGGCTTCCTAAAACATTCAGACAAATTGAAGAGCAATACAGCTCAATTATTCCAAATGCAAGAGACTACACTGGATACTTTCATACTAAAGCCTTGACAGCTCTGATTATTCACCAAAGTTCTCTGTCCCTCCTCCTACATCTTCTTCCAGCCTCAACTGAATTGCTCCCAGATGTTCTTAAGCTCCCTATATCTTTCCATATCTAACCATCCCTCACTCCTCCTGCATCTTCTTGCAATATTCTCCAAGCCATGTAGAACCCACCTTCCAAATGGATGTCAAAAATCTTCAGAGTTAGCTGAATCCAACACATGGCATTCAGATGCCAAATGATTTTCTCTTTTAAACAAGCTGTGCAACAAGAAATCACATTTTGGAAGTTAGTTTGTAAAGGTGCATTGGTTTTCAAGTTCAGTGTTGTGAGTGACTGAGGGCTTAATAACTGTGTCTGATTATGGAGTTCTACTTCCCCACTTCAGCTTTTCTCAAGACATTTACTAGGACTCCAGGCAGGTTTGTGTACACACAAGTAGTTTTAAAAGCAGATTAAAGTTTTTGGGGAAATGAGTGGACTGCAGCAAATTCTGAGAGCAGAGGTTTCAAAATGCCTTTTTCCTCTCTGATCTTCCTGTCAATTTTCCAAGGAACTGAAAAAAACTATAAATCTATGAAGTATGGTCAATGTCAGAGAGTCCAAAATTTTAAGACCTCAGTCATGAGATTAAAAATAGTTAAAAACAACAGGAAGAACTAAAAGATCTTTTTGTTACTACTGTAGCTTTTGTTAGTATTCAGCTTTCAAAGTCTCCAGTAGTTTGATTCCAGTTGGGGAGGATGCTTGTCTATAGCACAGAGAAACTGAAATGTGTCTTATCTTTTGTAAAATATCTGATATTCTCATTGAATCAACAAAAAATTGGTCAATAAGGAAAAAATGTACACCACAAGCCAGGTAAGAAAATGGGAATTGTGGCAGTACTGATGCCATTTCTCTCATCCTTCCCAGAAAGGCATGGAAACACTGACAGTTTAGTTGGCAGAGAAAAGACAAAAGGAAAGAACTAACAGCTGCAAAGAGCTGCTCCTTTTTAATTCCTCTGAAACTGACACTTGCCAGAGCAAAGATGTCCCAAAGACTTGATCTGGCACCAAAGTGCAACCTTTTGGTACTTATGTTCTTTGTTGTCCTCTGAGTATCAAGGCAACCTCTCTTGAGCTGTAGGAGGTTGTGAGCTGGTTTGTCTGAGCTTACAAATGAGCAGCTATTGTCAGGGTGGCAGCTTGAGCAGAGTCACCCACCAGCCTCACAACCTCCTGTCTTTGGAGTGCCGAGAGCAGTCCAATATCCAGGCCGGGTGGCCTCATTAAAATCATCCTGGGATGCCTCCCCATGTTTGTGTGCTGACTGCCTGTGCCACCATTAGGTACTGTGTCTAATCCTCAAAACTAATGAGGTCTATCTCCAGATCCAAGGCAGGCTCATCATTCTCAGTCTTCATGAACTGACAAATCTCCCAGGGACATAGCATGCTGGAATAACTAACTACGGTGCTAAACATTACTATAGCAACTGGGGGAAAACAGAAGCTCAGAATATAACTCAGCTACATTTTCTTCTTCTTTTATCATTCATACTCAATCTTTAGACAACTGGAGCACAGTCCTTTGGCATTATAAACCTTCCTATTTGTTAGAAATAAAGTAAACCAGCGTTACTCAGCATGGTTGCATTTGCTTCCCTGGAGAATCACCTTGCACATTCATTGACAGGCTAGCTCCCTTTCTGTGTCAACAGAGAAAATTAAACCTTTCTGGCCTAAAGTGAACTGAAGAAGAGTAGGAAGCAGCATGACAGAGTTTATAATGAAAGCATTATTTATTTCAATGTAAATCATATAGCTTCTTTTTTAAATGAAGTGTTTCATAGTTTTTTACTGTAACTCTCATCACATTGTAAGAAGCAGGAGAGAGATCTGAATGCTGATTTTTTTCTGGCTTTCCAGATTTAGTATTTCCCTGGTAGGTGTTTGAAGGAGCAGAGGATATGGAGTTTTACTTGACAGTATGACAATTTTTATATGTTAAAGCCCCAATAATTTTTTCCTCTTTCATTCTTTTATCCATTTAAATGTACAACGTTCAATGAAGATAATTTAGTCTGTCAAAGAGTGTGCTAAAGGGTACTCCAGTACCTGGATTCCAAAACTGCCTGGGACTAGGGACCACACTCTGGATTCCACTCACTGTTCCGGCAATTCCCTCTAGCTTCATAACACTCTGCTGAACTTTGCCATAAAAAAGCCAGAAAGAAAATTCATTTGCTTTCCAAAAATATGAGTTACATCCTTTATTTTTTCTGTCAGCCTTCAGATATCAGTAGAAGACAGTGATTTAAGTTCCACATGTGTGCCCTGCAATGACTTCTTGTGTAAAAAACAAACCTTTTAAGGTTGCTATTATTAACTCTCTATATAGAGAATGTTTCATGGAGGTGGGTGTATTTATCTCAGATGTTTTTTGATTAAATAACTCCCTTTTTTATCATGAATTTTATCTGAGATTTGGGATGATTCTAATAATTTTCAGACACCTCAGATTAGAGTATATTTTAAGGAGATTTTGAAAATTTATCTTTAAAATTAATAATCTTGTACTCTCGTATTTGGAGTAACCAGAATTTGCTTCACTGCACAGATATTTTTTTTCACTTTTGTTTAAGGTGGTACTTTTAATAATAATCCTATTAATGTCCTACCCTACTTAAGAGTTCTCATATTTGAGTAACTGATTTGTTAAGCTGAGTCAAACAATTAAAGCTTTGATGTGCATAAATTTTGATTCTTTTTAATAAATGTCTGGCAAGATATGACTAATTTATTTAATAAAAACAATGCTATAATTCATATTCATTGGCTACAGTATAAATCTGGAAAAAGGACATAATGGGTTCAGGAAAATTTTGAAAAAATCTTTGCAACTGGAAATGGGTCATAAAAACTTGACTATTTGTAAAAAAACTCCAGAATTTTTTTTATTTTAAAGGCATGTGTGTGGTATAGGTCAGGTAAAACAAATTCATATAGCAGTAAGGATAACTGAGGTATTACTTAGAAGAACTCAGCCTGCCTTAATAATCAAATAGTTGCTTCATCATCTGCATTTTTGAGCGTAAATTTACATTTCAAAACATTGAAAGCATTCACTGTTTATAAGTAAATACAGTATAATCAGCGAGAGAGAAAAATTTATGAGAGTAATTGCTGAAACAATAACAAAAAAAAAAAATGCTACATGAACAGAGAGACAGAAGAGGCCTGGAAATATCAATCTATGTTGTTTCTCTTCCCCCTGCCCTGATTCTTACCCCAGCACATCCACATGCTCTGGGACACAGATATCAGTTAATATGACTCGTCTGGGGCAGGGTCCGTGTGGATAGGCCAACCTGTTACGTGCATGCCTTATTACCCAGAAGGTCACTATGAAATAGGGATACTGTGCCTTCCTCAGAGGAGTCATAAATTTCTCCTTTATCCTGATATTTGTTCCCATTAGACTAGGAGGAAAACATCTTTGAGTACTCCACTGTTTTTCAAAGCCAGTTAAAACTATCCAATATCAAAAATAATGGGGGGAAGGGACTTTGCAAAGGGATCAACATGCAAATTATATAAAAGCCTTTTTAAAAATTTATTTTTATAGGAATTCAAGTCTTAAAGGATTATAAGTTGAAGCATTCATGCTCTGTTTTATTATAATTGGTTTTATACCCATCCCAAATGCAGAAAACTGAGATGTTGATTAATTTCTAAAGTAAACAAGTTTTTCACAGCTCATAACTTGAACCCTGACTTGCAGTGAGTGCTGAGTCTGTTGCAAGCCCCACGGGACTCAGTGGGGTTGAAATGTCTTGGATAGAAATGTGGAGCTGCCTACCTAGGTTGTTTTAATGAGAATATTTACTCAGCCAACATTTCTTTGGTAGCTCAGCACCTCATAAACTGCAAGTTCTTTATTTTCATCTCTGTGAAGCACAGAGGCTCCTAGTTTACATATAAGATACTTGTTAAAGTTACCTCCACCAAGGGAGATGACTGAAAAATCTTTTAGCACTGTTGCAGTAAATTTTCGGATGCCAGGTGCCTAAAGAGACATGATTTTTCAGCAGGTCCTTGATTTCTTTTTTTCTGCAAAGCTGAGCAATTTACGTGCCCACAGCGGGGCAGAAAATGTGTTAGGGTACCCCACCTTGTCTCCAGATGCCACTCCAGAAAGAAACACACCTCCAAACCTACTGTGCTGTATCTGTCTGCTCCACATTGATGTCTTGGAAACCAAGGCCATCTCCACTGGCACTTGGCACCTACATTGATGTATCAATGTCCCACCATAGATAGAGGAATTCACAAGAACCAGGAATCTCTGCATAGATGAGATTAAAACATCTTTTTTTAAAAAATAAGTCCAGAATAGGCAGGAGTATTAGAAAAAGTATTGAAGGACTCAAAATTTGTGAAATTTTATAGGGTTTGGGTATCAAGTGGGCAAGCGTTCACCAGGAAGATACTGCCCACACTGAGCTGCAGACATGAAGAATTTTATAAGACTTTGCTTTATCACTGACAAACTAAGGAGGATCTGTATACTTGAGCCAAAATTATTTGATTTGTCATAAAGAACATCTGCAGGAAAGGAGGAAATTTGACCTCTCTCTTCCATCACCTAAAGCACTGACCCATCCAACCTTACAGCATGCTGGCCTGAAAAACAGTATCGTAGCAATACCAACCCAGTCCCTATTTGCTTGATTCTTTATTTTGATTTAATATTTTTTTGTCTTGGAAATGATTCTCAGAGAAGTCTAACTATATTAAAGAGGTTTAAAGAGAACAAAAGGGATACAGACTTTATGGGAAGTGAAAGACAAAGCCTGAAAAGGAGATTGGAGGAGGTTAAATGGGGGTCACTTGTGCTATTGGGAAGTGCCACTCAAGAAAGGTCTTGCTTCCTTTAGTTCTAGTACCATAATTGATGAGTGTTAAATGCACTGGCACTGCAGAATGATTGGTAAAAGAATTGAAAAGCAAAATAAATGGCAGCCCTTACTTTCCCTAATTAAAACAGTTTAGTTATGGCAATTTATTGTCACAATTAATGCAGCAGCAGCCAGGCAGATGTGATCTATTAAACAGTTCTGCTTTTGCCAAAAGGAGTTAATTCAGTACAACTGGATTTTATAAAATCTTCTTTGCATCTAAACATCTACATCTAAATCTTCACAACTTTATGGCATTTTTTACATTCTTTTCCTAAATGTTTTATTACCAAAGCATATTCTATGCTTTAAGGTACACATTTTTAAATATGCATTTCTTTATCTGTGTCCTCTATTGAGAACACAGTTGCACTGTAAGGCTTTGTCTAGATCACGGCGGCAATTATTTCAATCTCACCAAGAAGAGGAAAAATCAAGAAAGCTACAGTTTAAATGGCACTGGACCTCCATCTAGTGAGAAGAATAGTGCATGTTTTTATGTCAAAAGATTTTCATGAGGGGAGTTGTGCTTAGCTGCCAGAGGAGGCGTAGATGCATTTGCATAAAATACAAAGGAAAATGTTATATTTTATGCAAAAACCTTTACAAAATCCATAATTTCATTTTAAGTGACAGGGATTGCTCACAGATTTTAGTAAAGGAAAAAGACATCGATAAAAACCTGCTGTAGTCAGACACGTGTGAGAGCTGATCTTGTTTTGCAATGCCATGCTCCACTGTCTATCCAATTTAAAGACTGAAAAGGCCTCTCAATCCCCTCTTCTGAGGTGGGGAGGTGAAACCACCCCATTTCACAGATATGGGTGAAACACACCAAGCAAGGGCTGGATTTTAAAGGTGTGAAGCTAGACACCTACTGATCTTTCCAGATATGCCTAAGTCTGTATTTTTAGGTCAAGGTGTTAAGTGCCTGACTCCTCCTAAGCATCATGGCAGATGTCTGTCTGCACCTAGTGCCACATAAATGCCTGTAAAAGTTGTCCTGAGCTGCCAGAGTGATGCTCTGCTCTTCTTCCCATCTGGAGGCGAGCAGAACTGCAGAGTTGGTATCTGCTCACTGATATACCTGCAATAATGACAGTTCGACAGGGGTTGCATCAAGGAAACCTTCCAAGCATGCCTCATGACGTCATTGTAAAAATTTTGTCATTAAATTTCATAGCCTGGAACTCACTTCACTTTAAAAATTTGCAATGTCATCATAAAACCTAAGGCAAGACACAAGCTGGTGTTCAAAGCCATGCTCAGTTCTTGTTTTAAAGGTGGTACCACTACACAAAAAGGAGCTCTGCATAAAGCCAAAGTTAACCCCAGGTAAGGTCTATAATGAGAAAAACAACTCATTCCTCAAAAAAAAAAAAAAAAAAAAAAAAAGCAACACATATCAACATATCATTGGACAGTGTTTATGACTTGCAAATTATAGAACACTGAGATATGTTTATCCAGACTGAAACTCTCTACATATAAAGATAAAGACACTAGGCATTCAATTAATTACATCTAAACATCTAGACAGTTACCAAGGCAGCTTAAAATACCCTTTAATGTGTTGAGCTGTTAAATTGCAGGATCTGTATTTGGCACACAAATCAAAGCATCCAGCTTAGCTCACATGGATGCCTATTGCAAAATACTGTCTAATAACTGTGTCCCTTTTTTTTCTGCATTAGCAAATGGGAGTCTGACAGATTAGACATTGGTTCTGTTTATTAAGATGCTCTAGACTGTTTTTAAGAGGGCTGGGAAATTAATTTTCCTTTTGCTGTGGAATTACCTCAGGGTACCAAGAGAGTATTGGCTTTCTATTAATCCTGTTTTATAATCTTACTACAGAATAAATGTATGTGTCCAAAGATAATGTACATCAGCTATTTAAATCCATGTCTTAAACCATGTAAAGAAGATTGGTTTAAACAGTAAAGAAGACCATGTCTGGGAGGGATGCCCAAGAATATTAGAGGAGTTTACAAAAATTCAGACAGACTGGAATGGTTTCTCTGCAGCTGTAATTATAAACATACCATAATGAACTCTAATAAGTTACTATTGATAATCAGGGAAATCTATCAATCATTTGAAATACGTTCATCAAACAATGCAACATTCTGGAAAGAGGAGTTGAGGAATTATTGTAGAAATAATTGAGAAGAAAAGGAAGAAAATCTCTTAAATTCCTCTTGAACACTGCATATAGTTTTTGTCACTTCAACTTGAAGATAACAGGCAAGGGTAGAGGAAAGGATGACTGAAATGATGGAAGATAGGAAATAGTTTCCTAACAGGTTTGGAATAGATTCCTGACAAGGAAATACTGACTAAAGTAGGTTACTTTTATTGAAAGGACACAACTGAGAGAGGATACAAACAACTCTACCCAACACGGTGCCAACAGGAAAGGGAAACGCTATTCAGGATCATGAAAGCTTGGCCCCGCCTTTGCTCCCTCCTTTTCTTGTGCCACGTTTGCGTTGGAGGAAAGCCTTCCTGTGTCCTTGGGGGATCACAGGTGCCTGGGCAAGGAATCCACTGAGTGGGTTCTTCTTATGAGGACCTTGCAACAACAGCCAATGCCTTTGACAACAGGATGAACATCTAACAGGAGGGACATTGAACGAAACCAAGGTTCCAGGCTGTGTACCAAAGGGCAAGGCTTTATTGGGGCTCAGCCAGACTCATCACATCCCCAAACTATAGCTGGATTTCCTCCACTATGCTCTCACTATACTGCCACCTGGCTTTAGACTGTGCTCATTTTACAAGCCCTGAAAGTGCTTTTCCAGGGCAGTGGTATATGTTCTGCCTCACCTTCATCTTCCTGATGTAGAAATAAAGTCCAGGTGCAATTCATTATGTCCTAGTTAGTATAATTTTCCATTTTGAAGACAACAATTACAAGAAAAATATGTAAAATCTTAATTTTGGAAGAAAACAAGGTGGCACTTTTCTTTCTGACTCCCTAAAGTTTCCTTACTTATCTTGGGACCTCAAGAGCTTTTGCAACCCTACTGAAGTTCAGGAGCAAAACACTGCCACACAGAATAAATAGAACAGCTTCAGCCAACTTTATTCAGTTTCTTCAGGTGTTTCAAGAATTTATGAAACATGTCAGGGAAGAGTATATAATTTCCTTATGTACAATAAAAATATATATAAAGTATGTATATGTCATTAAAATTGCCTCTGATGAAATAGTGACAGTAAGATGAAAAGCTATTTAATGAATATTGAGCTTTGCTGCATGCAAACTGGACAAAAGAATGCATAAAAAAATATCAGAGGCATCATTAATGACATGGCATTTTTCCTTCCTCTTTCTTAACTCCCTGAATACTGTGAAGCCCACATAAGCTTTAAGAAACTTCCTGTATGATTGTCAGCCACAGACTTGACACCTCACTCAGAATAAAAATATCAAGGCAGTGTGCTTCTTTTAGTTGAAAAGATTCTCTTTATTAGCAGGAGATTTGCACTACCAGATATCATTTATATCTTCCCTTCTTCCCATTACTTTTCAAGGCTGCACAGATGTAATGGATCGAGAACACTTATTAACTGGCATAACACAAAAGAAATCCAGGACTGGAAATGAAACAGAAATGTTGCAAGAACACAAAAACTGTGTACATGAAACCACTGATTTCCTAAGGCTCATTGCACCTTGCTGTCATTCACTTTTAAGTGCCTTAGCTTGTCTGCAAACACCACTACTTGCTCATAAAAATATTCTTGTGCACTTAATAGAAGAAAGATGTGCTAAATTCTGAGGGCTTTGTGTCAAAAAAAAAAATACATCCAAACTTCCTCTTGAAACTCAAAAGCCTATGACTGGAAAGAATCACTTCACCTGGATAAGACATCTGAAACATGGCCATAAAATTACAAGGTTCTGCAGCCACGTGTACAGTTATAGTCTGCCTTCCTCTAGGTATTTTTGGTATTCAGAGTTACCTCATTGCTTTGTTATCTTGTGAGGAAGCAAGGAAGGATTGTGCATTCATACTCATACATAAATACTCACACAGAAACTTATCACTCTGTATATATCCTAGTTATTCTCTGGTGTTTGCCCATTTTTAGTACAGCTGTCATAACTCATTACTTAAATTCAAAATGAAGTAAATTATTATTCCTTTGTTCTGGTCTGTGTATTTATTTATTTGTTTGAATTTATTCTATGTGAATGTATTATAACACTCTGCAGTAATAATTTACTTTTAAAATTTAAATTCCTGAAATATTATGCATGTTTGGATTTACTTAAAAGATAAAAATGGAGGGGGGGATGTTCTGAATATGCTATTACTTTGTTCCCAGCACATGCAGTAACTTTTTGTCATTTTAATTTCTTATGTTTTTAAATTCCTTATTACATTTCCTGTTGTCCAGTTCAGAAAAGCCACTCTTAGGTACAGCAGGCTCAGGTGTGATGTGATTCTTCACAACTATTTTTAGGATGCCCTTGCACTAAGATTTATACCATTCTCTGGAGGCGTCTGTCGCTCTACACTGATTAAATTGGCAGGCTGTGTGATTATGCTTCTAATTTAGGCTTCTTGATGCTGGGTTTAGGCACAGGCTGTTCTCAAGGGTCCTGGCCACATCACCTGCATATCTGGCATCATTAAGAAAAGCACTTCCCTCCTTACAAAAATTCTTCACCGCACTGACAGTGACAATTTATTAAGTCCTTGGCCATTGGAACAGCAAAATTCAGCAGTGCCTGACCTTCATGTGAAGACTTTGGCCACTTCAAATGGCTATCTCAAGGCAGCTGCCTATGATTTTCTAAGTCCCAGATCAGCATCTCAACACACAACTTGAGTTCAGGTGATGAAGACTGCATATGGGAAGAGTGAACATGTACAAAGCCCACCATGCAACGGGGGCTCCCGTTCAGGCATTATGGGTCAAGAGGTTGCTACTGTCAGTACTGCCAGGAGCTAGCTAGTTGCTGTTCCTATTCCCTCTTTTTATCCCAGATCTTGTCATAAGAGTCATCCATCATTTTTTTTTCTCAGTTTTATTCTTCATAACTGAAATATGTCATGTATTTTCATCCTGAATTTCTTAGATGATTTTCAAATATAAGAACTTTATAATTCAGATAGGGATGGAGAATTTTAAATATTTTCCTATTTTAAACATGAAAACAAAAACATTTCTGACCCCTTGATTCTTAACCATCCATTGATTGGATCACCTAATGTTTTAGGTTTGAAAAAACCTCTTAGATTATTGAATCTAACATTAACCCAGCACTGCCATATTCACCACTAAACAATGTCCCTAAGTCAATGTCTTTTTAATATCTCCAGGGGTGGTGACTCAACCATTTCTTTGAGCAGCCTGTTCCAGTGCTTGACAACCCCCTTTTGTGAAGAAATTTTACCTAATCTACACCTCCCCTGGAGCAACTTGAGATGGTTTCCTCTTGTCCAATTGCTTGTTACCTGAACAGCAAGGTCTCTCCTGAGCCTCCTTTTCCCCCTCAGCTACTCCCCAAAAGACTTTTGCTCCAGACCCTTCACCAGCTTTGCTGCCTTTCTCTGGTTACATTCCAGCACGTCAATGTCTTTCTTGTAGCGTAGCGAGGGGTTCAAAACTGAGCTCAGGAGTCAAGGTGCAGTCTCCCAGCTCAGAGGGGCTGGATACCCAGAGAATAGCTGGTCTTGCTGTTAAAGACTGAGACAAAGAAAACAAGTACATCAGAATCTTCATCATCCTTTGACACTACATTTCCCCCCACACCCAATAAAGGATGGAGGGTCTCCTTAAGCCTCAATGAGTTGCTGATTTATTTATAGAAACAGTTCTTATTGTGGTGTACAGCAGTGGCCAGATTAAATTTTAGTTTGGCTTTTCTCCCTGCATAACCTCACATCATCCTTGTAGTCCTCCTGAGTTGCTGCCCCATCTTTCAAAGGTCATAAAGGTCTTGTTTTTTCCCTAAGCTCCAGATGAAGCTCTGTTCAGGCAGGTTCATCCCTGCTGGTTCATCTTTCAGCACACGTGAATGGCCTGCCCCTGTGCTTTTAAGATATCCTTCCTGAAGAATGTCTGGTCTTCCTGAACTCCTTTGCCTTTCAGGACTATCTTCTGAGTCTGTCAGCCAGGTTCCTAAGGAAGTGATGCCTGCCCCACTGAAGTCCAAGCTCACAATTCAGCTGGCACCCATCCTTACTTCCCTGAGAATTGAAAACTATCATTTTGTGATCTCTGTGCCCGGCATCACCCACCAGTCCTTCTCTGTTCATGAACAGCAGGTTCAGCAGGGAGCCTTCTCTAGCTGACTCCTTCACCAGTTGTGTTAAGAAATTGTATTTCACATACTTCAGGAATGTCCTAGACTGCTTCCTCTCTGCTGTGCTGTGCTTCCAACAGACATTTGGTAAGTTGAAGTTCCCCACAAGAACAAGGCTAGTGATTGTGAGACTTCTGCCAGCTGCATATAGAATATTTTGTCTACATCCACATCCTGTTTGGGTGGTCCCTAATAGACTCCCACCATGATATCTGCCCTGCTGGCCCTCTCCCTGTCTCTTACCCATAAGAACACAGTCCTATCATCACCATCATGGTGGAATCCCATGAAATCCTTTCCTGGTGGAAGAAACCCTGCTGCCATGGGCAGGGACATCTTCCACTAGATCAGCTTGCCCAGACTCCCTTACAACCTGGCCATGAACACTTCCAGGTATGAGGTATCCACAGCTTCCCTGGGCAACCTGGTGCAGTGCCTCACCACTCTCACAGTAAGGAACTTCTCCATATATCTAATCTAAACTCACCCTCTTTCATTTTAAAGCCATTTTGCCTTGTTCTATCACTACATGACCTTATAAAAAGTCTCTCTCCAGCCTTCCTGTAGGCCCCCTTAGGTACTGGAATATGCTATAAGGTCTCCCCAGAGCCTTCTCTTCTCCAGGCTGAACAATTCCAACTCTCTAATCCTGTCATCACAGGAGAGGTGCTGCAGACCTCTGATCACCTTTGTGACCCTCCTCTAGACTTGCTCCAGCATTTTCATATCCTTCTTAATGGTTAATTTTTGTCACCTGCTAGTTCCCTCAGGACCTGATGGGTGCATCTCATAAGTTCCATGGGCTTTTCTGCTTCGAGGTTCCTTAGATGACCTCAAATCTGATCTTCCCCTAAAATAGGCAGTTCTTCATTCCCCCAGTCCCTGACTTTGCCTTCTGTGACTCAGGTGGTGTGGCTGAAGTACTTGTTGGTGAAGACTGAGGCAAAAATATTGTTGAGTACCTCAGCCTTTCCTACATCCCAGGTAACCAGTTCTCCCCTTTCCTTATGGAGAGGGCTCAAATTTTCCCTAGTCTTCCTTTTATCATTGACATACCTATAGAAGGTTTTTCTTGTTGCCCTTGATGGCCCTAGCCAGAATTATTGCTATTACAGTTTTAGTTTTCCTGACCTGATCCCTGTCTGCTCAGATAATTTCTCTGTATTCCTCCCAAGCTGCCTTTCCTTTTTTCCATCCTCCGTGGGCTTCCTTTTAGTCTTTGGGTTTGTCCAGAAGCATCTTGTTCTTCTCTTCGGGAGGCATCTTCAGGATGTATCAATCCTGAGCTTGGAGGAGGTGACCCTTATTTACCAGCTTTCTTGGGCTCTTCTTCTTCCAGGGTTTTGTCCCATACTTTACCAAGCAGATCCCTGAAGAGGCCAAAGTCTACTCATATTATAAGTGAAAATGAGGGCACTGTCTTCTTATCCTCTTTATTTTTAAAAGTATGAATCCAGGAGATAAAATTATGTTTAGCAAGAAAGGCAACATTTTTCTTCCAAGTGGTTCTCTTTAAATGTTTCTTTCTTTGGTGTGTGGGATGGGGTTGTGCTCTAACTATTACATAGTAAGAAATGAGAAGAAAGTTCATTAAATAAGCAGAGAAACTAAACATCAGACCAGCATGATCTATTTCAATTTAGTATTAGAGGTCCACCGAAAAGAGTGCCTCAGGAAAGTAAATATGTGGATTTCTCTGACAGAAAGAACAGTTGCAAACTGTAACAAACATAATAAGAAAAAAAAAAAGAGTCACATGGTGAGTTTGAATGAATCACACACAACTGTACATAGTGTGTTCATATCCAGGAAAGGCATTTTTCTTAATATAGCCCCTTGCTGACTCCTTTAAACACTGTTATTATTTCTGCAACTCAAAGGTAAAAAAAAAAAAACTAGCACAAACTGAAAATGGCTATATCATCCCCCTCCCCAATCATAGTTTAAAGTTATCTAAATGTGGATAATTTTTAGATTTACATTATGTTTGATTACAACACATTTTGGAAACTAAAGCCTTAGGATAAAACCAATGGCTGTGAAGGGTAAAAAATCCTTGAAATAATAAACCCAGCTCCTGCTGGAACACAGATTCAGCACTGCAACAGTGAGAAAGAAAATCAAATAATCACTTTGGATTGCCAGAAGATCAGGACTCCCCAGCAGCTGCCTTTTTAGTTTCTTAATGGACACCAACAAATGGAAAAAAACTGAAGAGAGCAAGCTTGTTTTTTCTGCATGCTGAATTATTTCCTTCTTATGTCTTTTTGTCTATCTATAGCTTACAGCTCTATTTACCCAAAATGATTAGAGCTTTCTGAAACAGTTTCTGTTTCTGAAACAGAAGCTTGGAGGAACATAGAATGCACATTCTAGCTGATACAGTCACCTGTTGTCTTGCCACATTCTCCATTTATTTACTATTGACGTGTCAAATGGGACCTCGATTTCTTCTTTTCGCTTTTGATAATAACATGACAAAAATTGTTTGCCCAATTTTGTAACCTTTCTCTAGTGACATTTGTGCTGCCTTTACCAAAAATCATCACCATCTTACCTCCTGACACTCGCTCAGCCATACAAGGGAGGTGATGGTGCCATGGGTTTCCAGAAATAGGAAACAGTTTTGAGTCAAGTGCACAGTCAGTAAGGTATGAGAGGGGAGCAAGACAGAATATTCATATTGAAGTCACTTCACAATGGCAAAACAACTAAGCCCCTGGGTTATTTTCTGAAGCAACTTGGCTCTGCAAGAGATTAATTTTCTCTGCAGGACTTTTGGCAATGTTGTTATAGCCTGCTGAGACACTCTGGACTGCCAAAATCCACACTAGTAAGGGTCTCCAATATGCTGTCATTTCTAGGTCAAGCTGGTTCTGAGATAAGATTTTTATAGAATATATCACAAGGCATTTCAGAAAATGAAACACCTACATTTTTTATAGCCCCTTCTCTGCAAAATAGGCATTGTCTAATTATGTTGAAACTTTCCCAGAAAAAATGTACCTCTGGCCACAGCTCCACTGTACCTGGCAATTTTAGATTGAAAATACTTTAAAAAAAGAACAAGAAAAGTGGTAATCATTAGTTGATCGGATGAAGATGAAGCAGCCAGAATTAGACTTAGAACAGAAGGCAATTCCCATTTTATCTTTGGATTTACTGTGCAGCATTTGTAATTTCACCTGTTCTCATTTTGCAGGAAGGTAAGGAGATAAAAAAAAGACAGGGCTGGAGATAAGCTGAAGGAGGCCATGGGCACATGCCTCTGACTTTGAGGAGTGCCCAGGGGAAATTCATATAACAACTTCAGTGGCCTTTTGTCACAATCACTGTCTTCTGCTTCTCTGAGAAGCTGGATGAACTGAGTCACGTATTTAAGAGATTTTCCCAATTGCTTTCAAATTTTAATGGACTAACCCTTTAGACAGGTCATCTAGACTTCTTCCATGAAGAAGCAATGTTAGTTTTTATTTTCAATCACAAAGGTTTTAGTTCAGTGTTTCTAAATGGTTTTGGGATGATCTGAGATCCTTTGGTTTCTAATGAAACCAGTTAACTGCGTGGACTGAAAGAGCAGCTGGACATGCACCCTTTTTGGGGGGTAAATCTTGTTAATAATACTTTCAGTGGGAAGTATTAGGCTGTCTTAGCAGCATCAGCATTTTATTTCAGAAATTCTGTTACATGATCTATCAGATTATATTCACTGTTTGAGGTTTTTTTAGGAAGAGGCACTCAAATTAGCCTTGGAAATATTGCAAAGCAATGAGATATGCTAGAGAAAAACCCAGGGAAAAAAAAAAAAAAAAAAAGATGCTACTGAAAAGAGAATGAGAAGAGGTCAGATGTGGTGTGTTATATGGGCTGGTAGTAGCCACCTGCCCAAACAGCACGTGCACAGCTCTAGATTACTTAGGTCTGTTCTGGCTGTCATTTAGATCCTAAGAGGAGGCTTCAGCACCCAAATAGCTTGAGCTGGCTCCAGCAAGCTTCATAGTTCCACACATGCTTGGTTTCAGCTACTTGGGGAGAGCCATTTCTTCTCCAGTGCTATACCAGTTGCCAAGAAGAAACCCATCAAGAACACTTTTTTTTCTACTCAGAAAGTGTCTGGAAAGGAGTATGAAGTTACATCTTGGATAAATTGAAGTAGGGCACACTAGGACAGAGTGACAAAGGAGATTTAAGTAGTAAAAAATGAATAGCTCCCATCTCAAGGGCTAGGATTACATTTCCCATTCTGAGTTTGGACACTGTATCCTACTCTCCCAGTGAAACCACTCGAGAAGTCTGACAGGAAATCTGCTTGTCTAGATCATAGAATGTTAAGGATTGTAAGGGATATTAAAGGTCACCTTGTTCAAACCCCCATTAGAACAGGTTGCTCAAGATCTTATCCAACCTGGCCTTGAACACTGTCAAGTATGGAACATCCACAACCTCCTCAGGAAACCTGTTCCACCTCAAAAATTTCTTCCTTAATCTAACCTTAATTTCCCCTCTTTCTGTTTGTACCCATTACTCCTTGTCCTGTCCCTACAGTTTCTAGTGAAGAGTCCCTCTCTGGCTTCCCTGCAGGCCCCTTCAGACACTGCAAGGTTGCTGTGAGCTCTCCAAACAACCTTCTCTTCTCCAGGCTGAACAATCCCAACTTTCTCAGCCTGTCTCTGTAGGGAAGGCACTCCAGTCCTCTTGTTAACTTCATGGCCTCCTCTGGACTTGCTCCAACTCTTCCATGCCTTTCTCATACTGAGGACACCAGAACTGTATACAGAATTCTAGGTGGGATCTCGTGAGAGCAGAGTGGAGGGGGAGAAATCATCTTCCTCATGCTGCTGGCCATATTTCTTTGGATGCAGCCCAGGAGTCAGTTGACTTTCTGAGCTGCAAGCTCATGATGCTGGCTTATGTCAACCTTTTTTTTTTTTAAGATTCCTGTAAAATTTTAACTATAGAGCCAAGTTTTTAGAGCCAAGGTGTAGCCCTTCTGGACACCACCAAAGCTCCCTCTTCTAGCCAAACCTGAAACTGATAATAAGTGACAGCAAGAAATATTTTAGGTGCTTTTTTCCACCAGCCTCCTGCACAGACAGACTTCTGCTGTGGCCCAAAATATAGGTCCTGAAAGGATATTTCTGTGGCTATATGTGGCAGCCAGGGAGCAAAGAAGTGAAGAGGCTGGCTCTGCCCCAGGATAACACCTGCAGTGATAATCATTATTGATTCTGGAGGCAAGGACAAGATTCTTGCCTTCACCTTGCCCTTGGTGATACAGACAATGGACACTCATGGGATAGTGGCCCCATAGGTGCTGGTTCTGTGGTGTTCAGTGTAATGTTCAGGCCATCCAAGAATCCAGGACATTTAGGAAAGTCCATCAAATGTTAGGCAAGCATCCAAATGCATGTTCTATCCAGACAGAGAACATGGAGAGACCTTATTTTTACAACAGGAATCCAGGGAAAAAAAACAGAATAGTATGTGCCACATCACAAGCTGATAGCCTGGCTTTATTGGTGTTACTCCACTAGAAGGAACAGGTCGTGGGTCTAGCACTGAAAAAGATGAGACTCGTGTTTGACCAAGGGATGTTAGTAGTGCTCATAAGCAAGCTGATCCTGATGTTTCTGCTTGCCTAACTGAGGCATCCATCCACCAGAGGAGACTGGTTTGTGACTCTTGGTCCTCAACAGAAACCCTGAACAACTCTTCCCCTTGCCCTGAGGGAATAGACACTGAGCTCCAGACAATGAGGGCAGGCTGCTCAAAGTTTGAACAGATGTCCCAAGTTTAGGCCTTTTTCCATTGCAGATGGGTGCCTGCCCCTTGAGCAGTGAGTCAAAGAAGAGAGAATTTTGCAACCCTTGAACCCTTGCCATTAAGAGTAGGCAGAGCTGATGCAAGTGATGCTGGAGAGGTGATGCAGACAAGCTGAGGGAGAAGTGTGGGTAGAAAAGCCAGCGTTGAGGACACATGAGAAGTCCATGAAACAGCAAGATGGGATTTGCTTCTGCCAAGCTTTGCATGCTTGGAGATAAATGGCTGCATCTAAAGCAAGTGGAGACCAGAGCAAAAGCCAGGCAATCTGTAGTGCTCTCTTCAAGGAAAGAAGGCTTTTTAAGGTTTATGTCTAATTTCACTGCTAGAATAGCAAAGCACCCAGGCTTCCCAGAAGATAGAGAAAGGAAATTGAAGAATTCAAGCTATAGTGTAATGAAATGCGCTTTCCACCCACTTAGATTTAAGACTGTGATTCAGTACTGCATTTATGCAGTTTCTGGAATGGAAGGGCATTGTGATGCATCTAAATAAGATTTCTGAGCCAGTGCTAGCAGATGGACCTCAAGGAAAAAAACCCACACAGTCAGATAGCTAAAATAAGGAGATCTTTTTCACCACCACTATTTCAGTGATGGTGTCACCCTCTGTCATTGCCAATTCCAACAAAACTAATAATCTCTTTAAAAATTGAAACACATGGGAGATAAAAATATCAAAAGCAGAGATTAGTCAAATTAGTAACCTCACACATTTTCTGCACAATTTGCATCATCTATATCATCTGTCTGACACTTTGACAAACAGTTACACACAGAGCCTTTACTGACAATCCAGGACACCAACCATAAAAGGTTATTCCATGAATATTACTGTAAAAAAATACATTAATAGACATCTTGAGAAATTGATGACAGCCTAACTGATAATTAACTCAATTTTAAGGAAAAGCATAATAGACTGTAATTTTGTAGTTTTATTTCATCATTAATTTTCTTTATTAAAATACAACTCTAAAATTAAATAAACCAATGAGGCATTGAAAATCTTTTAGGTCTAATCTTAATCTTTACAGAGCAAAGTCCCTTCCACTTTAAAGTCACCCAGCCATTCTGCAAATTTTACTTAGTGTTTCCCTACCAAAGCAGCATTTGTATTTCTTATTCCTGCATTGGGAAGTCCTGTACTCTCACTTGCTGTTTTAAAAACCCAAAACACAAAAAATGAAAAGTCAACCAACCAACTAAGCAAATAAAAACAATACAAATGCCCCCCCCCACCAAATTTCAGGACAATATGATTGCTTCTTATTTGATTTGGACAATCTAGTGTTCACCCTAAATATTCAGTTGAATCTAAGGGAGATAAATCACTCCAACATAAAGCCAAACACTGCTGTGGTTTCAAGCAGAGGAATAATTCTTGCTTTCCAAGTCTAACCTAGGTGGGGATATTAAAAACAAGTAAATTTACACTAGCATGTAAAGCAGAAAAGTTCAATCATCCTGAGGCAGATCAGAATAGTTTATAAATTGGGAAGACATATGCGCTGATTTAACAGTCTTTGCTTCTGAGACTTCCAGTTACAGAAATTGCTGTACTTGAATACGTCATTACCATTTCATTCACTGCTTAAGATAAAATGTGGCCAAAAGCATCCATCTGTTCATCTTTAGCACCCACCCAGACAGAATCTATAGTGCCAATTTCTACTCAGAAGTACACTGAGGTAAACCAGTAATAACCACTTTGACAGTAATGTATTCAGGTTTAATATAGAATAAAATTTGTTTCCTGTTTGGTAGCTCTTGAAAGACTAGAAAATCTCCTTGGAGCCCTACCTAATATTTCTTCTGAAAAAATCTCCCTAGAGACCTACCTATTACTTCTGGAAAAAATAATGCTTATCTACAATAGTGTTTAAATCATTGTTTGGCAGGTCAGTGTAAACACTCTGACCATTGTTTAACTGCTGGGCAATCTGCTTTAAGGCATATTTTAGAAAAGCATCATATAATGATGCCAGAGTATATTAAATATATAGGCAAACCCCTCCAAACAACATTCTTTCTCCGGTATCATTTTCTCTAATTAGACAATAAGATATCTGTAGGATATTATAAGTTTTGAGTGTTCTTCTTCAAACATCCAGTTTCACCTTGCTTGGAGCAAAGCTACAGAGGGCTAAGGTTACAACAATCTTCAAATCAATCCACTCTGTGTCTCAAATGGGCTTCATAAGCATATGAAATCTCACATGAGACTCTGCACTCTCATGTTCAATGGAGATCACAAGTGAAATAAAGTTGAGAGACCTCAGAGTGCAGCTAAAGAATCTGTGATTATTCTCACTCTCCAGCAAAAGCCTGTGATAAGTCTGTTTCTTAGTAGAAACATATTAAAGGGTGGAAACAAGATGAGTTGCCCATATCAAGGTCTGGGAAAAACCATATGAAAATTCCATTTTAGGATTTTTCTGGAAAGAGTAGTTGGAACTCACTATCAGTTTCTGAGAACATTAGTGGTTGCGAAAGCCCTCCTAACCTTGGTCTTTGATGACTCTAATCTAAACTATTCATATGGGTTCAAATCTATAATCTTAATTAGAGTTTTGTTTCACTTCTGCAACTTTCAAGCTCTCTCAAAGGCAATGGCATTTCTAAATGTTAAGAAATAAAATGTTTGTGTTTGTAGCAAATGAGTGCATCTCAAGTTCACTGCTGTACTTTCTACTTGGCTACAGAATCTACATATGAAATGAGTAATAAAAATAAATTGATGTTACGTTTGGAAGGCCCACCTGTTATTTGATAGCTTCAGAAATCTACTTTGAAACTGAAACATATCCAATACAATTCATTAAAAATTTATTAAACTCTGTTCAGCCTAAGTATAAGAAGCACAGTCATAATTTCCTGATGAGACTATGACCAATGAAAATGTATGCCATGACATTGTGTGATAAGTGAGGTTAAAATGGCAGTGTCTGGAATTTAGAAACTATCCTCACTGCATTCCTGCAGTGTGACTTTGTTTGCTTTAGTGGGAGTTATGCAGCAATATCTGGCAAATGGGTTTGTCTACACATTCCCATGGCTGACACTCACTAATAGGATTGTGCCCACAGAAACATCGATTATCCTATTTTATTATGATTCTCCCACATAGCAGGGTAACCATAATATAATCTGCATTTCTGTCCATTTTCACATTTACCTTTGCTCAGACAGTAAAGCTACACTGACAGATCAGAAACTGCCTCCGCGTCCACGAGTAACTTTCCAAAAAATTGACCTTTTTCAGCTTCCACACTTTTCAAATAAATGTACCAGTTCTCGCAAGGGCTAAAACCAGTTAGGCCCTCAGCATCTCCAGCAAAGAAGAAGCTCCTGCATAGTTACTGACACCCATTTTGATCTCTGATCAACAGATGTAGAACCATTCAGTGCCCTGGACAGACCTGGCAGGAAACCTTTCTGATGTGTCTGCAAAGGTGTTGATAGCAGCTTGTTATAGTTTCGAAAGAGTTCTTGGAAACTCATCTTGCTTACCCCACATTCTTGCTGGGAATAACACTCTCTGCTATGACACTGGACAGTCCTTCTCCTTCCTTTTTAAGACAGCACGAGGTTAAAGCAACCTGGACTGTGCACCACGGTCCCAGAGTACATTACAGTAACTATTGTGGTACTCCTGTACCACAGAACATCACAAGCTGTGTTGTAGCTTTATTTAGGTCCTGCATTGTGAGGACAATTCTCTGTAGGTGGAATTGAAAAACTTATTTGCTGAAGATATTAAAAATATCATCGGGGAGGGTGGATGAAAGAGAGAAATGCTGCTGGACACAGTTTGGAGCTAAGAGAGAAACTTTTAGACAAATTTTCCTCTGTCTATATTTTATATCAATATTTAAAAAAAAATATTTAAAACAATATCACATAACTGTACCATAGCAGGGAGTGGTATAAAACAACCTAACTAAATGTAACTAACAATACAGTTACAGTTACAGTTATTAGATACAGAATATGACAGTAGCAACATCTTTGTTATTATTATAACGCTGAAATATCTGCTATAACAGAAGTTTTGACTTATTTTTTCAGCAACTGAAAGTCAAAATCTTAAGTAATCATGCAAAGATACAGTAAGTTAGCTAGAGGTAAAATTAATGAACTGAGTTACTGTAAGAAAGTAAAATATGATGAGTCCTGAAAAAAGGGTGAGGGTGAGTGCAAGGCCTGTCACAAGAATGACACTGAAGAGTCTGAGAACTCTTACCTGAAAATTTGAGGAGTCATTTGCAAGCTTTAAGTAATGTCATAAAGGAGAAATACAAGGTGCTCATTATTTCTGCTGCTGACACAGAAGCAAGAAAAAGCAACGATGAGATAACAGTGGCCAGTCAAAATTTGAACTAAAGCAATCTACTGCCTCTTTATACCTCTGAAGAGAGGGGACTACTGCATATATTCAAAAGACAATGGGAATGCCATATCAGGTACCTAATTTGCCTGCTCACATAGGACTTGATTCAGTAAAACTATTAAATAATGGGATTTAATGGGATAATCACAGTGTAATTCTGTGCTTCTCTCTTTTTTGAAACAAACACAGTAATAAATAAGTCACAGATGAAGAGAAGCAAACTCTTAACTTCATCTTACCACACTTTGGAGATGCAAAAGTTAACTGCTCCAGTTTAAACTTACCCTGCTCAAGGGTCACTGGAAGCAGGTGGACATTTCTGAATAATGACTCATCCTTCCTAAAATAAGTTTCTTGGATAGAAGGGATGATTCACCACCTGAAGATACCTAGAGAGCACATGGGAGTAGTTTAGATTAGAAGCCTAATCTCTTAGTGCTGAAAGTTAGGTATAATGAATCCATAATACAGTAACTATCTGATATTTCCCAGAATCCAGAAATAAAAAATAAAAAAAAAAAAACCACAACACAAAAGATTCATTAATTTCCCTCACTCTCCTAGACACCTACATTGCCTTTTAGAGCTGGCAAATAGTTACAGTTCATTCTTGACAAAATTCAAAGCAAATGCTGCTAAAAGACATGTACTGAGCAGATAAATGCAGTAACAAAGCAACATTTTACTGTTTCTTTTATTTCTCACGTTGCTGTTATGGAAAGGAGGCACACAGTTCAGGAAACCATAATGAGTCCTATTATTAACTTTCAAATACAAACCTCTTAAAGGTTCAACATTCAGAATCAGTCATCTGGAAAAAAAAATCCATCATGCAAAACTTACGTACAAGATACAGAATGTTCTGGAAAAGATGTGAGCCATTTCAGGTCTGAAATGAGAATAGATCTGCAGTTGAGCATAACCCTTATCTGCAGCTTCAGGTCAGTCCAATTCTATTTTCAATTTATTTACCTGCTTGAGTATTGAGATAGTGCTTCATGGTGGTATCATAATTCTCATGTGATAAGGCATCTCCCAGAACAGCCAGCCAAACATGAGCTGCAGAGTATTCCTGGGACAATACTAAACTGTGCTGAGATACTCATTAAGCCCAAAACCACTTATTGCTACAAGGTGTGATGGCTGCAGGGGCTTCTGTGGAAGAAGAGAGACCTGAATTTAAGTCCTTGTGTAATGAATACATGTGTTTTATTCAAGTCCTGGGTTCTTGAGGAAAAGAGTAGGCATGAGCTAACTGTACCACCTCTGTAGGCAGGAGTTGCATTAAATGCCTGGACACTGGCAGGGCTTTGGTGTGACTTAAGCACCTCCATCACAGCCAGATGAGGACACAGCTGCTCCTAGACATGTCCAAAGAACCTGCTTCACATAGCTTGGAAGTGTAGACACCTGCTGACCCTCAGTACCTCCAGGGACAAGAAGCATATGGACTAGAGGGCTATGCTTACTTCATTTCTCTAAAAATTAGTGTCTCTTGTGCCTCACTGGTCACTTCATAAAACTCTGTAAAATAATAAGTCTTTCTTTCATGGTGTCAGAAAATATATTTTGAAAAGAAATTGTGAATGCAATGATCAGAGCAATTAGAAAATACTTGGGTTTCTCTGCTAACAACTGCTTTGTATATTCTGTTCTTACCTTTGGGGAGATATTTTTTAACTCAAATATTTAGAATATTTTACTTATTTCCAGAGTGTACATATCCTACATGTACCATGATTAGTGGGTTAAATTGCATGATATTGGAAAGTTCATTAATTCTATTGAACAAATTTGAAATTCACCTCACGCAAATTCTATGCCAGAAAACTACACCACTGACAGAGTCACCCAAAATGAACACAAGAAAGAAAAGAACAAGACAAAATGAGCTCACTTATTTAAAAGGTTATTGGAAGTAATCGAGGGATTTGGGTTTTTTCCCCCTTTACCATTTGTACCTTGTATTTAGCTAAGCTGGTGGATAAAGGCAAATCAAGAGGATAGAATGAAATCTCTATCCTCAAAAATCTGAATATCCAGGTGTGCTTTTTTTAGGCAAGGTGCAAATACGTATTTGTACTCTGACACAAAGCTGCATAGAAGATGACATCATCTTTTGTGACTCAAGAAAGCACTCCTGCATCTCATTCCCTCTGCTCTCACAGCTGGAATATCCATTCTTCTTTTAATATCACTGAAGTATATATTACAGATGATTGCTTTTCTCCAAAGAATTATGGATGCTGAAATGTATTTGGTACTAGTTTTTTCCCCCTTTGTCATGCTCTGGTGTACCTCTACATTTGAGTACAGGCTGAACCTTGCATTACGTTCACCATAGATGGTGATACGGTTCATGCTGAACTTTTGCTTCTGCAGGAGCTTTCCTGCTGGTCAAAAAACAGCTTTCAAGGAAGGAGACTCCAAAACAGGCCCTGGCCATGGTACTATTTGTGGCCTCTGTGTCAGGGAATAGTATTGCATCATTTTTTGTGCTGTGTTTTGCTTTAGGCTTTGTACGTATTACAGTTTCAGCCCTCCAGGAGACATTCTGCAGAATCTGTTGCTTAGTAATAGTAACCTTCATGTAAATTAGCTTGAACTTCAAAAGAACATTAGTCACAGGTTTTCAGTTAATGAATTCCTCTGAGAAAGTTGATTAGAAAAGCAAAGTTTCCAGAATCAAGTGCCACCAATGTTGACCTAGGATGAATTAGCCTCTTGAAAGTGCAATTTCTTTGTCCTCTTTAAATTATGTTTGAGATTGTTTCTATCAACAGTCAGGCTTACCTTGACAATGGCTCTAATAAGATTAAGTTTCATGTAAGTGGAATCAGAATCTCATATAGAATACAGCCAGAAAGTTACTACAGTCAGGTAGTCTGGCCTCCTATGTAATATACATCACATGAATTAATTATTGTGCTAACAAAAGCACCTCTCAAATTTTCTTTCTTCTCGAAGACCTGCTTTAGTTTTTTAAAAAAATCTCCTGTTGTGCAATAAAGATGAGGCATTAAGGACCAGAAGGGCACCAGATTTGCTGCAGCCTCCTGTTGAGAGGGTCAGAGGTAGGGACCTACACCTAATGCCACCTCTGCAGGCTGTCTTAGGTTGTCCAGGTGACAGAAAAGCAGCTGTCCAGTAGAAATACTTGGCAGGACTGACACCTTTCTGCTGAAGTCCTGGTTTCCATCCCCCAACAGCACCTACCTGAAATCCTACATTTCCAGTTCATGTGGAGGAAGGCAGGGATCTAACGATAAAGAACTCACCTCCTTTAAAACACAGACACATGGAAAAGGGCTTACCTCTCAGCAGGATGGTTCAGCACATGCTGCTGAAGAGGCAAAGAGATCCAGGTGCCTCTCTCACCACTTACCTGGGAGGCACAGCACAGTGCAAGAGGCCATAAAACTTCATGGGGACAGAATGAAGGGAACAGGAATGAATGAGATGCTGGTGCTTGGAGATCAGGACATGTAAAGCTTTAGCTCCGACTGACATTTACAGGATTGCTCCTGAACTTCACATTAGGTAATACCCAAAAAAATCTGAAATCAAGCGGGCAGTTAGGGCTGTCTTCAAGGATTCTGATTTGCCCAAATTAGTAGAGGTCCCCTCAATAGAGTCCCTTGGTTTCGTTCTTACTTAAATTTAGTCTTACAAATCTTCCATTGCTCCATCTATCTAGTCTAACAAAATAGATATGAGAGCAGCTCAGCCTATGCAGTGATGTCTTCTGGATTTCTAAATTTGACATAACAGAAATGGAGTAATTTAAAAACACATGGTAGAAGGCTGGGTAATTTTAGAAGTGACTTTGTATCTTGTCTACATTGGAACATGAGAAATCAAAGACCAAGTAATTAAAGGTACAAGGGCAATGCATTCTAGTTTAACAATACTAACTCTCATTGTAGGAGTTCTCACATAGAAGCAAAGGGCTGTAATTCCTTCTGAAAAATTGGACCAAACTGAGCCAAATTTAATTTTTCAGGAGAAAATTCACATCATGGATAGAAGTACAGGAATTTGCATCTCTTCTACAAAGAAGTACTAGAGAAAGTAAGTTCTACATTGCCTAATCTTTTTTCCAGTGGTGTCATCACCAGAAATAATAATAAAAAAAAATTGTTTAGAGCCTTTTCATATTGTTTCTCTCACTCCTTTTAGAAGGTAACCTTCTAGAGGAGCTCTTAAAAACTTGAAAGCATCCACTCATCTCCACTGGCTGCAAGAGCCTCAAGTGATTGGTGGAGTTACCTATGCTACAGATAGCTGAAGTATCAGAAATGTATCTCATCATATACACCTGCTTCTGCATATGTCCACAAGTGCTGCAGCACTGATAGTAGTAAGCCATGCCCATCCCAAACTAGAATTTACAAAACAGGCTTTACATTATGCCACAGAGAAGATCCAGACATAGGCATTTTCAGAACTCAACCAACAGCTTAGGCTGCAAAAAAAAAAAAAAGCCCATAAATGAAACAGAGAGTCTTGGTAGACCACCCCCTTAACCTAATAATTCAGTAGTGAAAATATTAGGAAGGAGATGTGGTTTCAGTCATTCTCAGGATCCCAGGGGATTTTCAACAGTCTCTCCTCATACCTTGAATTGGTGAATTATTACCTAAACTCGGGAACAGAAAGGGCACCCTCCCTCACCTCTGTAAAAGCTGTTTCACTTTTAAAGACTAATTAAATGTTCACCAGAAGGGAGACACCTGGGCTGGGGTAGTTAGTGCACTGATGGAGAGAGCCTGGCTTCCACTGCTGCTCTCCCGACAGCCAAACTATGAAACTCTGTGTCATCTGGTACCAAACAGTGGCTGGAGCACATCCTCCCACTTTCTTCCCACACTCACCCTTTCTCTCCAGCCCAAGGAGTGTTAAGTGTGAAAGAGTTCACAGGAGGGGCTGATGGTACCAATCCTCTTCTCTAGATCAGATGCAGAACACAGGCTGATAAATGACAGCTTCAATTCCCCTTCAGTGAGGAAGGCAAAGAAACCCAAGTCCAGGGAACCAAATTGAAAATTACTATTCTCACAGTTAAAGTGTCAATAAAGAAGCAAGAAATGATGGAAGAGATGTCATTTCATCTCTCTTCCTTTGAAAGGAATTACTATTACAGAAAAAAAGCAGCACCGACACCTGAAAGAACAGTAGGGCTCAAACTATAGCACTGAGATTTTCACATAGGCTTCAGTAGCTTCCTCTTGCCATCCTGGGTGTTCAGGCAATACCCTCAGCCACCAAAAACTTCCCTCTGTCTTTGATACAGAGCCTAAGCCCAGTAAATCAAAAGAAGATATTGTTAAATTTATTACAGCTGTGACTACATCCCCTCTGGAGATCAGATTAACTGACTCTTGGAGGAATTGTCATTTATCTCACAAGACCTTCTCTTTCAGAACACAGGGAAATATTAGTGGAATTTCTACTCATGATGGCAAAAAGGCCTAATTTTATTTCAGGTCAACCATAGAGGTTTGGATTGCAGTAACCTATTGAAGGCAGAGCTCCAAATAAATGAGGAGTATATCTCATTATTGCTATGTTCTGTGCCCACACATTGGCAAAGCTGGTTATGTAGACAGGATAATAATATAAGCCAGGAACAAGTCCTACTTTGGTATTTATGAACACTATGTTACTTGTCAGCAGTACTTTAATGATTTGGTATCAAGCTGCATTCACTGTCACACAATAAGGCAGAACACCACAACCCAAGAATCTGTGCCTAAATATTCATACATCAATTTTAAAAACAAACACTGTCTCTGTAAGGGGCACTTAAGAAGTCCCATCACAACTCACATTTTCCTCCACCATATAGTGCAGCCACTGACTTATGACTCTTTTTCCACTTACATCTGAGCAGAGTTGTGGTTGTCTCCATGTATGCCATTTTGTTTTGAGAGCAAGCTGTAGGAACTTTTATTATGCTGGAAGCTCACTGGCAGATCCTGTGCCCAGAACACTCATAGAGACATAGGTCAGCTCAGGGATTCTTATTGTTATGAACTGTCTGAAGATGGATGCAGCTCAGCTGCTGAAAGATGAGGTAAAATAAAATTTCTAACACTACTGGGGATAAAACAAGGATCCTGCACTTGCACTAGAGGAAAATGTATGTGCTCCTGTAACACCTCTCCTATCCTGGAAGAGTGTTAAAACCAGAAGTGTTAAAACTCATCCTCAGCCTGTCATTGATGGTCCAAGCTGAACTCAAAGACAGGAAAGAGTGGCATGGGGTGAGAGGTTTGCTGCCTCCACAGCTTGCCCAGGGACCTCCACCTCCCTATGCCACCGCTGTACCTGCTGCAACATAAGTGATGCAGAAGGAGCTGCCTTAGGCAGATTGGGGGCACCAAGAGAGGATGAGGGAGGAAAAAGTGGCTGTTGCAGAGGTATGGAGTCTCAGAATGAGGCACTTCAGCAGCTGAGTGCAGCCATTTTCAAGCAACCAGAAATACCTATCCCCTCTCAGACACTCTTTGAGGACATGTCTTTATCACTTAGAGAAATTACTCCAGCAGCATTTCTGCTATGTCATCATCAAGCTGAAAGTTTTCCCCAAAACAGCTGAGATGCTTAACTTTTTTTACTCCATTAACATAAAAAACTAATCCATCACATACAGACCATGCAGCACTTGAATCATAAAGGTCACTGTCTTGTGTTGATATGAATCATGCCCTGCAGTACTACTGCCTGCTTTATTTATTGCACAGCAAGATGATCTTAATTACTTAGTGCAAGCTAAAAGGTAGGACACCCAGTTCAGGTAGTATTTTAGGAAAGTTTCTTATTAGGCTCTCTCTCTCTTGCTGGATACTATTCCAATTGTTTTAGATACCTTGACATACCTCTACCGCAGTGTCTCAGAAAAGAGCATTCTGCAAATGTTTTATACAAGAAACATCAGGCAATCCTGGTTATTTCATAGACAGATAAAAGAAGTGTTTGAAATTATGGAGGTGGGCATTAAATACAGGAAACAAGTTCATTTATAAATGAGAGAGTCAATTCTAAAGACTTTTGCTATATTTTTGAGAATGTTTATGTTTATTTTCTCTTTTTTTGTTGTTGTTTCTCAGATATTTTCATGGGTGTATTATGCACAGAAAAGACAACGCAATTCTACTTAACAACCTTTTTTAAAACAATAATTCAAGGTTTCTCCACATCAGAAAATGACTAGCCAAAAAAAATGAAACCAGTTCAAAGTAGTGGCAAAGTAATAGCTCCTGGAAAATCGGACTTAAGATATTTCTCACCATTCCAACCACAAAAACTTGTGCCCTGAATTTTTAGTTTTATACTAAAATAAATTAAAATCTCAAGGAGGGCGTTGTTGAATGATTTAAGAAGTAAAAATCTCAAATGGGTTCAGAAAGATCACTGAAATCTCACAGTTATTTATGCATACACCCAAAATAAAATATAAAAGCATTAAGCATACAAGTGAAAAAAAATAGTGACAGAAAGCAGTAAGAGGCAAAACAGTTTTCTTCTCTATATACAGAAATATTTTTACATAAGTAACAAGAAATGTCAAAAATACACAATTTTGAGTACAAAAGAATAATTTCAGCAAGAGATTTGTACAATTGAGACCTGTGTAAGCAGCATGCTTTGACTGAATGAATTAAACTGCAACATACTTCAAAATACATTCATTTAAATCCTCCATACTAAAGATGTCTGAAAATAGAACATGAGGGAATACAGATTAGTAATGACTATCATCTCTGGAGAGGAAGAAAATTATAATTTCCCTTTAAAGTCAAGAAGGATCAGTCTGAATTTTTAAATTCCTTGGTCTTGGTCAAGACCATTAAATTGTCTCAGGAGACCCACTTCTGCCAATGTGTATGTATTTTAACATTACATATCTCAGCGAGGTTATGCAGGATTCTTGGCAGGATCACAGACAGCAAGACTGAGCAGTTCAGAGGTCTTCAACTTGGTCCTAGGACTTCAGCTGTAATTATCAAGGCACTGCTCTCAAGACAGTACATAGACACAATAGCTCTAATGATTCTGTAAACACATAATTACCCTGGGGATACTTCTACACTAAACCTTGTTTCTTTTTTTGAACACCCTTTTGTTCAGTATATGCTTTGATCACCTCAAAAAACCTGGCAAGTGTGAATACTGTATCACTATAGAAATCACCTCTGAATTTGGGTAACACAATTTGGGTTTCTTTTCTCCAAGGATCAGTAGATGCAGCTTTGACCAGAAATCTTGTTACAGTCAGTGTAAACAAGTGCTTAATTATCAAGACAAATTAACTGTCTGATGTCTGCAATTTATACTTCACAGCCAGTACATATCAGAGATCACAAAAATCCCAGAAAATGTTTTCCCTGCCTCCTTCAGGAATGTAATTTCACTAAATTTCCTGTATTGCTGATCTTCTTTTCCTTCTTGAATTACTGTGTTTTACAACATTCAAATCTCTTGCACTGTAGAGCTGGAAGACAGCAAAAATACCTGTTCCTGCCATTTGGACAATGTACACTCTCACTCTGCTACATTAACCCTAAGCACAATTTTGCTGCTTTCAGAAATAAACAGGTATAACAGTTTTGAAACAGAAAATTCATACTAACCAGGTCATAAACTTGTGCTATCAATGTAAATTGAAAATGTAATTGAAAAATAAAAGCCTTACTGCAAAAACACACTAAAACACTCTGCTTTATAGTGGAACTCCTTTAGATCAGAAAAATCTATACCATCATCAGTAAAACTGACAAGAAAGGCATAGCATGGCCATCAATAACATCACCACTGCCAGGTGCCTTTACACATAATCCACAGTCTCAGCTGGCAGCTTTTTTTTTTTTTTTAATGAAATTAGTGAATTCAAAATTGTTCCTTTTATACTCCTAAAATTTAATTAATGACAACAGTTTTACTAATAGCTGTCAATGAGAAGAACAGAGCTAACTTAGCTTAAAATAGTTCTTTATTGAAGACCTTTAAAAAAAATCTGGGGTTTGAATGCTTTGTTGCCATCAGGAAGCAAGCAGTCCTTGGACATCCACATAGGACATTTCCTTCATACACACGTGTGTAAAGGATACACAGAAGTAGATGAAATTGCTACTATTTTTGCTCCTCTCATACAAGAACAACAGAGAGCTGCCCATGCTTTGGGGCACTGAAAGACAGATGGAAGCAAGAGAAGTCCAAACCCTAGCTCTGATTGTTTGTTGTACATGAATCCCTCTGTTCTTGATCATGGCCCCAGAAAGTTGATTCTGCAGGTATTCTTCCCAGCCTCAGAGCAACTGGGGATCTGGCTCCAAAGCCCAAACCTAAGTCTTAATTCTACTTGTCTCACAATAAATATTTATTAAGCTGATTGAAAAAAAAAGTATCTGAGTTTGGTTTGCGATCATCAAGGAAAATCTTTGTCTTTCTGCTCTCCAGGAAGATACCAACACACCCTGACATTAATCTGAAAGGTAGTTTGGCATTTTAGGGAGAGAAGCTGATGCCTAATAGATGAGAACAGTGAGTAAACCCTTGAGGCAGCAGCCACTACAGAGAAAAGAGATAAGGAAAAGATCAATGTGAAGTAGTATCAGAGGGAAAAGGAGAATTTAACTTACACCCCCAGCAAACTCTGCCAGCTGACTGTTATAAAGGGTAATGGTTGAAAGAGAGTAGATTTAGAAAAGATCTAGGAAGAAATTCTTCCATGTGAGGGTGGTGAAGCACTGAAACACGTCTCCCATGTTCCATCCCCAGAAGAGTTCAAGGCCAAATTGAATGGGGCTCTGAGTAGCCTGGTCTAGTGGAAGGTATCCCTGCCCATGGCAAGGGGGTTGGAGCAGGATGATATTTATCATTCCTTCCAAGCCATTTTATGATTCTGTGACTGTTTATTGTTTTGATCCAATACTTAAATTGCAAAACACATCAATAATTCTTTTTCTCCCTGCAATTACTATGTAGACTAAATCCTAACCTCAACTATGGTTCATTTGCTATCTGTGTGCTGGTTTACCCTACTATTTCTAATCCTATCCCATCAAATACCTGACAGCATGATTTCAGCATTGTAGAGCACACCTAGCCTTATAGGAGCTCCAAGCAGAAACAACATTTCACCAACACAGTATAAATTGCAGGCCCAAAAATCATTATTTCAGATGGGTTTTCAGGCATATCATGAGGTTTGGACAGCTTGCAACAGCCTCAAATAACAACTACAGTCACCCTTTACCCTGTAACAATTTTAACAAGAACACTATTCTTCTAAACCATGTGTTAGCCTAAATATCAGGTCATGGTATTTTTCTTACTTTCTCTTTCATTCCTCTGTTTTCTCCTTCTAACTTTCCTGATAACTGAGCAGGTAATTTTGATCAATTGTTAGAAAACCAGAAAATATATGACTGCACTTGTAGCTATACCAACATAAATCACCCTCCTAGAGCTTACATGGGTCTTTCATTGAAATTCACCAACATAACAAATAATAACAAGCAATATAATCTCTTCAATACAGAACAAAATATTCAAATGAACAAACTATATAGTAAATTTTGTAAAGTGCACAAAAATATTAATGGAAATATTAAAAAAAACAGGTTTTTAATGTTATCATGAAAACTTCAGAAATATCATTAAATTAGATAGAAATAATCTAATGAGTTTTTGGCTCTAATATACTGGCAGACAACAGCAACAGTTTTCAAAAAAATTACACCAACTAAATACACCGTATCTTAGCAGCATAAAAGAAGTTCCTACAATTAGATAAAATTGCAGGCCTAGTAAGCATAAACCTGACAAGATGTTCCAAATATAGTATTCATTAAAATAATGGATTTCCATGGAATCCTAGAGGTAACATTTGTTATTCTGCTTACATTGTATTCTGGTAGTAAACCAAACTATAGCCAATCATGTTCCCTCCCTCTATCTTCCCAAAATTGCACAAAGTACTGAAAATTTAATCAAGTTATAAGATATGGCCACACTGAAAAAGCCATATGAAACAAAACAAAATTCAACCTAAAGCCTAAAAACAAATTACCCCAGCAAACAACAATCATTGTCAAACAACTGCAGTTTCAAACTACCGACCGATGCTCCCCACACACGTAGATGGCACTGGGCCGGATGCGCCGCCTTGTATGGCCAGGGAGCTGTGGCAAGAATTTGAAGAATCTGGGCATCAAGTCTAAGCATGCATCATGAAACTTCTTAATCCTCCAGTAGTAAATCAGTGGGTTCAGTGCAGACTTGAGGTAGCAGAGCCAAAGGAGCCAAGTGCTTATCTCGAAAAAGTTGTGCTTGTAGTAGAAGTGGCTGTTGAACGTGGCAATAAGGCTGTAAGTGGTGAATGGTGCCCAACAGACTATGAAGACAAGGAATAAAATCAGGATGGTTGTGAAGGCACGAGTTTTAAAGCTCATATCAATATTCATCTGAAAAGGTCTCTGTAAGCTCATGAGACCAAGTTTGCTGGCCTGGCTGAGACATATGCTATCAGGGTGGCTGTGGATACGAACTGCGTTGTGGCGGACAGTGTTGAGTATGCCCATAAAAGAATACAGCATTACCAGGAATGGAATAAAAAAAGCAATTAGCAAGATAACTATCACGTAGGCTCGGTAACCTGGGCTTGTAGAGTAGCCAAAAACACACTGAGGTGCTCTCGAGGGTATCTGCAGATTAGGATTCCCTACTGATAATGGAAAAGCAACAACAAAGGATGCTGCCCAGGAAATCACAATAAGAATCTTTGCACGGTAGGGGTTCAGTTTATCTTGCCTCTGAACTATGATAAGAAATCGGTCAATACTAATAATAAGAAGAATGGCTACCCCCTCTACAACAAAAAGCCAGAAGAACATGGCAGAAACTCTGCAAAATATATCCCCAAAAATCCACTGAGTGGTAATGATTGTTATCAGAGCAAATGGCATGTTCAGCACTGCCAGCAGCAAGTCTGCAAAAGCCAGGCTTGCTAAGAGGATATTAATTGCAGATCGCATAGCTGCCTTCTGGTAGACCATCAGGCAGACAACAAAGTTTCCAAGGAAAGAAACCAATAGGATAAATATCATAGCAGCAGAAAGAATGATCTGGAGTGGCAAACTCAAGCTCCTGAAAACTTCTTGTGGCGGCAGGATAGCTGTGGTGTTTACTAGGAAAGTACTTCTCTCAGTGGTGAGCACAGCACCTGAACTATATCTCAATGGCTGTGTTGTGCCACTATGAAGCAAGAACTGGGGAGTGGTAAAATTTGTGTACGCATTTTCATAAACAATGAAAGTAGCATTTGAGGTCCCAGAGTGGGCCAGCGTCAACATTGCTGAGAAAACCATTGCTTCAGGAAAAATGAAAGCAGAACCAAAGGTCTTCAAGGCATTTCATCTTGTTCAGGCAGTATTTTGAACTGGTCATTTAACAATCAAAATTCAATGTTTGAAAGCATCAAAGTTCTTAAGTTCATGTCAGTACTTCCATCTGAAAAAGAAGAAAGAAATGTAAATTCACAACGTAAAACTCTGAAACCAGTGGTAACCTAATGATTGCTCCGCTTTCCTTAATGAGAATAGTATCCTTGATATATGTTTACACTTCAGGTTGACACAATTTACTTAAGCACCAGACATGGGAGTCTCATAATAGTTGGCTTTTTTCTCATAGGCCCCACTCCCATAGTCCTGCTGATACTGTGCAATACTCTCAACTCACCACACTTTTTTCCTACCATAACCAAGGCTGGAGAACTTCTGTGTTTGAAAACAAACTTTACTGATTAAGAGTGAATAAATCAAAGAAGTATTTTTATTTGAATCTTGTAATTTTTGAACTAGCTTTGTTATTTTGTTTTGAAATTGCCTACAAGTGGAAACTTTAATAACATTTTAAAATAGCTTAAATAGTATCAGTATATTGCCTACTGCCTGTTTGGTAAGCACTGAAAGCCTATTTATCCAAGTTATTGCACATAATACAGAATTCTTGGTTCCTTGTCAGTCATCCACATCAGACGTGCCAGGAAAAACGTGCAGAATGTCCTAACCTGTTATTATGAAATAACATGTCCACAGGAAAAAAGAATTTCTCAATTTGTTGCATTTAGTGGGTCACTGATATTAAGGTGCAGGAAACCATCACTTCTTTGGTCACTACAACTCTTCCCCTGGCAGTAAGCTTTCCTGCTTCCACTGGTCTGGGCATGTTTTTGTTAATTCAGCTTGGTATCCCATATAATTCAACCACGTGTGCTCTCTTTTTCCTTGTAAATCTAATTCTTACACATCCTGCTGAACTCCCTCCCTTGTTATTATAGTCATAGAATGGTTTGGGCTGGAAGGGCCTGTAAAGATCATAGAATCACAGAATAATGAGGTTGGAAGAGACCTCTAAGATCATCAAGTCCAACCTATGCCCTGATACCTCAACTAGACTATAGCACCAAGTGCCATGTCCAGTCTTTTTTTGAACACATCCAGAGATGGTGATTCAACCCCCTCCCTGGGAAAACAATTCCAGTACTTTATTATTCTTTTGGTGAAAAACATTTTCCTAATACCCAACCTGTACCTTCCCTGACGTAGCTTGAGACTGTGTCCTCTTGTTCTGTCAGTGTTGCTCAGTGGAAGAGACCGACCCCCACCTGTCTACAGCCTCCCTTCAGTAAGTTGTAGAGCAATAAGGTCACCTCTGAGCCTCCTCTTCTCCAGGCTAAACAACCCCAGCTCCTTCAAACGTTCCTCACAGGGCTTGTGTTCCGAGCCCCTCACCAGCCTCGTTGCCCTACTCTGGATGCGCTCCAGCAACTCAATGTCCTTTCGAAATTGAGGGCCCAGAACTGGACACAGCACTCAAGGTGTGGCCTCACCAGTGCTGAGTACAGGGGAAGAATGACTTCCCTACTCCTGCTGGTCACATCATTCCTGATACAGGCCAGGACGCCCTTGGCCTTCTGGGCCACTAAGGCACATTGCTGGCTCATATTCAACTGGCTGTCAACCCCCAGGTCCCTTTCCACCTGGACACTGTCCAGCCACTCTGTCCCCAGCTTGTAACATTGTAGGGGATCTTTGTGGCCAAAATGTAGAACTCTGCCCTTAGACTTATTAAACTTCATGCTGTTGGACTCTGCCCATCCATCCAATCAATCGAAATCTCTCTGCAGAGCCCTCCTTCCTTCCAATAGATCAACACAAGCTCCCAGCTTCTAGATCTGACCCCCCTGCTCTAGCAGCAACACTTTCCACCAGACCGTGTTGCTCAGAGCCCAATCCAACCTGGCCTTGAACACTTCCAGGGATAGGACATCCCCAACATCCATAGGCAACCTGCACCAGTGCCTCACCAGTCTCACAGTAAAGAATTTCTTTCTAATATCTAGTGTGAATATCTCATCCTTCAGCTTAAGACCATTGCCATGACCCTGTAGAAAGTCCCTTTCCAGCCCTCCTGCAGGCCCCCTATAGGTACTTGTTGCATCCTGGGATTGGGTTTTAGGGGTTCTTAACGCCGCAGGTACTGACACAATCCAACATTTCCTTTTAGTTCCAAGCACTGTCTTGCTGCATTATTCCTACTAGTATTGTACTGCTACATTTTATTCTTAACAAATAAAATGCAAAGGAATTGAGAGCTCCCTCACCTTTTCAGTGCTATCTTCTCCCCTATGTCTTGGACTACTCAGAGCACACTGGCATCTGATCAAGCTGGAAAGCAGAAGCATTCAATACCCTTTTAAAAAAATGATCACTACAGCCAGAAACAAAGTGGGCTTCACCTCATTCATTCTGGATGGCTGCAATAGTCCCTTCTGGCTGTTTTCATGTTTATCATTAGAAAAGGGATAAAGGCATTTTCAGAGGGCAATCTCTCTCCTCCATCTCTGCACACGATGACAAGCTTGTGCTACTAACACAAGCAGCTTATGGTAGCACAAACCCTGCCCACAGTATTTATGCAGGTTCTGTTCAGTATCAATGTCAGTCAAAAATAAAGGGAGGAAGGGATGTTTTTTATGAATTTACACAAGGACCACATGTTTTGTGTAGGATAAAAAATTTACCTTTTTCTGGATAATACTTCACCAACAAAGAAATTAACTGTAAGACAACAAAATCTGATCTGTGCCCCCTGTTTGGACCTCTAGCAGTCTGAAAGCAAGCCTGCTCAGGCTGCTGTCAGGAATTCATAAAATAAAATCAGTACCCTTTCATTCCCCGACTATCTGCAGGCTCTATCACTAGATGATTTCCAGGGCCAGGCTATCACCAGCATTTTATTTCAGATAAAAGATAAACCTCTCTGTGTCCTCTAATTTTCAATGGTATCACAAAAGCTATTATTACAAACATCCTAATTTAACTGACTCTTGTGGTGGGCTGATCCTGGCTGGACACCACACACCCACAAGAGCCGCTCTTTCACTCCCCTCCTCGACCAGTCAGGGGAGAAGAAGTATTACAAAAGGCTTGTATGTTGAACTAAGAACAGGGAGAGATCACTCAACTGTTACTATGACAGGCAAAACCTCAATTGGGGAAATTAGATCAAATTATTACCAATTAAATCACAGTAGGGTAATGAGAAAATAGAGCTAAATCTTAAAAATACCTTCACCCCACCCCTCCCTTCTTCCTGAGTTTAACCTTCTGCCTAATTATCTCTATCTCCTCCCCACCAGCAACGCAGAGGGACAGGGAACAGGGGCTGTAGTCAGTTCATCACACGTTGTCTCTGCTGCCCCTTCCTCATCAGGGGCAAGACTCAAACTCTTCCCCCCCTCCAGTGTAGATTCCTCCAATGGGAGAAAGTCCTCCATGAACTTCTCCAATACAGTCCTTTGCACAGGCTGCAGTTTTTCTTGAACACTCATGTGTGGGTCCCTTCCATTGGCTCTATAGGGCATAGAGGAAGCTTCTGTCAGCTTCTCACAGAAGCCACCCCTGCTACCAAAACCTTGTCACACAAACCCAATAGACAGTCATACAAATTCCACTTTCTTACTGCTTGAATGAAAGTTATAATTTTCTATTTTGTCCTATTATATTTCAAAGATTGTAAAATTTGTCAAAAGTATATAAAGCTGTGTACATAGACATTTTGCAAAAACTACCAATTCCATTAACCTTATTATAGATTTTTCTTTCCCTCCATTCTCTCTCTTTATCTTTTATTTTTACACTAACTCTTTTAGAGAAAACCTCAATGTTAATTACAGGCTAAAGCATATATACTAGCCAAAGGACTTCTTTCTTTGATCTATATAAACTTTTCCTCCATTAGTCTTCTTTAACATTTTTTAGAATAAACTATGTAAGCAACAGGAAGAAGGTTAACAGAACTTTCCAGAATAAATAAGAAATATTTTAACAATGAACAAGAAAATCTCACCCAAAGTTCCCATGAGGTTTATGACTCCACAAGATGAGAACACTATGAAGGAAAGGAAGCTGTAGCATTCTGCAGGAACTGCAAAAGAACATAAATTCAACAAATAATTCTGGATTTAAAACCTTGGAGCAAGAAAATTAGATCCCCAGGGTAGTATCTTTTAGAGCTGTGTAAGCAATAAGTCAGCAAAGGTAACTTCTGCATTTCTGATTGGCTTTGTATAGGTCTTTCCACCAAGGCTCTAAAAGAAACTAATCTGCCCTTAGATAAATGTAAAATCTCCTACAGACAATAATCAGTTTCAAACAGGAAATAAAAAAAAGGGAGTCTTTAGTTCTGCAGAGAAAAGAGGTCACCGGAATGATCCTACAAATAAAATCTTTACTGGGGTTCAAGCTCTTTAATTTATAGAAATGAAGAGGGAAATGCAAAACCATGACATTCGCTGATGATGAACATGAACTGCTTTTCAGGTCAATTTAATAAAAAAAGGTCAACTATAAAAAGGTACAGAGTGATCTCTCAAGAGTTAGTGGCAAGCTAACTATCTACCCCATAAAATTCAGTGCTAGAGATAAAGCTGTGCCTATACTGAAAAATGTTATCTGCACAGTAACAGATGCTAAACCAATAATTACCATCCAGAAAAAAAAATAGATCTTCAAATTTTCATAGTCTGCTCTATGAAACCATCAGCCATGTGTTCAGAATTGTTAGCAAAGGAACTGAGAAGAAAACCAAGAGCTAGCTATATACACTGTATATTTGGATACACCACCTGCTACAATACACATCTATGGCATCTCTTCAGTACTATGTTCAGTTCTGCACCACTTGATCTCTATTAAAAAGCAACTGAAAAAAGGTATCATAGAGGTCTACCAAGTTTTTAGTGACACAGGAAAGTGAATAATTGCTGTCTCTCATAACAAGAATAGGAAAAGTCAAAGAAATCACAAAACACCTCTGGAGATCATCTTCTCCAACCTCTCTGCTCAAAAATGCTCAGATATTGGTTTGGATTTACACTTATCTAACCTGCAGGCAATGCTCTTTCTTGGCTATCATCCTTCATGGAAGTGACTGACCAATTCAGCCAATAAACTCAAGAGGTTCCATTCTGTTGCCACCATATATAAATTTTTCTCTTTTTTTTTTCCTCCCTCCTTAAAGGCCTTCTTTCATGAGCATGCACATGATTATTAAACATGTCCCTCCACCCTTCTTCCTACCCTTCCAAATTCTCCAAAATTATGTAAAGATAGCAGTATAAGATGAAAGAAACCAGTAAGATAATTTCACAGCAACAGTGTTTCAGTCCTCACTCGTTCTTTGAGAAAGGCAGATCCTGTCATTTCCAAGCCCCAGTCCTCACTGAATGGTAAGAATGGTAATCACACAGCTTGTAAAAGACAACCACGCTTTGATAGTTCAAATGGGTAAGTCTACTGATGGTCAGGTACTCAAGCAAGAGGCAGATAGGTACCTTTTTGTCACAGCATTCTCACTTTTGGAACATAGACTCTCACAGATTCTTTTCAGATGCAAAAAAGCTTCATACAATCACTTTTTTCAATTTCAGTGCTGAAATTTACTGTGCATACACATTTTCTCTCAAGCAAGGTTCTCACTGATATACAACTTTCTTTTTATGGAACATAATAGACACAATTATTTCAATGAAGTACATACTTAAAGCTAAATAACACACAAATTCCATTCATCAAATATAATTATTGCTAGAACTATGGCGTCTGTTTTTAACAGCTTTGGAAGCTAAAAGGTTCCTGTTCAAAATTGGCATAGCATGATCAACTGGAAATCACTATGAACAGCTGCCAAAATGTTCAATGACTTCATAAATTTGTCTGCTAAAATCAAGCATATATTGGCAATACTGACCAGCACCAAGACTTCATCAGACAGCACACAAAAACCATTCCTATTCAGAAACCTGAAGGTAGCACTGCCTGGTACAGTGATCCTATTTCTTTGGGATATTTTAAGTGGTCCCAGAAGCTTCTGCATGCTTTATAGCTACTATCAATGGTCTTATTTAACAGGCAAACTTCAGCAAAAAATGATTTTTTGCAACATAAAAACCATTTCAAAAGCAAAATACTCATAGGGGAAAAATAATAAAAAGAAGCACGAAGGACATCGGCTTATTTTGTTTTCAAAAGAATTTATGTGCCACAAGAAAATACTCGAATGCTGCCTGACACCACATTATTGTTCTAATAAGCCCAGGACACACCCCTCTAAATACGAATCAAGCATTGTTTCCTATGCAATTAAACAGAGGCAGGAACATGTTACAATGGAATCCTTTCTGCTAACACCAGTGAAAAGAATGAGTCAGAGCACAAGGCAGCAGGGACAATGTTCTTACTCACCTAAAAGAAACCAGCAGTTTTCAGTTTTAATACCTATTTACATATAACCTAAATTGAAACTAATCAACTACACTGAATGAGTAGATGACCCATAAAACTGTTCACAAGAGGCATTACTTTAATTTAGGGAATTGTTCTTTTTTCCACACGATAAACACTGCTGTGGCAATTTTCCTAGGAAAGTACTGTGGGAAACTCTGTCACCTCTGCTTTGGGTCATTTAGTACAACTAATTGCTCTCCCGATGATATTTCCTTATGACCTTAATTCAGAGAGCCATTAACTGTCAAGAAACGTCAGTCATGGTAATCATTATCGCTACGGTAAACCACAAATATTCAAAATGTAAAAAATAATTCTGTTTTCTCAGCCCTTGGGAAAAATCATGTTCTCACTTTGCAGACCATGTGAAAGGACTTGGGCAGTTCTAGGTTCATTTCTAGTTCTGCCATATTTCCCCTGACTTCTAACTTTCCCACCAGTTCAATGGTCACAGTAACCATAATCATCATGAAGAGCTGAGTGAGTACTGTAGTATCTTGAGCACCAGTAAACATTGAACATTATTGAAAAGATACTGAAAACATTCATAGTCTCCACCTAGCTATTAATATGCAACTAACAAGTTGAAAGCTTCCTAAATTCCTAAATTTTAAGTGAATCTTTGAATTATACATGCAATCACTGTGTGTCAGTGTAGCAAAAAAAACCAGAGCAAACAAACAACCCAACACACAAAACTCAAAGCATACCAATCCAGACAGGCTCCCATGAAGAACAGGAACCATAAGTCATCTTGTGCTGTTTTGTTCAGCTAATTATTCTCTTCCCAAATAACCTGCCAAAAAAAAAAAAAAAAAAAAAGTTCACATTTAAGGCAGGACAAGACCAGAGTAGCAAAATTTTCCCTGTAACAAAACTTTATTTTTCTTGGGAGAAGTAGAATATTCTGTGTCTCTTGACAGAAGGCAGACTGCATGCCCCTGTTCTGGCAGAAGGTATAGAAAGGACTGAGGCATCAAAGTTTCATCAAAGAAATCCTCAGCTACGTTACCTGTGGATCGTGAGAATCTCACCATTTCATACTAGTATCTGTCAGGGCTGGAGTAACATGTTGTTTCAGGTCTCATTCAGCTATGGTTATTTCACTTGTAGACAAGCACACAGCAGCCAGCTGCTGTAAGTCTTGCTGCATCTATCAAAATAACCTTAACCATCAGGATCCTGATCTTTATATTCCTAAAGGTGCTCAAAACAGTAACATTTGAATCTACTACTGAGCATCATAAAGACCATAAATAAATTTTCCCCAAACAGCAAAGATAACAGCATTGGACAAAAGACAAGAAAACAGGTCTAGTGAGAAAGAATAAATCATTGAAGTTTCAATGCAGGATCTCAGCACTTCCTTTACGTGTGGTTGTACCAATCCATCATCATCACAGTGCTAATATACCTCAGGTAACTATTTCTGCAAACTGGGCCTAAAATAGCTAAAAAACTGCATATTCTATCATGAGTTCATGACAGAATCAGTTATCATCAGATATCATCAGTTCTTAACTGAGAATGTAAATTTTCAAGGTAGTTTTTCCTTATACTCTTAGAAGGAAGCCATAAAATTTCAGTGAGCCTTGAAAATTGAGTTTATGTCACACTAATAGTTTTAAGTGACCTAATTAATTTATAAGTATATATATATATATATATATAAAGAGGACAAATATATGAGACACTCTACATGCTTGCTTTTAAAAGGCTACACAACATTTAATTTCTGCAAGAATAAGCTTTAGGAACATCTCTGAGTCACCTCCACATTGGGACAAAAGATATCAGGATCCTTCAGGAACAGGTTTCTAAATAAATGATGCACACAGGGGCTGAAGGACAAACCAGCCAATGAGTTTACAATGGCCTTCAGCAAGGGAAGCAGTAACAACAAGCTGCACTCCCATAATGTACTGACCCCTCCAGCCATTCTAGTGCTGAGTTTCTGTATCTGCAGCCAACTCAACACAGACTTCAAACACCCAAAACATCAGGCTTCATTTGCCAGACTAGTGTCTGCTGAGACATCTGCCTTCTGCAGAACACATTATCTAGCCACGAGGGAAGCTGGTGTCTGAAATTTTTTTTCTGATAATCTATTAATACAAGTTGTTTTCCATGAGCACAAAAATTTGGTCTTTGCATTTATTCCACTGAACAAAGAAGAAAGGAAAATAATTCTCAGCTATACCTATGCATAAAACAGATAAAATGTAGCCATTGGATTATTATAGACTTTCTCCTCCTCTGTAGTGAGGTAAGTAATATAAACTGGTAATCTTCCATTTTCTGCTTTCTGAAGTGTCAAAGAAGTGAATAGGTTTGCAAGGAGGCAGAAAACTACCAGGAGCCTGGACAAGATTAAATACCTCAATAACCTGTAAGATCTTCCCACCAGACAAGCACATCCTCTGACACAAAAGCCATTTCCAATCTCTACTTATATGATCATAGAAAATATTCCCAACTCTCACAAAAATAAAAGTACCTTTAAAATTAGTTTAGACAAGCATCTGAAACATCATGATGAACTAGGAAATTCTTTCACTTCTAACCTCCAAGAAGAAAAAAAACAGAAGTACTTTTCCAAAGTAAATCTGGAAAATTTTATTAAATTGGAGTACATTGCAGGGCTTGCTAGGCAAGATTGCTTTGGGTAGTTTTCTGTTGACAGTTAAGGGTTAAAACTGTTTCATAATGATATTCCTTTTTTTCCACTCCATTATAAATTATTAGTCACGCTTTTTTCTAAGAACAGAGGGGAAAAGCTTTGTAACCTTTCATAAAATTTGAGTACAAGGATTCCTGATCCTGCAAAGAGCTCTACTTGAGGAATTACAACCTTGATTACATCAGCATTTCAACTGGCAGAGGTACTGAAAGGATAGTCCTGACCTTTTCCTTCTTTATTCACTCATTCCTGAACCCAGCTCCCCAGGCCCAGAGAGAAGGAATAAACTGAACTAAAACAGACCCTGGCAAGCAAATTTAAAAGCTTCACATTCCTGGCCTGAAGCTGTGAGATGCTGGGGAACACAGATCAAGGCTTAAGACATAGATTTAACTTCTACATACTAAGAGGTATTTTAATTTAACAGGCAGTCCTGTGCCACAAGCAAGAATAGTGCAAAACCTGTACTTACTGATGATCATAGAAATATTTGCATCTTTGATTCCCCAAACCAGGAGCTGTCATTTACAAAGAACTGAAATAGTGGAACTATTCAGTCACAAAGATCTTACACATAATTAAACTTAAAGGTGTTTCCCACAAGCATTCAGATTACATTAAAGACTTAGCAAGGGACTAGAGAAGTAATGTTATGAAATTCCTTCAAAATGAGTCATAATTTTGTTACATACTTTACTGACAATTCGCTACATCTCCTCATGCCTAGTTTATAGCCATATTTTATCAAGTTTTCCTAACATATTTTGGGATCCTAAGTCAAACAATGAAGTGAAATATTGAAAGCTTACTTCCCTCACAAAAGAGTCAGTCTATCAGAAGATAATAAACAAGTAAAAAAGTCTGCTTCAAGTCAGAAAGCTTTAAGAGAGTTGTCCTAAGGCTGTTTTGGCTTTTCAACTACAGAAACTTATCCACTATATTCTCTGAGCTCTGTGAAAATGTTCCACCTTCATATACCTTAAGGTAAAGATCTAAAGACTCCTGGCATTACATCATTCTTACTTCCTCTGTAGTGCCCCAGTATACCCAACATACACTATTGCATTGCTTTCTGCTAAAAACAGGGGAAGATGAATTTTTCTGTCAGTAGTTTGGACAACAGCTGTTAGCATACTGTCTTTTGTAAGCAAGGGCTTACAAAACTCAGCCTATAATAATGGTAATGCCAGCAGTAGCACTCTACACTGATGGAATTTAAGCTGTATCTCCCACAGAAAAATATCTGTTTCTTGAAACAAAATTTATGTTAACAAAAATTCATGTACTTGTAAAAAGATGCAGGGATGCTAATGAAAAAGTGATTAGAATGACCAGATGTGTACACTCTTCACATAGTGTGCTGCCCACAAGTTCCTGGGATGTGATTTAGCTCCCAGAGCAAAGTCATCAGCCCTGCTTCTGCTTTTCCCTCAGGGATTCAGGTCATGCTCGAGCCAAGTTCTGTGCCTGCCCAGGAGTCCTGCTGCTGCAATACAGGTGTTATGGATCTCACTTCTTGGCACTTGGCTCCCATGGAAGAGGTGCTGGTAGCAAGTTAAATCAGGTGACTCCCCACTCACAGCATTCTGCCCCGAGGGCTCAAAGGCTGCAATGGCAAGATTTAGCTGAGAACTAAGCAAAGATTTACTTTATATGCCTATTTATATTATAACCTTTCTTCTCATACATATACACACGGGCATATATTTCCAATAGTTATTATCATTCTATTCAGCCAAAGGCAAACATAAAATGTTTAATACAAAAAAAAATCTTAAGTTACAAGGTTCTTTTGATTTTTTTCCTCAGATTTACCCTATACTTTGCTTTTTAGTCTAAATTAGTCTATTAAAAATCAGCTACATGTTACAATAGTAACTTATTTTTCCTAATACAGAAAGAGAGAATAAATAAACAATCAAATTATTGACAGTTATCTGTCTCATCTGATTTGATAGCTTCAGAATTATTTTTGGGTCATGTCAGCCAACTGGAATAAAATTTAAGACAGCAACTATTTTGGAGAAACAATCCTAGTCAGAAATGTATTCATGCTAGAGATTAAAAGACAGTTAAATTAAGAGCTCCCATCTGGACAACTCTCAGGGTGAGATGACGTATTACAGACATTCAGAGCCTGTGCAATACAGGCACTAACAATTTCTGTTCAAACCCAACAAGCAGGGCTTGTAACATGCATCCCAGAGATAAAAAAAATGATTACATTTGCAAGCCAAAAACATTTAAATCAGCTAGTCTGATGATTTTTAAAGCACACTTTCTTTTCATGTAATACAAGAGATCAATACTTCATTTTTTTCTGTGTTTTTTAATTATAAAAATGAAAAGTAAACAAATATCAACTGAAGAATTCAAATCCTTACTAGGAACAAAATTTTAAAGTACCTCATAATTCCTTGTTACAAATAAATTAACAGTCAATCAAATGGATCCTGTACTACTCATTAGTTCTGTGCTACCTGGCACCTTTTAAGCAAACAGAAAACCAAATCATATGCCTTCCATAGATAGTTACAGCAGTTCTAAGTTCACAGACTTCGTATTTAAGAAACGTTTCTTTCCGTGGAAAAGCTCCTTCAGTAATAAGTTAGGGATTTTCACACTATTTTTAAAAAGTAGAGAAATAAAAAACTAAAAATCTGAAAAAACACACCCCCCCCCAAAAGAACAGCAAACCAACAAAAAAACAAAAACAAAACAAAAAAAAAAAACACTAAAAAATAAAAACATCCCAAATCCCTTAAACCTACAAAGAGAAGTATTACCTTACTAGAAAGGTGCAATCCATTAATTCCTGCTATCTTCCACTTTGGTAGCTAAAGATCATATTTCCCTACTCAACCATTAAGTATGCTCAACTAATTAATTTTGCAAATAATAACGGTGTTTCTTCAGTTACTGAGACGTTTACTCACTCTCTGTTTAGACATGAAATTGAACCTGAGAAAATACTGTATGGAATTTATTATCCTGCACCCAGAATAACTCTAAATAGCATAAATGTAACATATAACTTCTAATTCAATTACAGCTACTCAGAAACAGCTGAAAAATTCAGACCAAGAGACTCATATCAACCTTTTAAAACACTAAAACAGACAAAAGTTACAAACACCTCCAAGTTATGGGCATGATTTATAGGGAAACAAGGACAATGACATCTGACATGAGATCAGAAAATTAAACCCTTGCCTCTATGCTCTCTGTAAACCTCTTTATAGACCATAATGATACTGCTGATATTAACATTATTCATCGTTAGACATCAAAAACAAACACACATAAAATCAGAAGTGATGCTTCTCCTGTATTTCCAATTCAAGAGAAAAAAAGAAAAAAGCTCTTTATCAACAGCTTTCTCATGGATCCTACTGCTCCTTCCATAACACAGTGAGCACACAGAGAGTGACTTATAGGAAGATTTAAGGCATCAAGAGCAACCAGCCACCAGGACAATTAAACTTGCTCAGTTCCAAAGCCCTCCTCAGCAAAGGAATGATTATAGAGGAAAAGTCATGTTTTAATGCCATGAAATTCTAGTCTGTGCCTAGCTACTGCTCCAGTGAAAAGACAGTGGCAGATCCTGATCTGTATGCATACTGACAGCACTCATAAATCCAATAAATCCAGTCATTTGACAATCATGGAGGGAAAAGTTATAGTGCCTTAAATGGCATATCCACAAAGACCTCTGTTGCCTACCTGGCAGAAAAGACCAGAAACAGTTCTCTCAAATGTACTCTAAATAACAGTTCAAATGCTGCATGTTGAGAAGCATTTGAACAATGACACGTTTTCCAGAATGTGTTTTACTGGAAACAGTTTAATTTCAATTCACAACACATAGAATGGGAATTCTACCAACCACCTGTACATACTTGAAAACCTTCCTTAGCCTTCCATTTCATATTTCGCTTACAAACTATCTTTGCTTGGCAAGTTCTTACCAATTTCAGACTTACTAAGAGCTCTCCAGACCTTTTTGTTACAAAAGGAGCTAAGGCAAGTTTCTGAAGCTCCACAGACTGAACCATTGCCCATCCTCCCAGTCCACTTTATCAATAGGAGAGGTTGCTGTCTGTCCTGCAGGCTCAGCTTACTTAAGTCTTTATCCCTATTTGCTGTATGCTTAGCTAGAATGCCCTTTTCACTGGTAAGGAAAAAAAAATCCAAAAACACCACCTCTGCTGCATCAGACTTTAACCCTGGTCTGGAAACCTGATACATTTTCAGCAAAAGCACTAGGAAAAAAAGAGCCAGGTATCTTCTTGGGCAGAGCAAGTATCAAAACCACAATTCAATTCCCTTGCTCTGAGCAACTCCATGCATGTGTATCAAATAGCTATAATATATATGTTTAAACATGAAGTTCAAAACCTGTAACTTCACTAGATCTGTAGAAGCTCTGTTCTTTTCCAAGTACTCTGAAACAACTCAGCTCACTTCCTCATATCAGTTTTTCAGTCAGACCATACTGCTGCCAGGTCTTTATACACTGTTACCTATCCACTAGTCAGTAGTTTGAATTATTATTTTAGAACCTGTTTCTCTGTACAGCTTCTGTCCATTTTCTAATTCTCATAGCAATTTTTTGTTCAGTGACCCACATGCCAGGTAAATGAGTGGGAAGTTAAGGTACCTTTTGTAAATACTAATAAAGCAATGAAAATTAATGAACCGTAAAATACAGGAAATTAACTTCTCATCACATCATCCAGCTATCCACCTAAATGAGTTAAAAATACCAGCTTCAAGCAGTCTGATATTCTAGGGACACCCAGTTGCCACTTCATTTATAGTCTGTTTCCTTAGCAACACTATAATCCATCTGTCTGCAGAAAGCTAAATTCTCAAACCATATCCTCCCGTACACCGGAAATAGGCTCAAAACCATTTATATTTTAAACAGTCATCGTGATTACTGAGCATATAAATGAATCTGGAACAGCAATAATGTCCTTAAAACACACATGCAAATTCTCACTGCTCTAGTTTGAAAAACTGGTTCCCATACTGAGAATATCTTCCACCAAGAGTTTCAGAAATGAAAATACTTCATCTTTGTTTCACCATGTCCAGCTGAAGAAGCTTTGAGAACTGCACCTGGTCAATCAGTTCTCTTAAGACTTTTCAAAGAGAAGTAATTTGCAAGACCTAGAATGCAATGCCATTAATGGTGGCCACAAATACCCTGATGAAAGTTGATCACATTACAAAGTAGAGCCACTTGTCTTAGAAGTACTTACTCTTCAACTTTTTGCATCTAAAACTATAAACATCATCTATACAAACCAAACTAAAAATCCAGTCCACAACAGTAACTTTAAACATTGAGGGTGTAAAAATAACAGGTTCAAAAATATTCAGGAAATCCAGGTGAAGAACTGGATGGTAACTAGCAATTTCCCAATGAAACTGCATAACCTTCTATCACAGGATGAATGGATACAACTTAAAATCACAGAATATATTTTAAACATACATGATTTTGCATGAATTTGGCAACTTCAGCCTTGCAAAGTTATGTAGAATAGAACCACCGCTGCCTGTATCTCAAAGACTCATCAGCAGCAAGCCAGTCTTTAATCCACAGATTTCAGTTCTGCATAACTTTGTGTGACTCAACTCTACAGTGGTGGCACACAAGTCCCCATTGCCTGACCTGCTGACAGCAATGAAGAGAGATTTGAGCAGGCTGAGCATTAAACTGGGTAGCCCTTTTGGCAATGTTTGGCAAAACTGGTGTTTATCAATATGAAGTCCCAACCTCAGACCATAGGGAATTCTGTTTCCTTACCAGCATCTGGTTTTACACACACCATGACCCTCCTCCTTTTCTTTCTACTAGGGCTGAGACTGATTTCACCTAACTCAACACAGCTTTGAGGTAACCACATAACATAAGCTTACTCAGCAGTCAGACAGAACATGCATTCCTAGAAAGTGAAGTCACCTAAATAATTTCACCTATTTCTCTTGTTTTGTAACAGTACTCTGTATGAACACCTCAATGGTCTGCACACATCTGCCTGAAAATCTGACTCATCCTTCTATATAAGAGCAACATAATGCTTAATAGGTACATTCTGCAATTCTGTAGTCTCAGCAAACTACAGAAATTGCTGTGTCAACAGATGACACCAGCCTCCCCAAGGAGTGATTCACCAGGGTCCCCCTCCCTGGAGTTCAGATGCTGGGATCCTCAGTGTGCTCTGAAGCTAGCCAGGATGCTACAAACACTAACAGAATCAAGAAAACCCATCTTTCCCGTCATTTCAGAAGTGTGAAATCTTGGAAGACCACCAAAGTTGACTGGTGGGTCTCTGAACCAATGCCTAATTCACACTCATTTATAATGGCATCAAGAAACAAAGAATCTGATTGTTTATTCAAATAACTACATATCCAAGAACAGAGACAGACTTTGCAAACAGCGCAAAAAAAAAAAAAAACAGAGAGAATATTCCAGGGCTATTTTATTTTCAGCCTTGCTGATAATAGCTTGAAGTACATCACCATATTGGCAGTGTACCATGAAGATGCTTTTTCAAGTCTATCATTTGTGGCTGCCTTGAAAACATATTTAATCCAGCTCATTTGGATCTAACAGTTTAACAGCGTAAGTGCTATTACCTGAGATTTCATGCTTTGATTTGATATCTCCAGAAAAGATGAATGCAGTCGGAAATTGCCTTCTAATCAAAATGAAGGGAATGGGGAGGGAAAACACTCCTAACTTCAGCCAGCAAATACACTCAACCCCATCCCTGTCGTCACAATAAATGCAATGGAAATTTCTGACAGCAGATGCAGATGTCCCTATATCAGTAATGCATAGTACAACTTCTCCCTGTTATAAATACTCTTAACGTGCCTTATGAGTCATTATTAAATATTGCCAAATTTCTTTTAAATGTCACCTCCTTATCATAAGTGGCACACTTGGAGCTTGAGCAGACATGCTGAATGAATTCAGTTGTGTAAAGGATAGAATTAGCTTTTCTCAGCTCTACCAACTCACAAACCCTTGAAACCAGAAATAAGGCATGTGGTGGGAGGCCCTACTGCAAGTTGATTTTGCTTCAAAAATAAAGAGGTAGTTCCTTTCCAGGCCACATGATTTTCCCAGAGTACTCAAGCATATGAAGGTCTGGGGTACTAGTGGGCATGTGTGCATTGTTGGGAGAATGGAAGCACAAATACAGCACACTCATTTCGTCTATGTTTCATAACATGTCTTTGGCTAGATGTGGGAAGTTTGGATTTTTGTTTGGAGATTTACTTTGGTTCTTAGTCATTTTGGTAATATGACTGGCTATGTCATTGTGTGAAGCACAGGAAATTTGGATATGAATTTCAGATCATTATTTGAAGTTTATATATGCAAAAGCATATGCACATATAGTTAGTAATATCAAAATATCATGTGTATATGATGTTCAGTGCTTTTAAACACATCCACAAGTCTCATGTAAGACTCAAGAAAATAGTCTAGAGAAAATTCAGAAGTGACAACTGATAAGAGTCAAAATCAAAATTATCAAGTAATAAAAGGCTTGTTGGAACATCCACTGAAAATAAGAACTTAATCAAGATATATAACGTGTTTTCAAATTACATTTCAAGTCTTTGACAAAAGAAAGTCATCTCTATTTTTCACAAGGTATCAGTCTCTTTCTATCATTATACAAAATTAATCTTGTAAAATCCTTTGAAAGGGATAATTTCATGAATTACACCACTGATGTGGAAAACTAGTAGCAATAACTGCTTCTAAGTAGTATCAGATTTTGAAGTTCTAAGACAGCTTTAGAAAGACAGGATTATATCACAATTTGCATTAAAATACATGCATTTTCTTCTGCTTTGTTGCATGGCTTTCCCCTTGTGCTCAAAGCAATCAAAACTGAACACCTCTTGTTTCTGAAATTTTCTGCCCTCGCCCCCTCACTTTTTTGCCTTTTTAAAAAGGCAGGATAACTTGCACAAGACAGTAAGATAATGAAGATAATTCAACTTTTCCTGAAGAACTCAGATACAGAGATGAACATCACTACAAAAGAAATACACATTGAAGTTAATTATTAAGCATTCAGAATAGGCCACAAGTAAGACATGTGATCATATATTGAGCAATGGCAAGAAAATAAAGGACTGGAAAGGTGCTTGCTAAGGATTAACCTTGCCTAAATGTAGCTGGATAGAAAGGCTAAGAGCCATTGAGACTCTAATGATACAAAGCAGAGAGACACTGAGTAAATAACACACCCATAGGTAGAATAAACTACTTTCTGAACAGGCTTATTTTTTTTCCCCACTGATTGTGCCTGAAAGGCTAGTTGAGACTACTTCAGTGTTAGTGTAGTACTCTGTAGATCATTTCTAACAGAGCCCTCAAAAGTAGTCAGTGAGTTTAAATTTGCTATGCAGAGGGTCATTACACCTAATAAGGTGGGAAAAAAAAAATCACACGATGACATAGCTGGCTTACAGAAGCCCAGCTTGAAGATTTAAATTTACCTCCTAAACCACCAGCATTTATTCACTAGACACAATGAGGCAGTCACCTGATGGAAAATACAATGCATGGTCATATGTGAGAAAAGAGAAATTTCAAACATCTAATCTGTTTCAAAAAGCAAGGCTAGCAAAGAACTTTTATTTTGCCCCCATAAACAAAAAAGCAATCCAACCGATTTGATCAGCCTGTTCCTGAATGAGGTGTGCAACCATGGCTGGAACAGAATTGTTTTTTATGTACTTGGCAAAAGTTATCTATATTCCTAACACAAAGTGAGCTACTAAGCATTAGAAAAATATTTGTTGCTTTTAAGAGCACAAGAATCTCATTCTTCTTGGAGGTTCACAGCAAAGGACCAGGACAATCGACACAAGCTACAGTATGGTAACTTCAATTAGGCCTTGGGGAAAAATCTTCAGTGACAGTGGTCAAACACTGGAACAGGTCACTCACACAGGCTGTGTAATTTCCATCCTTTGTGATTTTCAAAACTCCAGTGGACGTGACCCTGAGCAACCTCATCTAACTTTCAAACAGACTCAGCTCTGAGCAGAGAGGTGGCCTACGTGACCTCCAGGGGTCTCTTCCAATCTCAATTATTCTGTAGTTCTGTGCCCCAGCCTCAGTTCACCTAGGTTATAACAGCGATTATTTCCTCGCTACAGCCTGCAAAGCCAAGCACTGGATCTGAAAGCCAGTTTCCTTTTTGCTTTCTAGACCTGATCTGCTTGGCCAGCTGACCTGACCCATGCAACTATAGGGCTAGATTAGGACAAAATAGTCACACTGGCCAAATGAAGTGACTAGCAACTACAATTTATTAAATCAACAAAGAAAAGGATGTGGCAGAAAAATATAGAAAGCAGCAGGGCAACAAGATAGCCCAGGAAGAAACAAGTAAGTAGAATACTACAGGGAAAACAACAGTAAAGTCACCAGACAGAATGGGTGGCCAACAGAATGGGAACTGTGCATCAGACCTTCAAGTCAGTTGTATTATATTACACAAAAATTAGAAGGCAATGTGAGTTATTTCATAACAGATGTATAAAGGCTGCTATCTCTCTTCATTGTCAATCCACCTATGGATCACAACCTACCACTACATTTCAGACAGTTACAGCCTAAGCTGGCATTTAGACATTCTCACTTTGCTAACGACATCAGAAATGATCAAAGATACCCCAGAAAAAAGATACACCTTTTGCCTCTATTTCTTTTAGGGGTGAAAAAAAAATCCACTGAGAAAATTGCACACCCAAAAACTATGCTAAAAAATTAGGGTTCAGAAGTCAAGCTCTGAAGACTTGTGAAGTAGCAGTTAAACCTTGTGACTTCAGTTAAACCCTGTGACATAGGCTTTAACTACATGACTAAATACTACTCATCCACAAAGAATCCATCTTCTTTCAGAAGGTCACCAAGATGAACAAGTGTTCAAAACCTTGCTTTCTCCACAATTATTGTATGTCACCATGTCACATTTAGTCAACGTGATTCAAGCCTTGCTTTAGTAACTACAAGGAGGAAAAAATCCAGGAGAGATGCAAAAGTTATAACCAGTCAATAATTTTGGTTGCCTTATTCGAGATGCAAAGCATTCTGAAAAAAAATTGGGTCCTAGATAGTATAAGGCACAGTTCCCACAGGCCACATCGTCACTACTTCAAAGCTTTAAATTTCCAAACTCTTCTGTGCTTATGTGGTCTTGATAATATTCTTTTAAACACAGCTTGTGTATAATAAACATCTAGATTGAAGTAAATTAGGTTACAGTTATGCAAGAAATTTCTCAAAGTGCCATTCAGACCAGTGGGACTCCTCAGATACATCCAGCATATGTTTAAGTGTAATACACCTTACCAAACCAGTGCTTTTACACAGGCAAGGGAAAAAAAAAAAAAAAAAAAAAAAAGATAGCTCACCTTTCTCCTAAACCACACGCAGAAATAGCTCAATATTAAGAAGTGTATTTTATGAGGTTTGATTCTAATGAAATCAACAGGAATTTCACTGTGCCAAGCTGCCTGTTTGGGAAAGTACTTTAGAGCATTAACCAGTCCCATCACATACTTCAGGCTTACAGAAGTATCTAATTATCCTTAGCTGGAAATGAGATGGTTAAACAATTTTCCTATTCAAGTTCAAACTGTGCTACTAGCTAAGTTAGCAAAATAAAGACTGCCAGCAAATTACATAGATAAAAAGTACACCATTCTATTAAAGTATTTTATACGTCTATGAGAGGCAGCACGACCTGACACTCCACTTTTGCATACTACAAGTAGGATTTCTTAGATGACAGTTACACTTCCTCTTGCCTCACCTCATTTTGAACAACTAAGTCTGACATCTTTTGAAGCATTAAAAAAAAACCCCAAAACAACAAACCCAACTTGCTCTGCCCAAGTTGCTGCTTGTAACAAAATCATTATGGAAGTTCCGTGTGACTGCAGGCCATGGACCTTCACATTTAGCCATCAGGACCACTCAAGGACGTGCACTGCCCTGGGAGCACATTTCCAGACAACCAGAACAAGTCATGTAAGGCTCTTCCTGATCTTCTTTACCTCTCCCTTATGGACAAGTGGGAAAACCACCAAGCCTTCACCTACTCCCTCTTCAACCACTTGCACAAGCAGAGAAAAAAAGGAAGAAAGCAGCCCTGGCACTTCTAAGCAGCCGACTATGAAAAGCAACATTTTGTAGTGCCAGAAATCCTCAATGCAGGGAAATTAGAGCACTACCACTGAGCACAGAGTTAAGGGAGGCTACCTGCAGACAGACTACATTACAGATAGACTATGTCCACACCAGTTAATCCAAGCAATGCCAGGAATCTTTCCCTGGCAATGGAATTCACTGTCACACAGACTGCTGAGCTGCCACATGCCAGCACAGCATCCTTCTAACACAGGCCAGCTACAGGTCTCCCATGCAAATTTCCTGTTCTGGAAGGCAAGAGAGTTAAACAGCATTGACAAGGCCTAACCCACAGCACTTAGCTTCAGAACCAGAGACTGGTCTTGGGTGCATTTCATTAACTGCAGAGAAGCAATCACAGCCTCTCCAAGCTTTATCTGCTATTATTCCTAGAGCAATATTTGAAAAGTGGCAGATGCAATGATGAGGCACACCAGCAATGCCTGATCAGCAGCACCTGACAAAAGTCACCTACACATTGTAGCACACAAGAAGAAAATTAGAAACTCATAGAGTTCATCTTGCCTTCTTCCTGTTTCCTCTGAGTAGGCAGACATTGCATGTGAACTAGTAATTTCCAGAGTCTCATTTATTTTCTCATTTAAAAAAAAAAAAAGTTTTATACATTTAGAATACATTCTTACTGTAAGGCTACTCTCTAATAAAGGAGTAAGGTAGAATAGCTAAGAGAATGTACTTTAGAGTGCTGATCATCTGGCAGTAGATATTTCAAAGGGAAGTTATTTAGAAATTACTTCTAATTACTAGTCATTACCAAATTTGCTTCTGTAGATCAAGAATGTAATTACTAGCGGGTCTATACTGTTATGCTGGAGCTACAGCAACATTGGTAAATACATTTTCATAAAAGATAATTGTGCAAAATCAACAAAAACCCCATATTTGACAAGTGGCAATACACAGCTATTCTGTGTTACCAATCTTGAAACAAATATCTTTGACATTTCTTTACATTTTCAGTTAACTTGAAATAGTCTATTTAAAACTGCCCTTTTCTTAATCTGATGCCTCTGACGCCTTTGCTCTAATGTTAGAATGTGCAATATGTCCCACAGAAAATGCATTATGTAAAACCCATTTGCCACTGCTTAAGCATTCATCACCCATTTCAGTAAGGACAAACAATTTTGTTTAATAACCTCCCTGGGCACGGATCTAACTTTCCGGCCATGCCTAGCTCTGACCATTGAAAATTCCTATGTTACCTGTATCTTTCTGTAAATCAACTGTTTCCTTGGAAAAGTGTTTTTGTTAATTTACAAGAAAAACTTTATCATATACTTTGTTATATACATGCATATATGCACATATACATACTAGGCTGCACTGTACCATTTGACTTTCACAAAACAAGTTCGGAACACCATGGGGCACACCCAGACAAAAATTACATACTCTTTTAAGTAGATGGAAAACAATCAAAACCGAGAGACACGTTTCTATTTCTTTTCTCCAGGAGCGACACGCACACACCGTACCGACACCGGCGGGTTCAAGAGTTGAGAAGCAGCAGCAGCCTCCCGAGCAGGTGCCAAGCCAGCAGACAGCTAGCTCCCCGGTGCCCCGTGCAGTATCCCGGGAGCCGATCCCGGGGAGCCGGCGGGAACCAGGCCACCTCCCGGGACGGCACCGCGGCCGGAACCGCGGCCCCCGCCCGCCGGCCCCTCCGCGCCGGGGGAGGAGGAAGCCCCCACAGGCGGCTCCACGGGCCCCGGGACGCGGCCGAGCGCGCCCACCCGGCTCCGGCAGCGCTCCTGTCCCCGCTGCCCCGCCGAGAGAAGAGACACCCGGTGCCCACGCAGCCTCCTCGGGGCGCCAACCCCCGAGCAGTCCCGGCCCACGGGCACGGATCGCCGGGGCTAGAACGCTTCCCCGGTGGTGGGACCGCGGCCGGGGGAAGCGGCACAGCCGTGGGCGCTCCCTGCGGTCCCCAGCGCAACTCTGTCCCCGCTCCCGCCGCCCGTCCCGCCGTCCCCCTGCCGGGCGGAGCAGCAGCCGGTCCCGCGGAACTGCCGCCGCCGCTCGCCTCGCCTCACCTCACGGTGTGGCCGGAGCCCTGCGGAGCCCGGCGCAGCACAAGCCCGGCCTGATCCCATCCGTCCGGGAAGTTTCCTGCCATCACAGTGGCCGGGGAAAACAAAAGCTTCAGAGCCGGCAGCGGGAGGAGAAGGAGGAAGGGCAGTGCAAGCAGAGAAGTGAGGGGCATTGCTCGCCCGCCGCGCCGCTGCCCTCGGCTGCTGACTCCCGCGGAGAGCAGCCCGCTCAGCGCCGCCTCCCCATTTGCTTCGGCGGCGGCTCTGCTGCCCGGGCAGCGCCGCGGAACCGGCGGACCGAGGAACAGGCAGGCGAGCCAGCGCTCCCCTCGCTTCCCCCAGTCCGTCCCTGCCCGCCCGCCGGCAGCACGCCCCGTCCCGCCCGCCGCCGCCGCAGAGCCGCCGAGCCCCGCCCGCGCCGCGGCTCCGCCTCCCGGGGGCGCGCGCACGCTCCGGCCGAGCGGCTCCCGCCGCCCCCGGCGGCCGTGGGCGCTTCCCGGCGGAGCGGCCGCGCCGCCCCCGCGCCCCGCTCCCGCGGGCGGCGCACGCTGGGCTCAGCAGATCCGCAACCCCCCCCGTGTCATTTCTCACCGCCCAGCGCCGAGCAGGCTGCTGCTGTAAAGTTGGAGGCGTCTCCTTAACAATCCAGGTAAAAGATGCTGAGCAGCAGGATTAACAAATGCAGAGCCTCCTGCCAGGCAGGGACACAAATACGGTATGCCCTTAGTGGTACTGCAGTCCTGGTGTACGTAAAGGGAAAATTAATGTATTTCTAAGCGTCGCTTTACTATGTAGAGTTGTGCCAGCTGATTTTTAAGGACCAAGACAAACCGTTATGTCTCCTCATTGTCCACACGGCTAGCTTGGTAAGGAGTAAGGAGGATCTTCCAAATAGGATGCAGTTGCAATGCTAGGGTTGCATAGTATGTGGCATTGGCAGCCATATCACTTCCAAACTGGGATAGGGTGACTCCTGATTCTGAGAAGGGCAAGGCCATAGATGATAATTTCAGGCCAAAGTCTATATGGTTCAGGGTAGCTGATGTAGTTGTAAGTAATTGTTTTAATATATTAGTATGTATTAGTGCCAAGACTCACTATATCATATTAAATGGCTATAAGAGGATGCAAATTGATACGAAAGCTATATTTTCTTACAAAGCTTGGTGTCTGAAGGAAGAGTCTTTCACGATCCCTATTCCTGTTCAAAGTGCATTTACCTGATTGCCAGCAAACACGTCTCTCTCTCATCAGATCACAACTGCACAAAGTGGACTCAGACCATTAAAGAAGAGAATAAGGAAGCTTCTCATTCTCCCAAATGGATCTCTTAAGCACACGGCTGATGGGATATCAGCAGAATGCTAGCACCTACATCTAATCAAAGCAGTGATATGGCTTTGATTTTTGAGGAGTTCAACTCTAGTTTGAGTTCAGAAGCCTTGCACCCACAAGGCTATGGCTGGGAACTGCAAGGCAGAGAAAAAGCAATTCTTTCTGTCTTCTTTACAAAATTCTTGACTGAGAATTATTTCTTTATTCTTAAAATTATTTCTTTATTCTTAAACTTTCTTTTACAAGTAGGTGTGAGCACTATTTTTCGGTTGCAATTTCCTGTCAGAGTTAAGTTCAGTTCTCATCACTGTTAAGTTCTGCTGCTCATTTTGAATGCAAAAGAAAAGACCTAAAAGAACCTGTGGGCTTTGTTTTTTGGGATGCACTCTGAACTCCTCTCATCTGAAATAGCCACAACCAACCTGCCCCACAGGGGCTTCTGATTTGTCTTGCTGTGGTTGGATAAAGTTTTTAAAGGATTTTTCTAGCATAGGGGAGACATGATATATTGATTCAATTTGAAAATCCTCAGATACTATCGCTGCACTCCATCTTGTGGAAGAGACAACAACATGTTTTTAAATGATTCTGTAGTGGTTTGAGTAATTAAACTTAACAAAGTTTGGCTTGTACTGCCAAAGCAAAGAACTACATATAGCAATGGAATCAATAAGTTGCTTAAGTCTTAATTTGCCTAATTGTACCCAGTGGGTTTCTGTAAATGTCCCTTGGTTTTAGATATGAGCTTCACATATTCTTTGTTTTGGAAAGGAGCTTTAGGAAAGCATTCAAAGAGCCTGATTTGAAAAGCAAAACTAAAGAAGGAAAGAATCTGCTTTCTAGGTGAGGTTGCCAAGGAGCACTCCAGATTTGGGAGTTTTGGGGATGGTGATCCATTGGGAATATGTGGCTGGGTAAAGACTCTGCTAAGCAAGATTGCTCTCTAGGGAACTTGCATGGTGGTTTGGGGTTTGGTCTGTGTGGTTTTGGTGTTTTTTTGTTACCCCTGTATTAAGTACAATAATCCAGTTGTATGTGGAGAGTGTTTTAAGGATCACTCTCTTACAACTTACAAAAAAAAAAAAAAAAGGAAAAGAAGTGATGAGATTCTGAGATTCACTCATGTATTTCTGAAACTGCCTTTCTGAAACTGGCTTGTGACCTTTTTCCCCTTAATGTCTAGTGCTGCTTTGGGAAATCAAAATAGGTTTTGAGGCAACAACTGTGAACTATAGCAGGGGCATAGTCATACATACCTGTGTCTGACCAGATTCAGAGAAAATTGAGAAACTTATCTGAATTCACTGCTATAAAAAGGTTAACCTTATAATAGTTGCCCTAGGACAAGCTTGAAGATAAAGCCATTTAACTTTAATGAATAACTTAAAATACAAAGGGTTAGTTATTCTAACTGTTCCTGGGGCAGAAGCAAAATGGTTTTATTGAAAAAAGACTGTAGAAAAGCTTAGTCATTCAGACCCAAAGAAGCAGGGAAAAACAGGTCTTGCATGGGAAGGAGTTAGGGGAAAATTCTATTGTACAAATGAGGATCCTCTGAATTACCTCACCCCAGAAGTAGGTTCCACAAGGAGACTGAACTTAATTAGCAGTCATGCTTTTCTTTTTCTTTCTTTTTTTTTTTTTTTTTTTTTTTGTTTTGTTTTTTTTTCCCATAACTCTCCCATCTCTTGTAGTAGCAGTAATGTCTGTGCCTGTCCCTGTGATGTGGCATGGAACAGCAGTGCTGAATGAAGCACTGGCCTTTTCTGTACCATTTACCAGCGAGGGGGTTGGACAACAACTTGCTGAAGGCTGGTGTGATTTACTGCTCCAGACTGAGCTGTCTAGTAAGGTTGAATTGATCTAACAAATGCCTCAGTGCAAACAAGGCCTTGAAGGGGGAGTATCCCTGTCTGCTATTCTAATAGTGGAGGCAGGTCTCATTAATTCCTGATGTATACTAAAGGCAGGCAGTCTTCATTGACTACAGTGTTTGTTAGTCTTTTCCAGACTCCTTGGTCATTTTCCTGAAGCAATGACTCACTACTCCATCACTGCGCTGATTACATTAAATTGTTACTATTATTACAATGAAAGTAACATAATGTTTATGTTAATTCACTTTGTGCAAAACTGCCAGAATTCTTGAACCAGTCCTCAATTGAAAGAAACCTACATGAGCATTTTGGCATTATTTCGACTCTTTCTGATTATGCTTTTTGATATTGTAGGTAAAAACTTGGAGCAAATTACCAGACCTTTTTGTAAAACCATTAGTATTGTGTGAGGGAAAATCAGGAGATTACTGCTCTTAAATATCTACTCCAGTTCAGCCTCACAGATTTTTTTTTTTTTTTTTTCCTTACAAAACAGGCCAAGAGTAATCTTGGGGCAGGGGTAAGAGGGAAGATTCCCTAAAATTAAGTCTACTTTTTCAAAGCATTCAACATGGATGATAAAACAATGCAGTTAAATTTGGGGTTTTTTCCAACGGTAGCAAGAAAACATGCAGATGAACAGAACAAAAATTAAGAGAATTTATATTTGCATTTATTTTATTAAGCAGAGAGTTGTACACAATCCCAAGAGTCTTGAGTTTCAAAACTGCCTCTGAACTCTGTGCCCAGGAGAGAAAAGATTTCAAAATGTAGTTTCTGCTATATGCAACATAAGAAAAACCTTTATCATCCTTTTTGCCTGCTTTTTTCTTTGTAATAGAATGAATTTGAAGACATGAAAAAACACAGTATAGTGTAACAAGAAAAAGACAGTACTGAGGTCTGACCTTGGTGGATTATTCATATGCTTGAAGTTACACAGGTATTTTGTTCTGCTTACCACAGTAACTGGAGCAAGGGAAGAAAGACTGGGTGAGTAAGGATTATAGTGGAAAAACAGGTGCTGTTTTGAAATGGAAATTTATGACATTGACCTGAGCATTGGTGCAGAAGGCTGGTGAATTGGAGCTGAGTTTGAAATGTAACACAAAATGCTTTCATGCCTTTTCTCTAGAAAAATTAAATCCTCTAGAGCTGTGTTTGCAATGGAGCACATATCAACTAATCATTTCCTCACAGCTTCATTACTTTGTTTTCTATCCTGTTTTCCCTCTGAGAGAAAGAAAGAAAGAGAAAGCATGTCAATGAATTTTTTCTCATTGCCAAGCAAATATGAGATACTTTAGTATACAATTTCAGGTATTGCCACACATTCAGTGTCTCTTGTCCTCCTTTGGCTATCTGACTGCTATTGAATTCCTCTTTTATTTCTTATAACAAAGATGAAAAGATGGTCAACAAACCTCATGAATTCACCTGCCTCCCAAAGGCCATTTGTGGCTTCAGTTGCTACTGTTTGCCTTTGAAGCAAGATAAACCAAAGCTCTATTGCATCTGTGCACCATCCACATCAGCATGAAAAGAATGTTTTGAGAAAATTCAGCTTTCAGTTTCCAATCTACAAGACCCTGTCATGTCTGGGCTGTAACTTAAGTAACTTAAATCCTTCAGTAATTATAATAATTTAAGGAGCTTGGGGAAGTGGAGGACAAAGCAGAGAATAGTCTCCAATTTTGCTCTTAATTTTTTTGCTCAATTCTGAGAACCACGTATATTCATCCCATATGCTAGTTTTAAGAAAGGAATGAGACTCACAACATTTCTCTTCATTTGAACTCTCCCATCCATAATAGAACCAGCAAACTTCTTCTTGCAGTTAATATTCTGGACAGGGAGGCTATGTCCCGTATTACTGAAATTGATAAATTCTTTTTAATTTGTTTCCTTTTGTTCTGTCAACCAGGAACCAAGGGCAAACAATATTTCCTGGATTTCCTAGAGAGAAACTATAAACTTTTTTCCCCACTCTCTGCCCTCCCCTACTCCCAGTTCAGTGTTTCCCATGCTTCCATGATTAGAGTGTAATAAAAGAAGTGTAGTCCTTCCCCCATTCCAATTCCATCTGTGCCTGGTTTTGGAAATTTGCTATTGTATCACTTTCAGCCTAGATTTATATCTACTTCAGTTACTTGATATAATTTTCAGTAGGATCTCTATGATACATCCTGGTATATCTGTTTCAAAACAGTTTTTTGTACTGATAACATAGGAATTAAAATTAGCAATGTTAGTTTTCAGCAAATCCTTTAGGATCCTTACATTACAGTCTAGAGAAACTGGCTGGAATCATTTTCCATTGTCTTTGTGAAGGAAACTACAGTGAAGGAATCTACAGTGCAGTGTCTGAGCGTGTCCAGTTTTTTGTTTAACTGCACTCTAAGAAAAGAATAACAAAATAGGACTTCTGCCACAAGCACCTTTCTTTTGTGGTGGCACAAATTTGGTAATCTAATTCTGTGCATCATGTTAGAATTGTTGCCATTCATTCATTGGCAAATGTGACTTCTAGAAGATGCTAGAAGTGAAGATGGACAACCTAGATGCTATTTATTAGAAACATTTTAGTTTCTTTTTATCCAGAACCAAAATCAATGCCCCATGAACTTAATCTTATGAAATTATTTTTATAATAAAAGAGGTTTCTGAACTGAAAACCAATAATGAATGCTACACAGATCCTCCAGTTAAATAAAAATATTGGTGAAAAACTCATTTATCATTGAAAGAAAGCATTACATTAAATAAGACATTATTCCGATTTACCACTGGAAAATACCTGTGTTGGAATCCCCTTCTCTGAACTGGTAAGTAACTTCAGCAAAGAATGAACATGAAATAGTACTTTAAAACAAAATTTTCTCTTCAGTCATTTTAATGAAAATATAAGAATTTTACTGCTGCACATAATTTTTAGTTCTCTCTTTAAAATAGTTGCTACCCTATTTTAATTGCACCTGGGATTATCTAAGTTTTCAAATTCTCTGTAAGTTCCCTTTGTCCTAAATATGCCATACCATTTTTTGAACAGCATTAGTAACTCAAGAGTGACTTTCACCTGTGGAGGCCTTTACAATTCACACCCCTCAGAGAGGAAAAAAATGTCCTAAGAACATCCCTGAATGGGGAAAATGCTCTACTGAGTTGGACTGTGGATCTTTTTTTCTCAGAGGGTGGCGAGAGACCCTCTCGCCAAAAGACATCAGGTATTTTGATGGCATTAAATGCCATCTCTCCTCCAGATATGCTCATTGAAGTTCCTGCTGTGCTTTTCCCTCTGCACTTTTTATTTATACGCTCCCTAACCAAGACCCTTTCAAGTTGCAGGATCTCCTCATCAACAGCTTCCTGGTCCTATTGGTTGTTCATGTCACCAGAGGAAGGAAGCTGGATGGAGGGATCCTGGTGACAGTGGAACCTGGAATATTCATTTCATCATTCTCCCACATCTCCAGGCAGAGCATCACTGGGCAGCATCCACCTGCTCCTTGGTTAACCTTCAAGAAGTGATGAGTGATGTCAGGGTTTCTCTGCTTCATGCCCTCCTCCAGTTCCCTAGCTCTGAATTTTCAGAGCTGTAATGCTTCCCTTTCTGTCATTTGTTGTTTGTGGTTGTCTATTTTTTGTTCTTGTTTTCATTACCTATAGCCCTCTCCCTCCCTTGGGGGTCTTCAAGGTTTTGCTTATGCAAGATTCTGTTTTTCTAAACAGAAAAGCAAATAGAAACAGCAACAGTAGGAGAAACTATTTACAAAGTGCACACAAGCTTGGGCACTGTCTTTAAACTCTTCTTTGTACTCCCCTAGCTTCTGTGGCTCTTACAAAGGTAAATCCTTGCCTAGTCCTTTCACTGTCCTTTTTTAGGAATTGTTGTACATGAACTTATCCAATTCCTGTCTGAACTTATTGCTGGGATCTGCTTCCACAACATCTTTTGGCAGCAAGACCAGAAATACACTAGCCACTGGAAAGTAATGTGTTATTTTTATCTGTTTTAATTTAATTCCACTGAATGAGCCAAACTCTGAAAATTGATGAAAAATATTCATCCTTATAGCCACCTTCATGATTTTATGAAACTTGAAGTTTCACCACTGCCTTCTCCCAGTTGAAAATTTTTGAGTTTGATCTCCTAAGATAGCCTCTCCCTTTAATAATTTCAGTTGTCTTCTGTGTATCTTCCCTACCTTTTTCATGTCCTATTCCAGATATTAAGACCAATTTCTTTTTAGGTCTCGTGAACTTTTACCGTCTTTTGTATAATGCATGAACATGTCTATTGATCCCAGTGCTATAAGTCTTCCAAAGGAAAAGCTCTAACTGGAGTGAAATGGAATTCTTATTTAAATAAGCTCAAACATATCTTTGTTATAAGGTAGATAAGGTGAAAAATCAGTAGATCCTAGCTAGGCAGACAATAAAGGGAGCAAATTAGAGTTGTTTTTGGATCAGTACGTGAGACCCAAGATTGAAAAGCCAGCTGCTTATTTTGGGGCTGGTGATCTCCATGCTGAGGATGGAAAGAGGAGAGGAAGGAGTGTTCCTTAAAATCATTGAAGTCTTCATACATTCTGGGTTTTTTTCTTAATTTCATTTCCAATTTTCAGATGCAGAAGTGCCAAAAGTGAACAACTAGGAGAGGTTTTTGTGACAGCAGCTCTCTGGCCGCAGAAAGCAATGCACAACTTTTCCAGGCATTGTCCTGGGGAAGGCTGTAAGAAGATCAGAGAAAAAATGATGAACAATTCTTATCTTCACTTGCTGCAGCTGTTGTTGTGAACATGTAGAATGTGTTATGGAGATTTGTTTACCAAAGGATGGTTTCTTAATTGGCCAGTGGTGATGGTGTTTGGATTCAAGGGCCAATTGGGTCCGCTTGTTCGTGACTGTCTGTAAAGGCGAGGGGTTTCTTAATAAGTGCAGAATAATAAAGTGCTTGATCAGCCTTCTGAGAATCATGGAGTCAGTGCTGATTATTACCCAGCTGGGGGCCTGTGGCGAAAGGTTTTATCAGAGGCTTTATGACATTGAACTCTTTGTGTGTGTATGTGTGGAGATATCCCTCATATGATGCACTCCTTGGCTTGAAGGCCTTGCACTAAAGTTCAAAGAGACACAGGTTGAGGAAAGAATTTTTTTAAAATCTATTTTCCTTAAATAAGTAATTGCTTTCTAGAAATGAGACATTTTGAAAATTATATTTTTCTTGGCACATTAGCTCTTGTCAATTCACTATTCATATCAAATAACAATGTAGGACACCTGTAAAGGCAATTGCACAGACAGCAGACTATTCTCTTATAAGGTTCTTTGCTGATTTAGTTTTGTATTTTAAAAATCCAGACATTTTAAATCCCATTTTATAACAAATAAAAGAAGGTGCTATCTTTTGGGAGTTTTTAGGGAATGTTGTAAAATATCCAAAGAATACATAAAATACCTATTTAAAAATTAATATTTTCACATTGTTCTATTCTTATGCATGCCCATTACTGGAGAGGAAAGGATTGGTAATATGAAAGCCCTATACCCTTTTGAAGCAACTCTGTATTACTAAAAGTAAACAAGTTTGAAGAATGAATCTTTTACTAATGATCAGCATACCCTCTCCATTTTTGTCTTCAAATAGACCAGCTGACTCCAGATCTTAATTTTTTTTTTTTTTTTAATGCAGGGAGGAGATGATTACAGCAAAACTGTGTTTTAACTAAAAAAACTTGATAAAGCCATCCTTTTTTCAATTTCACATCATGTCTACTGAAGCATATTTCTCCAGATTGCTCTGCATAAAGTCCTTTATAGTATTATGATCGATGCCTATAAGTACACAGGCAGTGAGATGGCAATCACCGAAGAGGGAGAAGAGCTGTGAATAAATTTAAGGTTGAAATTTTGAACATTTCTAATAATCAGAAGAATCAGGTTCTGGAATAGTTTTTCAGCAGAAGTCTTGGTAGGATGATCTTGGTAGAGACATATGTGATTTCTAGCTCTGCCAACTTAATCACAAGACTGTAACACAGTCTGCAGTCTTTATTTTTTGTGCAGAACCAAAAAATAAAAACCCCAATCCTGAATTCCATAGTCTAAGCATCGAACTGTCGGTGTGGGACATAGCTGCATTTCTAATTTAGGGAATGAAAGGAAAAAAATCTACATTTTTTCTCTACTACACCTTGTGTGTGAACTCTTACTGAGCTGTGGATTATTTAACATAATTTTCATGAAAGCATCGGTGGATGTTTTAGACACAAATGTTTTTCTGCTGGAGGGCACTGCCGTCAGAGTAGAGCTGGCAGAAAGGCTCATACAAGAGTTTCTTATTTTCTTCAGCAAAAGGTCAGCCAAGATTAGCTCAAAATACATTAATCAGTAGGTTAAACTATGCCAGCTGACTTTGTGCAGAAGTAGATTAGGAGTGCCCACAAAGGCCATCCCACAACTGAGCTCCAGAGGCAAGTGAACTCAGAAAGAAAGGACAGCTTCTGCCATTTCTGTGGTGACTGACACAGCTCAGTAGCTGTATCCATGCAACCAGTTATTTCTGCTTCCATCTGAATTACAGTCTCCTTGCAGAGAGGACTGTTGAAATATTAGGCTTGTAATATTTCTGGTCAGGTTGAAAATGCTGTGCTTCCAGATATATGCATTCTGAGATGCTTTCCTGTGGTGCACTGAGAAATGCCTGATAGATGGAAGGAAAAATCAATGGGCAATACAGACTTGTGCTTGCTTCCATGCTGCCCTGGTGCCCATTTCTTCTTGGCCTGTTTGGATGGTTCTGTACCACACTGCTGGTCCTTGTAAGTGCTGAAACGCTGCTGAATGGGTGTTTGACCCCCTGACCAATGAATGTCAGTAGATCTTCACAGGAGCAAGAAGTAAGAAACGTGTACCAGATGATAACATCTGCTTTCCAGCAGTGAGTGACTTATGAACTTCCTAAACCACTTGTTCTTCCTAGGAGTTACATCCCAACTGCTGTGTTTATTAACTACACATGAACTTTTACTTCAGTGTTGATTTTTTGAGATTATTTTCTACTTTGTTTGAAATCTGCTTATGCTTTTATCTCATGGCAATGAGTTCCACAATTTAATTATACATTAAAAGAAGGACTGGTTTGCAGGACTTGCAATGCACTGTAGCTACACATTCCTCAAAGCCTGCTTGCCATTTTAGCGCCCTCGTTGCAAAGTTCCAGCCTACAGGGACACACAGAGAAACTAGAAATGGAAAAGATCTATTGTATCACAGGGTTAGCTCCAGCTTTAATAGAAAATGTTTCAGTCACAGCTTGACATGATAACATCAATGTACTTAAAAGATACAGCAGGTCTCAGAACAGTCTGCAGGGTGTGAAAACAAAGACTTCTACAGCCCCCAGGGTGTTTTTCCTCAACAGAATGAACAGGGCAGGATTCATGCTAGAGCTGCTGTGAACATCTCTATTGGAATAATTGATATTTTGAGTAGGCTTGTCATTTTCCTGACCACTGTGGTTCTAAAGATATTTCCTGTCCTTCTTCAACAGTTGCCAGACTAACACTGTGTGCATTTCCTTGTATAGGCATTACAGAAATTACATTGTTGTATTAATGAACCACAGATTGTAAGTATCTTCATGGGGAATACAAGTGGTTTTCCATACCATAAACATTGGTTAAAGAAGAGGCAACAAATTGGTGACAGTTTACCAGTCAGTTTAGAAGTAGAGCTCAGTCTTGAAACAATGAAGGTAGTAACTCACTGTGGCAATTTTCTCAAGATTAAGCAGGATTGTTTCTCACTGGAAATTACTTGATCAATAGTGGGTTTCTTATTTTTCCCCTAAGCTGCTTCTGTATTTCAAAAGAAATGGGAAATTAAGGAAGCATTACATCACTTTATTTTAGATCAAATTAGTGTATCACAGTGGTCATTTCTAAGATTATATAAATTATGAAATAAAAACAAAAGAATAACTCAGAATAACCATGAATGATTGAAAACCACAATTTCCTCTGGAATAATTCAGAATAAATAAAGATCTGCTAGTTTAAACAAAAATTCCTTCAGAAACCTGCTGAGGGCTTTTCCTAACAAACAGCAACATCAACACTGCAGATTTATATAATACATTAATTTAGTGCCTGTCCAAAGTGGTATAAAGATGATTTATGGGAATATTTCATACACTTCTAAAAAACAATCTCTTCTTGAATAGAAAAATTGTAATTATCAACAATAATACACTGTATTCTGGATCAGTGGTGTGTTTTCTGGGTATCTGAATAATTCCATCTGTAGGCAAAATATATGAGCTGCTGTCCATTTTCCTCTTCTCAGAAAATAATAGGAAACAAATGTTGAAGAAAACGCCTAACTATGTGCTAAAAACATTCCTCCAAATCAATCCTCAGTATTTGATTAAAATATCATAGATTTTACATTAACACAGATATTTTTTTCTCAAAGAGGAAAACTATATTATGTTTTTTTTTTTTTTTTTACTCAGGAAGTTTTAAATCATTCAGTCCTGTTATTGGATGAAAAGTTTTATTTTCATCCTTTTTTAAATGGAAGTTTCTAAGCCTTATGATTGTAGAGAAAATATTATAAACCTGCAGCAAAGCTTCAGTAATTGTAAACCAAATCAACCCTAGGATCCCCATACTTCTTTTAAAATTGTATGATGCTTGAGGGCATTAATACAATTCTTGACAACTGGGACAAAAGACTTTACCATGCTTGGAACTGAACAGTATTGTAATTCCTACCTCTTTGCAGCCATTTGTTGTGATGAGAAATGACTTAGATGGTTTTATAGCCTCACTTTGCATTCCAACAAACTCATACAGATTAAGTGACTCCAAAGTGAAGATGTTACTTATTTTTAAATGTATATCCTTTGTTCCAAAGTGCTCTCAATTAATGGGAACGTTCAGTGGTATGCTGAACAAAGACAAAAAGCTTTTGTAACAGATAAAATTTTGAAAAACTCAGTAAGTCATCACATCACCTGCCTGAGTTTATTTTACCTAGATAGAAATGCCATACACATTTTAATTAGCACAGTATATACTGTTGCTAGGTTTTAAACCAGGTTCAGGTTTTTAATATCTGATAATATGTGTAGCAAGAAGAGTAAATTGCCAGTTATAGTTAGCTGAACACAAAATTGGCAAAATTTAGTGTAGGGCAGTTACTTAAAAGAACTCAATTCTATCAACCCAGATCTCAAAGCTCACCATAGGTTTTTTATACACTTTCAAGCATTATAAGTGGCTCTGATTTATATACATTTCTAACTGAAGCAAGCCTTCCAGACTGCACATGCATGAAATCCACCTACTAGGCATATGGGGACTGTGGAGCAAATAAGATACAAGCAGCTCCACAATTGTGCATTGACTTTGAGGAAAAAATGAATGCCTAGTGAAGCATTAGCATCAGCACAAAAGTTTTGGAAGTCTGGTCAAAGCTGCCCTTCTCCACTCCCACTGAGAATTCGCATAGTTAAAAATAGTAGTTGTATCCAATATTCCTATTCTTTTTTTTTTTTTTTTATACTCAACATTAATTTTTGGTGTAATTCTCTTCCAGGTGTTTGTGTTCTACAAAAGGTTTTTGTTTCTAAGTACATGTTCTGCTCTGGTAATTATCCCTCCTGCACTGTAATTCAAGCCTGAAAGTTGATTTATTCTCCATGTGTTCTTGTTACAATTAAATGTCTCGCCTTTATAACTGACTTACATCTGACAAAGCTGATCTAAACAGTTGCAGAAATGTCTCATTGCCTTCGCAGTTATGAGCCCAATTAACTTGTCAGCATTTTCCAATGGTTATTTACTACAGATTTACCACAGCTCTAATCAGCTACAGAGGCAGGAGAAAGACAATTGGGGTAGGGAGTGTCTTTCCTTGCACTTTTCTAGTAACAAGTGGATCCTCATGACACAAGTATTTCTGGATCTGTAGGAGTCAAAATGGTAGTGGATCAGAAAATCATAAAGAGGCTTGTTCAGTGATTGTGATCTGACTCTGAAGCCTACTGAAATTAGTTTTTGTATGAATAATTATTTTATTCTTGGTTATTTCTACAGCCACATTTAAAAATTAGATTATCAGATTATCCCATCTGTCTTAGCATACTTCAGATGTCATTGGTGTGCAATTTGCTACTTAAAGACCAGCTTCTGCTAGCTTTGTTCATCATATCTCAAAATACCACAGCTGCATGGAAAAGGTGAAAACAGAACAAAATGACAACATAAGCTATTGTTCTGATAGCATTAATCCCTTTCATAATTTGCTTTTTGCATGTATGCTGTATCACCCAAACTAAATTACTGTAGAATCCTCCTAGGGAAGTATCACAATTAAAGTTGTGTGATTTAAATACAGCTAGAGACAGCAGAGAGCAGGTCAGTGTACATTGTATTTTCTGGAGCTGTTGAAAAGTCCAAAGATCAGAAGCTGTTGATCTAGCCTGACACATTTACAATAAATACTGTGTTCAAAACACCTTCATTCTTTTATGAGACAACAAGCAACTACTCCCTTTGAGAGGGCTCTGCTCTCCCACTGCAGATCTGTTTTCCTCACTGTAACCAGAGCAGCAGAGCACTCCCTCCTGGCAGAGGGGCAAGAGCAGCAGCAGCATTGGTGCTGCCAGAGGTTCCCAGCAGCCTTCTCCAGCTCTTAGGTCCATCACTGCCCACTAGTGACATGATGCTGCCATGGTGTTGGTGGTGCCAGATGGATTGGGAAACACATTCGCTGTCGGAGTGCATCAAAACCTGTGATGTCCAGAAGGTTTGGCACTCTTTGTAAAAAGGCATCTCTGTGAGTGTGGTTATTTTCAAACCTTGCTGTAGTGAGGGGAGATGGTTTGGGTCTGGGAAAGTATGTATGGTGTTCAAACACAAAAGCATGTTGATCTGTCCAGAGATAGGTCAAGTTGTAATCCTGGTTTTAAGATAATTTGAGTTGTAATTTTGGTTTTAAAATACCTAGGAGTTACATGTAATGAATATAAAACAGCAGTTGTTTCTTTTCAAAGAGGGCGCTGTGGCTGAATGGAAACCGTGGTAACTAGGGTGGCATAATGCTGCTACCTTGCTCCTGAGTGATAAAAATGCACACAGAGTAGGTTTTGTGCTTAGCAACAAAAAGGTTGGGTTTTCAAATAGCTCCCTCTAGCCCTCCATTACAGCTGCCACCCTTGTCCTATGCAGTATGTATCCCAAGCTTCATACTTTCATGTTCATTAATCCTTTAGGCATTCAATAAGCAGCAGAAAATACATTTCACACAAAAGAAAGTAATTTAATTTTTTTGGCTATTGCTTCAGAAGAATACAAAACTCAGATCTCTTCCCTGTAGAGCTGTTGTGAAGTATGACTCATCCTTGCCCAACATGTTGGATGTTCAATTTAATTAGATATGTGCATCTAAAGATTGTTGTAAACACTTGCAGTTAATAGCGTATTACTCCCTATTTTACAATGGGAACCATAAGCAATCCTAAAACATTTAATACATTAAGCTGTACATTTTAAGTCATGTTAGGGCAGCACACTGACAGAAATTAATTAGGGAAATTCTCTAATTAGCATATGTTGGCTGCCTTACAAATCACGTTGGGATGAAAAATTGGAATAATGCAAATTTTAATCTACAATGATCCTTAAATATTTTCTAAACACTAAATATTGTTACACAGATCTTTGGTATCTGCCTATATGGTAAATCTGGATGGAGCTCCAGTTTATTTATAAGAATGAGTGAAAAGAGATAAAGTATTGCTAATTTCTTGTTGGTACATGTGAAGTGCATGTGGTACAAAATAGTTTGGGTTGGAAGGGACCTTTAAAGGTCATTTAGTCCAACCCCTCCACAATGAGCAAGGACATCTTCAACTAGATCCAGTTGCTCAGAGCCCCATCCAACCTGACCTTCAGTGTTTCCAGGGATGTGGCAGCCACCATCTCTCTGAGCAACTAGTTCCAGGGTTTCATAACCCATGTCATAAAAAGAAAATATTCCTTATATCTAGTCTGCATTGACCCTCTTGTAATTTAAAGCCATTCCCTATGTTTTTATCACTGTCTGCCTGTGTAAAAAATCTGTCCCTTTCTTTCTTAGAGGCCCTCCTTAAGTACCAAAAGGCACCTATAAGGTTTGCCCAGAGCCCTCTCCAGGCCTCTCCAACCCCAACTCTCTCAGCACTTACTCATTAGGAGAGGAGCTCCAGCCCTCTGATCATCTTCGTGGTCCTTCCCGGGAGCCATTCTAACAGGTCCATGTCCTTCCTCTGCTGAGGACCCAGGCTGGATGCAGTACTCCTTGTGAGGTCTCACTAGATTGGAGTAGAAGAGTCCTCCCTTGACTCGCTGGCCACACTTCTTTTTCATTTCACATACACATTTCTTCCTCAGTACAGGCAGGCGAAATGTCTTTATACTTAGCTGGGATCTAACCAACCCACACACCAGTGCCAGCATATGACACAGCACACATTGATGATCCAGAGACTTTACAATCTCTCTCTTGGGAGATTGTAAAAAAGAACAAGAATATTATGTCTTTCCAAATGTGGCTTAGCATACTTGAGTAAGCTTGACTGCTCTCAAAATCTAATATGAGAATGATAATATCATGTGGTATTTTTTGTGTATATGTCTTTCTCTGCTGTGCAGAAATGAATCATATTTGTCTGTAAGCAACATATCTTTTTTTCTGTTTTCAAAGTTCACTGACATTTACTGACTCAGGATGTACAGTATTTCATAACCATAATGCTGTATCACCATGTGTTAAAAGGAAGGCTCTAGGGTGTTGCACTGACTTTATTAACATCATCTGTACTTTAAGAGTGTTTTCACATGGTCAAATCAATAGCACATGATTTAAACATTATCGTGCCTGTCACTGCTCAGAAATCTTCACAGGGTACCATGACACTTTCACAGAAGAGTATATTTCAATGTTTTTAGTCTGTCAGCCAGAAAAATATCTGAACAACAAAATCTGAACTAGTCTTATCTCTGAGAAATTTATAGACACCTTAGTGTTAATCTGAAGACCTAATTGTTCATACTTTTGATAACACACATCATTTCTTTTGGTGGAAACCTGACCATTTATGTAAATAAAGATTTATATCTAAGCTGCATGATCAGGACTTGAGAGTCTAGGTCATTCCATTCAGTTAATGAGGCTAATGGTGCACCCCTGCACTGGCACAGGCTGGACTTCACCTTTTCTCCTACAGTCCTTTTGTGGCAGGTCAGAATTTTTTGGCTTTCTTTTACCTTTAATTTGCACTTAAACACCTGCCAGAAAGACAAATGCTTATATGTCACAGGATTATCAGAGAGTCTTCCTGGAGTGATTTAAGTGACATGACAACAACTTGGTGTATGCTCCTGAGGCAATGATCAAAAAAATAGCAACCACATTTTTTTATGTGTCTGATGTAGACCTGAGGCATAAAGAAATTGTGGAAATTTTTGTGTTGTGTCATTAAGAAAATGTGGAAGAACTTGAAAGTAAAATGTCACCTCACTTATGCCTTTCGATACCATTAAAACATAGAATCAAGGCATCCTAACAGTCTGTAACAGATTTGTTTCCAAATATTTCATTAAGTTTGATGCCTTAGAAAATGAATAACAACTATGGATCTTTTAAGCATGTAATAAATGGAAACAATTTTCAGAAAGTGTTCAGACTGTAATGTAGATTCTGTAACCTTATTACCAGAAAATGTTACTACAGAGGAGTTGCTAAGAGAAGAGGAGCAGTTGTGAGCTTATGTATAATTTTTCTACATTACTGTTCATTAAATAAAATAAGGCAGTATTATTTCCATTGGTAAACCACAGAAAAAAACAGGGATAAGTTTTGCCTGGATTTTTGCTCATTTCCTTGTTCACCCACCCACAGCCCTGGCTGCTGCTTTCCAGAGACAAATGCATTGCCTGGTACTAAGTATATGTAGAGAAAACATGCAAGCTGACAGGAAGAGTGATGGTGTTACTATTGCAGGAATAGTCCTTAAATTGTATGTTTATATTCTGTTGAATGATTTCTTTGTGTTTTAAGCTATATTATAGTGCCTTTTCCATCTATTCATGTTTTATAGATGAGGTGGTAGAGTTAGCTCCAAGTAGAAACAGGAACTGGGAGGATGATATTGCCAGCAAAGGAGTAAAGCTCAGATGGATGGAACAAAGTTTCTTTCCAATAATTTTTAATATTCTGGTGATGCCGAAAGATATTTGGCCAGGCATAAGCAATATGGAGAAACTCTTCCATCTCCCAGTCTTCTAGCAGAACAACAATGGGCAACAGTCAAAAGTTGCAACAGGAAATTTCACCCAGCTGTTAAGAAATTACTTTTCTCACAAAGACAGTTAAGCACTGTTAAGCATGGGTTGCCCATGCTGTAGAATCTACAGGTTTGGAATGATTCAAAGCTAGACTGCACAAGATAAATTATTCCTTTGCAATCTAAATTACTCTGTGATTCTATGAATTCAAAAATGTTTACAACAAAGCGCCCGGTGTTTTGAAGTAGCAAGTGTTCTGCCTCATTCCCAGATGAAATGCTTCTTCCAAAATCATTCCTCCTGCCATTAGATCCCAAGTCTCTAGATGGCTTCCTGCAGTTGACTTGGAAGCTGCCCAGCCATGGTTAAAACTGTCATCTAGGTCCTGCAGGTCAGTAAGACCCCAGTGCTCCTTATTCCTTATTGCCTTTGTATAACCTTGATGGAACAAGGACAAGCTTTGGAAGTATTACAGGCCTTATAGATGCTGCTAATCATCTGCAACTTTATGAGCAAAATTAAAAAGTGGAATAGAAATATTTTGGTAGCATGGCAAGAGATACATACGTAAAAAAACGTGCCTAGGAAAAATCTATATTGATTTCTCATACCTATAATTTTTTATTCCTACTCTGCTGCTAGCAGATCTCAAAAAAAATAGGTAATATTATTCCTAATAGCAAAACAGAGAAAAAACATAGCAGTAAATCAAGTAATGTTTTGTGTTATGACTTATCCAAGAGCTATGAAGTGTCCTTGCAGAACACAGTGAAAACAAATATTATTCTTGTTATCGTAGTTTACATTTAGTAGCTGATCCTGGTAAGTCACTTTCCCAAATGATGCAAACAGCTCCCTTGAGATGTCCCTGCATAAATTTAAGGTTCTTATAAAAATATCTGGCCACCTGCAGCATATATAGATTTGCCAGGGCTTTGGGGGAAAGTTTGATTTGCAGAGAGGGGTTATTTGCAAGGATTCAGCAACAAAACCATCCGCCTGCATCTCCTCCACAGCCTGAAACTCTATTTTTGTCTAGTGTATCTAGTGAAGGGATACAACAGATAAGCTGTTTTCTCATCTTTAAGCCACATTTTTTCAGCTGCATCTTTAGATAACCACTCTGCAACTCCAGAGACGGTTTGACCAATTGGAATAAACATTGGATTTTTATCTCTTAAGTAACCATTTTTTCTTATCATGAAAATACCTTGAAAACCAATAGAATGTGAAGTTAGTTTAGATTCAAGTTGTCTTCCATTTGAAACAAACCTTTTGTAGAAGACTGGAAAAATGCAGAGCATCCATATCTAGTGCCATGTGTAGAAAGGATGAAAATCCTTCATGACACATTCTTCAACCTGACATTTGACTATTTATCTACCATTTTCCTCTCTCATTCAGGAAGCCAAGATAATCTGTGCAGGAGAAGGCAAAGGAGATGCTATCATTTCACCAAAGACAAAAGATGATTTTAGAAAAGGCATTTCATGTTGTTAAAAACTAAAAACAAGGGAAAATGTCACAGAGCCTGTGTTAAATTCAAGACAGAAATGAGTAGTAGCACGTCAAGAGCCCCATGTAATTTATATCATCATGTCCTGCATTTTGACTTGATTTTTACATTTAGGTTTTCATCTTTCATTTTGAGAAGTATTGAGCAGCTAAGACAGAAGAAGCAGTTCATTTTTCACAGTGTGTTTTAAGTTGCAGCAAACTCAAGAGGATTTCAGTAAGCATGGCTTACTGAAAGTTCAGCTTTTGTTCTTGATTGAGAACTAATTACACTTTTTTGGCAACATTAAACATGTTTTGCTATAGTGCAATGTGGTAGCAAGGGCTGAATTCTGTAACAAGTTCCAAAGTAGCAGAATGATAGCACAAATTTTTGAGCCTAGAAGTCTAACAAGGGTTTCTCATACTGCTCTGTCAGTAAAATTATGTATTTCCTGAACATATCTCCAAAACATTGCAGTTTCACTGATTTCTGAGGGCTAGAGAATTATATATGTATGTATAGGGTCATGCATCACAAGCAGGTATTTATGCTATCTATTGAAAGAACAGACTTGCTTTTAGTAGCATCTTCCCAGCTTTTAGTCATAGCTATGTGTCCATGGTAAAATTCAAATAATTTTATTCAAAATGTACTCAGCAGTACATTTATTTCAAAAGGGTTAAGAAGCCATGATTAAATGTCAACCTATTAAGAGAGTCACAAGAAAAATGGCTCAATTTCTCAAATTGCTACATTAATGAAAACTTTGCAATATAAAAAGGGTTTAATACTGAAGAATTGCATGTGCCGAAGTGAGCTGATAGAATTTATCTTTGTTAAGTGATGACAGCTGTGAATTTCTTCCCACAAAGGAAATCTTTAACTGGTGACAGGTAATTGAGAAAGGCAGAACACAGTATGAAATTTATTTCCACTTTCTTCCTCTGCAGAGAAGCAAAGGCAGGAGTCTGGTATTTTTTCTTCCTGAAGACATCTTCAGCAGCCTGTTTTATACTGATTCATTGCTATTCAATGCACTTGCTTTCTATTTATTCCAGTTTCACTATAGCTTTAGGTAGACAGTAAATCAGCCTCACTCAATGTACACAATTAATTGCCTATCTATGAAACAGGACTAGAAACCTGACAGATGATGCTTGTCAGCAAAGTAAAGGGTATGAGGAGGACTGGATTTAGCTAAGGGTAGGAATGGTAGTAAGTAGAATGTGACAAACTTCATTTAACACAAGTCTTAGCATTTATTTTGGAGATTGACCAAAGGAAAAAAAGAGCCTCTGAACAAAATATTTTGTATTGTTTGAACTGTTCTTAGAAATAAATGTCATCTTATGCCACCACACTTAAATATGCTTTTAAAATTTAAAATTTAAAAAAGATTTTAACAGTATGCTTTTCAAATAAATAACCTAGGGATAATGCATTTCAAAACATTGAAATTTTGCAGCAGCAGTTTAGTACATCTGCATGTTCAGCTTTTTGACCCTAAATTTTGTGCAAGAAGAACATGCCCAATTGCAATAACTTGTTTCTCCCTGTAGATATGTCCAGTAAGCTGAATATATGGTGGTTCCAACCAAAGGATAGCTCCTGATGCTGAGAATGGTAAAGACTTTCTTCTTCTCAGTTACAAAAATATCTCTTTTGCTTTGTTTTCTGCCATGTTAGTGAATTAAAGTGGTTCATCAAGTGGCCTGAGCTAGCAAAAAGAGAGGAGGTAGGCTGTAGTGGGCTGTAGCACTGGGAAAGGGGTGGGGTGGTAAGGAACAAAGAAGTCTTCGCTCCCTGAGCAGCAGTGAGCCCCTTCCCCTGCCCACCATGCTGTAGCCCCTACCACTGCCCCACCAAGAGGGACTTGAGCCCTGCTGTGCTTGGTTGTCGTGAAGAAAATTGATGGTGTGGAGGAATTATGCAACTGAGATACACAGGTTCCAGGTTTTAGGGGGCATGGAGACTGCTAAGATAGGCTCTACCTAACATTCAATTTCTGCTTGACCTTAAGAGGGATGCAAATCCACAAGCCCACTTTACAAGGGGATACCTAATCATCAAGCCTGTGGCATCCTTTAGGCCACAGTGTTGTGCTGTGAGCCCCAGAGACTGGGACAGAGGGCAGTGAAGGGTGACATGCAATGCACAACTCCTGTACATATGGCAGCTGAACGAGGATCTGAGCATCCAGCCTTACTGTGCTCTGCCCCTACTTCATTGCTCTGCCTCTACTTCACACTCCACACATTGCTGACCAGTCACGAACTGTGTTGATTTTTTTGGAACAGAGCCCTGTGCAATTAACAAAAGGGCATACTTTAGGTCAGAGAAAATGTCTCGAAGACTCCACTTTTATCTCTTCTCACTCTGTCAACACAGGCAATTATAACCAGCTCTGCAGTCCCAGTGCACCTAGGTTACCAGTGCTGTCTGTTGTCCTTTCTCCAGACCCCAAGCTCTGTGTAAGTAGCTTCCAGCTGTGACTTTACACTCAGGCTTCCAGTTCCTGCAGCCCTGGCAGGACTGACTCTAGCTTTCACCAGCATCACATGCAGCTCATCCCACTCAGCAGTGTGATTCCTTAGTCCCTGTGTGATCCCAGCTTCCAGGTGTGGGTGCCACTGAATGACTTTTGAAAAAGTAGAGATTCATGCAAGCACACCATCATTTCCCTCAGCTTGCTAAAAACAGTGGCCCCATGCCACTCATGCATTTTCTATTCCCATGTGAGAAATCCTTATAGGAGATAACTGTGGTGTCTGTCTGGCCTCAGTTGCTTCCCTCCAGGGCAATGCAGCACTACTCCTCTCAGGAGGTCAAAACATCTCACCTAAAAACAGCTTCTGCAGTTGAAATAACCTACACTGAAGGGAGATTTTGCACAACAGTCACAAAAGAACCACCTTGGCAGGCTTATTTTTTAAAATTCTTTTCCTGGTGGCAGACATCAAATCCCATTCTACCCTGCAGAGGCACAAGAGCACCAGAGTGCTCTCCCTTCAGCATGATACAGATGTACTGCTGTTACTTACCACTGCTGCTGTGTACATCAGTCTCTGTTTCAGACCAAGAAAACTAATGTTAAGGTTCTAAGAGAATTTAATCCACGGGATCTGTGGCTTTTTTCAGGGGAGAATACTTAGCTCTGGTAACAACATGGCAGTACCTAAATTGTGAAAGGTTAACAGATTTCATGAGACTTGTAGATTGCTGGAAACAGATTTAATAACAGACACCAACAGGGTGTTTTGATTGGAAATAGCACATCAGTTGTTGTACAACTTGCTACAGTCTCAAGTACCAAAATCTGTTTGTGTTGTTCTGTTTTTTTTTAAGTTTTAAAGTTCTTTTAAAAGTTTTCTATACTTTCTGATGTTTACATATTTTTACTGGAGTTTCTCATGCACTGTTCATGCAAATGATGATTGTTTTATATTTTTCTTTGTGGGAGGAGGGAATTGATAGAATGTTAGTTTAACTAGCGTGGTTGGAGAGGTGACAATTTCATCCTCCAATTCACTGTCACTTTTAGAATTCTATATATTGTAAAGTTAGAAATAAAATTAACTTTTTTTATTCTTTTACATTTTAGAGTGAGTGTGTGAGTCATTTCGTGTCGTAGTGCGACATCTTTGCACTTGAAGCTCCCCTGCTCTGGTCATGCCTGCCCTGTCACTTCAACAGTGGCACTGTCTGATTAAGAGCCAGGAAACTCCTGTATAAAGGGGCTTCAGAAAGAGCTGTGAAATGTGAAGCTTCATGCAATCTCAAACATGCAAGCATGATGCTCACATATAACAAAGTGAGACAGCCACCTATTTTAACTTCCACATTTTGATCCTGTTGTATGACTACTTGAGCTTTGATTTTTCAATACAGAAATAAGACATTCAATTTTTTAAGTTTAATATACACCTCACAGAAATACTTTTCTTTTCTCCTTGAGCATAAAACGGCAGCTTAAAAGACAAGTTCCCTGCGCTGGGAGGCTACAGAAAACTCACATTTTGTACTGAAGGTCCCTCTGACTAAACTGCGTGGGGAGCAGAGTTAAAACTCACTCCTGCCTCACAGCTCCAATCTTGCTATCTTGCCATCAGTCTGCAGGAACCAAGCTACAATTAATACACATGTGGTGAGACAGATTACTTTGAAGATGTCAAAGCTAAATTACTTTTGAAAACCTGTCCTATTCATAAGTTCTGCAACGCAAAACGTGTTCAGTCTTCTCATCTTTACTTCAGCTGATGTGCCACTCTTAGAAGGCAAGAGAGCTCTGCAAAAATAAAATAGTTATTACTGAAAGGGCAGAATACAACCAACATTTGCATGTGATGTAGAACAGAGAGAGAATGCAACTGCATTAAGTTTTCATAGCAGCAAAGACTGGCTGCAGAAGGCTGGGAATAGACTTAATGATAGAACAAGACTAGAGAAAGAGGACTATATCCAAGAAAACCTGAGTAAGTTAGCTACTTGACTCCCCCTAAAGAAATTTTCTTTAAAAATTTCAAGCCAGGAATTCCAGCATACCTGCTGGAACTCCCCTGAAGAAATTAAATTTTATGACTCACCAGGAATGTAACCCTCGTTATCAAATGAGGCTCAGCCTGCTCACAGTATTCACTCTGTATCAGTGCTCAAAGTGGCCTGGGGTTTATTCAGTGATGTTTGAAAGACTGGTATAATAATGTCACATATAAGAAGTTTGTCCGCTGTGTGCCACACTAGAAATGAAACAAATCCCTGCAGGCTCACAAAGTATTTGCAACACATTGTACATTAATTCCATAATAACACAGCAGTCTGAGTGAGACAGGTTGTTCCCTACCAAATGTAATGTTTCTACATGGTGGCCAAAACCACCTGAGCTAAATTTGTTTCACCACATGAATGGCAATGAGACATGAAAAATTCTTCACATAGAAGTACCTGAAAACTGAACTTCAGGTTCCCACAAATTCCCCATAATTACCTCTTCAAAACAGTTGCTTGAAGAACACCTCCTTCTTAAGCTGACAGCCAAACAGGAAAGGGATACAGACACAAACGGACACAGACAAAACCATGCTTCAAGTGTAAAGAAAATACCATTATTCTTCCAATTAGAAATTAGTAACCAGTAAAATGTACCTTGAAACTGGAAGAAAGGATATAAGTAATTCTAAAAAAGATGCAACAGTGAGAATAGTCTTGTTCCATACATGAATCCTAAAGACAGCATTACTGTCCAACACATACTGGAACACCATAGGCACACACACATGTTGTCAGCATCCTACACGGGACAGGATAGTAGTGTTGGAGAGCTTGACCAAGGACAGGCTTTCCCACAAGAGCAGGGGAAAGAACCATGCTCTTGGCTCTTGTGAGCCTGGGGGAACTAACATGCTCCACGTTGGAAGACACAGTGAAAGCTAAACATTCAGACCTCAGATGATTTGGATAGATAATGGTACAGACTTTTACATTATCCTGTACCATTGTAATACCTTTGTAATACTGGTTTGATGCTGCCCACAGGTGGGGCAGATGGCCAGCACAAGGGTCTGTGCTGACAAATTGCATTGCATCAAATTTTCCTGGGGTGAACACACTTTGCCAGAGAACTACCCTGCTCCAGAGAAGCCTTCTGGGCCACAAGTTCACCTGCTTGCAGGGAGATGGATTCCTACACCAACTCTTCTGTGGGACATCTGCTTTCCAACTGTGGATAATATATTCTAAGGAAGAGATCCTGGCTCCACAGAAACAGGGAACAGCTTTGCAATCATCACAGCTGTGGATAGGATTTTATCCTGAAGGTGTGGCTGGGGCACTGAATGTGACAACACCAAACATCCCAAAGTACATGCCTGCTCCTAGAGGGTGTAAGCAACACAGTAGTATACCATGAAGTGAAACAGAGCACTGTCATGGTGCAGCCACATCACAAGACTTTCCATGAAGGCAGACAAAAGCTGCCAAATACGTATCAAGGTGGTCAGAGGGCATGGTTAAACTGTTGTCTGGTGCTGGTTGTACTGTTTTGAATCAACTTCATAGTAAGATTCATTTTACAGGAAATTGCAGCATCTTTGAAATCAACAGTATCTGTACTAAATGCATTCCACAGCTGTTTTCTGAATGCTACCTTAAATATTACATTGGGATGAACAGTACTCAAACAATTAAATATTTCTGTTATAACGTTTTATAAAGCAGTATTTTGTGCAAAGCAATCTTAATAACTCAGGTGCATTAGTTTCAGAGTGCAGCTCTGTACCCCACTGTAGTAGAGGACAAATGACAAGCCACACATCCAAAGACTAACAATTTTGAATTTTTATACAATGCACATAGTGTCATCTTCCACTATCGTACAGCGTTATGAACTTCAGAAATGAATCAAACAAAACCTTCAAATACACTGTGGCAAACTGTACTGGAGATACCGTGTTCCAACTCAAAGAAGGTGAAGGAATCTTGCTGTGAAATAAAAAAGCTGATCATCTTCTTGGACATTTACCAGACTCCAAATCAAAGACTTGGCAGAAAGGTTCTTGAAAAGAAAGTTACATTGTATGCCTGGCACTGACTTATACCCTTTAATTTCACTGTCTTTGGTGACAGGCATAAAATGAAAGATTCTGGGTTTGTTTTTTAAAAGAAGGCAATCATAATGCATTTTTAAATATCAATTCTGATTATCTGCTGCCCCATCTCCCCATCTTATCTGACCATGTTTTGCTACAGGATTAACCATCAGTGCAAAACTTCTTACCTACACAGACATGAACAGTCACAGTATCAGGGTTAAAATCTACCCCTACCTCACAGTTTGTGTCATCCTTGTGTCATCTGTGTAGATGTGTGCTGTGAGTAAACATGACCTGATCTAGCCCACAATGGGATCAGACAAGGCTTCCACAGGGGAAAAGGACTGTTGTAACAGGATGGGCAAACATTCACAGAAGTCTTAGTAGTGGGTCCAATTGGTACATCCATTTACATGTCCTTGCTACCCATTAATATGAAGCATTGTTCCTCATACAGCAGATGCCACAGGCTGCTGCAAGAGACTTATGCCAGAAGATTATCACTCTACAAATTCCCTAACAGCACCTGGAGAGGTGCAGGTATTTAAACTAAATCAGAATAGAGAAGAGGAGTTACATATGAGCCATTACTGTTCCAGCACTAGAAAAAGGCTTTCTTGCTTCACCTTCTTTTTATTTTGTGTTTGACACAGCTGAATTTTCCAAATGCCCTTGTGGTTAACCTTCTTTACAAAGTATAAATACCATTCCATTCTTATACAAAAGAAATAGTTGTTTGTTACATACACACACCTTGACAGCAAGTCCTTGAAAGAACAGTACAACATGAAATTATAGAGCCAGCATCCACAGAGCATCTCTTTATCTGCACACCAGGAAGTCTCTGCTGAGAAAGGCAATCTTTTAAGGTAAAATGCTTTAATTGAACTCATAACATTTGAATGGGGTATTCAAAGCTGTGTGACATGCTGTGATACCACGAATTAGTCATATTCTGATTTACAAACTGTAGTTGCTGCATTTCACTGAAGCCATCCAATGTAGAATGGAATTGGTTGAATACATCTCACTGGCATAAGGAAGTAGCCTTGCTGGATGACACATTACTGACTGAATTTCCAGACATGGAATATACTTGAGAGTAAAATGAAGACACAAGTGAGATCACAAAAGGTTTTGGCAAATATTTTTATGTTAACTGTTTTGGTTTATGGCTTGTTATGGCTTTTTTGGTTTCTTTAGGAAATTCCTGCACAGCAAAAGGAATGAAGAATTCCAGAAGAGAGTTGACCTCCTTCAGTTCCAGACTGTATTCTGCTGCTATTTTCTCTGCAGTCCATATTTGAGGTTGAAGTTTATGATTATTAAGAAGTGTCAGAGCCTCCACAAGGGAAATTTTGCCTTTGGGAACTTTCTTAACATCTAGACCTTCCAAGTGGCCTAATTTTGTAAGTCTCTTTTCCTCCTGTTTACTTGGAAGATGTTCACCACCTCCGTCTTTTACCTAATTGAGGGAAGGAAAACAAAACGAGCTCAACAGCAGTTCTGTTTACTGTGCATACTGTAGTACCTAAGTTGCCTTCCTAAATATTTTTTCTGTTTAGCTTTTCTTGTTAGCTTTCCCCATTAAAAAAAAAAAAAAGCTTAGCGAGCCTAGCTTCTTCCACAGCCATTCTACACCGTGTCAACTCCCAAGCAAATGCTGAAAAGCTCCTATTCACTGCACTCTAAGTGTTGTATTGGCTTGGCAGCCCTTCATACAAGGCAAACTACAGATTCTGGTAGGCCAATATAAGTCCAGATAGCCTAATATTGGTACTGATTCATTGGAAGGGACAAAAAAAATCATGCAACAAATTCGTATCCTTCTGATACCACTGGAAAACTTTTTCATGTAGTCTCTCTCCCCTTTCTTTTGTTTCCAAATTTTAGTTTTCCTACTAAAAGAAATTCCTTCTTTTGCTCTGTCTAGAGAACAAGCTTTCCTGCTATTTTGCAGCATCATATGGAGTTTAATTGCCATGACTACTGCAACATGTAGACATACAAAGTGTCTTCTCTAAGGTTCCTTCATATTTCCAAAAAATCTCCAAAACAGCTTTCACTTCCTCACATTTCCTTTTATTAAGATTTAATCAGGGAATCACATTGAAAAAAAAAAAGGCACAATTAAACCTTTCTTTAACTTTGAAGTATTTATATAGTAATCAGAGCCCACAACCACTGATAATTACACAGACATTCTGTATTAACTCAGATGCTGAGAAGACTGATGTGGATATTACAGCACCTGTGTGTGTCTGTTTCTGAGCTACAAGGAATATCTGGCCTGTACTCCATGTGTTCTAGTTTTTGCTACAACTGTGCTTGGATAATGAATGATTTTTCAACTCTAAATTAGATCATCTGTCTCTGGGAATCTGCCACTTCAGGGCTCTCAAGTTGGTGTTTTTCCACTTACCACAGGCAGACATCCCAAACATACACAGAGTTGTGTACACATCATGTACACAATGCACAAAGTCCTCAGGATAACATCAGCAATGGGAGAAAGCTTTTGTATTGCTCTGCCCACAAGTCTCTGTGATTACACTTCAGTTGTGCTCTAACAGCTGCAAGCAGACAGCACAAGGGCAAGTCTGTGGCAGCAAACTCAGAGTAGGCATGGAATCAAGCAAACATTTGTTCCACTTTGGGCTTTTCCTCAAATCTCTCTTGACAGGTTTATACATTAATATTTAAAGATACTGAAATTAGACCTTCAGCACTTCAAGATTAGAGTCCTAACCTCTGTGATGGAAATTAAGGATAGAGATTTCTTGAAAATTTCAGGTAGAGACTGAGAAAATCTATTTGCATTTTAAATATTTTTGGACTTGAATACCATATAAGTGGCAAATTAGAGAGACTTAAAGATTTTGCTAGAAGACTATAAAAATTTAACTGCTGAATCAATCATCTGGAATAAAGTTGTCTGATAATGAAACAGGTAAAACACATAAACCATAGCAAAATGTGATGGAAAAGAGGACACTGAACCCCAGTCTGCATTTTATGAACGAGTATGCTTTGGCTTTCAAGTAAAAGATTGCAGCCAGTGGCAATAAGGAAATGATGATCACACAACCCACAAGGTTATGTAGAAAAAAACCTAAGGCACTTCATGAGCTGGGTAAAAAAAAAGTCTCTGCTCTGTACAACATTTAATGGAGTTAAAGACTCCATTAAAGTGTAAGCATCTTTATCCTCTACCACATCCCTGCTCCCCCAGCAGTCCCAGTCTTTTTGAACTCCACAAATGATCTCTGGCAAACTACTTTATCTTTGCAAAAGGCTTGAGATGTATCCTGCCTCATAGGAAGCAGAAATAGGAATTTAGGTGAAAAACAATAAGATCAATGCAATATTAAAAAGGAAGACTGTGTCAGCATTTACAAGCTTGTATAATTACAATCTGTCACATGTTTAAAACCGGGGGTCAGATACACTCAGTGTCATTGATGTATAGAAGAGTAATAAAACCACCACTTTTATCTACTGAAGAAAGGTAGCTTTTATGCACAAAGAGCATTTTTCTCGACACAGCCTTTGTGCTGAGTTTGAAGAGCACAAAGCTGATGCTGGTATGGCTCGTACAGAGATGCACTCACCTGCACCGGTGGATCTCTGGACTCGACATAAACATCTTTGAGCAAGGTGAGGAGCCTATCGTCCTTTCTGAGAACTTCTTCTTTTATCTCTGGGCTATCTAAAGGCAGTGAGAAAAAGAAGGGACGGGAGGAAAAAAAAAAAAAAAAAGAAGAAAAGATTGATCCGAGTCAAATAGTTTCCTTTTTTGTTAGTTCTGCCGGCTCATCGCTTCCCCAGCGGCACGGCACGGCTCCCGCAAATGCACCTGCCTTCTTGGGAAGGCGCCATTCTTCCCACAGCCCTGACCTTGGCGACACGGCTTCACATGGCGGGGCTGGGCCGGTCCCCTGTCACAGCACAGCGGGACACACACGGTACCCACACGCTCGGTACCGCTCCGCAGCGCTGCCTCAGCAATGCGCGCTGCCACCGCCCCAGCTACCACCGATCCCAGCAACTGTCCCCAGGCCCTGTCCCCATCAGCCACCTCCACCGAGCGCCCCTCGCAGCCGTCCCGGCAGCCGCTGCCATCAGCCGGCCCACGCGACCCGGCCGGCTCCATCGGCCTCCCTCACGTTGCTGCGCGCTGCAATCGCGCCGGTCGCCGGCAGCCGTCCCGCAGCCGCCCCATCGCCGCGGCTCCTCCCGGCATGCCCCGCGCCGCTCTCAATGTCACCGGTGCCGCAGCGGGAGCGGGCGAGCGGGAGCGGGCGGGCGGGCGAGGCCAGCACTCACCGGCCATGGTGTCCAGCCGGGCGGTGCGGTGCCGCGGCGCGGGCGTGGGCTTCTCCTTGCTGATCTCGCGGCGGGCCCGGTTCTCCACGTTGAAATTCCGGAACACGCGGGTCACCCGCCCGCCCATTGCCGCCGCCAGCCGCGCCTGCGCCCGGGGGCACGCCGGGATGGGGCGGCGTGCCGTGCCGGCGAGTGCACCGGAAGGAAATAAAGCGAGTACCGCGGGCACCAAACACACACACAAACTAACTAACACACAAACAAATACACAAACAAACAAACAAGCGAGCGGGAATACGGACAACGCGATTCGCTCCGCATTCACGGCGCCGCGGCGGCGCTTTCTCCTTGCCCTCGGCGCTGCCTCGGACGGCGGCCCGCGGCGGCGGTGGTGCTGCCGTGCCTTTTCCAAAGGCGTGCGTGGGCGCAGCCTCCGGGACGGGAGTGCTCGCGAAGCCGCGGGCTGCCCCGGAGTTCCTCTGCAGCCCTGGCTGCTGGCGCCTGAGCCCCCGGCCGCGTCATGTCGTGATTGTCGCTGTTTGTATATCGGCGGCGATAGGCACGGGTCGAAACTGCGGCGAGGGACAATTCCCCCATAGTGTTAAGAATTTGTAGGTTACACAACGCTTTCAGGGTGCAGACTCTTTTATTTTTTTTTTTCAGCTCAACCAAATAAACTTCCTTCTGACTTCGCAAAAATTGTGAAAACTACTTGTGAGAAAATGTTCTGAAGGCCTTAAGCCACGCGTGATAAGAAAGGCAGATTTGTCAGCAGAATCAAAATTGTTGAGATGGAGTCAGCAGTACATGGATTCAAGAAGTGAAGTGTGAAAAGATACAGAATCCTCAGAGAAAGGAAGGCAGAAAGAGTAAGAGCTGCTGGCCTGATGCAAAAAGCAATAAAGCCTGATGCTTGACTACTTTATTCAGCCACGACTGATATGATGTCTTACCAACAGAGATTAATGACTCGTTCATTCCAGCTGCTGTGTGAATTAGCCAATAAGTAATTCCCTTATGGCTTTAAATTGTGTATGTGCTGTTTGCAGAGTCTTAGTGCCTTCTGGGCCACTACTTAGTTCATGGTAGTAGTTGCCTGAATGAAGTGACCTGAAGACTGTTAATGAATTTAATGAAGGACACAGAAAAGACCAGCCTTCTTGTGGTTTTATTTTTTGGTTTTGCTTGTTTGTTTGTTTGTTTGGTTTGGTTTGGTTTGTTTTAGGTGGGAAACACCTTTTTTCTGCCCTTGCATCTACCTAGTTTTTCTTATTATTGTGGGTATACAAAACCTGGGGTTCAGAACTTGGTCTTCTACTAGCAGCATTGTTTAGTAATAACAATTATGATGCGATAGTTTCAAGGCTACAGTGTGCTTTAATGCTGGATTAATGAATGGCTCTGTTTTCCTTAGAGAGAAGCCAAATAGATTTAGAAAGGCAGTGGAGACAAGGCAGGACAAACATGGTGTGTGCTGGATTTCTGCTCACTTTGGGAATCAGGAAGATGCAGTTTCTCCATTTGTTTATTTTAAAGACTCTCACAGTCTGTAGGAAGATAGAAACATGTTTTTGTTCTCTGGTAATAAGCTTACTGACCCTGTCTTATTTTAGATATTGCATGCAAATGAACTAGGGACATGAGTGATATAGTGATAATAGGAAGCTGTTAAAATCTCCTGAAGTCAGGTGACAAGTTTAATTAAATATTTGTAGTCAATTACTTGCTGACTAAACCTGTGTCCTTGAGTCCAGGATTTGATACTTTTGTAAGTGGTGAATCTGTGTGGTGTGGCTGTAATGGAGAAATCCACGTGGATGCCTTTGGTGGTTGTAGACCTTTCATAGGTACTTTGGCATTTGTGTTCTTACTGATCTGTCTGCGGATCAGCTGTTGTGGCAAATTTGAAATAAAGTTTCTCCTTCAAAAGCTAAGAACTCCCAACTTGTGGAATCAAACTCAGTGCAGGGCTTCTGTCTTCATAAAGCCTGAATGTGATTAACACTGCTGTAATATGTACTGACAGCAAAATAAATTCACGAGAAAGCAGTCAGTTAAAAATAAAGAGTGATGTCATGCTCTGCCTGTCACTTCCTACGACTGAGGATAGCACAAGGCTGTTCTTTTCATGTATAGAGATGCATCAAAAGTTCAAGATTTTTTTTCTGAAGAATCTTTCTTAGACTGTAGCAAGCAGAAGAACTGATATTAAAAACAATCTTTTTAATATAATTTGGTATTTTACCAATGTGACCATGTTGATATTAAATGTCAGTAATTAAAAGGTTGGATTTTTTTCCATATAAAGCAACTGCAAGTGAGATGATTTAAAAAATGAATGTATGTGTACTCAGCATAGATAGAGTTTCAAATGGGATGCATTTTTCTTGAACGAGGAGTCTGAATTTTTCCAGGGAATTCAAAAATAACAAAACAGCCCATGAGAAGAACAGAGACTATCCAGCTGGATTCATACACACCTGTTCTCAACAGGTTCTCATAGCAGCCTGTTCTCAACACTGGACAGCACCAAACACATCAGAGAAAAATACTGTAACTCTCAAGATATATGTGTGCCATAGGCTGCCACACTAGATCTCCTTGTAATCCTTCCATACCTCTTAAGAGAGAAATTTCTAAAGCTACAGGGTGCCTGGAAAGTAAGAAGTATGTTTGTGACTGTTCTTTGAATCTGTTTGGTTTTCCATCTCAATTTTATATTATATATGTTGTGTGTACCTTTTCTTTCTCAGCTAGTTCTGACGCTGAGTGGAAAATTAAATATTAATTTTTGTATTTAACTAGCATCAAAAGTCTGATTGACCTACTGAAAATTCCCTTTAGAGAAGAGAGAATAGGAATGTCTGTCGTTAACTTGTGTTACTGTGTGGGTGGGTACTACTAAAGTTTCTTTGCTGTCTTTACTATTCAGAAGATCAGGAATCAGAATATGAGTCCAGATGGGCAGGTAATTTCAGTGAAATAAGAGTCCTTTTTTGGTAATAGATGCCCAACTGGAGAATTTTGGAGAGGAGGCAGGTGAGGTTTGCTTTGTGATTTGAGGTCTGGGAATGGCACAGCAGTTGACCACAGAGGAAAATGAGGAATGCCCTTATACAGCAGCAGCACAGGTTTATGTTTGATTCTGTCCACATTTTCTACCCTGAAACTGTTTTCCTATTCTCATCTTTCTGCTGTTGTTTGTTCATAATTGATATCAGTCTAAATGGATACTTGAGCAAATTCATGTATCATTAGGATTCAGGGAATTGAGTCCTCTATGCTGATTACTGGTTTACCAGTAAACACAATGAAAGCATTGATCCTTTTGTTCCTTATCTCATCAGTGTTAGGCAGAACCAGAGAACATAGCATTAGCAAGAATTGATTATGAGCCAAGTAAAAATGACCTGCAACTTTTTAAAGACGAACTCAAGAGAGATAGACTTACTGATGGATCACTTTCACCTTTCAGTGATTTTTGGTTGTTCTGTTACTTAATTCAGATTATTTCTCTGATCTTTTACTGGCCTCTGAAGTATCTACTGAAGGATCTACGTTGAAGGATTTTGCTTAATTCCAGTCTGTGATCAGAGTGTTCCTGAACACTTGCATATTTTCAAGGCTAGGTGGCTGCAGTGCTTTATTTAAAGGAGTTTTTGTCAAGTCCTTATGTGGATGAAGTTTATGGCAAGTGCAGCAACTCAGTGTTGCAGACTCACACACCAGCCCAGACAGATCACTAGCTCCTTGGCAGATAATACTAATTTCAAAGACATTGCATTTAAATTCTCCTGATGGACTGTGGCTTGATATACCTGACATCATCTTCCATATTTTTCCTGTCTGATTGTACTTTCTCAATTAGCAGGTTGCTTTGACTTGGAAACGCACAGTAGGAGCCAGCATATTTGAGAATGAGGCAGCCTGGTACTGGAATTAATTAATTTCATCAGTTACACGTGCCTTTTTACTTCATTTTTACTCACAGGATTCAGTACCCCATGTTCTCTTCTCAGTTGCAATACTAGTTGAGACAACTGACAACCCTATTATTTCTTGTAACTCTGTTTCCAGTTCATCCTTCTTGCCAGTGTGAGGGTGTAGGAACACCTCCAGAGCAAACAGCATCACACAGATGGTCTGATTTAAGAAAGAGCTCCCACAACTTTTCGAAGCTGTATCAATCACTGATGGTTTGGCTGGTCCACAGAAAGCTACTGGAAACACAGGAGGAAAAAAAAAAAAAAAAAGGCCTGTGACAGAAGGAGCAGGAATACTGTGAACTGATATTGCTGCCAGGTTGGCTGGTTGGTTGGTTTGTGAGAGTTTGCACTTTGCTCCCAGATTGTTTCCGTGCAGCAGTGAGAGAAAGCACTGTACCAGCTCCAGTGACAAGGAGGTGAACCAGCAGTGGGAAGAGACTGGATGGAGTGGAGTGGTGACTGCCTTATCTTGAGCTGCCTTTGCTGGTGCTCCAACATCACCCAAGGCAAACAACATCCTTTGTACTGACTTGAGGCAGTAACAGTAGCCATGATTTTACTGCTCTGCCACTGCAGTAGCTCTCTGATAGTCCAGAAGAGAGTTGGTGAATGGATTCAGAATATTAGGTATCTGCTGGAGTTTCTTTTATGAAATATAACGCATAAAATATAATAAATATATAAGCTAAGTGTGCTGGCAAGATGCTCTTCTACAATAATGTAATATTTTTCCATTCCCAAATGATATTTTAGTCTCTCTTTATGGTTTTAATTTATGATGATGATGCATATTTATACAAGTGTGATGCATTTTTGTATACATAACTTTATAATTTAGTTGTATTATCTGATGTATCAAGGGATTGATTTTCCATGCTTTTATAAGTAGTTGCAGAACCAGTTTTATTTATTCATTTTACACTTTAATTGCATTCTTCTGCAATTTACAATTTGGGTGTTTGCAGGTGTGAATTACATGAAAAACTGAAGTCTTTAATTTCCTATGGGGAGGCAAATTTTGTGTAGAACAGGAAAGCTAAAATGACCTCAGTGAACACTTCTAAAACCATTTTATATATATCTCAGTCCTAAAGAAGGCTTATATATAGATCTTAAGAAGCTGGAGAAGTTACAGTGTGGTTTAATAGCTCAGTGGCTTAATCAGTGTTATGCTGGGTAAGTAGCATTTGAGTCCATGTCCTATACCTGTATTTTTGTAGATGCAGTAGCTAAAAATCTGCCTGACACATGCAAGGGATTCTTTGCAGATATTCAAGGAATACCATACTGAGATTACATATCTTTCTTGGCAGCTTCCACAAACTATTTCAAGTCCTCTAATTTCTAAAATGCAAACAGATCTACACTAATTCTGGAAGAGGATTCTATCAGGGGAAGATACCAGACTGCAGACCAAAGAAAATGTGACCATAGGGTTACAGCCTATAACCTTTAATTAAAAGCCTTGAAGTAAAGATGAATGTGCAATATTGCATTACCAGAAGACTGGAGAAATACATTAAATTCATTTAGTCAAATGAATATTCTGAGATGTGCGGCCACCAGTAGAGTTACCATATTAAAGTCTGGCTGATTTAAGCACAATTTTTCCTTAAATTTCTGGTTGAAATAACTTTATTATAAACCCTAAGTTTAGGAACTGATCCTAAACATATACAACAGTTAAAATCCCTTTGGCTTCAATAACATTTATACAGAACAGGATAAATAAAAATGAAAATAGTGGGAAAGAATCCAAAGCTCTACACAAAAATCTGCATTTGAAATTAATCAAAAATTCTTAGAATTTGGAGTGCAATTCAGTGGGTGTCAGAAAAGGAATCTACAAGGGAGGATTTTTCATAATTATGTTCTGTCTACTACATGGATTTTGTTTCTTTTGTATCTTACTGTGAAATAGCCTGTGGAAGCCCTTATTAGAGAAAACATGTATTCATATTGATGATTAGGGAAAAATAGATTTATTTTCTACTTGCTTTATTTACCATAAAATATCACATTTCATTTGATTTAGGAATATAACAGTATGGATTATTGTAGCAGTGTTGTAACAGGAATAATGTCCACTACAAAGGATTTGGTCTACACATAATGCAGTAGTACCCATAAATGTATGTCACAGAGAACATAAATAATGCTGCATTGTTTTAGTTAATTTTGCATTATTCCTTAATACTCTATGTACAATAATACAGAAATTTAATTGCATTCTTCTTCCAGGTCTCCTGAGCATTTTCATGGGTATGTATCCCCATTTACCTGAGTGATTACATATCCAAATTGTGCTGGTAGAGAATGCACTGAAGAACAAGAAAAGGTTTCAATGATACCAACATATGACTACCCGTATTAGAGTTCAGGTGGAAATAATTATTGAAGTTAGAGAGCCCTTTTGTGTGCCTCTTCTTCCCACAGCATCAAAAACCTAGGGGCAGCATGTGGGACACAGATGTATTTTAAACAGTTACATTTACTAATTATATAGAGAGATACAGTGGTTAAGTATGCAAGTGTCAGGTTGCTCTGGGGGCTACTAAAATAGACCATTAACGAGGTCCCCAAATATTTAAAGTACTACCTCTATATACTAAAAGTTCATTTTTAGATTGTATAATAAGGACATGATTAATCTTCAAAGCTCCAGCATTTTAATGCAGATTTACTGAGACTCCTTGAAGGCAGAGTTCTTTCTTTGTGTAAGATGTCTTTGGGATCATGATGAAGTTACCATGCTTTCCTGTATACATAATAAAATACAAAACCAGTGTTCTCAAGCAGTAATTCAGGTACTCTATAGGTACTATTGTACTTTTTGGGGCTAGAAAATGCTGAAAATGGTCAAGTTTTCTTTTTAGCTGATAAACAGTTTGTCAGGATGTCTCATGTTTTTCTAATATAAATTAAGGAATTTTCTACAGGATATATTATGAGTGATAACATGATAAAATTCAAATGAATCAAATTGGTAGAAGTTAGGTGCTCAGAGAGATTTTTGTAACTTTCTGTGGGATTAGGTGTCAGCATAGAAGAGCTGTTGGGAGATGAGGTTCCCCTGCTACCTACAAGTAGCAGGTTTCAGCCTGTGGGTGACAGAAACTTTAAATAATTCAGTACACTGAGTTACTCCAGAAGAAATGTCTGAATTATGGCAGCAAAGCTTTTCTTGTCAGAAGTACTGCCAGACTCATCAATGGATTGTGACATGGGCCAGTTCCATCCTGGTGTAAAATCTCTTGTCAGACTGTAGAAATGATTCCTGCAGGGCATCTCTTTTGCAGCATGAGGAAATTCACCTCTCACCCCAAGAACAATTGAGATTTTTAGATTTCTGCAAGCTGCTCCTGTAGTCTTTCCTGTAGTTTTTGTTCAGACATCAGAGGGAATGTGCTAAGTTGTTTGTTCTTGTTTAATACTTTAATCTGTTTGGAAAATGTGGGTCATCTTGTAGTGGTTAATTCCTACAACAATGAGGTAATTTCAGTTTTTTCTGACACCCCTGTGGATGGACTACACTCTGTTTTTTGGACATGGGGTCAAGCAGAACTACAGACTCTTCACATGGGAGACAGAACAGCATTGATTTCAGAATCTGTTCTCTCTCTCTCTTCAAGTGCTGAAATGCATATACCAGTGATCTCCACAAGTTGTTGCAGCTCCCAGTAAAAAAGCAAGATACACTTTTCTCTATTTAATGGATGGATTATTTTGACCATTGCCTTTTGTTCTATTTTGTTCTATTGGTTCACATGTATTTCAGACTCTTCCACAATATCCTAAGACAGGTTAGAAAATGGAGTGGAAGGTAACACTGCAATATTTTTAAAAGAGCAGTTACACTTTTTGCTAAAATTAATTTTTTTTTCAGATGTTTTGTCTTTCTGAGGCATAAATAAGGTGTGGGTTTTTTTTTTTTTTTTTTGGTAGTGCAGTGTATAAATTGAAAATAGAGCGCACAAGGCTAAAGTATAGTCAGCAGATGTATAAGAGCTGTTATGAAAAATTGATAAAGTGTGTTCCTGTTTCCTAATAATAGGGGAAATCTGAAAGGTTTAAATTCTGATACCTTTTACAACTTAGCATTTTATTAATGCATTACATGTGTTTGCCAGAGGTGACCATACGTATGTTTTCTTAACTGCCCCTGTAGACTGGGGCTTAAATGGGAACAATATTTGGTTTAATGCTAAAATTTTATCTGGTGTTTCTGGTTTTGCAGGTTATTCCCACTGGGCAAAACAGAAGATGGCTTCAATGACTCTTCTGAAGGCATATTGCTCATTTGAGTTCTGCTCCTTTCAGACTGTACACATAAACCCCTTTTTTGTCTGGGCACAGCAGGAAACAGTTTCCATGCTCAGTCTCAGGTTTACCAGGCAACATTCACACACACGTGTACACAGACACACAGTTGTATGCTATTGTTGCTTTTTTGGACAGGAGAGGCTGTTGTCCTCTATAGCCCTTGCTGTCACAACCCTAATTTTTCATTAAATGACTCTATAACCTGTCTCACTCCATGCTGCTTTTTTGTATCTTCATCTTGGATGTACAGAGTGACTCCCCAGAGAACACCTAACCATCCTGGTTTCAGACCAGATTATTCAACTTGTACTCCGTGCCTCTCATTCTGGTGAATGATTTGGGCAGCGACTTCAGTTGTTTTGGATAAAATAAATTTAAAAAAAAACCTAAAAAAAAGTATTTGATTGTAGTTGGAAGTAGGCTATCAGTCCTAGTAACCTTAAATAGGATTTAGACTTTTCATAAATCAGAGGTGCATCTCGTGAAAGTTAGTTGCAATCTGCCTTTTAGTGTCTCCTGCACCATTATGACTTTCTGTCTATTTGAGCAGACAAGTGCCTGCTTCCCAGAGTGGAATCCATCATCCTGAAATTACTTTCAAGCATCTTTTTTGTGTGCTTACCAGAAGTAAATTAAGTCTGCAGTCTAACAGTGCATTGTCTCTAAAGGAGAATCTTCTGCCAGTGGTCACCCCTCAGCCCCCTTGGTAAGAAGGGCTCTTCTGCCTGCATGGAAAGCCAGCTCAACCAATTGACTGTGCAGAAAACCTCTCACTTTCTTCTCTATTGTTTTTCAGATACCCCTTGTTTAAGAGGATGACTAAGAAGCATAGCACATACGTCTTCTCAAGATTTCTTTCAGGAAACTGTCTATTCCAGATTTCTGCTGTTCCATAACTAAGGAGTTAAGGATTGGAATGTCAACCTTTGAGGGTTCAGTTACACTGTTAGGTGAATCTTTGGTCTGAATATGTATAGCCACTATTCTGCCAACAGTTCTAAGGAAGTTCTTCCTCTACTGATTTAACAGCACCAGTCATGTACATGAAAATAACAGGCTTTCAGAAATTAAGGTGCTCATATTACCCAAGTACCACTGTGAGTAGAGTCATCTATTCTATGAATGTGTTGACTAGAATATCTTCTGTTTCCAGTGCACAAATCCTGACAGAGGTGCAGGGGTCTTAGTTCAGACACTGAGGAGCTGAGTAAGCTGTGACCTTGTTGCTGGTACCTACAGAATATCATTCTTTTGGAAATCTACCTAGCCTTTCCTGCCACTGTCTATGAATTCATGCTCTGACAATATGAAGCCATACAGAACCTTCAATAATGCCCTAAAAACCACAGGGAACTGTTAGAACACATACTGAGAAGGATAAAAGGCTGGTAGCATTTGCTGAAACAACCTAAAATGTAATAAACCTCAAAATGTAAGCTCTGAGTAACAGCCTAAGATAAGTGATTTCTGCAGGTGCTTTTGCATGGGGAAATACTGGAAGTCCTTGATAAGATATGGAATCAACTATTCTCAGGATGGTGCCTGGAAAGTGAATAGTCCCAGGTAGAGGAAAACTACACATGCTTACTGTCCCATGTTGTGTTTCTAATGTGTACCCACTGGCTCTTCTTATTCATTTCATCTTCAGAGGTTTGAAACTGGGAGAGTTTTAAGATTAAACAGTTAACTTTTTTTTAACTGCGTGAGGAAGCAGTTGCTGCTGTGCATAGTTAACTAGGGGTCAGCTCTGCCAGCTGTAGTTGTGGAAGGGATGATAGAAAATCCTTTGGTTCTTCAGACAGACTAAGCTCAATAAATTACTTTTATGAGCTCTCCCTCTCCCTGAATGTTTCTAACACCAGCATTCTCCCTCTTATGAGGAGGAGGACTGGTTGTCCTGGAATTAAAAGTGAAGCAAACATTCAGTCATTCTTTCAGATCTTCAGTATCCCCATGCTACTTTCTGTTGCAGAAAGGCCCTGGAATGCAAGTAAAGGTTGAAGGAAGAGTAATCTAAAGACACTGTTATACAAACAGAATAGAAGTCCAGCATTTAAAAAAGGAAGGAAAAACTCACTGGTTTTGAAAACAAAGGCATGCAGAGTGCTCTACACAAAGGCCTATGCTTTTGTTAGCAGAGTGGCAGTGCCAAGGCTTGCAACAGGCTCCATAAAGTGCTTTCTGTCACAGTGTAAAAAGCACTGCAGGAGTGCATGGTCTTTCTCCCTCTTCCTTACCCCAAGTTCTATCCATACTCTTCCTTTTGCAGCCATGTCATGATCCCTTTCATCTGATCATAGAGGTTTTCACACATCAGAGCTTCCAGCCTGATGTTCTTGCAGCAGCCAAATGCTGAATGGAGCCGCTACATTTTCAGAGTACTGGCAGTAAAAATGTTTCCTTGATGTTGGAAATACACCTCCTACTTCACAGAAATAAAATCTGTGGAGTATCACATCTAATGTGCCAGACTATTTTGATTTCAACAGTTTAGAAGTTGAGAATGATTTTGTTTAAAGCAGCCTCAGGCTGAGCCATGCTCAACTATTCTTTGGGAGTTGGGGAATCTGGGAAAGGGAGATGGAAGAATAAGAAAATTGTTAATATTCAGTGGCCAGCAATTTACCTACCAAAAGTACTATACAGACTGCTTAGAGAACTGTTTTTTTTTTACTTTCTAGTCTAACCTCCACTTCCTTTTCCCCTTTCTGTAAATGTTAAGGGCTGCATCCAGGGCTGTATTCAAAAAACTTACGTAGCAGAGGAAGCATTGTAAGGTTCAAGCAGGACCTTACACACCCTGCTACCTGTCAGGAAGCTTCTTTCCTCCTGTAGGGGATGTCACCTCATGTGACTAAATCTGTTCCAAATGAAAGAATCAGGTCAAAGCAGTAACCTAGACAACTTCAATGTTACAGCTAACACTACTATTTATATAGCTTTTACTGAGAAGGGAATAGTTACTCCCTCACTTGTTTTAATTTTCTTTTGCCCACTGGGCTTTTTCTATTTAGGTGCTCTCATGTAGTTTATGCTTGTCAGCTTCACCAACAAGCAGAAAACCCAAGGCACTTAGGGGTTTTCTTCTAGCTCCAGTTGCAATGAGGATAGAGGGTGGGATTCCATATACTATGTTTTCTTCCTTTTTTGATGTTGGACTTCTGTTTGTTTCTTTTAGAAACATTTATTTGTGGTACTGACATTTGATGTTTGTGGTACTGACATGTAACCTAGAAAATGCTCAGCTGAGAGAACTGCTCAGAACATAATGTAGTATTTAATGTTTTCATGTTTTTAATCAAAATAGTGGTGCTGGGTATACTTTCAGATGTAACTAGGAAATGCTTGTGTTTATCTGACTAATTTTCAGAATGTTGAGATAACATGCACCACCAGTACAGCAGGTTTGCATTCAGCTTTGCAACTCAGGGAGAGCACTGTAAGAGGAAATGATGGGCTGAGTACAGATGAGTTGTAAAAAAACCTCTGAACAGAAAGTTTACACAAACATTGATTGCACGTGATCAGAGATTGCTGTAACTTGTGGCTATGTGGGGAACTCATCATAAATCACTGTAAGATGAGAATTTTGCGAACCCATACTGGAATCTAAACTGCAGAAGTTTTCAGTATGGATAGCTGAGTGATACATGATCCTGACACAGTGACTGTTAATCATTTTAGATATTATCAAAAAACTAGAAGGAAAAAATACTTTCTAGTGTCACTGGAACCCCAAGGCACTGTAGGGTTCATAAAGATTCCAGCGACAGAAATGTTATATTTACTTTTCTTCATAGTGTCTGAAGGGGTAACACAAAATTCTGTATTTATGTTTGAAAGCAGTCTCAGTTTTAAGTTCAAGCCAGCTGTACCCTGAGGCTGAAACATGGCCATGTTTTGGCAGCAGGGAAGACTGCCATATGTTGCAGTGATAAAAAAATTACACTGATGCCAATCTCTGAAGTCAGTCTTCTAAAAAATATATAAGAGAGCATATTTGTGGCAATATAAGCTTTTAGAGAGAGAGAGTAAAAGAGCTTGACAAGCCTTTATTTAATGATAATTTTTCTGTCTCTTTAACAGTAAATGCTGTAAGTCATAATTCACTGTTGCTCTTGAGAGGAGTTGTATATAATACATAAATCCATTGCATCTCCCCGTTACACGGAATTGCTTGCTGTCTAGCTCCCAGCTTTCAATTGCCATAGGACAATTCCATTCATTGAATAAGTTCTTACTTTATTGACTGGCTTTTAGTGAGCACAAACTGGAAATTGATAAGAAGACATTTTTTAGGAGTCTTTCAGGCAGGCCTCTAAATGAGAGCAGGGATGTGGACCCTGGATCTAGCTGGCAGCACCATGACATATCCTTTGCTTTTTTGAGGTCAATATAGGCTATTGGTTTGTAGCTCTCATGGGTGATTTCCAATGCTTTTAAAATTGGAAATTAGTTTGGTTTAGTTCCAGCAGTATATCAAGGATCTTTGAACACAACTATTTGTATTCTTGATATGCATATAGTAAAATGTAGGATATATTCTTACAGTGCAGTATTTTCAAACTGTATCTACTGCAATCTTAATGCAAAACAAAATATCCAGTAAAAAATACAAATCTCAATCATAAACCTTCTGTTCTCTACTGTAAACACTGAAGCTGCTGTTTCTTTTTGCTGAAGAAGGAGCATTACTGATCCATAAAGCTGACTATTTGAGTAGTTTTAAATTCCCTCCATTTACCAGTATTCTAAGGTGCATGTTTTAGATTGCTAAGAAGTTGCTGAGAACAGACTATGGATTCCACCAGCATCTTCTTTCATGTCCATGAAACATATGGCCATAAACTACCATTTATGTCCTTGAGCTTTGGAAAGAAATCATCCAGAGATGCAATAAATTTGTTTTGAAGCAGATGTTTTACTACTGGCTAGGTCAGTAGTTTCCAGATAAACATTTTCTTGCCCAGCAGTGATGGAAGTCATCAAACTTGCATTTTTTGACAGTATATAAGCTAGAGTTCTTCTGCATTTCCTGTGCCAATACATTCAGCTGGCTTTGAAGTGAGGACACTAATTCATTTGCATTCTTTGTATATACACACTTTTCCATTTCCACTTCTCTTAAATTCCCACAGTACTTTGCATCTGAGAAAAAAAAAAAAAACAACACTGGCTGTTTCTGTAATTTTTTCAGAGTGAGACAAAGATCTCCTAAGAAGATATTAATTGTTTTTTATGGTCCTCGATCTCATCAACCAGAAAATTTCCTTATGTTATTCTGAAACAAACAGTTTAGTTCCAAGACAATTTCTACCATTGCTGTCAAGATATTTAATGCTTCTCCTGATGCAGATATTTGCTTCTCAGTCAATTTGAATGGCTCAGCTTTACTAGCAAATGGCACAGTCCTACTTTGTTACACATTTTCAGACACTTGAGAAAGTTCAGTGGTCAGCAATTTTTTAACAGAGGTGAAAGACCCTGATACAGCTAAGGCAAATACGTTATCTGCTGAACAACTGATAGGAGGACACCTATAAAATATGCATAAGATGGCAACATCTGTTGCTACTTCAGATAGTTCTCACTAACTGAATCGTGTACTTTATTGACCAGAACATTAATTTCTCCTGCAAATCTATTTGGATGATAGCACTGTGATGATCAACAGCTTTCTTATGATACAGCTTTGCTTAGATACATGATTATATTAACAGTACTGACCAAATGGCTAGCTGTGCTGTGAAGTTTTTGTGTATTCAGAACTGAAACCATATATTCTTTCTCAGCTAGAGAAATCTTGGCTTCTTGCAGATCTGTCTGTGCTTCATTTCAGTTATTTCTCCTTGAATTGCAGATCTGTTTTCATTGTTTCATTGCTTTCATTAATTGTGAATGGTTTAGTGATAGTTTTCACTACTTTTTCCATGGTGCTCATTATCTCAATATACTCTGTAACTTGTTCTTCCCAAACTGTCAGCTTTCCTTTAAGGGCTACATGAATTTTCAATGAAAATGAAAATATAGATTCCATTTTACTCTTGTGCAGCAGTGAGGTCTCCTTTCAGGTGCTTAATCTCTTCAGTATCTTCCTCAATAACAGCTCCTTTTGGCAGCTGCTGGTTAACTTAAGGTTTTATCACGTTCTTTGCTCTGTGAGCCTACTCCACTGTATTCTGTTTTCCCTTGGGATTTATAGATGTAGGAGAAACTCTGGCTATTACTGATGTCCTTCTTGATCTCTTAGAGTCTTGAAGGATCCTCTTAGGATGTCTTCTGTGTTTTCTTCCACAAGAGCAGCAGTAACTCTTTCATGGTTCAGGATAGATTACTTGGTATTTCCAGCTTCATAAACTCTTTTATCAGCTGCCCCAAGCTGAAGTGTTTTTACCTCATGCAAGCTTGTATTCCCAGTTCTAACATGCTCTTGTCCATCTCAAGTTACTTTCATACAAATGGTAAAGGAAAAACAGGATCAACTGGAACATGCATTCATGTAAGTAGTTGCAATAATTCTTTTTGCTGCACCTTTTCCCAAGATCTGGTAGGCTTCAACTTTGTTGTGTTCAGGTATTTCTTTGGAGCCTTTCACATTTACATGTGTCTTGTGTATGGGATCATCAAACACCTGCAGTATTTCTCTAGAGCTAGGATTACGTATTCATTATGTATTTCCAGAACAGAGAATTTAAAAAAAAAAAGAAAAAAAAAAGAGAATAAAAATCATTGTCAATCTCTGTGATTTTTTCCTAATATTTAATATGATGCATTGCCAGACTCCTTTCAGTGATGTCCAGCAACAGGACAAGGAGCAGTGACCATAAACCAAAACACAAGTTCCACCTGAACAAGAGGAAGAACTTTACACTGAAAGTGGCAGAGCCCTATAAGAGGCTGCCTAGGGAGGTATCTCTCTCTGGAGATATTCGAAACCCACTTGGATGCAATCAAGGAAAGGTACTGTAGCCGTAACAGTTCTGTGTTGCACATGAATTAACTGATTCTAATGAAGCACTGGCCTTGTCTTTATGCCTCTGTTTTGTAACAAAAATGGGCCTCTGCCTGGTATTGCACTGTAAAAGCACCAAGCTGCTTGACCCTTGACTTGGGGAAGCTTTGCATTTCTACCCAAAACACTCCATATACTGCATCTGGTGCACTTTCTGAACTAACTTTCCAGTTGTTACTGTCGGCTCTGCAGATGAGAAATAGGGGTATTTCTAGATACCTTTCACAAACACCTAACAACAAAATAACTCTTCTGTCAGTAGGCTTAACTGAAGGCCCACATGCTGTAAAAGTGTCTTAAGGGATTGTCACCTGAAAAAGACTTGAACTCCTCTAAAGCGGCATGTATGTAAAATTTAATCTGGAGGTATGTTGGAGATGGAGGCAGAGATTTTTAGGTTCTACTGTTTTTGTATTAACTTCACAGATCAGAAAACAGAAACTAAACTCCTAAGAAAATCCAGTAGCAAGATGAAAACTGCTCAAAAGTAGAGGTGCTCTGTGCAATTCTCAAAATAGTATTTTCTCCTGTATATTAAAGCATGTTCCAGTCTTGCTGATTATGAATGGATCACTAATCATTAGATTTATTAATTCACCTGAATGTTCTTCGCAACCACGGGATCAGTTAGAGGGTGCAGGAAGAAAAGTTTCCACCACTTCTCAGTTTCGTGAGGTGAGGCTGAAAGAATAGCATTGTTACTGAGCCTCACTGCAGAGCTGGGTCCTGTGTCCCTGCAAAGATGGCATTTGGAAAAATACACAATGGCGCAGCACTTGTATCTCAGACGGATGTTCCTCATCACTTTCACACAGAAGATTTTTAAAAATTCACATTAAACCCCATAACAGGATGATAAAGCAGTAATGCCTTAATATCCTGGGATGTAGCGCTCTGGCCCTGACCCTGCAGAAGCCTCATCCTTTCCAGCCGTATCTCTTGTCCTAAAGTCCTTCCTCCCAAATGCCCCCCTAACAGCCCTCCTGACCCCGCCGTTATCCCGCCTCGCAGGTGCTCTTCCTACAAACTTAGCGCTACTTAAAGGGCTCTCTGCACCAGGCCTTTTCCCTGCAGCCCTCCCGCAGGGCCGTGGCCCCGGCGGGTGAGCAGCGCGGCAGCCCTCGCCTCCCGGGGGCACCGCGGGCTGCGCTGCGGGCCCTCCCCCGCCCCGGGCGCGGCCGACCCCCAGCGCCGGGATCCCGCGGCCCGACCCGCCTCCTCCTCCTCTTCCTCCGGCAGGTGCGGCCCTCCCGGGCCGCCGCTGCGCGCTGGGCGGGGCGGGGAAGCTCCTCCTGCTCGGGCACCGGAGCGGCACAGCCGGGACGGCGGCTCTGCGGCGCGGGAGCTGCTTGCCCGCAGCTCGTCCCCCCCGCTGCCGTCGGAGCGGAGCGGGGCGGAGAGGCGGCGCCGCCACCGCCACCGCCGTGCGCGGCCCCGGCACCTGCCCGAGGTGAGCGAGCGGCCGGGCCCGAGGCGCGCCTCGCCGCCCGCGTTACCTAACCGGGACCGGGGCGGGGGGCGGCCGCCGGTCGTGCCCTGCGGCCCCGGCCGCTCAGCACCGCTGCGGTGGGGAAGGGGGGGGGCTCTGATGGGGAAGAGGGGGCGGCGAGGGCGAGTGTCTCCGTTGCCAGGGAGACGGGTCAAGCGGCAGCTCCAGCCGCCGGGGCGCCCCCGGGCAGCGAGCGGCGCTCCCGCCGGCCCTCGGCTCCGTGTAGGAGGCGGCGGGGAGCGGCGGTGGGGGGAGGATGAGCCCGAGCCCGAGCCCGGGGTGGCTCCGGGACGCCGTGAGTGCCGCTCCCCGCGGGGTTGTGCGGGGACGTGCTCCAGGTGCTGGGCTGGCGGCGGCTCCGTGAACCGTGGCTCTGCCGCCGCGACACGGGCGCTGCAAGGCGGCTCGGTACTTGGTGCGAGCCGCGCTCTCGCGTACCGGCACTTGAAGCTACTCGTTTGACTGATAAAAACGAGCTTTTTTTCCCCTCCTCTCCGGCGTTTAAACATGCGAGAGCTCACAGCTGCGAATGATCCAGGCACTCGGATTGCTGGAACATTGTATCTGCAGCCCTCGCGATTGAAAAGGTGCTGCTCAGGTGGTTGTAGCTGATGGTGGGGAGAGATTTGGTTCCCGGCAGGAAATTTCCAGCTTGGTGGATCTGGAGCAGTTGTACCGAAGAAGCGCGGGTCCCCGCGATGCCGCAGGCTGCGGATTGCTCAGCTCATTGCTGCCGCTCTCCCAGGCCATCGGTGCTGGGTGGATTCCGCCCGTGGAGCGGGGTCGGAGTGACAGCTGATCCACGGCTGTCACACCAAACACCGGGAAGCAGCGTGCCTGGCACCAGAGACCGCAATGCAATGTGAAAGAAATGGAATTATGGTTTAAGTTCTTACCACGGGGAAACAAACTACGGACGTTGATGATAGCAAATCGCGTGACTGTAGTTTTTAAAGCTTGTCATGAATTTTTCCAGTTTCGTAGGGCTAGGAAAATATCTTACAGACGTTTCAAAAGAAAGTTTGGGTTAGTCCTGTTTGGGTAAATGTTCATGGCAGCATTTGTTCAGTCGTGAAAAGACCAGGAGCAGACCCAGAGGCCACAATCCTGTTAACTGTAGCACATAGGGTAAAGGATTACTGGAGCCCTGCCAATCCCTGTTGATTCTGGGATCTGCCTCCATAAAGCAGTTGGCAGGAGCAAGACCGCTGAGGCGTGTTCAATTCTTCAGAGTTTTTATCTGAAAACTGTATTTGTTGCTTAAATAGATCCTACAGAAATCCAGCGATGTACTGAATAAGTAATACAGTTGCCACAGATGCTTGAAAAGCCACCCATATATAGCTACTCAGTCACATCTCCTTGTGTTATTCAAGTTCACAGATGATTACAGAGAAATTTTTTCTTTACTTTGAAAGTACTCCAGAAAAACTCCTTTAATCTTTTGTCTGTTTTTCAGACTGAATAATTTGACAGCATCTGTAAAGCACTTTACAGTTATTATGTACAAAGTACTATGCTAGGTATGGGTATTCTCAGAAACTGTTAAGAGAATAATAAGTTCTTGATTAGCAGGACACTAAAAATAATGCAGTTGTGCCAATTAACATCTCCTAAGCACAAGATTTTAAATTTTTTAGGTGTCTGCAATGTTTCTAAAAATATTGTATTATACTGTACATACAAGCAACAAAAGGCCCTGTTAATTTCTGTATAGGCATGCATGGAGAAAATGTACATTTGGGCAGCTATTGAATTGGCAGATGGGGCAAAGATTGTACTCCCAATATGTCAAGAGGGAAAGAAGTTGCCTTGGGGTTTCTTTGAAAATGGTCCAGTTAGATTGGCAGGTATACCTTTCATTTAATCCCAAATGAGAGAAAATGCTGTTAGGGAAGAGAATTTTAATATGGAAATTGAAGTAGTCTTTATTTAACGCTTTGTAGCTCAGCACAAACCACACAGAAGATGGGATTAACCCCTGTTTTTACTGTCAGAAAGCAATGGAATATTTTAAAAGTAAAGATGACCATGCAGAAATTTAATTTATGGATATATTTTTATGAAAGTGAGCTTGGAAGTAACTGTGCTTCAAACTGCCTCTGAACAAATAGTGTAGAATCTTGCCGTGGACAAGGCAATGAGATTCCCACTGATCTTCTAGTGGAGTTGTAATCTTTCTTCAGTCTTCTGTCTTCTCTTTAAGACAGGACATGAACAACTGTGTTTAAAATGGCAACTTCTGTTGAAAAGTCTGTGTATTGCCAATCATGTAAGTGAATTTGACCCAGGACTTGAATTTGAACGTACAAAGAAATTTGAGTAGCATCAAGGGAGGTGATTTTGTTTTGGTTTTTTGTTAAGGGGAGCAGTAACTTTTGATTTTACAGTAAGGAGAAGTATGGTTAGAAGATCAGTAGTAGATGGAATTTTATGCTTACATGGGTCATTTCTTCAGTGGGCACTTAGAAAGTAAAGTGCAATTTGAACTGAGAAAATGCTGTGTTCATTAAAAAAAAAGACTTTTTTGTTGTCTATCTTTGATTCAGAATATCTTTCTTTTGCCTGAAAAGTCAGAAATGGTGTAACAGCTTCTGACACTGATGATCAGCTTCTACAAAGCAGCAAAAAGGAATGTATTCAATAAGAAATGCATGGCACTGCTGTGGTGTTTCTGATCAATTCTGTTGACTGGAGTATGATGTGCTTAATGGTCAAGAATGACAGTAATTTAATGCCACACTAGCATGGGGAAGTGATGATTATAAATTGAACTAGAAGTGGGAATTGGATTAAGTGAAAAATGAAATTAGTCACTTGTGTGAGAACAGATGACAGTTATTGGGAAAAACTAGCAAAACAAAAATATCATGCAGTATAATTATACTTACCTACAGCAACCACACATTTCTCTCATTTTAATTCTTTTATTAAAAGAAAGAGTTATCCATCATATTCTCATCCATCTAAGACTTCCATATGATAATTGCCAGTGTGTTCTCTGCTCTTAGAACTTCAGTTACTCTGACTACCTTGATTGCAGGCAGTGGATGGAATCTTACTTTTGATTTTTTTCTATCTCTTCTTTGGAGATAGAAGAATAAATTTTAGCCAAAAGGCTAAAAATTGCAAGATTTTCCTAAGAAATTATTGAATTTTTAGTAACCTAATTTAAAATTTTTTTTACAGTTTATTCCCCACACAAAAAAAAGAAAAAAAAATAAACCCACCCTCATATTACTAACTGGTAGAAGTAGTATATCCTCTCACATTTCTTGAATTATTTGATGCTTATACTTAGTAGTGAAAGACAGGATCCTTGACATAGTGATTTCTAAACCCTCACTTCTTTGTGTTCTGACTTTGATGGCTTTTTGACTGCTTATGAAATAAAATGAGGTCTCATGCTCTGGCATTCTGTGTGCATACTATATTGCATGACTGTGTGCTTGTAGATGGGATGCTTTTATTTCCAAGAGATTTTTGAAATTTTCCCATCAAATTCTGATTGCTGAAAATAAGTAAAGAGTAGAAACCCTTCACAGGGTCTTGTAATTGTTTTAATTATTATTATTATTGAAAAATTTTGTCTAATGTGTGGGTTTTACCCCTGACTGAATTTTGGGCTTTGAACAGTTAGAACCTTCACATTGAGAAGAAACATACTTAGGAGACCATTTTTGGTGGGCATTCCTGCTAAGCCTGAAGAAATTTCAGGGACTAGAGGCCACTCTAGGAGGTAGCTTCAAGAGAAGAAAATGAAGCAATTCTGTTGGAGTTTGACAGTTTAAACTGGGAGACCAGGAGAGCTTTGAATCTCCTGGTTTTGGGTGTTCCCATGTGGACCAGCCACCCTGAATCTGCCTGACCTTTATAGAAAGGGAAATGTCTCATGTAGGCTGGGCAGGTGCTAGCCTGTGTTCTAGATTCTAGAAGAATGTTCTGTCAGGATTTATCAGATGTATTTTAATTGCATTTAAACTATAGAAAAATCTGGACTAAGCTAAGATTCAACACTGAAGTCTGTTGCTGGGCTTGCTGTGGACCTGCAATGCTCATCTTCCTTTCTGGGGCAGGAGTTTTCACAGACGAGGTACCTGAATTAGGAAGCCTTTTGTGCTCCTTGCTGTTAGTGGCCGTGAAGTCACTCAGGGCAGACAGCTTGTGGGAACTGGGCCAGTACCAAAGATCTTCAAAATCCAGCTCTTCTTCGGCTTGAGACAAGAAAGATGCTGTTTCACAAAGTGACATTCCAGTAGTGAATGCTGTACAAATTCCAGTCGCACTCATGCCAGTTGGAAGCTATTGACCTTGATATTGACAGTTGGATATTTCCCTGTGATGAGAAAGCAATGAAATATGTAAACAATTATGAGTAAAATAAATCAGAGGCTTCAGAACATCAGCAATACTTGAGAATGCATGGGTTTTTTTCCTCGAAGTTAGGTGACTACTCTCAACAGTTATGTAAATTAAGAATTTGTTCTGCCAAAATTTCTGTAGCGATATGCTGTGGCAGTTTAGAAGAGCTTTAATTGTAGGGAATGAGCTTTGTAGGGGGATAAATATTGTAAATATTTTGATTTGTCAGTACGTGAAAGTTAAGGTTGTTCTCAAGAGTGTCTTTTTCTACAACCATCTGTCTTTGTTTTTCCTGACAGGAATGATACATATAGTGGTGGTATCTGACAGTATAGATGTTGTAATGTTGGTGCCTAATTTACTTTTGTGTTTTTCCTGAGTGCTGTTATTGTTTAGGATGGATTTTAAGATCGTGGATTTTTCCCCTCAGTAGTCTAAACTCTTCAATTTTTTTTAACCCCTTGTGCCTCCAGAATAACTTTTCATTCTAGTCTTCACTAAGAAACCAGTTAGATTTACTAGTTTGGGTTACAGGGGGGTTTTGTTTTGAAGGTATCATACCTCAGAGTGATTGAGGTCCATTTCTGCACTGTTCTTAAGGCTTGATTTCTGTTCTGTATGATTTGTTTGTTGTTAAAAGTGATCGCTTAAGTGAAAACAGCATTGCTTAGATTAATAACAAATTTTGAAGAAGATGTGAGCAAGCTTATGGCCTTATTATGTCTGAAACAGTTTCCATCAGGTTTCACTTCAGGTCAAATAAAGTAAAAGCGCTTCTGCCCTTTGTAAGGTAAACTGTGCCTCTGCCTGGCCTATAAAGACAAAACAGATACAAACCTGTGGTTGAAGAAATGTCATCAGGATATGTGGAATGTATATTTTCCAAGTTTATTTTTGAAGTTTTCTAAAATTTGTCTTATTGGTTTTTTTTCCCCCAACAACTACTTTTATAAGACAGTATTTTTAATAATAGTTTTTTTCCTGATCTAATACAGATTTTAAAATTATGTCTTTAAAACAATAAGAAGGTTCTCCTTTTGAGGCGATACATCTTCTGTGGTTTTTACCTTTTCTCTGTTAGTTTTGAAAGCCCCCTTTCAGTCAGTGACCTATATTTTAGTTGCATAGAACAACAACAAAAAAAAAAAAAAAAAAAAAGAAAGAAATGAGATGATGCTTTCAGAACAGAGCTGGGACTTTGACTTTAGTGAACTGTGGAGATGAAAATAGAGGTCTCAAGAGCAAGGCTGAACTGACATGCTGCCTTCTTGTGGGGATAAAAGTACCTGTTTTGTGAGTTTGGTGTATTCCTTAGCTGAACCTCCTTTTTTTTCACTTTTTCTGTTTCCGTAGAAAACTCAGAGAACAAGCAGGAAGGGAGCAGAACTCCTTTTGGCAGGGTCTTAGTGCATCAGCACTGCCGAGTGCACTGAAGAGCGTGCCACCCTCCTGCTGCACTGGGCTTCCCATCCTCAGTGAGGTTACATTAAAGTACACTGGCCTTTCTTGTGGTCTGTGGTGACTTTTGCATTTAAATGCAGAAGGGAAAGTAGGGAAAGTGTGTAGGAAATTGAATGATGGCAATGCAAGTGTTGTCCATTTGCATTTCATATATGTGGCTCCATCCTCCAAACACACGCACAGAATTGCAGAAACTTTCATGTTGCCGAAATGTAAATAGAAGAACTAGGTATGCTTTGCTTGCTTACTTAGGGAGGATAACTATGAATGGAGGTGAAACAGAAGTAGGAATTCAGTATTAGAGAGCAAGTCAAACTCCAAAATATTTCAGTAGCCAGGGCTGGCTGCCTAATAAAGGAGGAAGCTCTCCTGGACCAGTGTGACTGGGTCCTCAAGTATGTATTCAGTTTGAATGATGCCATTTCTTTTTTGTTTGTTTTTCTTTTTATTAGATTTGCTCTATTTCTTTAAGACCTTTTGATCAGGTCCATCATGCATAATGGCATCAGATTCCATGCTTCACATCTTTGGATGTAAGTGACAGCAGATGAGAAGAAGTCTTACACAAAATTAGTGGAGTTCATATTCCTTGCAGCTGTTCACATTTCCCCAGGATTCCCAATCCACTGTAGTGCAGCTACCTTAAAGGCTGGAAAGCTGCTAGACAGGCTGTTTGAATTTACTGTCTTTGCTAATTACAACTAACTATTGCACTATGGACTTGCATTGATTTTTAGCGGTGTTGCTGGGTAGGTGAAGAGAGTTAAGGCTCTAGTAGCAGAAGCTTGTCAGTTGTAATTTGCAGCAGTTTAAGACATAAATACCTCCAGCTTTCCACCTCCCTCTGCATGTACTGCAGAGCTGGGGGAGTAGAGCAAGTGCCTGCATTTTGTCTGGTGGCAACACAAGTGTCACCTGTGCACTGAGGCAATAATATGTGGCAGAGCATGGGGCATGCAGGGGAAAGGGAGTCAAAGCATCTTCAGTGGCATAGGTTGATTCTGTGAATTACACATTATGTTTCTACATTTCGTCCTGTCTTTGAGTGTTGAAAATTGTAGTGGGAAACCCAAGGAGTGAATTTTCATAGGCTGTGTCTTTAGCTCCTGATATATTTATTCTTTGGCCCTGGTAGTGAGGGAGATTACTGTGTGATCACCAAGTAGCCCATAGCAAACCAGATCAAGCCCTGAACACCTAAAAGGAGAAGGAAAAAAAAAAGTGGTGATATAGCTACAGGGATCTAAAGATAGAAGAGAGAAGGGTGCTGTTCTGCTGTTTGTTTGGGATTTTGTGACTTTGTTGTTTTGTTTTGTTTGTTTTTTTTTTTTTCTGAGCTAGTTCGTATAGTCTGTGGGAGGAAAGAAAAAAGTGTGAACAGAAGTGTTTCTTTTGCTTAGAGCTGGAGAAGGCACAGAAGTCTAAACACTTGTCCATTCTTTTTATAATTCAACTTCTGCTCCTAATTAAAGACCAGAGATTAAAAATTATTTAATATTTTATTTTTAGGTATTTTTCCTTGAAACAGAAATTTTTGTCCAAGTAAAGAAAAGTTGTGTCTCAGACTGAGGAGGGCTAGGGAATGGTTGAAGAAAATCTTCAGCTGTAAATTCAGACCCTTCTATTTGAAAGGGAAAAAAAGCCCCTCTATCTGTTGTCAACTAAGGTTATTTTCCATCTCTTTATCTCTGTTACACACATTTGAAAGCTGTCAGAAGAATCAGACTTTATCAGAAAATTCCATCTAATGGGTTTATGACACCTTATCCATCTTGTTTTGACACAAGATGTTCTGCAGCTCTACTGGCTTGAGGTACTCCTGATCCCTCTGCCCTCCTGCTGCAGCTTGTTGCTCATGTGCTTTGCTGGCATCACTGTGATGTATTTTTTGTGATGTATTTTGTGGGTATTGGGGATTGGATCACCAGCATGTCTCTTAGAGCTTTAAGAAAAAATAAAAAACCTCCCCCTAAAAATTAAAAAGCAGCCCCATAGAAGTCTCTCTTACAGGCTTAAAACAGGTCAGGCAAAAGAAGGAAGTACAGAAGCCAGCACTGCTGCTGAACTTGTACCCATTCTGTCTTGAAAGAAGAGAAAGTTGCTTTGACCTGTGATGAATATATGCAGACTAGAGAAAGGCATGTGGACTGTGTTTGGTTTTCTTTCATATAGTTGGGGGTAAAAGGTGTTAAAACAGTGGGTTTATTTAGCAATTTCTGGCACTGATTTGTAGTAAGCAAATGTTTATACTGCAGCTTGCCATAAATAAACAGAAGGGTGTTTGGAAACCCTGACCAGCTTTTGTGTAGGAGAGAACAGTCATAACAAACTGGTTCTGTGAAAAACTGAAAACAAATAAAAGATGGGCTGTTATTCATTCTTTGCAAAGGCAGAAGAGACTGTGAACAAAAGAAGCAAGTAATTTTCAAATACTGAAAAACGTTGTTTGTGAACCTGGGATAAATTTCAGTGACATTTCATGTTCTCCTGTTTTCAGTCTTTAGAAAATCTAAAGAAAAGAAGGGCAAATTATTTTAACTAACTCCAGCCTCAGAGAAGGGTGAAAATCTTCAGCTGCATTCAATACTGCTGTGAGTCTTTTGTGTCTTCCCAAGATATTTTCAAGAACATTTGCTACCTGTTTCTGAATGTTAACAGTCTTACAGCCACTTAAAATGCTGTAGTTAGCTGAAGAAAATAATTATTTCAAAAATCCCCTAACAAGCCTTTTCTCACAAGGAAAGCTCTTCTTTTAGTACTTAATGAGATTATTACCTACTACAGGGAAGTTATTTTCCTTATTATTTTGTGTTCTTGGGATTTTTTGAGTTTAACATTATGGTATAAAGAAATAGGTAGTCAATAGGGCTTTTCCAGTTGGATAGCTGAAGGATCCATTTATGGGGTTTTTTTTAAGTAGTTAAATGGTACCAAACCCCAAAATCAGTATTCCATTTTTATTTTATACTGACACATATTTTTCGTGATTGAGTAATATCCGAGTATCTTAGTAGCTGATAACTCATATTGCCTTTTTTGCAAATTTTTTTGTGGTTTTCGTGCAACCACAGCAATATAACAAAGAATCCCTAGCCTTAAAAAATAGACTAGATCAGATTTGGAATGGAGCTGATGAAATGGTAAGAAAAATCATGGCTAAGGCTGATCCTTTTTCTTATTTATTCCCTGTGTGGAATGGAAATGTGTCTTCAGCAATCTTAGGGTCTTCACAGAGAATCTCTTGGTTGTAGGGTTCCACTGGAGACAAGTAGGCAGGGAAATTTTATTAATAGCTCAAATGTCTTTGTGACTGTGATGGTAGGAAAAAGAAATGTGTTTTACAGAAGAGATGAAACCCTTTACATAAAATGCCATTAGGGCATACAAGTTGACTATGCTGTGTAGAGGTACCCACTAAGCTCTGAACAAATTAGTCAAATATGTAGGAACACTATTTGTGGTGTAGTATTTTGTGTGAGTAATGTGTTTAGAAATTACTTGTATGTTTGCAGGTCTCTGCACTGGGCTATGTGGAATGCAGGTGAGGTGGTGATCCCTTGGGAACTGCAGGTCAGTAAACTCCTGTCCAGATTCAGAAATGTTATTCTTTCTCTCTGTGAGAAATAGACTTCAAAGACCACACCTACATGGTAATAAGTTGAGGAAACTATTGAATCCTAATAGTATTGCTGCATCAGACTCTGATTCATCTTTGAGAAGGTTTGTATTGCCAGTAGAACTTACTAAAGGAATTTCATAGATAGCTTTTAGTTCTAGTTAGCGTGCAGATTGTGCTCTTCCTCTCCTAAAAATGGGTGGCAAAGCCTTTATTTAGTTATCTTGAAATTGCTATAAATACAGAAGAAAAAGCTTGCATCTGTGTTTCAAATATAACCAAGAGTTAGCCTGAGAGTTGCTAGCAGTGAAGCCAGTCCTAGTGATGATGCAAGAGCTTCTATATGCTCAGTGACTGACAATACTGTCAGATCTACAGGTTAAAGTGCTTTCAAGGTGGGGAGAGATCTTTCAGACTCTATCTATCTATCTATCTATTGGAGATCAGTTGTCTCCTGATTAGATGGGGGTGACTGTAGTGTTGAATAACTAAGGTAAATGAATAAACCTGGCTGAAGTAGTCCTGCAATTCTTGTCTGCATTTGGCATCTTACTGTCCAAAGATGGAAAAGAAGCAGTGAATGTGTGCTTAGAGTGCTGGATCATGTACAATGCAATGGCTCAGTTCCTTGGCAAGGTGAGGAGCAGTCTGTCCCCTGCAAATTCTCTGATTCAAATCCAGCTTCTTGCGTGTGTGCCATTTGATAAAGAGAAATCAAGCACAATTTAATTATCCTCTTAGTCCTTGGATGTATCTGCAGTATCCTTGGGCTTGGCCATTGGAGGGAAGAAGGAGTGGGTGCTTCAGGCCATCTTTATGCCAGTCAGCATTTTTTGGGCCACTGTGTCTCTGTTCCCAGCTCAAGACACTGATGAATAGCTTCTACTTGTTATATCATTGAATGGCTTTTAATCTTAGCACTGTCATTCTCAAGAATTCAAAGTCTAAAAGTCAGTTCCCAGACATCAGAAATCACATTTATTCAGGCATTCCCCAGTAGGAGTCATAAGCCTGGTGTTAGAGTATGTTTTCAAGATTCTCTCAGTAATCTTCAGCCCTATAAACTTTATTCTTTTTTTGTGAGGTGAGAGCTTCAGGTACAGTTTTATTCCAGGAGATACATTTGGTGACAGGGAAGGAAACCACCATGAATGGCTTATTTTGGTTATTTTGTACCTTAAAATGTGTTTATTTTCTGATCATGGCTGACCTGTGATTGCAACAAAACTATTCTCTAGTGTTAGAGCCTGAGTTAGCATTTTCCTTCCTAAATCAGTCTGTGTCTAATTTTGATTTAGAAACTCAGTTGATATTAGGGATCCTGCTGTCCCATTGATTCTTCTAGATCTGTACTAACAGTAATGTATTTAAATTTTATTATTTGCTGTGTGATCCAAATGTAAAAGCAACGTAGATAGCTTCCATGTGGGTTAGAGGCTAGGAATCTAAACTAATGAAGAAGTAGCTGGACTAAAAATAATGTGGAAGTGTTCTGATACAGCATATAAGTCAGAATAATATAGGAAAATACAACAATTCAGATTTCTCCTGAGCAAGTTAACTTTTTAAAATTTTGCCAAGTGTCTAGTATAAAATAGTATAGTTTTGTTGGACATAGGCAGTTCAATTTTATCACCATTCTTTTGTGGAGTTGGTTGTCCCTTTTATGTCAGCAAATGTTGCTTTTGCTTGTTTAAAGGTCCATAGCAGCTGGAATCAAATGCTTTACTCTCAAACAAGAGTGATTATTAAGAAGTTAATCTCCTCCTGCTGGTACCAGCAATATTTAATGTCTTTTAAATAATTAAAAATGCTAATGTGAACTCTTGTAGATAAAGTGCACAGTTAAAGCAATTAACAATATAAGATCTAGTCAAATGAATTATTTGATGAAAGTTCTCTTCCACTACCAAAAAATCCCAAACCAGCCAACACTGACGTGAACCCCCCCACCCAAACCTGTGTAATGCAATCTTGATGACTCCTTGCTCTGCTAAAAAGATTGTGGACCTTTCAATTTTAGTTGGAGCTTTGACTTCTTTGAGTACTTTAATAACATTTTTAGGAATGAAGGGACTATTTTGGCCTTACACATGTCCATGAAGAAGAGATTTGGAGGAAGAGCCTCACTTCAAGGCTCTCTTGTAGAGTTTTGTTGCTACCACATCCAGGAAAATATTCATTGTTTTCTGGGATATGATAGTAATTGGCCACTGTTGTCCCTTTGATGATTCATGGTTTCCTTTTGTTTTGATTTTCTTCTCTACCTGGCAGTGTAGTTTTAGTAGAGATGTCCACTGTGGCCTCCAGGAGCAGTGGCTTTCCCAGACATCAACAGTTAGCAGAATTATCTTTCCAGAAAGCTTCTTAGTGCAGCTCAATTCTGATACATTCTAATTTGTTGCCTTTTGATTTTCAGAAGCATTACATTTAAAAGCAAAAATTTTATTGATTGTTCAAAATTTATTCAAGATGCTTTAAATTGCTTGCATTTTTTTTTTTAGCTGATGACCATCTGTTGGAAAACTTTGAAAATACCCTCACTGAAATTTAGTTAAAGAAAATAAATTCTTTTGCTCTTTGTCAGGAGTCATGCAGGGCTCAGCTTACTCTCTGGAATAGGAATGTCTAGTGCCACTTGAGATACTGGTGCAGAAAGGACTGAATGTCCTGTGTGTCCTATGTCATCTTTCTCATCACACCAGGAAGATGGCTTAGATACTCTACAGGGTCTGAAATAACAGTAAATTTTTGTATATTATCAACTGTATTCAAGTCTTATTTGAGTTTAATTGGAAAAAAAATTATAAAGTGCATGCATATATTGATTAAAATATTATTTTTGGTTATCAAGTGAAATAATCATCAAACTTCATATGAACAGTAGTTGCACATATATTGCTACCAAATTAAAAAAAAAAAAAGAAAAGCTACTTGCTTATGACAAAAGAAGTATTTAGTGCTACATACATTTGGTTTGAATTGGTATTATTTCTAGACAAGAGTCTAAAGGATTTCTAGGCAGTTCCAATAAATGGAAAAGACTGAAACTCATAAATGTGCCCTACTTGGACACATAACAGAGGCATGTGTATTTGCTATGGTTTTGATAGAATTTCCCCCTTTTGCCCCTTCTGTTTCCTTTTATGAGATAAAATGTCTTCAAGAAGATTGGAATGTGGAATAAATAGGTCATATGGGACTAATATGCTCTTGCATGCAATGCAGTACATTCGTAGTCTTCTCAGCTGTACCACAGAGAATTGCACAAAGCACAGACTTGTTGAGGTTGGAAAGGACCTTTTGACATAATTTAGTCGAAGCCCCCTATTTAAGCAGGGTCAGCTAGATCAGATTGTCCAGGATGGTGTCCAGAGGTGCTTTGAATATCTCTATGAATGAAGACTCCACTAGCTCTCTGGGCAAGCTGTTCTGATGTTTAACAGTTCCTCACAGTAAATAGCACTTTCTAGTGTTCAACAGGAATTCCATGTCTGTTAATTTGTGCCTATTAAGTAATAGAAGAAACAGTGTTTTAACTTAAATTATAAGTAGCTATTTGTAGCACTTAGTGGTTTTTATTGCCCTTAAATTAAAAATAAATGTTATTTTAGAAACAAGGAAACAAATGCCTTTTTAATTTTTTTCCTCCTCCTCGGCACTGTTCAGCTTTCTCAAATATGGTGGGATTCTAGTGACTGGCATTCAATTTACAAACTTCAGTTAGGCATGTAGGTCTGTCTGCACAAATTGTCTGATGTTTGCTTCTAGGAGTATTCACAAACCCTAGAGACTTGCTGAGCCTATCAGTTTAATGTCCTGGTGGTGACAGATGCTTCAGAACAACGACTCAACAAGCTGCAAGTTGCTTGCATGTATATAAAGATGTCAATTTAACTGATAGAAAAAATCAGAAATATACAAGTATTAAATTCTTCACTTCTGCAAATAAGCACTTTAGCTTTATACAGACTTTCATAAGTGCCCTTGGGAATTTAGACAGCCACTTGTTTAAAAAAAAAGTTTTTACTTCTCTTTTGAAATGTAGCTTCTGGTTTGTTTGTTTGAGGTTTTTGTTTGTTTTATTTGTTTTGTGGCTTTGTTTTGTTTTGGTTTTTTTTGTTTGTTTAAATAATCGAAGAAGTATTGATGTAACATTTGCCTAAAAATAGATCTAGGACTGTCTTTAAATCTGTGTGTACCCAAAGGATTTAAATTATGAATTCTTGGATTGTCTCTGAAAAGCAGAGAATAGAGCACATTCAAATCTGTTGTTTCCAAACAAGATCTTATATGTTTCTCTATTAACCTATTTGATAGAGCTTAATTAGAGTGATATTTTACTTTAGTAAAAAGTATTTCCTTAAACTGAGTTTTTAAAGACATTGTCAAAGTTATGACTCATACTACAAATATATCATATGCATTTTTTAGACTATATTTCCTGTCACCTCCCCTCCCTACCTGGTATGTCCCTTCTGCTCTGAGGGAATTTTCATTTATTGTATTGACACTGGGTTTTAATGACAGTGGTTGGTATCAGAACATTTTCTAGATAGCTGGTCTGGAATATTGAATAAAGTCTTGTTAGGAATGAAATGTGTTGAGTAAAGGATGAGAGAAAAAAGGAGATCTCTTATTTCAGTAAAATACTCTAGCATGAAATCTAGATTCTGGCTAAATCCGTGGAGAAAAAGAATCCACTCAATCAATTACCAGCTTGGGCAGGACATTCAGCAGTTTACCAGTGTAAGCAGTCAGGTGTCCTGATGTTTTCCCTTGTGTTCCCAACAGATACATGAACCACAGCTTCTTCTGGTAGGAACTGTACCATTCCCAGCTGTCCCAGTGCTTCAAAAGCTCACACTCTAGCAGACTGTACTCACAGGCAGCAGGGAGAAGGCCACAGTACCCTAACAAATCTGCCCATTGATATCCCTCTTGAGTGGAGAGCATTTTTCCTTCTAGTGGTATTGTAAGAGCTTTCTCCTTTGTCCAGCTATGGTTTGTAAGGTCCTGTGTGCATAGCAAAACTCCTGCAGATTTTTGTCTATGCAAAAAATCCATCTGACATCTTCAGTGCCATTTTGCCTGTCCCAGGCCAGGCTTATCTGTGTACTTGTCTAGCTAGGCTCACTGAGGTTATAGAGGTAGCAGTGACTGTGTAAACATGTTGCTGGTGGTGAATATAAGAAATCATGGTCTTACAGTAACAAAATATTTACATAATGGAAATTCTGTCTTTCCTAAAATACAAGTTTTTGGTTTTTTAATCTGTAGAAGGCACTGTAAAATAAGGTAAAGAGCTAGAAGAAGAGATGACTGTGCAGGCTTCACTGCTTATGGCTTTTGTGATTGCAGTGTGTAATACAACTTGGAGACAGGCAACCCTTTCCACTTTCTCCCACTGTTTCTCACCCACAAACAGAATTTTTCTGTAGATTTTATTTATTCTGGTCATCTAATTAGTTTTGATTTTCAATCTAGATTTATTTAATGCTTAAATCAAATATATCTTTTCAGTAAAGAAGTGTTTCAATTGATCTGAGTTTTTTGTAAGGAAAAGGTCTAAATTAGATGGATTTACTTCTTCTGAATTCTAGCTAACTTCAGGTCCTGTCACTCCTACTTACACTTCTGAGTCAATTATGAACAGCTATATGTAGAAATTTCTTTTATACTTGAAGCACCTTAAAGCTAAACAGTAATCCAGACATCCTTGTAATACAAGAGTTTATGCTGGAATGGCATTAGCCAGGCTTTTAGAAGTTTTGATGCAATTTAAGTGTAGAAAAAGGGCCCTAAGGGAGTTCAAACATTCATATTTTAAGAAGTGATGGACTTAGGAATACCTGTGCCTTTTCTTGTAGTAAGCTGATTGTAGGGGACTTCAATTTTGGTATTGGAGCACATAGCTTTTTGCCTTTTCCAGCATTCTTAGTTTCATGAGCATGTAAGCCTTTCACACTTTCTCAAAGGTAAACTAAAAAATTTTGAAGAGCTGTACCAAGTGAATGGAAGAGCAGCCTGATTGGAACCATTAGCAGTAAGATAAGTAAACTGTTAGGAATTATTCACTATAATCCACACAGTAAGCAGAAAGGGAAAACAAATGTTCTGCAGCTGTTTCTCCACACAAAAAGGTGCAAGACTTGGTGATCTTGATTTCTAGTCTAAAATCTAGACAGAATGGGCTTTAATAGACATTGATTATTTTATTTGCTTTCTTCTCAATCTGCTGGTTTTGTCACATACATGTTTTAGCCCAGGATCTTCCCTGCCCTTGTCTCTTTGTCTTTCTTCTGTGTGCTTTCACAGTCTGCTCTCCTGAGCATTCAGGCTTCTTGTACAGCAATTGGAATTATTCCCTGATCACCTCTAGCTTCTCTTCCTACGATTGCACTGCAGAAAAAGACATGCTTTCTACTCTATTTTCTCAGATATTAATCTGATTTTAGAATTGTGTACTATTCCACTGTTTCCCCTTCCCCTTTGCAAAAGAGGAAACCCAGGAAGTAACTGTAGCAGGTCTTCATCCAGCTTCCTCCATGCTGTTTTTGTTTCCTCTTCCTACTTCTTTCTCACTTGACATCTCCCTCTTGGCCTCATCAAAATGTGTTTCATTATCAAGGTGAATCACACTGCCCAATTTGCTTAAAGCTGTTGAAAATCTTCTGATGCCCATTTCTCTTAACAGAAAGGTGTTTGCAAATATCTTTGTTCTCTTACATTGAAGAGTGGAGGAAAAGTCCATAAGCCAATTATGTGTCTAGTTCTGGGGTCCTCAACACAAGAAAGAATCCAGGGAAGGATCACAAACGTGGTCAAAGGGCTGGAGCACCTTTCCTGCAGAGACAGGCTGAAACAGTTGGGATTGTTCAACCTGGAGGACAACTTGGAGTCTGGCCTCACAGTGGCCTTAGAGTAAGGGGCCTTATAAAAGGAGACTGACTTAGGCAGGTAATGATAGGGGAAGGGGAATGGTTTTACAAGGTTTAGGTTAGATGCCAGGGTGCAATTCTTTATTCAAAGGGCCAAGAGGTACTGGAACAGGTTGCCCAGAGAAACTGTGGGTGCTCCATTCCTGAAATGTTCAAGGTCAGGTTGAATGGGACTTTGGTCTAGTGGACCCTGCCCGTGGGAGGGGGGTTGGAACTAGATGATCTTTAAGGACCCTTCTAATCCAATCCATTCTGTGATTCTTTGATTCTGTATGGGGTAAAATTGATAGGAATTTTAGTGATCAGTTACTCTATGACTTGAATATTTTTTTCAAAATAGAAATATGGAGGTCAGTAACACGTTGCAGTGTTTTGATGTTTATAGAACTGCTGTGTAGTGGTACTTTTATGTACAGACATTTTTTTTTCCCTCTGATTCCTGGCTTTGAAAGCACCAACTGGACACTGAACAAGTATTTTACATTGTTGTAATTATGCTGTAAGGGGGGGAAAACCCACTCTTTGACATACTGTCACTGTCCTGAAAGTTATATTGAATTATAGTTCTGCCACCCTGTGGCTACTGAAGGCCATTCTTAGGAAGTACATGTTTACTTAACTGCTGGTAGTCACAGCCTTTTAACTTCATGAATGCTATTTCACAGAGAAAGTTGAATGGCTATTGTAGGTCCCATAGAGATGTATAAACTCTCTGATTTTATTCAAATATATAAATAGTTGTTCACTGGAAATGCCATGTAGACACATAACTGATCACCTCAGTTATGCAAGACTATGCACTAATAAGAAATCACACTTTTCTTAATATTTTTATGTGGTTTTTTTTATGTTCATAGATTTGAAAAGTTCATGTGGCCCTATTGTCAAGATACAGTACTGTATATTCCTATCTGGTGTAGTCTATATGCAGATTTGAAGTGGTTTCAAAAACATGTTTATGTATTTTTGACTCTTAATACTCTAGAAAAGAATAATTGTTGTGTTCAATAAAAGCATCTTGATGGTTGTGAAAGTTAAAAATCTAAGACTTATGTGTGAGTGAGGCCCTGGTGAAGTTGACACCATTTCCGACCACACCTTGCTATTGTATGTCCCTTTCCATGTTTGTTTCTAGAATTATCAGGAGAAATAATTATGATCTTTCTAGTTAAATTTCTGTTACATCCCATTATAAAACATTCTGACTTGATTTGGAGAAGCCTTCCACATTTGTGGACTTATTAGAGCAGATCCAGAGGAGGGCCACAAAGATGATTAGAAGGATGGAACACCTTTCCTATGAAGACAGGCTGAGAGCTGGGGCTTTTCAGCAATGAGAAGATAAAGCTCCAGGGAGACCTTCTAGCAGCCCTCCAATACCTAAACGGGGCTTGTAAAAGGTGGGAGAGGGGCTTCTTACAAGAGCATGTAGTGTCAGGACAAGGTACAAGGGACAAAAGGTTTAAAACTGCAAGGGAGCAGGTTTAGTTTAGATGTTTAGGCAGGTTTAGTTTAGTTTAGGAAGAAATTCTTTACTCAGAGGGTGGTGAAACACTGGAACATGTTGCCCAGAGAAGTTCTGGTTGCCTGGAAGTGTTCAAGACCATGTTGGATGGGGCCCTGAGCAAACTGGTCTAGAGAGTGGTGTCCCTGTCCCTGGCAGGTGGCTGGGACCTAGATGATCTTTAAGGTCTCTTCCAGCCCAAACCATTCTATGATTTTGCAACAAACTTGACAAATTTTCTAAAAATATAAGTTTAGACTTGAAGAACAGGGTTCTTTGTTTTTTTTTAATCCAATGAAAATGCAAATCAAATTCCAAAATAACATGCTGTTACAAACTACTAAAGTTGCCTTGTCTTTTATTTCCTTTTTATGAAGTCTAGAGGAAAAATCTTGAAAGCATAGTTTTGCAAAGTGACAAAGATTTTGATTTATGCCAGCAGCAGAATGCCTTAAAGCTGACCAGAGACCTTTTGACTTGTCCCTTATAACAACGGTGAACTCAGTGTAGATACTTCACTTTGAGATTGCTTTGCATATTTGTTGCTTATCTTTCAGAAAGATGAGAAAATAAATTCATAGAAATATAGAATAGTTTGGGTTGGAAGAGACCCTTGAAGGTCATCTAGTCCAGTCTTCTGCCATGAGCTGAGATTTCTTCAATGAGATCAGGATCAAGTTGTAATAGTGTTCTCCCAACCATGACTAATGAATCTGCTGGGAGTTATGTCCTACTCCTTTGAGCAGGTGAGTAATTAGTATCAGAGCTTAAATGACAGCAACCGTGAGTGCTCTGAAAAGCTAAGATGATAGAGCATGAAGGTGTGTTACTACAGTTGTATAAAACTGTTGTCTTTTTTCAAATGAAATAATGAAACTGTGTGCACACATCCTGGAAGCAAATCTTGTCTTCAAAATCATCAGACTTCATCTGTGTCGTTTCCAGTTGGGTTACATGATTGTCTATGGTTTTATCACTGTAATGCAACAACCTCTTTCTCAGGTGGTAGTTTAGATAAAATATGCCTTAAGTTGCACAAATGACCATGAGCCTGGCTTTTTATTTTATTTGAATGTATATTCAGAAAAAAAAAATCTTCTGAAAGCCGATATATTGAGATATGTAGAAGATATAATGCCACAAAGAAGATGCAAAGGCATAAAGATGTTGTTCTACTCATACAGCCCTTAGCCCTGTTATTTCATTTTATATTTTTGTGGTTTAAGATCTTAGTTATTCTGTGAAGTCAGATGGTAATTTGGTAGTAATAGAAAATAAACCTCATTATTCTAATTGACTATAGCTGATGGCCTGAAGATAGCAATGCCCTTTCCAGTCTCACAAGAAAATAGTTTGTAATTAATCAGAAGACTGTAAGAGTTTGAATTTTTTGTGGTTTTATTTTATATTTATTTTACTGAATTTTTTCTTGAGGTGTTTTGACTGACTTCTGTTTTCCCAAACAAGTCCTGGTTTTCAATTTTTTTATTCCCTTAATTTTGTAATTTATATTAAATCTAAGGGGTTTTCCAGTACTATGAAAGCTTTTTCTGAAATTCACTGTATTGAGGCATTAAATTAGTTGACCAATTTGTGTTTGAGCTGAGTGATGATTTCACTGACAACATTGGGTAGTGGCAGAGTTTTTCTCACACTTGACATTCTTGAACATTTTTTATGGAATGAGAAAAATATGTCAATTCTCAAAGATAGTGAAAAGAGGAAAAAGTGTTTTCTCCCAGGCATGTGGGAAAAGTGTGTTAATATAATCAGAAGAGCAGGTTTGTGGTCAAACTTTAAATCTGTTTCCAAGTATTTTCCTTTTGACAAATTAATTTGGCAGAGATGTGATTTAAAAAAGTAGAAGATAATATTGTCTTTTAATTTCTGTGAATTAAAACCCCATAGTTTTGTTTCTGAAGAGACTCTTACTTTGAGAGAAGGTGAAGTATAGCTTGAAAGGATGATTTATTTTGACTTACTAAAACCACAGGCAGAAGCTCCTGTGAATAAGGAGCCAAGCTGGAATAGAAAATTGTCATGGGTAAGTCTTAATGGTCTAATTCTGTATCCATGGCAGCCTCTCAGGATGTGCTACAATGCCATTCTGGAATGAAATTAATATAGTGTACTGCTGTTAGCTTTTCCTTGTTGTATTTTCTTTTTTTTTAAAAAAAGGCCAAATTTAAATGAGATATTTGGAGCTGTCAAAGTGAAAATACCATTTCATTGCATACAAATGCTTTATCTTCACGACTTATCCAGTTGGTTCAAAATTTGAATTTTTTGCAGGAAAGAGCTCATGATCCCTTCACTTTGTCCATGCATCTTGTTGAAGTGGTGTGAGTTTAAGTAGAAGTGTTTTTCAATACTTAAAATACACACTTGGAAAAGGAGTGGCTTGAGGGAAAGAAGATAAGTAATTAAAGATAACTGCTTGAAAATGCAAAGTATCTTTTAAATTATTTATATATTCAGTATTTTTAGTCTTTTTAGCCAGTTCTTGAGAATGTGAATTTTAATAAATTTCTATGTAAAATAATTTGGCACACAGCAAGTTTTATGTAATTTTGAGTTACTGTTTTCCAACATAACAACAGTCATAATTAAGAATGTTAGTAAATCTATCAAAATGAAATATTGCTATCTGAAAAGATACATTATCTGTACACAGATAAATGAAAAAAAAAACACATTTAATGTGAAGTTTTATGAATCAACAGTTTTTTATGGTTACTGACAAATGAAATGAAGTCTCAGAATGTAACTAAAAGCTACCTGTGTGAAATGAGATTAAAATCTTTGCTTAAATACTCAGAATTTGGCTACATGGCTTGAGTGAGTTAAAATTAATTACTTGAAATCTATTTTTGATAAGCAGCATTGTTTTAAGTAATGTGGTAATCGATAAATGAGTAGCTTTCCCAACTCAAAGTAAAAATTTAAAGAAATTAGAGGGCTTTTCATACACTGGAGGACTTTGAAGGCAGAGCAGTACTTAACTAATGCAGTACCATTCTGTGAAGTTTAGTGGTAAACAGAAAATCAGCAACTTTCTTTGTGATCAGCTAGGTGAAAGGTGCCTTAAGTGGTGCCAGTGTAAAGGACTCCACAGCTCCCAAAGGCCATGGTGAGGAGCCAAGCTCTGGCTCCTTGCAGACATCCCCAAGGGTTCTTGGCTCTTCTGCCTCCCTCCAAATGTGGATTGTCACAAGAGCAGAGATTGCATCTGGCTGCAGTGAAGATTTATGTATGTTGGCTGCCTGCATCTGAGTGAACAGTTTGAAAGATATTTAGCTTAAATTTTGTGTTGCAGCTTTTCACGGTTAAGCTATTTTCTTTATGGGATAGAAGACATCAAATGCTCTGTAATTTTCCACCCTGTCTTTTAAAGGAGTTCTGATCCTGGCCATGTTTGCAAGAGAGCATTTCTTCTGTCTACAAAAGCATCTTTTATTATCTCTTGAATCTTGTATTAAGCTGAACTCTGTGAAGTGGTAGTTGCCTGTGTTTCACATTGATTTTTCTCACTTTTTTTGTCAGTTTCACCAAATATCTGAGGAGGGCAGAGTCTCACCTCTCCCACCACAGCACAGTGTGTTCCCTAGAACCGTGGAGGCAGTCAAGTGGGGTTTTTCTGACTCCTGCATAGGTAACAGAACTCTTGCTTTCCCCTAAACCTAGGCTGGGACTCAAGGGATGGGAGTGGGATAGTTTAGTAACTCCTGCCTAAGAAGGAATTACCTTAGTAAAGAAAAGAGTACAAGCTTTTTATCCAATGCTATTTTATTTTTGTATTAAGAACACATTTAAAATCAGGGTTTTAAAATAATTTCATTTTTGACCTAACAGAAATAATGCTTATATCGTGTTCTGTAAGTGAGTTCACACTGAAGTTGATTGTAACTCAGTTCTTATTTACTTAGAGCAATTGGGAAAATTAATGATGAAACCACCAAGGTAGTAATTATTTTATATAAGTTTGAATTATGTAGAAAACCTGCATGTTTTCAGTCATTATTAATAGATTTTCATTTCCATTATGAATATACATTTTTTACTAGTTTGCAAGACAAAGGAAGCATAATTAGGGTGGAAAAAATGTTTCTTAGCTACCCAGTATAAAATACAGAGCCTGTTTATGCAACAGAATAAGTTTTGTGATGATCTGACTATGGTTTGGGCAACTCTGTAAAATCAGGTATGTGAAATAAAAAAAAGCTTGTTACGTCAAGGGGGAGGAAATAGTGAATTTCGGGACATTTAAATTATTTTCAGAAAGTAGATTGAATATGAATTTTATTTTGATCTCCTACACCCTTCCCCCCTTAATCTACTTCATATTCTGGTGGCTTGTATTTTCAAGAATTAATCAGAAATATTTTCTTGCTTTCAGTTTGTTTCTAAATGACACAAGAAAAACAAATAAACCCCCCCAAATAAACCCACCAAAAGGATGAGAAAAGGTGTAACTGAAATTCTTCCAATGCCTCATGCATTCTGTGTGAACTAGGAATATGGTATTGGCTTCTCAAGATCAGTTTCAATGAATGAGACTTGTTCTGGAAAAGGGCACATGCATTCTGCCAATATTTTTGGATGCTAAACTACTTTGTCTAATATTTCCAAACCAGTGTTATATCCAATTCAAATAAAGGAAGAAATACTACCTACTTAAATGCTTTTTTTTTTTTTTTTACTAATCTTTGAACAAATAATTCCTGAACTCTACTGGTGATTCAGATTAAAGAAGTGGCATAGCCTAACAGTGTGCAATGGATGCAGCAGAGTGACTCTTCATTCCAAGATTTCCTGAGAGTGCAAAAAACTTTCTGTTTATTTTGCTGTGTCATAAGACTGCAACATAAATATATATAGAAAGACTGACATTTTGTCAGGCAAACAGAGCAAACACTGTTTTGATGTATTAGTTTGTCATAATCGTTTGCATGGACAGTGAGATTTCTTTTGAAATTTCTTTTACCTTTGGAATCCTTAGATACACTGTGTTTACATAAGGAAACCCTGTTGTGGTTTTTTTTTTTTTTTTTTTCCCATTTAGGAATGGTGCACCATTCTCTACCAAAATATGATGTTCTTCCAGTGCTAGCTGGATCATTACTAGTTTTATTAATTTTTAATTTTAGCACTTTTCTAGGATGTGAGAAAACTAATGGAGCAATAAGAAAATATATTTTAGTTGTAAAATACTATAGTATTGGGAATTATTGTTCATCACAAAATCACAAAAAGTGAAATAATATATTATTTTTTAAAAAAAGGGTTTTGGCAATTTTAGCATGTATCTCAAACCTAGGATGTAATGAGCATTTTCTGTCTGGCCTATATTTTTCCTGTTAATTTCCAGAATTAAGGAGTATTTCACTATAACAGAAGGATTTAGGTGGATTTAAAGTTTTCCATTTAAACCAAAAGTCTTATCCTTAAGTTTATAAACTAATCTTTTAAACCGATTTGATTACTTAAAGTAGTTAAATAGAAAGACAATAGTATGTCTTAAACATTCTAATGCAAAGAGTTTCCTTAGGTATCACAATTTATATAATGGAGATGTATCCAGCTGTCTAAAATAGAAATAAACTCTTGGTGCAAATGATTTTAGAACTGTTCCGGCACAGCATTTGTATACAACAGGTGGAAGTGCCTCCTTAATTCTTTTTCTTCAGTAAGGATAAATAATGCTTTCAAATTTCCTGTTATTAAAAATGTTGAGCTGACTTAATTCTGTATGGCTAGATAAAATTAGTGCAGTATTGATATAATGATTTACACACTTGTGTACATGGTGTACATTTAAGTGAGGCATGCAGTGCTGGAGCTTTGGAAGAGAAAGGAGGAGTGCTGAAGTTTAGGGAAATTTGGTTTGATATTGTAAAATCACTAAATGCAGTGTGGGACTGTTTGAATATTTTGTTAATTCTTTGATGTATGTGCCTTAATTATTGTAGAAGGAATGCTTTTCCCTGCAGGTCTTCATCCTTCCTCTCTTTGCTCTCACTGCTGCTTGTGGTTTGGCCTTTTTTTTTTTTTTTTTTTCTGTGTGTGGGCCAGAGAGTTTGGACCTCTCAAAGTTCTGAGAAAGGCTGAATTTTTTCTCTCCCTGTCTCTGGATGGTGTAGCATCTCTGAAAGGCAGACATCAGTACTGACCTATGGGTGTATGCAAGAGCAGGTGCATTGATCAGAAGTGGTTTTGCTTCCTTAGTTGATAATACCAACTTAATATGCTGTGTTTTTCTGTCTCTTGAAGGATAAGGTGAATTGCCTTAATAGAACTAGAATGGTGATCATTGATGGAGAGAGCAAAATGTTCTGAAACCACCACTGGAAAGCACTGCATACCCATTTGCTTAGTATCCCACTGAACCATCAGCATAAGTTCTCTATGACCTCACCCATCTGCTCAGAATTGCAGTCTTTTTGGAAAAGAGAGAAAAATACGGAAATCTTTCCATTCTTCAGATTTTGCTGAATTGTGTTACTTCAACTGAGTTACATTAGACAATCCACACATGGCTTAAATAAGCAAAGTAGTGTACTTTTCTTTTTTTGACTATTCAGTTAAAACCTATTTTTTCTTTTATAATTCTTATATGAAGTTGAAATGTCAACTGTGCTGGCTGCTACACCAGTTAAAAATTTGCTGTACAGCCCTGTTTTCAATAACTTAGGTCTTTGGACACTTCAGCTGTTCTGTGTTTATTCATATGGTCACTGCAGTATTCTGCCTTTTAAAAAAAGAGCTGTTGTGTTTATAAAAATGATTGTACTATACTGCCTATATTTGCCAGAATCATTATAGCATCATAGGGTCCTTTAGGTTGGAAGAGACCCTTAGGATCATTGAACATAAAAACTGTGTGTTATTCTGGGAAGCAAGCAAACACTAATACCTGCCTTTGGCTTGCTCTTCCTATTGAAGGATTTTGGGTACAGTTACTTCCCTCCTCAGTATTCTTCAGCTTTTTTGAAATTATGTGTGTTCCTGAGTTTGTGGAAAGCATTCCTCAAGGGCAGTAGATGCAGGATGTTCAGGTGGCAGGGTGTGAATCTCAAAAAAAGACTAGAGGAAAGGCCACTTTCAGACTGTACTCAAATCTAGACAGTGAAAGTTGCTTTTGAATTGCACATCATGAAAGTATTGATCTTTAAGGCTGAGGCTGTGTATGCTTTGAATTTTAATGTTCCTCTCTATTCTCTTTTTCTAGCTGGAACACTCACAGCTTTCCCTAGAGGATTATAAATTTTGATATTCAGAAGACTGAAGGATGCCATCTGAGAGGTGCCTGAGGTATAGTACTTGGTAATGTGTAGGAAGTTATTAACATTTAGGATGATGTTTACCAAAGATTTAAGAAAGTAGAAAAGAGTAAAACTAATGATTTTGTTCATTAGATAGGAATTCACATTATTAAATACATATCCTTGTTATAATCTGCAAAATATTACCTTGTTGCTTCTTATCTCAAGCAAGGAAGACTGTGCCTGGGATTGATTGGAGGCCCACAGTCTCTTCATATCTTATCTTATTTATGCCTTAGTTTATACTTGGAATTTTTGGTTGTGGAAGCAACTGGAATTTTACATTTATGCATCTGAAATGGTGGCTGGTGATAATTTTGGGTCTGTGTAGTGTTCCACTGTTTGGGACATGCTACTTTTCCAGTTATGTGAAATGTCTTCCAAGGTTCTCTCCAAATTCATCTTTCTGCCTTCCCTTCTGTCTCTTTCCCAGTGTAGCCTTTCTCATATGTTTGTACTACCCATTCTTGCAGTAGAGAATTTGTCATTTATAACTTAATTACTTTCTGGGAGCAGAACATGGTTCTTTCAGACAGAACACTCTGCAGAATTTATTAACTGAATTGGTTTTCTGCAGAACTTTGCAGTAGTGTGATATGGTGGTGGTTCTGTTTTACATAGTAGTTAACATGCTGATCTGGGAGGTCAGAAAACTCTGTGATATGACTGGGACACCTTATCATTCCAGTTGTGTTCTCCCTTCCCTGCCATGATTCTGCAGCAGGAGAGAATCAGAACTTGCTTGCTTTTATAGCTATTGAATTGATCAGCTGACAATATCACTACAAATAATCAGTCATGTTATGCTTAATTATTCTATGTATTTTCATTCATAAATTCCAGTTAAATTGCCTTTCATGTGTATGCATTCTTCATATGTTATTAGCACAAGTGTTACAGGCAACTGATTTTTCACTTTAGTCACTGAATTGAAAAATGGATTATGATAGAACTCAGTTTAAAATCCCAGATATGTTCTCTATTGAATGAAATAGTCCTCTGGATGATGGTGAAAAAAGCAAGAGGAATTAAGGTCTTGATTTACCACACTTGGAGAGAGGCTAATGAAAACAGAAGTAAAGAGAAACCATTTCAGGGTATCGTTAATATATTATATTTGCCCTAGTTTTAGTTACTTTGCTATAGAAATTACAGAAGAGAAATAACTGTTAAAATAATTCTCTGGTGTTTAGCAAGTTAGATTTCTTGATAACTCTCATTTAGAATGAGTTGGGCTCCACAAACAGAACAGCTGAAGAAAAAAGAATAATTTGAATGAGTCCTTTTGAAATGTATTTAGGGCATGTCCATATGTGAAACCTAAACTGTCAGAGAGGCAGTAAAATTCAGATACACTTTGCTCCTGTGTTATTTCTCTTTGGCCAGTCTTCTTCTAGAAGTAATGTTTTAGTTGTTCTCTTTCTAAAAGGTTAGATTAGAGCAGACAGTCTGCAAGGCAGGTCTGCAGTAGTTTACAGGTGCCTGAGGTGCAGGAGTAGGGTGGGCAGAGAAAGATTATTGCAGCCACACAGCTGCTGCATAGTACATGTATGCAGTGAATGACATGATTGTGCTGGAAAGATGATGGGTTATTCACACCTTTTAAAAAAATCTTCACTTTCATTTATACTGAGATGACTGACTCTCTGTAAACTCACTTTCTATAAACACATAGGTGGATTCTCTGGCAATTGAAATTGGTAGTCTCACAGAGCTCAAATCAATTGCATTGTTTTGTACCAAACAGGATTTGCTGATATGTTTTGATTTGTTTCCATTTACATCAACAGTTATCTTGTCTCTTCCTTCTGATGCAAAAAAAGGAAGCTGCAATCAGACCTAGACTGGATTATATGCAATTCATACATGGAAATATTCAGAGGTGGAGGAGACCTTGGCATTTTAAAATTGAGCAAACATCTTCTCCCTTCCCCCAACACAAAACAGACAATCAAAAAAACACCACAGCATTTCATAAATATGAATAGCCTGAAGTAGTCTGAAAACATTCAGTAACTCAGCATCAGACTTAAACAGGCCACCTGAGACCATGAGGCATCATTCTTTTTAGTAGAACTTCTTGCATATGTACATATACCCTCCTTTTCACCAGTGCTTCAGTTTGAACCACTTAAAGTTTTTTGGTGATCCACTGACCTAAGCCCTCTATCGTTCTCATTTAATCCTAAAATGAATTAATCCTGTGAGTTCAGCTGACTTCTGGTACATGAAGTGAGAAATCAGAACCACTGAGGTTTTTAAATTTGAGTATATAATCAGTTTTCATAATACTTTGTTATATTGAGCTTTTCTTCTGATGTCTATGCTGTGTAAAGATTTTTGCCTGACAGGGTTCATGACTTTTTTGCTTTCCAAGAATTATCAAACTATCTTGTCTTAAAAAAAGTTGTTCTGTATTCCTGACAGAATGTGCTTGTTTTGTACATGGGTTTTTTTTTGACAGAATCTTTCCCCTTTCCCCTCTCAGTGTTCAGGAAATGCTGACAGGTCAGAGGCTTTGTCAGTCTAGCTCCCACAACGATGCTGTCTTGGCAGCTCTGAACCAACAAAGAAGTGATGGCATACTTTGTGATATTACCCTAATTGCTGAAGAGCAGAAATTCCATGCACATAAAGCAGTCCTGGCAGCCTGCAGTGACTACTTCCGAGTAAGTCCCAAGACTTTTCTCTTTATATAATAATATTAAAAATTATCATTGTGGGGGATGGAGGCAATTATAGTTATCATATTGAACAAGATTTAAATTTGAGCCTTTGGAAAATGCAGGATTATTGCACACTTGGTAGAGTATGCAACATTAAATATCCATAGGAAAGAAATGTTAAGCATATAAATCAGATTTTTAAAATAATTATTTATTGTAAGTCTCCCTCTCCCTCTGCCCCCAACAGAGATAGGCAGTGTACATCTTTCTATGAATTTAAGGCCCCAGTAAAGTGAGAAAGTGGAAGATATTTTAGTATGTAGAAATTTTTGTAGAACATATGAGAGTTGTGATTAGAAGATGGTGGAGAGGAGACTGAGGGAAGACCTCACTGTGGTTGTCAACATCCCCACGAGGGGAAGCAAAGGGGCAGGCACTGATGGCCTCTCTGGTGACCAGTGACAGGACTCAAGGAAACTGCATGAAGCTGAGTCAGGGGGCATTTAGGCTGGATATTGGGAAAAGTTTTTCACCCAGAGGGTGGTTAAGCACTGGAACAGGGTCCCCAGGGAAATGGTCACAACACCACATCTAACAGAGTCCAAGAAGCACTGGACAATACCCTTGGACATGTGGTGTGACTCTTGGGGTGTCCTTTGCAAGGCCAGGAGTTGGACTTGACGGTCCTGATGGCCCCCTTCTATGATTCTGTGATTAAAGCATGGAAGTATGGGCTGAGGGAGTTTAAATTTAATCTTTGCTGTGAGGCTGGTGAGGCACTGGAACAGGTTGCCCTGAGAAATTTTTGCTGCCCCATCCCTGCAAGTTCTCAAGGCCAGGTTGGATGGGACTCTGAGCAACCTGGTCTAGTGGGAGGTGTCCATGGCAGCAGGTTTGAAACTAGGTGATCTTTACCCTTTCAACCCAAGCCATTCTATGATACCATGATTGATAAATGCAATTTATTTCAACTTGAGATTGGATTTTTGTCTGTAAATGATTTTTGATGTAAATGGTTGCTCTCAAAGAGGAAGCCATAGTAATTTCTTAAATGTGATAAAACTTACTTTCATAAACAAGTGTTTCCAAGATGTAAAATAAAATATCCCCTGGGAAATCTGATTCAGACAATTCCAGTCTAATTCCAATCTAGAATTGGAGTAACTGAAAAATCATATTTGCTCATAGGAAAAGTATCCTTCATATAAGGCAATTCTACTAACCTTCATTACCATGTGCCCACTCAAAATGTTGGACCATCTATAGCTCTGTAGTTGACTGGTATTTTTAAGTGTGAGTCATCCTGTTGTTAATCAGAGAGTAAAGCTGAGATTAATTTAAAGATCTATTTTCTCTAACAAAGTAAATTTATTAAATATTTTATCTACACAGTAATTGTAGTGTGATGAACTTCTTTATGGGGATCTTTTTGTCTTGTTACAATAGTAATACAGTGTATGACAACTTCTCTATATCTCTGATTACCTGAACAGGGTTTTTATCTTCCTGTCAACTCTCTCTCACTTTTGGTTAGAATTTCGACTTAATTTATTCTGTGTATTTAAGAAATGTTATTAACCTTGATGTGACTTTTGCTGTAATGGTTTTGAGCCAATTGATTGCTCATTTTTTGAGCTTATCTGCATGCTTATGGGTTCTGCTACAGCATAGTTTGTGCTGCCATGGTTGCTGATGTTGCTTCATCATGATCCCCTGCTGTAACAGAAATTGCTTTGCATTTTTATTTCCTTTCACCCCCATGCACAGAGAGGGAGTCTGGACCTTTCTATTTGTAGCAACTGCCAATGATAGATATAGTGCCTGTTGTTCTGGTTTGGTTGAAATATTTTCATAAGGGTGCCATATCATCTGCACCTGTGACACTCTTTCCAGAGCTCATTGTACCCTGTGCACAGAAACATCATGCCCAGTGTTCCAGCAGTGTGGTAGGAACATACTTCTACTTTGGTCACTTATTGATTGATGTTGAGATTTGGGGCGCTGTGGTTTATCCTGTTATTTCCAGTTGAGTTACTTGTCCAGTAACTGGGCAAGTTACTGTCCAATAACTCAAGTTACTCAACTTTCCAGTTGAGTAACTTGAGTTACTGGACAGTAATTGTAAATTAAAACCTGAATGGTCATTATTACTACATAAATATTTTCTCTTTAAAAAGTGTTGAGAGAATGCTTTATGCAGCATTGAGTAATTTGGTCTGCCTCTAAACTCTCATGCTTTGGTAGAATGTATTCTTCAGACTTTAGGTATCAGCTATAAATATGGAACCTGTGCTTTCTGAAATCGGGCAAACAGGTTTTTTATTAATAGGCAAACATATTTTTTGAGAATATTGTGAAGTAAGATCTATATTCTGGAGGAGGGTGGCAAGAACGTTACACTATGTTCCTGATTTTAATAATTTAGAAAAAGCAGGCGTCGATTAAAAAGTAATAATATTTTGTGTTTATCCTGAGATTATGAATCTTTTTATATCCAGGGGGATTTTACCTAAGTTGAGCTACTTGGGTATTCTTTTTCTAAGACTTAGAAGAATAAATCAAGCTTAATTTTAGAGTTGGTGAAAAGAAAGAGGCATTTCCAGAGGATGATAAAGGAGAATAGCTGTTAATATTATATAGTTTTTAGTCTTATTTTTTTTTCCTGGAGGAATTCTTAGCTGAAACTTTCAGATTTTCTAAACCTAAAGCCATTCATGAAGAGCTCATTGCCTTGTGAAACTTATCAGGATGGACCCACTGCCGGCCAAGGCTGAACCAAGCAGATGATGACAGTAGCACCTCTGTAATCTGTTAAGAAGGGGGAAAAGTTGTTGTACACATGTAATTGTGGCCAGAGCAGAGCAGGGTGAGAACATGGGAGAGGAACAACTGTACAGACCCCAAGGTCAATGCAGAAGGAGAGACAGGAGGTGCTCTGAGTGCTGGAGCTGACGTTCCCCTGCAGCCTATGGTGAAGACCATGGTGAGGCAGCTGTGCCCCTGCAGCACATGGAGGTCCAGGAGGATGCAGAGATCCACTTGCAGCCCGTGGAAGATACCCTAGCCAGTGCAGGTGGATGCCTGAAAGAGATCTGTGAAACCCTGGGAAACTGTGCTGGAGCTGAATCCTGGCAGGGACATGCAGACCCGTCGAGAGAGAAGCCCATGCCGGAGCACGTTTCCTGGTAGACTTGTGGCCCTCATGGGAGCCCAGGTTGGAGCAGCCTGTCCTTGCAGGACTGCACCCTGTGGAAGAGTGAGCCACATGGCAGCAGTTTGTGGGGATCTGTTGCCTGTGGGATGGACTCAGACTGGAGAAGTTAATGGGGACCTGTCTCCCCTTGGAGGGACCCCATGGTGCACCAGGGGAAGGACTCCCCTCCCTGAGCAGTGGGAGAAACCACTGGTGATGAACTGACCAAAACCCCCATTCTCTGTCTCCATGCACTGCTGGGGGAGGAGGGAGGGCTGAGAAGGAGGAAGAGGTGCAGGGAAGTTCTTTTTAAGGTTTATTTTACTTCTCACTATCCTGTACTGATTTTGTTAGTAATGAATTCTGTTTATATTCCCAATTTGAGTCCATTTTGCCCATGATGGTATTTGTTGAGTGATCTCTCCTGTTCCTTATCTCAACTCATGAACAATTCATTATGTTTTGTCTCCCCTGTCCATTTGTGGAGGGGAGTGAGAAAACAGCTTAGGTGGGTGCCTGGCATCCAGCCAGCATCAGTCCATTACAGTCTTTTTTCCAGGTCTCCAAATATATGTTCAATTCTATGCAGGGCTCTATCAGAGTGAACAGTTTGTTTTTCCTTTTTTGCCCTTATTGCAAAACAGCTTCTTCAAAATACTGATGTTTGCTTTCTATGGAGGGTTTGTATAGTTTTCTGTGGTTTTGTTCTGTGTCTACTTTGATTCAGATGGATTTACTTCTTAAATTGTAATGTTTTCTTGATCAGGTATTTTCTTAGAAATTGATACTTAGGTCTTTCTTTTATTGGAAAGAAAATTTGTTAATGCTTTAGAAAGAAAACTAACTGTGTGTCATTTTACAGACTGGGGCAATTGGAGCCACTTATGTGAGGAAGAGTGGGCAGAGAAGGCCAGAAGTTTCCTTATCAAATTTTCTTTGAGATTATACTTTGGAGTAAAATCTTTTGCTTTCCTAAGACAAGCCAGAGATCTGAGCTTCAGCAAAATACTTAAAGGCCAGCCTTCTAGGGTACCAACAGGCCTTCCATTCTTCCTGTTGGTATAGTTAGTCTCACAGTTCCAGCTGTGCAGAAACATTGAAGTTAAATCCTAGGAATAACTCCTGATTTGGTAGTTTGTTACATTTGTACACCAGAATTTGATGGGTTTTCTCTTTATGAAAAAAAAAATCTCTTAGGGAATTCGATACAAAGACTCTTTATATGGAGTAAAACTGCAAGATTAGACACTTGAAAATTAGGAGTTTTAATTTGTTTTCTGCTCCTGAAGTACCCCTTCTTTCAAAATGTCCTAAGGAATATAGTAGTTATCTCCATACTCTAAAAGACCACCATAAAGAATAGTAAACATCTGTATTTTTATGTGTTCTTTTTAAAGCAAGAAGCATCATTTTAGGCAAACTTGTCCATATTGACCTGCTGTGATTTGCCATTTGTCTCAATCTATTGCACTGAGACAAGGCAGTTGAGTTAATATGTGTAACTGTGATAGCTCTAGCAAGCTAAGTCATTTCCAATTAAAAGATTCCTCTGCTTTTTTCCCCTCTGGGAGCAAAATGAAATGTTACTGCATGACTTCATTAGTAGGCATTTACAGTGTTGGCAGGTGATTATATAACCTCAAGATTTTCTTCTACAAAATGCATTGGTTTTCCAGTCAGAAAAACTCTTCTTCTTCCCTACTTTTCATTTGAGTGGGTTTTTAGTTGCAGGACTTTGATCTTTCTCAAATAGATGCAGATTTTCCATCTAATTTAGATGAACAATTATATCAATTATCTGGAATAAGTTTTAAAATGTCAATAATATTCTGATTTTTTTTCCACAAGGAGCATGCTCAATTCTTAGAAGAATTTTTCCTATCTAGAATGAACTAGTAGATAGTAATTTTGTACACAGACTTTGTACTACTAACTGCCACAGTTGATTCTTAAGCAGTTTCTTCTCGGGGGCTTTCTGTGCTCTCTTTCCTGCCCATTGTCAGATAGTTTCCTCCTTTGTCCACAACATTGCTGATTGTTCATATTTTACAGTATATTGCATTGTTTTATTATAAGGTTAGGGGATTAATTTTTATAAACCAATCCCTGAGGACTGAAAGGGTGATTGATGCAAATAACTTTCCTTGTCTTGTTATATTAATCATAAAGAGGAAAAAGCTCTCCCTGATATGTCTTAGAATTAGATCTAAAGACCTAGTTCTGAAAAACAGGGTTACCTGCTGCTTTTGCAGTATAATGTGATTTTGTCTTTCAATAGTTTAGTACACACATTGCTATGTGTCTACTAAAAAAACAGTATCTTCCTTTCTATCATACCCTGAAAGTGATGCTACTTAGCAATTGTCTTTCCAGATAACCTTTAAAAATGTAAGCTCTTCCCATTGGGCCAAATCAGCTCTGTTCTTCCAAACAAACAGTTCTGCTTGCAGTCCTTCCCTAGCCCCAAGCCACATATGGATCGGTATGGCTGCTCCTGAACTTCCTTCCTGGAAAACAGGATAATCAGCAATGGCCATAAATTTAATAAGAGAAGTTCCACCACAACCTGAGGAAAACTTTACATTGGGGTTAGCACAGCACTGGAATGGGCTGTCCAGGGAGGTCTTGGATCTGTCTGGTTTTGTCAACATGTTATTTTTATGCCACCTGTTGAGAGTGAGAACTCAGTGCTGCTTGCTTCTCATTAGAAAAAAAAAAAAAAAGAACTTGTCTAAAATAGGAGGAGGCCTGGAAAAAATGGAGTTAATTTACTAGGATAGTATAAAAGTTTAAATACAAGTTAGAATGTTACTGCTAGTTATTCAGTAATCCAGTTCCAGTTGAGTATCAAGAAAGCTGCACATTCCTTCATTTCTCAAAATATTGTTTGATATAGGCACTAAATTTAATCAAAGCATTAGAAGTAATATAGCATGGACAGGTGTGACGTGTCTTCTGTAGTGTTCATCTGAACAAACTCTTCTGGAGTATGTACAAAAATGGTTTGCAAACTTTTTAAAGCTTTCTAAATAAATAATATTCTTTTGAAATGGAAAAAAAGGGAAATGTATCTGAGTTATTTTATTTTGTTCCTCCTTATCTTTGTATTTAATGAGTTTTTATTCTGTGAGGCTCTGAAGCAATTTCTCTTTGCTGCAATCAGAATTCCCACAGCTCAGCAGTGTTGGTGCTAACAAAAACATCTACAAGAATCTTCTCTTTTCTGAATTCTGTGTTTAAATTCCCAACAGTTGTTATTCTGCCTGCGTAAATATGTTGATGTTGCCATTCTCATAGCTCATGAATGAATTAAATTCAATTCTGTCTGTGTTGGATGGTAGACAATATGCTGTGGTACCATCTTGGGGTTTTTTTTGTTTTTTTTTTTCCTTTCCTTTTTTGAAGTGCCTGTATCAGGCTGTAACAGCCTGCTATGGCCTAGCTCTCTAACTGCAGAGTTGATTTTGCCATGTACAACCATGGTGCACACACTTAACCATACAGGCACTTCAAAAAAGGAAAAGAAAAAAACAAAAAAAAACCAAGATGGTACCACAGCATATTGTCTACCATCCAACACAGACAGAATTGAATTTAATTCATTCATGTGGCTGCCTGTCTCAGATTAGTGTGCTAACAACATGTGCTGTTTGGCTACTGGATTGATGCGTTCTCTCAGTTCAAAACCAGGAGAGAAAGGAGTCATTACAGCCATGTTCCTCTGGTTGCCCATTTTCTTTACTGTTTTCTTTGCTTGCTTCAGGCTACCTCAGTTCAATTTTGCAGTACTGCCATAACAAGAATTCTGAGTTTGGGCTGGGCTCAGCTGCATTTCTATGTGGCTTAGTGTTTGCCCATAAAAACCAATTTACTGGGGCAGGCCTGTGGCAGAGAAGCATTTTGTACCTGTTTTCTTCTCAGTCTCTATAGCCTGGTGGGAAAGTCTTGTGTTTCAGTACATTGTTGGATGCAGTAGATGCTCTTGTATATCTTGTAGTCTCTGTCAGTATCTTCCTACACAACCTCGGGAAAAATAAAACTATTCTGTGGGTGTAGTGAAGCTGAAAATACCCGAGGGAATTATTTGGGCAGCGTATCACTTTAAGCTTCAGTGACTAGTACCCACATACTATTTTGATAACATGAGAAGTATCCAACAAAAAAGACAGAGATGTGTTAGAATTTTTTAGCATTCTTGAAATAGCTGTTTTTGTTTTGGACACCCCCTCAGGGAGTGTTCCAGTCTCCTTTGTTTGTATAAGAAGCCCATTACAATGAAGTTCTGGCTTTTGTGTTGCACAACATGCTTGTTTGAAGTTTGGAGGAGATACCTTTCTTTAAATAAATTCTTTAGTTGCTTCATTGTCAACAATGCCACTGTTTTACATCCTTGTAGCATCTTCATTTTAGTAGACTGAAATATAATATTGGCAAATTGAATTGATGTCACTGTAGGGAGCAAATCTTGTGAAAGGCTGGATTTAAGCTGTGGAACCTTTGCATTTGATTGTCCTGAACAGCTTTGTGGAGTGCTGCTGGTCCCTTGTCTTTGGCAGGAGTTAGTCTGCCTGAGCCAGCCAGTTTGCAAACTTTAGACATCAAAACCATCTCTAATCCCAATCCACTCTCACTGAATGACCTAATGTGTGTCTGAATGGATCGAACTGCCTCTCAATCTGCTACCTGATAGGTGATACCCCAAAGGAGAGAGATGCCCTTAGCAACCTTACGTGAGAGCATAAGAACAGCCACACTGAGCTGGATCATTGGCTACTTGCTTTAGCAGTAACTGTTTGTGATGTCTGGTGAAAAAGAGTAAATCCAGGGTAAGTGTATGTGGTGTGTTCCAGAGAATTCCCCAGCTGTTTTCATCTCAGGGACATTTCAGAGCAGTGTGTTCCTGTCTGTTCAACAATCCTTAATATGTCTTTCTTCTAAGCTTTTATCTTCTTTCCCTTTGGGCCTGTGTAAGATTTCTCATCCACCTTACAGGGTGGACAACTGCCTGTTGTATGAAGATCTGCTTTTGTTTATTGTCAATCTGATTTCTACCAGTTTAATTTTATTCCTTCTACTTCTTTGTCTGGAAAAGATAACCATTGGTTCTTCTCATGTCACTCAATCATCTCTCTTCCAGGCTAGAAACTTCTGTCTTAATCAGATGCTATTTAAATGGAAGCTGTGCAGGATGCTTGAGGAAGCCTCTTGCCCTTCTCCAAAGTTTTGACAGCTCTGGTATATGTTTTGTGAACTGAGGGTAAGGGAATTGCATGCAGTAGGCAAGGTGTAAATTTCTGTTTGGGCACAAGATGGATTTCTGGTTTTTGTCTCTTGCAAAAAAAAAAATTCTAAGATTTGATTATATTTTAATTTTTTTTTTCATTTTGTTGCTGAGGACTGGGATGATTTTTTATTAACCTCATATGTTCATTTTTATAATTGCCATTTTAGAAGCCAGCTGTCTATTCCATGCAATCCTTTTACAGTTTATCACATTATCCGTGCCTTTACTACTTTGCATAGCTTTGCCTCAATGGACTTTCTACCTGCACTGCTCTTGCCCTTTTCCAAAACTGTTCTGCATATGTTAAACATGAGTTGCTCCAAAGGAATCACCACTCCCTGTGAAAACTGTCCCGTCTTTCCTTGTTCACTGTTTTATGAATTCAGTCACTTACCCAGGCAAAGATCTCTCCTTTTTTCTCTCTTGCCTAGTTTGCCTTCCAGGCATTTAAAGGCCTCTGTCAAAAGTTTTTTGTGACTCCATATTGTGAAAAAGTGATTGTTACAGCCCAGCATAACATAGCCCTCACCATTAGGCTGCATCCATTACTTCTGTATGTACAGAACACAATATGTGTGTGTATGTGTGCATACATCAAATTACCATCTCCTTAGACATGTGGAACCTTCTTAGCTACTGATGAAGTAACCTGCCCCTCCAGTGCCACAGAATGCCAGTTATGCAAATAGGCAACAAATGTACACAAAGCACATTTTATATAAAAAATAGGAATATTAGGGCAACTTATGAAATGTTCATCTGCATTTTCAGGAGCTCTTGTATCTGACACTTAATCATCTACCTTGTCAGAGTTAGATTTCAGCCAAGAAGCAATAGGTATCAAGCCTGGAGAATTTATGGGAATAACTAAATTAATGTTGTCGTGGTCTGTTAGCTCAGAAGGGGTTTGTTTGTTAGAGTTGAAGGAAAAGCCAAAGGATAAATGAGCATGGTCAAGTGCAGACAACTAAAAATAAAGTGAAGAGATGATTTTATAGAGGCATTTTTTCCAAAGGAAATAGCTGATGGAGGGTAGAGCTTAGCTGATGATGAAAACTACTGTGACAAATTACTGCAACATTAATACAAGTTTGGTTAGTCAAGTCATTCTTCTTTTATTTTGTAAATTGTTAGTGTTTGTTTACTTTTTTAGCTTTTATCAGTAGAAGGGTATGAAAAAAACAAAGAAAAATAGTCAGTAAGCTGGTTTTATTACTTGGCCTTTGTATAGAAGAGTTTAATAAATATGTTGGTGGGAATTAAGGATAGTACTTTAGCAAAATTGCACTATATTCTTAATGGAAAACAAGATTTGGAATCATAATGGAAAATAGAATTATTTTAAATGACAGGAAGGTTATCAAGTTCAAACTCTCATAAAATGGGCCAGATAGGAAAAATATCTAGTGCAAACTTTCATAAAATGAACCATTTAAAATTTCAGCATTAGACTTCTCACATAACAAGTATGCTTTTGCAGTTACCATGCAGACTAGAAGTAATTGCCATAGTTTACTACTGCTTGGAACATTTGAATGTCAGTGTCTGATGATGTTCACATCCCATTATATAAATGGCTTCTTAGAGAGGTAATTATAATAACAACTAAGATTGTTAGTACAGCTCTGTTAGATTAAGCCTTGCTGTACAACTGTTGTATTAGAGCCTGCATACACTAAGGTGGGGCACTTGTCTTAATGGTACTGTATGAAGTGTGTTTTTAAAATCAAGTCCCTTAAAGGTGTCTGAGTTTGGGTCATGGTTTTTCCTTGGAGGGGGAAAAAAATCACAAGAAGTTTTGCCTTCCTGAATTAAATGTATTGTGGTAGTTAAAATGCTAGTTCAAGAGCCAAGTGACTTTTATTGCAATTTTATTCTGGGCTTGCTTTTGATATCACTTGTTAAAATCATCGAAGGACGTGAACAATAGGCTTATGCATTCACTGGGAAGCATTAAACCAATTTAAGCCAAAATTTGCAAGTGTGACTCATACTTTTCAGTGCTTGACTGGAGATGCTGGCATAAAAGTCTGGTTTTAGTTTTGCTGCTTTCTTGATTCTCCAAAAGGCAAGCCTGCTTATGGGTGCCTATTGTTAGGACAGACTGTACATTATTCGAGTTTTATGCAGTGCTTTGCACAGCTGTGCCCTTGCAATTCAGTTTTCTTGCATTTTCCATAAAATAAACAATAATATTGATATTCAGGACCACCTGTGGTGACTTATTCATTTTGAAATATTTAAACTAATAACTTTAGTGTATCTGTAATAGTTCACAGTTTTGTGTGTTTTTTTTAATTCTGATACAGAGTTGCACATGGAAATTGTAGAATTATTTTGTTTTTATGGCACTACTTACTTTTTGAATATGAGTCTTTTTAGTGATGATGCAGCAACTCATTATGAGTAGCATGCTACAGAGTTCCTTTTTCCACGTGGCTTAAATTAGGTTTGTGTACCTAAGCAGAGCTTTGGGGAAGGCACACTGTTAAACTCTGACTATCAAAACATGAGTTATGTTTGATGCAGGTTCAATCAGGGATATAACCTGCTAGCAACACATTTTGGTTTTTTTTTTTTTTTTTTTTTTTTTTTTTATTTGAAATTTTGTTTGTTTTTGTTTTGTTGTTGTTGTTTTAGGGGGATTTTGTTTTGGTTTTTTGGGATTTTTTTTTTTTTTAATCTTGAAGTTTTTATTTTGACTAGGAATAAAGACCTTGTGCCTTGTTACAACCAAGAAAATCACTTTGTTCTGGATGGAATGTCCAATATACAACAGGAAAAAAAATCTCACATCCTTAGGTTCTGTAAACACTAAGGTAGTTCTTTATTGCAATTTTCATTACTTATTTTGAACGATACCAAGAAAGCTATATCTTTTTGTATCCAGAATGTGATGTAACAAGTGCCTTGTATATATCCTTGATTTGGTAAGCTCTTTGGGGCTGTGTAATTATGTAAGACTGTCTGACACTGACATACTAAAAGAAACTCCAAAGGTTCAGTGGAATTTGCATTACTAATGGTAATATGTTACACTTGAATATTGTGCATAAAGTTGTATAGCTTGCTGCTCAGTTTTATTTCTTTAATTATATATCCTCTTAAACTATGAATGATAGCTGACCTTTCCATTTCATGGGATTCATTTTAGTTGCTTGACAAATGCTTAAAAACCAATATTTAGGTAAATTTCATAGAGGAGATGAATTACTGTAGGCTCAGTTATCAGTGACTGATGTTATGTGACAATTTCTCTGTGAATTTATATAGAACTTTTTTCAGAAGAATTGTGTAATGAGCCTCTTAATCATATTTCATGCAGTTGGTATTGATGGATATGTTTTTCAGTGTTCAAGGGACTCCAGAGGACATGGCTGATTGGCTGATGATTGATTTAGGATAGACAGGCTTGAATTGGGAGGGAAACAAAGCTAGTTATAAGAAGAACAAGGCACATTTTTATGTGCTGTAAAGAAACATTCACATATTAAATTGGTTATTCAGATAAGTATACATTGCACAACTAGAGCATAGTTGATACTTGATGTGGGCATGGTCATCTGTCAAAGCTGTATTTTAACTCCTCTTCATAGATTCTGAATGTATTCTTTTTTTGTTGTGATAGGTGAAAACAGCAAAGGAAAAATGACATGGCTTATGTAATGAAGAATAAGAACATGAAGCTAAGGACACCCAAAGGTTATTTCAGGACTAATAGAACAAAGTAGATGAAATAGATTATGATTTATTTCTTTAATATTACCGTTACATGATCAGGGAATTGCTATTTTTAATACAAACTGCATACTGTAATGTTTTGGCCTGAAAAAGTTTATAGCCCAAATAGAAAAGATTAGGTCAGGACTGGATGCTTTGTAGCCCAAGTGACAGACAAACTGAGGTCCCAGATCAGAAAGAATGTGCTGTTGATCAATAGATCACTGACGCCAGTAAGATTTTTCACAGGCCTAAAATTACACGTGAAATGGAAACAATCTTCAGGTATCACATCACAACTGAGTTCCCTGAGCAGTGTGGGAAATTGATCTGAGATCTCTGAAGTGCTGGCTTACTTTCTTCATAGCTTTTCTGATGCCTGAAATGAGAAGTACAATCAATTTCCCATAAAGAAAAGGCTATGGAACAGGTGAATGTAGAATTAAGTGCATTCCCCATAGGATGTGGGAAGTGAATTTGAATAAAATACTGCCCTTAATGAAGATGCCTATGTATTTTAAAATAATTTTTTAAAGAACTCAAATCTGTATCGTTTAATTGTGGAGACAGAAATTTGAGATGACAGATCATCTCTTTTAAAACAATGCTAGATAGTGTTAATTACTTAGAAAATTCAATGCAACAAGATGAATAGCTAAGGAAAACCTTGGTGACTTCATTGATCAGTTCTTTAGCAATTAATTTGCTAAGTGGAGGTAATTCTAAATTACCTGGGTAATTCTATCCCAGGACATTATTATTGTGCAGCTAAGTCTGTGGTTGAGCAAGAATTTGTGTAGATCAGGGCTGTGCTTTGGTGGGAAGTTCCAAATGTTTGTTTTGTGTTATAGTGGACTTGGATCTAGGGCTGCTGGTTGTTACAGAAGCAGTGTTTGAGAAATCAGAGGGAGGAAATGTTACTCTTGGAGTTACTGTAGGTTGCTGTAGCAAGCTCAGTTTACTTGCCTGTTTTTGAAAGCTTACATTTCTTTTGAATGTTGCATTTAACGTTGAATCAAACAAAAATGGAAAGTGATGAATGTCTCTTCACAATCATGCTGAGGGAACTTTGAGATATTGTAGAGGTTATTGCTATGCACTGGTACCATGTACTTTACATAGAAGGGAGGGTATTTCTTGAAGGCCTCAGGTCACAGCAGGTAGTTACTTATGATTTCAGTCACAGTGCTGTCTTTTTAACAGCATAAGGCATAACCATTTGTTCATTTTATATAATTTACCTGTCTTCTGACACTGCATATGTTTTGATTCTGTTTCTTGCCTTTAAAAGGCCACTAAGATTTGTGGAATTCACTGACAAAATGTGCTTGTTTAAAATACGTACAGCTTGGTTAAGTTGTTTTATAATCGTTTGCTGTTCGCTATGACTGCCATGGCTGTAAGATTGATGTGTACAGATGAGGAAAAGCTCATTACTCTCATGGATATGGAACACCTGAGTAAGTAAGAAAATGACTCAAAGGCAAGGAGCAATTTATATGTCACCGTTGTGACAGTGAGCAATTTGTATTTTGGGGATTTTGACACACATCTTGTGTATTTTTACCCACGTATCTGAAGTGGTATGTTGTGAAGTCCATATATGTTGCTGCAGTGCTGCCTGACTGGTACAATCAAAGTGTCTGGACATTTTAGCAGTAATTTGGTGTTATTTTACAGCTATTGTGCATTTTCCTTTTGAAAGCTAAACAACATGCTGAGAGCATGGAAAGTCAAACACAATGACTGTGCTAAACATCTTTGACAATTCTGCCTGGTTGCATCAGATCTGATCCCATCTAAGTCTATACACCCCATGGTTGTGTGTCATTCAGTTTTGAGCTCTTGTTGACTTTTGTATTCTATGTTTGTAGAAGAAAATGTTTTTATAAAGGTGCCTGTAACTACTCAGGGCCAAGTGTTGAAAGTACGGGTGTGCTCTGTGTTAAATGCTCACCAGCTTGCCACGTTTCTTTGAAGTTCTCAAGAGCCTGAGAATTTTTTTATGGCTTGAATATTTTTATCTAAGGACTGTGTTTTGTTTTCTTTTTCATTTGGGTATAGTTCTGTAGCTTTGTTTCTGTTTCAGGCCAAGATTAGAAGACGACTGGAGGGTTGATTCCTTCCTTCTTCCAAAAAAAGGAGCTAATAAAGTATCTGCCTGCCTCCCAAAAATAAGGCCATCCAAATCCATAGTATCTGAAATAAATGTGACCTCAGGTGGAATTCCACAAAAGGAATACATCCATTTGTGTCAGCATGTTGAGACCTGAATTTTGGAGCAGTTGCCAAAAAATCGCAAGTGGATTGCACTTACTTTGCTTTGGGAGATTTGCTTTACTTATTTTAAATCTTAACTGAAATATCAGAATTTAAACAATCAATTTATTTACCACAATGTTACCTAGCTATATGATTGGGTGGCAGAACAAGATATGGATATTTAAGAAGCTAAAAAAAAATGTTAAGTCCTCTCATTAGTGGGTTTTATTATAAAAGAGATCTTTGATTAACACTGGCAACCTGTGCTTTCAAGTCTCACAAAGGTCTTGAAGCAGAAATGAGGCATAATCAAATAGATTTTATTTCAAGCTGAAGTGCTTTAAAATAAAGTATAATAGCAATGTTGAATGAAGTCAATAAATAACATTATTAACGTTTCATGCTTAGTCAAATTTGGTAGCTTTTCTGATAGGTTTGACTTTGAGTCGTGCATTTGTCGAAATATTTTGTATTTAGTTTGTTTTTCTTGTCTGTCACTTCTGCATTCACCTGAGATATTTATCTTATTGCCTCATTTTTAATGTACCCAAGGGAAAAATAAAGTAGGCTTTGTATTACAAGGCCTTGTATTACAACCATGACTGATGGATCTATATAAGCTCACAAAACCTTTGAGTGTTTTCAGGGATGCATCTGAAATTGGAGTTTAACAGCTCAACCGTAACTCATTCTCCAGGTTTTGGTGAAGTCTCAAATCAGAATGTAATGGTCCGTATTTTTTTTACAGATAAAACTACAATATTCAGGTATAGGAGTGCAAATTAAAGGCTGAGTTTGAGTTCAACTTCTGCCTATGGTAGAACAGTTTTTTTCTCATGCTGGACTAAATGTCAAAACCATGAGGCTAAGAAGGAAATTTGCCTGTTGGTGAAGGCAGTGTGGATCAGTGAGCAGTACAAAGTTCATTTAAGTAGGAGACTACTTTCCTGGAGGCCAGTCAAGTTCAGCTGAATGTGAACTGTCTGAGGATCATTGCAGGCCTTGTCTTTTGATCTAATTCTTTGGCTTTGTTTCCTGAAAAATAGATGTAGTTCCGACTCAGTTTCAAAACCCCTCACAGAATATTTGAGGCGTGACTACCCCAGAGGACAAGGGAAGAGCTACAGACATCACCTATCTGAACTTCTGTAAAGCCTTTCACCCAGTCTCCCACAACATCCTTCTCTCTAAATTAGAGAGAGATGGATTCAATGAGGGGACTGGTAGATGGATAAGAAAGTGTTTGGACAGTTGCTTCCAGAGGTCAGTGGCTTAGAGTCCTGATGGACATCAGTGACAAGTGGTGTCACTCAGGAGTCTGTATTGGGACCAGTGTTATTTAATACCTTCATCAAAGTGCCTCACCCTTGGCAGGTTGGCAGATGACACCAAGCTGAGTGTTGCAGTTAACACACCTGAAGGATGGGATGCAATCCAGGGGCCTGGACAAGCTGGGGAAATGAGCCCCTGGGAATCTCATGTGGCTTAGTAAGACCAAGTGCAATGTGCTGCACCTGGGTCTGGGCAGCCCCCAGTATTGAGGCAGGCTGGGGGATGAACAGATGGAGAGTGGTTCTGTTGATAAGGACTTGAGGGTGCTGAGAGATGAGAGGTTGGACATGAGCCAGCAACGTGCCCTCACAGCCTGGAAAGCCAAACATGTCCTGGGCTGTAGCCAGCAGGGAAAGGGAGAGGATTTTCCCCTCTATTCTGTTCTCATGAGACGCCACCTGACGTGCTGCATCCTGCTTGGAGGTCCTCAGTATAGGAAGGACTTTGACCTGTTGGAATGAGTCCAGAGGAAGGCCACCAAACTGATTAGAAGGGGCACTTCTCCTATGAAGAAAGGCTGAGAGAATCATGTCTGTTCAGCCTGAAAAAGAGAAGGCTTCAAGGTGTGTGTCCTTTCATTATGTAGAGAGAATCTTCAAGAAAGCTAAAGAGGGACTTGTGCTAAGGGCATGTAGTGATAGGAGAAGGGGAAAGGCTTTCAGTTTAAGTGAAAGAGAGTCAGTTTAGATTAGATATTACAAGAAGTCCTGTACTGTGAGGATGGCCAGAGAATTTGTGGGTGCCCTGTCCCTGTAAGTCTTCAAGGCCGGGTTGGGTGGGGCTTTCAACAAACTGGTTTAGTGGAAAGTACCTCTGTCCATGGCAGAGGGGTTGGAACTAGATAATCTTTAGGGTCCATTCCAACCCAAACTGTTCTGTGATTCTCCACAAAATCACAGTTTTGTGTCTTACTGGCAGGTACAGTTCTGATAGCCCACTGCACTCTTAGACTAGATCTGTAGTTATAAATAAGTTGAACAAGGGCTTGTTTTTTGGCCCTAGAAAGACTGGCATAACATGGCGTGTTGCAAAATGGCTAAACCTGTGTGAACATTTTGGCTTTGTCCATGCTACCTATTTGGAACAGTCATGGCTTGAGTTATCTCCTGGACCATAGTCCAGGCATTGCCTGGGAGAGTGCTAGTTGGCAGGGTCAAAGCTCTGCTGGAGGCTGTGTTTCTTAAACACTGTGGGTGATCATGGACAGTGACTGAGTTAGTGGCCTGATCTTGCTGACTTTACGAAGTTAGGTGTAGTAGTAGACCCTGTGTAAAGACCATGTTAGAATCTCTGTGTTAAAATAATCTCCTTAAGGTAAAGTTAGTAAGTGTACACAGAAGTCATATAGGAATGATTTTTGGTTTACAGATAACATTCAGTTAAGTGTTTCTTTGTATTTGTAAGCTTAAGGCTTTGTGTGGAATATTATTCTTTGACCAGAAAGAGAGCTGTATTGGTAACCACACTGTCTTTAGAGGGCTCCTATGTTCAGGTCTGTAGTGCACAGGATGTTACTGTAGCATGGTTGGAGGACACAGAGCATCTTTTGCCTCTGAGCATTTCCAGCCTTTCTGGAGGCATCAGTTATGGGGTTGAGCATACAGAAAGTGTGCAAATCTACCCCTCAGCAGACAGGTGTTTCTTTGAGACTTCACTCTCTTTAGTCAGGAATTGGTGTGTGAAAGGAATATTTTCCAAAATATATATCTAGTTGTGAATTTCTGAGAAGAGAAGCTTATCTCTCCCAGACAGCGACTGCAGGTCTGCTTTTCCAAAGAGTAGGTGGCTGATGAGTAGCTTGCAGCTCCTGACAAGCCTCACATTAGCTACTAGATGACAACAAAATATTCACCTCTTATTACATTTTTAATGGATAAGAAAAGTGACTGAACTTGTTAGAATTTTTTTTTTTGGGTTTTTTTTTTTTCTCCTTAGGTATATTTCATGGCTGTGTCTTACTGTATTTGTTTGATAAAGCTTTTAAACTATTTGTTGCTTCTTTTCTGTTGCCAGTTTGGAAGAAGCCCTGATAGCACTTTAATTCAACAGAAATTGCAAAATCAGAAGGAATGACTGTATGATAAATGTCATTCTTGTTTATATTGGATGATTTCCAGGAAACAGATTTATGCCAAATTATGGTGTTTTAACAATGAAAAGTACTAATATTTTCTGAAGAAATTACTTATTTGCAGGAAGCACTCAGTTCTTGAAGTCACTGAGTCTAGGTGAAACATGGAAAAGTTTGGGTAAAGATGATGTAGTCATTCATATGTGCTAAATAGTTAGAGAGAAGGTAGAGCTTATTTTTTCCCTTCAAATTCAGCACTGCCTGGAGGACAGATTGCACATATGAAATCCAGTGAGCTTGTTGACTGTCTCAGCTTCTGCAGGTATCAGCCAGAGTACAGAAAGAAGGTAGCAGGGGTTATGTCCATGAGAAGTGCTTTGTTACTGGAGTTCCCCAAGGTGTAGTTTGGTAGCCTCTGTAATGACATTGAGTATAGCATGAAACCTACTGGGGATAAGTTTAGACTTCCTTCAGTAGTGGCAGATGGCAGAACTGTTCAGTTTATTTATTCACAGTTTACTGTTCAAAAACTCTGAGTGGTGTATTTTGTTAAAAAAGTGTGGGAGGGTGCCAAAGAATGGAGAATGGGGCTGAGAAGTAGAGAAGGAATGGTAAGTCGAGGTAGTGTAGAAGGAGTACAGGTTGGGAGGGAAGAGTGAAGGGCAAAAAGGTTTACTGGAGATGAGAAGAAAAAGATTCTCACAAGAATTGTACTCAAGAGACTGAGTACAATTGTTTAATTCCAGGGAGACACTGAAGACAAATGATCTGGAAAGTAAGACAAATGATCTGGATGAAAGGGAGAGTTGCTCTCCTCAGTGGTATATTCAGGGAAATTCCATAGCACCTTGCCTGTCTTCAGTTTAGACTTTATGATATGAGAAACTGAGGCAATAACAAGTAAGGGGAGGTTGTAAGTTTAGGTGTCTGCATCTCCATCATTCCTTCTTATTAATAAGTTGACTACTGCATTGCTCATGTTTCAGTCTGAGATGCTTATTTGAAAAGGATTGCTTCTAAAAGACAGTTTTAACTGCCCCTTCTTCTCAAGTAGTTGTGTATGGCTTACTGCTCCTTCTTATATACAATGATACTATACATAAATATTACTTTTAGTGGTGCTTGTGTAGATTATTCTTTTCCCAGAGTCCAGTTACCTTTTTTATTGAATTATACCTTATTGTGTGACTGTTCTCACTGATTTCACCTGAATTACTTAATTAAGAAGTATATGTATATTGAAGAAAAGGATTTCTCTCAGTTTATCTAGAATAAGTTTTTATATTTCTTTAATGAGAGAAAGACTCAGTTACAAGATTGCTGTGGCGTTACTGGAAACTTGGTATAGATCTCATTCTGACTCTCAAGGCTGTTGCTATTTGGAATTCTTATCTAAAATTGCTTAATGGCATTTCTGGTTTTTTTTCCATAGGCAATGTTCAGTCTCTGCATGGTTGAGAGTGAAGCTGATGAGGTGAATTTACATGGTGTCACAAGCCTTGGTTTAAAACAAGCCCTGGACTTTGCATATACTGGACAGGTATTGTACAGTTCTTCAAATTAAGAAATGCAATCAAAAGCAACTGCAGTAAAAATTGACTATGACCTTTTTGGAGATACTAGAAAATATCTTTCTTATACAATGCTCAGTACAAGCTATTTTGATTTAACAGATTTTAATTTTCTTATACTGGTGGTGGATTTTTTCTTTAGAAGAATTGTTTACTAAAAACACTGTTTTATGTGCATCATTGTCAGGTAGGGAACCATGTAGGGCTTGCAAGCCCTTTTTATGGTTGCCTGACTATTCATAAAATCTTAATGTGAGTTACATCTCCTTGCTAAATTTGCTAAATTACATGTAAAGAAAAGTGTTTCCCTTATAATAAATATTTATAAACTCTGCTGTGTGTGAAAAATTATATAGTTGAGGGGGAAAGTAGTCTCTTATTCTCTGGACAGATGCAATTGAGGCATCTTTGTAAATGCTTATAGGTAATATACATCTTCATTTTGGCCTATTCCTTATGGTACTTCAGAAAATGCAGAGTGATGCTCCTTTTCCCTCTGCCTCTTACCAAAAAAAAAAAAAAAATAGGAAAAAAATAAGTATTTATGACCTGCCATATTTCTGAACTGCATGCTTGGAGAGTGTTGCTGTGTGACTTTGTCTCAGTTCAGAGTTCATGGATAGTGGGCTCAGTACACCCAGCTATTTTTGCTTTGGACTTTAAAATTCTAGATAACCAAACTATTTCTGGAATATCACTACAGCAGTTGAGTCCATTGACGCACTAGTGACGTTTATTAGTTAATTTTGAAAAGGAAGGCTTAAATGCATGCTATGATATTCTGAAGAGTTGTTGGGTTATAAAAATTTAAGGCATCTGCCTCCATACTGTGAATTGAGTATACAGCCTTATGTGGGTTTTTTGGTTTTTTTTTTTTTGTTTTTCTTTTTAAAGGAAGCTAAGTAGAAATAAGGGGAGAAAATATTCCTTGTTTTAAATGAGATATTTTTGTCACCAGCCCAGAAAACAGTTATGCTTTAGCATTGGTCTTGGAGATTAGCACTTGAATTTCTTTGAAAAAATATTGAGTTTGTGCTGTTTTGGAAAGCATAATTATATCTTTGATATAAATGATAAACAGAGATGCCATACTATATTAGTGAATTAGCTGAAGATCTCAGTACATGACTTGTCATTGGTATGCTTTTTTTCTTTCAGTTGAAAGCTTTTGTTAAAAATTGAGTGTCTTTGATAAAAATGAAAATGTTAGGTGCCTATACATCATCATATTAGTAATTTAAAACTATAGGTTGATTATTCTGAAGAGAAAACTTTGGTTAAACAAAAGTATCTTTTTAAAAAACGGGTTGTAATTGATTTCTATCTGACCCACCCCATCTGCTGTGATTAGAAGCATTCCCCATCTTTCTGCAAAATTCAAAGTCTAACAAACCCATGTAAAAGACATTGAGAACCTTTGGAAGGATGGATGTGGCTTTTATGTAACCCAGCAAGTGACCCCAGGTTGCTTCCAGGATAGTATCCTCAGATCCCTAGGAAATATGTACCTTCTGTCATTGGCCCTTTAGAGACTTTTGAGTCTCTCTTTTTCAGGTATAACCTACTTTGAATAAGTGAGTGGGTTTCCTGAGTTAAATATAGATGTGCACCTATGTACAGCTGCTCATACATATAAGTGATTGTAAGGCAAGGCTGGCTCTGTCGTGTCTGTCAGATGCACCAAGTGCTACTTTGATGCCCAGACAAATGAGAAGGGTTCTGTAGGAGTTGTCATGTAAAGATGCCTTTGAAGCACAACTCAGTGAAATGTGGGTCTGAGAATTAGCAGTGTCTCATTTCCCTTTCATCCTTGGAATTCTCTTGTGGCATTGTGTATGTATTGAGCATTGCTTGTGTTCTGACTCAGACTGACAGAATCTGGGTGAACATTTCAAGGTAGTGAGTGGGAGTAATCCACAAAGGCTATTAATAAATAAGTGGATTACTCCATGCTTATATCAGAGAGTCCTGAAAACAGAATCATCTTTAGCTTGGTTTGCAAACTCTTCCTGTTTTTATAAGACAAACAAAATATTTCTCAGTAATCTGACAGTCACTCATGCCAAATATAACCTTATATTGCTCTCTTAAAATTGAAAACCATGAACTAACTGTTACTCTTCTTTTTTTTTTTTTTTTTTAATCAAATTTCACCAAAATGTTAGTTCAAAAAATAAGAGTTTCCCTAGGTAACACTGTGGAACTCCCTAAAATATCCATGTCTAAATAGATAAGTAATTAGTTGCAGCTTTTTTCTCTTTACTTCTTTAATATGCTACACTTGTATTTGGCACATTACACTCCAAATTGAGTGCAACTTTCTGTGTAAACTAATATACTGGAGACATCTGGTGGAAATATTTAATATTACATGGCAGTATTTGGTGTCTGCAGTTTTGAAAGTTATTAAAATGAAGAAATTTAATTTTTAGGATGACCATGAAATCTGAAATTAAACTCTGTCATCCTTGCCTCTTTGTTAATTTGAAATCCTCCTGCGGACTTCAAATACAGCCTTCATTGTCCTGTCTACTTAAGCAGGACTTATTATTGTCTTATTGTAATTACTGTTGAAAATATTTTGGTTTATAGGAAAAATTGATTGTTCAGAAGAAAATAATGTTTCAAAACTCAAGTTAAATATAAATAATATAACTCCAACTGAACTAATCTATTACTATGGTCCTTAATAATTACAAAGAAAGAAATTTTGGTACAGAAATAGATAAAAACTGACAAAAGGAATGGCAGTAGACTTTGATTATGTTCTTTGCATGTATGTTCTCAGTAATACTTTAATAATAAAATCTTCAGCAAAAAATGTCTTAGATATGTTTCATCTTGTCTGCAGGCATTTTACTATGTAGACCCCATATTCAGAATTCAGAGATACAACTCTTTTCCTTTTTAGTTGACTTTTTTCCTGTTGTAGTTGCTGTGTCCTTTCTTCCCAAGAGGGCTTTAAGGTCATTCTCTCTTCTACCTCATAGCTGGCAGTGGTAAGGCCAGGCCAGAGTCTCAGTGAGTAGATTACTCACCCTTTCTTCTCACAAGGGCATTTTGTGAGTGTCAGATGTGCCTTGGAAAGGAGATGGATCAAGTACAATCAGTTTACAAACTATATGTTTTAGAATACTCATATAGAGAAGCATTTCTAGGCAAAGAGTTTGGAGCTCACAGTTCCTGCTGTCAAAATAAGAGCCATAATCACTGTGTCAGAGACTCATGGGCATTGTTGTCTATTCTTTTTGACTACCTTTTTTAAATTTTAACTCATTTGTTAGAAAGAGACATAATCTTACTTGGAGGAATGGGAGAGCCACTAAATAGGCCAGTGTAGCTGGCTGACAAGTGCTCAAGAGGAGCACTGGCTTTAATTTGCAGTGGATGATTGTGATCCTAATTCAACAAAAATACAAAATAGAGTCCCATGCGTACTGAAATGCTTCAGACTTGGATCTTTCTTCTTTGTTAATATGTTCTATCATATGGCTTTAATTTATAGTAACAAATATTTTGTATTTAGATAGAATTTTATTTGAGGACCTCAAAACACATTACAAAAGCAAGTAATCCCTGTCCTTATTTTGTTGCATCACAGACAGGAAATTAATTTGGGAGAAAATAACTTTCCAAAGACAGTACAGCACACTAGTGGCTTCTTAGTACTAATACCAAGTTCTCCTAAGTCCTATTTTCCTAAGTGGCTGGTCTGTTTTTTCCCCTAAACACTAATATTTTGGTTTTGTATTAATAGAAATTACATCTTCCTTAAGTTATAATATTATTCTGAATTAGTAAAGCTGAAGTGAAAGAATTAGTGAGGACCCCCTTTATATGAGGCTTTTTATGTTCAGCTCTTTCTCCCATAGTGAATTTTGGGGTAATTTGTCCTGTGATGCCTTCTTAGCCCAAGGTTAACACAGCCTTACTTCCTAACTATGCCATGTCAAAATGTTTCCTTGTATTAGAAGCCACATACAAAGTTGCACTTACAATGATTCAAAAATAGGCTTTAAACTTTCTGTTATTAGCATATTTAACAGGTTTTCTTTTACTCACAAAATGCTAATGTAGCAGCAGCATTTCCATAAAGGTAATATGGGTATATTATTCCAGTTACAAATCTAGAACTTCAGTTTATTTCCAGGTATGTTGCTCCCAATATTACTTCAATGTATTACCAGTGTGAGTCCTACTTAACTATTGCCTTTACTTTGTATTCAGTTAGTTTGAAACCTGTCATCCTCTTAACAGCTATTATTACTTTACCAAACAGGTTTCAGGAATTGGTAGACTACCATTATGTGATTTTTCACATTTACACACACAGACCCCTGATTAGTTAAAGTATTATCTTGCAGCTTCTTTTTGAAATTGTTCTTTTAGCTTTGCTATTTATTTAACAAAAAACATGAAAGAGTAAAATACCTTCTTAGATAGTAAAGAAATAGTAGAAATAATTATTATTTCTAAGTACAATTATTTGTCCTTATAATTTTTTTGATTCCTTTGTAGAATCTTGGCTTTCATCTCTCATCAATTCCCCATCTCATCTGATGCTGACAGTTTTTCTAGTGATCAGCCACTATTTTATCTGCCATTTTTATTTAAGACCAGGGTAAGGCAGCTGTCAATATCTTAGTGCCCCTTATTTTGTTAATCCTCTCTTGTGGGTGGAGGTGTATTGCAAAGCTGTATTGTGATGGTTGATTTTCTTGGGTAAGTGACCTCCTGCATCCTGTGCACAGCAGTTCCACTGGCTGCTTTTAGATTAAAATGATTCAATTAAATTACCTGCTGTCCCTAGCAAAAGTGATTTCAGCTCTTTTCTACTGGGGACAATATGCCAAAGTCATGGATAACTGAATACAACAGGTCTGTGTCTTACTGCAAATACTTAATATAATTTTTCAATGCAATTTCAAAGCAAAAAATATGAATTTGATACTTAGATTTGGACCACTTCCTTTTTAACTTCTCTCAGGATAATCTTGTTTCTGTATCTAGCACTAGGGGTTACAGCTAGGTCCTAGTTTCACAGTCCAGCTACAGATTACCTAAAAGGCTTAGATGAATACAGAGCTCTAATTAACTCACTTTATGCAGTTTATTGTAGAGAAAATTAAATCTTTCACTTTTTTGCTCTGGACAGAAATTTAGCTATGGACAAGACAGTTTTTCTAGTGCTGAAAGTGATTAAAGAATAGTGAATTTGCTTGGAGTCTTCCTTATCCAAACCCTCTTTAATTGTGGTAATGGTACTTAATAGTGAATCTATGTCAGGGAAAGTTCAGGATGAACATAATGAAAAGGTGACAGGTCACTGGAACAGGTTCTCCAGGGAAGTGGTCATGATACCAAGCTTGTCAGAGTTCAAGGAATGTCTGGACATGTGTTTAGTTTTGGATAGCCCTGCAATTAGAGGGCAAGCCCTGCAAGCAGGGAGATAGGACTAGATGATCTTTATGGGTGCCTTCCAAATTGAAATACTCTGTGATTTTATGATGTGTATGCTGTGCACTTAACATGGATTTTCTTCTAATTTTCTGGAAAAATATTATGACGTATCAGAGAAATGCTGGTCGTGATGCTTTCTGGCATTGGCTAATGAGACATCTGGATTTTGTAGCAAGTGCTGCCAAACATTGTGTGCCAGGGCTTTGGGCAGTTGCCTGCAGGGGACTAGAACATTCTTTCCTCACTCACTTTCTTGAAGCTGCACTTGTCAATGTGCAAGGAGCTCAGTATTCAACTGAATCATGAATGAACAGGGAGACAGGTAGAAGTGCTATCTAGTTGGGAGTGAAAAGCAGTCTAAATTACTTTAAAAGAAAAGTTAAGGTGTTTGATTGCTCTTAAGCACACGGAATGATCTCCATCAGGCAAAAACAACTGATACTTGTGTTTGATGCCTGTCCTGTTCAAAATGCTGATCACTGCAAGTGGAGTCAAGGAGGATTTTTTTTCTCTTCAGAGTGGCAGGAATCTTAGAATTATTTTTCTTGTTTTCTGTGTTAAATTCCATACAGTTTACTTTCTAGAATATTCTGGCAGGGCTGCATATTTCCTTATTCTTGGGAAATGGAACTTAGGAGAACTTGGTATTAAGCACTAAGAAGCCACTAGTGTGCTGTGCTGTCTTTAGAAAGTTATTTTCTCCCAAATTAAATATGACTACATATTTCCTTACTGTTACAGCATAAAACTGGTGTATTTTTAATGTGAATCATGCCACCATCTCACTTTTCCATTGTCCCACAAACAGCTGTATGGAAATGAGAAAAATATGGGGGATATATGAGTAGCTGGAATGCAGGTGATAAAAGTCCATCTTCAACCTCTCAATCTTTGTCTGGGTATGCAGTTTAGTCATCTTGGGCCTAAAGCAGCCATTATTTAGTGTCTTTAAAAATGGTGGATAAATATAGTGGCCTGCAGTATTCAGGGAATAGAATGTTCTAGTTGTTCTTTCCAGATATAAATCTCATGAGACTCCACAGATGTGACAGTTAATCTGGATCTTACCTTCTCCCTCAGGCTGTAAATTGATTTGTTAGAAAGGACAGTTTAAGGAGTTTCCTTTTCATTCTTTTTTTTTGGCTGTTATTGCCCTCTTTGCTCTGATTTTTTTTTTTTTTTTTTTTTTTTTTTTTTGGTAGGCTGTAGGAGGGTGGGTTCAGGAGGCATTAAAAGAGTAGGAGGACATTTTTGATTTGGACAATGTGGAGGTGAGGCCTGAGTAGTTGTTCTTAGGAAAGGTTGGTGGTTCTTACACACTGTTGCCACAAGTCTCAAAGAAGATTGAATAGAGAGGCAAGATACATGATACCAGTTAAGTATTTTCCCATGCTTACCCAGAGACCTAAAGTGTTGGAGGGGGATGCAGGTTGAGTTGGGAAAAGAAGAAATAAATCTTGGACTAAGAGGGAATAAATTCTAGTTTTGAACTGCTGGCTGGAGGGTAAGAAAATGGGGCAGGGTGTTAAGGTCCTTGGGTTTCTATAACAGTGGGACTGGTTATAAAATTCCCTTTTCTGCCTCAGTATTGTGCTTTACAAGGTCAGGTTTAATTTACCATTTTCTAGTTCTTGCATTTGAAGAGAAACTTTCTGCAATATATCCAGGAAGTATAAGTGGATAAGTTTCCAGATAGATTAATTTTGTATGTCTAAAAATAATGGATCTAAGAAATTATGTAGTCTGCCTTTCTGGATCTTGTGACCTCAGCATTCTGTTACCAACAGCCAGATTTTGCATTGCTTCAATCCCTTGGGCTGTGGAGCTGACCACAGTAGGGACCAGACTGTATTTTATGCATCCTCTCTGGAGGGTTTGTGGCATGATGGAGAGTAGAAAGGCTGCTTTGAAGGAACAGGTTTCCTGTTTGAAAACAGTCATTGTAAGAGCAAAGTAGTTTGTCAAAGTAAATCACTTTGAAAATGGAGCAGTATGTCAGGCTTGATGGCTTAGGAAAGAAAGTTACTCATGTATCACAAGATCTGCCTGTTGTATACAGGGAAAAGTTGCTTAAGGGGATTTTCTTGGGTACCATCATATGCCAGAGAGAAGTTGAAAGTGTAATGAAAATTAACCCTTCAAAATAAGGATTGAATACAGGGGTGATTGTAAGGTGCAGCCAGGTGCAATACCAGAATTGCATCTAATTAATCTTAGTGTAAAAATAGTACAGCAACCTGTCTAATATTGCCTGTGTCATGAGAAAGCACATTCTTCACTGGTGAAGGTTGCCATTTTTGTCTGAATTTGATGAGTCCAAATTATTTTTAAGTTTCTGCCCCAGTAATTATGCCTCATAACGCTTAGGTTGAGGATGGATTACAGAAAATGACTAAGCTTCTCTCTATTTTTTCATACTAAAATTTGTGATGAATTTTGAAGTTGTGAATCCAAAGTAGACCTTAGTTTCACTCTCCTTAATTGCAATAAGCATCGTTCTGTAGACCTCAGAACTATTGTTTTAAGAGTTAGACAAGCAGAGGTGAGTCAGTCACTGTGAGTGCTTGTGGTGTGCATTTGGTGGTATTTATGTGCATTTACTGTTAATATTGAAATGGAAGGCCTGTATAACATATAAACATCTATGCAGGTAATTAGTAAAAACCAAGAAATTTCTTTAGTGTATAAAAGCTCAAAGGTGTGGAATAACTGTGAATTACCCCAGTTTCAGTAGAAGGAAGGCTTGCAATATTTTCTTCCTTCTTTACTTATCATTTTCTTTTCCTTGTGGATTTTACCAGCATGCAGTTTCCCAATGGTAAACATTGAGCATGGATGAATTAGTATTTTTTACCTATATCCAAATGAGTATTGAATAAAACATCAGGTAGTTCAATTTAAAGCAAAGTTTTGTGAAAAGATAAACTAGACTTTCAATCACGAAAGTGATTCTGTTTTCTCAGTAGAATATAGTTTGCATGGTATAGGACGGCTGTAAAAATGGAAGAACATCTGTAGGAAATACATCTGCCACCTTGAAATGAACTTTTGTTGGTGACTTTCTGCAAATCATCTCTAGACAGTAGCCAGCCACTCTCCTTGCCTCTTGTCCTTGTACTTATCTCAGTGCTACTAGTATTACTTGTAAATGGATTGCTGTAGCTTTAAAATACATTAATATTATCTCAGTTAAATAGTTTGTCTGTGCCTACAAGGTACTAATCTGCTTTGGGTTCTGGTTCTCTGGCTGACACTTAGTAAGTGATGTGCCATAGGATGGCAGCTTCCTCAGTGTCAATCATGTGTGAATGAAAACCACTGCAAGGTCTATACCAGCTTGTTTAGTCTGACCTTGAGTTCTCACTTGAAAATACTTGAGAGCGACATGCTTTTTTTTTTTTTTTTCTTTTGTTTGTTTGTTTTTAATATCCGTGTCTGTTGGAGATATATTTGTCTCTGAAATCAATTCTAACTTTCTGTTAAACTACCTCTCATCATTCATAGCAACCTCAGTAGCACCAGCCAAAAACCTGGACTGTGCTGGGCCTGATTCTCATTTACAGTAGGATCCTTACATGAATTTCTGGCTAGATAAAGAACCTTCATGTTTTATATAGCATGTAAATGACATATAATGTTCACTTAAAACCTGGTATTAATAAATGTAGTGATTTGCACAAGCATTAAGGATTTCATACGCTGCCAGAACTCAGTGTAAATGAGTTCTTGATATAAGCAAGGATCAGTTGCCTACTCGCCTACTCCTAAAATATCCATTATGTTGGAGATATTTTGTGGTTTTGCTTGAAGAAATGTATACACTTCTTTTTCATTTCCTTCAAAAATAGTTAAACTACAAAAGATGCAGTTAAGCATCTTTCTTTGTGTTTTCCATTTTCCTTATTCCATTTCACTAGAGGTATACAAATGATGCTATGACATAAAACTGAATTGTGTGAGCAGAAAGAAAAGGATCTGTAAGGAAGCTTTACTTCTCTGTGAAGCAGTGAGAGACTGACCTCATGTGGTGTGAAACCAAAGGAGCCAGGGAAAGTACAAGGATAAAATTGAATAAAGTGAGCAGCTTTGAAAATTTAATTTTTCTCATGCATTTTTTTTTTTTTTTTTGGATGTTGTGCTACTTAAAAAAATTTAATCTAGATAGTTTGTAGTCTGATTGCTAATAAGAAATTGACCAGTGTCCATATTCCCAAAGACATTTTTGTGTCCCAAAAGGGATGCTCTAACAAGCTGACCCCAAGACAGTGGTCTATGAGCTGTGGCTCAATTATCCTTACTGCTGCCTGTACATGATTTTAATTGAAATGAGTAGGAGTTTCATGTGAGCAAGTAACTGAATAATCAGTCTTGGTTTCCAAGCCCTTCCTGGCACTTCCCCAGCAACATGCTCATTGTGCTTTCAGAGCCCTGCTCTCTAAAATGAAGACAGTGGTTAGGAAAATTATAAAGTGGTACCATGCAGAATAAGTGGGGTGTTCCTAGTCTGTATGTGCTTTACATGCATGAATAATATTATTAGAGGAGACTTCTGAGTCAATTCTGTTGGCCTGATTCATCAGTATATGTGGAAGGATCTAAGTATACAGATAAGAAAAGGAAGTTCTGTTATTTTGAAAAGTCTCCTTCTTAAACAGCACACATTTAGTTTCAAAGGATTTAGGGGGTATTGTGACATAGGGACTCTCACAGGAAAAAGAAAATAACCAAAATAAAGTTTAAAAATCCTTTGGGAAATTCAGATGAACTTTAGAAAATCTGTCCCTATTCTGTAAAGTCTTCCCTATTTGCTTTATTGTATTCTGTTCTTTATGTTGACTTAAATATCTGAAATAACTAAGGCCTTTAATGTTTTCTACAAATACTCTGAGTGCATCTTCCAGATGACAAACCTTCCATTTTCTTCTTTACAGATCCTTTTGGAACCAGGGGTGATACAGGACGTCCTAGCAGCTGGGAGTCATTTGCAGCTGCTGGAGCTTCTCAGTTTATGTTCTCACTATCTTATTGAGGTGAGGCTTTTTGGCCTGATAAGCTGTTTCTGTTTGGTACACTTTTGTTTCAGGCCTAATTTCAGTAGGAGACTATAAGTACAATACCTGGTGTAATCTAAATGGCAAAAACTGGATTTCAGAAGAACTTTTTTGGGTGTAATTTAGATATCAGTTTATGGTAGATGCTTTATCCTTCCATCCATTTTGTCCATTTCATTCCTGAAAACAAGAATGATCTACTGATTAATATCCACACGTGGGAGGTTGATTCCCCCTTTTATCAAGGAATTTGCTTTCTTCTACTTCAGTGTACCAAATGTGAAGATATTTCCCTATTAGGATCCATGATTATTGTGACAAATTCAGATGTGTAATTCACAACAGAACATTGACATGTATTCCAGGGCACTACAACCTCCCACTGAAGGAGTAGGGCTTATTTTAATGGTAATTTATTCTTCATAAAACTTATGCCCGTAATGCCAATGCCTTTATCAAGCAAAAAAAATTTGTGTTGTGGTAAAGATTTTTTTTCATGCTTGGCTTTTATAGGAAATGGCTTATGATGGTAGCAAGAACACAGCTTTGACGGGTGTCTGTGAAAAGCCTTCTAAAAATAAAATGGCAGTAGCAGTTCTACAGAACTGTTTGCTCCTCTCAGTAACTTTTCAGCACCGTTTCTGAAATGGGAATGTGTTAACTGCACCTGGGCAGCACTTGGGCATGGAGATGCACATCAGCACAGTGCTCTTAGTGTGCTCTTGCCTTCCAACAGCGTAACTGCCTTTGAGCAGTTGGAGCGTGCTTGGCAGCATGCTGAGCTCCTGAGCACCAGGGGCATGCAGAACCTCGTGTTAAGAACTTCAGCATCTACTTAAAGGCTTTGTGTCTTACAGAGAAAGAATCTGCTCTTTGAATGTTAACCTTAGGAACCCCTTCAAAATGTATATTCAGATAATAAGTTGGTATTAATTTGTGCATTATAAATGGATTACAAAGTTAAAGGAGCTGACAGAGGGTGCAATTTTTTTTTTCAGGAATGCAGGAAGAGATTTAATTTTTCTGAGAAAACAGACATGGGTTTGATGGGAAAGATAGTTGGTTTGAGAAATAAGAACTGCGAGATACCAAATAAGCCACAAAACCATTTGTCAGGCAGGCATGGGAAGCGGTTACTATAATGAGAAAGATGTAAATATAACACTGGTAGTCATATACAATGTATTTAATGGTCCTCAAACAGACCAGTTGGTGTGAGTATGTCTTTGATTCTTATGTGGCTCTTACTTTGTCAGAAATTGAACTAAAGAGACTATTACAGCAAAGAAGCTACAGAACATATTAAAGAGTAGGGAAAAGTTTGTTTGTTGTGCTCATCAAATAGGGATGTGAGAGAATGTAGGAAGAGGGCAGGTGTATACTCAACATAAATCCTTGTGCTAACTTTTTCTATTACCTGTGTTGTGTGGCCTTTGGTATTTGTAGCTCTTCTCTTAGCACCATCTTAGTACTTTTTGATCCTAATGCCATTGCAGGGGAAAGACAGACAACTACAGAGTTAGCAGTGCTTTGAATCTTGTCCTTAATGGGCAAGCTATAGTCAATTATTTAGAAATAGATTTCTAATGAATTAAAAAATTAAATCAACCCCAAAATCACACTAGCCCCATAAAAAACCGAATACTTTGGAGTTAGTAAATATTTCTTCCAAATTACTTGGTAATTAATAGAGCAGTAAAAATTTTCTGAACACGCCGGAGAAACCTTTAGGTTGGAAAAGCCCTTTAAGATGAAGTCCAAGCACAAAATAACTTGCAAAAGAATGAGAGGCATTTTAATTCCTCTCCTGCTAGTGCTTTTCCTGTTGATCTCATGTCTTTTGATGCATTGTGTCTCATGCATATGTTTATTTGCATGTTTTTTCTATTTCTACAACTTACAAGATTACCGTGTCTTTCATGAGTGATAGAAACCACAACTTTGTGGCCTGCAGTTGCTGGAGGATGTGTGAAAGATGTGAAAAAGCACTGTTGTGCCCTGAACAGTGTGCCAGGTTAGGACAACTGGAGCTACACTGTTGTAAAAATTAAAGAGGAAGTGGGACCCACTGTCCAGATTTACAGTAGTGGAGGTAGGGAATAAGGTAGTGGATGAAGGGGAAAAAAGAGGAGAATATGTGTTGGAAGACAGAGAGCAGTGCTAGTTCTGTAAACTATTTTTGAATCAGGGTCTGATCGTAAAGGTTTGGAATCTGCATGCACATCTGTGAGGTGGCTGTAGCTTATATCATGTTGGGGTTTCGGCTGTATTTTACTCTTTTTTACGGTGTTTTTTTTACCAAGTTCACCTCAGCAAGGCATACATGTAGACAGACCTGCAGTCTGAATAGATCACAGTAAGAATTCACCTGTCTTGTTTGTTTTGTGTGGTTGCAGTCCATACAAGTAATCAGCCTTGAGTGGTTGCTGTAAGTCTTTTTAACAGAGGTCAACAAAGTACTGCATGTTAAAACTGTGATATCTTTCAGGTCCAAACTAATTAAATCAAATATCTGTTTATGTTCTACATACTATTGTGTGACTTTAAAAAATAGCTCTTGCCTTATTTTAGTACTATCTGCAAATAAAATCCAAGTAATTAAAAGAAGGCTTATCCTCTCTTAAGAGCACTTATCCTCTCTGCAGTTGGTAACTGGGGTGTCTTGTCACCCCACGTGCTGCGATACAGATGCTGGAAAAGGAATAGTGCTTGCCCTTTCTCTTCTTTCTGATGAATGAGTGTGCCAGAGTTCTTCATTTACAGTGCTACTGAATTACTTTGAGCTGCTTTGAGCTGTTCAGATATAATGAACTTAGCTTACTTTAGCCTAAATTCAGGAAATACGGTGTGTGGGATCTAGCTGTCATTTACTGTTGTGTAATGATGACACAGAGTTTTAACTTGTTAGGATTGTCTTTAACTGTTTTGATTAGACCAAGCTTTTCCTGTATGAGTGCTGCTCTTATTGTTAGCACTTGTTTCAGCTCTTCTCTAGATGATCCAGCCTGACAGTTCATTGGAACTGTCTTGAAGACTTTCTTCTCTTTTGGATACTTTTATCTGGGACCTGTAATAATGCCATGCATTTCAATAAGGATGGGGGTTTTTGGCACAAATGCAATTGGCATTGCCCGCTCATGTATCTGTTTTGAGGCACATTGGTAGTCTATGAGGTTCCAAAGAACACTGTAATGATCTGATTCATCTCAGTTGATTGCTGAAGTGTCTGATTGTCAAGAATTATTTCTAGTTCACTGGGGACAGAATAATTTCCAGCCGACGCTGACTTTTATATTGACTGGTCTTTAAGGAATTTCCTCTTGATTGTCTCAGAATAAACAAAATGTTATTTTGACTATGACAGATCCTCTTTTTTGTAGGCTAAACAGATTAGAGGACTTTAATTTTTTGATGCATTAAAAAAAAAAAACTTTAACAAACCATTTAAATTGCATTTATGGCAATTTTTTAAAAGAGTTCTCAATCAAAGGAAAGACAGGAAAAAGGAGAGGAACATTTTCTCTCTTCCCTCAATAATGTAATGCAATGGAGGTTTCTGACAACACTTCTAGTTTATTAAATGCATTTTTTCATCTATAAACTTCTCATTATCAAATGTTCTGTGGCATCTAATGTTGATTCAATATTTTCATTTGAAAACACACGCTCAGTTTAGATTGATAATTAACTAGTTTTTATTTTATAACTGTGCTAAATCATATTTTCTTTATTTCCAATCAAGAGAAATGCCCAAGTATTCCTTACTTTTGGTCTTAATTCCAGCTTTGTGTAGTGCAGACTTCTCCCCCCATATCAGCATTGTCATACCTTGAATTATGATTATTTCACAACCTCTGCTGTTTGGGGGTTTTGTTTCTAGCTTCATTTGTAGAAGGGGACTCTTTTGAAGCATGCTGATGTGTTTTATTTGAGACACATACATATTCATGAATCTCATGTCATCTGCATAATTCTCAGGTACATTAAACATGGAAACAAGGCTTGTAAGCGCACACATCTGTCTCAGGCTGAACAAACGGTAAGGCAATGCGCTTTTCTTAACTGCTACAGAGGTGTGGGAGAGCTAAAGACTTGAACTTTGTCTATCTTCAGTGGCACTAAGGTCTGTCATCACTCACACAGCATTTGCTTGCAGCCTGCACATCCAGTTCTCTTAGGTTCTTGTTTCCCAACTTCCTCCTCCAGCTCAGGTTGATTGTCAGTTTTGGCTGAGGTTTTTCAAAGGAGGCTAAAGCAGAGAGCTGCAGCCAATAGGCAAACTTTGAAATGTAACAGGAATGGGTTATCTGAATATCTCCTTTGCCTTTTAAAAGTGCACCATATTTGTCATATGATATAGGAGAAAGCAAGAGATAGCTAGTTAAAGGCATTAAATGTGGTGGCCATCTGAAAATGGACTTTTTAAATGGTACTGTAGAGAACATGGCATTAGGTAGTGTGTTTGTGATGACCTATTTTTGCACTTTAAAGCTTGTGAATGTTTTTCTGAAGGATACATGGCAACTTTATTCTTATGCAAGAGAATAAATGTGTTAAAACATTTATTCAGAACATCAAAATATTTGTTTCATTAGTATGTCTGAGTTAAATAACTAGTTGTAGATCTAAGAAATTTTGTCTTTTTCCTCAACTGTTTGGTTACTCAGTATCAGAGAGCCACAAACTGCAAATTATTTCAACAATCAAAGAGTCTTAATAAGGAGGGAATACTATTGAGAATATAAGTTTTTAATGGAATTTCCTTCTACTGATCAACTACAGCTCAGTATTGTGTGAGGAGTAATTGGTTTTTAAAGCAGAAGTTGATTTCCACTGGTATTCAGGGATCTGGGATATTGGACTGCCCATAATTGAAATCTTAAAGCTAAGTGATTTTTCTGTATATTCTGAAGTACTTTTTTTTTTTTTTTTCAGTGGAGTTCTAGATACATTCTGAATTATATTCAATGTATGTTATTTGTGGGTTAGGAGTTTAGAAGTTGCAGAGAAGTCCAAAGCAAAGCTTGGACTCATTTCTGAGAGGCAGGACATGGTATGACTGTTAGATAGCATTTATCCCTTTAATTTTCTGCTGCTAGATTAGGCACCTTTTGTGAAGAACAAATTAAGTTTATACACTGGACAGAGTCTGGGATATAATTTATGTATATTATGTATACTGTTTGGACAGTGGCATAGTTTCTGTACAGACTTATTTGAAGTGACAGTCCTTGTACTTAATTCTGGAAATGATTTATTATTCTCATAGGTCCTAGGAGGAGCAGGTATAGTAGACATGAGCAGTGGTAGTCCTGATAGCCACTGAAATTACTCTGACTTGTAAAAATTCTTCTTGGGATCCTAAATGTTTTTTGTGTCAAGTGAACTTGAAGGTTTGATGCCAATTTTCCCATTAGTTTTAAGCACATTAGGTTCCCTGCTAAATGGTAAATGTACCAGATTACTTTTTAGAAACTTTATTACATTAAATGGAACTCTGCTTGCTTGCTACTGATGTCAGTCATACCATCTTTAAAGGCAGCTAATTTAAGATAAGAAGAAAAGAACATTATAGGTAAGTTACTAAAATAAGCTTGGGCACAGCAGTGTACAACAGCAGTCAGTTGGAATTTTCTTGGAATTGCCTCTGTACTGTGCTGCTCTGGATTCTTGTGTACAGAAGCAGACAGTGAGGAGGATCAGACCTGGAATACAAAAATAAGGTTAATCAACTCACAAATCCTTATGGTAATAATTGAAGCAGGCAAATTGTCTTGGGTAGAGGCATTTGATTTTTAACCTTCTACTGTAATGGTCAATTTAGGCTTAAAGAACAAATTTTTTTTCCTGGTGTACAAATGCCTAATGATCTAAATCTTTTCTTCTTCTAATTTGAAACTATTTGAATGTGTTGTAGATTGAAATATGTTACTGTTTTTAAACAGAAGAAGCTACAAATGAATTTGTGAGTGGAATTAAAAGGAGGAGTGTGCATGGTTTATATATGTGGGTAAGCCAGAGCTTCAAAGCTATTTATTTTTCTTAAACCCAACTTCTCCATTTGGAATGGTGCCAATGACAATCCCAACTTTCACTAAGATAAACTCCTTCAGAGATGAATTAATTTGTACACCAGAGATTGAGAGCATCACCTTTGTATTGCTAGAAGCCCCAGATCAGTTGGGATTTTAGCTCCTGGGTTTTTCATATAGAGCGAATTAAACTGCTGGAAAGAAAATCTAAAGGTCATCTAGCAACCAAGGCTTGCTTTTTTTAACTAATACTGAGTTTTTAATCTAAGTGCATGCATGCACACTCCGCACACTTCCCTCAATCCCCCAGAATTAGTCACCACCAGCAAGCTTAAGTCTATCAACTTTATCCTGTGGTGAAGTAACCTTCCCAGGCTAAGAATACAAAGTAGACAAAAATAATGTCATACATTTTCCTGGTTTTAAGTGTTACACAACCAGTTGTTGCTGTGCTAGCCTGCTATTTTTTGAAGGAGCAAGTTTTGTCAGCTGTTGTCATTAAGCTATTGATAGTCATTAGAAAAGTTCTTGGAGAAAACTCAAAAATAACTTGGGGAATTTTTTTCTTTTATCTCTTTAATATACTGATACATTACAGAGATAATAATCTATATATATGAAATGTGGTTGCACTAGTAAGGATTCCAACTTAAAATGGGACTCATGAAAAAAATGATGGTGGTTTTTTCCATTTTTCAGTTGGTGTCAGTAAGGAAAGTGAAAATATACGAAAGTGACAATACCCAGTCACTTTGAATCCCATTCTTACTGTAATCCACTTGCTGCTATTCATCTGCAGTGTGAATTGAAACTGATGATGGATGTATAAAGAAATGGTGCTGCAACATCTAGGTTAACTATTGCTGGCAAGATCAAAGCTCCCAAGCTGTCTAGGTGGTTGTATGGATACACATTGCCAGTCCTCTGCAGCAAAGTTGCAGGAGAGGTCACAAGTTGGGAAGAGGCAGTTAGTGCTGTATCTTCCATCTCTTTGCAGGTTCTGTCAGGAAGGGCAAACAGCTTCAAGTATGTATTTTAAATAGGAGCTGGGAAACTATATTGCTTCACAATTTCCCTCCCTGCCCTTCTCATGTTGTCATTCTAGCCAGCGAGGACTCTTTAAATGACCTTTCTGTCCATCATTCCCTGAAAAATTTCTGCTTCTGGAATCTTTCCAGTATTTTTATAAAGCTGTAAACGGGGGCTGATGAATGCCAGAATGCTTAGTGTACAAAATTCTTCTTTGGTTTTATTGCCATCTGATCGATACTGATGTTCTCCTTGTCCCTCCCGGTCCCCAGTGTATTTCACTTTAAATTCTCCTTACAAGTTGAGGCAGTTTGGATGCATGAGCCCACAGAATGGACGTATTTGTAACTGGGTAGTGCAGCTATCTTTATCTGCTTGTGTTCTCAGCGACATGTCCACTTAGAGGTCTGGAGGAAAATTTTGTTTATTGCAAGAAATGACACCCAGAAGGCAGAATGGCTGAACTGGACTTGAAATGAGTCAGTCGGGCCCTTCCTACCCGGGCCTGGGCAGCAGGTGGCAGTGTGAGTCCATAACAGTTTGAGCAGAAAAATTCAAGCTAAAATCAGAAAAAATGAAAAGAAAAATTATTTATTTTTACTCCGTATTAGTCTTCTGACCTAATCAGTAAAAAAGTCATTATTCACACAACACTGGGCAATATGCATTGTAATTTTTAACAAATAATAGGAAACTGTTAATGTTTTCACAGGAAATACAGTTCTGTCTTGTGCAGCAATGGTCATTTATCACTGCACTTTGTGAAATCACTCATTTGTTCTAATTTGAATGTAAATGACTCTAAGGTTTTACAAATAAGGTGACAGACTCACATAAATGTAATTGCAGGGTTCATCTCTCTCTTTTTATATATCACTCATTAAGTTATGAATTAAATACATCGTATTAAACCAGGGGCATGTCCAATGATGATATTGTAATGGCAAATTACTCTATGCTATTAGAGGTGTATTTTTTATTCATGGACATTAATTTGTCATTAAGCGGCATTAGTTTAGCACTTTTATGTGGAAGACGTGACCTGAAAGAAGAGACTTACAGCTCTAATGTGAAAGAAGAGGAATATAGGCACCAGACATAGAGAGGGGTTTTTTACCTCCTGGAAAGAAGCAGAGAGAAATTTTACTTAAATTTGCTTTCATCTAAAGCACTTTGAGTTGTATTGAGCCATTTTAGCAAAGGTATTTCCGAAACAAGAAAGTACTTTGATGGTAAAGTATTTACAATATGGGAAAAGCCAGAATGCTAAGTACGAAATGGTGACTATCAATCATTTGTAACCTATGAACCTGAAGAGAACATTGGGCTTGAAGTGAGTTACAATGAGATTTTATCTCAGAAGTATCACTGTAGTAGAGAGCTAATTGTTCATCTTTTCTTTCCTTTATACTAGCTTACCCAAAATAAAACTGATATTTTTCATTCTTCATTATGAAGTAAATGTCTTTTATCTCTTATCTACTTTGTATTTTTAGATACACTAGTATTATTTTCATGGGAGTCAATTTCAAAGTCTAAATGCAGTAGCAAAATCTTTCTTTAAGAAAATGAATGAGAAAATGTATTATTTGATAGAATTTCAGGAGGCAACTTAGTGCCTGAAGTATTAGGCTAAGGAAAATAGTGAATGATTCAGTCTGCTCTGTCTTTAAAAGATGTCAAAAAGACCTTGTAAATTAAATTTTTCAGTCAGTTTAATGGAACAGACTTTCAAAACCTTGTTTATTGAATGGTGAAGAAGGACTGAAGTAATGAGGATCCAAGTTGATACATTCTCCAGTTATGCAGTATTTGCATTTTAGTCTTTTTTATAGACTATATCTCATTGAAGGCATAAGAAATCTGGACTTGATACAAACTTAGGGAATTGGCAGTTGATACCCTGCCCCACTATTTTTTATGTTTTTCTGATGGCTTAATCATTACTGTGTGATCCATCTACCTGAACTGCTTACGACATACTTAACTAATTGTGCTAGTTAAGAAAGATTTGTAAGGAAAATTACCTAAGCCTAAGTTATGTATAAGTAGCTTTATAAATGGAAGTATTTCAGATTATCATCTCTTTTTAGCTACTGTTAGATATTATTAAGCCATTTGTATTGATAGGGTACCACAAAGAAAGGAACAAGTTCCATATAAGCCTGTTGATTTTCTCCAGTAGATCTTGTAGCAGCAGTAAATGAAACAGCATTTTAGCACATTCCATCATTTATGGTATTTTGTTTGCACAACTGCATGAGTAGAATTTGTAATTTGTTTCATAATAGTGATGTAGACTAACTCCATTTAGAATAAAAACACCCTTTCTGTCCAAGGTATTGAATAGGCCTTGAAACCAGAATGAACATAAATGTATACATGCTGTAATGACTTACTGAATCTTCAGCCAGTATGTGATCAGAGCTTTGAAAGTTATAAACTGTCCTCATTCTTCTCACTAATTCTAAAAATTAAAGATCCACGCTTAAAGATTAGTGGCATCAATTTTATTAACCATCAATAACATCCTGTGAGTGTGTTATTTAAAACATGAAAAACATGAGAAATGCCTGTAACTTCATTCACCTTTTCTTGTGTAATAATGTGATATTATATATTATATTATATATATTAATAATATTCTTGTGTAATATATTGTGTTTTCTTGTGTAATATATTCAAAACATCTGTTTATTAATTTGGAGGAAGTTTTTGCTAGATTTCCCATCTCTTTAAACAGTTTTATGGAATTTGTGTTTTCTGTCACAGAGTGTGTCTAGCTGTGTAAGCAGCATTAGATCTTAAACCAAGGCTTTTATTTACAGTTCAGTAGGAACTGAACTGGTAACACGTGGAATTCTTTATACAGTAATTTTTTGGGAGCTGTTGTGTTCTCTGGATTTGGGGAGTAGTGATATATTGGCTGAACTTGTCTTGTAAACACTTTGACCTTTGTTGTCGAAGTTCTCAAAGCTATATAGTGGAATTTCTATAGAGGAATTTGTTTCTAAATTGCTTCTCCTTGTAAATTGGAAGCACTGTCTATTCTAATCACGTATGTGATTAGATATAGATATGGCCTTGAGTTTCCATAGCATCTCAGCACACCTGATTATCATGGGAAAGTATTGTAGTAACCCCAGGTATGTTCAGTTGTCAGCAGTCACTAGGATTGGAAGTCCAACTGACTTGAGGTGGCATGTTGTGAACATGAAAAACACTGGGGGACAGGCCTACTGTTATACACCATGCCCCAAATCAGTGTTTATATGTGTTTGTGTTTGGGTTTGCCTGCCTCTCAGTATTTTTACTCATATTTGCAGCATTACCATCTTCATGGGGAACTGAAGTATGTAGGAAGTACATGTGTGCAATGATGATGTCCAGGACCCCCGAGACTGCTATTGAAACTTCACTGTAACCAAACACTTGAAATGATTTGACTACCCTAGGTACTATTGTGAGTCTTAACTTCCATGTATTCCTAATCAAGATCTGGACTCACATAGCACCATTCAGCCCTGGACCAAAACTTGAACAGGTTAAAGAATTTCTTGAAAAGGAGCAAAGCAAGTGGCAAAAATGATCAGTGTGTGAATATTTTGAGTTGGGGGGAAAAAAACGGTATTAGACCTGTGTAACCTTTTATAAGCTGTTGGTAAGGTTTTGCTTATAAGTGTGGTTGAAATCTTTGAAATTTGATTGTTTTAGCAACACTTCTTACTGAAATTTGTATTTGAGAAGGACTAGCTTTTATAACATTGCATAGAACAATCGTTGGCTAAAAACTTCTTCAGTAAGCTGTAGTTAATTTTTGAAAGCAGTGACTTTTCTGCAGAAGTACATTCCTTTTGAAGCAACTCAGCTATGTCTCATCTTTAAATACCCTTCCAAGGTTCTGTGAAAGAGTGTTACACAATGGGTCAGGTTGGAAGGTAACCTGGGGGTTGAATGATCCAACCTTGCTGCTCAAGCTGGGTCATCCTACAGCACAGAGCACAGGATTGTGTGCAGACAGTTCTCAAATATTTCTAGTGATGGAGACTCATAGTAGAGATGCTTCAGTCCCCTAAACATCTTTGTAGCCCTTTGCTGTACCCACTCGAGGAGTTCCATGTCTCTCCCTTTCTGAGAAGCCTGGAGTTGGACACAGCTCTCCAGATGTAGCCCCACCAGGGCAGAGTAGGATCACCTGTCTTGACCTGCTGGCAATGGTCTTCCTAAAGTACCCCAGGACACCATTGGCCTTTTTGGCCACCAGGACACACTGCTGGCTCATGGACAGCTTGTTGTCCACCAGGACTCCCAGGTCCTTCTCCACAGAGCATTGCTTCACTTGATTCTGTTATGTTTAAAGGGAAATGCTGGAGAGGTGCCTTTCAAACTCTACAGGATTGAAATCCTGGCAAGTATCTGTAGTTGTGAGCACTTTAAAAACTGAGCCTACAATGATTTATTCAGCTCTTAAAGGTGGTGTCTTTAAGGTGAAATCTTGAAGTCACTGAGGATTTGTCATTTGGTTGTGTTACATATATGGTGCATTGATTAAATGTTCTTCTCTGTGGAAAAAAAAAAAACAACTTTATGCTAAACAAGAGATTCTGACTGTAAACTGTTTGAGATTTGGAAGTGAGGGATTGAATTCTTTTTTATTCTTGGTAAGAACTGCTAGAAACAAATGGACAAGAGTCATCATGATCTTTGAAGGCTCATGCATTCCTGCTGGTGATTGGCACCTTCAGCAGTGTAAACATTCACATGTATTAGTTTTGGGTAGACTTGTGACTTGTTTAGCACTACTGAAGGTCAAATGTAGGAAATGAAACTGGATGTTGAGTCAGGGCCCATTTTTTACATTTGGCCTTCACCCTTTCTAGGTTTTCTAGTTTTGAAAGTCAGACTTACAATAATTTCTGACTGAAAGAAAGGTAAATCCCTAGTCAATAATGCATAAAATATGCTCAGCCTGGAAAAAAAGAGGAGGCTCAGGGGTGACCTTATCACACTACCTGAAAGGAGGTTGTAGCCTACTGGGTGTCCATCTCTGCTCACAGGCAACCAGCAACAGGAAAAGTGGACACAGTCTTAATTGTGCCAGAGGAAGTTTAGGCAGGACATTAGGGAAAAGTGCTTCATAGAATGAGTGATTTGCTGTTGGAATGGGCTGCCCAGGGAGGCACTGTCCCTGGAAGTGTCTAAAAAAGACTGGATGTGGCACTTAGTGCCTTGATCTAGTTGACAGGGTGGTGTTAGTTCATAGGTTGGACTCGATGATCTCAAAGGTCTTTTCCAACCTAGTTAATGCTGTGATTCTGTGAAAGACAAGCAAACTCCCCTTGATCTTCACATGTCCAGATTTTTTTTTTTTAATTCAGTGGTTCTTCAGATTTTTCTCATTCTTTTACTTTTCTGTCTATATATGGCCTACCACTATCCCTTTTAGTGCTGTATATGTCCTGAAATAGATTCTGATTAATACATTGTAAACCTACTAAAAACACAGCTCCTAGTTGTGGGAGAGTTGTGGGACTCTCCCCACTGCATAAATCTGGGGAGAGTCGTAGAGAGGTTTTGTTTTTTTTTTTTACTGGGGTATAATGCCTATACAATACACCCTGCAGACGTTTTGCTAATATATTGAACTGTATACATAACTTAAAATGTTGTTAAAGTTGGTAAATACAGGAATTATATAGCTACTAGAGCACTGGAGTGGGTTCCAGGCATTTGAGGTTCTCTTCTTTGTATATTCTGCATCATGGGAAATCTTCTTAAATTATTCTTCTGCTTCTCCTTTTTTCCTCTGTAAAATGAGAATTTGCCTTGGTTTAGTGCTATGAGCAACAAAAATAAAATTATTAGTGATTTTTGAGCTGAGGTCAGATATTGCAGGAGCACAGAGATACCTGAACAAATAACAGTTTTCCAAATAAAATGGAAATGTTGCCTTTTTATCATTCACATACTTACAGTCAGGTTCTTTTAACTGCTGAGTACTCTCATATCTTCCTGCAGCTGCAACAAGTCTCTTGCTTTTGAGAGGAATGAGAAACCATTATAACCCCAGCAGTCAAATTGCACAAATATTTCCTTCTTTACCTGTACAGACAGTTGTCAAAAAAGCTAGTTTTATTGCAGTAATTTTTTTTTTTAATGCAGAGCTGCAAAATGTACATAATCCCATGAAGCCAATGCAAACAGTCCTGTACTTTCTAGTTACTTGTCCAGGGCAGCTCTGATCCTACATTCATGCACCAGAAACTATTCTCTGAAAATTTAGTCAGAGCTATTTTTCCTTTCATATATTCTCTCCATGTTATAAATATCTTTGCTCAAGATCAACTCCTCCAGGAGTCTTTCTTCAAAAAAAACTAAGTTGAGCACCTGAAATGTTGCAAAGGTCATTTTCCAACCTGTAGTTTTTAAGTATCCTTAAAGTTTGGACTTCAGAACTGGGACCAATAATTGAAGAGTAGATTTAAAATGTAATACTGAAGCAGCAAGAAGGCTTGTTTCTTTTATTGGGCAGCACTGGCTGTGCATTTTATGACATGAGTGTTTTTTTTGTTTCTTTGTTTGTTTGTTTGTTTGTGGGTTTTTTTTTCTGCAGCACTGTGCTGAGAACTGATGTTGCTATTTATGACTGCTTGTTAGTGCCTCCTGATGGCTTGTCAGTGTTGTCCCAAATAGAACCTGGTATATTTTCTATATTATGTTACTGGTTCCCAGATAGATATAGATATGTCTACACGATTTATTTTTTCTTTTTATGTAACAGAGAAAGCCTGACAATACTCATGCTGTCCTTACATAGTCTTCTGCAGACTCTGCAGGCAAAACTTATCATTCTCTACTTCAATTAAACTGTTAACAGTATTGGATCCAAATTGATTCCTTGAGGTCTTCTGTCTATCAAAGTTCTACTCATCATTGAGTTATCCTGCATTGGATTCAGCATTTCAGTAGATGGAGTATCTCACACTGCCTTAAAATTCTAAAGAAGTTTTGTTGCTTTGGGTTCTTTTGCAAACATTTCTGAGACTTTAATTGATCTGTGTTATGTAACCTGTTATTCCATGTGTTTTAGGCAATTTGTTTAATTCTCTGATGTTATTAGATGACCAGCCCACTACAGCTACCCTTTTCCAATTCTTAGTTTTTAGATGTGTCAGTTAGCTTTGTAATCCTTAAGAATTTGGTGACAGGCTGTTCCCTGAAACATGTTTTTTAGAAAAGTGACTCCTTGCTGGGCTTAATACAGAGCACATGTATACATCAATTAAATGAGAGTTAACATTAGTATAGTGATAATTTTAAATAGGCTTCCTGTTTGTTATTTAGTGTAACGTCTTGAGTTGTTAATGTTGCCTTTTTTAGTTAGTGACAATGATGCTTTTTATCAGTCTTGATCACTTTTCACTTACATATATGCAGAGTAGTTGGAGGAGCAGTCACTCAGCCTCCTCGAGAAGCCATGTCTTCTCTGAATTGTGGTTCTAAATCTCTTGCTATATTCCAGTACTGTTTGCCTCCTGTAATCCCTGAGGTCTGGATCTGCTCTCGTGTTCTTTGGCCTGGGTTTTTTTCATGCTTCTGCATCTGAAAGTGACAGTGTCTTTTTCTGATCTGCTGGGTCTCCAAAGTGGATCCCAAGCAGAGCAATAAAAACAGACTTTGGGCATTCAGGTTTTGTCATTGTGATTAGGCCCACAGTGCACAATGATGCAGACATAATCTTGCTTAGCTGTGGAATAGATTATGGGCAGTGCAGCTAAAATGTGATAAGATTTTGGACTGAAAAGTTCAAACAAGGTGTTATTGAGCATATCCAAATTATTTTTCTAGAGGCTTAATGAGGAGTGTCAGTGGAAGTTGTTCACAGGGATAGCAACTCCTATGATCTATTTCCATTCTGAATATTTTTAATATGGAAGAGCAATGGTCTTTTCCTGTCAGGCTCATTCTTAATAATGTATAATATGCTTTTAGGGATGATTTCAAGAGGTTTCAAGTGATTCATCTTGAAGCTGGAAAACTTCAGCTTGACTTATTAAATGTTGGCAAAATAGCAAGTTATTTTAAAAAAGGCATTGGAAAGGGAAACTGTCAGGTACACTAATACCTCTATTAACAGATATATCAGAAATGTTGATTTTTAATTTTTTTTCCATCTTCCTCTGTCCTCCATGCTGGTAATGGAGATATGAATTAAGAATAAAAATTGCACTTTAATGTACTGTGAATTAGAAATAATTTTTCTTTTTCTATTTTCTATGTCTAAAAGTTTCCATATTTAATACTGATTTAAGACTTACTTTGGTTTTCAGTATATTGAAGAGGATTTACTTACCTACTTTCATCAGAATAGAATCATAAAATCATTAAGGTTGGAAAAAATTTCCAAGATGGAGTCTGACCTTTGACCAAACACCACCATGTCAATTAACCATCGCATTGCCATGTCCAGTTGTTTCTTGAATACTTCCAGAGAAGGTGACTCTACCACTTCCCTGGACAGTATGTTCCAATGCTTAACCACCCTTTCAATGAAAAAACTCTTCCGGGTATCCAACCTGAACCTCTCCTGGTGAAGCTTGAGGAAATTTCCTCTTCTCCTGTCACTGGGGGAAGAGACCAACCCCCACCCGGCTACACCTTCCTTTCTGGCAGTTGTAGAAAGTGATGAAGTCACCCCCAAGCCTCATTTTCTCCAGGCTAAACACCCCCACTCCCTCAACCACTCTTCCTATCAGTCACTCTCTACACCCTTCATCAGCTCTGTTGCCCTTCTCTGGACTCTCTCCAACCCCTCAGTGTCTTTCTTGAAGTGAGGGGCCCAGAAATGGTCACGGCACTCGAGCTGTGTCGTCACCAGTGCTGAGTACAGAGGGACAACCATTGCCCCAGCCCTGCTGGTCACACTATTATTCTTTATACAGGCCAGGATGCAGCTGACCTTCTTGGCCACCTGGGCACATGCAGGCTCATGTTCAGCTGCTGTTGACCAGCACCTCCAGGTCCTTTTCCACTGCACAGTTTTGCAGCCCCCAGTCTGTAGTATTGCATGGGGTTGACGTAGCCAAAGTGCAGGACCCAGCACTTGGCTTTGTTAAGTCCCATACTGTTGGCCTCAGCCCATTGGTCCAGATACAATTTGAAACAAGTCTTAAAAACTCATTGAAATAATTTCCCCACCAGTAACTGGTATGGAGCCAGACAATTACAAGATCTGTTGCTCAAAGACAGAATGCAATTAAAGAAGTGATTGGAAAATAGTTTCTGAGCATCCTCAGTAGAATCTATTGCATCATAATTACACATCATATTGCATAATATCTATTATTGCATAATATCTATTGCATCATAATATGTCACATTAGTTCTCTCTTACCTGCCAGACTGACTGGCTGTTTCTGCGTCTCACTTGAGGACCAACTTCAGAGACTTTTCATGCATTAAATCATGTGACTAAGAGCTACTAATGTGATGGCATCAAGAAAAAGGCAGTCTGACTTTCATAAAAAAGTTAATTTATAACGCTAAAGAAGTATTAATGCTATTTTACAAGGTACTGCTGGAAAATCAGGAGTACTGGGAAGAGTTTGTCCATGCAGAAGAATAAGTGAAATCAAAACTGTGAGAGGTGTAGAAAAGGTCAGCTAAGAGGGCTGAGGAGGAATATCATTGTTTTCTGTAAATATATAAAGGGAGTAAATACCGAGGGAGGGGGGAGCAGAGAGAGAAACATTGTGCTGTTAAATCTAACATATATAAACATATATAAACTGTTTGAGTAAATGAAACGAAATTAAGAGATGGAGTCTCAAAATCAGCTGAGCCTTCTTGTAATACTGGTTGGAAACAAGATGGATCTTTCTTAATTTATGCTGAAGATGCTTGTGGTATAGTCGAGGAATAGACTTCCACTTTTGTATTCTCATGGCCTTAAATGGTTATGGGAGCCTGTAAGTGGGAAAAAAAAAAAAAAAAAGTAGTAGTAGTATCATACAGTCCTATTTTTTTCTTCTTCTGGTTTGTAGTTATTTATTTATTTATTTTGGCTGCTACTCCTATAAGCTTTGGGTTTCTAAAGGACAACACTTGCTCTTTCTAGATTTGTCAATATTAGGAAACAAAAAAAAAAAAGAGAAAACTTACCATCAAAAATTACTGGTTGTTGATGCATTAGCCAAGTAGTTTTCAGCTTTCCTCTTACACTATAGTAATTCCAAAGAGCTAGCAAAAATATAAAATGATAACTCATCTGTAGAGACTATATTCTGTGATTTCTGCTGGAGTAAAGGATAGATGAATGTCTATGAGAAATGTTATTTCTCACAACACATTTGAAAAAAAGGCAAGCTCCCATAATTGGCAAAAATGGTAAATGTTGATGAATCTCATTAAATCCTTGCTTTGTGTTTCTGCTGTGTGAAATGATATAAAAGTGCCAGGTGAAGAGTTAGAAGATCTCCATGTTCCTTCATCCCTGTACTTTTATTTGTTAAATACAATATATTGCTACAGTTATATTGGCAGGAGTAGCTGGTGAGATGTGAAGCTTTTCATTTAGGGGGTTCCTATGCCAGGGACACTTAAAATAATTTTAAAAATTCTTATAGCAGCATCTGTTAACCAAGGGAATGCAGCTATTGAAACCTCTGCAGAACCTTAGCTGTAGTTGTTTCACTGGTACCATGAAAATTTAACTGTGTAGTCTTAATATTTCATTATTTTATTTCTTTCCATGATACACATAATTGTATATGTGGATTATAAATGTTATATATAATCAGGGTCACCTAAAATATTTAATTGGATTGGCAGTTGAAGATTTTTGTAATATTTAATAATGTAGATAAATCTGAGTTTCTAGAAAATGTTTTCTTTTTTTTTAGTTTTACATATGGCATGCTTCAGTTTCTTTTTTTGAATACCACACATTTGTGTCATCACATGAGCAATCTGAGAATGTCATGTCTTTCCTCTGTGCTTGTGAAGCTCACAGGCCTCCTCTGTGCCTTCAAAGAGGATTCTCACTAGCACCAGCCAACAGGATTAAATCTGAAAACTGAGCAGATATAGAGAAACAATAAGTGAGAAGGGAAATGAATTCCCATAGGGTAGAGGAAAAATAATAGGGCTGAAATGTTTTGATATTGTTGGTCTTTTACTTAGCTCTAGACCTGCTTTGAAATAGCAGCAAGAGTGCAAATTAACTTTTCATGCTCAGAGAGGAAAACAAAAGCAAGAATTACAGCAAGTGGTGAGAAAGCAGTGATCTATCAGAAAAAATAATTGTATAAAATGAGTCACTTAAAGTCATCTTTTACTTTGTCTATAAACACATCTGCAGCCTGCACTTATTTCATAATAAGAGTAATCAGTTCTGTACATTGAAAAATTCTGAGCCAGCTGTTCCACTGTGACCAGCCTTCAGCAGAATGCTTTTAATGGTTCAACTGGATGACTTTGGTGTTTAACAGAGGCAAATTTCAAATAAGATCTAAAATATACTTTTTGTGCTTATGCTTATTATGAAACATTTGTGTCTGTTGCTGTGCTGTTGAGTGTGTGCCTGATCTGTTAGTTCTTAAGTAAATATGTGTGGTTTTGCAGAACTAAAACTTTTAATATACAAAGAAACAGCTAGACCCAGCAGAACTAGTTTTCTTTTATCTTAAAATTGTGCTGATCCCTTTTGTTGTCTGGTAAGTGTATTTTTGTCATTACAATTTTTCATTTTGTTACCATCCCTTATCTATTTGTAGTCCATCTTTGCTGTAATTTTTGTCAAGGCTTTTTTCTGAATGGTGCAGCTGGTTAATAGTATTTAATGTGGCAGAGAACCTGGAGATGTAGGGTCAAGACCTGTGCTGCTTAAGGATTTTGAATAGCTATGTCCCTCTCTCAGAGACCTCACACTTGGGGTTGTTTTTGGTTGTTTGTGTTTTTTTTGTTTTTTTTTTTTTGCTTTAAAGAGGCTGAACCCCTTTTAGAAAAGGGGGAAATAGTGAATAGTGTCACCATGCAACTCTTCTCTGTGACAGCAGCAGGGCTAGTAATCTAATACCTTGATTTATAACAGTATTGTAATCTAGGAAGCAGGTGGAGTTACAACTGGTTACAGTACTTTGGATATTAATGGCTTGGCTTGGCAGTGGAATTCTAAAGCTGTATATACTTTTGCTGTTTTAATTATGCATTCATTAAAAGCTTTTATACCCAACAGAATAAAGTAAATATTGTTTGATCTCCGTAGTGTGCTCCCAGACTGTAGATTTGCACAGCAGGGTCTTGATAATCTGAATAAATTGTATTTCCCCAAGGAGTTTATCTTTCAAATAAGGTCATAAAGAAATGCATTCTTTCCCCTTAGTTCTCCTTGTGCTTTTTCTGCTATTTATAACACGGAGCACAGGAATAGAGGTATATTGTAGTCTGCTGTGTACTTGGTTATGATTAACTCTAATTTATCAATCTGTTACATCCTTTTCTGTGGCTTATGCAAGGCAATTATTCTTTAAAGTACAAACGAATAAATATGATTTTGGAAGCAACTTAAACACAATGTTTATATCTATTTTTCCTGTTTGGCAATTTATCATATCTCTATATCAAAATACACCTCTGTATCAAAATATTCGCACTGTCACATCATTTATTTTGAATATTTTATATTGTCATCTTTCAGATTATGTTTGTTTGTAGAAGACATTTTCTTTTATGAGGCTTTTAAATGTCAGCTTATTGTTGAATTGGTTTGGCATCTAAAGGTTGATACTACTGAACCAGAAGACCCTTAATGTGGAATAATAGATTCCCTTGCTTCAGTGGGGGGATGCACACTGAGTAGAATGGATGGGATAGAAGGTAGACACTGATAAATAATTTGGACAATTTACTAAATTGGTTTGAGTTCACATTGAGATTTCAGAACTATTTCAACTTAGTTTTAAGTGCTGTACCTGTAATTTTATACATATTTTCTTAGCCTGAATGTGTTTCAGCAGTGTAACATGCATGGTATTAGAAGAGATAGGATCTCTACCTTCAGCTCTTAATGACAGTTCTGCTTGTGTCCATATTTCATCCTTCAGTTCAAAAAAGATAAGTGGCATATACATAAAAGTTTATGAAAATGGGGTTAAAAGTTTCAAAAATTTACATAAGCCTGGTTTGTAACACCTGTTTTCAAAGAACATGTACTGCAATACTGTACCACAAGAAAGTCGCACACTACTTCAAAATTTTGTAGTTGCTCAGTTAATTCAATAAAATAAAATCTGTAGAAAGCAGAGACTGCCAGTACTCTTACTCATAAACACACCTAAATTTCCTGTTTAGTCACTATTTACCAAAGTTTTTAAATTCAATTAAGGTTTTAGCGTGAAAAATCTATTCAAATCAAACTGAGCTGACAGTGATTGCTTTGATCCTTCCTGTGGGACTTTTTTAAAGCTAAAAGATAAGATGCATTTTCCTTGCAACTAATTTACATACTTCATTTTAGACTATTTTGGAAGTTTAACCACTTATAAGAGCAAAGTTATGTGGTCTGGGGTATACATTGAGCAATCTCGATGTGACATTTTTGCCCTCTAGGATCATAACTAAGGTAGGAGTGTATAGTACTGTATAAACTTGATTTTAATTTGTAAAACCTAATGCAATATTTGCCTCTTTGTCTGTGCAATACAAGCCTGTAGATCAAAACTAACATTATAAAATCAAAAATGAACATTACTGATTCCAGGCCAAGGCCATTTTTAACAAAACATCCTTTCAGTAGTCATTAACATGTAGACTGTAAGTTCAGCAGGTAACTAACACATTATGTTAGGAAGCATCAAAAGTCATCTGAAACTTTGCAATGGAAATAAGTAAACGCATAACCCCCCCCCCCCCCAAAAAAATAAACCCACATACATAAATAAGCATCTGAAATAAGTTACTACATGCAGTATAAATAACTGGTGAGATTTTATATATACATCCATAAGTATATTTGGCCTCTTCAACTGTAAGACAGCTTTCATAAAAACAACTTTGATTGCTGCTGATTTAAGAGGATAGGGGAGTTTGGAGTGCATGAAAAATATTCAAACCTAAAATGAAGGCTTACCAGTGTCTTTCAGATTTCACTGAAAGTGTGAAGATGTTTCAGGGGTAGATTGCATTTCTGTGTCTCATTACTGGTTCTCTCTAATAACGATTCTGTTATGTTATCTCCAGTATTTCCTCGTCTGAAATTTGCTAAAAGCCACCTCTCCTTCTCAACCGACACTTAATGGGGTTTGACCAGCCACGTATTTTAGTGGGACTGTTGATCCTCAGCTCACAGTGCTTGATTATTTATTTATTTCCCTAGACATAGCCATTGACCACAAAAGAGCTCAATAAATACACACTGAGCTCTTCTATTCTTTCTGGCATTTGGCATTTATTCAATCAGTGAGTTCTTTCAAAAGATAGTTTTCTGAACCGGGGACAATAAACTGTTGTTGTTGCTTGTCAAATACTGTGATGTTTGCTTTGATTAGACTACTATGTGTTGTTGTCACCATTGCATGGCCATCACAGGAGTGGGGTTGTGAGGTGCCATCTGTGATCTGAAGATACTAAATCACTAAGCAAGCACACAGACCAGATACTTTTCATGTAAAATTCATTCCTTTCTCTTTCTTTCTGCAACTGCAGATTTATCCTTACCTCCTCTGTGTTAGTGTGAGGAAGAGCTGACACTAGAATAGCTGTGGCTTTTGGGATGATGACTGTTAGTGCTTGTTCTGACAATGAAAAGAACTTACCTTTGTTCTTCCAAGAAAACCACGGGAAACTCTTATGCAGAAGTCTAAGTAGATAATGAATAGTATTTATCTTTAGTGTACAACTCTGCTAGGGAAGGTGAACTGTTCAGACTGAGAGCTTATGTAATAAGCAGGAACCTCCACATAAATTTGATTCCATTTCCTCCAGTACTGACTCCTCTAAGCAGGTTAAAAAATTCTTTCTCCACTCTCCGTTGCATATGCATAAACAGCTCCACAGTCATCAGGACAGGCACCCAATTCACACGTTCAAGATGTAGTCCATAAAACATTCCAAAAAAACCCCTCTTCGCACTTTCCCATCTTCCCTGTTGCTCTGCTCTATCTGCCAGCCGTGCAGCTCATTTGACATTTACAAGATTTCTTGTCAGTTTCATTTGGTGCTGCCATTCCATCCAGCAGAGCAGTGAAAGTGAAATTGACTTAATTTAGTCTGTTTCTCTTCCTTGCTCCAGTCCCCGTGTTAACTCACCAGCAAAGTGAGACTTGACGAGGCTCCTTGTCATTCTCACACATGGGGCTGGTCAAGGAGAAGGCGGCTGATAGGGAGCAATGCGGTAAATTGGAAGATGAAAACCGGGATTGCGGAGGAGAGAGGAAGAGAGGTGTGAGCACGCAGCAAGAACAGAGGAAGCGGGTAAACATGATCATTTCCCAGCTGCACTGGGTACTTTTGTCTAATAGAGGTGAATTCTTGGCCTATTCCCTGAAGGGAGCAGTGTGGTCTGGAACAGTGGTAGTTAGTTGTCTAGCTACTAATTTATGAGGGGTGCCAAGCTGAAAACATTAGCCCATAAATATCGGTCATCTGTTAGCAGGATGGGCAAAGCTTCCTGCCTTGAGCTACTATAGCTTTTTTCTCCTCACATTTTCAGTTGCTGGAAGGAGAGGGAGAAGGAGTAGGAGGCCAACATCCACTGTATTTTGATGCTAGTGGTTGGAGAAAAAAAAAAGGGTTTATTAGTTCAATTAAGAAAAATTAATACGTAATAAAATGGAGCCCAGCATCTTGTATTTTGAGAGGTTTTTTTATAGAACAAAAATTGTGCTACACAGGTGCTCTAGTTCAATCAAAACAGTAAATAATGAACAAACACTAGCTGTGTAACAGACCATTGTAGTTAAAAAATACGTTTTTTAAATCCACTTGTTAGCTCCTGTGAGCTCTTGACATACAGTGTAAATCATGCTGGTTTATTATATTATGTACTAATCCATATTTCTTACAGATGCTTTATGCATATATAACCTTAGGAGTTGCAATATAAATTAGTACTATCATATATATTTGCATATGCAATGGTAACACATATACATTTTGAATGAGGCTGTGTTAATTAACTTCAAGTTATATTGCTTTCCTTCTACACAACTCCAAAAGAATAAATAACCATTTTTCATTATCTGAGACCTGTGGATTTTTATATTCTCTATTTCATGTTTGGGATATTTTTGTGACATGTATTTTGTTTGCTTCATCCATTTAGGAATTAAATAGTTTTAATTACTTGGACCTGTACAAGCTTGCAGATCTTTTCAACCTCACTTTGTTGGAGAATGCAGTCATTGGCTTCTTAGTAAAACATCTCTCTGAGCTATTGAAGAGTCATCCTGAAGAAGTTCTGGCACTCCCATACTGTCTTCTTCGAGAAGTTTTTAAAAGCGATAGACTCACTTCACTCAGTGAAGAACAAATCTGGCAGGTAAGGAGATTGGTGAACAACCAGAATGTGTGACACTCTATAAACCATAGCAGTAATCTGTTGTTTTGAAACCCTGGAGCAATCTCGAGGGAGAATAAGCACTTGAGCAAAAACTGTGAATAACAACTGAGGGAAATTTCTAAATGAAATTCTAAAAATGTTGTGTTGTGTTAATGCAATTACTTTGTTTGAAAGAGAAATTTGTCATGCTGTTTCACTTCTGCTACTTAAATACAGCCAGAGATTTTCCTCCAGATCCAACTTCTTTGATGGGAAGAGATGGCTGATGCATGCAACTCAATTATAATTGCCTCTGATGAGGCTAGTGCCATGAGTCTGGTGGCAAACCTGCTTCTGCAGTCTCTCTCATTCACTTCAGACAAATTTAGATGTATAACTTCAATAGTCATTGAAATTGTTTGGGCCACCACAGCTGACTTTGCCTGAAGCAAATGGGAGAATCATCACACAGGCAGCGCTGCTCCAAGATGAGTGGAAGCTTCGACGGAAAGTTTGTGGCAAGAAGCCTGAGATCACTTCCTTTTAAAAAGCTGGATCTAGAAAAGGACCAGATTGCTAGACATAAAGTATTAACAAGATGAAAGCATTGTGTTGTGACCTTTAGTGTGTATGGGCTGGGAGAAAACCTAATGTGAGTAAAACACATAGCCTATTAAGAGAAACACAAAAACTAAACCAAAATCTGTCCTTGGAAATGTTCCCATCATATGTCTGTAAAAATTCACTGTGGAGTGGAAGGAAATCTCTGTAATATTGATTACCCAAAGATGTTTTTCTGTTTCTTTTTTACTGTCATGTTTAAGAGAGGAAAGTATTTCAGTGTATTTCAAGGCAGAAGGAAACTTGCTGAAAGGAAACCTGTGCATTCCTTTTAGGAAGTGGGTTATATTGGTCCAACAGAGAAGACTGTGATTCAGAAAACTCATTTATTTATTTTTTAACCTCTATTATTTATCTATTTATCTTTTGGATTATTCTAAGGTAATAACTACATTTAGATGTCATCAGTTTCTCAAAGTGTAAAGTGTGTATTCATCAGCGGGATGCTTCATGTTCTGTGGATGAATAATGTCATGCAGGATAAAATATTCATTCTTAAAAAAATAAAAATGTCAGGTTAACCATTATGAAGATGTAACATAACCCTTCAGTTATGTAGCAGGCATATTTTTTTCCAAAATTTTGAGGCTTTAGATTATGGAGTATGTTACAAAGATGATATTTTCTGCAAATACCAAAATGAAGTTTGACTTTTTTTTCTCCTAGTCCCTGGAGGATGCCTGTACAGCAGAACCTGCAGTACACTACACATGATGACGGGTTGTGTTTGGTTTAGGTTTTTAAGGCACACTACTCTGGAGTCCTAGCCCATATTCCCTTTATCAGAAGCAAGTTTTGATGTATAAGTTTATGCATGGAGCATGGATGATTGGCTGATTGGTTTTCATCATCATTTCTCTGCAGAGCCAGTAGAATCCCCTGGCTACATGCCTGGGTATGCTTCTGCTAGAAGAGTTTCTGTGGGAAGCCATACAAGTATAACTCGATATTTGCCCAGTCATATGCCCTCTGTAACCTGCTATAATGATGTTTGGGAAGTGGGAGTTTTCAAATCCTGTCTAACTGTCCTGTTCTGCAAGACTTGGACGTAATTTTCTTAATTGTGTGCACTCCAGTCAATGAACACTTCATGAGGCAAATATGACAAAGCCTCTGTTTCTGTTGCAGGGTCATACTGGGGAGAGATAGGTAATATGCTGCTTTCTGAGTGACAACAAACTCCACACTGTCCATTTAAGTGTTATCATAATAGCCTCCCTAAAGGTTACTAATGCTGTTCTGAAGAATTTTTTAAAACTAGTTTTCTGCTGCAGGCAAAATGTGCATGCATCTTTTTAATTCAGTTTGTAAAACCAGGAATAAATATATATTTATAAATATTCCAGCTTCCAGAATGAATTAAAAGACACATATAAATATTTACCAATTTGGGCATTCAGAAGGCAATAAGAAACTGGTTTCTTGCTTTATCTTAGTAAATAAGTAATTCCCTCATAGTCAACCCAATAGAAGAAAATCAAATCAGACCAGCTATATTGCCTCAAGTACAGTTAAGTTCATCATTTTTGCTAAGGTTATAGTGGTAATGCAATATACCATGGAAGAATCTAATATTCAGCCCAGGGTGAAGATTGGGTATGCCAGAGGATTAGTGTCAGGCTGCTTTATAGAAGTGAAACTTGATGGACAGGCTGGAGACAGATCTACAGAATCTCATTAAATTGCTGAATTGTTCATTACTGAGCACTCTCACTGTAATAAAGTGCTCATTGACTTTGACAAATCCCCGTCCCATGTCTTAAGGAAGAACAGCAAAGCAAGAGGTGTTGGGGAAGCTGGAGGAAATTTGCACAAAGTGGGGCAGATAATAGAAAAGCTGATGGGGGGATGCTAGCATTTGATTTATCTGTCTTACCTGTGACTAGTGTGGCCTCTACACACACACATGGCTGCGTGTCACAGCAATATGAATTCAGCATGTCCCCAAGGCACCTTTGCTAGTAGGGCTGCCATGAAGCCCTAAGCACAAATTAAAGCTTCCCTCCAAGAACCTCTGGAAAGGGTGCCACTGTCTGCAGAGCAGTTTTTTACACCAGTTTGAATTCCCAATGTCCACTGGGTGATCTGATCCTAGTGCACATCAAGATTAAGGTGGTTATTTTAATGCATCAGAAGGTGTACATGGAGGGATGCTTGAATATTATTAAACTGAAATGATTGCAGCTCTTATCTGTCATACTTTGGATTTTTTCTAGGTTACCAATCCACAATTGGCTAGTTCTAGTGAGTATGGTGAAATATAACTGTGAACAAACCAAGTATGAGAAAATTAAATGGTAATATTAGTGGCAGTGTGCTAGGCTATGGGTTACTGCCAACTACTAATACAAATTCCTGTTGATTTTTCAGACTCTTTGGCTTGATGTGTCTTATTTTAAGTGGAGACAATAGACAAGCACTATAGTGATGTGTTTCTTAAAACAAATAAAAACCAAAAACCCCACCAGAAAGCCTGTGAAGGCTGTGAAATTGGATCAATTTATGAGCCTCTTCAATCAGGGCTTTCTTAAATAAGCTAAGACAGTAATTATGATTATTAGTTGACATAACATATGTTTTCATGTTGATTTTTACATTTTATTAGCACGTGAGATTATAAAATATTTTTTTAATAAAAAGTTTTTGATTTGTCAGCTGCATTAAAATGTGTAAAGTTAAGTCAGTGACATGGCAAAAAGGATTAAATAAAAAAAATGAAGAAAACAAAGGAAAGAATCATGAAGAAGGTGGAGGAAAACAACCTTTTCTTCTGTTTTGTTCTTCTTCATCATGACCTGTGAAGCACTCTTCTTTTTTCCACAGGAAGCAGTCATGACAAGGACATAAATGTCTAGTTTTTCATGAAATGAAAAGTGAATCTTTTCATAATTGACCATTACAAGAAAGAATCATTGGCTGTACTTCAAGGAAGCAGGTGAATTCTTTGCCTTGATAATTGAAAAAGTAACCAATCCTGTAAGATGGAACAAGTTTGCCAGAGAAATATAGTGGTAGAGGGCTTGTTGTTGGAACCTTAGCAAGTAGAAAACAAGCCAAAGATTTAAGTAAAAAAACTAATGTTAGCTTTAGTTATGATATAATTATGCCTTATATTTGTTATTAGAAACTTCAGTGTCATGAGGCTTAAATATTCATATTTCAAATATCATGCTAATGGTTAGAAAGAGAACTATTTACTGGATTATTCTGTCTCCATGCAATAAATTGGTCAAATGGTTCTGTATTAAATACTGCACTTGATCCAAGGTAGACTCTTAAATCATATTTGGAAAAAAATCTTAAGTGAGATCAGTATAGATTAATTTCTTCCATCAGTGCTACTGTTTAAGTAGGTTGTTAAAGGATACATATAATTTTTAAAAAGCTAACAATAAAAGCAGATCAATTTTAGTATTTGTCAATACTTCTTTGGACATGAGGTTAGAAGTTTTCCCGGGCTTTCATTGTTTTCTTCTTTTTTTCTTTTTTTTTCTTTTTTTTTCTTTTTTTTTTTTTTAATCAACTGATGAGCAAGCAATATAGGAAAATATGGTAGATAAAACTGCATGAGTGGTTTATTCAGCTAGGATGCATGCAAATGTGTTGTGCCTTTTCCAAGGCATTCCTAAGACATTCTAGCCCTGTTAAATTCTTTGTGTGTAACTTCTGAACTTGTGTTCTTGAAGTATGTGTTCCATGTGTGAAAGTATAACACTAGTTATTCCTTTAATCCCTGTGGATGTGCAAAAACAGTATTTGGTCTCTGTATTGTAGAAGTGTCTTTGCTTGAATAAATAGAAAAATAAATGACAAGAATACTGCAATGTTATAGGTCAATATGAGCTTGTAATGTATCTTTTATAAAAATAATAAGTGTAGAAATCCAATTTTCTTGTTACAGTCCTGTTTATCCTCTTCTGTGCCTGGTTTTCAAGAGCCTTTTCTTACTCTCGAGCTCCATTTTGGATTTCCTGATGGCATTTGTGAAGGGCCAAAATTATTTGTCTGCAGAAATATTTGTCTACAGTTCAATGCTATAGGGAATTTTGTGGTGTACCCATTGTGGCAGCCTGCTATGATGGAACAGTTCTGTATTGATGATAGATCCAAAGACATCTTCCATACATCTCCAGTGATGCACACATTTACCTATGCAGAACAGCAGTTTCTAAAGTGGGTTGTCATGTTCTGGTACAAGCTTGCCATTCCTTCATATCAGTACTTGATTTTTTCTTCTGTCAATCTTTTGGTATTACAGAGCAATTTTTCACATGGAGAGAGTAGAAGTCATTTTTCTCAGGGGTATATATATATTTTAATGAAATGTGGTTTAAGTGCTAAATGTGAACTTAAGTTTTACTGCAAACAAGTAACAACATAAAATATATGTGAAGGAAAGCATCTCAGTAATCAATGTTGTGTTAAGGCAGTCTATTAGCCTTCACTATTCAAGAAATAAGCTTAAGTGCTCTCTTGGGCAATAAGTGAAATAATGTCTACTCTAATGCTTGTTCCTTGTTCCTAAGCAGACAACTACCTCTCTAAAATATGGCTGTCAGCCTCTCATCAAGAAAGGCATAGAAGAGAAAAGAGGGGCTTGATACATATCAAGGCTGAGGTGAATTGGTGAGGCTAAATGAGAAAATTAACATATTACCCATGTGTGTTTTCCTGTGCTTTTACCTCCTTTTTTGTACCCTTTTAGTGAAAGTCTAAATAAAAGTGCCAGAGAGCCGCCTGTGAATGCCAGCATCCAGCGTACTACGTCTGTGATGGTGGTACTATGTGTGTCGTGACTAGCTGCAGGCAAAATCACACAGTTACCCTCAGATAAAAGTAGTATGGAAACATAACCTGTGATAGGCTGCAGGTTTCCTTTTCCTTCGTCTAATCCTCATAAAGTAGGTATCTCACCTGAATTGACTCTGTGCACTGGTGTATTCCTTGCCATTTCTCCAGACTAGGTGGGATTAATTTTTATAAAGCATGTGCAGTATTGGTAGGACATCGATTATAGGTAGGCCAAGCTGGCATCGTGGCCCAAGGTGTGCAAGGAGGTTGGTGTCCACTGGAACTGCAGACTGGCCAGGGTTCATACAGGATACACAGGGTCAAGCAGTGGATGTAGGCAGCAGGAACTCACACTGTTCAGCTGATGTGCTCAGGTCACACACATTTTTCCTGATATAATTTCTGTACAGTTTGTAATAGCAATGGCATTTTGGCTTATAGGGAAAATGAATGCCATCCCAGCTGGCACTGTTCCCTTATTTTATGAAACACCTTTCCCCTTTGTCTACTTTGGTTTAATTCGAATGGGCTCTTAATTTTGTCCTTTACAGTAATATCTTGAGTAATATCTTGTGAACTTTATATATGCCTTTGTTCTGAATTTTTAAAAGTTTCAGATTCCTGGTTTTTTTTATGTTAGCTCATATTTTTACTGTTATTTATCAAGTATAACAATATAGAAAGCAATTTGCAGTATTAAAGCGATGTTAGGAGCAGCTGTTTGTTCTTCTAATGTTCTTTTTGATACATGTCAGAAAACTTGATTATTTTGCTGCTATTGTTGTGAGCACTGGAGAATTACTAGAGAGCATTACTTTTGTCTTGCTGTCCTACAGTAATATTGCCTCAACTTATTTATCCCAGATTACCTTCAGAAGTGCACAGAGCATCACACCAGTATTTAGGAAGGCTGCTGTGCTCACAGCTTTTGGATTTAGGTCACTTCTTCAGCTAAGCAGTGAATGTGCATTTTGATTTAGAAAAAGACACCAAGGTGTCCACACAGCAAGACTTCTTCTGTGTTACTGCATTCTACATTTGAATTTGTCTGCTGTGGGGGGATTTGTAGTGACTGTTGCACTCTTTGTGGCTCGGATCTGTGGGATATTATCTGAAGTATAATTGTATAAACATACAGATATATGTGGTTACATAAAAAAAAAAAGATCCTGAAGCTGTTTTGAAAGCCAAGTGTGGTTGAAAATATACATCAGTTTTTAAGTTAAAGAAAATAACGTAAAGTCTAAAATCCACAGATACCATGGATGATCAAATATGGCAGTCTGTTGTTACTATCTTACTTAATGTTTTCCATTCAGAGATATAAACGTTAGTAATCTTTAGTCTTTCAAAATCTTAGTAAAGCTGTTTAACACTGTTTCCAGTGGATTTAAACTTGTGGAAAATTATAGGAAATTAGAAACTCTTCTGAGAAGAAGCTCTGTATTTCAACAAATTTTCGTTTGGGAGCTGATAGAAGCAATTACTTTCATTTGTAACCACAAAGCCAGAGAAGACAGTGGAAGAAAGCTGAATTCTGTGTTTCCTGAACCCATGAGCATGGTCATCAATGTGTTAAGGTAGCTGGAATCTCGTTCTGGGGTTAAGTGCCCAAAGTGCTCCGAGTTAGATGTAGTGAAGCTGCACTCGTGTGTCTGGAGCTGTGAACAGGTGTGTTGGTTCCGCACGACTGCTGAGATCTCATTAGCTGTTGCCCTGTGCTACCACTCCCGCCCCAGGATCAGGACACTGGTGGCTCCAGGAAGGTGAGGAGGCAAGGAGATGGAAAAGCAGTGTCACTCCTGCACAGCCTTTCTTACTCCAGCTGGGACACCCTTGGCAGCTTCCAGATGTGCAAGTGAGCTGCAGAGCTGAGGCTTTCCTTGCTTTGTGACAAAGGGTTCCTTTTACTCCTTTGATCACTTTGGACTCCCTCGTGCCAGGGAGAAATGGAAGAAATTATGACAAATACACTTGTCAAAAAGATCTTAAGAAGCTTTCCTGTGAGGTGGCTTCCAAGCTAATGGTCTATGTGGGATAGTAATGACAGATTGGAAGATCACAGTGTCTGAAGTGAAAATCTGTGTTGAAGAGCTTTCAAAGTGCTCCTTTAGGGAGGAACCTATTTTATTGTTTGAGTGAAACTATAGGACATAATTTTACAAGGTTTATCTTATAGCAGTTACAGGTGTTTTAGTTTGCTTCAGGTATTATTTAGTAGGTTTATATAATAAATTTATGTTTGTTTTAATCTTGTTATGGGGAAGCTCTGACATTCCCAATTCATTAGATACGTTTGGGATCTCAAATGCAATTACAAATGTGATTCTAAGTGTTTAAGTAACTTTTTGAAAGAAATAGCTTTCTTAGAACAATTAGTTGACTTTGAAAAATTAATGCAGGACTCATTTGCTTATGCAGTGAGTTAATATGAAGCCCATCCTGTGGGGACTAAATCAAAGTCAATAAAACTGACTCAGAGAGGGGGGGTTGTTCAGCCTGGAGAGGGCCTCAGGACAACCTCATAGCAGCTTTTCAGTATCTAAGAAGGCAGACAAGAAAGATGGAGAGGGACAGTTTTGAAGGGCATGTAGTGATACAACAAGGGGAAATGGCTTTCAACTGAAAAAGGGTAGGTTTGGATCAGAGATACAGAAGAAATTCTTTATTGTGAGGGAGGTGAGGCACTGGCAGGGATGTTGTGGATGCCCCATCCCTGGCAGTGTTCAAGGTAAGGTTGGATGGAGCTTAGAGCATCCTGGTCTAATGGACACTGTCCATGACAGAGTGTTGGAACTAGGTGATCTTTAAGCTCCCTTCCAACCCAAACTGTTCTGTGATTTTGGTTGGAAAATTTGACGTCAGAGGTTTTGTAGTAACACCGCGTGTTGAATACATGCATATTTATAAACCAGCTAAGGAGAGCATGTACTTTGAAGTACGTTTTTGTGTGTGATCAACATATTGATGACATACAAGTCCTGTATAGCTGTTGTAAAGAATATTATAGAAAATGAAACTTTTTTTTGTGATTTGTTGGATTTGCCTATTAAATCCCTAGAAAATTATACCCTAACAATAGGGAAGAAAGGAATAGGAATCCTTTTACATTCAAGAACCATTTAGACTAATTTTCACAGAGCTGAATTGCATTTTTATAGAATTTTGTCAATTTTGTGCCTATTCCATTTTCTAACAGTTTTTTACTGATGAAAGCTTGTAGATTCTTGTCTCTGGAGTGAGCTGCTACACTTCTAAAATATATTTCAGAGGGAAAAATAGCAAGAGAGGAATAGGAATAAAACCAGTGTGTGTCAGATGGTAAAAATTGTCTTTTCCACTTATTAATTATGTACCAGCAACTTGTTTTAGTGCTAAGTGTGGCTATGTAGAGTTGCAATGCATTTGATGTCGACCTGAATGTTTTCTCTAAAAATAAAAATGAGCAATTCTAGATTTTGAAATGATGGCTGTTGGAGGTAGGTCCTTTTCCACCTCCCATGTTCTCTGTCTTTACCCTGTTTCAGAAAAGATAAATGCTATCATAAACCCTAATCTCCTTAAAGTGAAATCAAATCACAGTTAAGAGCCCTAGTTAAACAGCTGTGTTTATGAAGAGATAAGCTTCTGTTCTTTGCAGCTTCAGAAAACTTACCAGATATAAAGCAACTAGCAATGTTGGTTCTACCATCACAACAAATGATGGAGGATCCAAACTTGAGCACTTTGTGATGCATTTGAAAAGGGACAGCAAGAAGTTTTTACCTCAGAGTTTCTTGCCATTTATCCAGTTATTAAAGAGAGGCAGGTTTTATGGACCTATGAAGCTACACTTCAGGAATGTTGATGTGACAATGCAGAGTCCCCAGCAGTGCAAAGGAGAGCTGCTTTATTGCAAAAACCTGGCTTTGTTAAGCAGTTAGACCTTTATCAGCTACATAGTTTTAAATCATAACAAACATAATTCAACCAACCACCATACACCACAATGTGAACTGACAATGGTTACAGAATTTGTTTTTCTACCTCTAATTCAGCTGAGTCACTTTCCCTTTTCTGCTTAGCCGAAGTTACAGGCCTAAGCCATGGTTTTACAAGGCCTTCCCTTTGTAAGGTTTTACCTAGATGCAACATGTTTACGGTGGAGATTGATTTCCTTGTCATTTCTAACTCTCTGTGGCTGGACTTGTTTCAAAGGAAAAAGTTGAGATTGTGTCTCTGGAAAAAGCAAGGTTGAGTCTCTGGATGCCATATTTTGGATTTGGTTTTATTGCTTTGCTTTGCTCTGGTTTCGTTGACTTTGCATTGTCACCCTCCACACTCCTTTTTGATGATCTCATTAAAACAAAATCTGCCTTGATTACAAGTGTAAGCAGAGCCTTTCCAGTATGATCATTCCCAGCTTATTTATTTTATGTGTGTAGACTCCCAGGTGTGCCAGCCATTGCAGTGCACAGGAAAACAGAGTGGCTGTGAGTGGTGGGGTAGCTGTAAAGCCTGTTGCAATAGGAGCTACACACAAGCTCCTACAGCTTTTAAACACATGCTAGTACATGTGGAGTGTCACTGAGAGAGGTTGCACAGGGCCTTGCTTGCCCCTTCTATCACAGTGGAAGGACCAGGTTTGAGAAGCAGAGTTGTAAATCTGCCTTGGTAGAGAAGCTCCAAGTGACTGTAGAGGAAACTCCTTCATGGTTTGAGGACCTGATCACACAAGAGTAGGCTTCTCTTGAAGCACACTATGGGACAGTTGTGTCTGTGCTGCTCCAAGGTTAAGAAAGGATGCACTGTTTGTTGCCTGTATTGCCTTGCACTTTTCAGCTGCAAAAATATCTCAAGTACTTTTGGCAGATGATACTTAGGGAACTGTTTTGTCCTCACTTTCAGATACCTGTATATCACCAGACTTTTTTCTGTGCCATAAGCACCAAAATTTCCACTGGATTTTTTGTAATGGAATGAAGACACTCAGTTGGACAGACTGAGGGGACAGATTTTGATTAAGACACCTAATTTTTCTCTTAGTTCCCATTTTGAGAAAGTGGTTGAAATGTAAACTTCTCTTGGGGAAGCCTGAGTTTTACTGCTTATAATTTGCTTTTAGATACTTGGAAGGAATATTCTGTATAATTTTGTAGTTCAGAGTCCCCAGAAGGTGTAAAATGGCAAGCTTTCATGAGCTGTGATAATTTACAGCAGCTGAGAGTTTACCTTCTGTCTGTACCTTCCTTCACTTTGAACTCCAGTAGATGAGAACAGTTTTTCTATTACAGCAACTCATTGCTTTAATATGATTACTTACCGTATATAATGTTATATATTAATGTAGTTCAGCCAGCCTTTTGTAAAGCTGATTTGCAATCATAGTTATTTTATTGTAAGTCTAAAAAGATGGAATATCTTCACTGAGTTTAATCAATGTCTTCTAGGTAAGCTTCTTACTCTCATGACCAGTAAATATAAGAAATGGAGAAAGTGTGTAAAAGAAGTGAATACAATTCTGAATGCATATATACTATTATTTACTTTTATTACAAAACAGGCTTTTTTTTTCTATGTATTTCATAGGAAACACATACATAAAAAGATGAAACTAGCATTTTCTTTCATTCCAACCTTTTTCGTAAAATAATGGCCCTTTTGAGAAAGCCACTATAATTATGTGGTACTAGGGGCGAAGGAAGCTTGCAGTAAAGCACCAAACTGACAATGCAAGGGACTCTACTTGGTTGGTGGAGAGTTTGTCTTTAGATAAAGAATTCCTCTCTCTCTCACAAGGATACTGTGCAGAAACAATTCTTAAAAATTTCTGAAATGGAAATACAGGTGTTAAAGTTCTAACTCCTGAAGCTGTTTGCTTATGAGTAAGAAATCTGCCAAAGATGTATATGTTGTGTTATCCTCCTTGCATCTGTTGAAACAGGACAGGACAACAGGACACCTATTGTGCAATATTTTTGTCCAGCAGCAATTGGTGATGGATGCTTTACTGCTTAAATGCTTTAAGGAGATAGATATCAGCAGTTATTATTATCACTAGAGGAAAAATTGAGAAGTATTTTTAATACATTGTGATTTGCTTTAATGCTGTGAATTTTTTTATAAATGTGTGTTTTTAATACACCTGCATTATCTGTCTCTGCTTTAATTACATAATATCAGCATAATATCATGAAATGCATAATTTCTGATGCTAGAGACTTTGTCCAATAACTCTGCTTGCTGCAGTTTTTTTCAGCTGAAAGATCAAAATCAAATTTCTGCCTCTTGCAAAGTGACTTACAGACTGCAGGACTCATGTTCTGAAAGTTGCAGGTTGTCACCAGGACATCACATAGATCCCAAACCAGCAAACCAGCCAAGAGATAGAGCATTTCTTATGTAGGTGAACAGTTCCCTGTGTAGTCCTCTGGATAAATCCACTGCAGCTTCTGCGGAGCCTGATCAGAGGTCAGGAGGACATACTCTAACAAGTGCTTTCACTCCCCAGAGATAAGGAACCTTGGTGTTCTTTAATTTTCCTTTGGGGCTGTGTATTTCCTGAAGTCAATTCATTTATATTTGGCTTCCCTCTTTATTGCTGGAGCCAATCCCTCAGTCCTCCAGGCCCTGTCTATCTGTGAAGCTGAGAGTCTGACTGCATCACAGGGATAATATTTGGGTCTGGAAGGATGCATATTTTTTCTTTCCTGCCAGCTGTGGTCTCAGTCTTCAGTTTGGGAACAGACTTCAGGGGTATCCATGCACACAGTTCCAGTGCCACTGCTGAAGCAGAGTTCTAGCAGTAGTGTGGACTTGGCTGGGTAGGAGTTGGGGACAAATAGCAGAATGACAGGATCTTTGAATGTGTGCAGTGGTCCCTTGTGATGGGGAAATGTGAATCTGAGACACTTCTCTTTATGTAGAGAAATGTTTGCTTTGGAATCTTCTTTCTGCTGCATCCAACAAAACACGTGTGGGCAGCTTCCCAAACTCTTACTTACTTTCTTCACTGGATTGTGAGGAATGTTTTGGGTTCATTCCAAGAGTTCACTCTATATATATATACACACACACACACACTCATATATATATATATATATATATATATATATGCACACGCACACACACATATATTTCATAAACAGTGTCTTTATACTTGGAAAAGTATACACTTCAATAATTGTAAATGGCACCCTGTGTGTCAGTAAGGATGTGCAAGCCTGCTCACAGCTTCTTTTGCTGAGGGTACTTTCACTTAGATGAATGTTCTGCCTACAGTCCCAAACTTTTAAGGAAGTAAAACTTCCCTTCTGTAGTGTGAGAAGAAATACAGGACATTAAATTTCTTAAATTCTTTGTTGTTTGGATCAAACTTCTCTATCCACTCCTGTTTCGGACAAATCAAAATCTTTGCTTCTGGGCTGCCTGTTTTGTGCTTTGGTATGCTGACGTGAACATTGGTATGAATTTTGTAATACTTGACAAACTAGAGAACATGTGATGATGACCAAGATCACAGAACAAAAGATTTACCACTGACCATTTGAAATACTTGCTCCTTTCAGAGGTACAATTAAATGAGATTATTTTTATTTACCTCACCTTCCTTGCAGCAGCCTTGTGAGAAGGGAAAGCTATATGGGTGGAGCAGGGTGAGTCTGGGAGACAAAGTGAAACTAGCAGAGGAGGTGCAGGACACTTGAATCTTTCATTCTTTCCAAAATTTCTGTAAGCAGCCCCTACATTTTTTCTTTTTTTTTTTTTTCCTGTACACTTGTGAAACACTCTGAATCAGTGCTGATGAGTAAGGTAAGAAACACCTAGTGGGATTGATTAATTTCCCGTCTAAAATGTGAGAAGGAACAACCCAACCCACCAGAAAACTAAATATTGATGCTGTCAGTGGCATGATAATTGGTCTCTACTTTCATCTGCAAACAAACCCTTGCTTGGATTCTATTATTCATTCGAAGACGAAAAGGGTTATTAATGCAGTGTTCTTTAATTTATATTTTTTTGTGTGTGAGAGAGAGAGAAAACAGGAGAGCAATAATACAATAAATGTATTGGCTAAGAGAAAACATTTGAAAATGATCCTTACCCATTTTTTTAAATCTTCTCTTATCATGAAGAATGTGAACTGTGATAAATTGTTCTGCTAATCAAACAGCACTGAAAGGTTAGGTCATTGGAAGTCTTTAGTCATTTTGTGCTTTTCAAGAGTGAATTTGTTAAAATTATGCTGAATACCCACTTAAAGCCTGGGCTGAAAACCCTACCTGTGTTTTATAACTCTGCACTGTCAGAACCCATAATAAGTCAAACATTCTTTCAGAGGTACTCATAAGGGAGAAAAAACCCCGTAAATTCAAGAGTAATTTCAGATTGTAAATGAAAAAGAGAGGCACGACTGTTCATTTGCACCAATCATGCCTTCCTTTCATCTGCTCTGATTAGGCCTGGTGCGGTTTCATCAAACTACTCCATCACTGAGCTGTCACTCCAGTCGTCTGTTGATTGAAAACAATCAGGGCTCTGATGGCACAATTATTCTGACCCTTTAACTAGAGGCTGCTGTGATAATGAAAGGTTGATTATGATAGTTTGTGCCTCTTTCAGTTTGCCAAGAAGGTTAATTTGGGCATCAGACGGATGTTTAATGGGCGCTTGCTGGCTACACTGAGGTAAATGAGAACGTGCAGTCTTCGATATTGCACGGATATAGTTTGGCTGTCAATCATTGTCATTTTGAGTTTGTGCCTCACACTCTGGAAATCACATTTTATTTTTTCCTTGGGATTTAATTTATTCTGTGCCCTGAGGAAGTTCTTTCACTCTGTGACCTTCACAGTAGCTTTCTCTGTCTTTTTTCGCTTCCCTCACATGGAGCCCAAAGGCATAATATATCTAGAGGAACGTTTTTTCTTTAAAAAAAAAAAAAAAAAGTAAAATTTAAAATCCCTGTTTATCAGCTCACCCTGAACAGAGCAAATGTTTTAATTCTGATTGTAGAATCCAAATGTGCAAATGGAAGCATGCCTGCTTGCTAACACAGCGCCACACAGGGAGCTGCTTACGTAGGCACACATTTGTAAAACTGACAAACAGGTAATTTAAAAATGTCTCTGTGTAAAGAGGGTGGGGGATGGCACAGCTTTATTTTCACAGGCTGCACGCATATGTCTTAGCTTGGTGCCATGTAAATGTGGTCTCAAGTCACTGCACTGCAACTTTTTGGTTAGAAAGTCTCTCTTCAGGGGCAAAAGGTATTTCATTGCTGATTCATAGATTATTAACATTTACTGTGTTCAGATTGAGAGAATCATATGCATGATTTTGTAGTTGTTTGGCTCAAGGTGCAAAAGAAATGCAAATACCTCATAATTTTGATTGTTCCACATGCAGCTCATTAGAGTCTTATTTTTATGCACATTTTAAATTCAAAATAAAAAGAAGAAAAAGATTTCTATCTTTAAGGCTGTCTTGCATCTAGGCTTGAGACACTTATTTTTCCTGCTGTCCTCAACTGTGTAAGATAGTACCTGACTGATAAAATTGCAGGAGTCTGGAGGCTGTGCTTACATGTTTACTAACTTCTAAAAATATTCATGTGTAACTCATGTCTTCGAAAAATTGTGTGCGTATGTTTTGTTGTATGGTGGGACTTTTTTCCTCAGCAACAATTCTTACATTTTGCTTCCTAAATGGATGATACAGACAAATTTAGTTCATCCTGCTTAAAATGCTTCAATTAATATCCTAGACCCCCTCGATTTTGTCCTTCCAGAGAGAGGATGACAAAGACCCTTTAGAGATCCCAATTCAGGCCCTTTGGAAATCCCTGTTCATTTTAGATTAGGTGAAAGTTCCTCCATAGCCCTCCATGGACTTTGTTTCAGACCTTTGGTAAATGTCCTGGTTTACCCATAGATTCTGCTCCTGTACTTGCAATTTGAAGAGTCAGGGTGTTGCTGACAATTGCCAACTGAAATGTGGTTTTGAGGCAGGAGGTCCCAGTCTGGAGCACCTCAGACTTGCTGATTTTTAGATTTTTATTAGATAAAATCTAATAAAAGGCAAAATTGTGTGCGACTTTACAGCCAAAATACATATTCCTAGTGTTTCAAAGACAAAACTAGTAAACTCCAAGTTTTGCTTTTTAAAGTTTGCTTGGTGGTGCTTTAAGGTGATTACCGTAGTAACTGTGTTACTTTCATGACTCTTCTTGGCTTCAAAAATCAATAGAATGAGGTCTATAGCACTGTCCAATATGCTAAGGATACAAAGATATTAATTTGATTTTTTTTTTCCTGGCCAAAAATTTTTGCTTCTGTTAAGGAACAGAAGAACTCTTCAGGTGAGATTTATAGCTCTTTCTCTTCCCCTGATTTAATATCATCATCAGATTGTCACACACAAATAGAGTCATTTATGTTGCACGTATCTGATCTCAGTCCAGGAAAATGCATCTTTCCACTTTTAATTCCATATTTAAAATTTTGTTTTCTCCTAAAATGAGAACGTTCACTAGGTTATCATAATTAGGATTTCCATTTGTTTTAATGAGACAGTGTGAATTGTTTTAAAACCTTAGCAAATTTGTTTCCTTCTATTTGTTGTTGCTAAAACAAACAAAACACAAGAAAACCCAACTCTCCAACACCCTCATTTTTTCCACTGCTGTCACATTTGCTAGACACCTTGGATGATATAAAGTAGCATATTTGCAGTCCATTGGGCTACTACATGAATACATCAACTAAAGAGCGGGCCAAGATGACTTTAATAGAGTTCCTGTGGCCCCTGCCTCTCACAGAGTCCAAGCTTAGATAAGTTTTTTCTTTCTTGGAACTCTGTCAACAGAAACTTTCCCTTGGCTTTGTGACTTAGAGTAGTTTCTAAGTGAACCTGAGTCTAATAAATGTATGTCAAGCTTTTTGCACTCATGAAGTGGTTTGGCTTTTCTGATTAGAAGACTTGGTGTGGTGTCAAGTGGAGGTCTGGCACGTTTCCCAGCAGAGTGGCTTGAGAAGGACTGCAGGGGGATGCTGAACAGGCAAGGCACAGGTGTGATGGTCTCTCTTGCTCCCTGGAATAGGCTGGCAGCCCAAAGGACCAGGTAGCTATGCTGGAAGCAGAAGCAGGTGTTGGAAAAACAGTGAGCTCGCTATCCAACATGCGAGATGTACTTTGATGTGTGCTCCAGCTCTGCCACAACATATTTTTCCATCTCTTTGCTGCTGTTTTGAGAATGCACTCCATTGCTAAATCACATAATATAACCTTGGAGAAGAAAAATCCTGCGGGTTAAGGCATTAGAATAAGAGAATTAATCTGGTTTGAAAATCCTGTCCTTCTGAGGGTCTACTTTTGTCATTTACTTAGTTTAGAAGATAAATATGGCAAAATATATTATTTATTAAAGTTGATATAGGCACTAGGCTGTGGCTTCCTTTACTCACACACTCATACATTAAAATTAATAGAAATGAAGCTTCTAACAGTTTAAACAGAATTTTTCTATATGACTGTAGGAGTAGGAGTCTTTTCTTATTTTTGTAAATTATTTAGCACTGATACAAATATTTTAAACCTCAAAATGATGTGTCGTCTTTTGTTTTTCTTGCTTGCTTGTTAGCATTTTAAGTACAGTTGTAATTTCAAGTGCAATTGGTATTTCCTTAGAGAAGCCAGAATGTCTTTCTTGCAGCATCATAAAGCCTATAATGGCTTTGAGTTTATTTTGCCAATACTGATTATAGTTGCTAATTGTTACTGCCAGAGGGGCGAAAACGTAGGCACTATAATCAGTGTATAGATGGAGTGAATTCTGGAGTTTTTATGTAGGCACCAGGTTTTTGGGTCTAGATTAAACAAAACTCGAGTAAAGGTGTTAGAAATTGTGTTGATAAATATACAGATGTGAGCTGGTCTCGTACATGGAAGTTTGTGTCTGCCATATGCTGATGAGAGTTATGATTGCCTCCTTTGCACTGAAGGAAAGTTAGAACTGTGTTACAGTCCACCAGTGACGACTTCTTCTACAAGTGAAAGATGTGTTTGGGAATTCAGCTTTCTTCCCTTTGAACTTTTTCAGCCCTCAAATAGCTGCTAAACTGTTCACCCACACTCAATTTTCTTCCATGCCTCCATAGTGTGAGACACCATGTTCTGCTAGAGAACATGGTAACAGTGTGCTGCAAAACCAGTGTGGAAGTCTAAGGCTCAGCTGGTGAGTGTTCCTGAAACCAGATGACCTGTTCCATAGCCTTGTGTCACAATTTAGGAGTTTGTCCTGTATTCTCTAAATATAAATCTAGATACCTACATTTGTAGGTTAAATTCTTAAGTAGTTTAAGTAGTGATCAACCACCTGTTTAAAATTCACCAAAGTGAATTTTAAAACTGTAATTGTCACAAATAGCAAGACAAGGCAATAAAAAATAATATAGCTTTTAGCTCTTAAAGGCCTTTTTTCCACCTTGGAATGTCACAGATCAGGTGTGGGTCACACAGGGCACTGTAGTCAGATTGTGTTCAAACAATAGCATGGGTTGATTTGGACGGGAGCTTCTAAACACATTGTGATTCACAGACCTCTGTTGCTTCCCCAAGACTCAGTGAAGCTTCTCTGCGTTCTGTCAAATGCCTACAGAGCATCCAGAGGTTCTTAGCAGGGCTCTTAGCCCTACTTACTAAATTCATACAATAAAATGAAATCTTCCACAGCAAACTGACCTCAGACATGGAGTCTGGTAAGACCCAGTAGCACCCTACACAAGAGACAGCCTGGGATTCACGTTGCCCTCCCCTCACGTTACCCTATTGCTGCTGCAGCTGCTGGTCAGAGGGGAAAGGTGGAAGTAGGCCAAAGTTGCCTTGAGGTGCAACACGTGGAGAATCCCAAGCAGGCTGCAATAAACTTAATTTGGAAAGGTTCAAAGGTTTTCATAAAGAAGATGCAGGACAGATGAGTGAGGATAAAATAGTGTGGAATGGATAGAGAAGGTTTAGGTTCAAGATTTGGAATAGATTGTACATCTCACGTGAGTGCCAACAGAATCTTTGTATCACTTTGCAACCATTGCTGTAGTGGCTTAGGGAAAAGTTAAACATTACTGGTTTCAGTGAAACATTTTTTTACAACTCCAGGACTATTCTCAGTAGAGAAATAACTCAGTATGAATCAAGTTGCATATGCCAAATTTCCTACAGCAGAGAAAATGTATTGTAATGGAAATTTCAATGCCTTCTGTGCAGATCATCACACATCCCATATCCAGAAATGAATGCAGGTGCCATTTCTTTGAAGTTATGAATGTACGTGGTGTTGCTCATGTGTTTATACAGTATTTATTGGGGACCAAAGGCAGGACAATAAAGGAAATCGGATGGATGAAGTTCTAAGATATTAATAAGGCATTAATATTAAACTTCCTCTAAAAGACCTGTGGTTACCAAGTCCTGGTTTACATTAGTGCCTGTATTTTACAGAGTCTGTAATGTCTGTCATTGTAGCCCAAGTGACACGTCTGTGATACCATTTTACGTGTGAGCAAAGGATGAACTTATAGCTCCAAAAGTAACCAGTCTGTTGGATACAAGTGCTGAGAGATAGTAACTCAATTTTTGTAAGTTCTTCTAGCTCAATATAGTAACCCACATATCATTTAGTTGATATATGCTGAAGATAGCCTGAATTTCTCCTCAATTTCAAGTGGCTGGATGTTGGGGGCTAAGTGTCTTTCAGGAATCATTCACATGGCTAAAGACACAGAATAGGAAGTTGCCTGATACAACTCAGTAGGAGACACCTGACACATGGGTTTGGTGGATTTAGAACACCTGACTTTAAAGCTCAATGATTTCAAGTCCACAAACGTTTTCAATACATTTAAATAAAAAGTCTTTTTTGCTAACAAGTCAAAATACATACAGCTAATGCATGTATTTGAAACTCAACACAGCATTTAACTGACTGAACTACTGTTGCATTTTTGATGCCCTTCATTGATTCTTTGTTTCACAGAGGTTCACAGTGAGGAAAAAATGTTTCAAATTAATCTTAACAAGAAGGTGGTTTTGGTTTTTCTTCCCTCTCTGACAGAATACAGAAATAGTAATAAATTTAATACATCATATATGAAAGTCATAAATAAGAGCAGCCTTTATTTTCAGCTCCTTTATGTGACAACAGCAACAGTACGGGGCCATAAGATTTAGCTGAAAATTTTTTATCACTCAGCTTCTTAGAAACACCTACTCCACGAGATCTGTGTCAAAATGATTTGAAGTATCAGGTAGAGTTAGTCCTTATCCAGAACTAGTCAATGTCTTTGATAATGACTTGGATTAAAGAATAATAAGGGATTTATGTTTTCAGAAAATCAGAAGGTGAAATGGTTTTCTAGCACTTTTGAAAATACAGTTTGGATTGAGAATGATCTTGACTGGAACAGTGGCCTAAAGGAATAGTACAGAGTTGGGTAATGACAGAGAAAGCATGACAGCCTGTGGAAGTTCTGCAGAAAAAAAAAAAAAACCTAAACAAACAAACCAACCAAGCACAAAAAAAAAAAAAAAAAAAAAAAAAAGAAAAAAAGGGGTAAGAATAGTACTCAGTCACAAACTTAAATATGGATCAGCAACATCATAGTGCACTGACAGTCTTATGTGGTGATGTACAAACAAGAATGGCATAGATTGTTAGAATCAAAGAGATTCTTCCAACCTATTCACTACTACTTAAGAGGAATATTATGTCCAGTTTTCAACAGCAAACATTAAAAATTTTGATAACAGAGAACTGTGAGCCAAGCAACAGAGATTTAGAAAATATGATCTAAGATGCATTGAAATACCTTTTTCGTTCACTGAAGAGGAAACTCGCACCAATATTAAAATGCATCTGAGGTGGAGAAGAAAATGCAGGTAACAAAATACTTTTTGTCCTGTATGGTTGAATCATTTTCAAGGGTTGCTCTGGAATATGAACCCAAAGGTGGAAAATGTAGTGATGAGTTTAAGGGTTTAAAGCTTCTGCATATGTAAGAAGAAAATCTGCCTGAGAGGATATCAGAACATGGGAATGGTTTTCCTTAGGAAGTTTTGGTATCTTCATTACTGGATGTTTTCAAAAATTACTTACACAACAATTCCTGAAATGGTTTAGGCTGTTCCTAACCTCTTTCTGGAACCAGTTGGATTCAAAATAAGCTTTATGTGATTTGAATACTGTGTTTAATTTTGAATGTTAATACTAGCTGCAGTTGCTCAATTGTTGCTTTCTGTCTACCCCAAATTAGCAGAGCCTCTTCTGTGCTTCTCTCTTCTCTGACTTAATTTTTTCCCCCCTTACACCTTTCTCCACTTTATAAATAAAATAAATGAAGAAGAAGAAAAAAAAAAAGAAGGATTCAATGTGTTGTAATATGTTATATTTCGTCAATATTCTGTCATAAATAGGATGAAATATGGAGGGCAGAAAAGGCTTTTCTTTGTAATCATTTGACATTAGTCTTTTTTCTAATGTACCTGTGGTGTCCAGTGATCCCATAGCCCCTATGTTAATATTATTTTTCCAGCAGCTTGATTGAGGGATAGTATGGTCTCCAGCAACACTAACAGATTGCACAACGTGAGTATTGTATAGCAGCTGATAATGCTGTGGAAATTGTTTCAGGGAGCTGGTGCAATACAATGCTTTTGTTAAACACTGTATCTTTTTATGTGGACTAGTAGGCTTTCACAGCTGCTTTTTAGGTACCACGACTGAGGCAAGTATATATCTGCTCTTGGAATGCAAGCAAATTTCAAAAGATCATGTTTTGACAGAATTGTGTGCAAATAACGTGTGTCTTGTTTTTTCCCTTCCTTCCCCCCCACTTTTAGCTGGCTGTGAGGTGGTTGGAACACAACTGCCGCTACCAGTATCTGGATGAACTTCTCCAGTATGTCCGCTTTGGCCTCATGGATGTGGATACCCTGCATACTGTAGCTCTTACTCATCCTCTTGTCCAAGCCAGTGAAACTGCGACAGCGCTCATTAATGAGGCCTTGGCTTACCACCAGAGCGTCTATGCACAGCCAGTTTGGCAAACTGCAAGGACAAAGCCTCGCTTCCAGTCAGACACTCTTTATATTATTGGTGGGAAGAAACGAGAAGTCTGTAAAGTGAAGGAATTGCGATACTTCAACCCAGTAGACCAGGAGAACGTTCATATCGCGGGGATCGCTAACTGGAGCGAGCTGGCGCCTATGCCTGTGGGGAGGAGCCACCACTGTGTTGCTGTCATGGGAGACTTTCTTTTTGTAGCTGGTGGAGAGGTAGAGCACTCCACAGGGCGCACGTGTGCCGTGAGAACTGTCTGTCGATATGACCCCCGCACCAACTCCTGGGCCGAGATAGCTCCGATGAAGAACTGCCGGGAACACTTTGTGCTGGGAGCCGTGGACGAGTACCTCTATGCCGTAGGGGGCAGAAACGAATTGCGTCAAGTGTTGCCCACAGTCGAACGCTACTGCCCCAAGAAGAACAAGTGGACCTTTGTACAGTCCTTTGATCGGTCGCTCTCATGCCATGCAGGATATGTGGTGGATGGTCTTCTTTGGATATCAGGTAGAAAACGTTTCACACAATTTGAGGTACTAACAAAATACCAAAATACCGTCTTGAATTAAAGTAATAAATCTTTGGTTTATATGTCATGATAACTTTTCTCTGTGGAGAGGACAAAGAACTGAAGCTTCATTAGGAGTATAGGAGCGTAATGTATCTTATACATTACACTCGGTATTTCAGAGCTGCTGATATCATATGTGCTATCTCCAGCTGCCATTCATAAATCACAGTGAACTGGAATGATAATGCACTTTTGGACAAATTTCCAATGATAAATTCTGTGTGCTTCCTAAAAACACACTAAAAAAGACATTGTTTCTGTAATAGGATCTGGTACTTTTTACAGTCACAGGACCCGAAGGAATGGCCTGAAGTTGTGTCGGGGAGGTTTAGGTTGGATATCAGGAAAAGGTTCTTCACCACAGGTTTGATTGGGCACTGGAACAGGGTCTCCAGGGAGGTGGTCATAACATCCCCCTGACAAAGTTTGGGAAGCGTTTGGACAGCACTTTGGGGCACATGGTGTGGTTCCTGAGCCTGTGCAGGGCCTGGAGTTGGACTTCGATGATCCTTGTGGGTCCTTTCCAAGAATATTCTATGATTCACTTAGTCCTGATGATGAAATGGAAAATTAAGTGCTTGATAGCTTGTGTTGTTCCAGGAGTTGAAGGCAAATGTATTATTTGCTCCCACTTGCTCTTCAGAACATTCAAACACACTGAGATGACCATTTTTAGAAATCATGCATGATTCTGCCCATAACAAGTGCACAAGGATGTCTGGATGTAAGCATAGCTTTACGGCACAGATAGATGTATGTATAGACCCTATAATCCTAGAAGAACGTGTTGTTTGCAACTGAGTCTTTAGTTGTTACGTTCCATTGATGAGGGTGGGAGGATTTAGTTACCTCAGTCCTCGTAGTGGGTATTAGTTATTTTGGAATACAGCCGATGCTGTCTACAGAAGATTTGACAGAAAAATATTCCCCGTTTACTAAGAAGTGTGCCACGGAAGGTTATATAGTTATAATAGTTATTAAGGAAGCTAATGAGTAAATGGGGCCAGCCCTTGAGGTAAATGTTCAGTGATTGGCATCTTCACCATAGATACCCTCTGGGGATTTTAATATGGTCTGGAAGGCCTCTGGTGAAAAGTTAGAATATGAATGGAAGATTAAGTTAGCTTCTTAGGCCTGTGCTGTGCTTCTCAAAGTGTGTCATTTAGGCTAGCGGATAAACCTTTCTGTCCCTATGGATTAAGTGCCTCATGGGAACGGGGATTCCCAAGCATTGGCACAGGAATTAGCAGGTATCTCTTTTAATACATATGCACTAAAGTCATGAATGATGACTTTGGCATTAAAAACAGGACAGAACACAGCAAATCACCAAGATCCCTGGCAGGTACTGTGGGTCATTTTCTTTAGTGACCATCATTTAGGGAGTCTTGTAGAGTTTGTGCTGTGTGAATCCTGAGGTGAGACCCAGGTAGAGTACAGGAACAAGATTTCTGCATTAGGCTACCAGCTGGGTGTATTCAGAGCATTATTGTGTTTATTCACTACTTTTCCTATTTTATTAGCAGAGAGGGATGTGTGTCTGCAGTGGGCACTTCAAATACATGGATGTTACTATTGCTGTGTCTTGATTGCTCTTTTTTTTTTCCTTTTTTTGTGGTTTACATTTGTCAGTATTTATGAAGAATAGGACCTTTTAAAAAATGGTGTTACACATCCTCACATGAAATCATTGAATGTGCACTAGAAATCCATCAGGGTGGTCTTTCCCCTAGTAAACGAAAAAAGTAATATTTTTTGTCTTAATCTTGTGGGGAAAAAAAACCTAAACAAAACAATACAATCAAAACTCAAGAAAGTATTTGATACCAGTTTTTAAGTCAAACAAGGGGCTGATTGAAGATTAAATTTAATCTTTGCGGATTTGCTAGGCAAGGGGAAATTATCCTAAGGATTAATTCATGTGCTTAGTTATGTAGGTGAAATGCATGCCTGTATATTTTAAATTCCACTTTTGTTTAGAAAATTATGCAGTGTGATACTGTGTTCAAGGATATGCCTCTAATAGAGCTGTAGAATCAGTGGAAGCAGTAAGTGGAAGCCTACTGGATGAATTCTTTAAAACTGGGCAAAACAACAAAAAAATTTTATCAGTATTGTTCCATTTATATTTGAAAATGCTACCAACAGTGGAATAAGGTAGACATGGCTTTTCAGTTGTATTTTGATAGGTTCTGAAAAAATGCTTAGAAAGTTTTGAGTTTCTCAATTATGACAGGTTATTATGGAGTAGGAGAGCGCACTTACTGCACTATACTTCAGTAGATATCGATCTGAATTTTGTCCTCTTACACTGAAACCTGGTTGTGTATTGAATAGAGTTATTTTAAAAAGAAAATTGGATGGAGATGTAATAACTATCGCTAGCTTTCTATTATTAATTAATTGCTTAGGACCAGAATGTAGCTCGTGGTACACGTACATTCAGGGGCAGGGGAATAGTACAGAGAGACGTTTTATTGTATCATAGTCACTGCTGGAAAATCCACTGTTCATCTTTGAATAGAAGATGTTAGCATAAAAGTAATTAGTAATGCAGGAGGGAACCTAATTTTGAAGTATGTGGCCTGAAATTAAGTAATTAAAAAATTAGTCTGAGTTAGAAATGTTTCTGAGCTGTATCCCTGCTGCTTTTTCTGGGAAATACAGGCCATCAGCAAAGAGCTCTCAAAGTCAGTCTGCTGCTACCAGCTGGCAAGGGAACCATGGAAATGTGCCCAGGTTTTTAGTGAGAGAATAAATTAAATAGTGATAATATAAGTTTCTAGCCCTTCTATTTGTGGAGAGCATCATCAAAGCTTGATCTGCACACTGAACATTTACTTACTCAGTGCCTCTGCTACAGCCCCATGCCCTCTTGAAGGCTTTGCTGATCAAAAGGTAACTAGACTTAAGGAATTTCTATTATTATTGGGATTCATTTTCAGCTTTGCTTTGCTGCTCCTTTGGGACAAATATGACAAAGATTCAAAACTAATAGATAATAAAATCATGGCAAAGGCAGCAGGAAAGGAAAATGGACAAAACAGACCGCTGTATGAGTTTACACACTCAATATGACAATATTAGGTGGGTGGCTGGTGTTCAGGTGACAGAGGGACTCTTAAGCTGCTACAATTTCTTTGGGGTTTTTAACCTGACAGAAGCAAATTAAAAGAGGGAGCCTTTTGCACACTGGAACTAGTCAGTCCCTCTGCTCAGCACAAGTGGGTTCAGCCCTTGAGTTTTTCAAGCTCCCTATTTTCATATTTATGTCATTATTTATTGTTTTTCCCCCACAGTCCTCATTTTATTTTCTTATTTAAAGAAAAACAAAACATGAGAATTTATTAAAATAATGTGCTGGTTTTGACTGGGATAGAGTTCATGTTTCTCCTAGCAGCTAGTCTGGGCAATGTTTTGGATCTGTGCTGGAAACAGTCCTGCTAACACAGGGATGTTTTTGTTATTGCTGAGCAGTGCTTCTACAGAGTGAAGGTGTTTTTTATTTCTCACCCCACCCCACCTGTGAGGAGGCTGGGGATGGTCAAGGGGTTGAGAGGGGACACAGCCAGGACAGCTGCAGCTGACCCCTGCTGACCAAAAGGATATTTCTGATCATGTGGTGTCACGCTCAGCATATAAAGCTGGGGAAAGAAGGAGGAAAGGGTGTTCATAGTGCTGATGTTTGACTTTCCAAATCATCATTATGCTTGATGGATCCCTGCTCTCCTGGAGATGGCTGAACAGCTGCCTGCTCATAGGAAGCAGTGAATTAATTCCATGTTTTGCTTTGCTTGTGTGTGTGGCTTTTGCTTTACCTGTTAAACTCTCTTTATCCCAACCCACAAATTTTCTCAGTTTTACTTTTCCAGTTGTTTCCCCATCCCATGCTGGGGGAGTGAATGAGTGGCTGTGTGAGTTGCTGACTCGGGTTAAACAACAACAAATAAGTTCTCTGTACCGACATTGCATTGGGCAGATGGTTTGGAAATTTTATAGAAAGGTGATTTTTCTAGGCCCCAGTTAACATCTGATGCCATGACCAAGTTCACAAACGAATTGCATGCCACAATACTTGTAAAGTGAAGTATTTCAGTGAAAGAAGAACTAAGTACACTAAACACTTTGGAGTTCAACATGACTAACAATCACTGTCTATAAAAGCGGGGAGATATTTTCCATAAGAGCGAGGACTTGAACTATGCCCATTTCCCAGCATCCTCTGTGGAGTGCACATGCAAATCTGGAGACCTCCTTTTCTACCCATGTTAACCTTCCTCCAGTGGTGTAGGTCTAGTGCCCCTGGGGACATGGAGGGACAGGGAACCTCTGCCAGGCATTCCAGCTCTGAGCCATTCCTGCACCTGCATCTTAGGATAATGACACTTCTCTTTGCCTTAGGTGCTCCAGAGATTAGCACATGAAAAGTCTTGTTTAAAACAAAGTGTTACACTGGTGTTTTGCAGAGGCCCAAGTTGTCTGACCTTAAGTGTGTCAGCTAAAATAACATCTTGACATGCACATAGAAACTCAGCTTGGGGGAAGGGGGTAAACAAGCCATCCCTCTACAGTTGCTTTGTACTTAATATAGGAGATAATTTTTTTTTTTTTTCAAAATTCAAGATTCATTCTTCTGGTTTTTAAACTGTTGTTTTTTTTCCCTGATGGTGGAGATTTTGACCAAGGAAATGATGGTGATAACGTATCTTGAAGAATTATTCTGAGTTTGCAAGTGATTTGGGATGAAAAGTATGATGTTACTATCAGTATGCTGTTGTGAAGTAAAGAATTTTTTCTCAGGAAAAGTCTATAAAATTATTTTATAAAAAGTAGATCTGGAATAATAGGAGTTTACAGAATCTATCTAAATCAAATTTTACAGTGTGGCTGGCACAGAGAATGGGAGGTTAACAAGCGCATAAAAATTGCCTTAGTGGCCCAGTCTTAGTCTCTATATGTTCCATATATATGCAGACTTAATTTTTACTGTATTTGAATGAATGATCTCATACCTTTCAGTGATGGACATTATTGGTTTGATGCCATTGATTCTCCTTAGATTGAATGTAAACATCCAGCTTTAATGATTTAAACAAAGCTAGGGCTTGTGCCCCTCTTGTTTGTGGCTCGATTGCATCTGGAGTCAAAGAGCACTAAGCAGAGCTGCTGTTGGCCTCTCCCAGGGGACTCCTTACCTTGAGAGAACATGCTCCAGCTCAGCTCTCCTCACTGCACCTGGGCTGGCTGCAGTAAGAGGCAGCAGGTTTGCTTTGCACGTTGAGGAAGGATTATCTTGTGTTTAACACCCAGACACCTAAGAGAGGAGCAATTTCTGTTTTAAAATAGCAGAGCACCTTAGGGTACATGTCGTGGGTTTCTATATATTCCCTGGATTTGCTGGAAGGAGCACACATGGGAGCTCTTTGCCAACGTGTTGTTTTACACGTCTCCCAGTGAACTCGGATTGCTGCGCACAGCCTCGCGCTTGGGGACTGCGGGGAGACTTGTGATATTTTCTGGGGGATTTGGATTGGATCAGATTTCTCAAGTCACATGGGGCCTTGCTAGGCCACGTTATAAATATGGCTTATAAATTGTCATTGAGGAAAATATTGGATCTACTGCCTCCTACCCTTCTCTTTTTAAAAGTGTGTCTTGAAAGTGTTTCTCAGTGCGGTTTGTGGAGTGTTTGGGAGGACTGTAATAACACAAAATGTGTATCAAGTGTGGGAAAGGGATGGACAAGGTATGTTTTTTGTGTCCTTGAGCAATTTCCCCATGTAGAGGGGCACTGTTGCATGAGCTGGGAATTTACAGGTCTTGGAAGGCTTAAAAAGGAACATTTGCAGCCTACAAGGGAGTTGAGCGACAGTTATTGTGGCAATGTGAAAACACTGTGAGCCCATGGGCTGGATGATGGCCTTTCCATGAGGGTGTGCTCCTGTCTGTAAAAGCAAGAAAGTCAGTCTTGTCCTGAGGATGCTCCTTGCCTCCCAGGAACTGGAGTCCTCAAAGCAAGCTGCTCATATAAGGTGATGTAATCATCACTCTGTTTATAAAAACAACAAATGCTGACCAAACTGTATATTTTCTGTCATTTAACCAGAAGACATTTTTTTTTTCTCTTTATCTAACTGTTGGGTTACTACCACATTAGCTGTTATTGCTTGACATCAAATTTAATAGCATAGTTTGTATTTTTAACTGCTTTCGCTCATTATGATGGCTCTCTATCCTCTCCTTTCCTCATAGAAACACAACAGAGAAGTGTAAGAAATTCTCTCAGAACTACCCCATTTCTTTTCTGAGAAAGTATGTATTATTTTTAGTACCATTTAAACTCTTCTTCCCCTTCTTTTCTTATTTTTAAGAGACATATTGATGCTGTTTTGCCCTTTCCCAGCTGTCTGTAGTATTTTAAAAAATAGTTCAAGAGGACACTGCAGACTTGTTAAATCTGAATTTTGGCAGAAAATTTTAAACTTTTGCTATAGCACTTCAAAGTTAGAAGGAACTAGAGTTTGAAAATTGATGCAGATATAAGATGGCATATTTAATGACAGATGTATCTATAGAAACCTGTTAAGATGCAGATTATCCCCCTGGGGAGGGGAGATCAAAACTGCCAATCTATAAAATATACTTGTTAGGGGAAGGCATGGAATCTATCTCTGCGAGCACTTTGATTGCAGGGGACAGTGTAGCAGCATGTGGCATCATAACCTAAGAGCAGACAAATCAGCTTGATGACTTTCAAAGCCAAGAATACTGCTGGAGGCAAGGGTACTCCAGTCTAGAAGAAATTAAAACATATAGAGACTGTTATTAATTCCAGATCTATTTTTGTGTAGTCAAATCTGTATGCAAATCCTTAGCATCTCATTTTGGCAGATTAATCTAAAAGTGAAGAGCGGTATGTGAAGGGAATGTAATGATAAAACACCAGAGATGAGCAATATTGCAGGGGAAAAGATGTAAGCTGTGTACTTGATGTGAGGGGCCCTTTGTGAAAAGAAGGAAATAATTTTACTTATTTTATTACTTTATGAGGAAACAACACTCTTCTTTCTCTTCTTCCTTCACATCTTTCCCCCCATATTAAGGTGTCCTTTCAGAATGGAAATGTATGACCCAAAATTGTGTTTCAAATGTGTCTCCTGTAGTTTAATATTCTGGAGGTAATAATCCAAATAACTATGATTTTTATTTTTCAAAATAGTAATCTGATGTGTCATTTTAGACATTGTGTTGGGAGTTTACAAAACAGATATTAGAAAAGGTTGTTTTGTCTCGCTGGCTGATGACCACTAGGAATGTGAAGGCTGCACAACAGTGTAGAGACAAATAACAGATTGTAAGATCAGACACAGGAGCAGTCTTTGCTTTCCAATGCCTGTTCTTGTGTGTGCTGTGATGGGCAGGGTGTGGCATAGTGTGATGGAAACAGTTTGGAGAGACTGCATCTCATCCCAGCTATGTCTTAGCCTGTGAGCATCTCTGAGCTGGGAGTTTGGGCTGCCATCCCTCTGGAGGTGCCCAGCACAGGCTGCTGCTTGCAGAGATGAACCCAAGTAACAGCATCATTTCTCCTTGCTGCTGCAGTTGAAGAAAAGACTCTAAAATAGATACATCTGTAGTCTCTGCTATAGATTCTTGGCCCCATTCAAGTATTTTTGAGTGATCAGAGGATACTTCTATGTCAGCAAGTAGCTCAGCACAGTAGGAGCAGATCAGCAGGTAAAACCTTGGCACCAAGTTCTCTGTGTTTACTCCACGTACACTTCACACTTTTTGCTTTGGGCGAGGTTTGTTCTGGTCCTCTGGCTCAAATGTTCCCAGTACTCAGATGGTACAAATCTAAAAGACCAGTTATTATTATGCACCCTTATGCTCCCATTAGGAACTGGAGTATGGCTGGTGCATATCTGGAACAGAGCTTCTGGTTAAACTTGAATGCACACTAGTCCCAGCCTACAGCCTAAAATGACATGGGGGAGGTGGCAGAGTTGCTTCAAAACCACGATATGGCTCTGAACCACAATGCTGCCTTCGGCCTAGTTAGAGGCTGGCAAAATGAGAATTCCCCAGCACAGGGCTTGCGGATAAAAGGGAAAAAAACCAACCCAGCAACCTTAGGGGGACTGGGCCATAGCTCAGCCAGCAGGAATTTAAGTCACTGTGCTGCTGTCCTGGATGAAACAGGGTATGCCCAGACAAAAAGGGAAGTGACCACAAAATGAAATGTAATAAGATGAAAATCCTTCCTCTCACTGCTGCAGATTTTGTCCACTATTGGTACAGGCCATTAAAACTGTAATAGAAATAGTCTGTCAGTATGAGTGTCACTGGTGTGTGGCCACTGACACACTCTAGTTCTGCCCAGACCTCGTGGCAGGATGAAGGTGAGGCGCAACTTGCAGACATTATTTCTGATTTCATCTTCCCATGGGCCCAGCGTGGTGACAGAGGGGGACTGGGACCTGTGGCAGTGCTGCAGTGACACCATGTCCCCAGAAGGCTTGAGCACATTCAAAAACATGTTTGCACAGGTAAGATTACAGACTGAAGAAGTTTTCCGTGTTTACTTAGTGAAATTTGCCATTGAAAACAAAACAAGAAAGGGATGACGAGGCATTAAATGTCTCTTTACTGTGTTGAGGTAAGCAGCTGGTTTGCAGCATCTAGCTGGGTCAGAGTCTATTCTGAGCCTTTCTGAGGTGCTTAACACCATGCTTTCCTGATCACTATTGAAAAGTAAATGGTAGGGCTGTTTCTGGTCACTGTGGAGGAACCTTCCAATCTAAGTTTACAACTAAATGAGATGTTTTCTATAATACAAACTAAGTACAGAATTTCTTTCAAATGTATAGAAAGCACAGTTGCACAGGCTTGACCTGTGTTTTTAACTGGCAGTGGTAGCCCCCTGTCACGTTTTTGGTAAGGCAGAGCTTCTCTCTGACCTCTTCCTTCTCACTGATGCAAGCCCACCTCCTCCTCTTTTAAACCCTGTCACACACTGTATGTTCCGTGGAACACGAATGGTTTTATCTTTGTGTCTTGATGAACGCTGAATGCACAGTTATGGATAAAGAGATCCATTTTTTACTCATTTTTGGCCCACAGAATTAGCTCTACAAAGGAAGTGTATGGGGGCTGTTTATTGATGCTGTTCTGTGTTTCTGTATATTTGACAAATGTGGCTCCTTTTTTCCCTTGTAACCAGATTAAGAAGTGCAGTAGAATGTAAGCAGAAATGGTGGTATGTAATGTAATTATTATCTGCAGATGAACTCTAGAATTGGTTATTTTGCTGTACCTGATCTAAGTCCTGGCTTTGCCTATATGAAAAAATTTAACCTGTATGAACTCTTTTATAGGAGGAGTAACAAATACTGCACAATATCAAAATAGACTCATGGTCTATGATCCTAAGCAGGTGAGTATCTGTGTTATATATGTTCTGTTTTGCTTCAAACAGATCTCTTGGCAAATACATACAAAAATTTTGTAAGGCTAAAAGTGCTGACCATTTGAATTAGTGGTGTTTTAAATTCACTTTGTACTGATGTGTGAGTTTAACAGAGTGATGGAGACCCTGACAACTTATTATGTCTTTTAAGCCTGTAGGAATTAGAAACATCCTAGATTAAATACAGAAATGTTCTTTCAATCCCCTGTATTTATCAGTATTTTATTTTGCTTGTTTTTTTGTTTTTTTTTTTTTTTTGTAATCCAGCAGCCCTGGGCAATGTATACTCAAAGTCTGTGTTCCAAAACTGCTCCTTGTCATTGGCATTTCTGTTTTGAATTGCATATATGGGCCTTTTTGTTTCCTGAATACTTTGAGAACTGTACTACTTGGCCGTGACTTACTCTGCTGACTGCAAGGGTGCCTATCATTTCATTACCCAAGCACCTAAAATATCTTTTAGGGATTATTTCATACATAATGTATGTGTTTTGATTAGGTTAGCACGGCTCAGTAACCATTTCAGAGGGTTAGGGCATGGTTATGCCCTCTTGCTTGTATTAGGAATTAAAAGTCCTAAGCTTGCAATCAGAGTTACATAGCCTTATTTACACCCACGTGGAAGAGTATTGACTTTTCTGATTGTAGGATAGGGGCTTTGATTGCTGTATTTGGAACAAAAGTGTGCCAGGAGATACTTCTATGTGGTTCCCACTGACTATTTAAAGCATAGCACATACAGGGCCTGAAGCAGAAAGCAGGAGATGACACACCTGCCTCGTTCTTTTCGAGGTGCAGTTTTGTCATTGACTACAAATGCTGACTGTCCTAAATCCAAGTAGCAGTTACAGGCAGCAATCTTACTTTGCTTGTGAGGGGGGCACACATTTGGATACCCTGTCTCTATTGTGTACCTTTCACTTGGGATTCTTCACCTACTGATGTGAAAGTTGCATCCCAAATTACCGGGGCTGCCTCAGTGTGCCCTGCTGATGGCGAGGAACCCAGCCTGGCGCGTGAAGAGTTACGGAGGAATTGTGCACTTGCATTCTTCAAATGATGTCTGCTTCGTGTTTGTACACACAGGCTCTTTTTAAAAATTCTGCTGGCATATTGTTTACAGTGGGTACTGGAAACCATCACATCTGCTTGCATCTCGCACGGAATCTCAATAGCTCCATCACGGAGCCCCGGCGCCTGCTCCTGCGCGAGGCCTTTGTGGCGAGTCGATAATGCCTGCCATCTGCCACCGAGCACACAGCTACCTGCCAGCAAGCCGGCTGCGCTGACCTCTGCTTCCCCACCACTGATTAGTATTCACACACCGCCTTATTAGAAATGACCCTGCCAGGCCCCTCTGTTTCGCTGCCTTTGCAGTGCTTTGAGGCTCACCTGGCAGGCACTGCAGTGGAGGAAGCTAAAGATATAATCAGGGGATGCAGGCAGGCTTTGCAAAGCAGATGGTGTCTATAGTCTGGTGTTAAGAGACTGGACTACTAATGCAAACATTAATGCCTAATATTCAACTATTACACATTGAGATGTATAGCTATATATTGTGGAGGTTAAAAGGCAGAAGGCTTAGAGACTCTGGAGTTGCTGCACATGTATCACAAAAAATTTCCTCACAGATTTTTAACTTTCTCCACTTAAATTAATCTTATCCCTTGCCAGGTTGTTTGATTTGGTAGGCATAGCAGGAGCAATTGTTTTCTCAGGTATAAAATACTTTGCTTTAATCCCTTGTCTTCCATGTCTTCCAGCCTCTCCCCTAAACAGGTAAAATTCTTGAATATTGTTAATGAGTAAGAAAAATATGCAAAGGGTTGGAACTTTAAGTTGCCACAAATAAAGGGTTGACATTAAACCAAATTAATAATTTGAGAAGATTCTTTAGGAAATTATTTCTCCTGTTGCTTTATTCCCCAAGGATAAGATCAAATAAGCTTCTGAATAACAAAAGGCAGAAGAATCTCTCTTCTCACATAACAGAGCTCATTGGTACAGATAATTTTAGCACTGTATACAAAGGAGACATTTAATAGTCTGGTTTAAGGAGAATTTGCTACTGAGTTATAAAGGGAAAAAAAAGACCTTTGAAACCTGATGAGCTAGACAGAAAAAATAGAGCAAGAAATGCCATTAAATTAATGAACTTAAACGTGAGAACTATAAAACAATGTGTTGAAAGTCCACTATCCTTATTCAGTGTTACAACCAACGCACATGTCTAGCATATGACCAGAACCAGTACATGCACTTGTGATTCCTGACCAAGGGTAAGAAGAAACCGGTACTGTGCTACTGTTCATTGCGCTACCACTGTGGGTGTGCCTTCGAGCAGCGCTTAGACAAGCTCCTTGTCTTTCCAGAATAAGTGGTTAAGCCGTAGCCCGATGCTGCAGAGGAGAGTGTATCACTCCATGGCCGCCGTGCAAAGGAAGCTGTACGTGTTAGGTGGGAACGACCTCGACTACAACAACGATCGGATCCTGGTCCGTCACATCGACTCCTACAGCATAGACGCCGACCAGTGGACCCGTTGCAGCTTCAACATGCTGACAGGTGAGCATTGTACAAAAGGGGGGCTCGCTACTGTTGAACTGAAACGTCTTTTCCCTTTAGATGCCTTTAGTACGTGGAACTCCGTGACTTTGCGACAAGTGCTTCCAATTTAGGGACCACTGTTAGCCAAGAAGACACTTTTCATTACAGTTCTGGCATTCAGTGGTCTACAAAACATTTGTTTCCGTACATTGTACATTAAATTTTGAAGAATGCGCAGATAAATTTCATTTAATTAAGCAGTCAAAAATAATTTGTCATAGTATTACCAGTACTGTTTTTTCATTCTCCAAAAGCTTGCCTGTGGTATTGGTTTAGCTCCCTGAGTGAGTGTACAAGAGACTGATGTGTCTTTACCATGTAGCATTGTTTTGTAGTGGTTTCTGCTGGCATTATAGGGCAAAGCTTTCACTGAAATTTGTTAACTCTTGCTTATTTCTAAATAGTATCTTCTTAATAAATTACCCAAAAGGGCATGTCCTTGTTGGAATTCCATCAAGTCAGAAATTAATTGAGCACTTAGTTAACTACAGGATCTGTAAAGTTCTTCTTGACGTATTAGGAAGAACTGTTACAGCTGGAACTTGGAAAACACTGCAGCTCACTGTCCCTGCCACCCAGTCCACCAAAGTTCACCTCAACCTGATACAATTCCCAGATGTAGTATCCCCTTGAATCCCAGGGAGAGACACAGAATTGTAGAATGGTTGTGGGTTGGAAGGCACCTTAAAGATCATCTAGTTCCCACCCCCTGCCATGGGCAGGGACACCTCCTATTAGACCCATGTTGCTCAAAGCCCCATCCAACCTTGAGCACTTTCTGGGATTGGGCATCCACAACTTCTCTGGGCAGCCTCACCACCCTCACAGTAAAGATTTTCTTCCTAATACCTAATCTGAACCTACTCACTTCCAGCTTGAAGCCAATCCCCCTTGTCCTGTCACTACATGCCCTTTTAAAAGTCCCTCTCCAGCTTTCCAGTAGGGTCTCTGCTGGTAGTGGAAGGCCACAATTAGGTCACGCATTCTCTTCTTCAGGCTGAACAGACCCCAATCCTAGCAGCCTTTCATCCTAGGAGAGGTGCTCCATCTCTCTAATCAACTTGGTGGCCTCCTCTGGACTTGCTCCAACAGGTCCCTATCCTTCCTGCAGTGAGGTCCCCAGAGCTGGGAACAGCACTCCAGGTGGGGTCTCACCAGAGTGGAGCAGAGGGGCAGAATCCCCTCCCTGAACCTGCTGGCCACACTTCCAGACAGGCATGTGACACATTGTTAGAGAAGTACCAACAGTAGGGTTGCTTGGTTTCCAAGTCAGACCATCAGAGTACTTGCTGGACACGAGGGAGAGAGGCATAGATTAAAAAGGAATTGCACATGGTCAAACAGAATTAGTTTTTCATGTGTCTTTTGCTCACTAGTTCATTATTTTATTATGTGGAGGAACTGACAGCCTTTGAGAAGGATGTCATCTGATTTGCAACTGCAAAACCCTGGCAGTGCAGGTGCCCTTCTCATTCTGGAGCTGACCCTGTCCCACTGAATGCTGTCAGGCAGCCTCCTCTCCACTGCCTCCAGGTTGTTTCCACAACCTGAGCCTTAAGAAGCTACCTAAGCCTTTCTTTCTGTCAGTACAACTGGCAGTAAATGTGCCTGGTGAACTGTGTAGTGCAGATTTTTTTTTAAGCTGTATTTTTCCTTCAAAACTCCCAAACTTGTTGGGAGACTGTTGCTATGGGGATGAACTTGTGCAGCAGCTCCTGTGATTTTCACTGTACTTGTACCTGGAGGAGCAGGGCTGAACAGGTGTGGGCAGCACAGGGGGGGCACTCGGTGCTCTCAGCCTCTGTTTGTTTGTTCGTGTCTGATGGAGGCTGAGGGGCAGGTGGGGACTGTGTCTGTCACCTGAGACACACGTGAGGAGGGAGTGGATGGTCCTGCACAGCCACACCTGGGCAGCACCAGGCAGGGCTCCTGCAGAGAGCAAGGAACTGCCCCCCCCACGCCTCACCTTCACTCCAACACGCTGGGAATTCTGAAACAGTCAAGTCACTGCCAGGAGTGTTTGCATCCCATTACAGAACTCCAGCATTCGGTGTTAAAAGGGTTAATTAAACACTGAAAGTGGTTTCTATTTCCTTCTTTGCTTTAGGTCAAAATGAGTCTGGAGTTGCTGTCCACAATGGTAGAATATATTTAGTTGGTGGCTATTCGATTTGGACAAATGAGCCTTTGGCATGTATCCAGGTGAGCGATTTAGGTTTCTTTTAAAGTCTTTTCCAATAATCTTGCAAGTATAAGTTTTGCACAGTTGTTATTAAAAAAGGAAAATACATGTGAAGAGGAGAGATTAAGGATATTTCTTATGCAGCCACTGAACCTGCATAAACAGAGGAAATACTGTAGAAATTAAAAGTATTTCCAGATGAGCCAATAGATGCAATTCCTCTAAGATATTCCAGTAACCCAGGGGTGAATTGTCTTTCCTTTGGCAAGGTTTGGATAAAATAATGTGTATATATATTCACTGGTTACACAATCAAGTTCAAAATTAAAAGGGTTGCAGAAATGGATGATGGGGCTAAGAATTTTTCAGCCCATATTGGGATTTTTCTTTTCTTTCCAAGTTGTGTTTCTGAAGGGCAGCCAGAGTTAACTAGTTGTTCATTGACCAAGTGCAGTCAGCCTGCTACCTGCCCTACTGCTTATTGCTAATTGAAGTTTTTTGATCCCTGCCCTAGGCAATAGGTTGTCCAACAAACTCTTCTGCTCTCCCATCTTTTATAAAAGCAGCTCACCCGCAGATCCATGGCTTTCAGGTATTTTGGTACAGAAATTAGGAATTCTTATCTTTCTGCATGTTTCTGAGTGAAGCAGTTCTGCATCACAGCCACTGCTTTGTCACCAGCTGGGCTGTTAAAGGCAGAAACTCCTGTTTATATCTCAGTTTCTGCACTTTTGCTGATAAATAACATTTTTACTAGCTCCCAACTTTTTGGATTTTAGAATTTCACCTCCAAACGGTCCCATAAGACTAGAAGTTAAGCTTAGCATAAGAAGGGAGTATATTAGGCTGCCAAGCTGCTGGTCTTATATTGAGCACTTAGTAGCATGAATTTGTAAATAGTAAGATAATGCAAGATAAACAGTTAAAAACATGTTCTGGTCATTAGTATAACTGTGTTTTAGCAAGTTGTTGGATACCAAACCAAAAAATTTACTGGAAAAAGTCATTCAGTCTGGCTTGGATATGGCTGACATACAATGCTTAGATGGAGTAATAGCACCATATAGAGGTAGCAGCTGTGCTCCACCAGTGGGCTCGTTTATCATCAACAGGTACTCTCAGTATTGCACCTGGGTTTTAACACAGCTTAGTGACAAGTAAAAATAATCCTGGGATCTTGCTTTCTTAAATGGACATTTTTCCATATCCCCAGACTGGTCGTGAACTGGCAGCCTGCCTGACACAGTCCCCACATAGAGGGAAAAGAAATATAATGAGTGATTTGGCAGAGCTGTGTGTGTTGTCCCTTCTCAGCTGTTGGCAGTGTGCCTGGCTTTAACCAGCAAAACTAGCCCTTTTATTTTCCAGCTGAGGAAATCTGAGGTTACTTTCTCCTTTGGAAGAAAAAATTCCACTTTTTCTTTAAATTTCTTTACTTACTTTAAGTCAGTCATTTATTTGGCATTCCCATCTTCCATAGAGCTTCTGTGCCCCCTAAACACCTTGGAGCTGACAAATGATTTGTACTCTGTGCTAACAGGAGCCCTTCTGTGCAGAGTAACCCACCTGCACGGCTGCACATTCTCCTGCCAGGAAAGAAGGATCCAATGTCATTGTTTGCTCCCAAGTGCCTGAGCACTCAGGTTTTGGGTTGGGTGATGAGAACAGCAAATGGATCACCAGATCCATAAATGATCTAAAAATTATCTTAAGCTACCTTTTCCACTGGGACTAATAGTAAATACATGAGGTGGGTGCCAAATCTGTTTCAGCTTTCTTCTGTGATCCCAGAAATATTTTGTATGCTTTGCCATGCAGGTGCTGGATGTTAGCAAGGAGGGGAAGGAAGAGGTATTCTATGGGCCTACGCTCCCTTTTGCTTCCAATGGAATAGCAGCCTGCTTTCTTCCAGCTCCTTATTTCACGTGTCCCAACCTTCAGACTCTGCAAGTGCCTCACCACAGGATCGGCACAATGTGACACATTCCTTGCGCTTCACGGAATCGGACGTGGAGAAGGAAAACATCAAACCCTGTGTATAGAAGGGTTTCTCTGGGTCAGTGAGAAGAATCAATCCACTTGGGCTGCTGCTTTACCATCACACATTTGTCTTAAAGTCAGATCACAGCAGGCAGGAAGGAAGTTCCAAAGCCGGCTTGCAGTTTCTCTCCTCAGCCTCAGACGCAGAGCAGATACGTGAGCGCGTTTTGCATTTCTGCCGGTGACCACTTGCTACGTGTCTTCGTCATTTCCTTATGCAACTTCGTCAGCCATCGTGGATGCTCTCAGCTCTTCCTGGGCCGCTGCTCTTTGGAGTCTGCACATTCAGTTGTTCCCCAGTGGCGCTTTCAAAGACAATAAAAAATCTCTGTTTATGTTGACAAAGATGATACAATACCGTGCTAATTATGCAACTTACTCAATACCTTTGGCAAAAAGAATAACAAATGTGTTGACTTCCAATTCCGAACTCCATCGTTTACAGTTTCTCATTTAATAATGCTTCATTTGAAATTTAAATACTTCAAAACAGATTAAAACAAAAATAAAAAAAAAAAACAAACAAGCCCTATAGGATATGAGGAACACATAAAAATTGTCTCAGCTGAAAGGCAAAGAAAATGAAGCCTCATGGTTAAACTCAAGTCTGAACTGAATGTGTTTGTCTGAGAACCTAAAGATTGTTTGGGATGTCATTTACCAAGGTCTACTACCAAATAAATGTTACCTTCTGTCATATGATCAATTCTTCCTGACAGCTGCAGTCTTTTAATGGTGGAGATAAGCCTCTTTACTGTATAATTAAAATGTGCCATTTACTTAATATTTTTAATATCCAGTTTGCAAGGGGTCACCACATTTACAATTATCAGTGAACAGTCTCATTTTGTTCAACATATGGTCCCACAAATCACTGGTCTCCAGAGGCTAAACAGGTGTAGAACAATGTCAATATTTATTTATTTATTCTTTCATTTTGTATAGCGTGTCTCCATTCCACTCTCCAGGCATATGCCAGCTCACAGCAAATACTCTAACCTGGTGTATTTCGGCTTTGCTTGGCTACTGCAGTCCCTGTCTCTCATCTCTGTGTTTTATTTACATATTGAACAAAAATGTCAATGTTTGTAAATATTAACCAAGCATGTAATTAAATCTTTCTCTATTTCTGATTTATGAATAGTCTGCACTTCTCTGCCTTACCTACTGATCAGCTCCCTGCCACTGTGCTGCCTGAGCAGACCTATCAAATTCCTGCTGATGCTCCTGCTAATGCCACATGTGGAATGTGCTGCAGCAGTAGCCCGTGCCTGCTGGACAGGAACAGGTTTGACTTCGTCCAGTGAGCAGCGCTTTCTAATCAAAACTATCTTTTAACTTTTAAGGGTCTGATTACAGGGAGGTAACTCCTTATCATTTCTGTCTCCCGCTGGGCAGTGTATTGGTGGAACATCACCTTTCCTTTTCCATACTTATCAGGTTAGAATTTTTTATGGTCGGGTTTTGGGATTTTTTTTTTTTTTTTTTGCTGAGCTTTCTCACTTTCCTTGCCTCAAGCTGAGCTGCAGCTGCACAGTCTTTGCCTGGCACACTGGCTCGAGTTGCTAACACCATCTCCCTCTGTGCACCAAGCACACCTATATCTACGCAGGACTTCTCTCTATGCTGCATGGGAGCTGAATAGGCTGTACATCAAGACATATTTTAATTTCTTGGTTTAATTTGTTTAATCTCCTGGAAATCTGCATGCAAGGGACAGCTCTCTGAACCATCCATTTACAGAAATTGTTTTCCTATGTGGGCTGCGGGGCCCAAGCCAGGCAAGTATACAAACTCTGACTTAGGTGTGGCTTTCAGGGACACAAACAGAGTACATGTCTCATTTTCAAGAGGAGGGTGGCTAAAATAATAAAAACCTGTGCAGGGGCTTTGAGTCTCATCACAGAGGTGTCACACCAGGTGAGTGATCTGCTTTTGTTTTGGGGGCAGAACTGACACTTCCTGTTTGTAAAGCCCAGGGCACTTCTGGACAATTGTGCAAAGTGTGTTTTCTATGTCTCAGCTTAGTTTGGACACTTTTATTCCTAGGTCTCATAGCTTACCACAGCTATGGAATAATTTCTAAACTGCTGCTTCTCGAGAGCAGGGAGAGGGATTAGGATCAGGATGACTGCTGAGCAGTGGCAGAAAGTGGCAGCAGTGGCCTGGGTTTGAGAAGCAGAGGGGGGCAGCTTCCTTATGCAAAGCAGCATGTGCCTCTTGGTTCGAGGTCTGAAAGGCACGAAAGTTGTTTATCATGTTTGTTCTGCCCTTTAGACACTTCTACTGCTCTGCTAGTTGTCACCAATTGTCTACACTGTGAATGGCAGTTTTCAACAGCTGTGCAATTGCATTATATTGGTTAGGGGTACCTCTGCCACAGAGCCTCAGGACAACACATATGCTCCTGTTAGTGTCAGGATCCTGCTCTGGCTTTTAATCATCAGGCTCCATTGATTACAGAGGTCTTTCACAGCAACCTCTTAGTCATTTGTGTCACACTTTCCTATCTGGGTTTTTCTGCTTTTGTTGCAGGCCTACAGGACAGATGGAGGGTGCTTTGCTGCACCTGAAGTCAGAAAATGCCTCATAGCCCTTGCCAGATGAGCAAAACCCTGTTAATTATTGCCAGGTAAGAAAAGGGAGGAGTGTGGATGCAAGAGCAGACAGAGAGCACCCTGCTGTGGCTGAGGGGTCTCAGCTGGAAGGAGTGAGGATAGGAGAGCAAAGCTGGCTTCATCTGCCACCTGCAGCTGTGCAGGATTCCTGCAAAGGCTGCCTAGTGAGCTGAACTTTTTGAATCACCATGTCCTTGCTCTGCAAACTACCATGGTTGCAGAATCCTGTGTGTGACCTCCTGATCCACCTGTGATGTTCTAAATTTTGTACTATTTTGGGCAGACATACAACTCTGAACCTGACCTTTGTCCCTACCCAGCCTACTGGTTTTGGTATGTACCTCTGACACAGTTTAGCTCAGTTTTTCCACACAACCTTAAAGCTGTCCAGAACAAGAATATTATTTCCATGCTTGTTGGTTCTGTTGCCAGAGTCTGATCATCACAGTGGGAGAGCAGATGCCAGCACAAGTCATTTATCTAGCTGGGAGTGTGCAAGGTAAGGGGACAAGTTGCAACCAGTGAGAACCCACTACTGCTTCAGGGAAAGAGGTGTTCTTACCAGTGAATAATGCAGCAGTCACTGACTGTCCTGTTTGCAAGAGAGTGCAGTTCTGTGCCCTGAATTCCTTAGATTTACACATTAAGGCTATTTATATCTGCAGCTAAGACTTTTGGGCCACAAGGTCTTGAAGATCTGTATTGAAAAGCTGTTCTCTGATCTTTTTCAGGCCATGCCCATAAAGAATAATATTCTATCCTTTATATAGCTTTAATTAAAGTATATAAATATATACTTTACCTTTGAGTCCTAAAAAGTGTTACCAGCTTTTAGCTATAAATAACCACAAGTGAATCAGCTGCTTTCTGCTTTTAATCCATAAAATGCCCAATTTTCACAAGCAGCAGCAGCAACAGCCTCTTCTGCCACTTTGGTGTCTCTTGAGCATTTCACACCCAAGTGCTGACTAAAGAAACACTCACATTATGAGCCAGTGTGCAGCAATTCTGCTTCTGTACAGTAATGGTTTTGTAATCCTTTGACTTCTAGTTGTGGCTTAGGATTTTCTTCTTAGTTTGGCAGCTTTTGAGCCAAATTCCTGACTCTAAGAAGAGCTGAAACTGCTGTAACTCTTTTTCATCTAAATTCTGCCTTCCCCAGTTACCCTCCCCCAAACCTGTACATACATTTAGTACATCAGTTGCAGAATCGTGGAGAAACAGATAATTGAATATTCACACATGCAGAAACAACCCAGGCAGAATGTGGAACAATGTGGAAACAGGCGCGAAAAGAGGCGGCATCTGTTTATTGAAAATTAAAATGTAGAATAAATTAAGAGGGCAAGGTTAAAACACTTCATCTGCAGACAGAGTTTGCAGGGGAGGAAGACTGCAGGAAGTTTAGCACACAAGACTGTGTATAAAGGACTTATGCAGTTCTATTTTTGCAAAATGAGGGGTTTTTTTTCTCCCCCAAGGACACGTTGCAAAGGGATAAAGTGTCCACATAAAGAATGGTTTTCCAATAGAGATGATTATATGTAGCAGTTTCACAGTAATGCCAGAATTAAAATGCTTAAAACATTAATGTTGCAATGTTTCAAGTTCTGAAGAACAGAGTAAGTATTTTTAGCAACATCCTCAATTCCTGTAAGTAAATGCTGTGCAACTCTCCACCAGTGCCTATGCAGGTCATGCTGGGCCTTTCTAAACCAAACAATGAATTTAGCCAATTTGCATTTTTAATGCCTGTTTTGGTGTCATTCTGCATAGAGCCAAGATAGTGTTTGATGGACTGACAAATGCAGTGAATTTGGTTGTAGTGTGGAGTTATACTCTGCTGGCATTTCCAAAGGCCTCTAAAGATACCACATATACAAATAGAGGATCTGAGCTTTTGCTTTTTTTGTTGTTGTTGTTCTGTACATACCTTTGCACTTTGTACATTAAGTTTGCAAAAGGTTTACCACGTTGAAGCTGCTCAAGTAGACAAAAGCCATATCCTAGTCATTCATCATAAAACAAGCTTAATTATGCTAGGACATATTGACACTGCATCAGATTTTTAATCTTCAACATAATTTTATAACCATTGCTAACAGATGGGCTGATTACACTGAATTTGAGTTTTAAGTAATAGTTAAAAATTCTAAAATATGATTAAACTGGAAATACCCATTGCATACCTAATTTTCAAAAAGCTTCTGAAAGAAGGAAAACCAGAGTGCAGTAAAACCTCTTTTTTGTTTCCTGAGGGAACTATATTGCATTTAAGTGCAGAGTTATCAAAGTTCCTTAGATGACCAAGCAGTTGGCAGCTCCTCTTCTGTTCAATTACAACAGATAGGCCAGGACCTTATTCCTTCCATGGGTCTGCTGCTCTATTCTGGCATAAAATGTGTGAATTTTCCTATTTCAGAACCTCTTTTTTATCAAATCATGTACCTCCCCCCTTTTTTTTGTTTTTCCATTGAAAATGAAAGCAAAGAGTAATTTAAATTAGCATAGTTCTGCTCTTCAATAACAATAACAAATGTAAAATTCTTATGAAACAGAGGGACAGCTTTGTGGGACTAATGGAAGTCATATGTGAATTCTGAAGGGAAGGTTTTTTTTTTCATGTTATCTTGTTAAGGTTACTAAAGGAAAGATAAGCCAGACTTCCCTCTGCCTGCCATTGTTCATCATGTGCTGGACATGTGCTTCATATCACAAGGATGATAATGGGTCAGAGGTGATTGGTTTTCTGAATTCTGGAATAAGGGAAATATAAAGATTAAATACTGTTTATTTAGATCTCAATTCTATACATTGCAGAAAAAAAAGGGTGCTAAGTATATATAAACACACATCACAAAACTGTGTCCTCTTATATCCTGGAACAGTCCTCTGGCCAAGGAGATCAGCGTGGAAAATTCTGGCAAGGCTCATGATGGCTTGGTTTCAGACAGATATCCTGTCACCAGTATTAGCATTTCCAAATGAAAGGACATTCTGGTCACAGACTAGGGCAATTAAAAGCATACTTAGGGCACCAGGTTCAGGGCAAAGAAAAGCATACTGAAATTAAAAATTTTGTTAAAACTCCACTGACAATCATTCTATAGCTATCAGTAATTAAGATGTCTGCTAGTTTTGGCTAGGGTAGAGTTAATTTTCTTCGCAGGGGCAGGTATGGGGCTGTGTTTTGGATCTGTGCTGAACACAGGGTTGATAATATAGAGATGTTTTTGTTATTGCTGAGCAGGGCTTACACAGAGCCAAGGCCTTTTCTGCTTTTCATACTGCCACGCTGGAGAGGGGGCTGGGGGTGCTTGGGAGGCTGGGAGGAGACACAGCCAGGACAGGTGACCCCAACTGACCACAGGGACATTCCAGACCATGTGACATCATGCTCAGTACATGAACTGGGGGAAGAAGGAAGATATTTGGAGTGATGGTGTTCATCTTCCCATGTTACATGCTACACTGTTACATGTGATGGGGCCCTGCTGTCCTGGAGATGGCTGAACACCTGCCTGCCCTGGGGAAGCAGCGAATTCATTCCTTGCTTTGCTTTATTTGCATGCCATTCCTAGTTATGGCTTTTGCCTTCCCCATTAAACTTTGTCTCAGCCAAGGAGTTTCCTACCTTTTACCCTTTCAATTCTCTCCCCAGTCGCACTGGTGGGGGAGCAGCTGTGTAAGGCTTGGCTGCTCGCTGGGGTTAAACCATCACAACATTCAAAACAGCTTAATACCACCAACTTTTCATTATATAGATGGGTTTGAATAATGAAATTTCTCTGAATTAGGTACTCTAGCTACAATTATTTTCAGGATCTTTTCACCATCTGTTGCAGAATTTACAGCTGCAGGAAATGTTCATCCATGCAGCAGTGGTATTTTTAAACGTGCTGGGAGCCATCCTTGCCATCGTAGAAATAAAACACCCCTGCAATGAGTAGCAATCTTCAAATGAGTGAGGTTGCTTAGAGCCTCATCTTACCTGACCTTCAATGCTTCCAGGGAGGGAGTGTCTACCAGCTTTCTGAGCAACCTGTCCCAGTGTTTCACCATCCTCATAATAAAAAAAAATTCTTCCATGTATCTAGTCTGAATCTACCCCTTTTTAAACCAAATTGTTCAGTATAAAATAATAAAGGTTTAATTTAAATAATGTTTATTGCCTTAAGCAGCCTTTATACAGACACCATCTAATAAGATACTTTTTTTTTTTAGCTTTTAGATTTTTTCTATGTTTTAGTGAAAACCAGCATTTTCTTTGTTCCTCCTGACTGGTTTTGGACTGCTGTTTGGTTTGTGCTTGGTAGGTCAGCATAAACTAGCACTCTGCAAGTCTTCCTCTCACTAATATTATTGGAGCTATCAGTCACATCTGCAAATGTCCATACAACCCATCAGATCCCCCATTTGGCACTGGTTGATGACTACGATTCTGTTTGCATTAACTTTGTGACAAAGAATGGTATTTTCCAAACTGTTTAAATTAGTTTCTCATGTGCCAGGAGCTGCTGTGCATTTACATAAAGTCCTGTTGCTTTTTCAGAAACTTCCAACCACTAGAGATAGTATTAAATATGTCTTTAATAACCTACTAAGCACATCATTAAATGCTTCGTTGTAATATCTATTCTATCCTTTAAAATCACAGCTTTTACTTTCAGGAAGTAATACTACAGTCAGACATCTGTTCTGGGATCTACTGTTTGGTAGGACTCAAATTTCAAGGGCATCTCAATTAATTTCTCTTCGAGAAGGGTGTTTTTAATTTTTTTAAAAAAAGCTTTTCAGAAGCAGAATGCTCCTGGGATGAATAAACTCCCAGGTACATAAGCTGAGGAGAAGCTACAATGCAGGTTCAATAAGTTACTTTCATAATGAAAAGAACCTCCATGTTCTGCACTATTAAGTAGCCTAAAGAGGCTTTTAGTTACTGCATTATCTGAAGTACTGATAGCCGATTTAGGCAAGAAGATTATCTAGTTCAACTTGATAAGATTACGGTAACGAAAGGAAAGCTGCTCTGAACAAGATTTTAGGGATTTTTATGGAGCTATTAGGCATAAAAATAATTTTTCCTTTCTGTTAACACTGGAAAATTAAAATGTGAATAACTTTAAAAGTAAGAGCCTGCTCACTGGTGTTGCCATTACTGGCAAACCCACTCTGAAGTCCAGTAAGTAGTTTCAGAAATTTTCAGAAAGCTTCAAAGTATTGAGGGAAGTGAAAAGTGCGGATACCACAGCCATTAGTGAAAGTTTCCTAAGCACTTCAGGAAAAAAAATGTAGAAAAATTTACAGAGCTAGATCCACCCTGGAAAGACCCATAACACAGCAAAATGTTTGAAAGATCTAACTTTCCCAGCAAACAGGAATAATTACTAGCCTATTATCAAATGATGAATATTTTAATTAGAAGTCTGTCCTCTCTTCTTTTTCCCTCACACCTTTCACACCTAGTATAGGTAGGTAACTAATAATGTCATGACCAATTAAAAAACCATTGGGACCCCTGGAAAATATAGATCAATTTTAAGAACATAGCATTGAAAAGGAAGGGAACAGGAAATCTAAACCTGCCTTTTCTTATATTACCCACAAAGAAAACAGACAGGTTTTACAATGGAGTATGAAATACTGAAATGTTTTAATACAGGTGGAAGTTAAAGACAGCTATATACATTCTGTGCAACATAAACATATTAAAAAATACTCTCTTAACACAAGCTTTATCACATTGGCACAACCCTGGTGAATGCACTGCATTCAACAAGTTGAGTACTAGAGAGCACACGTTTTTCCCATTCTACTAAAATAATAAATTAGAAATTACAAAATTATGATTTTCTTAAGAACAGACTGAGTAAGATTTTCAAAAGTACACTATTAAGAGGGACAGGTCTCATTCAATGTGAACTAAGTTGTGAAATTCTATGAAATCCTGTCTTGTATGTTGCAATATAGGCTCTGTTCATACAGATATTTGAATCTGTAATAAATTAGCTTTCAATCTTTCTATTGCTGTTCATCAGGATATTGAGTCAATCTTCAAATGCATGACAATAATAAAATACCAAAGTTTTTTTTTTTTTAATTAATACATAAATTGGGTAAAAAACAACCACAAAAATTGATACATGTATTTCCATTGTGAAGATAAAGAACTTGTCTAGTGTGTCACAGTCTGTAGTTTTAGGTACCAACAATGTCATAATGTCCAAGAGGAAAGGATTAATCACCAGCACATAACTGATCTGTCTCATTTTCCAGTTTTTGTATCTCATTTTCTCCAGCCTCTGCAAGGTGAGATAAGAGTCTCTTATAGGCTTCTCTGTTGGGAGAAAAAAAACCAAAACATATAACATGTTACTTTAATAATCTCACACATCCTAGGAGTAAAAGTGTGTAATTCCCAAACACATTGCTTAGATATTGAGATATTAAAACATTTAAATTTCCCTCCACCTATTCAACTGCTTTTTTGCTGTGACTCTTTAGCATGGCTAGATCAGAGGAAGAACAGGGACTGCACTGTTTACAGCTAGAAGTATAGTGGAGCTGCTTAGAAGCCTACTTGTTTAGTAAACTGCTGTGAAATATAAGTTCCTTATTTAAAAATGTGGAGTTTCCAAGGCCTAGATGATATTGGCATTCAGACTTGATGATGTTTGCTCTCTCATTTCTGCCTAAGTAATCCCTGTGACTCTCACCACAGCACAGTGATGTGAGCCCCTTGCACTTGGGTGCAGCCCAAGCACTCAACCAGATTCAGACCACCATCCTCAGCCAAGGACAATGACTGTTTTAAAATAAACCTGGAATTCAGAAAGGAACTGTCACTCAAGTGGATTTTCCAGAAGAGTGCATATGTGTTGATGAGACTTTTCACCTTAAGTTCATTCTAATACTCTCCAACCCAGACAATGTAATTATTGTTAAAGCACTGCCTCTGACATTTAGGTCTTTTCTAATTATCTATTTTTGTCATGAAGTATTACCTTGAGCAAACAAAACTGCAGTTTTCATACTAGTTCCTTGCAATTACAACACTGGACATCACCACTAGAAGTTGCATTTAATGCAACTTCTGAACCTTACTTCTTTTATAGATACAGATTTGCACTTTAATGTCTGCAGTAATTGCATTGAATACGTAAGTATCATGTTATTTGGAGTCTGGGACATAAGAGAGAAAATCAGGTGTTCTTGAAGAGAGAAAATTAGTGTTCTTACAATAAAATGCTCATGGATCACCTCAGCCTGCTGGGTAATGGAGCACATTCTAAATACAAATTACTAATAGAAAACATCGACAACAGATCAGCTAATATATATGGTTTAAATGATAAGGATAAAGGAAATGTAGCTCTTCAGTAATCTCCAAGTATGTATTTCAGGAAGCTCAACCAACCTGCATGCTTTCAGCATTTTGTAAATAATGGGATGAATGTTATCATATTAACAGTATTTAACAAAAGAAAAGCAAAATTTTTAGCTATGAAACACACTGTCAAAGGATGGAAAGCAGGTCAAGTGGAAATCCTGCATATAACAGTACATCAGGCTGATCCTGGGCAAATTCTCTTAAATAAAAGCAAATGCAGTTGTTGGTAGTGAACAGAGTTGGTAGTAAAAAGTGAGTATTATAATTACAAATTAATTAAATACATTTTTCATTAAACGGAAGATGAATACTCTGTGAGTGCCCATCAGTGTCTCAAGAGTTGTTATTGCACAACTCTGTCTTTTGGACTTTTTATAGCCCAGGCCCTGCCAACACACAGCTCAAAACTTGCCCAGTGTGAGGCATGAGTGGATCCTCCCCTTTGAGTAGTCCCAGGATGTGAAGCAGTGCAAACACTGGGGCCAATTCCTTGCCCAGACCACGGGAGAGTCATGGGCAGTGAGCAGCACTAACAGGAGAGGCTCCACACAAGGCAGAGCTTCCTGCAGTTTTGTAACAGTGCTTGCATAGATGCTGACAGGTCAGTGCTGCATCTGCACCCAGACACCAGCATCCCTGCAGAGCTGCTCCCCTCCTGTGTCAGTTCTCCTAAGACCAGATGGATTCACAAGTCAAATATTTCTGGTTTGAGTTCTTGGCGGGCAAATGGAGGAAGTGTGAGCCTGCTGTGCCTATCGAAGCCAGCCTCTCCTGGACACCCACAACTCTTCTAAGTTTAGATTATGAGAGAGCTCTTGGTATTAAGTTGGGGGGTATTTATTTTCCAAGCACTCAGACCATACCTGATTATACTATAATTTCACATATGACCCATACAATCCTCTAAAACAGGAACTAACAGGAAAATTCGTTGGGTAAGGAATTCTTAATTCTGTTTTGCAACCTACATTGTAGAAACAACCTGGCTTCACATAAATTCTACTCTGTGGACCCTAGTATCAAAACATCTCTGAAAATATTTATCAAATATAGATAGCTTAAAACCATGAAAGGCTTGAGTTAAGGGAGATTTCTGGCTGAAAACACTTAAAAATCACTCACTTTTGAGTGTCTTAACACTGCTTGCTTTCAACAGAATAAACCTCTACTATTCATTGTCAGAAACAGTATTAAATGAAAATCAAACCTCTGTGCAGCATTTCTTCCAAGGCCTTGTTTGTGCTCAGAATCCTTCAGAGACTGTGTGATTGTGGGAATCAGGCTCGTAACTAAAGTCTGATCCAAGACTGCCACTGTTTCCAGTATGCTGAAAACCCGGTGATCATAGACAGCAGTGTATTCCTGGATAAACTGCCTGAGGGGGATACAGGGGCATTTAATGCAGGGGCAAAACTAGATGCAGAGAGCATGCCAACAACAACTGAAGAGTCTAATCAGAACAAACAATCTGGCTGCATAGCAATTTTCATATTGTTACACTGGAATGATCTACCTGGAATACTTTCTCTAAACAAAGCCATGGTTTTGAAACCTAATGCTGAAAATTCCACACATTTATTTTCAAGTAATTTGGAAGATTCTGCTGCTGTTTCACCAGGACTGCCTTGTTCCAGAGCACTTTACTTTGTAGTGTTTGTGAATGCAAAACTAAACCATATATTTCTTATTTAATAAATAATTGTAATAAAACGACTAATAAAACAAGAGTTTAAGATTCAAATTTGCAGAAACAATGTTGGCATTCCATATAAAGCTCCCCTGGATCTTAAATAGGGCAGACCATTAGAGGGAAGCACATCCATTTGCTGTCCTGAGGATCTGAAGACTTTATGGCTCACAGATTACATTCAAAATTAGCATCCTAGGGATGACACATCCCATGAAAGTGATGTACCACATACAGACTGGCATTCCCACAAATACCCATTCTTTTTTCAGTGAGTCTCTCTCAAGGCTTTCACCTAGACCTAGCCCAGTACAGCAGCAGTGCTTAAGGCTTGCAGAATGTCTTTGAGTGCCAGGTCATGCAGCTCGTCAACTGTATCCATGCAAGATACAGGATTCATTTTGCAGAGCTCTGAAATAAGGATAATTTACATTATAATAATCTATTATTGTCACAAAGTCAAATTAAAAACCCTAAGCTTGTTATATGAATATTAGCTGCACTTCAAATTAGGCACACACATCTTTCACAGCACCATCAGCATTCCCAAGGTGTTTTTCCTATTGCAGGAGCAACACACCTCCCTACCAATATGCTTCTCAAAACAGTACCTCATCCATGAGGAAGCAGCTATGCCTCTCACTTCTGTTTTTCTGCTCTGGCTTTTTGGCAAAGCTGCGTTCAAATCCAGTGCCAAAAGTACCATTACTAAAATACCATAAACAAGCAACAATGCAGCATGTTAGGAGAATTAGTTATTAAAAAAAAAAACATGTTTGCTGTCAATTGGCTTGCAGCAGCTTTGCTGCCAGTTGGCATATTTTCTGGTTACCTAAATACAGAAGTCAGCTGGGTGGCATGTTCTCCTCCTGACCCTGCTTGGCAGCCTTCTACCATGTACTGTACAATGTCTGTAGATATTTTTTTAACTGCAAAAGAAAAATCACAATATTCACACAGAGCTCTTGAACTGACCATCTGGAGAATGTCTTTCACGAAGACAAAAATTTTTAAATGAGAAAAAAAAATGTTTTATCTTTGATGCAAGTGAAATGATTGTGAGAGCACTTAGTTAGATTGGCTATAAAGAACAGAATGAGTCAGGTTTATGGAAAAGTCTTATTTTCACCACCATTATCCTTTAAACAGATTTTTAAATACACTATGGTTTTGTAAGTTAAAACCAAGAGATATACATTTAGAGGAAATAGAGGTTTTAAATATAAGTTCTGCTTACATTCTTTAAGCATTCCTATTTGATTCAAAAGAAAGGTCATCACAGCATTATATTCTGCTCAAAGCTATGTGGATCTACTCCACTTTCAGTGGTGGAGATTGTTCTGAAATGCACCTTAACTTCTTTAAGGGAAAAAAGCCCTAAAAAACCCCACAACCTTCCCCACTATTTTCTCAGTAATTATTTCCAAATAAATACCCAAGTTGCAAGATACAGCTCTTCTTTTATAAAAGTGAAACTGGGCTGTAAGGCTTTTCTAGAAGGGTGTGGCAGAGCCCTGTCCAGGCAGGCAGGGAGCTGGTGGCTACAGCAGCACAGGACTTCCAGCTCATTACCCGGCACATTGCAAGGTGCGTACTCGGCTTTTAGCTGATATGGCTATGATGGCAAAAGGGGGAAGAAAACTGGTCATGACTGAGCCAACTTCCTAAGCACATCTTGTCCCTGAAACTATTACAGACCAGAATCAAACAGTACTTTATTAGAGAAAATTCCCAGGAGACGTCAGAGGTGAATCCAAATTTTGCTTAATGCCTCTCTAGCAGCAAGAAATTGAAATTTTGAGCTCAGGTACATTCGTTATACAATGGTGAAAAGATGTGAAAATGGGTGAAAATGGTGCTTCATTCTTTAAGTACCTAAAAATAAAGATGTTCTTGCTACAAAACAAAGCATGCTAAAAGAAGAAAGAAGATTCAAAGATACGTTCAGAGAGCAACATGCTACTTTTAATCCATTTATAATGCCTCTATGGGGAGAACATGCACTAGTCTTATTTGGTCTCAAAACTTTAGGTGGAAGAAAAGTGCCACAATTGCTAATGGAGGAGATTATATGGGAAGGATGGAGAAAAAGGAAATACCTTCAGATTCCTGAGAAGGTGATTAGTTTATTAGAGAGTTAAATGAGGCAGGATTTCTCTGCCTGAGAGGCAGAAGTCCCAGAACAGTTAATGAAAAAAAAAGCCTCATCCAGTTTAGCTGGCCAGATTGTTTTATTCACCTCATCTGAGAATCTTAAATACTGGTATGAAAGATGCTCAGCGGTGCAGAAATCTTGCAGGCGTGGAGAAATGTACTTAAAGCAAACAAACAGCTCACCTTGCAGCTCATTAACCAGAAGCAAGCACTTCAACACGGCTGGGAGAACCAAGTCTATGTCACACAGTTCAGTGCTCTGGGTTCTCTGAAGTACTTCAAGAATGAAAGCAAGAACAGAGGCCAAGCGAGGAGGTGGAGCATGCCCTCTGAACTGCAGGTAGCTTTCCCTGGGAAGACAAAGCAAGCCAGAACAAAGTCTATTATTTGGGTTTTTTTTTTTCCATGCAATGCAAGCACCATATACCTTAAAATAACTGTGATATTTCAGCAGGAGGCCTATTACATAGATTTTTATCTTTATCTAGGCTTAAATAATGGCTTCTATTTATCTTAGTCATAGCAATGACTCTCAGTTTGTCAGAGGACAGTGATATCTTCTGACTCTTCTGTTCAGAGAGGAGTGAGAAATAAGAGGCATCATAATTACAGTTAAAAACCCAAGTGTGACTATTAAAAGCTCAATACAAAGGTAGCTTCATAATATAATTGAATTAATGAAGGAATCAAGTTTCTAAAATCCTAAACCAACATGCATAATACAGCTGTTATTTAATGGCATTATTTAGCTTTATGTGCTTTTGCAAACTCACAATCATACTTGTGGTAACAGCTCTGCTATTACACTGGTACTGTTATTTGATTTTTGTCAATAGTAAGTTGTAACAGGACAGCCAATGACTGATTTTGTTCTGTCAGAATTAACACAAACATCTCTAATATAAAATCTGGCACAAGGATAAAAGGTGACCTGTCAATCTGCAACAAGAGCAAATTTTAACATAACACACATGGAGTGTTCCAATTGTAACACCTTGATTTGTTCATTTTCCACAAAAGAATACAAGAATATGAACTACTGTTGGTTTGGCACCACAAATTAATGGAATCTGAAGACAATAAGTTTCACAGGTGAAAGAGAACACAGCATTTATTCATCAGTCAGCAAGAGCAGAACCTTCAAAAAACATTTTAAGATATTTAATATTAGGTACTCTTACCTACTCAAACAAGGCACATATGTTGGCTGAGAAATGCATCAATTAAAAACCAGCATCCTTATTAAAAACTCAGTAAAGAGTGCTTCTGCAGCTTTCAAATGAAATGTGACTTTCAGAGCTCTGTGTACTTCATTGCACTGCTTCAGAGCACTGGTAAATGAAAGCTGTGACACCCACAGTTCTTGTATCATGTGGTCTGTCTTATTTAATATTAGCAATTCTGAAATCTTCTGTCTCATTAATTACTCTGAAAATTTCCCACAACTATTTTTGTGTGTTCTTCCACTACAACAGCTGAGTCAGACAATCCTGATGGTGTGGTTCTCTTTCCTCTCTGCAGCAGCAATACAGTCACTGCTTTCATATGGCCAAGAGGCCAACAAACTGCACCTATTTGTGTACAGACCCCGCGACTGCCTCATGACCACCCAGCACCTTGCAAACCAGAGTGCTCCTGTTCTAACACATTCTTCCCAGACCACTAAGGAATGTTTCACATCTTAAAAATCACCAAGTGCTATTACACCTTCAGAACTTTCCACTTTCAATCCCCATGTTCACACATGCATGCACACATTCAAAAATAAGATGACAAAGTTTGGGTATCCAAAAACATGTCAGAACTAAGATTGTGAAATCTTAATTGACTCCCTTAATAGATGACAATGCAGGGTTTACTTTCAGATTGCCTATCATATTTACCCAAGATCAGCACTGACATTCTTTTTCTGATCAACATGTATACCCATTCTTTAACAAATAAAGGTCCAATTACCATGGATATAGGCCTGTATTTGAAGGGGTTTAAATCCTTTCCCAGCATGGGGGAAAAGTACAGATTGTTCACTATTCTGCAGTACATAAACCCAAGTGTTTACAGCCTCTCAGCAGCAGGAGCAGATATTTGTAGCTGCTGTTGACATAATGTGAGTGGTGACAGCACAGTGAACAAATACTGTCTCCCTGCCTGTCTTCCTCCTCCCACACCCCCAATTTTCCATGTCCCCTGGGCAGCTGGCACACCTGTGTATGCCCTGACACTTAGAGAGCAACAAGGCCCCCCATGCACAGGTAACTGTGCACTACAACTCTGTGCCCCTAAGTACAGCCTGAGACACACGTGTGATGATGTCTATTGGAGCACAATTTTTCTAGAAAAGGACTTGCTTTTCATGTGGCCTCCTGCAATATATTTTGTTGTGGCCTAGGACTTTTATCCTTAATTACTCTGTCACGAATCTTTCCTATTTTATTCTCCTGATATAGAAACACTCTCCTGCCTTTGCTCCTTGCCCAGCAACTCCCAGGCTCTTCCAAGAGCCACCATCAGCTGAGAGGAAAGCGGAGGCCTGAGCTCACGAGCAATTTGTGAAATCTGAATTTGAAACCTGAGTAAGTGATGTTTCATATCCCACTGGTCCTTACCTTATGACATGCAAAGTGGTCTTGTGGAGATGGAGCAGCTGGGGGGCTGTGATGGAGCTGCCTAAAGCAGTGAGCAGAGGATGCTGCCCAGCACCGTGCACAGTCGGCGAGGAAGGGAGGAATCGTCCAAAATAATGGCGAATAATGCTCCCAAGGAGTTGATTTAAATAGGCAACCTGTGTTTGGGACTGACAACATATGAAGGACAGGCCCTGTAGGAGAAGATTTTAGAAAGTGAGGAATTAAATACATTTTTACCAGTACAGTTGAATAAATCTTGAACAACTGTATGCTAAACACTCACTACATGCTGTGTAAACTGCTGCACACTGAGTAACTACGCCTGACAAATAAGCATCACTGATTTGCTGCAGATAGGATGATCTACAAATGAAGAGAGAGGCAGGCAAGGCTTAAAAAGGAGAGAAAAATCTTCCACTAGACTAATATATTGGAAGACAAGCTTTGGGACATGCAAGTTCCCCTTCAAATTCAAAATAAAACCTTGGCATTTCAGAACTGAGAAAGCTTCTGAGCCCAAAAGCTTTTCATTTCTGTTTTCAATCCTGTATGTGGTCTAACAAAGTATATTAATCAGGTAAGATTTAAGATGAGACAGGAAGAATAAATACCTCATCTGCTTGTAAAGGGCTGTGTGAAATTTCTGTATAAATGATATAGCAGAAAAATGAGCACTTAGAATAAGCTCCAACAAGAAAAGATTTACTCATAGTATGAACAAATTAGGGTAAATTAGGAACCATTTATAAGGGACTTAGAGGAGGTTTTAAACTCTGTTTAAGATAAGGCTAAAACTGCTGTGATTTATTCAATATAAGCTATATTGATTGAGAGAAAAATCTATAATGAAAGTACTTGCCCAGAAAGTGCTTATCTGAACTACACCTGTAGTTACAGAAAATATATATGGTCCATCCCTAAAAAAAAAAGAGTAGTATTCTTACTGGAATGGGTTCCCATAAGAGAAAGTTAAGATCTTGTTTCCTTCCCCCTCCTCTGATTACTGAGAGCAAGAAGAACAAATCACTAAGAAAAAAAAATAAAAAGGTCCCGTGATCTCCTATCTCAAGGGTCACAGTCAGCAGCACAAACAGAAGCCTCTTGAGAACTCAGTTTTCACAATAGTTTTGTCCAACAAGAATAATGGTGTAAAACAAGGTCAAGCACAGAGCTCCCTAGACAGCAATTTCAACAGTACTTCAAATTTCCATTAGCATTGCAATCCAGGCTCTAGTTTTGGTAGGAGGAGTGTCTGACTGAATATTTATGGTTGCTGAGGTAAACTAATGCCCCGAATATAGGAATGAACAGATCAAGTTAAGCTGCTTTTGTTCTCCAGCTACGGAAAAAGTGTATTTCTGTTGCTTTTTGTATAGAAGTCCCTCCCCAAAAACATTTTCATCTCTACCTGTCTGTGTGAATGTGACAGAACATTCAGGGAGAAAAAAAGCAGGCTGAGGCGTAGCTGAGGGTCCCACTGAATGGTTGAGTTCCCACCTTTGGTTCCACAGTAAACAAATACAGGAAACATGAGATTTCAAGAAATGAGGTGCCTGAAACTTTCTATTAGTGGCTCTCTTGAATGCAGATTTGGGTTAAGAGTTTCACCTCACATACTTCTGGGGCTCCTTGATAATTCTGGCAAGTCTCAATGATAAAAAACACTCTTTCTGAACAGAGGCTTTGAGTAAAACTTCAGATTTTCTCCTCCTTTTGTGTACATATAGTAGATTATTGTAGGAAAAAGCTGCTGCTGTATCAGAATTCTTAAAAAAAGAAGTCTGTTACTTCTTGGCAAGGAGCAGGCTCGGAGACTGTTAGAGATGACAGACTATTTAGTGTGTAAACTTAAGTGTTTGATGTTTTCAGTAAGATATTGCAGCAGGCATAAAGAAGAGTTGCCTGTGCTTTCTGTAGTAAAGCTCATACAAAAAGACATCATATATTTCATAATCCAAATATCTGAACTGGCACCTTAAGACTCTAGACTGTTTTAACACTAAAAGAACCCAGACATCCATGACAAAGTGTATTAATTTACTGGATAAAAGGGACACAAAGAACATCACAACCTTACAGAGGATACCTGCAGGAATATATGAAGAATGCAGCACCTCTGAAGAACTAACAATGACAGTTGCTAAAATGAGAGTTCTTCCAACTGAGGATTAACAAATGATACACAGTATCAAGAAGACTTGTATCAGTAACTTGTAGTTACTGTTTTTAAGAATGATCCTAAACTTATCAAATGGCTGCAATAAAAAGAAAAGAATATTAGAATTTAGATATCTGAGGGAATGCTGACTAATTTCTGCAGGTCTAATAATTTCATTTCAAAGTGAACCAAAAAACCTAGCCTGATCCTTCATAAAAGTATTTTCATTTTTTGGGTTGAAATAAATTGATTTGGAAATTGAATCCCAAAGAAATTAAAAAAGAACTTGGATTTCTCGTTTGAACAAAAAAGTCTACTGACTTCTTGTCAACACTGTGTTCTTTATTTTGGACTCCTCCTTTTCCTTACAAAGTGCAGAGAGCGACAGACCTGCACGTGGTCTGACAACACCATATCCCAAGTGGCACAAGGCATGAATTACCAACACTGCACAGCAGGTGCAAATCTCTGGCTACAATGGCACAACATCCTAGGCAGTGCTGGCCAAGGATGTGATTGCAAGGTAATCACACAGAAATTTCTTCTTTTAAATCCCACCAGTAATTAAGTGAGATGAAGGAAGCTACCGTTCAAATGAGAGAAAAAAGAAACACACGTGCAATTTGACTGCAATTCTGGACCAGAGATTTGAAATCAATCACATCAGGCCCCCAGGACAATCCCTGCAAAGCAGATGGACTTTAAAGGGCTGAGGGACTTGCTTTCTTTTCCTTAACTATGCTCTTCAGCCATCTTCTTCTGAGGTTAAGATTTTAAAAAAAGGACATTTTAAGGGGAGAAGAGAAGCATGACATCATCTGCTCTTCATTTTAACAGAAAGGCAATGGATTCCTGTGTGTGTTCACTGCAGGAACCTTTTGTGGCCAGAGCTGCCTCTTCTGATTTATCTGTGTATCTGTAAATCACCTGTGGAGAGCAAAGAACGATTAGTGTGGATTACTGGAACTATTCACTGCAGAAATGCCAAGCTACCTAATGATGACTTACACTGTAAGTCCCTCTGTTGGAATAAATCTGCTGTCCACCAATTAAAGTTGTACAATTCCTATTAAATACATATTATAATTCACAAAATGTACTAATAAGCTTGCTCAAATATCGGACCACAGATGTGGCTCATGGGAGGGCTTTTAAGGGCTGCTCTCTGACAAATGCTGAGCCTGCACAGAGCCATTAAAATCACTGGGAAGTGTATGGGCCAAGCACTACTCAGAATGATGCTCTTCTGCTGTTCTCAGTACTTAGACAGAAACCAATAAATCTTCTGTATTTGGACAGGATTAACACTGATAAATCAAGTAGGGTACCTTACCTTCCCTGTCGTCATGTATACAGTGCTTATTCCATGCACCCACACTCTGTTCTGCAAGATATATTTAAACTAATATTTCTTCTCCAAAACAAGTTCCTTACACTGCTTCAGTTCTTTCCTATGGTAGATTTTAGCAATCCACTACCACACAAATCAACTTCTTTTTGCAGTAGTGAAATACCTACTGTTAAATTTTACATACCTCACTATCTCATCATTAGGAACAGTCCCATACAATTGTAAAATGGCTGTTCATTCACATTCTTCATGCTTTACTTTCCAAAGTCAGTCATTCAAACAATTCTGAGGGCAATTTTTATATCTCAATAAAAATCTTTCTTAGGTCATCAAGTATTATCAAAACAGATGTGCAGTGAAAGAAATAGTACCCAGACAGTAACTCTTTAGGCAAGATAAAAAAAACCCCAAAAAAGTTTAAAAATTACTAGAGCTAAGCTATTTTAACAAGGCAGCATCAGTGACTGAGTTTGAAAAAAAAGTCTTGATAAGCTCCCTGTTAAGTAGAGACCAGACCAGCTGCCCAAAATCTGTCAAAAGGCAGGGGTATAGCCCAAAGTTCTGTATAAGCACAAACATAACAAGCACAGTCAGTCTGAACTGAGGAGAGAGAAATGCAACATCCAGTCTTAATTAGTGCCTTTGACAATTATTTGTGCTTGTGTAAAATTAAAACAAATAAATATGTAGGTTTGGGGTGGTGAAGGACAGTGAAATACAGTCATTAGTTCTGATGAATTGTGTAGTAATAAGCTACATTGTGTGGAGAGACAGAGCTTTGTATGTTGTCCTAAAAGATGAAAATATCGAGGAATTCTATAGAATTTCATAAAATTGTTGCACCAGTGGATATGTAAAATAAACTGCTACTAGGACTGACTTCAAACCCCTTTAAAACCCAAAAAAAGGATAAAGCAAACCACATTAAGATTAGCTGTTAAAAACTGTGGAAAGAGGGAAGTTTTTTCAGGTCATTGCTAGAAAAGCTAAAATGTTTTCTGAGATCTGAAGCAGTCTTTTTGAGCAAAGCAGGAGAAGCCTACACTGTAGGAAACGGAGAAGAAAAAAAGATGGAGAAAAAAAGATGGAACTTGAACTTTTCAGAAGACAAAAAAAAAAAAAAAAAAAAAGGAAAGGCTGCTGAGTAAAAATTCCACTCAAGGGCTTTTATACTTTGACTACAAATAAAGAACTCGCATGTATAAGATGCTTTGCATGGTCTCCAAATTCCTGTTTCTTTATTTTCATGTAACTGTGAAAGGATTAAGTTGTAAGCTGGAATATTAACAGAGACAGATCTACAGAAGAATGCTTGTCTAACATTAGGGTGAATTAAGGCTCCTGCACTAAATACCAATGCTCTACCTCCACAGATGAGCACCAGGCACAGGGCAGGTACCCAAGAGGGGCCTCATCACGCATTTCACCTGCAGTTTAGGTTAGTTCAAGTGAGGTTATTCCCAAAGAATTCTCTTTCTCTATCTTCTCTTCCACATATACTGTTTTATCACTTATCTGATAGGCTCATTTGGGTTTTTGGGTTTTGTTTGTTTTGTGAGGCTAGTTACTATTTGATTCAAGTCACAAATTGCTATTCACAGAAGCATTAAAGTAAATTAAATGAGAATGTGTATGGTGGTGAAAAGGAATGAATGTAGCTTTAAGCCAACTGTGAAAGAATAACCTGAGATTTCAGAGAGTGCCTAGAATCCATTCAATCTCAAATGATCTCAGAAGAGTTATTTTTTTTGTTGTTGTTTTTAAACTGATCTTGAAATATTTTTGTTTTGAGCTGATTCTAAATTGGAAGTTTCCCACTTTTCCACATAAAAGAGAAGGAAGTACTTTTGAATAAATGAAGCATTTTGAAACAATTAAAAATATTGGAACCTATACAAAAATTAATAAAATACTAAAGTGTCATATTGAAACAGGAAAAATAACTCACAAATTGTCATTTTTTCTCCCCAAAAGTGTTTACCAAATTAAAGAATTACTTGTTCTCTACAAGAAGTGTTTGTCTAAAATAAAATATTTGGTCACACAAGGTCATCTAGCATAGCTGAAAAGCACAGGAACAATGCAATAGACTGATGAAGAGTACAAAAGTGAGGTCTGGAAGTCAGAATCTGGCAAATAAAACAGGAAACAAGGGTACACAACACTCAAGACTTCAAAACCAACTCAAGTGGTTTCATCTGAAGACTACATGTGTCTGTGCTGGCTCCAGAGGAACTGGCTCTATAACTGAAATACCAAATTAGCCAACAGACACTCACAGTCCAAACTAATACCATTGCCCAGATGGCCCTACATGTACACAGCTTCTGAAAATACCTACAGAGCAATAAAGCAAAACACACTGTGCAGAGCCTTGCATAACCATATTCACTTCCATACAGTGCCTTCCATCACAGTGAACTGCTTTTGCAACTAATCAATTCAAGTGATGTTTACAATGCCACCACTGCATTGTTTCACAATACAATCCTGCAAAGCAGTGAGCTAAGACTGCAATCAAAATGAAGACTAAAGGAGAAGGGAAAATGGTAAGCAAAAAAGACAAGGAAAACATGTCAACTTTTTTATTTTAAAATACAGTCTTTTCTCTTTCTCACCGGCAGAAATTAGTCTCTTTCTACAGCATCAACAAGCCTTACAGAGTTTCAAGAGTAACTGACAGGGTAAGTGAGGGAAGAGTAGGACGAATAATAGGAAAAGAGGCTTTAGTCATGCAATCATAAGCAGCAGGAACCTGATTTAGCAAAACATATTCTCCAAGTGTTAAGACAAACCAGTGGCATAATACACCAAGGATTTTCTTTTGTTCCTAAGAGCAACAAAAAAAGGGGTATCTCATCTGTAACTATCTACAGTTAGCCAAGTCAAGGATGATTTAAAATACTTGTTCTGTCATCTTCACAATTTTCTCACTCCATGTTATGATTACTTGATGCACTGTTTGAGAAATCCCTCACATTGGAGACCAGTGTAACCAGCAGGTTGGCTAAAGGTTTTCCATATGCAGTGATGAGACCAGAAGCTCTGCAGTGTACCACAGCATAGCTGCCTGCAACGAGGAAAGCCAAATGGGTGGCAATTTTCCTTTCACTTCTATAAGAAGAAAACAACTTCTCTTACTGCTTCAGTAAATTCAGTCAATGCTTGTTCTGACTAGGGAAAAAGAAAACATCCCCTGCAATATTTATCTTTTCCTAAAGATTCATTTGTGTGCTGATAACAGAGCTGAGATATTTACCTGGAGATAAAGAGGCAGGCTTTCCTGAATGGCAGAGAGCAAAGCCACAGGCAGCTCCTTGTCCTGCTGGAGCACAGAGTGTGGCAGCAGTAAGCAGTCCACGATGCGAAACAGGAGCTGCTGTGCCTTGGAAGTAGCCAGTATCGGTGCACAGAACTTTACCAGACATCCTGTTGAAAAAAGTTCAAAAAATCCCAAACCAATTCACAGTTAAGAAAAAAAAAAACTAAGAAAGCCTTAAGAAGCAATTATGTTAAATTAGATAATCTGAGAGTAGCAAAAGCAACTGAATTGTCTCACTCCTATGTGCTCATTCCATAGCAACCCGTTAAAAAATCCCAGTCAAAACAACTCAGAAGTCCATTTACAGTTCATCAAAATAAAATACTATATTGATTCAACACATTACAGTTAGAAGTTTTTAGGCAAGTGAAGATGCTTTAGGAAAAGTACAGCAATGCTGAAGATAGGACGAGTCTCTTAGATCCCTGCAGAAAACTTAATTAAACTTGATCCATAACCCTACTGCAATCAGCACATGTGCACTTGAACATTTACCTTGCTGTGTGCATTCATCCCTTTTACAGAGAAATGCTGCTTTTGCCTTCCCTTTACATTTGTCTAACACCACTGTGGCAACACCACATCAGCAACTACTCACACAGCAATTTAACATTAGCAAAACATTAATACCCTTCAAATTGCATTTAATTTCAGCAGATTAAGAAGAACGAGGGGCAGCCAACTCCATTAAGTCTTGCCAGGTCTTTGTGGGCTGTCAGTTCACAAACTGAGAGCCTCAGAGAACATCTTTCTTGATTTCAGCACAGTAATGTATCACTTGCTCAGCTTTGAGCCAGTATTAAGATTGTTCTTTTGACTTCCAGAAAAAAAAGGTAAATACCCCAACTTTGAAAAACATCTTTATTGCAAGCAAGGTGTAATTTTTCTTGAAAAAACTAACTCCATACTCAGAAGTGTTAATACTTAAAACACATATTAAATAAAACAAGATTCTTATGTCAACATTTTCAACTTCACATTTTATTAGAGGCAAGAAGATGTTTTCTGTGTAGAAAAAACAGGAATATCCTGAGGAAACAAGTTTAAGACTTTGAAAATAATGGAAAATCAAAAGTAGGCTGTTACAAGATATTATTAATCTATAAAAGTCATTCATTATCATCTCTAAAAACAACGCAAAACAACATTAATCTTGTGGAGTGAAAGAAAACACAATGATCAATCATAGAGAAAGAGAAGGATCACCTAACAATACTTCTAATAATGTTGTCTAAGCTTCCTGCTTTGAAAGAAACATGGTCATTCCAGCTGAAAGTACTCCTTCTATTATCACTGCTGTGATGTGTGGGACAGTACAAGACACAATCTGACTACTGACAGGAGGTGTTTAGATTTGTTAAGTTTTGTGCTTTGTCCTTATAATTTAACAAGCCCACAGAATGTGAAGCAGTGATTGAAATACACTTGAATATTTTTTTTCTTTTAAACCTTCTTTAACGCTTTCTTAAATAAAAAGAAAGGACATTTTCTTGCACACAACAGCAAGATTGAAGATTAATCGTTTCCTATTGCAAAGAACAAGAAGGACAATACCCATCTAAAAAGGAAAATACCAATGTAAAATTACTTTCCAAGGCTCCAACCCACATCTGGGTATCTAAAAATGTTTAATTTTATATACGTCTTGTGTATCAAAGTATGCTGACTTCACAATATAAAAATTAAGTATTTTACAAAACTCTAATTCCAGTACATTTGATGCACCTTCTGCATCTTGGTCATGCTTTCCCTGTGCTCCTTAGAATCATGATGCAAACTGTGTGTGCATGCAAATCATTATCTCTGTTTTAAGATACATAAAGTTTACTCTGTTTTTAAAGGTAAGTGGGTCAGACTGGTACATTCATTGATAATTAAAGCACTCTTCTTTTTCCACCCTATCAGTGCTTCCACACTTAATGAATAAATACTAGAATTGCATTTTAGTAAGGTACAGAGTGCATATCAGAGAAGCAGTTCCAAAAAAGAAGTGAAGTACATACCTAAGCCAATTTGGCCACTAACATAACTCCACTACAGACCATGTAGGCTGTCATAATACTGCTTATCACAGAATATCCTCAGCTGAAAGGCACCCACAAGGATCACCAAGTCGAACTCCCAGCCCTGCACAGGACACCCACCAAAAGTCACACCATGTGCTGGAGAGCGTAGTCCAAGCACTTACTGAACTCTGTCAGGCTGCTGCTGTGACCACTTCTCTGGGGAGCCTGTTCCACTGCCCAGTCCCCCTCTGGCTGAAAAACCTTTTCCTAAACTCCTTAAAACCAATTTTAAACTCTACCTTACCCCTCCATATTTGCCCTAACAAAATCTGTCTACAGTTTGCTGAATTCTATGACTCCTTGGCTGCACTTCCACTTCTACCTTAACTATACAATGATTGAAAAAACCCATTCAAATAAGTGATTACTACAGTGTTTTCTTTGGTGAGTCAGGCTTTGCCCCATAGCATGGATACCAAACACCAAAGCTGCAAGTTGTCTCAATCCACATGGCTCAAAACTTGGAATTCTTTCAGAAGGGTGTACACCTACTTTTATGTTCTACAGGAACAACTCAGAGCTCATCACTTCTGTTTAAAATGAGTGGGCAGAGGAAGGAAACAGTAAGAGACCTCATACAAAAAGATTTCATGACCCTCTCTGGGAAGAGTAGATCTACTGTGGGTATAAATTGCTGTAACTTCAGGAACTGCTATGATTTACAACAATCCTCACTACAGCTAAAGAGGCAGCAACCAGCTCGTGTCACTGTTTCTGAGTTTGTTTAGGTAAAACAGATGGTTTTCAGTAATGAAAGACACAAAAACATCTTACTTCCTTTTGAGAATACTGATTTGCAGGGGTAATAAAAGAAAACCCCATAAACAAAAACCACAAGGAGGTTAGACATCAGGATCTAGAGAAAATCTGGAAAAAAAAAATCTAACTGCAGCATCTTGGTGACTTTCTTTTTTTGAACATTAAATAGTATAGAGCAAATATATATCTGGATAGTATAGAGGGGAAAAGAAGTATTATAAATTTATTTTACTGATTCTTTAAAACTATTTCCTAAAAGATAAAAGGTGTAAAATAATTACCTATGATCCAGTATGTAAGCTGCAGACCTTCTGGAGGTCCTTTCGCCTTCAGATAGGGTTTTACATACTTTAACACATCACCCAAATACTCCAAAGTCTTTGCTACCATGGCAGATTTCTCAGGGAGTGTCTGAAGACCACTGTAAGTTCTACCAACAGCCTGACAAAACAAAAACATTGAAATAAATATAAATCAGTCTCTCATGAGACTTTTGTGAGTAATTTCTTTCTCAGCACTCTAAATCTGATAATAGTCTCTTTTCACTGAAATTGTCCTATGAAACTAACACAGGGTAGATGTACAGTACCTTAATGAACTGGACAAGAGCATTTTTTGGGTCTTGCTTGAAAACTGACTGTCCAACATTAGCCTTTAAAAGAATGTTTTCTACTTCTGAGAGTTTAAAAATCAGTCTTGTCATTTCCGTCAGCTGCTCCATGTAGGCTTTTCCTGATTATTACAAGAGAGCACATCAGTAAATACAGTATACAGTTATGCTTTTAGATTTAATTTAGTCCCAAAATCATGAAGTGAAGCGTTATTTCAAAATATCTAAAACAACAACTATTTGGCAACCAACTGCATGTCTCCAGACAAATAAAAAATTCCAAACCAGTTACTTTTCTGATATAATTTATAAGAGAATAAAGAGTTTTTAGTATGGCTAACCAAGCTGATGGGTTTTTTTTTTTTTCGAAATCTGCAAAATGTGTATGAGAAATAGTGACTGGAAGACATGTTCTAGAGATAATGAGAACTGCAGTGGTTTTAGAAGAAGGGATGAAGTACTGCTCTAAGAAAGCAAAGTATCCAGTGTAAAAAAGGGGAGAATTAATTGCAGCTAGATTCCCCCACCCCTCCCTTTTTCTTTTAAGCCATTCACAGCATGATTTCTGACTATTTACTTCAGATTTTCACTTTTTTTAGAGCAGTTTCTCCATGGGGGAAAAATAACTTGTCTCCTTGGGAGCAAGTTTTTATTCTTTGCTTCCAAGGAAACAAGCTCTTTTATCTTTGTTTGTGATAAATTTGTCATATGCAGAGCAGGCAAACTATCAATAAATAGCACAAGCAGTGTAAAGAAACACATTTTGTAATTAGGTAAAAGTAAAGGAATACAAACAAAAATACATTTTGTAATTAGCTGAAAATGTTTGCCAGCTTTGCAATATAGCCCCGTTACTGCAAACATGAGGGAAATGTGAGCACTTACCAACTGTTCTCTCAGCATCTGTCTTGGCCAAGGCGCCACTTGGTTGATCGAGGAACATTTGCAAAACGCAGCGCAACCACGAGCGTACTGTCAAAGCTTCGTAGGATGTATAGCCCATGCTAGAGAAAGCTTCACACAGTGAACTGCGTAGGTGGAAAAGAAAGAAAAAAGGTACAGAAATCTAATAAAAGTAGGCAGAGAGGTGACAGAGTGGCTCATTTGCCTGTAGATGCATATATATATACACATGTACATATGTTTTGGCTAAAAAAATACAGAGGGAGGAAAATTCACACAATGGGAAATGCCTTACTGTAACAATAGATGATTTGACTGTATTATCTAAACTGACAATGTACAATGCTGGAAATAGTTTATCTGAATCAGCTTGGAACTTCATATTGACACTGCTCATGCTGCTCCAGCCTTTCATATAAAGCCAGCCCAGGTGTCTGTCCCATGCTACTCTGAAGTCTGCTTAGTTCCAACTACATTAAAGATGGAGAAGAGAAGGTCTGCTTTAGCAAATAAAGATATGCCATGTTCAAAACAGATCCAAAGGGAAACATAAAAGGGCACCTTGGAGATGAGAAAGGAAACTGCTGTACTGCAGCACACTTACAGACATATTAATTTAGGTATGTATACACACACAAGTATATCCATTCCCACACAAACGTGCTGTATATACTTTGAAACACTTGCTACCATTCTACAAGTCAGGTGTCAGACCAGAGTCACTCAATGCACAGTCCCTGTACCTTACTGCTCTGTATTCCCAAAGTTTTATTTGCCTCACTACCAAGAGTAGCTGCTGCAGTTGTTTTTCCCAAGCATATCAACCTTGCATCATTAATTCTGCAGAAGCTCCTTGCTAGAAGACAGCAGGTGTGTGCTGCACTCTGTTCCCAATTACTATCAAATGAGGTGCATGTGTGCTTCAGGTCAGGGATATTTCTTGAAAATACTTACACTTTTTATTTGAGAGACTTCCTCCCTGGTCAGTCTGAGATACTTCAACTTTAATGAAAAATTCTTGTACTCTTTCTTGATATGTGTACATGTAAAACTACCTATTTTCTATTGATTTTTTACTCATGCCTGCAACAGAATGTCAGCAAAGGTCCAGATGGAAACCAAACTAGATCCTACTTCTCACTAAACAACACTGATGAAGTTGAGGGGTTTTTCTGCTTCATTGACTTAAAACCAGTGATACCTGTTGTGTATATTTTGTATGAACATCCCTGCTGAAGTACTACTGACAAAAAAAGTAAGGAGACCAAATGAAAGTAAATAAAAAAAATAACACTGAATTCCAGGACCAAAAGAGAACAAATAGGCTGCCTATGGACTTAATGCTACTTGCAGTATCATGTAAAGAGGTTCAGTCTTGTGTAATCTTGATGTACACAGCTAGTCTACTTGGTCCCAAAGGCTGACAAAAGCACTTTCTGTTGTAGTCTCACTCTTGTTTCTCTTGCTTGCTGGTAGGTGGGCCACTTAGGCATCTTCCTAGAACTGGAAAGGAATATGCTCCTAATCCTTAGAAAGGAAGGAACAATAACTACCTGCCGGAAGCATGGCAAGTGGTCCTTTTAAAACAGTGAGCTTATTCACATGCTCAGAGTTAGTTTAGACAGGTTGTAACACTATCATGCACTACACAACATGGATCTATCTGGAGAGCAAAGTTTAGGCTCTACTGCAGAAGAAATCCCAAAGCTCATGCATATGCTGCCAGAGCTTGCAGGGTATAACAGTATTGGAAACAAAAGAATCTTTTTACTTTTTAACTGAGAATGTTTGATGAGAAAAATTATCAGAGCACAGTGACCATGAAGTCTTAAGACCCCAGCACTTAGATACTTTGACAACTTTTGCTATAAAACTATGTAAGGTAAATAAGTACATGAATCATGCTACAAAAAAGTGCTTTCAAGACAACAGCGACACCTTTATATTCTACTAAAAATATCTTGCCTTGGGTACTCTCTGTCCTTTCACAAAGAAGCTGAGCCAGGATAACAATGTATCTATGTACACATTGTTAACAATATGTAAGATGCTTAATGAATATTGGTGACAAATACTTAAGTAATTGCTTTCAAACACCGACTTGAGTGAAGAGAATTGGTAATTAATCTTAAGATCTAAATAATACCAAAATTCAAGTTTAGGAGCCAAAATTTTTTTCTTGATCTCACCCAAACAGCAACAAATTCAAAATTACAAAATTCAAATTATAAAAGGAATTTATATACCTAACTCTTATTTCATTCAGCATATGCTAGGTATCTGCAACCTTGAATGAAACTCATCCTATAAAAATCATGAAAGAGAAATATAGCAGAGGACTGAACACTCCTTTCCCAAGCTCCAAATTGATACACAAGGAACTAAATTCAACCTTTTCTAACACCTCCCTGCAAGAAGACCATAGCCTCATCTTTGTCAATCACACTTAAATAATCTTTACCATATCCTGATTTACAGATACTGTCCTTTGTACACTATGTACCCTAAAAATGTGCAACATTTTTCACTTTCAAATAGAGTCCAACACAGAAATATTCCCTCTTTCTCTCTCATTTCTCACCTCCCCTGCTTCCAAAGCCCGATTCAGAAGCGGGCAAGGCAGGCAAAAAAAAGCACACAACAAAAACAACCACCTCCCATCCATCTTAGGTTCACAGAGGCTTACTTACTGAAAATAAAATTTCTCAGGTGTATAAAAATTTGACTGGATTGTCCTGGGCAATCTGCACTAGCTGATCCTCTTTGAGAAGATTCAAAGAATCTGGACTATTTTATTGAAACATTACAGTCTGAAGCAAGATTTTCCTCAAGCCTAACGAAGGATGAAAAGGTACTGGAGAAACAAACAGTCATAATTTTTCACCTGTTTTCAATTAGATGACTTAGATATCTTGACACCAGCTGAGGCCACACCATGTCATCCCACCCAAACAGCCGCATCATTGACAGAACAGGCTGTGGCTGCAGATCTGACAGGGCTTTGCTGGGTATATCCAAAGCTAAGAGAGTAAAACCTGTTTTTAAAGAGAGAAAAACATGGCACCATTTTGATAATTTCTCAGTATAATCCCTGTTCCATAAAGAGTACTGAAAATTAATTACTATTACTAATGTGCAGTCTGGTAGTACCAGAAATCTCAATTAAAACTGGGCAACTGTTCTAACAGTGATTGTTTGTATCCATGTTAAAAATGTAGTCTCTATCCCAAGCAGTTTGTAAATCATCAAGACACATGGGTGGCAAAGGAGGAAAAATAGATCCTAACACATGCAATTTTAAATAGATTCACAAAACCACAGTTTATAAATCCTGAAGGCATAGTTTTACCACCTCTGCAATGTCTTAAAACCTGCTTTTTCATCTTCTTGACTTCCTTTTCTTACCTCCATCACTATATCTTGCCCTGTACACTTAAGTATTACTGTGCTTTACAGGGTTGAGTTTTATTTATTTGTTTTGTTGTTTTTACACACTTCTCACAGTGAAAAACTGTATCTGGAAAGAATTCACTCAGTAAAAGCTGGTACCTCTCTATTTTTAGAAGACTTTCATCTATCAAAAGTTACTGTATAAATAAAGCACTACAGAAAAAAAATTACTCTTGAAAAGGATCTCCATATAACTGCTGCAGATCTAGAAACTGGGGCAGTACTTTGTGCAGAATTTTGTTAAAGAAGCATAACCTTTTGGTGTTTCTGTTAAGTCTATTGTAGAATCTGTATCCAACAGTACCAGAATAAAAACATATAATGCATTATTAATACTGCAAATGACAAGTACATAAAAACTCAGAAATTAGATGTAATCTTAAATGCTGAGCAGTTATTGGGTTACAGGAAATGAGAAGCATCAAATGAGTCAGGAAAACTGACTTTGGAGGGCAGTGAAAAAGGGGCTCATTAGTTCCCAGACTCTCCAATTCAAATAAATATAAACCTGCATGCATTGACAAACTGACTTTAAATTAGACAGAAAAGGCTAGTTTTCAGAAACAACAATAAAATTGTTCTAATTAACAGTACAGGGACAGACTACCTTAAGCCATGAAGGACTTCCCATTTCCTTATGTGCCTCAGAATAAACAATAAGGTCATACAGAGTCCCTACTCTGCCTTAGGTGAGGAAACAATTTGTGCCAGCCTTCTTCCAGATTATCACCTCGTTTCTGCAGCATCAGCCATAAGAGAGGCTGGGGAGAAATGGGAGGCAGAACAGTGCTGTGAGGCCCAGGCTCTTTGCCTGGCAGGGGGAGCAGGAGAGCTGTGACAGCTGCTCTCTCTCTCCTCTGGGCTGCAACCTTAAGGCAAGAAGCTCAAACAGCATGGGAAAGGTTTGCCTGTCTCTGTAGTGCTACCTAACACATCTCTACAAAGCAGGTCACAACTGCACTCCCCTCCTTCTCAGAGGAGTTTATAATAGCTTGCTGCTCTTGCTATTTCACTGTGCTAATAATAAATAGAAAAAAAAATTATGTCACTGTAGGAAATGAATGAAAGTTTTGACATTAACAACCTTCTCCTTTGATTTGTATTGCTGTTTCTCACACATGTTTCAGCAGTGTGAGACCACTACTGTTGCACACTGCCTCTTTCATTAATGCTGCCTCCTAACTACCACAGAGCTGCTTCAAATGAAGGGTCTTTTAGCTTTTCTATTACCAACTCAGTACTCCTGAGCTTGTAACTTTATCTAATTCACATCATGATGGGAAAGACTATTTCATGTTTCACTCTTCTGAATTTTAGTTAACTGGATACAAGATTTCATTGTAACTGCAGAATGCCATGTTAGCTACTGATGTGAAAGATCAAACTGGGATATCTTTCTATTCACTGCCAAGCTGACTCGCTGCATGTGGAGTTCACACACATATGGAATGTTGTACTTCAAGATTAAAAGCCTTCAGTGTAAAGCAAGACAAATAATTAGAATGAATTATGAAATAGTTTTATGACCACAAATATAAGAGTTTTGCAAAAAGCAACAGTCAAGCAAGCAACCTTTTTAAAATTGCTTTCAAATGAAAACTATTTTTAAAAAATTAGTTTGAATCTCAACCATTATGAACAGTTCAACACAAATAAACTTCTACAAAAACAAGTAAATTCTGAATATAGTGAAAAACAGTATTCTTATTTATATTGTATAACACTTGCATGTTGATTATAATCTGTGACTAGTAGTGAAAAGGAAGTCAGGTTTTTATAGCTTCAAACCCCTTTGGCATTCTCAATGCGTTTGTAACCTATAAAGGAATTCAACACTACAATACTTCCTTCTGTCAAAACGTTCAGCACAGATTCTATTTTTTTTCATTTATACACACTTAAGTTACTACATGGAAGGAGAAATATCCCAAACTCCTTGAAAGTTTGTGACCCGGAGAATAGCACCAAATCCAGCAGGTTGCAGCAGGGTCAGTGCTAACCTGCAGCTGTATCAGCAAGCTGAGGGGAAGGCGGCGTCTGTGACATTCTCTGGCTCTTCAAGTAGGGAAAGAAATTTCTCCAGAGAGCACTGGCGACAGCAAGGTGGTGCTCTTTAGCCACCAATGGAAGCTCTGCGGCTGAGGCTGTGTTTCCCAGCTGAGGTCCCTGGCTTACACGTTCGTGCACGCTCCTAGGGAGGAAACAAAAACAACGTTTACGTTCAATAAATGCAAAATTCACATCTTTTAAAAACGCATTTACAGCTACTTTAAACCGTAGAGTCTGAGAACTAAAGGATCATTTTGAGCAATTAAAACCTTTATGCAAAGACATTATGCATACCAGTTATTTGATGGATGAATGATGGCATATTAAGCACCATAAAGTTAATGTTAATTACTAATGTCAACCATTAATTATATGCTTTTTAATATGTCAGATCAAAATGAGAAATTGGCAGCTTTAAAATTAATATCTGCATTTTGCAACTGTTAGCATGACAAGCCAGTCTGCTTCCAATCTAAATGCAGGTGCTTTTATAAAATTTTTGTCACTAGGATTTTTAGGATTGAGTTGTGTACAGCAAATAATGGCAAATGATTTTGATCAATTGTAAAGCTTCCTTCTGAAATCTACTTCCCACTTGTAAAATCTCACTAGGTATGAGTTTAGATAAAAGATTCATTTTATCCTGATGCACTGCAGACAATTAGGTTTGACAGCAATGCCCACAGCTTTGTTAGTACAGTAAAGACAAAAGTTACCACTACACATAACTCCAATCTCTTCCTCAGACAATGTGGCATGAATTCAATAACACACTCAATTTTCTTTGATTCTTCTAGTACCATTCCTGCTACTTAATCTAATTTGGAAGTTGTGACTTTCTAGAGGTTTAATAGAGATATGTCTGCAGGGAATCAATGTTCTCTGAGAAATGGGGGGGGGGGGGGACATTAATAAATTTGTCTAGTAGAGCAGGATAGGAGGCATTACAGTACTGGGCTGATCAACTAAATAACATGCTTATTAAAAACAATCTGTAGGAACGCACTATCATTCCTGTTCCTATTTATCTTCTGGTCAACCCAATTGAGATTGTGCATTAAAGCACAAGCAGCATTATTACATTTGCTTTATTAAATTCTATAAACAGCACTGTAAAGTCAGAGTCAAGATATTTATAAGATAATGGCAAACCACAGAGGCATTGAGAATTGCCTTAACACTAATATTTCTAGACTACAATGTTTTTTTCTTAACTGCCATTCTCACAATAGCAACTGTTTCACAAAAAACTTCCCCTAGATCTTTATTTTATGCTTACACTAATTTGAAATAGACCAAAACAAAAATAGAAAAAACTCCAGCTCCTAGTCCCCTTCTGGGAACGGAGGAAAATTATGAAAGAATTACACAACTCACAGCACTCATTAGGACATCTGAAATGGAATAATTTTAAATAAAGAGTAGGTTGGCTGCAAGGCCTTCCCGTACTAGGGTTGATATTAGAAGTGCATCTCATTATATCAAATTAGTATCCAAAAATTCTGCCCAACACATAATTTAAAACATAAAACATACTGGCTGTCAAAGGTAACGATACCTTATGCCTGCCTGCAGGCATTCATTAGTTTCAATAGGACAGACAGGGAGAATTGAGTACCAGCTACTTTTCGAATAGCTACATTTAACAGACAAGGTATGCAGCATTAGGAGGAATCAAGGATTTCTTTGAGACATGGCATGAGTCCAAACACACGAACAGAAGCCAGGAATTCTAAACCCAACATTTATTCCCTCTGTGGCTTCACATAAATCATACAGCCTTTGTTAGCCTCAGTTTCCCAGCCATGATATTTGGATAGTGAGACAGCTTACCCTTTAAGGATGCTGTGAAAACAATCAATGCTTAGAAACTGAGGATTATATTCAGTATGTCAGTTGGTATTCCTATTTACAAGGCATATTCTCCAAGTCAACATGAACTGAAATAGAAGCAAGATTAGCATAAAAAGTCAAGCAACACTTCTTTGGGAGCATCCCCTTATGAAGAAAAAGCAAAGAAAAGAGTGTAGAAACAGTGAGGTCTAGAGGTCAAATGATGAAAAGATAAAAGAAAGGCTAAAGACAAAAGTCAAAAAATTATTTTCGTCTATTGCAAAAAGCAAAAGTTTAACAGTAAAAACAAAGGGCTTTTCTGTTCTATTTTGTTAGGAAAGGGAACATGATGCCTCATAATGCAGAGAATAAAACTTCTGGGACCAAATTCTGTCTTACTTACATCCAGACTACACTGTAAAACTGCACAAAGACCTTTTTCTCTCCTCTAAATTGCCTCTCCAAAGACGGGTGCCTTGCATCTCCTTTAGCCATCTATGCAAAGTAGAAGGGTGCACAGACTTCCAAAGTAAGGTAATATATCTCTGTGTCAGTGGAAGGGCAACACGTACAAATCAGTATTTATGTTTATTCATAGTAACCTACACAAATGCTGGCAATAAGGTAAATGCTTAGAATCGATGGGACATCAATATATGCTGCAGCTGATGTAGCCAGCTACTTCTACAAACTAGCACAATTTTTAACTCTACTAAAATATGAATAAATGCAATTTTACTTTTTATTCAGGTTTCTACTTTTTTCTAACACTAGATAAGCATACCATCAAACATTACTCAATTTCTAAAACTTTATACATTTAATTATCTATTCTGTTAAGAACTCTGGAACCACCAGTTGCCTTATTATTGGTAATAACTTGGTGTGATTTTTACTTCTTTTAAATAATGAATTTTCTATTTCTTAAAAAAAAAAAAGTGTTTTTTTTTTTTCATTTTACTATCAGATCAAATAAACCCTGGGTTTATTAAAGAAGGGAAAGGCTTGTGCTACCTGAATGACGATTCTGCTGGATGTGTAGGTATAATAGTAGCATACAGGATTATTTTCTATATCCTACACCTCGGGTAAGGAATTGAAGCCATTTATCTGGATGTAGATACTGTAATCATAAAATATGCCCTTGCAAGCCTGCATTACTAAAGAGAGCCAAACTTTAGGTCAAGCCAGAAGAGTAAAACACAAAACTCATCAGCCTGCCTATATAATGGAAACTTTCAAGTCACTGCTAGTCTATAATCTGCACTGGATGCATAATAGCATGCAGACTTAATGCAATGTAATTTAATTTGATCTACAAGGGTTCAGTACTTCCCAACATGAAAGAAGACCTCTCTCCTACCAGCATTTCCAAGGGCTACCACCCTCAGGGTCTCACTGGCTATGAATACAGACACGGGTTTCTTCACAGACAGTATTCCCAGCTCCTTGACTCCCAGTCCAAGGTAGGCCAGCCACAGTACCTACAAATCTCAGCTGCCCAGTACAGCCAAGATTATGCTCAAGAAAGTATTTTTAAAGGACCTGAATGACCTTTTGATGTTGAAACAAATAAATAATTTAAAATCATCACCTGAAGGACCAACACGCTTGGATACAACTAGGGAGATTGGGAAGAGATATATGAGTATTTCTAAAATGGTGAATGGTTTTGATGCATAGAATTTCAACTACAGTAATCAGTTATTTCCAGAAAAACACAGGCAAAGTGAAAGGAAGCAAAGCACCATCACAATCAGATTCAAAGACAGGTAGTAAGTGCTTTGCACCCTTTGCAAATCAACGAAACTTCCACAATATTTAGATTTTGAGATTTCCCTGCCAAACATTCTCCCTCTTTTGTATCATTAAGATTATCAACACAGTTCATGGAATCATAGAATTGTTTAGGTTGGCTGGGACATTAAAGATGATCTATTTTCCACACCCCTCCATGGACAGGAACATCTCCCACTAGATCAGGTTGCCCAAAGCCTCATCCAACCTGGCCTTGAATACTTGTGGGGCATCCACAACTTTTCCAGGCAACCTTTTCCAGTGTCTCACCACCTTGATAGTAAAGAATTTCTTCCTAATAGGTAACTTAAATTTCCCCTCTTTCAGTTTGTACCCATTCCTCCTTGTCATATCACAACAAGGACAGATGCAGAGCTCCTCTCTGGCTTCCCTGTCAGCCCCTTCAGATACTGGAAGTCTGCCATGAGGTCTCCACACAACCTTCTCTTCTCCAGGCTGAACACCCCCAACTTTCTCAGCCTTTGTAGGGGAGGTGCTCCAGTCCTCTTGTCACCTTTGTGGCCTGCTCTGCCCTTGCTCCCACAGGTCCATATCTATCCTCTGCTCAGGTCCCCAGATGATGCCATGATTGACAGCTCAGCCAGGGCTTGGGGAGGGCCTGGGGGTGGAGCTGGGCACTGCCTCACCTTAAGCAAAGCCTGGCCTGCCCCTCCCAGCAGACACAGACACTGGGATTCCAAGGTGTTTCAAGACATAAAACATCCAGTCTCTGACAAGCAGTACACTCAGCTTTTAGCAACTAAACAGCATTGCAGAATTACTTACAAACTACTCATTCAATTTCACTTTCTTCAAATGCCATAAAACACCAATACTTCTTTAATACCTCTACTGATTTCTTCCTGCCATACCACCAGAACTGCTATTTACAGTGACCAGAACCACAAGCAAGGTTTCAGCAGAAGCTACACACATTTCCAGTAACTAAATCTCTCCAAGATTAAGCTGAAAAAGTTCCTTGTGTGCCCTCCATACACCTTTGAAAATCCAGTATGAGTGTTGAACTAGTTGACTATCATGTCACTTAATTATATGTTACAGAAAATTGCAACTATAGCACCTACTTCATCGATGCCTGTGGATACCAACTCTCATGTTAACAAATTCACTGTTCAACTCCTACTTAGTAATTTGTTCATAGGCATTTATTTTTTTTTTGCCTGTGCTTCAAATATGCAGTTAACACCAAATACATGTAACATTTCTGAATCACAACCATAAAGTATCATACAAAGTGTAAAATCACTTTTAGAGTGAGTTAAATACTTTTATACAGGATTTTTTAAAATATTAAAAAAGAAAAACTAGTTTCAGTCTGAACTGTAGTACTGGCACTCAAAAAGGCAAAACCAAAATGGTTGCATCTAGGTTCAAGTCTGCTTTCAATGCAGTATCATAGCACTTTGCCAAGATATAAGTAAAAAACTGTATGATCCTACCTCTTACAAATGCAGATTCATGCAAAAGAAATGGATCTGGATTCACAGAAAAGGCACATGGTGCATGGTGGTGCAGCTTAGAGAGTGGTGGCAAGTCAGAGATATGGATTTCAGGCATCTTATGATAGAGGCTTTTGGTTTTCTTTTCACTGGTGAATGACTATGACCATCTGACCTAATGTGTGAAAAGGTGAACCTCCTTTCTCTTGGCCCCATTATGTATGCAGGAGTGCCAAGTGGCAGAGCTCCACACTGAACTCCTGGTTATCAGTATGTTTAGTAAGGGCACTGACAGCATGCTTACAAGAATGTTAAGTGCTAGAACATCTACTTTATGGCCTCAAAGTGCCCAAGCTGGATGCTAAACAGCTGAGGCCTATCAAAACAGCCTTAATGTCTCTGGGCACACATTTTGGTACCTAGGGAAGTTGGGTGCTTAAAACAGAGTCACTTACACACTGTCAGACACTTCCATATTCAGTCTGTTTCAGTGAGACATGCATGAAGGAAGTTGACTAAATTCCACCCAAGTCTGATTCAAACATCCAAGCCTTCTTTGAAATCTGTTTCTAAGCTCTCTGGGATACAATTTATTTTCTATATCCCTTTATATAGCACCCAATATATTGAGGCTGTATGACTGCAGTAGGAACTCTCAAAGTGCACAGAATTTTCACCCACCTTTGTGGAATTAAAAGCTACGTTTCAAAAAGCTAAGCAAGATGAGAAACTGAAGACCAAAAATACATTTTCCCATCCATTAAAAGAAACATTTGGAAAAAGATCCCACAGTTTATAATGTGTCAGCACTGTGTAAGCAATAACAATAGCACCATCACCACCACCACCGAGCTGTACAGCAGACTGTATAAGCAGAAGTGGAAAAATCATGACAGAATATTATCAAACATCAACTTACCCCTATGGGTTCAGTATTTATTAAATGAGGTTTTAGTGTTCTCCACTTTAATTTGCTTCAATATACCATTTGTTTAAATGTTAACTCAAAAAAGGAAGTCCAAATAACATGCCTGGTTATGAATGTGTATGATGACTACTGACTTATGCAATGAAGTAGGGAGGACTAACAAGGGAAGAGGGGTGTTTCTAAGAACTCTAATATATAGGACTTTTATCAAATGCTTAAATTCAGTCATGGCACTTAAATTCTTTATAGTGGACTTGCACAACACCATTAGCATCAGTGTTACAGCACACCTTCGTCAGGAACAACATGAAGCATACACAAAAGGATGTCTCTTAGATGTTAGATGAGATCCAAAGGGATACAAGGATGTAATGGTGAAAAAGCAGGGCACAAACAGATATCAGACACCTGAATAACAATTCCCAAACTGCTCACTTAGTCAGATCACCCTCTTTTGACCAGAAAGTTCCCCAGGTGCCTGCAACTAATTTATACAAAAGCCTCAAGCTGAGCATCTGATTCCCAATCTCTGTTTACTGGGGCAGTAATTTGATCATGACTAATCCACACCAAAAAAGCAGGCAGGTTGCATAAGGTGCAGCAGTAGCTACTTGCATTTTCAAACACATTTCTTTAGGTAACAACCAAATGAATCACAGCATCAGGGCGTAGGGCAGCTGGGTCCATTTTGGGCTCTACTCTTGATTGTGAGTTCTACATTAAGTTAGTTACTGGATAAAAATGTGAAATACCAGAACAAGGAATGGAGCCCGTGACACTCTTCTCTCCCAATATTACATACTAACCCACTAGAGAGCAGATATTTAATCATTCCAGCTGCTGCCTGTGATTTAAATAACAAACAAACAACAAAACAAAACCCCAAGACACTAAAGCACGCATCTTCAGCAGTTGGGCTCTACAAGTGGTTCCAAACACAGAGATTTCTGTTTCCATGACACTAAATCAGATGTCTCTGGGCCCACCAGACACATGCTAGATTCAATTCTTTACATTTTCTGTAGGTTAACAGGAGACAAAATCCCAGAGAGAAGGCAGGAGTGGTTTGTTGTACAAGACATATTCACTACACATGTCAAATGATCTGCTAGTGAGCTGGACCTGTTACTGTAGGTCATCAGACCATTGTATCTTGGAAGACCCCTACACCATTTGAGAGCAGAGTTCTTCCAAGTGCTGGTAACCTTTAAGCTCACCTGAACAGAGCTGTCAGGAAGAGAGATACCCAGGAATAAAAGGTCAAAGGAAGCCAACATCACCACAACACTGTAGAAAGAAACTGATTCACAAAGTTCCACCTGAACATGAGGAAGAACTTCCTTATTGTATGGGTGACTGAGCACTGCATCAGGCTGCCCAGAGAGGTTGTGGAGTCTCCCTCACTGGGGATACTGAAGAACTGTCTGCACACAGTCCTGTGCCACAACCTCTACAATGATCCTGCTTGAGAAGGGAGGTTGGACCAGATGACCCCATTGTGGTCCCTTCCAACTGACCCAGTATATGATTTCAATTACTACTGCTTCTCTGTAAAACCTCAGCTAACCATTGCTAAAAGACACTCTACCTTTCTCCACCCAACACTCCTACTCAGACTGTATTTGTTTGGTTTTTTGCCACGTGCACATTAGGAATACATCACCCCCAAACATCTTAAAACGTATTTTGTATTGTGTTGCCTTAATAGAAAAAATGCCTTTTAACAAAATAGAAAAGGCTACAGATCCTTTCAATTTACCACACATTGATCATTGCTTGTGTAGAAGCAGATCACATGCTCTGTCCTACTGAAGATACAGTAGGTTTAAATACAGCCATTCCAGTTCTTTCATTGGTGGTATAAATCTTCAAATCTCAGTGGAAGAGCCTAGTATATTTCTATTGTTAGTGAATCATTGACAGAACAGACTCAACAGTTAAGAAGATTCTAATGTGACAATTTATATAAGCAGAGTAATTAAAGTATATTAGAAATCCAGATAATCTCTCCCAATCAAGCCAATGAAGGGCAGCCCATGGGCATTCAAATTACACATTGCAATTTAGCTCAGGGTCACCTTCCCAAGTTAAATAATACCAACAGAAAATGCCTTCAACAAAATGATCCTTACTCATAACTAAACCTATTCGGGAAATTACATAAAGCTCTTTGAAGATATACACATTTTAAGAAATTAACCACTTTAAACCACTACTTTTTTCCTTCTACTGATTTGAAGACTAGGGCCAAATTTAATTTCTCAGACATTACTTGAAATATTCACTAAAACATAGGGAAGAGAGGAGAAAGTGTTTCAGACCACTCTAAATGTTATAGTGAAGTATGGCAGTAATATTTTCTCACATTACCTGAGAGGGTGTTAAACCAGATGATGCAAGATGTAGTAATTAAGGAATTGTACTAAAATCAGATAGGGAATCTAGTGCTTATGGTTTTTTTTAATATTCTCATAAGCAGTTTTCTTTACTGCTTTTTTTTTTGTTTGTTTGTTTCATGCATCTTCTGCAAATCAATCTATGGACTACACAATTAAAAGCAATTGATTACATTTTGACTTAAAATGAAAAGTAAATCAAAATCAGTGCATATAGTTTTCCAACTTTAAAGCTGTATGAAAAACAAAACAAAGCACACAAAAAATTCCCCCACAAAACATAACCATTTCAATTGATCCCATAATACACAAAAATGGCAAACATACACTATTCAAATTTTAAGTCCAAGTTCCTAAATTTTTTAATACACAACTTAACTGCTACTTCTTTACAAAAATACAATTCTAGAAATGGGGCTCTGTCTGAAACTAATACAGAGGAATTTGCTAGGTTTATGTTCTTCACTGAATTATTTAGATTTAAATGTAAGAGAACAAACAGTATGTACCACAGGAAAAAAATGAACTGAAAGTCTCAGGCCTTTAAGACAGCCATTTTTTCTACAGCAACGTGAAAACAATAATGTGCTATGATATATAACCAGCAACGTTCTCACTGATTAAATGATCTTCCCAGTCAAGGAATCACCAAAACTGGCAAAAGCAGCCATGACCTAATCCTCTTCAAAGTTTTCAAACCAAGCATTCAGAGTAAGGGATGTTAGTTTGTCAAACCGCAGCACTTCTGAACACAGCAATCCCTTGAAACTTCAAATATTTTTTGGGAATTCACCTTCTGGACTTTTAGAAGGAAACCATACACTGGTGTGACAAAGACACAAAATCTAGGTGCAATTCATATAGACCCCTTTACTTTTTTCCTACTGGATTGCAGAAGTTGCACAAAGGCCAAAGTGGTACTAGCCCAAATATTCCTGCCCTTCACTGAAGAGCAATGAAAGTTCCCAAGATATCACCTACTGACTTGGCAGAGACAAGAGAATAAAAGAAGATAGCATTTTTAAACTCATGAAATTGCAGGAAGAAATTTGTCTATTCTTCAAAGAGGGAAATGGGCACACAGCAAATCCTATAGAATTTAACGAAGAAAGAAAAAAATAATACACAAATTAAATGTCAAGCAGAGACACTCCCTACTATATTATACCACTTTTACTCCATTCTTCCTGCAGTGACCTTTACCCCATGCACTTACAACAGAAGAGACACTTGGATCTTCAGTGAGACTTGCAATGATGCAGGCCAAAGAAATGATACAATCATGAGATCCAAATGAATACTCCATATAAACACTTACAAGAACTTTCCACTGATTGCTTGATGAAAGTTGTACATAAATGGAGAAATGAGTCAGCAGTCTACCTGAAGCAATTCCTACTAAATTACAAGAAACAGCAAGGATTTGGAAAAAGAACTAGCATATAATATAATCTTGGACAAAGTAAAGGAAATCAAACTTGGAATTCTTTTATACTGACTGGATTCTCTTTATTTTAAAGACATGCAGTACAAGTATCTCCAAAATTCTGATTTTATACTGTGCAATATTGAAGATGGAGCAATAAGTTCCAATGAACTTGTATGCATTTAACATCAGATTTTAGAGGAAAGCTGTTCATTACTAAGTCTGCATTAATGACAGAAAATGTGAACAAATCTTATGTTGCTCCTTCAATCCACTGATTCATAGATAATTTGTGGATGGGGAACACTAGGAAACGTTTTTCTTAGTTATTCCAAGATGTTCTTGTGTATTTCTTTTAGAACACATATATTTTCCAAAAGCATTCACTATTTTGTAAACAATTAAACAGCATAAAAGCCTCTTAGTTAACCACTAATTCATTAATCAATAAATTGTTTTACCCATTTTTGAATGGCTAGGCTTTATGATTATTCCCTCTGTATGCCTAAGTGAAGAATGTCCAAGGCAACAGTTGAAAGACCACACTAATAAATAAATTTTAAAAAATAAGAAAAATTATCTGCCCATTGAGGGACTCATCTCCTGATATAAAAGATTCTAATCTTCACTGGGAATGAAAGTGTTAATGCTGTGAATAAAATATTTTCAACTGCAACTGAATCATGAGAAGATTATCAGTATAGCAGCAATGTACAGAGGTGCTCCAGCAAGGTTACAGAGTTTAATATAATCCTCTCTATAGCTAAGCACAGTAATAGAGAAACCTGCGCTCACTGTGACAGCATGTTGTGTGCACTCAGAGTAATGCTTTTAAAATACATGGGGAGAACAAGAAATCCCCAACATCCTTACCATTCTCAAAGACAAAGTAAAGATATTAACCAGAACAGACACACAACCCTAAAACACAAAGATACGGAAAAGCCAAACATTTAAACCTGCAGAATATTACTTTCTCCTTAACCCTTCTCAGTGGGTTTAACTGCATCACTGAAAAGACAAGTTGTTATGAACGTAATTGAAATGCAAGCAACAGAGCTTGAGCTTGCTTTGTCTAGGTCTGTTATGAGGGAATATTACATCTGCCATAGCCACCCTAGCAAATTTGTGTTAGAGAGTTGTTTTCTTTTCCTAATCACATTTAGAAAAGATAAGATTGGAAGAGCAGCAAAGACAACACAACCTATGTTAATTCAGTGCAACTAGTTCACATTTCAGTTTGTGGAATACTGTTGGGGAAAACAGACATCTGATTTGAGCCCAACTGCAATTTTCCTGCATTACCTTCACTGGTGTTCAGCCATACTAGCTTCTCCCCTGTACTACGCAGGCATATGCTAAGATTGCAGTTTCCTTTTTATCCGTAATGCAAAATACAAACTGGAAGGCACAAACACACAAAGTGACCCTTTGTTGTCCCAAAATCTGAAGTTCTAGGAGAGTGTGTTCAGACACTCATTTTAGCATAAGGGCTCAGTCATTCACAGATCTCAGCCAAGTAGTCTCTCCTAGATTCTGCACTATTCAAGGCACTCAGAGTCTTGTTGCTTTGAACAGGTGCCTGCTCAGTTCCTTTGAAGAAACAACAGAAAAAGTAGCGATAAAATGACATTTAGTTTCCCTAAGCAGACTTTCAGTATAGGTCAGATACGGAATTTTTTAATCCACTAAAAGAACAAAGAAAAATAAAGAAAAAAATGAGACAAGCTGCATTGAAACAGATACCATTCCAGGCTGTTGTATTCCCCCTTTTTAGTTCACATATATGGAAAAAATCCCCACCTAAACCAAATTTAATATTTATAAGTCATTGCCTTATCGTAGAACTTAAAATAGCTGCATTTCAATTTTTAAAAGCCTGATTTTGAATAGAAATCTTCTGCAACATTACAATTAGTTTTGATCAAATTAAGACAAAATTCCCCAGAATTCCCTTCACCTCACAAAATTAGAGTTCAAAAGGGAAACACAAAACAGGAGGAGGAGGCCTACAGAAATCATTGGAAGTTCTGTAATCTGCCCTGACCATGAGACACTTCAGCCTTTGGTTTTGAAGATTTTGTTAATTTTTTTTTTTGTTTAATAAAACACTAGTAATATTTAACCTAAAATATTTCTTAAAGAACTGAGGAACTGTCATTACACTTCTGTAACTTTAAGTTATCAGGGACCAAAGTTCTTTTTCTTGTTTTTTTAACAGGAGATTTTGTTTCCAAACCATTTTATATCTGAAAGAACAGGGAGCCCAGTTCACTTCGGGTTATATTTATTCAAGTTCAGACTTTATCAGGAACATAAATGCTAATATCTGCCACATAGGGAGCAGAAAGTGTTAACTGTTAAGTATTTACATGAAAACAACACATCAGTGCTGGTACCGTGATTCTTTCTTTTTGCCATCAGAGTGGAACACTTACAACCAAAGACTTGAGGGTCACAGCTAAAAAGTTTAGCACTATTTGTTCCCTGTTAAAGGGAACTTCCTTCAAAATAATCAAAAGAAAGAGCCACTCAACCCCACCAAGACCTTCTGACTGAACTCCTTGCTTGCAGAAGCTGATTGCCCATGACCACATCCAGAAGGCTTTTGAATAGTTCCAAGTATGGAGACTCCACACTGTCCCTAGACAACCTGTACCAGTGCTCAGCCACCTTCACAATGAAAATAAAAGTGTTTGCTGATGTTCAGAAGGACTCACCTGTGCCTCTGGTCTTGTCACTGGACACCAGTAATAGCCTGGCTCCATCTTCTTCGCACCCTCCCCTCAGATAGTTCTATTTACTGATAAAATCCCCCTTTGCCAGTCCAGGCTGAACAGTCCTGGCTCTCTCAGCCTTTCCTCACAAAAGAGATGCTCCAATCCCAAAATCACCTCTGTAGCCCTTCACTGAACCCTATCCAATATGTCCACGTGTCTCTTGTACTGAGTAGCCCAGAACTAGACACAGCACTCCCAGCTGTGGCCTTACCATAAGCAGAGGGGAAGGATTCCCACCCTGAACTTGCTGGCAATGCTCTGCCTACACCAGCACAGGATGCCACCAGCATTCTTAGTGGCAAGGGCACATTTCTTGCTGAAATCCCTGATGAAGGTATATGGAAACCTTCTACATCACTATAAAATGACTCATATGTGAATATAAATTATAGTGAGAATCAGAATGCCAGAATACCTGAGAAACTAAAATGCTGAAGTGAGGAGCAAGTGCTTTTATAATGTTACTTAATAAACAGACAAACTGCAGATTCTGTTAGATACTGCAGTATCTTTCATAAAACTCTTCCATTTAAGCAGCACTTCTAAAATTCATCATGCTCTAGACATTGTGTTAAACAGGATTTCCATTTGTATTTTGTCACTTGTTGGTTTTGTCAGTTTTGTTTTGTGCATGTTTTATTAAAAGCTAAAGTCATAGAAAAAAAAAACTTTTTGGAAGGGACCCCCGGCAGTAAAAACCTTGCCTCAAAGCAATGCCAATCTTCAATAAACTAAGGAGGGAAATTCTACAACCTGTCTTAGAAATTTGTTCCAATGCTTGTGAAAATTTTATCCTTGTTTCTAATAAAAACTTCTTTCCTCACAATCTCAGTCCATTGATTCCTACAACCTTTGTGACGAATCTGATTCCATCTTACCTACTACTCTCCTTTCCTAAGGATGAAAACCTCATCTTTCTCTATCTCTCTTTGTAAAAGCATTTGCTTCTGCCCCCTAATGATCTCGTTCATCCTCTGCTCACCTTAAATTGGTATTTCAATGCTTTTCTTTTACTGGGAACCCAATATACTGCTTACTTATATACCATAATTTATCTGAACCGTATTCGTGTAGAACACCAGGAGGGCAATGAAATGTAGCAGTCTATAGCTACACAACAGCCCAGACTCAGATAAAACAGATTTTCTGAATTCTTACAAGCTAAGTATTTTTTACCAATACCTTACCATCTTTTTTTCTCAGAAAAAAATTTCATGAAAAACAATAACTGTATAGTGTGACTAGAATGCCAAGTAATGGTGCTGAAAGACCAGCACTGAAATCCAGTTTTAGGTATAGTAATTTCCAAAATCCTGCCTTTAGCTCTTCTGTGGGACTCTGAGATCAGCAGCAGCTGACAGAGAATTATAATGATGGGACAGGTTCATCTCTTCTCTAAACTATTGTTTACACTTGAAAAAGTAATTTCTTACAGTACTGATGGCTGAAATAAAAAGTAAAGCTTAAAGGTTGACCCTAAACAGATAATTTCTTACAATTCAGACCCCAGTACTTAATCAGACTCACAGTGCTGATGGACTCCCCACACTGGGGAAGAGATACCCACACACTGTACTAAAGTGGATCTCTCTTTAAGCTCACAATGTTTCATTTGAATATATCAAAAGAATACAGATAATTTTGAAAGAGTTTACAATCTTAGAAATGTGATGGCAAAATTATGGCTATGCAAAGATCATTAAAATTCTTCTTAGCCATGCTATAAAAAATTTAAAAAAAAATTCAAAGTTCAACAAATTGTGTGAAACGTTCACTGAGGACAATTTCTCCATTACCTAGCACAGCTTTAAAAATGCAGTTTCTCTCACTGAGCATGTCCTTACTCAGGCTCAAGTACAAAGAAGCAAAGACAAACTGCCAAAATTGTTATTCTGGCTGCAGATATTTAGATGCTGAGTTGGTGCCACCTCAGTTAAAATTTTCTGATGGGATCAGATGTGAAATGGACTCTGAAGATAACTGCACAAAGTCCTGAGGAGAGTATCAAAATATTAAATATTAAAACCCAAACTAAAAGTAGTTGGCTTGTTCTCTTTACCACAGTTTTACCCACAGTTCTCTCTTCAGATATTCTGAAATAATTTCCAGTAACAGACCCAGCACATCACTAACAGCCAGTATTATCACGCAACTCATTTTTCAGGCAGGAAGCATGAAAAATACTTTAAAAATACTCTTAATTTAAAACAAGACTGTAACAGAGATAGGAACTGTAGTTCAAATAAAGTTTTTCTTTTCCAAAATGAAACTCTCTTGCTCTAGCTTCTCTAGCTGTCTTTGCAAAAAACCAAAACCTATATGCATATGGATACTCTCTAGCAAGTTGCTTGGAGTCATACACTCTAAGTGGTTTAGGAAAATCTTCCTCTCAAGAGAGAAAACATATTTTGGAAGGCAGGGAAACTTGTACTCAAGATAATGAACTAACTTGTTTCCAAATTCCAAAACAAAGTATTTCATTTCCTTCCTGCAAAATCAATTTTGTTCCTTATGGAGTGTCTGTTGCAGGAAAGGATGCTGTTCATGTAATATATCTTTTTAGTGGAGGTGATTACTTTGGATACAAAACATCCCATACTGACATTGTTCCCAACACTGGGTAATACAGACAGTAGAGCTAATCTGTCATCCAGGAAGGATGGCAGGCTTGCTAAACTTATATCATCATCCCCTCTGAAACACAGTAAAAATCACTGTTAAAACTGATCGTTTATTAGATCAAAGGTACCATCAACAATATCAATTCTGCCTGGTAGTGTTAACAGGAAAATGTTTTACAAGTTCTACCACTGGGCATCCATTTAACTTCCAGCACCAGCTACGCTGTAAAACTGTGCACATAATTTATCCTGCGACCTGTGTGCGTGTGGGAAGCATTATCCAGGCAAAACTTCTCACTGTCTGACAAAATGCTGTGATTTGCACTGTTCAAATGCTTGAACAGACTTTAAGCAATCATCGACAATAGTTTTTATCTTCAACCATTCTAAAATGTAACACTACATGAGAGCAACCTATTGCTTTAAGACCAGATTTGATAGAATAGAACTAAATGAACAATTACTACATTTTAAACTTGTCCATGTCTTATCCATTAGGCTTAAGTATTATTAAAGTTCACATTTATCTTCCACATTTATAGCAATTTCTCCACAAAATTCTCCTAATTCTTCCATGGTGTCCATGTTAACGTCTTTGCTTACATACAGCTTAAATAGACCTTCATTCCAATTAGGTGAGATAAACAGGAAACAGCCACTCATAATTCCTCAAGTTACTGTCATCTTTTCTTTTACAGAGCAATCAACAGCCTTCAAACAGTTTCCAGTTTAAGTCTGTCACATGCAGTTGATGACAGGTGTGCCAACAAATTCTCTTTTCCATATCATGGCAAAAACAATTTAATTACTCCCAATAATATACAAAAAAAGTATTTAGTAATAATTCTGACAATGTAGGTTTGATAACTTACGATGTTTCTTTCCAGTGTAAATGTATTGCTACTACTGTGCAAGGCTTCCTAGAGTTTAATCTAATATTTTTTACACTATAAAAAACATTTGATTATAATGACACACGCTGTAATGCCTTCCAAAAGACTCACTTCAGATAGAAAATATGCTCAGTAAAATAGGATTGTATGAAATTGTACTTGTTTTGCAATATTGTATTGTATTTAATATCAAAACAGACAGAGATGTCTAAAAACTTGCAGAACATTATTTTTTAAAGCATTCTGATTTTATATGCCTGTTTGTTACTTAATTTTTTAAGATGCACTTGCCTAGTTTGCAATATTTGTTTTTTCACTGAGAAAGTAGCTGATGAAGGCGTTTTCTGATATCAGCATCACCTACCACAGGCAGACAACACTTTGTTAATAATGTCACAAATAACTTTTAAAGTTTTCTATGCAACTGCTGAAAGAATTCAGAGACAACTTCAAGACACAGAGTTAAATGTTGAAGCTGTTTTTCCTATTTTGCTCTTCAAAGCCCTAAACTAGAAAATCTCTTGAGTGAAAAGTCAGAGAAAGGCTACCATCCCTTCTAGGGTTAAAAGATGCTTTTGTAAGATTTTTAGGTCAGATTAACCTTTTGCTCACAATAGGGCTGGTTATTGGTTTTATTTTTTACTGTCTTTAACACAGGTAAAAAAATCAATATGAAGCGAGACAAAGGGCTCTGGAGGCCCTGGCTGCACCAGCTTTTGGTTTGGCTCATACACAATCCTACAACATGCTGAGGCTGGGAAGGATTAGCCTGCTTGTGTTGAGTAAACCGATGATACTCAATAAACAGTTTCTGTTGTAAACCCCTTAGGACGTGCAAAGCCACACTAGTTGGCATTAGACCAGATAAGCTGCCGAACCAGCTGTAATCTCATTTAGACCTGAGCTGATCCTCCTGTCCTTTCATTCCACAGGATCAAAGCAAACCACTGAGGAGGCAGCTGTATTATAGCAGCAGTGCTTGCTGGATGCGGCAAACATTTCATAAATTCCTCTCCTTGAAGCAAGCCTGCACATAATCTACCCAGAGCCAGTTCAATCAATGGATTTCTGAATTCATTAGTCTTATTATTACAGGATAACTGTTTTCTCCACATAGTGTTGTAGCTTTTGCAAGCCAACTTTGCAAAACAGCTCTTATTGCTGACCATTTCTTTCTGGTAATGTGCCTTTGCATTTTTGCAGTGCCACATGAAAATGATTTAAATCACTTCAATGCAGTATTTTTTTAAAGACTAGAAATAAAACCAATTCACGAATATACAAGTAGGAAGCCTTGAAATATAGTACACTCTTCCAAGCATAATTACTGGCTACCTGTTTGAATGCGTCCATGCATCAGTAATAATGACCAATGTTTTCTGAGCTCAAATGATAACAGCAAAAGTAGAGATTATATCATTGTAGCAGCATAAATACAGAAAAAAATGCAGATGCAAAAGCAGTAATTCTAAGAAAGAGATTTCTATTTGCCTTTTACTCTTTGTGTTCTCTGGAATGAAAAAGAAGAAATATTTTCATTGTTGAAGAAATGAATAGCACAACTTAGGAAAAGTGGAAAACCACATAAGCAACAAGTTTTTTTAAACTAAGCAAAAATTAAAACCAAGGCACTGGATCAAATAAGACTAGAAGGTGCAACATTTGATTTCTGTATCACATTTGGAGTTTTCACTCCAGTTGCAATTATAGATAAAAAATATTATAGCATAACCTTAGAGCTTTAGAAGAACAGAATGTGTAATTCAGAAAATGCATCAACTGATCCATTTCCCACCAGTGAACTCTGCAATATAGCACATATTCACAAATAAACAAAGTACAATTAAAGTTTTTACTTACAATGGAATTAGGAAAAATTATTAAAAATATTTTTCAGTCCTTTTAATTGCTAATTATATTAATCCTTAATGTAAAGATTTAGGTTTTCTGAAACAGCTGCAGTGGGGAAAAAAAAAGAAAATTGTTGTAATAAGAATTATGCACCACAGAGCAATTTTTTTAGGTCATATACAAGTAACATTACTGATTCTTGGATCACTCCTTGAGGAATGAATAGTAGCCAGAGAAAGAAGTTTGGTCCAAAAAATAAGAAAGGCCAGGTAAAGTAAAAATAGCAGTGTTTGTGACTTACTGTTATTTGCAGCCAGTATAAATATGCAGCACATTCATGCACAAACTGAAAAGTCAGGAAGATCCCTCACAGAGAACTGCTCTGAGTTTACAGAGTGCAAGAGAAAGATCTGTATCATCTTTGCAGGCACACCCTACCCTACACAGATCTATTGTGCATCTGTATCTGGCTGCTCATGTTTTTATAAGAGTATAAAAAAAAGTTCTTGCAATAAAAAGATTCAATGAAGTAGAATAAAATCGAAGTTTAACACATACAAATGATTTTTAACAGATTACAGAGATACTTAGTATGAAACTTTTTCAAGCACTACAGCACAGATGTGCTAGAGCATGTCATAGGCAGCTGGCATAGAGGAACAAAAGGTATTTGCACCTATCATCTACAGATGTGTAAAAAAGTCACCACACATCTCTTCCGCAATCACTTAGAAACCATCTGATGTGCTAGTTAATGATTCCCCTCTCTCCACTTCATTCTTCAGACATAAAGGGGTCCCATTTAACATAATCACTTAATAACAGCAAAGTGATGGGTATCAGAACTCTAATTCTTCTAATATTTGCAAAATCCAGCTCTTTGTAATAATAATAACACCATGATAGCAAACTGTAAAACTGTGTAATTATACTTTAATTGTATTGTGAGGCATGCATTAATCACAAAGTTTAAGTACCAAGGATGGAATTATAATAATTCTGTAAAACAAATTTAAGCTAGCTAAGTAGGTCAGAACCACTAGCATGCAACAGGAGACCTCTGGGAATTTATCAGTTAATGGCTATTTATGTGCAAATGAGTGCCCTCCAACCCTCCCAAATCCTGTGTAGCTGAAGGGTATTTCTGTTAACCAGGAGCATGCTTAACTGCTGAGGCATAAATTAAACCATTTATTGGAATGATTTTAATTCTTCTCTCCCCCCACCCACTCTTACTACTCCCCTCCACCCTCACTAGCAGCAAAATTTACAGTATTAATTTACATGGAGATAGGATTGCTGAAGAGTTTTCAGAAATTACTCTGTTTCAACAGAGAGCAGGAAAAAGAGAACAGAAAAAAAAAAAAAAGAGCAAGAGACAACCTTTTAGTAAGAGACAGTAGCAATGCTACAGTTAATCTTCAAATCTTTGCAGGTTGAGCTATTAGAAATTCCAGAGGTTCAGTATCACAGCAGTGCAGTGGAAACACTTTCATAATGAACTTTAATGAAATGAAATTCTGTTTTGCATCCTCACAGAATCATAGAACCGTTCAGGTTGGAAAAGACCTTTTAGATCATGAAGTCCAAACATTAACCCAGCAGTGCCAAGTCCACCAGTAAAGCATTTCCCCAAGTGCCACATCTCCTTTTTTTAAATACCTCCTGGGCAGCCTGATCCAGTGCTTGACAACCCATCCCACTAAGAACTTTTTCCAAATATCCAGTCAAAACTTTCCCTGGTGCAACTTGATGCCATTTTCTTCATCTCACATTCTAAATTTGGAGAAGACAATGAAGCTCAAGGGGGACTGCATCCACTGTATTTTCTGTCCTAACGTTCAGACTGTACACATATCAAAGGTTTTCTTTCACAAAAGAAAACAACAAAAATTTCTTGGCTGCAAGAAAAGAACACCTTCAATTTTTGAGTTTGACTTGGATAAAGCTAGTCATTTTTCATGTCTTGGGAAAATAGATACCTTTACAAACTACTCGGAATCAAGATGTATTGAATTTTCACTGTGATGTAAAATGGGGATGATTTACAGACAATATAAATGATTTCTCAACACTTATAATCATAGCAGTAATTCAGTACAGCAAGGCAAGATAATGTAAGCATAACTTCAAGATTCACTTTTAGGCTTATCATTTCATATGCTTGTTTTTTTTTTTTTTTTTTTTCCCCTAAGTTCATGCACACATATCCTAGGGTCTCAGGACAATAAAACAGCAAAAATCTGATTATCCTAGCATCAATTAACCACAGCTCCCCATTACCCTAAACAGGGTCACATCTCCCCAGTGCCTAATAATTATATTGTAAAATCCCTTAATTGCCTGAATATATTCACTCTTCCTATGATGTTTGGATGATCATGGTTGTGTTACAGTTAATTATTATTTAAGAGATAATCACAGTACATTGACATCTTTCTGATGTCATCTTTGCATCTAATACAAAAGTCCATATAAATACACTGGACAAATACACACAGTTTTTCCTCACCAATTCAAGCTGTTGTAGAATACCCTTAATATAAATAGGTGTGGTGTGAATCAGAGGAATTCCCTGTCAGTAAATCTTTAGCAGCTCTAAAATGTTTTTAATTGGCAGATGTGTGAAACACTTAGTCAAGTATTTCCAAAGGCACATCTTCAATAGCTAAACAATATATTCCTGTCCAGAAAATCAAAAGAATATCAATGAAAATACTCTGGTTTATTCTCATGGTTGACTTTTTGTAAGGAAAACAAGGCTGCAAAAAGCAGTAGAAGGAAACCTCATTGTCCTGGCAAGCACATCTGTACTTGCCTGCTCTCCCCTTCTCCTGTCCCTCAGTAAGGGTTGACACATCCCTGGCAGCAGGATGCTCCTGCTGCGTGCATAATGGCTGCTGTGGCTGCCTGTGCAGCCCCTGCATTAGCACAGAGAGAGCCAGGAGCTTTCTGCCTCTTAACACAGATTTGCCAGCATGCACGTTAAACCAGACACTTCATACAACTCTTTGATAACAGCCAGAAATTAATGAATGAACAGAACTATCTGACCAAAAATAAGTTCACTCATGTGTTTTCAGACGCATTAGCACATCTGCATCATCAGAGCCTGTGACAAGCCCATGGTTACCTCCCCCTTCCCTACAGTGAGGGGCTGCAGCCTGGATTATGTCTGTACCTTACAGTCATTGGCAGGGGCTCAGTACTGCCCTCAGGCTTTAATTAACCCCAATTAGAGATAAACAGGGCCTTCTGGTTGTGAAAGAGGGAATAGACAGCATCTTCAGCTTAATCAGACAACTATGTAAACCACAAACTGCTTTCACCTTTCTCTACTTGATCCTCCCAGAAAAAGAAATGTTAGGAAGAGGCCCTCAAAAGATCCTGAGATGATACACAATGAACATGTTGCAGAGCATGCCTTCCTCTTCCCAGTTTGTTTTTAGGGAGGATATATAGGGCGACCTACTATTTTGGGCTCATTTCCCATTAAACACATTTTCCCTGTCCCTGTTTTAGTACCACTGTAAAGAAAGCTGGAGCATTTAGCCACTGGCAATTAGTGACACTTGGACTTGCTCCAAACCAAATAAAACATGGCAATGCACATCTACATGCCCTGTATCAATTCCTAAAAAAGCATTTGCAAAGTGATTTTCTAGGAAGATTTCAAGACTCAAACAAAAAAACACCAAAAACCCATCAGCCTTTTCAGCAGAGCCACTGTCCAGTGCATAGTAGAAGTCATCTTTGCACTCCCACCTCAGAAATTCCAAGAACAAGTAGGCTACGGTAGCACTAAACAGGTTCAATTCTTCTCCCCCAATGGAACAGGGAAATTTTAAAAAGATATAAAAAAAAAAAAACTAAGTTCGGTTCCACAAGACTCTCCTGAAGCCTGCAAGAGTGCTACATTTGCAGCCTACTCTAAATAACCACTTTAAACTTCTGTCCAAAATTAAGCAATTCTGTCTCCAGTAGCTTGAAGAATAGCAGAAAACCTGTAACATTCTTTTACATACTGGCTAAGTTCAAGCATGTCTCCCCTTAACTGCTCCTAGCTGAAATAATTTCCAAACTTAGACAAACTGCCTACTCTAGTCATTCATTTCTGTGACTCTCTCAAATTTTCAATTTATTTATAAATATTTTATAAAATGACATATCCAGAACTGCATACAGAACACTGCAGCTAAAGACAGAATAAGCAGCTCTTCTCACCTGCAGGAGTTTTATTAATACACTTTACAACAATATTTAATTTTTTTTTGTTTGTTTCTTCCTAAAGCAGAGTCATATTAGGTCCTGCTTTGTAATATCATACAGGCTGTGTGCATAAAAAAAACACTGTTAAAAGTTAGTTAGCCAACAGATTTCAGTCAAATTTCAGATTTTCTTGCAGATACAATGGTCTTTGAAACTCACATAAATAAACATCCTATAAACAGAGGTGAAAGCATAAATACCAGATTCACTTCCCACTTCTTGCAAGATACAAGGGAATACACAAACAATTCCAGCTTTTCCCCCTGCAATAGGTGGCAACTGTGCTAGCCCAGGGACAAAATAATTTAAAATCCTGGCTTTGTTTTCCATTTGAACACAGAGAAATTACCCGCTAATTTCTGGCTACATACAAACTTAAACCCTAGAATTTTTCATCTAGTCCAACTTGTGCTAAACAGTTTTTAATTTTCAGTGATCTGAACAAATGCCATTAAACAGTGATAATACTAAGATTACACAAGTTACACTGAAGCCTTACACTATCAATGATTTTTGTGACAATTTTCTCTCTTATTCCCATAGAGTCACACCATTTTACAGAACAATTTGTTTGTGCTTTTAAGGCTGCTGTTTTCTTTTTTCTGCCTTTTTTTTTTTTTTTCCGTTTAGGATACCCAGGAATGAGTACATTAGAAGTTGTTTATGTCCAAGAAGAAATTCAGTCATAAGCAAAAGCATCCTAGGGGATGAAGAATCAAACAGTATATACCCAGAAAAACACTAAAGAGTAAAAGAAAACACAATGTATTGAGATTCATCCCTTCTCTTCACTTGGTCATTGCTTTCAAGAAAACACACTAAATTGTTTTTGCTGATTAGACAGTCCCAGAATTTAGTAGCAAGAATTTATTCTAGTAGGTTACAGCTGTCAGTAACAGAATCTGAAACAAATTTGGAAAAAAACAAAGGAAGCGGCTATTTCTCATCACTGCAGCTATTACCCAGTTTCTGAAGTATGAGTGATGGTGGGGGGAAAAAACCCAAAAGCTTGTTCTACTGAACCACAGAACTGAATCTTTTAAAACTGCACAAAGTGCTTCAATCTATGTTGTGTCCAGCATCCAGCAGGTGCTGGATGCTTTTTGTTTTCCTCCATTAAGACAAGTACATTTATCTGTTTGGTTAGCATAAGGAATCTTTCTTGGAGTTTGTTCAGATTTTTTTCCTCCACTTTAAAGGTCAACTTTCTTTAAAACACATAGGCACAAATTAATTCATCTCCCCATCCCAGGGGCTAGCAATGGAGAGAAGAGCACAAAGGGAAATGTTCTGGGTGAAGCAGAGCCAGATGTGGCTGGTTCAGCGCACATAATTGACTCGTCTAAACATTCTTGACACATCCAAGACGGGGGCTTGCCGCTGTCCCACGATGCACACTTGCTGTTTAATCAGTCAGGTTTCTGATTCTCTGCCGGGAGCCTAGAAGCCCCGGGCAGAGCTGGGCACCTGGGCAGGCAGGGCCGAGCCCTGGGCCCGGAGCCAGCTGCCCGTGGCTCCTCCATCCTCCCGCGCAGGCTGTCAGTAGGAGGCAGCATTGGCTCTGCCAGCAGCAGCTCCGCACCGCAAAGTACTTGGGAGCGGGCTTCATTCTTCTGTCATTATATAAGCAAGATGACACTGTTCTCTAATCCAGCCAAAGCTGATAAGTACCATCAACCTGTCACTTCCTACATTTCAAATTCTAACATTGCAGCATCAAAGAGTTTTTACATTTCGATTTCTTTTGCTGGCAGCGGTCGGTAGCCTCTCATTCTCCCACGGTGTTCTAATGCAGCATTTGCACACCGGGGTTACTCCCAGCCTGAATAGCAGGTCATCCCCTACTCACTGAGCTCATCTGCGGCCCATGTGCTAGGCAATTTAGATCCAATCAGCCCTTATTTAGCTCAAGAGTAATGAGCAGCATAGTGACACAGACTTAAGCCTGACCCTCAGGACACTGCTCATCAAGCAGTAAAACTGTGACAAAATCATTCATCTTCCACCCGCTGGCAAGAAATAATACTCGCACTCACTGTATTACTTTTTCAAGACATAGAAAAAAAAAAAGGTCCTGAATTTTCATGATGTGAGACATTAATTTGCAGAAAGCTGAATTCCCTTAAACCCCCCTGTTGCTATGAGCTCACCAGGGGGAAATAGGCCTTAGGAGACTGAAATGGAATAAAGAAAATTGCTTCAGCTTTCTGTTCATTTTAAATAAGCCTTAAATCTGACATGAGATATCCTAAAGAGAGAAGAAATATAGATCTTGTAAGGGAACGAAGAAACAATCAAAATTAAGAGATTAGAAGGCTACTTGCATATAATGATTTTATTGGCAAAAATATTTTTTGTTTAACATCCACCAAAAAAAAAAAAAAACCACTCCATACAAAAAGCCATTTTCACACCTCATGTGAAGAATAAAAGGAAAACCAAGATGAAAGTTAATTTAGGGAAAATAGTTTCAGAAGTGAGACACTTCCATCAGAAAACAAATATGTGCTTTATGTCCTTCAGGGAGCACATATTTCTCTAAACAACTGCAGGGTCCCAAGCAGCAGGTTCTCAGTACACCTGGATATGGTTTTACTCTTTTTTTCATGGATTTACTCTTTCACAACAGAAGTCTTGTACTGTTCTCAGGTAGGCTACAGAAAGCTTATGTGGATTAATCTTTGGAAGATAAAATGGATACAATGGAACACAAAAAGTGCTTCCATCTGTAGCACAGGCTATTGAACTGTGTATCTTCATGATTCATGTCTGAGTACTAGATTAGAGTGAGTTTCTTTAGCTTTGGGTACCTACTGAGACTGACTTTTTTTGGGCATCAACAACTGGAAGGTTTTTTGATAGCTTTTAATGTTTCAGTTTGCTTCAAAGTGATTCTAGAATAGAACAGTAGAATAGAATATTCTATTATAATAGAATATTCTAAGAATAGAAGGAATGCAGAATGGCCATCTAGTCCAACTGCCTAAGTAATTCAGAGCTGATCAAGAGCTAAAGTAAATTATTAAGGGTGTTGTCCAATTGCCTCCTAAACATTGACATGCTTGGGGTAATAACCACTTCTCTAGAAAGTTTGTTCCAGTACCTGACCATTCTCTCAGTAAAGAAATGCTTCCCTATGTCCAGTCTAAGTCATCCCTTGGTGCAGCTTTAAACCACTGCCACATGTCCTGTTAGTGGAGGCCAGGAAGAAGAGCTCAGCACCTCCTTCTCCACATCCCCATCTCAGGAATCTGTAGAGAGCAATGAGGTCATGCCTCAGCCTCTTTTTCTCCAAACCAGACAAGCCCCAAAACCTCAGTCAATCCTCACAGGACAAGCCTTCCAGCCTTGTTGTTCCTTCTAAGGCAGATGCTCTCTATTACATCCTAAATATCGATGTGAAATTAATGTTAATCAATTGTTCAACTTTCACATGTCTACCTACTGATTCAAGAAAATGGGCACTGAGAAGGGGAAGTGAAAATTCTTGCAAACCTGAACCAGTGACAGACATATACAGGAACTTTCTATATGCAAAGTATTTAGGGACACATTTCCAGTTCATGCTGATGTCCCATTTCATTTCTTTACATAGTAATTCTCTAAGAGCAGAGGAGAAACAATCAAAACACACTAGCTAGTTTTAGCTAGTCAACTTTGAAGGTCAGAATACAAGGGACAAATTTGTAAAACATTATTTTAGTCTCCAATAAAACCCTAAAAAAAATACCTCAAATCCCACAAAGTAAGAAGAAGAAAAAAAAAATCAGTATTAATTACCAGAGCCATACCTTAAGGCAACAACTGTAGCTAAGAACACACAGTATTTGCTCAGAAGGTGGTAACAGATTATTTTTAAGGATTTAGACATAGGAGACCTCTCAAAATGCTGCTATATTCTAAATCTGTGTTTGGTTCTCATGCATTAGAGCATTTAGAGACAAGATTTTCATTACACTCATTTAAACACCAGTTTTGTTAATGGAATACCTGAACTTCAAAAAAAAAACCCAGTAAAAATACTTTAAAAGATAGGTCAAGTTAGCATAGCAAGGCATGCTTGACCCCAAGCATAGGATGTTTGTTGCAAAGTGAAAAAGGATTTACTTCCTTTTTTTTTCCCACACAGGTGAGCAAAGTTCACAGCAACTTTTAGTGGTCATTCATTAAGTGTGGGAGATCTTAGAGCTAAACTAACATCTTCTGACTCTCAGTTCAGTGGCTCAGTCACAGAGCTGCCTTCTGTGCTTATCAGGACATCACAGCTGGTAGCCCTAAATATCTTCACAGGATGGGATGGGTAAGCAAAGACTCATGAACTTCCAAACTCTTCTGAATACAGTTTTCAAAAGCTCAACATCAGAAAAAAGATTTTACAAAGACTAACATTATAATCCCTGAGGGGAAAGAAAAGGAGGAGGGTGGCCCTTTCTATTCTCCTCCTGAGCTTATCTACTGACTTACACAGTAACAGAGAGGGGGAGAGATGCTTCTGTTGGTCTCAAAAAAGCTTCCCACAGGCTGTTTTGATGGCAAGTAAAACTCAAAAAAAAATTACAAATGACCGTACATTTCCATAGCAAAGATATACTGGATAATCCATTCCTATTGTGGTTTCTCTCACAACCTCAAGGCTAAACACACTCAAACAGATAGAAACATCCAGTTCTCCTGTTACCCATGGCCCAATTATTAATGTAACTTTCTGCTAGAGACAGTTTACTTGGTCAATATTGCTGTAAGAGCATATAAAATCGACATATTGAAATTTTCAAAAATTAGCAAAGAAGTACAAATAGGCATATATGCTCCAGAACAGTTTTCAAAGCAAAATTACCATTTATTATGGTATTAGGTTAGTGGTACTTCTCATTTCTCCTACAGGAATTAGTACCAAGTCTCCCTGAAACTAGGCAAAGATGTTTGGAACACAGCAGGGTATCTAGTCACATTTTATAGTCCTCTAACTCTGTACTAACACTCAACAAAACCCAGATGCCAGGATGACAATAATAAGAGAAAGCTCATGTCAAAGCAATACCCCATTACAATACAAGACATTTTAGCATGTTTCAAACACTTCTTTTAAGTATAACATATTGCAGTGCCAGCACCTACAGCCAATTTCTCTGAGCCTTCTATACATTTTTACAGCAAGTTCTGTCAAATCTATTTAATGCCTGTATTTTTATTAACCTAGGGCTTCTTTTTGGGCACTCAGATGACAGATAGTGCTAGAGATTTGGAACAAATGAAAGCACACATGGGCAAACATCCCACATTTACCTTTCAGTAAAAAAAAAGAAAATAAAACCAAAACAAAACAATAAGTATTTTAAACCATTGTTTAAAAAGGGAAAAAAAAAGAAAAAACTTATGTCTGAGCAAGAAGCAAAATAAGTAAACATAGGAAGGAAACACTGTTTGATTTAGGGAGTTTCTTGGTTATTTACTGCTTTTTAAAAGGACACAGTATTAAAACACAATCTTACACTTCACAGTGAATTTTACTATGAAGATCAAATACTTGCAAGTGCCAGCAAGTAGCATTTGATTCCAATTACCCACTCACCATGTACCAAAAACTGGTAAAAATGAGTTCTCCTGCCAAGACATAGTTCTATTTAAATATATGGATCCCACAATAATCAAAATGGTAACAATCAATAAAAAAAAGTGGTTTAAGAAGCATTATTTAAAATAGTCTAACCATAGGTAAATACAACAATCAAAAGCTACCAGTGCTTTTCTAGAAGACAATACAAAAAAAAAAAAGCTGGAAAGGGTTATTTTAAAACACTGTGGTGTAAAAATAGTGAAGGTGGGGGTCTCTTTTCAGATGTCTTTTAAGAAAAAAGAAAGAAAACAAGTGCACTTTCAAATCCTTGTATGCCAAGTTTTAGCCCAGAGCAAGTTTTCACTGCTATGTTACAAACCCTTGAAAATAAAGGTTTATAATGGAAATGCTGACAGACCCTTAACCACAGCAGCATGAATAGCTATAATTAAAGAAGAGCTTTTGGCTACACCTCACTCTGACAATGAAAGACTAGAATTTTTACAGTATCCTCAAATAAAAACAACTGGGAAACGTGGAATGAGATTCCAGCAATCCAACAAGAAATGTTAAAGGGGACTGCTAAAACTATTTGACATTTTAAGCTTTAAATATTGAGGCACTTAGTTAACACAACCAAGTCAGTATTTTCATAATGCTACTTAATCAGCAATAAAGAATGCTCCTGTGAGCCATCATCTGGGGTTAGCAGAAAGTAACACATGAAGTTATTATTTCCTAACAGCCTAGAGGGAGCTGCTTGTCTCTTTAATCAGTGATCTCACTTCCTTCCTACCTGTAAATTCCCTGTTGTACAGTTATAAAATTATTAAGAGTGCAGTGTACAGAAAAATTACATTTATGAAAGGCCTACTATCTTGTATCAGCCTGGATTTTAAAAACAAGCATTTCATCCATTTCTGAGTTTGAAAACAGACCAGGCCTAATCAGTCTGGTCAATTCAGTAACATTCTAGCACCTGGTTAGCACCAAGTCATCCAGATCTTCTGAATTAAAAAAGCTGGTTTTAGTGTTGTTTTATTTGCAGGGCAACAGAAGACTGACTGTTTTCAGTGAGTCTGTCAAAGCAGGAATATCACTAACATTTTCCTGTTCCATACAACCTGAAGATCAAAGTCTTTCATAAGTGTAAAGGTATTTAGTTCCTCTGTAGATGGGATAAACAGGCTGGTAACAGTGACCAAATGTACAAATACAGAAACTGAGATAAGTGTTAAAAGCAAGGTTCTAAAAATCTACCTCATACCAATTACCATTTGAGCATGTTGGTAATTCAAATATTTCAGCAGAACTACTTTTTGTAAGAAAGGTACTAACTAATACTGTCCTGTACCTTGTATGTGATGACCTGAGAATGTGTTACAAGGGGGCCACATAAGCCCCAGTCCTGGAAAGCTTAAAAATAATGCCAAGTTATAAAATAGGCAATTTTTTCACCACTCTGAAATTTCTCCCTATTTCATCTTTAAAAACAACACAACAAATGCTGTGTATTAGCTAATAGAGAAAATGTCAAAGTATTTGTGAAGTCTCCAATTTATTCCAGGAAATACATTCAGTTGAACTGAAATAATAAATAATAAATCAACTAAACTTAGTTTTGTGCTTCATCTTTTTTCAAAAGACTGCCTGAAAAACAGTTGTCTTTGGATCTATAAGCTATTGACAGCTGCAGTCAAACTACTAGACAATAACAAAGAACCTAGTTAAAGAGAGATCTTGCATATGGGCCTCAGTATTCCTATTATGCACTCTTCCACAGCTCTTTACACATATTTCAGTCTTGCACATTTGAAGTATTGGCAGATCAATAGCTACCTCTTAATATCTTATGAAAAAAAAAGCAGTTTGGGCTTCAAACTGGAGGACTGCTTCTCAAAGGCATCAGTAGACAAAAAAATATGCTTATTGAAGGGCACTGTAGATGTTGAAAAATGAACTAGTACATCAAAGCAAAACTGCTTGGAAGTGGTAAAATATTATTTCCTTCTTTCCTATCGAACCCCAGACAAGTATTTAAATCTCCCTAACTGTAGTATTTGAATGCAACCTTGGTAAAAGAGGAAAAAAAAAAAAAAAGAGAGAATAAAAACTTGGGAAAATGAACTCATTCAATGGAGAAACAAAAACAAAAATACAACATCCCCCCCCCAATTAATTAACACAGATGATAATTTCCAAATTTCCTGTACCAAAGAAAAGATGATATTGTCTGAAATAGAAGCAACTGGATGACTTTCTAAAAAGACACTGATTAATAACAAAACATCATGACGTCAACCCTTATCTCCTGAAATAGTAAGGAAACATTTCAAAGATTCTACATGCACTTAAGTATTGGTGGATTTTGAAATTTGACATATCATTCATAGCCCTTCAGAGATTTCTCTTTCCATTTACTGAATTTCAGTAAAAAAAATAATAGGAACTACAGTTTAACCCTAAAAACAAAAAGTTAGCCTAAATCCACAATTTAACTAAATAACTTACCGAAGTCTGGCCAGAACAACCTGAAGAAAATTCAGCACCATGCTCAGCTCAGCTCCTCGACATGCAGGCAGCAGCATAGTAAATCCATCATTTAGCAACTTTTCCTCAGAAAGGCTCAAGTAGCAGCTGGTCTCAAACACTTCCTGGACCCCATCAATGTAGGTTGATAGCAGAGTCCAGAGATTTTGTCTCTGTGTGTAGTCGTTTTTGGTTACTAAAAACTCCTTTGCCTTCTCACGGAAAGCATTTGAGACTTTCTCAGCCAGGGCACTAGTGTCCATGTTCTTCTCAACATAAATTAAAAGGAAAGCAAAATGTCCTCTCCAGATGAGAGCTCTCCGAGCTGTGGTGATGGAGGATGGAGTCAGGAAATCCAAAAGATCCAACACCCGACTCACTATATCTTCTGTCTCCACAACAATTGCCAGCACGAGGAACAGGCTAAAAAAGTTCTGCATCCCCACTTCTGTCAGCTCCTGCATTCTTTTCCGATGGAACTTGGAATAAATTCTACATTAGAAAAGCAAATAAATAAATAAATAAATAATAATAAAAAAAAAAAACAGGAAAAAGAAAGTTTCTTAAAGTATGCCATTTTCTATCTTCTTGAGTGACTAAAACTGTATTTTCATGCTATTAGTTTATGGTTATCCACTTCTAGTAACCCTTAAATTTTAAATACTCTTTTTTCTCATTACTCTTATAGCTACTGGAACAAACATGCTCTTTCAGTTTCTGCTTTTGTTTCCAATTAGAGGTGCAGCCTAACCCTTCCCCCTTATCTAACCTCTAGTACCAAGCTGAGCACAATGTTATGAGCAGACTCTCTACTCTGTCTGTGTACTCCATACTGTGCCTTCAAATCAATCAAGTTTAGCCCACGAGGGCTCCTAGGAAAGGGAGCTTTCAAGTGACGTCTCTTTGCAGCAGCAAACCATTCCTGTACACCAACTTCTTCCCTGGAAACTTCTTCATTTCCACATAGAAACCAGCTACTGGTTTCTGCTATTATGTTATAGTGCTGCAACTGCAGTGATCAAAGTCTCACCGACCAAACCATCATTGCAGTAAAAGGACAATTTCTGTGGGAAAATTCCTTTTCTCCACAGTGCTTTGCCAAAGTCTGTATCAACTTGTACTGCTCACCTATGGTATGGACAGATTTGAAACAAAACAGAGAAACTGAGGCATTTGGAAGAGAAAGCTCTCTCCGGGTAGGAAGATGTTATGAAACTTTATCTGCACTGCTTACAGGAAAATGCTCGAGTCATACACAGCTGATGGTGATAAGCATTGCGACTTAGAAACTTTAAAGTGGTTGACAAAAAGGAAGAAGCTTATACAAAGACATCTTTTCTGGGACCTTTGCTTGGATGTGGACTTGTATTTAAAAATCACCATTCCTACAACAGAAGAGTAATATGAAAATGGTATATAACTTTTTGATTTTTGTGTTAAAAACTTTGGGTATATCCTTCACCTTTAATTTAAATTAAGTTCCACCTACAGTAATTAAACATCCATAAGTGTTGTTTTCCTATTTTGTCACCTGGAAAATAGTTGGAAGTGGTGTTGAGGTTATCAAATCTAGCCACCAAAAATCACAGCAAATCCAATTAATGTTGTTTAGTAGTAAATTACTACTGACAGGCATTTATGTTTTTCATGCATCAATTAAGGCTTGGTTAGCTGCTGAAAACAGAGTTCATCCCAAAATCATAGCTGTAGGCTGTTAAATTTTGCTACTTGTGTAATTGATTTTTTCAAGGTAGAAATGAAGAAAAGTGGTTCAGCAGACTGATGCACTGTGTGTTGTATGTTATTATTCCCCCTCTTAAAATAGGGGAAGAACAAGCTATAAGACCACAAAAATGTAAGTATAATTTTATTTCAGTAAGAAAGAGTAGGCTAATTAAAATTCTTTTAAAAAGCAAGACACTGATACAGAATCAAACAACATATTTGTTTCTACGAAGTAGCAGTGATTCAAAAAGCCAAACTTTAGTGACTACAACAACTTCTGAAGTGTATATAGACATTAGGCATACTGTTCTTTTCTGATAGCCAAGATAACCCTTCTTTTCTGGAAGAAAAACACCACAACTTTGTAAGGTGTGTATACATATGGGCATTTTTCAATGTTTATTACTTGTGTACATTAAGATCTTACTAATGCTTAATAAAGTTTTAATTAATTTTACTAATAGTTAATAAAATATTTTTTAAAAACTTAAAAGCCTAAACCAGAACTATTTCTGTTTTCTCTATCTAATGAAAACAATTTAACAAGTCTGTACTAATCATTACAACTGCTATCTCGTTACTATAAGGAAAGTCTTATGGATTAGTACGTATGTAAAACATCAAGGCTTTCATTTAGAGCATACATATTTTATGGCTTTTTGTATCATGACTGACTGTACTTAATTAGTATGTTCCAAGATTAAGTGAAATATTAAAATCCTCACAAAAATATTATGAGAGATTTTGAAAACAACTGAAAAGAAATAAAATATTTAAATGAAAATGCAGGTCTAGCAAGTGTCAGTCTGCATGTTCTTGAACAACACATGGCTTACAGGCAGCTCAAATGCAATTTCTGTGCTTTAATTACATTACCTGTCTGGCAACTGGGTTGTACCACTGCATTGGTTGCCAGTCTACCAAATTCCTGGCCAGTGGGACGAGGTAAATCATCCCACTCTATGGATGCCAAGGTGATTCTTGGACCCAATTACAGCCTCAGCTGGCAACAGGAACTTCAGGGAACAACTGCTTTCTTCAAAATATGAGTCACCCTGGATCCCTCACGCCCTTTACTTTGTCATGAGCAGAGTGCCCTCTGCCTCACATGTGGCTGGAAGGGCCCCTAACCCACTACACTTGTTACAAAATGAGACAAACTAAATAGCACCCATACCGTCCTTTAATCTGTTTCCAAGGATGCACACCATTGTTTTCTTCTTTCATAATCTGTGCCAAAATGATGAGGAAAATGAAGTAACTGTTGCTGGAGTTGTACAGAGAAGGGACCTGCTGTTCACAGCAGCAGCGTTTCACCAACTCAAGCATTGACAAAGAAGTCTTACTAACATTTGCCAGATCCTTCAGACCAAGCCAAGGAACAGTAAAGCAGCTGTTCTAAAAGAATAGATGAAAACAGAAGATATTATAAATAACAATAAATGCCAATATTAAAAAGGCAGTAAGATGCACTCCTTCACAGGAACAAAAGGATATGTTCCTACCACAGCTAAAACAATAAAAATGCATTGTAACTGTGCGCAAAGTATTTTTACAAGATCTTAAACTCAGTAGTCCTGATGAAAAATAGGACTTAAAATATATGATCATATTCTATAATTTCATAAAGTAACAGACCATAACAAATTTAAACATGATTACACAAACATAGCAAATTTAAGGATACTGTCATCGATTAGGTAGTTCTACACAAGTATAGTAATCAAGCTGGGCTACAGGAAAATCAGAATTAATTGGCAAAAATCAAGGACTGTCTACATGTAATTCTACATTTTTATATATTCATCTACTTACCAGATTCTTGCTGTAATAATCCCAGAGTATGGTGACAACAGATAAGTTCAAATCCCAGAAACTGCACAAAGTCAAACAGCACTGAAGATGCATTCGTAAGTGTTCCTCCAACACACCAGTCTTGAAAAGGAAGTAAAAAATTAATTGTAGGATACCTAAAACCAGTACTACCAGACTATTCAAAGTAATTTCCTAATATAAAAAATATTTTTAATTATATACTGTTGAGTAAATGCATCTGCTAATACAAGCAGTGAACTCGAAGAAATAAGCTGACAATTGCACCCTGCAAACCAGCCAATGCTGGTTCATCCCAGAATCATAGAATCACAGAATCATTTAGGTTGGAAAAGACTTCTGAAAAGGTTAATAGGAAAGAAAATAGGAAATACCAAACAATTTGAACACAGTGAAGCATTCAGGTAGTAATTGTGTGATAATGAGTTATTCTCATCCAGCTTTTGGTAACAACAAAACAAAACTTTCATAGGAGGTAGGATATTAATAGCTCCATGCTCTGAACTAAAATTATATGTTTAACCCAGCCTATTTTAGGCATCCTACTTTAGAGTGATAATTCCTGTAAGGGCTTAATTATCTCCACTGGCTGCAAAAGTGGCCTAATGGACCAACTTGTGTGCAGCTGTCTTAAGAGCAGACTTTTACATGTGTGAGTCAGTCCAACACCTCTACCCCATGGCAGGGGTGTGGGAAGTAGATGATCTTTAAGGTCCTTTCCAAGCCAAAACATTCCATGGTTCTATGACTTGCTCACAGTGCTACTTCTTACGACTTACCATGTCTTGGAGTGTGTGTTTTTTCCCCTGTTTTCAATGCCTCACAAATGAGTCTAACTCATAACTTGTCTCTACCTGGCTATACTTTCATGTGGAAAACTTGACTTGTTACACTTTCTCACAACACTGCAAACAATTGTACAATCACCTACAAGAACTCCTACCACGTCTGCCTTCTCTTCTTATGAACAATTAATGTAGAGCATATGGCTTCTAAACCAGTACATTCCTAAAACAACTTGAAATTGAAAAGACATTTTCAATTGTCATAGAAAATTATATATTCAAGACATTATGTGTAAGATACAAAAACCAATGAAATAGGAAAGTAACTTTCCAGTAAAAACTCATTAAAAATATTCAGAATAGTAATTCAAATGTAATAAAAATGCCTACAAATGGTGAAAGGTGATACTCAAGTATTTTTTAATATATGACATAATTATTAATTCTGCCAAAAAGACTTCCCCCAAAAAAACGATCTTGCATGAAAAACAAGGGACAGAACAGCTGGTTTTTTTGTAACAAATAAAAGCAAGAGTCTTGATGTAAAACAAAAAAACCTGCAGCTGAACATACCTATTTCTCTAGAGGGATTTACCCAGTTGCAAAAAAAAAAAAAAAAAAAATCAAAACACACACCATTAAAAAAATTCCCAGAAAGGGAATGTTTAGTCTTGAAGTTGTATTTTGAATCTAGGGTTATGTTTAGAATCTAATTCAACAAACAATGACTGCTTCAGTTAAATTAATTCAACAATAAACACAGCAGTTGAGAAGCTTCAATTTGAACCATTATTTATCTGTCCAACAATAGTTTTAGAAGAGTTTCCCAAACCAAGATAGCACTGAAGGCTTTATCTCAAATTTAATATAAAAGAGTACCCAGACTTCAAATATCCCTGGGATTAATGGATTCTCTCATTGCTCTTTTGCTTAAAATGGTCTCTTGCACTGCTGGAAATACTATCAGAACTCTTGAGGTAGTCAGCTTTTAATTTATCACAGAAGGGAGGAACACCTGATACTATCAAAATGATAGTACTATCTAAACATAACATTTTTCTCTTATGACCTCCTACTGTAGTAACAAAATTGGTTTTCCTAGAAACCCAAGAAATACTTCTCTATCTCTCTTAAGGTAGAATTAAACAAAAAATACAGTGAAAGTATAACAAAATTGAGGCAGAACTGAAACAGCACGAAGCATTTATTTTCTAAAATGAGAAGTCTAATAAGACAGACTGTTATTAGTTCTTACAAACTAAAAAGCTTTTGATTCTCACAATAAAACTTCATAAACACAAATTCCTCTTATACTGACAACCCACAGTCAGTTTGATATTGCCTAGTAGACAAATACAGTTATGATAATATTACTACTACAACAATTTTCATTTTGTAGTACAAAAAGAATTGTAAACCAGCTTTTTTTCTTCTTTTGGATAAGAATTCCAAATCACAGAAAAGGTAGGAAACATCTCATACAACTAGTTTCCCCAAAAATGCCCCTTTTTTGTGGTAGAACTGGGTGTTTTTTCACATAAGCAATTTTTTTCAACTTTTATACACCTGGAGTTTAAGAAGAGGGCAACTTGTGGCTGAAGAACTCAGCAGTTGGGCAACTGCTTGAAGCTGAAAGGATATATCCAAGGCAGAAGCACACTACACTTGCCCAGGTATCCATGATTGCTCCTATCTTCTCACAGGGTGCTTTTGGTTCCCATCACTATTGATCCCGTAGGATGAACAGCACTTTCACATCTTTTCCTTGCTCAGCAGCAGGCTGACTGGATCTTAAAGGAGTTTGTGTTGGGAACAGGGCATTAGGGCATCCCTCAACCTCCTTCACCTGGACATGCAGCATCATGTTCTGGATGGACCCACCTGGATTACCATGCCTTAGTCTCTCTACTGCCTGCATGTGGACCACTAAACACAACAGTATTACTGAAACTACCAAAATGCTGCAGATTTACCACTGGTTAGGCATTTTTGTATCCCAATGTTTAGCTGTCCTAAGGATGTTAAAGCTAACTTCAGCTTCTGCTGCTTCGTTATGCTCTGCTGCCCTCAGTGGCTGCAACACCTATTGAATCATCTTTTCACAACACAGAATTTGAAGCTCAAATGAAGAGACATTAACAGTGATTGGTAGGAGATGATCAATTTACCTTACAAATCTATGTTCTGCACCTTTTTCAGATGCTTTTGAATACAAAACTATACATACTTGTTTTCTTCTTAATTTCCCCCCCATTCAGTGTAAATTGCCATTCTTCTGAGCATGTACACTCTACAAGCTATAGGGAAATTAGGGAGTAACAAGGACAAGATTATGAGGTTGATGAACACAGTACTAAATATGGTTAGTTTTTAAGTTGCCATATACCTAAAAATGAAGTTTTTAACTACCAACTCCTGCCCTCTCTAGCACACAGACAATTCAGCACTACTATTTCTTATAATTTATTTTGTACAGTTATTGCTGTGCATCTTTAGTAGATAAGAGGCCATATGCTGAAAAGGATGGCTCAGATAGGATTAACTTACAAAGTCATGCCAAGTGTTAATAGGCAGTATCATCAATTCTGTCCTGCTGTTCATTCAAAGAGTACTATTATCAGTTTTGCTTTTTCCCATTTTTCAATGTTCCATTTCATTACTGACTTCTTGATATCTCATTGTGCTTCTCATTACTACATTTTCTGGACTCAAAAATACTTAAGAGATGCAAAAGATAAGATAAAAGGCAGGAGTGGCCACTGAAGCTGACAGACCAACAGAGGAGATGGACATGTCTACTGGCAAAAGAATTCTCCTTCCTAGACACTGTCAAGAAGGCTGCAGTGCAGGGACAGGGAGCAGGACTCATGTTTTAATAAAGTACTCTATTCACTCATGCATGCACATATAGGAATTAATGTTCCCCAAGGAGCACTTCCCTTGGGCAGCTAACTCCATAATGCAAGAAAAAATAATGAACAAATAAAAAAAGGAAATAAACTAGATGGCTCCTTAGATGGGTGGTAATAGTTACAACCACGTCTTTGGCAAATGAGGGTTTGTTTTAATTCCAACAGCGATTGCCTTTGGAAATTAAAACACATATTTACTTCATATTACTGTGTCATGACTGACTCAATATGCAAGTAGTCTGAACTTGGCCACTTAGGTGCCTTTCTAAACTGTCTACAGTTCAATACTTTTTTTAACAGAAGCATCAAAAACTGTGTATTTTATGTATGTTCTGCTTCAAAGTAATCTTTATTCAAAATAATCAACAACCACAAGCAAAGGGGATTATTTTGAAGAAAAGAACTTTAACTACAAATATGTGTCTCAGGTTGCTGCCATACAGAAGATGCAAACAGGAAGGTGGCTAATAAACTACTCAGTTTTTATGCATCTTATCTAAATCTCTCCAGTTTCTCTCCCAGCATTGTAAGCATCCAATAAGTAATGTCATTACTTGTAGTTGTAATGTATATGCACAGTTTGTATTTTCAGTCATATGCTGTAAAATCATTCAAAAAGACTTAAGCTTTTAAACTGAAAGACTACAACTACATAGCCAAGCATTTGAGTTTATGTTTAGAGTATTAAAATCTGAAAAATCATGCTATCAATTTCAACTCTCCTAACAGCCAAAATATTTTCTTATTGAAAAGTTGTAACAAGTATTGTTCTGCATTCCAGCTTTAACTATGGTTGTTGCTACTCCATGAGCAACACAGATTTAATAATTTAAAAAACTGAAAGAACTGATTCCCCTTCTGCTTTCAACAACAGAACTTTTCAGGATTTTTCTTAATTTCATATACCAAATGAAAAAATAAACGTGTTTATTCTTGTCTTAAACATACCTAAGTAAAAAAATTATTTTTACAGGCATTGCCGATACAACATTTGCAATTTGTACCATGCAACTTCAGAACAAATTTATAGAGCTACAATGTAACTTATTTTAAAATAACTTGATGAACAGCATATTTAAAAGCATATTAAAAGGAGGTCAATTCTGACCTCTGGGCCATGAAGCACTGCATTAACCATTCTGCAGAAAGAAAAATGATAAGGTATGAAATGAGTGCTCAGAAACTAGAACCTTATCAGTAAGAGTTTGATTCAAGCCTGTAAGACAAATTGCTCGGCAAGGCAAGTCACCTTCCCGCTGTGATGAGGATATAGCTGAATTTTCAATGCAACTGACTATCTCCTTCATCATGTCTCCTCAACTTGATATCCTTACATTCAGTATCTGATTTACATTTTCTAAGCATCCAGTTCTTATTCTGAATACATCTTGTCTAAGAAGCCATATACTACCCTTCCAGGATAATTATCTTTTTTCTTTATCTGACGATTTAGCATCAAGCACAAGCACTTTAAACCAAGTGGAACTGCTAACAAGGAAGGAACTGTACACTGTCATAGTTTAGCTATGTCAAGGTTGTTCATTTACCAGTGATAAAAACACCACAACTCCAAAAATACACTTGTTAGTTGGACTTTGTTTCATGCACTGTCTTTTCCTGAAAGCATCCCTGACACTTCCCTTGTTCATTATTCTTGCCTTTATACACTTACTTGAGCATCAGTGGATTTTTTAAGGAGTTCCTCCACAAATTTCCAATTGGATTCCTTCTGTTTCTGAAAAATAATTATGAACATGAATAGCTTACAGGAAGCACTATGTAATAACACAAAAGTAAGCACAGAAAATATTTAATTTTATGACAGAATACAGTAGTCATCACCAAAAAGAGCTTTTCTGTTATTTGAATGTAATTGATACCTGTCCTAAAAATTAGCCCTCAGAAAGCTAATAAAAATAATAACTATGCAACTTGAACCACTTCAGGTGACTCATTTGCAATCCCAACCTTCACTTTTAATGGAGATGAAAAAGAATCAGGCATTTTTATTAGCCCAAGAAGAATGCTTTACAGTTTCTTTCTTTAATGTTCTGTAAAAAGGAAGCTATAAGGGGTAAGAAGGAAGAAAAGGTATAGTCTCATATTTTCTTGCTTTTTTATTTTCCATCTATTTATTCAAAGTGGTAAAGAAAAGGGTAGAAGGCCTTGCAACTAAGGCCCTTTTCTCAGGAGAAAAAAAAAAAAAACAAGGCCAATATACTTACATTTCTAGGATATTCAACCATCTCTTACTTACAGCTACGTATATGGCCTCTGTAGATAAGTAGATGTGTGAACATAGTACTTCCATCACTGTCCTCCCTTACTTGTTCCCTCCATTACCACAGCTGTTAAGTCTTGTACATTATTCTGCAGATAGCTGTCCTTTAAACATCAGCTTAGAACTTACAATAAAGAGCATTTTATGCTTTGGTAATTGAAATATAACTATTTTCCAGCAGCAACACCATTGTGCTCCATTCTTCTCTGCTACTGATTCAACTGGTTAATGGTGTGGCTTGGTGACAGTTTCACACAGAACTCCAGAAAGCACCAAGATAATTTTACAAATTGATTCTTTTAAAGGATTCACTAATATTCATCCAACACTATTTGACTACTTGGTGACTACATTTTTGCACCACAAGAAAAAGAGAATACTGAAAGACAAACAATGATAGCAAGTCACAGCCCAGAGGCTGTTTATGGAACAAATATAAATGAAAGGACAGATCTATAGAAAATTACCCTAAAGCTGTGATTTCATGATTCAGGAACTTGACCCATATCAGTTAAGAAATTCCCACTGCTTCTTCCTCATCCTGAGCTCCTCTTTCTGCCCTCACAACTATACAGCATGCCACCGCTCGGTTGTTCTCGTATTTCTGTTTGTGGGACTCTGAGCCAGAACAGTGAATCAACACAGAGCTTTAGGAGAGGAAGAAAGAAAGAAAAAAGGAATAGGGCCTGACTTACGTCACGGGAAACCAAAAATTGTGCCAGAAGAGCAGAGGATATCATGCCTAGGGTGGTGAACAGGATTTAAGCTGTTACTGATGCCAAAGGCTCTGTATCATGAAACCAGAGCCAGCATCGTGTCAGGACAGGACATTGCATCAACAGACAGTCAAGGAGTAAAGGCAGCACTTCAATAACAGGTAAACCCAGGACGTGAACAACCAGCATTTCAAGACAGATCTGGCCATTATGTACATTTGATTTCTGACTGTATTTTAGAGCCTGATGTTATGTGAATACCTACACACAGGCAACATCCTACTGCAGGATTTCAAGGAAAGCTAAGGAACTGCTAAAAGCCCAGTTTTGGCAGCAATAAGTAGATATTAGAATTATGCTAAATGTCTGTGAGAGCACTTGAATGTTTGAATCAGTCTGCTTAGAACATGTTTTTAGCAGCACCATAGACCAAGGACACATGTTTTATACAACAGGTGTTTATTGCCAAAGTTCCAGCTCGTCTGCAGTATGCAGATCACCTTACAAGATCTTGGAGTAATCTAGGGCAAACTCCTGACACCAACTGGGATTGATTACAAGAGTGCGCCCAAGTTCAGTCCGAGGTCAGGAAAGAAGGACACCAACCACCTGCTGCACTCTTTTTAGTTACAATTGTATCTATATTTTAACAGACTTGCTCCATTCAAATCCCAATAGATTTATATCCAAACAGTACTCCCTATTGCACGGGCAATATGGCACAGCACCTGTCTATCATTGTTCACAATCTGTCCTGGTCAGAACACACACAGAACCTACATCTTCAACTCCAAACTGTGTGTCTTAAAATATCCTCCCCTCCACCCCCAGAGAGTCCTAGAAATTAACAAAACCTGGAGACCTCACAGTGCATACCAGTGCTGCTAAAACCAAAAACTTGAGCTGACGTTGTAGGAAAAAACTTTTGCAACGCCTAACAGCTGAGTGCCTGGAAAAGCTATATTAGGCTTCTTTGCTGAAATCCATGTTTGCATATCTTGCCACATAGTCATTTCAGATTATTCTATTCAAAGGAAAGAATTCTTAGCCCCAAGTAACTCTGCCTATATTACCTTAGCCTACAGGATATTAAAATTGACCCCTGCAATGTTCAGAAGTAGCAAATTTTCTCATCAGGTCCCATTTGAGTTTTAAATATACAAATCCTGCTTTTCAGAAGAGTGAAGTGGGACCTGAACAGGGGAATATGGAAAGAGACACATCCCTCAGAACAGTCCCTAAGAAACCTGTCTAAAACTTTCTAGTTTAAAAATGTGGTTTCATGTATGTGAAATATATATTCAATATATATGAATCACTGCATATTTGAAATTGCATTTTATGAGCTAAAGGGGAAAAAAATAAAAAGAAGGAAGTCTGAAACCTATTTAGAATTTTAAAAGCTTTCTTAACAACCTTACAGCCATGCAGACCACATTAAAAAATTGAAAATCTTCCACAGATGACATAGGCTTAGAGGCAATTGCTGCTACAGAGCACATGAATAACCATCATTATGACACATCACACTCCCACCTCTGATCACAGTTAATTAAAAGAAAGCATGTGTCACAAAGCCATTGCATCCTATGTTCAATCAACAAAACAAGACTACAGAGTCCTCATGTAATTCTACCCACTTCACAAATTCATATCACAGACTGTTTTACCTTATAATGTTCCAAAAATATTTTGAGGTTGCAATTCAAGGAGGGGAACAGGACCCAAAGGGATGGTTACCATCAACCTGTCTATGACAGATTATAATACTGTGGTGGGTGAGAAGGCCCTGATGTTACTGATAAGATTTTTTTGTATGAGAACAGGGATCCCTGGACAAACAATAACTTAGAAATGCAAAGCACAGCTAACAGTTTGAACATAAAAACTACTGGAAACATCAAGAGAACCATGCACAGGATGAGCTCATGATTTACAAATCAAGACTTGGAAATGCTCTTCTCCCAGGTGAGGTCTAAGGGAAAAGTATTATTTAATCTTGGGCAAGTCACTTCCTGTCACTGTGTCTCAGATTCCTATTTTAAAATAAGAAAAACAGGAATCCTTTTTTCCATTCTACATTTTTTTTGGCTTATGTAAATAATATAGTGCCTGGGGCAAAAAATAATCTCTCATGAAGCTAAATACAGAGTATCTATCGGAGTGAGATACAGGAAAAAAGCCCCAATGATAAAAGTAATCAGTATCACTCTATTTGGATTAGGGCATTAAATATAAGAAACCCAGTATAAATGTGTGCTTCACACTGATTTCTGTATTTCACCTGGGAATAACCTCTTCTCACTTTCTAAATTCTCCTAAGAAGCAGAAGTGTAGTAATTCTATCTTGCCAGGTCCTCTATAAAACTCTCTGGACTGCATGCATCTCCCCCACCAGATAGTAGTAACATGCAAAACCAAGGGAAGCTTGAGACAACCCTCAGTGTAACAATCAGACCTGGTCTGCACCGTTACATGGTATAAATGTGCAAGAAGTTGCTTCACTTTGCCACATGCTAACAAGGAGCCTGCCATGGCCTGCTAAAGGATTTGTAAACTGGCAAACAGAAGAAGCATAAGTAGCCTACGTGGGCCAAGTCCTCTAGAGAACAGACATGGTCATGAGTTTTTCAATGAAGTATTCAAGGACTGAATTAACACACCTTTGCTACATTTAAAATTCTTTTAACAAATTTGCAGATTAGAAAATCCAAGTAATTCTTATTTTCTTTGGAAAGTCTAATTTTACTTAGGATTGTAAGCATTCCCAGAATTTCAACATTTTTCTTTCATTCTCTATAGACTTAATGCTTTTAAAAATCTAAAAACAAAGAGAGGAATTTTAAGTTACCAAAACTGCTCAACCTACATGATCATTCTTCCCTTCTTACAGATTTGCAGTTCACAAACACATTTCCAGGTTTTAACCTTTCATCCTAAATCAGGAATAGAAATCACAGTACCAATTTTAACAGAATGAACAGTTTTAATACACACTGTTAAATTACAAATAATAAAGACAATTCACAATAAAGGGCAATTAAGCCCAGTTTGTGGAAGATGCCATAAAGTTTATGCTTGGAAAATTAGGGAATATGGGCAATGCAGCTGAAAGGTTAAAAAAAGCCACCACACTAAAAAACCCCAAAATCAAACAAAGAGACCACCAACACCCCCATCCCAAAAAAAAAAAAAAAAACCAAACAAAAAACCCAAAAGAAAAAGAAAAAAAATAAGAGTAAGAGCACAAAAGAACAGAAAGATAAATGACAGAAGATGGCATGACCAGAGTCTCCATAGTGCAAAAAACACTGCTGGGGAGAAAAAACCCAAGCAAAACACTACACCAAAACCACCCCAAACCCTCAGTTTCTGGGTCTTCATCCATCTCACTTCTAACAAGCTTCCTCTATAGACAATTAAGAAAAATGGTCAGCTTTTATACATCTCAAAATGGATGAATTGTCTCAGCAAGTGCAAGTTTCCTAAACTGAAACCTGAATTCAAGTTATTAGACACCATCTATTGGTAGCATACCAACATAAAAGTGAAGCTGTATACACAAATATATATACATCTTATGATGTTATGGCTGGGATGCAAATGTAATGCAATTAGACAGATTGAAATTTATCCAGAGCAGAGCTATCACTTTAGAAAAATAAGTGACATTAATAATTACACAGTCAGTGTTTGAGATTTATACTTCATAAACCACAAACTCATGTGCTCAATTCCTAAAACTACAAACCCAGTGAAGCATTTATGCAGCAGGCAATCTTAAACCATATGCTATGTCATTAAGTATGTGTTACTAACTAGTTGGGGTATTTCAAGTTTCCTTCACACAGTACTCTACTGAATATGTGGTATGTAACATGAGTATGTGTGGGGCTCCAGAACATTTACCAGCTTGTACAAAGCACATTTTAACACTTCCAACCTAAAAACTATTTCCTTTAAGGAGTATGAAAATTCCTGCATTACAAAACTAATTGTTTTCTGTCAACAAAAATAACCAAAGAGATCAAAATCAATTATAATAACTCTTAGGCATTTAGCAAAAAGCATACCCACCTTTTCATCTAGATTTCCATTCCGGTCAAACTGGTAGAGTGGTGCTAGATGACTCATCATCCACCAGCTAAAACTCAATGGGTCTTTACAGTGAACTGTTTCAAACCCAGACACATTTTCAGAAGTACTTGGCCGTTCAAAGATATTCTTCAGGGTTGTGTTTACCAAGCTCCAGAAACACTGCAGAAAACGCAAAAGTTAATTTGAACTGTCTTCAATAACAAAACCTATGGTAACAATTTTCTCTACAACACTGTCCTATTGATTAATTTGCTTTAACAGAGAACAAGCAAGATGACAGTCATTTAAAGAAAATATCAAAAAGCAGTGGTGAGTATTACCACAGAAAACTCAAGGCTACCTTGGAAAGTCCTCTCTCAAATGTCAGTAGAAAGCAAAGTGAAAGGATAAACTTGGGTCACCAGGAAGAATCCAGTGCAATACCTCACAAGCAAAACTACAAGCTGATGGACTGATGACATGCAGACAGGATGGTGCCCCAACACTCAACAAGAGAAAGGTTAGAGTTCTTTAATGAAGAATTGTTAAAACATATTTCTGAAAAACTTCTAGTGGCAGACTATCCTAATCAAGAGCAACACAGTAGGTGGTAGAAAATCAATCTGAAAGACAGCAAACAGAGTTTCCAATTCCCTGTTTTGTCAAAGTCTGCTCCAGCACTGACAAACTGATTAATTCTCATTGACTCAGACCCTTGCCTATATCACAATATTACTATTTCTTCCAGCCTGTGCCTATCTTTCCTAGTTTTAAGGAAGCTCTCTAGGACTTCTTTGCATGTGTATTTCACCCTCCTTAGCTGGGTCTTGATCCTAACAGCTGCAAAGTGCTCTTGCCAGTGCAAATGCTTAACAGTTAACACAGTAACACCTGTGCTGTCCACCTTTACATCTGTTGGCATTAACAAGCAAACAGCCATCAGTGCAAACCCTCTACTCTGAAGTACTTCATTCTCTACTAAGTGAACTGTACTCATGGCACAGATGGCTGCTTTGGTTCTTACTAAGATTATTTCAGAGAACAAAGGGTTTTGTCACTTCTTAGTATTCATTCAGAGAATCATCAGTTCAATCCCAAACAGCAGTCAAAGAAAACAATTAAAACGCTAGAAAATATCAGCAAACGAAAAGAACAAAACAGAAGATATCATTATGCAACGTATAAAACCACATGGCCTCCTAACCCATGTTTGGAACACTGAATGTCATCCTGGCACTCTGTTATTCAAAACAGGACATGGTAATATGGAAAAAGGTTCAGAGAAGGGTGACAAAGATGACCAGAGGTAAAGAATAGCACCTGAAAAAAAGAATTACTGTAAGAAGTAAGACTCATCAGTCTAGAAAAGGCAGAAGGTAGGATATATCAGGAAAAAAAAAAAAAAAAACCAAACTGAAGAGGCATATAAGGTTGTACTGGTATAAAAAGGAGAACAGGCAGTGATTTGCTGATTTCCAGTAGAAGTATAAGGGGGCATCCAGAGAAGTCAGTAACTACAAGATTCAAGACTATACACAGGTTGTTCTTGTACAGATGGGTAACAGAGACAGCAAGATGAGCTAGCTGGATCACGTTTCGAATGCCTGGAGATGACTCATTGCGTGACATATCACAGAAACTAGAAATAATTTTTTTAAAAAGATGTAAGCATGGCTTTTTGTGTTTTGCTCCTCCATAAAAAGAATAGAACTTGCACAGTATCTTCCTTTGCTTTGCTTTCTTTAGCATTAGAAGTGCTCCTTATCAATGCCCTAGGTCATAACCCAACAGTATACTGCAAACCTAGAGTCAGGATTTCATGCACATTTAAGACAATGGCCCAAGGCATCACAGTTAGCATGCAGTTCTCCTGGAGCAAACAGGAGGTTCAGTTCTACCACCAGATCTGTGCATTCATGGCCATATGGGAACATTTGGTGACTGTACTGCAAATGTAACAGTATTCTTCCTTTACCTCTGTATTAGACCCTTTATTTCTGTGGTCCAGCAATTGAATAAGTAGAATCCATAGTTCTTTCACGCAGGTACAGGAATAATGGCTACTGGTAAGAGCCTCAGAAAGTCGCACCTTAAAGAGAATATGGAATAAAATTATTCACAGAAGTGTTAATTTTTGAAATGGTGTTTTATATATCAGTATTTCCTCTTGTCTTGGCTGTTTGGTTTGAAGGTGGTTTTTTTGTTTGTTTTTTTTTTTTAAGTAAATAATATAGTTACAATTACACCTTCAAAGGTGCATTATTCACTAACATCCAGAATATCTCTCTCAGATAACACAGACTCTCTCCTATTTCTACATAAATTATAGGTTGTGCTATTTCCTCCTAGTTTCTTCTGATCCACTCTCAAACATTATTTAATCACATAAAAATGGCATTCCATGTCCTAAATGAAGTTACAATAAATACTAATCCATTGTCTGATAGTAAGGAAAAGAAAATGATTGATTACATTTTCTTGATGTTCTTGAGAAGAAAAGGATTTCAAATTACTTACCAGCTACTATTGTTATTTTTAACTGAAAAATCCTTAATGACTAGGCCTAATGCTAGTAGAGTATGTTGTTGTTGGCATGAAGAGGATGTTAATGTTCCCACAACATTTCACAAAAATCTGCTTTTCGGTAAATTTACTGCAAGGCATTCTTTTAATATGCAGAAAACAGCATATTTCAAGTCATGTACATTACTTGATTACTATTCCATATTTAACAAAATTCACTCAGACTGATGCATTTCAAATGCAAAATAGTCTTCTTGTGATTCATCTTTCAATTTTACATTCTCTGAATTGTGAAACAAAACAAAACAGCAAAAGGAAGTGTTAAATACATAAAAAACTCTGTATGCTTTAAGGATTTTAACATCTGCCAGACCTGTATTTGAAATAATCATGCTATAGATAAAACTTCACTTAATCTATCCTTAGACAACATGAAGCCACTGAATAGTATTCAGAGGTGGCAAAAATTGTGAGAAAAGCTTTGTTTAAACAGCTCAATTCAGCACTTTTTACCTTCAATCGAGGACACAATGGCAGAAACATAGAAAAAAAAGAGGGAAAGCAAAGTAGCTTATACTCATTTTATCCCTAAACAATAAGTAGTCCAAGTTTGAATAATCAACCTACACGTCTCTAAAGCAAACAGAGGGGAATAGGTACCTAGAGAGATTAATGAATCTCACTGCAGAACAGTTGTTATCCTTCCATAACAATAAAAAGTACCTTGGGTGACTAGTTTAGCCAACTAACTCCTATCCATCTACATCTGATGAGGTGGAACCTGAATTTTTATATCCTCATGTTTTTTCTGATCCATTCACACACAGCTATTCTCAAATCACACTGGCACTTAAAATATTTTCTGAATTTGGAAACGTAACAGTGCAAATTAAAAATTAAATCAAAATATGCAATGCCAGTGACAGCAGAGACTGTGTGAGACATATAGAAGTGGGAGTGAATGACTAAAAACCTACACTTTCACAGTTAGAACAACAAGTATATCACCAATAATTTCAAATCTGTATAATATTTTATTAGGATGTAAACTTATTTATCATACACCTTTAGAATATGTTTACAACTACAGTTTCATACAGCTCCAAACCAGGTTTAAATAATTTTAATTATAAATATGAATTTACATTCATATATACATGTGAAACAACTTGTTTTTTCTCTCTCAAGAATAATCTTTATCCTATAAATTGTCATAGTAGACGTGATCTATTTTAAATAATGCTTTAGTCACTTTCCACATATACTCACAGTATGTCACGTGCCTCTCTCTCTCCTCACACTTTTAGTTAAAGATCTGTTACAGGAATTTCTCAACAACCTGAACTAATTTTATGTAAATATTATCTTGAGAATAAACAGTATGGCCACTAAAGTCTCTTGAAAAAATTCATTATTTAACTACTAACTTTCCAAAACTGAAGTGCCTCAAAAATAACTCTGGTTGTGACTTACCACCAAAGAACAAAACAGATCCATTGGAAATGAGCAGTCTACTCATTACAGATGCACTGCAATATTGGAGGTTTTTATAGTAGTATTAGGCATAGAAACTCTCTTAGAAATGAGTTTCATGCTTTCTACATGGACTACCAGCTGTGGCAGCAAGGTTTCTTCATCCACTGTTTACATTTGTAACTGTGCTACTCTACAAGACTGCAGGATCTCTCCTGCAGGAAATGTGCATGTCCATTCAGGATAGAGTCTGGGCAGTAGCATCAAGGCAAGACACCATACAGATATTGCTTAGACTACACTCTGGATTTCTTCTCACAACATCCTCATTTCAGTATCTTGGTAAGAATGTTTAAAACCCCAAACTGTAATGCTGTTGGGACAATACAGCTCGGGTGCCAGAGGTATAGCTGCTAAAGACAGAACAAAGATATCCACGGACATATATTTCTCTGCCAAATGTGTCTCAGAGCACACTGGACTCAGTTCATGATCCAAGTCAAGCATCCTCATCCCAAAGCTGCTCAAGAAACCAATCTGAAAACATGAGTCTAGAACACTCTTTCCAAGGATATCCACAAATGTTGACCTGCACTCAAGAATGCTCTCAGCCAAAAGCCCAAGGACATGTTTTAGTGATGAGCTGATGGTGCCACCTACTACCTACGGGTATTAGTTGCAATTTCAACAATTTTGAGGGATGCTATTTCCATAATGGGATGACAGAAAGGTTCTATACTACAGGAGTCACCAGATCAAGCGCAAGCTTCACTTCAGAAATTAATCTCAAATAGAATTAATTCAAGCAGTGTGGCCCACACCTAGAGAAAGCTTAAGAAAAAACAGGGACAAAACAATCTTCTCTCTTTGTAATGTGGCTCTGTGAAAGTATGTAGAATCTGTCATTTTATCATCTGACATTTCCAAGCCTACCATCAAGCACTGTGTTCAACAGATACTATTTGAATTTTCTTTTCTAAAACATTATTCTCACCTATTTGCCTTTTGTCAGGGGAGAACGTTGCAGTATTATCTGATAATTTAATAGATCAAAACTGATTTTAAAAGGTAACAGCTTTCTACAGGAAGGTATTTTAAAAGAACAGTTATCAAAGGCTAGTACAGCCATTCCCACCATCCTCAAAAGTAACATGAAGAAGAGGGACTCTATTTCTTATGCTTTTGTACTAGGAAAACATAAATCATACAGTGGTCACTGCTACTTATTCTCAGAGTTCAGTCCTGCATTCATGGATCACACATGTCCATCTAAAACAGGTTTCACAATGACACAAAGATTACACAGCTGTTTTTACTGGCTGCTATATGGAACTATTATGACTTTCTAGCTTTGCAGTGCTCAAAACAAGTGAGAAAAACACTGCAGCTATAGAAGAAAAGAAAAAGCAAAAGAGAAGACATGGAAAAGTTTTCCCATGACAAATGCAAAAGTGCTGTAACGGAAAGATGAGGCAGTAGAAATAGGCACACTGCAACAATAAACCGTAATATGACATTCTCTAAGTGTCCAGGGTAGGTTACTGCCAGGATTAGAGTTATCCTCTTTTTGTTCCTGTTGAGAGAGTTTGAAAAGACCTTTTTTTTTGCATTTATCTAAACCTTTTAGACTGTGCCATGTTTGGCATTAAACCTGGAATACTGAACTTAGAAAATGTGGCACTCACTTCTGCTCTGTACACAGTGCATTTCAATATTACTGTCTCATTCAACTGCCAGATGGTCATGAATAAATATAACACAATTTGAGCTCCTAACAAATAACACTCTTTAAAACATGGAAATACAAAGCCATACGTAACATTTACAATTAAGCACTAAGAAGTCATCTATGCACTGGTGCAATACCCAATTCATATGGTTCCCTGTACAAGCATCTAACTGCCCATGGCCTGTATAAGGAAAAAGAGTTACCTTTGTATACTTGTTGATGGCCAAACTTATTAAATCAGATATGAGATTTCCACAGTGTTTTTCAAATAAACTGATATTGGTTAGATTCTCTCCGGTTAGATTAATGAAATGGTTTGCATATACAACTTGTCCTAAACACAAAAGAAAAGTAGCATGGTTTAGTTCCAGGTTTGGTTCTAGCAATATAAAACAGATAGGATTTCTCTTCTAAGATATATATCCATATTTTAGAATGGGCTTGTTGACCTGTATGTAATTTTAATTTAATTTATAAATTCATGTGAGAAAGCTCATCCTAAATTCAAGCTAATCTCCGTCATCATTGCACTGAAATCTGGTATTATTCAGGCTGACAGTAAAAAAGCTTGGCACTTTACAGCCTTTTATTGGCACAGATTTTGCAGAGGAATAAGGATTTATTTATCTGCAAGTTCCTCTTTGTCACATGGCAGTGCGCATGTTCTGGAATCATGACATGTTTTGCAGATATGCAAGTTGATGACAAACAATTCTGGAGAGGTCTAACACTTTCTTTTGGATGTGTTGATGTAGAAAGCTGGCATGATCATGTTCCAACTTGAGCATTTGTAGGCATTAACAGATAAAATGGTGAAGTTAAGAGGCTGTAAGATCTTATTCCACAAGCTTTTCAACAGTACACCTCCCTTGACATCAGTGGAGCAGACAATACGTAGAATGAGACTGTATTTTATTCCTGGAAATATAAGGTGAAACCCTGAATCCACTACCCTGCCACTGGTCTCAGCAGTGTGAAGTTTCCATTCAGAACACTTTACAGAATGAGATAAAAACCTAGGAAATTCTAAGCACGTAAGAATACAAGATAATGTATGTAGAGATACGACTGTCCTGACTAGTAAATTTTGTTGTTAAAAATCACGAGCTTTCTCTTACAAAGATAGGTGACAGCATTATAACTCAGAACATTATCTAGAAATAAATATTGAATTCTGGAAAATAAATTGCTTCCAACAGTTTCACTATCCTTTCTCCAAAATGCTCTAAAAAAGGCAAACACGCTATCCCACAATGGATCATAAAAGAAACTTAGAATTATGGAACAAAAAGCCAACCTACACACTATACAATAATGTAGAAACAGAGAAAATGTGTTAATGGGAGCAAGGCTGTGTTGTGACAGCACTCAGAGCAGCCAAAAGTTAATCCAAGAGCTCAGATTCAACACCAGTTACTGGGGTAAGCATATAGTGTGCTCTTTCCATATCTCAACATTACTTCAACTGTTGCAATTCCTATATGGAATTTATATTCACAACGTATAATCAGGTTGTGTGAGGGAAGGTATGGTTGCAGTGACACACCAATTATAAAAGAAAACACTTTTGTGATTTATTTTGGTAGAATGGACATGGAAAACAGATATAAGCCTCCCAAAGCAAATAAAGTTCTCTTCTGTATTTTACCAATTCTTCAGCAAACTGAACTACTCTGAAATTGAGTTTTTCAATTGCATTCTATGACCTTTTTAATCTAACTTCTTTGAACAGCTTACTCTTATCAACTTACTTTTTGCCCTTTTAAAGCCTTATAAAAATTTTTAAAAGATATTGCCTTGCCCTTTTCTTTCTGTACTTTTATAAGCTCCCCTGATTGAGGCTTCTTCTTTTGCCCAATATTTTCCTGGTGTTGCACATGATTAACAATACAAATTCTCTCCTCCAAGGATCCTTGTTCTGGTCCATCCTTGGACACTTTTCCTACATTGTTGTCATCCAATTGCCATTCATTGTTATGCATTCTGGATATCTGTAAATGCATTTTTATTTGTGATGTCAAGAAGTGTATTGTTATTAAATATTTAATATGTTGCATCAGCTGAGTACAAACTCTGTGTTTTGACTGAACAAATTCCTAATTCAGTTTTATTTAATTTGAGCACACGATGATTCACAAAGAACCTACCTCTACCATATCTGAGTTTACCCCATTAAACACAGCTATGCTTAAAAACTACCAAAAGTAGTTTTGATTCTGGACAAATCAAGATAGGAAAATTAGGTAAGTCATATGTAAAAGAATAAGTTCAATAAAAAGGCCTGCATACTTACTCTTCAGTTTTTCACCTAGTACATGAAGAACTTCTAATACTAGCCACTTAATATCCAAATGGAGATGTAGTAAGTGCCATGATGGAGGAAAGACCTGTGATTAGAAATATATTTACATATATTTAACATTTCTTTAGTGAATTCTGGATACTGTGCTAAGACAGGGTGGTCAGGCTTTGGAACAAGCTGCCCAGGTTTAGTGGTGGAATCACTATTCCTGGAAGTGTTCAAAAGCATGTGGATGTGGCATTTGGGGACATGGTTTAGTGGACAACATAGAGGTGCTGGAGTAATGGTTGGACTTGACATGCTAAGATGGGCTGCAATGAACATTATTAATATCTGTGATCAAATACAATCTAACATACAAACATGTCATTCAGTTCAAGAAAAAAAAAGAAACAAAGTTTCATTACAATTCTGTCTGTAAGAGGCTATTTATGAAGTTTTGATTCAAAGTTGACAAATTACAACACCCTTTGTTAACCTTTTCTTTAAAGAGAAGCATCATGAAGCACAAAAATTGCTAAAGTGAGCTCTTAAAATTTTAGTGAGCTCCAAAATTTTAGTATTCTCTTTCTTAAAATTTAATTGAAATTACTGTTTTTAATCAGCTCAGCCACTACTGACAAGCTAAACAAAGATCCAAAGTGCTGCTTCTCAGTGCATCATTCCTCTCCAGATACTAGTTTATAAAACATAAGCCAGAAATTCCTTTTCTGTCTTTATAAAAGATTTGAAAGCATTAGCTATGTGTATGCACAAATCCTAATGGTGTATGCCACAGTAGTATTTAATGCTGCTGTGCCTCCTTCCACATCTACACTTTTCTTTGTATAAAACATCTCCCATTCTGAGTCAGATTTCAGAATGTATTTTTAAAGAAATGCCCCTCCTACTGGGATACTCAGAAATTTTAAATTACTACAGACAAACACCAAAGAATTTTTAAACAAGCTATGCTAATTTAAGCCTACGTATCTACCTGTAATTGGTATTATCATTTGTATGCTATAGGAAGAATTCTAAAGCTATAGAACAAAAATACATAAATAAAACAGAAAATCCAGATCTCATCAGTTGTGTTTACCAAGTACAGGATGGCACTTAATACAGAAAAAAAAAACCAAATCAAAAAGATTAACTTATATTAAGGCAAAATTTTTCAAGTAGAATACATAATGCTACATAAAAAAATAAAATGATAAAAAGACACCAACCTTTGCCTGATTTTGAATAGTAAATGCTGCCAGAACATTACTAGGAAGTTCACAAAGGCGACCAACATGCACGGTCAAAGCATGAAGCTCTTCCACCAACAGTGATGGTAACTGAGCTTCTAGTTCTTCATAACTATGCAGCACTCCATCATTTTCCACCTTAGGGGGTTCCACATACCTGAATGTACAGAAAAATACACACAACCAGAAGACAGGTAAGTAGCAGCTACACAAAGCTCAGTACCCAATTTAGTAAAATGTGTGCAAATCTCACCTGAAGATGAAAACTTTCACATAATGCAAAAACTTAACACATTGATGCCTGATGTTCTCTGCTTCAGAGTGCAAGTGTGCAGCTTGACCTGAAGTAAAAGAGATCAGTAGCTTAAAGCAGATGTGACCACACCATGACTTGTTTAACATTTGCATTCTCCACAGTAATTAGACCAGACCACTGGAAAGACATCCTCTGAGGACAAACTGGGAGGTGACTGATGGTAAACACCCACTTCTAAATGTCATCTTGCCAGAGAGATCCATGCTTTGTCTTATCATCTCAGGCACATATCCAGATACAGACAGAAAAGAAGACCCTAGGAAAGGTGAGAGTAAGTACTCTCAGTGCTAGAAGACATCATTCAGCCCAACTGCCCTGCTTCCTGACTGCTTCCAAGACACCTTCAGTAAAGACATGGGTAAAACAATTTATCAGTACCCTTTTCTCTTGACAGACTTAAACTGTGATAAGGCTCAATAATAAGGTACAAGTAAGTTCAATAAGGTGAACTTATTTGTAAATACGCTTTGTAACTCTCCCTTGGAAGCATCGCTGTGGCACAGGATCTTCAGCTGTATAATACTAAGAGCCATCCATTCACAATCCTGCCTTTCACCTGCAGCTCTGTATGCCTTCAGGCAGTTATTCTGGCTATATGTCTCCTTGCCTTTGTTCTTTGAAGCTGTTGTTCTCATGGTGTTACCATCCTCACCTTGCATCTGCAAGCTCAAACACCCTGATTAGAGCAGAGATTCATGGAAGTTATTGCCACTGTGTGAAAATCACTGCTTATTTATTCCTACATCTTGCCTTGTATCTTTCAGCTTGTATTAGAGAAAGATGAAACTTAGTGCATAACAAACAAAATATAGTCCTTTAAATACCAAATAACTACTGCCCAACAATATATATACACACAAAAGCTTAGCAAGCAGTCAGTCTGTAACACATGTACCTGATCACAACACATGCTGATTATTCAGAGCATCTTCAATGCAAGCATCAAATGAGGACCCTGAGCAGGACCAAATCAAAGTGCATCACCCTAGAGGAGATGCATGGCAAAAACTCTTGGTCACCTACTACACTGGACTGCACAGCCAGGGAAAGACAGTTCTCCTTGTCCTCCCTCTCCCTTTTGTTTTCCCCCATCTCCTCCAATTAACCTGGAATTTCATGTCACAAACGCCAAAAATAAAGCTTTGTGCATACAAGCTTTGTGCATCCTCTTAAAGTGATTATTTATAGATATTACTGCTGATTTATACAAATAACAAATACTGTATCTTACATTCTCAGAAGCTCTGTTTAAGCAAAATTTCATATTACAGTATTTTCACATGCCTTCTACATTACACAGCTCTCCAAAGCTCATCAAGACTGATAGGAAACAAAATTTAATGTACAATATTGATATCTATATAAACACACAGTACAACATAGATTTACTGAGCCAAAACTCTTAACTGGGGTTTTAAACAGTGGTGACAGCACATGTATTTAAGACATCAATAATAACAAACATCACCCTGCTGACCATTTTAAATACTTCAATGCTCATGACACCCTTCTACTATTAGACCACTTCTATAAAGGGTCAGAGTCACTGAGTCACAGCTGAACCAGTGACTTGCTCTGATTCAGAAAGAAAGCCTGGTGCAAAGCACAAAATTCAAGTTCATTTTACTAGCTTAATTGACAAGTCGAAGAATGGGATACAAAGAAGAGAAGACAATCAGGCAGGTGGTTAAATTTAAGTGAAAAAACCCCAACAGAACAGTTCCTTGATGTCCAGCTACAATATACAAGTTCAAACATAATTTAAAACAGGCTCTTTCCATTTACATCAAAAAAATAGATTTTTTTGATACTATCAATAACTGCATGTGAAAGAAGCTTGATGATAAATTCACATCAATGATTTAAATGGCAGAACATCACAATATTAAAAAACCAATAGTAATGTGTCAAAATATTTCACTCATGGAACACTAGCACGTTATCTATAATGAGAAGGCACTACAGTTTATTTCTGAGTAATTACTGAACTTCTCAACTTGCTAAGTAATTCAGCCTTCAACTTACAATAAGCCCAAGGCTGCAATAATCCTTCAGAAACATGCTGCTTCTCATGCCCCAGTATTTAATTGAAACAAAGCATTTTGTAGTGATCCTGTTTTATCGATCCTACTGCAAAGATAAACTAAGTTTGTAAGTAACTCAAAACTAAGCAAATCTAACTAACTCTTTTAAATGTAAGCCAATGAAACACTGAAAAAAAATCCAAGACACTACCTTTGTAACTAAAATAATTGTTGGGACGATCAATGAAATTTTCTGGTTTTAAAAGAGTTAATAGTTTTGCCAAATTCTGCTCTAGGGGTGACACCTTAAGTCAAATTAATGCAAAATGCCCCACTAAGGATTGCTCTTGTCCATCTACCATTACAGGCAAATCTGGCTCCAAACTGACTCCCAGCATTTCCACTACCTATTTCCCTACTATTTTTATCTCATTTGGTCGCCTATATTTCTACCCTTACTGTAGCTTTATGCTGCTTATAAAGGAGCTGTTCTGATGCACATTCCAAAATCTCTTGGTCAAGAGTCAAAGCACAAGCATGATCTGTGAGAATTTATTTCTTTTATGAAAGATAGTCAGTTGCCTATTGCAATGTCAAATTAAATTTGTAAAACTTACCAAAATCAGATGAACCCATTTGTACTAGGTTTTCCAGTCTGTATATCTGTTGCCTGATTAAAGGAATACAAAGATGTATGGTATTTATATAGGTAAAAGTTGTTTAACTACACTTTAGGAAGCACAAAATAGAACCGAGAAAGGCAAGATGTGTTTCTTGCTTTGTAGTTCTGAAAAAGCTTATAGAAATGTAACTCAGAAAAGAGTTTTAGTGAAAGGCAATGGATGTATCTACATGCGAAGGGTGATATTGAATAGACGTTGTGCATGTTTATAAATCATTAAACACAGTAAAAAAACCCCAAACAATTGGCTGAATATTGGGGAAGGCAAAAAACAGCAATACAGACAAAAACTCCCAAAAGCCATTCCCTGCAAGTGATCTTAGCACACGCATAACTCAACTTCATATTTGACTACAGATTAAACCTAAAAGTTAGCCCTCATGGCATACACTCAGTACACACTAAATTAATCCACTTGTGAATGTGCATTAGTACATCCTGTCTGCAGCTTCTCCTGCTTCCTGCTTAGGGTGGTCAGCTCCTTAACTCCAGCACAAAGCATAAACAGCAACAAAGAGAGTAGAGTAAAAGGTAAAAGTTAAAGCTCAGTTCAGTTTTGGAGAGGAAAGAGAACATTTTCAAAGAAGCTAAGTGACACTGCAAATGAATATTTAAAAAAAAAAAAGCTGTAACATAGGCAAATACTCAGCCACATTCTGTAACAACAAGTGGTCTTCCAGTAGAATCTGCACAGAGATAAAGCAGTACTAAATGGAATATATGAAAAGCACAACTGTGTTAGACAGACTTTTGAAAGAAAATGCTGCATAAATTGAGGAGGGAGTTCTCTGCCTCATTTCTTATACAGTCAAAGCAATAACTACTGAAGGATTCTAAAATAGGCTACTTGGATCTAACACAAATTAAAAAAAAACATGCTCTTATTAAAAAACCATGAAAATTAGGAAGCATTTAAAAGACACAAGAAGCATCTAAAAGACAAAACTACAGTTTGTAACTTGCATATTAAAGTGCATACACACAATAAAATGATCTCCCTTCACTCTATCTTGTTTTCTTGGATAAAGCCATGTCAGCTACCCTTCCATCATTTAGGTGGGTGTAGAGTTTTTTGTCTGTTTTGAAATCAAAGTTGAATTTCTGCCTGGATTTTTCAAGGATTTCAACCATGTAAAAAGGAGGGAAGTCTGAGGCAGGAGGGCTTTATGAAACAGGGCTGTTGAGACTGGTGTTTAGGGAAGGAAGGTACCGGAAAGGAGTGACAGAAAAAAAAATAAAAAGAAAAATACTCTCCAGTGAATTGACAAAGACAGAATACAGCAGGCTGATAAAATTAAAGAACAAACTGGGCACAAGAAACATAACAAAAGTACCATTATTTAAATAAATCATTTTAGTTTCAATTTGCATTTGTACCTCAAGGATTGAGCCTCATGGCTGTTAATCATGAAATCATTTGATTTGCAAATACACATTCTGACAGATAAACTGGTACTTCTGTTTTTTAATCAAAGACATATTATCTTAATATACCCACTTAAATGGTTACATAGTCTCATTCACTTTGACTCATACTTCTATCAAATGAAAACCCATAGTAAAATTTTTACTATGCAACTACTATTTTAACTTGCAGTTCTGCAGTATGCTATTATTTACAATATTTTAAAACTGTAAATAATTTTAATTACAATATTAAGTATAATCTCAATAATTAAAAGAATTATAATTAAAAGAAACTAGCTTTCTGTAAGCATATATTTAAACATGGATATTAACTGTACTTCATAAATGTAACTATTTACAGCCACCCCATCCTCAAAAACTATTGTAACTTGTACTTAATATATTCAATTTCCACAGTGGAAAAATGAGTTTTTCTACTTTCAGTTGTCAACTGCTCTATAAATGAAACTGTTCCATTTTATGACTGAACAAATGAACTGAATGTTTGCAGAGACATCCCCCTTTGCAGAGAGACTTGTCACACCAAAAGACAACTTAGCAACCAAACACCTGGCCAAGAGTTAGCAGAAATCCATTATTCCTACCAGGTCAGTAGGTTTTAAAGAACGTACAGCCTGAATAACTTAATAACCACATTATGCCTTATGTTCATCTCTATTACAATTACAGAGAAATTTACATTACAGGAAAAAAACTTTTAAAATAGCCATTTAATTCAACATTCCTGTGTCACTGCCCAGTGATTTTATGCTAATGAACAGTTAAAATATCAAACTAAATACTGAAACTTTTAACTACATTATACTCCTATCTCCCCCTTTATCACTTTGGGTTTTTTTAAAAACACAGTGAGGACAAAGCTTGCATCAAGCAAGCAAAACTAAATAATAGTGGTTTTAATACACTTCAAGTCATCTATGTCACCATGTTCCAATAAGCCAGACCCTATTAATGATGTTGCACGTCAAGCCCTTGGTCATACCCTAAAGGGATGGAAGAATCCCCTGCAATGAAAGGAACGATGGAATACATCACATATATTTGTGCAATCATACAAAAGCTCCTCTCCCATCCCCTCTCTGTATGTGCTGTACATCCTGAGGATTATCAGTAGCAAAGAGGATTATCAGTGATCTGTGTATTTGCATTGACCAGATTATGCATCTACATTGAATTAGTCAAACACTGAGTAACTGTATCTGAAGAGATTGCTGAAGCTATCCTAATCCAAACAATTGAAGAAAGCACTGCATCCAGCATTTAAAGTATTTGATTTTTAACCTCCACTTTCCTTTACGCACAGAAAAGGACTAAAAATCTTCAAAAGACAACTTCAATTATATGGGTAGCACAATCTCATTCAAGGAAATCTTATACAGTCAATTCATATAATTCTGAAGCTAGAGCTTTCTAAATTAACCCCAACACTCTGTTGTAATAACTATACTTATTTTTTTTTATCTGGTGATGCCTCAGATATGCATCACACTACTTAGAAACTTAATAAGTCACATATTAAGAATCCGTGACACAATGTACTTCTTCCTGCAATTCCATCTGGGTCTTATCCATCACTTACTGGAACATTAAACAGACAGCATTAATCTTTTTTAGATGCATTGCACAGCCCACAGTGTTTTATGATGTTACTTTTAAAAATGTGAAAACTTTGTTACACCCTTACAGCAGGTATAAGTACAGATGTGGATTAATTATAAAATACAGTGTAATCATACCTAAGTAATCCAAAGAGAAATCCACAGGATTCAACTAATGCCATTTCAGTAACCCACGGAAAGCCAAACAATTCCACTGTATTTTCTTCATAGTCATTTGGAGAAGGATCTAATCTCAGCAAAACCCTGCAAAATAGAGCCAACAATACTCATACATTTTCCAGTAATAAACCTATGGAGTACAATATCTACAGCTGGCTTATGCACCACCAATAGTTTCTGGATATATCAGCAACACGTACATGACAGATGCCTCAAACACAGCCATACCTTTTAGAGCAATATGATCTATAGAAATATGACAACTCCTAGCTTCAAAAGCATAAAAACAGGATATAGTCACAGGTCACAGTAGATTTTGGAAACAAAAATTAACAGGTATGATGTATTTTCATACTTACAAAGGGGCTGAGACATAACATACAGACTGTGAAGAGAAGAGGCTGCTATGTAAGATAACACTGCTCTGTATGCTTGAGATCTGTCTCAAGGCACACTATGGACCTAGTAATTAATGCTAGAACATACATTTGTTCATTTACATACATTTAATAATATTTATACTGAACACACTGCTAAAAGCACACTTTTAGGCAGATGAACAGATGAGAGTCAAAATGGGACCTAGTCATTATAACTCAAGCTAACACTAGGCCATAATTACCCTTTGCTCTTGCTAAAGAAAAATTAAATAACACCAGAATTACCATTTTACTCAAAGTGAAGAAAATTAGATACCTGTGTTGTTAAAACATTATAACTGTGCAAATTAAAATTGTTTCATAAACATGCATTAAAAAAAAAAAAATGCAGCAAACTGCATGACAGCCTGGTAAATTATTTCAGAATTTTCCCATTGCCTTTCAAAAAAATAATCTCACCCAGATGAAGCTCAATTTTCTAATATGTAAAAACTACTTTTATTTTAAAAATTAAAAATATATACTAGGCAAGCACTTAAGTTTCCATTACATTACACACCAAATTTATATTCTGCTTGAACTATGCACTATTTCCAACTTCATTCTCAGAGGCAAAAAGAGAATCTGATGAATAATTGGCTCATCCTCCCATAACACTTTAGTTCACTTGGTAACTTGCTGAACACTGGACTGTTTTGAAGCCTCTAGCAATTAAATCCAACTACAACACTTCCAAGCAATGAAGACAGAAGAGTACCTCGCAAGGAGGCTTTTCAAGGACTTTGCAATCCAGGTAGACAACATATTTACACAGCAGAAAACCAGCATTATCACAACTATAGTGACTGGGGAACCTGTCTACCTACAAGCTCCTCAGTGAGTTTTAATGACAGAAACAATTTCAGGTGAAATGTTTTTTGTCACTGTGGAATCCACTACTGATATATTCATGCAGGATCCCTCAATCATCTACTTGATGTAAATTTGAATGAACGTGCTCTAGTGCAACTAAAACATATGATAAATAAGGCAGAGAAAGGGGGAGGTGCAGTCGACCCCCCCTCCCCCCCCCCCCTTAAGCCTTTACAGAAAACACTGTGGAAAAAAAGTAACAACACAAAATACAAAGCTTAGCAGGAAGACAGACAGAAAGATTAGTCTTCTGTAGAAAAAACAAGACAACCTCTGTAATATGAGCAAACAGCATAGAAAACTAAGCTGAATAACAGACAAAGAGGCAAATAACAATTAAACCGAAGTGACATTTTAAAATCTCACAGAAAATACTTATTTTCTATGCCTATGACTTCAGAAGCTTAAATCCAGAATGCATGCAAAGGTGAAGCTTTGAGAAAGATGGTCTTAAATCTACTAATTAGGGCAAGCTCCAGTAATTTGGGGAAGCCAGGCAGAGTGGAAAAGAGAGAAAAATGACCAGCATTTAATAGAGCACATGACAGGGAAAAGCAGAGTTGAAGCCTCCTCAGAAATTCAAGTGATCTCAAATGCTGCTGCCCAACAGTCTGGTTTTTGAATTATCCTAACAGACTTGTATATGTCCTAACAGGCTTGTAAATGTGCATTACATTATCTTAAAAGTAAGCTCAGAAAGCTAAGAACTGCATCTAGAGCACTGTTCAAAGCTGTTCATCAACACAACAGCCCTTCCCACTTTGGTATCACCAAGTTGATTTCAGGATCAGAAGAGCTGGAGAACAAACTGATTTCAAACCCTGTCAGCATCCAAGGGCACCAAACATGAGTGGAAAGAACATCTTAGAAGGCTTTTATATTTGTAATTCAAAAAAATCCCATACCTCTTTAGAGATCCACTTGCTAAGTAAGACTCTGCAGAGAACCTTCTCCCTCCATCTTGGCTGTCAAAAGCACAAGAAAAGAAAGACGGCCTTGAGTTCTCATGCTCCACTTCCATCGCCAGCTCCAAGCTTTCAGTGAGAAATGGGGATGTGGAGGAAGCCCCAAAGTCATCCTCCATTGTTTTCACCTGGTCCAGAAAATAAATAGATAAATGCAAAAACACTCATAGCATTTCTTCAAATAGATTTCTCATAGTTACAACTCCATGTCATCCTTCAGCTCAAGTGAGGACGCAGATCTGACCAATGGTAACATTGAAGTAAAAGCTGAGACACCACCAAGAAGGGCAATCATGGGCACATGCCCTGTCACACAATTCTACCACTTCGTGCAACCACATCTTCCTCGTTGAACAGAGAATGTTCAAGAAGACACATCAGTGACTTAAAAAAGAAACCCAAACATCTTCTTCTGGTTTAGCTCTCTAAATTAATTAGTGATAAGGTTAGACTAGCAGTAGGTTATAACACGAGGCAGGAATGCATTACAAAGCTACTTCCAGCAACACTTTATTTCATGACCAGAGTAGCTATGCTATGGATGTACATCATGTATTACAGGCTCCCAATATAAAAAAAAATCTAAATACCGAGGAATCTGAAAAAAGAGAAACAAAACCAAAGAAGGATTACCATGTCCAAAAGACGTTCACTGTAGAGTTAATATTAATGTATTCCTACTTTATGCAATACACTGAAAGAGCAGAACTAGGCAACAGGTGTCAGAGAGTCCTCTAAAAATATGCAAACAATATAACTAAAACTCTAAATTAAAGTTTTCAACTTCTTTGCTGGTAGATTTTTATATGATTCTTGCAGAAACTAGTTTACACAATAGCTAGAGGCTGGTAATACAGAGGCTTAACTAAAATATAAGCTCAAGGGGAAAATAAAAAGAAAACAGTTTCTGCTCTACTTTCTCACGTTCACTCACATTCCTGGAGAGCAGGCGACTGGGAAAATAAGAAAAGAATGACTTTGTACTCCAGTTTACAGCAGGACCCTATGTACAGGTGCTGGGACAGCTGGTGTGGCAGCTGAAGGGACCAACCACAAGGAAAGCCTGTTCAGTTCGGGGAATCAAAATCGCCCCAGACGACAGAAAACCCTGGGGGAACAGTTACATAAGAGGGCACCTCTTCCCGGCCATAACTCACATCAGTTCCACACTTGTCTACCGCATCCCCGATGCACCGGAGACAATTAAGAACTTCAAGCACCTCAACCTCCTTGTCCTCCAAGCAGAACCTTCCAGGTGGCTGCAACCCGCGAGCAGGAGCCGCAAAGCGGCGGGAGCGGCAGCGCTGCCGGCCACCGGGGCGCACTCACGAACACGACCCGCACGTGTAACGTCTCGGCCCCGCGCCGCCGCCCTCTGCCCGGAGGCGCTTCCCCGGAGGCGCTTCCCCGGAGGCCCCGGGCCGGCCGCAGGAGGACTCCGGCGGTACCAGCGCGCCGCCCGGGCCGCCGCTCCGCTTCCGCGCCCGGGCCCGTTCCGTACGGCCCGCGCGCCGCCGCCAGCCGCGCACTGCGCAGGCGCCAAGGCGCCCATTGGCCGCCGGCCGCCCCGCCCCGGCCGCGCTTCCTCCTCCCGCTCCTCCTCCTCCCCGGCTCCCGCCCTCCTGCTCCCCCTCTCTCCCTTCCGCTCCCCGTGCCGCCCCGCCCAGCCCAGGGCGAAGCGCCGCCCGCCGCTCCTCCCAGGACAGACAGGGCCGCCTGGGTTTCCCTGTTGAGGTGCGTGGCCCTTGGCGGGCCAGCCGCCGCGAGTGGTTTCCGGCCACCTCGCGCATGAACGCCACCGTCTTGCCACTGCTGTTCAGCTGCCTCCCTTGTGCCCACAGGATCATGGAATCATAGAATGGCTTGGGTTGGAAGGGACCTTAAAGATCATCTACTTCCAACCCTCATCTAGTGACTTCAACTACACCAGGGTGTTCAGAGCCTCGTCCGGCCTGGGCTGGGACCCCTGCAGGGATGGGGCATCCAGAACATCACTATTCAACCCGTTCCAGTGCCAACCCACCCTTACAGTAAAGAACCTTTTCCTAACACCTCATCTAAACCTACTCTCTTTCAAACTGAACCCATTCCCCCCTGTCCTGTCTCTACATGCTGTTATAAATAGTCTTGGCCCATCTTTGCAGTAAGTTCCCTTGTGCTGCCTGGCCCTGTCCCCTACCTTTCTCTGTTGTCTTTCTTGTCTAGACTTTACCTGAACCTCATTTCCCTTCTTCTCCTGAGCTTTCTCAGTTCACTCATTCCCATGTTCCCTCACAGAGATGGGCATGAGGTTCTCCTGGTCTTTTCTGATGTCTTACACATAGAGATCCAACCTTCCTGTGTCTGTAAGGTAGTGCTCATATCCCCAAACACACACAATTCTCATCGAGCTTGGGAAGTGGTGTTCAGTGCATTTGAAATTCAAGCTAGATACCACTCCTATCATTTACTGCAGCATCTCCATTGAGTGTCACAGCCACCACAGAATGGGGGCCAGGGAAAAATCCTAAAACCTGTGGCTGGCATATCTCAGCTTAAAGTGCATGCTGTGCACCTAGAGGCTTCTGAGTTTTTTTTTTTTTTTTTTAAGCGTTGTATTATTTTGGATTGCCATGGATTGTTTTTTTTCAAAATGAATGCTTTTCCAGTTTTGCCTGGATTTTGGGTGCAAAATAGCAGCAGTGCATGAAACTTCCTTCTAGTAAGAAAGTTGCTATAAAAAGTTTTGCTGTTGCTGCTACAGCTTGCTCTGAAAGCTTTGCTGTGATTTAAAATGCTTCATTTGCTCCTGTGTCTGTAAGAATCTCTCATTTCCTTCTTTAAATTCCTGTCTAATTAAAAAAACAGTACATCATGGTTAAATAAAACTGTACCCAGGATAACCCTGATTTCCATATGCAGATTTATCTGCACTGACAGCCCCCTCTCCCTCTCTTAGTCTTTCTGTTTCCTCTCCCTCCCTCACTCTCCCTTTTTCTCTTCCCCTCTCTTTCTCTCCTTGTCTTTTTGTCTCTTTATGTCTATTGCATTATGCCTGAATAATTTTCAGTCTTTTTTTTTCCTCCCCTCTTGCACGCACATGCTAAAATAACTAGACAAAGATACAAGGTGGTTGCTGCAGTCCCTGTCTCTAGGACAAAACCAAGAAAGCTTGTGATTGCAATGCCACCTTTCCTTTTTTTTTTTTTTCTTTTTTTTTTTTTTCCCTTCTTTTTTTCTTCCCCAGCCATGCTTGGTGATTAAACTTCCTCAGGATGGGGAAGAAAAAGGAGCTGGAATTGAAATAGGGTTGAGGAAAAATCCCATTGCAGCAGCTGCAGCCAGTGGTGTCTGCTGCCAGATGTGCGAAGGTTCCTGGGCTCCTTGTCACTAAAAGGCAGTATTCAAATATTTGGAGACAAAAGCTGCATCCTCAGTGATCATTTTCTTTATTTAACATGGCAGCAGGCATCGTGTGGGGAAAAATCAACACGCTGGATGTTAAATCGGACTTTTCTCCTTTCTGGGATGAAAGGATGTTATCTATCCCGTGCCAAGAGGGAGCTGAGGTAAGAGAGCTGATCCAGCTCGGTTTTTTTCCTAGTATATTTCCTAAGCATCTTTTCTGAAACAACCTATATATATATATGAGAGTGTGTGTGTGTGTGTGTGTGTGTGTGTGTGTGTGTGTGTATACATGTTTCTATGTTTGTATATTTGCGTATTCGATTTCAAGGCAGTGAGTGGTAATGCTTTTTTTTCCCTCTGCCTTCACATCAACCCAGAGAAAGTTAATTCACAATATATATTCAGAGCTTGTTCAGAAGGGTCGTTTTGTGGGATTTTTTTTTAATACCTTTTTGTTTCCAGAGAAGACTTCAGCAGTGACATCATGGTCGGCTGCTGATATTAAACCCTATTTTCAAAGTCTGTAAAAAAAAAAAGCCAGTAACTTTGTGATAAGAAATTGTGCAGGAGATTCATATACTCTATTTTTCAGTTGCACTCTAAATATTGGAAGTCTTATTAAAGCGATAGTGAGAATTTTTTATTATTATTATTTCTAGCACAGAAGCGATGAATGCTGCATAATTAAGTACAGTATTTAATTTGGCTGTTGTGAAGCAAAAGAATAAGGTAATAATTTTTATTGTACTAATCAGACTCAAGATGTTCTCTGTGTTAATTGGGTTAAAAAAATTGCAGTACTTATTAGAAATTCTAATTTCACAATGCAGCACTGACAATAAGCTCAGCCAGTGAATTATTCACATCTTTAATTTGCTCTCTTAATGACAGTGTTCTGTAATCAGAGTGCAGCGACTGCTTCCTATGCATTATGTATGATGTTCAGGACTTAAATGCAGGACATTATGAAGCCTCTCAGTGGCTCAGTAATTAGTTTTCCACAAGACAGGGCTTAGATATTCACAGATAAAAGTCTACAGCTGAGATAATGTTAAGGTGGTGACTCATGCTAACAAAAGCAGGGAAGTTCAAATTTAATGCTGAAACTGCTCTCCATTCTCCCTCATTGTGCGTAGGTGCAGGGGGAGGGGAAGAAAGTCTTCCAAACTAGCCCGCCACGGTGAGTACGCCGCGGACAGCCCGCACGGGCAACCCGGGCCTCCTCTCACTCCGGGCACGTGTTTTTGGCAACTTTACTGGTCGGAGGGTGGAGACGGAGCTGCTCTTGGTGCCTCTTTGTAGTGGTTGTGGAAAGGGCAGTAATGTACACACTATCAGAGAGCAATCGTGTATAGGTGAGATGTGCTTTAAAGGAGTTCATTTGAAGCACTGACGTTCGTAACTTTGTTAAATTACGGTGTTTTGAATGGGAGCTACTTTGTTATGTGTAGAAACTTTGGGAACACCTGATACTTGCTCTAGTGCTGTTGTACCTGTTTCAGCTGTCATGGTCATTATACATTTTAGAAACTTTATTTTCTAATAGTTTAGTTCTCACCATCCAAAAGATGAACTGTGATGCAGGTTTGTTCTTTTTGCATTGGATCATTTACCTGCTGTTAGATCAAGTGATTTAAATGTAGGGAATAACTATGGCTATGTAAGTTTCCTACTTCTACATGCTGCTTATTGTAGAATAATAGGCACGAATACTGAAATTAAGCGGGAAAATAATAGTTTTTCCATACTTAGTTGCTAATCAGACTGGGAGCTGTATATTTGTCCTGTGTTCTCCCATTAATCAGACATTTTAATTGGAAGCAAAATAACTGACTAAAGAAGATTCTTTACTTTGTGTTAACTCTCCAAAGACTCCAAAGACTTGTGGCCTTTGTACAGGAGTGTGATTCTAATTATTAAAGTTGATATGCCTGTAAAAAGTTTTAGGGTTAAATTAAAAACAAACAAAACACTAACGATCCCAGCTTAATAGTAATGTACAGATATGATAATAAGAATTTGGAGTACATCTTGATTTTTAAAGCAAAATATTATAAAACTAATTCCTTTAAATTTTTCAGCAGAGTCTACATCTGGAATTCAGTGTTATTAGCAGCTGTTGCTAATGTTGTCTGGCCTCAAAGCCATGGGACATATTACTAAGTAATTCCTCTTAGCAAGCAAAATCCTATATCCTATGGCTGGATCAGATATTGGTTGTATATAGTCCAGCCCTGAAAGTCATTTTCATCAAACTGTTGAATAAAGAAGCTGCAGATTGGATCAATGGAGCTAGGTGATTCATAGATTATATCAGAATCTAAGTGATTGTATATATGAAGAACTTGATTTGGTCTTTTCCAGAAAAAAAGACTTTCCTTCCAAGTCAAGATCCCACAGCAAGTGGGTCACTCACTACCCAGCTACATTTTGTCAGTCACTTCAGGCTGGAATCATCCAATCGAAACTTATTCCCTACAGGCCTCGTACCTGCCCCCTCCCTCTTCCTCCAAAGCCACAATCAATATAAGTTGTCTTTTTAAGAGAGCACTTGCATGTCTGCCTAAAGATTTGTTATGATTACTTACTAAGTAAGTTATCTATTTTACAGCATTTCACCAGTTTTCCCATTAGAATGTTTTTTGTGCTTTCTGATCTTAAACTTAACCTGCTAAAAGTAAATTACTTGAACCCATTTGCTTTTGTTAGTTAGTAGTTAATAGGGATTTTTATTTTCCTCTTTGCCCCAGACTCACATATTTGAGATTCTCAGTCATGTTTCCACTGTGTTGTTCTTTTAAACAATCCCTGGTTGTTGTTTTCTTCTTTATAGAAAAAAACCCCAATATTATTCTTGTATTTCTTTGATTTTTGTTGCTGTGATCTGGACGCTCATTATTTCTACTGTCTTGAAATGTAGTGTTCTAGACTTAGATGTGATTTCATATGCCATATAAGTTCTATATTTTCACTTAATGAAATGGGGTTGTCACTTCTTAAGAAAATCCAGTTTCCCTAACAAAATGACTTGCACGTGGTTGGTACAAAGACATCTGTTAACTCAGGATACAGTCTAGGGTATCTACATTACAATTGGAAAAGGTACAGCATGTGTTTGAACAGGTTTTTAATTCAAGGACTTATGTTTCTAGCAGGAGTCTTTATGGATATTGCTTCCAATATCCTTATCTCACAAGATAAGTACCTGTGACTGACCTAATTAATGATGTCCAGATGTGAACTATCCAGCTGTAAAGAATATCTGAAGTGTTCAGTCCTCAGGATTGTTTCAAGTTGTAGAAGTACTAATGCAGAGTGAAAATTTTATAATGCCAGTGTTATAAAGTAGATTGGTGTTTAGAAGTTAAAATCTTTTCCAGTCAGATTAGACAATCTGAATTTGAGGCACTATTACAGGCAGGTGAGAATACTTTTTTTACAAAAGTGGCAACGGTGTTATTAGCAATCAAAAATAACAGTCCAGGGTTAACTGTGCAGCAGTATGTTTTAGGTATAAAAAGAGAAACATTTAGAAAGCTATCCCATTCTAACTAGCCTAGAAGGTTGACTCTACATCTGAGCTATGCATCTGTGAAAGAGCCAATTGTTGTCTACCCAATCTGTTAAAATGGAGGTCCATTCAATTTTAGCTCAGAGAAAGGAAGGGCCTAATATCTTTCCCGGGTCAGAGGAAGATAGTTCATACTATCCTTGAGTGGTCATGGCATGGGAGGAGAACAATACTTAGGGAGTCAAAATGGAAATCATGTGTCTGAAGAGTTAAAGATGACTGGCTATGCTTCCAGAGGTCAGATTTAATATGTTAAAAAAGACATATGGATACCAAGAAAAATTTTGAGGACATTTACATGGTTACACAGACATCTAGTTCATATATCTGCAATGTATTTTTAACTTTTACTGTCCTCTTACTGATATGTGACTTCTCTGGTTTAGGAGTATTGCAAGTTTTTTGGAGTGATCTGATTAATATTTCTTTATTTGTTCATGTATCAAAAAGCAAGAAAAATGATTTTAACTCAGTTCAATTTTATTGAAAAACTTAAGAAAAATCCATCCATCGTATATTTCCAGGAGTTGTGTTTTGTACTTTTTATATTGCTCTGGGCTTAAGTACCATTATAAATATTAGGTTCTGAAGTGGTATGATGAGTTAAGTATTTCTGAATGTCTTCTCTTAATCTAGCCTAATAATACTGTCTTTTCATATGCATAATTCCTATGAAAGCCAGTGGGAGTACTACATTATAGAAGGAATAATAGATACATATGCCAAGATGTCTTCATTTTGAGTCATTGTTTTAACTTGATTGACAAAGAAGAAAGTTGACTAAAGGAGAGTGGAAAGAGAGTTATTAATAGCATTTTTAATTCCAAATTTATATGTTTCACCATTGAAACATATATGCCAATAGAATGACAGTAATCAGAATATCTAATAGGAATCTCAAATGAATTTATATTCACTAATGCTTTCTAGGAAATATTTCACAAGTAGAACATATGAATTCTAGTCTGTAAAGTTCCATATAATTGACTCACTATTAAGAATTCCAACCTATATATAAACCTATGTATATATTAGGCAAAATAGAATAGTGATAAATATTCATAATATAAACCAGTTTGGCTTTTTTTTTTTGCAAAGTCAAGCTGGAAATAAGATAATATACTGGGTGAGTTCAAATACTCAATCTTCTGTAAAATGTAAATCCATAAAACTTTGCAGTTCTTATCTTCATCTCTAGTAGGCCAGAAAAAACAGTAGTAGGAATACTTAATACTGTACAAAAGCATCTCACTGCTTCCAAGTGGCTTTTCTTCTGTGTTATCATCTATTCATATTTTCTGTACTGCCTCTCATCCAAGGAACTACTTCATATCCTCATTAAACCCGTTTTCATTTCTTGTGTGCAATTTTTCTGCCTTTCCTTTTAAGCTTTTCCCCATGCTCTTTTTGAAGCTCATGAGGCTTTTCCTATTCCCAAAGCATCCCTCCTTAAAATTCTTGATTTGTTTCTACATGTCTTTTTAACAGTCCTTGAAATATTTATATCACACTATCTTTTTTTCATTGTTTTCTTGAAGTATCCCATTTCTTGTCTCTTCCAGTATTTAGATTGCAAGATCATTGGTGAAAACAAGGGGGTTCTCCTGTGCTTCTAGAGAGGACAAAATAAAGAGGTTTAGACTCTTTCTAATGGTAGGAATACAAAAAGTGTGTGAAGTTAATAATTTTAAATGCCATCTTTCTAATCCCTAGTAACACAGCCTTTTCAACTTATAACAGCTTCTTTGCAATAGAATTTCATCTGGATTCTGGGAAGTTGACAGGTTAGGGCACAAGAAAACTGAGAAATAAAGGGGCCACCTACAAGCAAAGCAGAATGTATCCTAAAATATGTCTGTTCAGTGCCCTCTGTTTACTATCCTTGCTCGTCCAATATAATACTTTGTCAGAGAGATCCTAAGTCCAATAAAATATTCAGAAAGCTTTTTGTCTCTCAAGTACATAAATTCTAATGGACTTAGTGTGTGGTACACAGTGACAATACAGACTCTGTTGGTCCAGATGAAGGATTGTGTCAGTCCAGCTGTAGACTGAGAGGTTTGGGATTTTTTTTTCCAGAAGGAATAGCTTTAGCTGAGAATAGTTGTTGTGCAGCTGTCTATCAGCATTTTGGTGTACTGTGTTGGTAGTATTAAATATGAAGGTGTACTTGGAGAAGTGGAAGGTACAACTATGCACTCCCATATGAAGCTTAGCAGAAAGCTCTGGCTAAACCCATCACAAACTTTTTGATGCTGAATTTTTTAAAACAGAATATTTGCTTTGCCACCACTGCCTGGATTTTTACTTGACTGCAATGATTTTTAGTATTTGAATGAAGGTAGTTAATTTCAAAATGCTGCGGTTCTCTGAGTCCAGCTATCACTCTTCACCTTGCACTGTCCAGTGTTGGGACAAAAGGCTGGGCTCCCACTTTGCTTGTCAGCAAAGCTCTTTCTCCTGACTTCTCCAGGGGCTATAAGTTTAGAAAGCAGATCAATGTTTTGTGTGGATGTGAATGTGGATACAATACAAAGGCACTCAGTGTAAACCATATTTTCAAAGATGTGTATAAAAAGCAAAATAGCTAGCTTTGACCAGTGTAATTTGAGAATTACAGAAATCATTCAAGAAAGTGCATCTCCCATAAGCTTCAGCTCTGGTTTCCAACACCACACTATTTTGTCCATTCTTGTGCAATCTCAGAAATATTCCGTTTTCCTTTTCTTAGTGCTTTGTGTTCTTTACCTCAATGTAACCTGACAAAAAAAAAATCAGATGACTATTGGACACTTAACATAACTTCAAAGATTTTGCATTTAAAAATAAGTTGATTTTTTTTTCCCCCTCTGAAGATTACAATAATATTTATATAGTGGAAGGAAGAAAATGCTCGGCATATCTCAGGCCCTCCTTTATCAACTTAGGAAACTGAGATATAATTATCAAAAATGATTCAAAGGTGATGGCTCATATTCAGTTTCACATTCTACATAGTTCATCTGCATGATTTCAGGAACTCACTTCATTCTTGCATCTCCTTTCCTCAGCTGTGTAATAGAAAAGGAAACCTTCCTACTTTTCACAGAATCTAAAGTTCAAATCTCTTTGGACAGTATGAATTTTCATGCAGGTTTTGTCTCTTAATATGTCATTAAAGCACACCGGTGGCATCTTAGGATCGTTTAAAGACCATGGGAGACTTCTAGAGACTCTAGGACTTGAGCAAATGTATAAAAACAGGTTGATATGAGCAAGTATAGAGATTAACCAATGTTTCTAATGGTCATCGTAAAGGAGTTCTGATGAGCATCTGTGTAGTGAGATTCTTGAAAGGAGGTGGGGAAAGAGTTGATTTTTAAAGTGATAAATTCTTTGCAGAAGGGGTCATTTAATAAGCTGCCTGTGAAGCATCTTTTACATAAAACATCTTTTTATAACTCTCTTTCAAGATTTGCAAGAGAAATTCGTCAAAATACTAATTATTAGAAGGGAGGTCTGCATTGAAGCCTTCAAATTCAAATTGTGTTCTTTAGTTTTATTTTGCTTTTTATTTATTTCAGGTCATGTTTTTGTGATCATGTTTTGCACACCTGTAATATGATTTCCCATTGCTCTGTTTCTTAGAGCTTGGTAGGAACACCATCATATAGCCCTGAAGCTTTTCCTCACCCATTCAGATTTCATTAACCATGGTACTTCACCTTCAGTGTGTGGGATAAGGCTGTCTGAACTGTGTCATACAACTATTTTTAGCTACCTATACTGTAAATGTATTTATAAAACTATTTCTTACTGCGTTTGTGGAGTTTGTGTTGTTTGGGTTTTTTTTTCCTCTGAAAAAAGGATTAGTGAAGAAAGGATAACCTTTCTCTTTAAAGGCATTTTGAAACATAGCAGGAACCAGTGAAAACAAATGCTTTAAAAAAATGTAGCTAGAAATCAGTACAGGTTGTCCAAATATGAGCTGTTAGCCAGGACATTAAGAACACTGTGTGCAGATACTGTTTTTATCAGTTCATATCAAAGCCTTTGCCAAAGTAAATGAGTTTACCCTTGGTTTTGCATATGTCTTGGCTACCTAATTTGTAAGACATGGGTGTAAAATGATGTAATCTTTGTTTTGACAGCAACAACTTAAATAAATATAGCTGAAACAGGCATTCTGGCTGAAGAGTTCATAATAACAAACTTTAACATGACTGTACAAAGGAACTATTCTGCAGTGTCTGTCAGTCATGGATAAAAACCAGAAGAGTTTTGTTCCTCTATCTGGTATCTAACCTTCAAAGGCCTCAGTCTGTACGATAACTGCAAATAATGCTATTTTATAGAATAGATGATCCTATTTCCAGATGTCCATGGTAGGATGTGAATAGGAGTTGTATTATCCTTTTGGCAGAGAAGGGTTACACTAGATAGAAGGGTGAGGATGATATTTGATGACTAGATTGGAAATCTCCAGAGGGAAATTTCTTCCTGGCAAGAGAGAAGAGGAAATTTGTCTGTCTGAAATAGTTTTCTGCTTTGTAAAATCTCTTAAATTTTATTCTGTCTCCACTATTTTTATAAATACACACATAGAAGCTGAAGGAATTATTTGTATTTTTTGGAGACTTCTCAGGTTTCCTGATGAGAATTTTCTTTTGTAATTTTCCAGGTATGCTTGCAAGACTTAGAAGTACATTAAACTTTCCTTGTTGTCAGTCTGACGTGCAGTTTAAGCTTGGAGCAATAAAAGTAGAGAGCAATGAGAATAAACTGACAGCTGTCTTACAGCAAGCTAAAACTAGATAAATGAAAATACATTATCATGAAAACTGTATCAGAAAAATGCGTCTCAAATTAACTACTGGGCATAAGTAATGAATCATACCTAATTGCATGTTGCATATTCTAATAGATTTAACAATACTTACCAAAATAAGGAAGCCAATCTATTTGAAAAATGAAAATTATGCAATGGTGTCATATAATAGATTAGTCCTAATAATTTCAAGTAGATTGTAAAAGCTGTAAAATTGTGCTGTAATTACATTTAGAGCTAGATGCTTTTAGTCAACCTTATCCAGTAAAACAACACTCCAAAGATACTGTAATTTATCCCCTGCTCAGACTGATTTGGTTTTCAGTATATGGCTATCCTTTGTGGACTAAATTATAAAAATAACCTCTCCCACTTCTATAATGAGTACAAATTCAAGCTGAACGTTGCAGGAGATTGTGAAAGCCATTGTAGAGGAAGAGCTGAGTCAATGGACCTCTCTTATCACTATGTCTTTGGGAAAAAAAAAACAGGTTTTCAGAGGTGCATTGAATGAATGGTATTTGTCTTTCACCATGGGATGAATTATAAGCAGTCCTCACCACTCTGAGCACATACAGCTGACTCTTGCACTTTGATGGGAAAAGTTCCTGCAATTCCTTCATAGTCCCTTGTCCTGGTGCATGAACAAATATGGTTCTTAGTAAAAAAAACCAAACAAACCCTAAAAATTGACCATTTGCAATAGTGGTGAAAATTTAGAGTTTTATTTCAGTGTGATGGACAGTTGCTCACTGAGGCAGACATTTCAATAGACAGATATTTGAGAAGAAATTCTTCCTACAGTAATAAAAGGAAAGAGATTTTTGGTTGTTTGTTTGGCATAATGTTGAAATTATGAAAATTTAGTTTCATCTAGAGCCTATTTAAGCTGAATTTTAATTTTTTAATGGAAGGTATGATATCATAAATCATGCAGAAACAATTAAAAAGAAAGCCAACAGGAAACTCACCTAGAAATTTCAAAAAGAGAATGAATGTCACGGTTTGACTGTCATTCAACTTTTTTGGGTATTTACCAATAGAGAACACCTTTGTACTGCTCAGTAAACCAGCTGCACAACAAAAACTTGCCAGGTTTATGGAACAGAATGTGTTGGAGAACTTACAGTGAAAATCTGGCAATTTAATTCAAAATAGATTAATTTTAGAGTTTTTTTAAAAATAACAGCTAGTTATTTAGTAACAGCAGTTTGAGATACTTCAAGATCAGTTTTTCTGAAACTTTATTTTGTGGAAACTGCTTCTCGTTCCTGAAATTTTACAATTCACATTTTTGACTGCTTTTGAGTATTTTGATTTTGATTTTATGTATTTAGCTAAGTTATACTTTAGATATTCACTGTAGAGGAGGGAGCATTTTTAGATCAATGTTGCCAGTCATCATTACTAATTGAATAATCTCTTGTATATTAGCACAGTGGTTTAATCTTTTTGAAATCAATACTAGATCTTAATACTTCTTAGAGCGAGCTATTATTAGCAGAGAATCAGCTAGATATATGAGATAATCACAGCTACACAAAAGCTACCTATCCATTATAAATAAACAGTAGGATAATTAACCCACAAGATTTTTCCTGACCCTAAATCGAGGGTCAGTCAAGCCAGTTGTGTTATATTTAAAGTGCAAGTACACTGCTAGGATCTCAAAAATATTATCACTGAACTAGCATATTTTTTTTTGAGCTGCTATATTGTACATCTTGACACAGCAGCTAAATTAAACACAGCTCTGTGGTGATGCAATACTGCTGTCTACTTCTGCTTCAGGACATACCTTGATCTGAATGAATATTTGGGATATCTTCCCAGTATAAACTGTTGCAAATACAAATTGCAATCTGTCTCCATATTCATTTTGAATAGTAGATTTTTGAAACTTGGGGTTCAAAATGTTAATGCTTCTTAAAATATTATTAGTTGACAAGACAAAGCACTATTCTATTTTACCGGTGTTAATACTGTTTATGAACTTTCTCTCATTCCAGCTCAACTGTAAAGATTGTTAATAAAGCCAAGTGAATTTGTCATGGGAGGCTCAGTATCATACAACAGTCTGAGATGAGATTTTTTCCCATTTAAATTCTGCATCGTTAAGTTAGAGTAATAACAACAGTGATATCATCTATGTCTTGTTACTAACAGTGTTGGACTGCTGCTTTCAACCTATATTGGATACTGAGCCAGTTGGACTTTTGATCTGATCCCATTCAAATGTTCTTAAAGCAACTGCTATACTAAAATCTGATCCAAAGAATAGATGAGCTTCCTATTGCAAAGAAAACAGTGTGGCATAGTAGCAAAATGCACGTTTCCTTACACATTGCACATTTCGCTAGTTATTTGCAGCATTTTTTGGCAGAATGTTAGAAAAAGTAGAAGATATTAAAGATACTTCAATTCCATACCATTTTTGGACATTTTTTATATGCAAGTTCAAGAGCAGTGAGAACTAGATTGCCTGTCTTTATTAAAATGAGATTTGTGGAATTTTGGTGCATAAATGCTAGAAAATGGCAGTCAATGGAAATCAGTGCTCTTACAGTTGCCTAAACCAGCACATCCCTTAAACTCAGCATATATATATTACTATGATCTTAAGTTCACCTTAAATGTAGGTTCTTGCATTTAGCTACCTGGTGCAACCACTGCACTCTTGCTTCTCTTCAATGTCTGTTAAAATCTAGTGATAAAAAGTGTGGCACTGAAATGCTGCCTTCATCTTTGGAGGTGTCTGATATGTTTTGGGAGAGGTACATGCTACGCTTTCAGTGCAGATGGGCAGCACTAAGATCTGCAGAAATCCCTAAGTGTGATCACATCTGTGTTTTCATGTAGCACGTTTTAACTACCAGGTTGTTCAATAGTCTGAGAGGGATGATGGGGGAGCCAGTGGGTGCTGCGCCACACTGCAGGCAGGAATGCCAGATTCTTAGTGCAAGGGAGAAAAAGAAAGAGTCATGGGCTGCATGCCAAAGAGATGGAGAGAGTGGAATGAGCAGCATATTGGTTGGTTTTATGCTTTGAATTAGAGAGTTTTGGTTTAAGAAATAGTCCTGTAAGACTAAATTAATGCATATTACTTATGGGTTTGGATTTGTGAGTTGATATTTTAATTGAGTAATACTCAGGCTGTAATACAAACTTACCCTGTATTGAACAAGAGAGAATCCATTTGAAAAGGGGGCCTTTACTGAGAAGTGAGGTTTACACTACTAAGTAAAAGTTGCATTCATGTTGCATTTTCTTTTTCTTGTAGCTAGCAGACACCAAATACAGCTATCTGCTTTCACAAAGTTTGTGGGAATGTTAAATCTTTGAGACCTTTTCCCATGTATTGGACTTAGATGGAATTGGTTACTGGAAGTGATCAAGAGGAGCTGAGCAAAGCAGCTCATTTTTTTCAGGAAACCATGTAAAAAGGAACAATAGTCTTTGGTTCAAGGAGCTTTTTGTTCTCTCTGAGTCTACAAAAAATGCTGCCAAGCTTGGTGTCTTAGTAAAGATATGGCGTTTCTTTCATTTAAACTAATTTAAATATACTCATTATTTCTTATTCATAGAAACCTGATCCATATCCTGAAGAATCAGGTCAGGTGCCAGGCTTTTAGGAGTAACAGCTTCTGATGGGAAGCTATTACTGATGTTTCTTTCTACTCTTACCCTAGAAAACTGAACCACATGCCCTGCATTCCTATTTCCTTACTGTCCTCTGCTCTTCATATCTCTATTATTATGTGGTCTACAGTATTCACTGTTTTCTTTTTTTAAGTGATTTTTTTATTATTTTGCAATAGATTATTCACTTTCCTAGCCCCAAATAATCCATTCATTCCTCAATTATTTCAATAGCAAAAAAAAAAAATCACCAATTATTGCCAGGTAGACATTTTCTGAGCTTTTAAAAAGCATCAGGTTTCTTTCTTATTGCTATAAAAATCTTCTGAAGTTTTAGCTAAAATTATGTCACTTTATGTTTTCTCCGTGTCATCCATTTTCTTAATCTAGGAACAGAAAAAATATTGGAATATACCTACAAACATGAAGTGATAAATAGTAAAAAGTTGACAGTTGGTAGTAGTACTTTAATAGAATCATCTTCAATAACAACTCCTCTGGTACCTGTTATATGTGCTCATGAATAGCCACTGAACTAACACAAAACATCTGCTGCTTTGGCTGAATTTAAATGCCCCAATCTGATAACCTTGCCGAGAAATTTAGCAGTCATCTAGAATGGAAATTCACGTACCAGTCGTGATCCATCAAAGAAGAGAATGAGACTCCACACACACAGAAATACATGTTAGCAGATCCAAAGGTTTTGTATTGAGCATTATTTTCTATTGCTATGTTTTACATTGTGGTTAATGGTTCAGAGTTAGGGAGTATTGTAATTATTCAGGTAAATATGCAGGCACTACCTACAATGTAGCCCTGAAAAAATAGGCAGAAAAATGTGTTTATTTAAATTGGATTCACTGATGCATGCATGCACAGATTTTATAGAGTAATAAAACTCTACATGTAAAACCTGTTCCTATTCCAGATTCTTAAAATTTTCTAGAATTTTTCACCTAAAGAAAACAGTAAGAAATATTCCTTTTACAGTATCGCAGGCATTTACAGTGTATTTTGGGGGAGTATTCTATATGATATATGTTGCAATTAATTTTCCAAGAAAAAAAGCACTCATATATTTTTAAATTTCTATGACTTTTCTTGCAATGTCTTTTTTCTGATTGTGTCAGTTGTATGACTGAAGCTTCTTACCACTTTTATCAATGAAAGTGACTGATACAGGTTTTATTTTTGGAAATTATTGACTGGACTTACTGAATTCAAGGATATTTTAAAGATACTTCTTCTTCTTCTTGTCTAATTAATAGCTGTATGACCTGCAAGTAAAATCTAAAGTAATCTCATGAGTTTCTTGATCAGTGGATCACTCTTAATTAAAAAAAAAAAACGACCCAGACCCAATCTATAATTGCTAAAAAGTTACAAATGTTAGGGAGTGTTCTGAAGAGGCTATATTGAAAGATCTTATAAACTTCCTTGAATATTTTATCTCTAAAATTCACATATTTGTGAGCAAACAAAACAGTGCAACTGAAGAAAGTGACAGATTTTCATAGAAGAACTTAAGGAAAATAGGAATGAAGTGGAGTTTGTTTCACTTTTGGTTGGGGATTTTTTGGGTTTTTGTCCCTTCAACTGTGCAATTAAAAAGAGTTGGCAGCAAATGAAAGAGTTTGAGTCCCAACACTGGGACATGACAAAATGCAAGAATAATGCAAGCTTATCAATGACTCCACGTCCTGATGGGTGTTGGAGACTAGTGGTGTCTGTACTGGGGCCAGTGCTGTTAAATGTCTCCATCAGTGACACAGACAGTGGAACTGAGAACCTCCTCAGCAAGTCTGCAGTTGACACCAAGCTGTGTGATACTGCTGACGTGCCTGAAGGATGGGATGCCACCCAGAGAGATCTGGACAAACTTGAGGAGTGAGCCCATGTGCCAAGTGACCTGGGTCCAGTTTACATGCGATGGAGATGAACCTAAAATTTGCAGGATGTTTCCACACTGGTCTGTGCAGTATTAAAATGCATTAAACTAACAAAAGGTAAACCTCGCCAGGTAATAATAAAAACTCCAGTGAGACCCTGATGTTTCTTAAATACTTTGTCAGACAGACTGGAACATCTGAAAAAAAAAAAAAAGCCACAAAAAGTGACTTTATGAATAAAGTTGTCATATATGTAAGGAGGAACAAAAAGTACAAAACTGAGGAACTGAGGTCAGTACTATTTTCATTTATCTCTTTCTTTTGACATTTTTGTTAGTGAGCTAGGAAATCAATAAAGACTAATTTCATTGGCAAGGATTAGAGAGTACATAGGAAGGAACACTATACACTCAGGATGTGTATAGTTGCTTTCAAGGGCATTTTGAATAAAATGTATTTGTTATAAAGTAAATTGAATGGTTCTTTTCATCTAATTGGCTCATATATCAAACATTAATTCTTTGGAAGACCCACTACACAAAACTAAGTTTGCAGTATTGAATATACTTAAAGTATTTTGTTTATTTCAGTTATTTTTACACCCTCATAATGAATTCTTCTCTGGTAACCAAAGCCCTTTCATAGAAATAATAAATCATGTAACTCAGAGTATCAATATAATAAAGGAAGTGTCCTTTTTAACACCCTCTTAATCAATAATGTTCAAAAATTAAATCTATTCCATGTGCATAATCTGTGATGTAGTTTCTCTGAAAGAAAAATGCAGGTGTTTGTGCCTTCTGTAGGAGATTAACTAATCAGTATCTGGAACTGTTGGGACTGTTGGTTCTGGAGTTAACAATGTGGTTGCGCACTGGATACCCAGCAACAGAAAACAGGCTTTGGCAGGAGTAAAAAGAGATTCTTCAAAGCTGAGGGGGATTGGTGTGCTTTCCAGCAAAGCTTCTGGGCCAGCTGACCCTGAGCTATGCAAGGCTGATAGGAGGAAATGGGGAGTGATGGAAGTAGGAACCTCCATGTGGTAGGGGCTGGAGACAACTGTTTGCCAACTCAACCTGTCACCTAGAGAAATGTTCTGCTTGCCTGAGATCTGGATCCAGGGCTGTGTTGCCAAATCTTGTCCAGACCTGTGGCTGTTCTTCTGTGTGGGTACTGGTGATACTGCTGGTGGCAACCTGGAGAGTATCAAAACTGACTGCAGAGCTCTGGAGGATATAGTCAGTGATGTGGGGGCCCAGCTCTTGTTCTCAATCTTGCAAGGAAAGGGAGGGCTGCAAGGATACTGCATGTCAGGTTTGATTATAGAGCTGCTGGTGGCAACTGAGATTGGGTTTCTATGACCAAGGGACCCTGCTTGAAGATCAAAACCTACTTGGAAGAGATTGGAATCCACCTCCATAAGCAGGCCAATGGTGCCTTTGCCAGCAGAATGTCTGACCTGATATTAGGGCTTTCAAATACCCATGTCAACAAGCACAAGAGTTACCACCAGCCCTGTGAGAGAGTGATGGTCAGGGTTAACAGCAAAAAGCTTGGGGTGATGTGAATGAAAGGGAGCACAAAATTAACCAAAAAAGGCTAAAGCGGGGTCCTTTCTAATTCAAACATTTGTGTGTGAACAAGGAAGTGCCTTAGGAAAAGTGGCATCATGGAAGAAAACCAACAACCCAGACTCTTTCTGAGAAATCAGCATGCTGGCATGTCTCTATGATGGTCTGTACACTGGTGTGGAGAATAAATATGAGGAAAATTAGAGATTTATATGCAGTTGCAGGGATTTTATCTTGTTGGGATCAATGAGATGTGGGATGGTTGCATGACTGCAGTAGAAGAATAGATGGCCCTGCTTAAGCTGGGCGGGTGGACCAGATGACCTCCAGAAACCCATTTCAACCTCAGTCATTCTGTGATCCTGTAAATTCAGCTACAGTTAATACATGTTACATTAAACTCACTATTTCTGATCATATATTCCTAATAATCTTGGGTTACAAACACTGGCAATAAAGGGCATCGTAACTTGTGTTTTCCAGTGAAGTAATGCTGTCTTAGCTTATAGAAGAAATGCCTTCTAATGGTTTCCTTTGGAGGAAATAAGCAGAGGAAAAGGTCCAGTGTCATGCATACTGAAAGTTTGATGCAATGCATCCCAAGGTGTGTTTGTTCTTTGCTTACCGTCTTAGCTAAGCATTGCTGAGAGGAGAATTATGTTCTTCACATCCACTTTGAAAAGACTCCTGTAGAAGCAATAAGTCTGCTTCTTACTTCTGGTCAGATTTATTTCAGAAAAAATTAAGTCCTCAGTTTAGTTCCAATGCATATTTTCCATAAAATCAAGATTATTTAATCATTGCTATAAGTCAGTGTAGCTTGCAGTCATGAATAAAAGCATGAGTACTTAATTCATTGTTGACTTCTTTGTTGCTGCCCAGCTGACATAGAAGACAATAAGAGCACCAAGATGTTTTTAGTGATGATTTACATATTTCTCATATGGCCTCACCCTAGCTATAGAATAAATCTGTAAAGGCAAAACATTTGAAGACAAAAGATCTAATTCTATACTTTAAGGTCTGCTGTGATTATTGTTGTAATTGTGAAGGGGCAGACAAGGGAAGAATTCTGAAACATCCTTACTGTGCTTAACAAATTCAAAAGGAAATTTTAGGAAAAAGGACTTACTATCACTTATCAGTGCAATACACCCCCCGTGACTTTATCACACTTTTGGAGTTGCATAACTTTTCTATTCTTCCCATTCAAAATATTGAATAGAGTATGTATGCTGCCAGGTAGTTGTATTATGTGCTTCTAAAGAACGCTGGAAAAGATAATGTAGAGAAATCTGTATTCCCTTCACAGTATCAGCACCCTGCTGAGCAAGTACCTCCTCTTATTCTGGAATAGCTGCATTCCATTAAGTGTTTCTGAGGGAATTTTCTAATGTAATTTCAACAGAAATCTAACAAACAAATGTCTTAGATAATATCTTTTCTGCTTTAGAAAGTTTTGAAAACCTAATAATTGTCCTTTAGAGAAGGTATTATATTTTTATACCTGATTAACGCTATTATACAATGTAAACATACTACTCTTGTTTAGTTTTGTTTAGTTTGTAATTGCCTCAACATCCCACACTAAATCACTACTTTAATCTAGGAGATGTTTATATAAAGATGAGAAATGATGATTCCTTTAGAGAAGCTACATACTAAAGACACCCATATACCCATATACTACATATAAAACTAAAGACACCCATATACCAAACGCCTCATTGTGACTTCATTGGAGCTACACACACATTAGAATTAAGAATGTGTTTGCAGTGAGCTTGAGACTCAAACAGAAGAACGTCAGGAAAACGAGATACAATCAAAATATGTAGAGTTATAGGCATATATTTCCCTGAGAACTGTGTAGATATACAAAACTTCAAAACATTAAATTTAATATAAGCAAAAAATTTTAGAGGTAATGTTGTTTTAGTCTTTGTTGTCTCTAAGTCTTTTTTCTCTTTGGTTTGTGTTGTTATCTTTTTGATCCTTCCTAGTCTGTGTTATGTATTCACTTACACATAACACTGAGACCTTCAGTGATTACGTGGTCAAATAGCTCTAAACACTGGGATTCTGTTGGTACAATAACTGAAACAACAGGTAGGTTCAACAAACAAATTTCATATGTTAAACATTTATTGTGCTACATGATTTAATTATAGTGATGCCTTTGCACCTAGATTTTCTGTCATCAGAATGTCTTTTTTTTTTTTTTTTTTAATACATGGAACAGACCGAGCTAAGAGTTAATCTGGCATTTAATTATACACTGAATTATTATAATGACAAGACTTAAACCCTGTTGTATGGAGTCCAAACAAATTTAGTTAATGCACATCATAATTCTAAACCTGGAACTTGGACTGAGCAGAGCTTGTAGCTCTTATCACTTAATCTTTGTAAAACTTCATCGGTTACTTATAATAGTGTGTTTAGCGTGGTGTCAAGCTTCATTAGTTGATGTCTGCCTGTTGAGACATGCATCTTTGTTACCAATAGTTCTTTAGCTAGGAGAAATCCCAGATACCTTTTTGCAAATTTTAGAATTTATCAATCTGAATGGTATTGCAACGGAAAAGTAGATGGCACGATTTTTATGAGCAGCCATGGGTTGATATTGAACAATTTTTTGGGGGGAAGTTCCATCATCATACTGCAATGTTCTCATGAGACTGATGATGTTGAATCTGCCATTTTTGATGCCCTAATATCTGCTGCCACCAGAATTTCTTTTCTTAATGTCAAGGTCTGCTTTGGCAGTGAACAGGGGTCATGTTGTGGAGCTGAAGAAAACACAGTATCAGTGCCAAAAGACATGAAACAATTGGTGCATAAGGTCAACTGATGTTCTTGCCAAATGCTTCATGGCATTAGACCCTTCTAAATCTTTCTTTAAAAATCTTCCATCAAAAGATTGGAATACATTAATCTTGTCCTTTAGTACTCCACAGAAAGGATGAATAGTCCAGTATTAAATTTGAAAGTAATTTTCTAATGAAAAAGAATCTAAAGTTTTTTTAGAATGGCATTTGCATCTTTGAATAAAGCAATATTCTTTTATGCTTTCTAACCCAAGCTGGTAGCTTTTTCATGAGTTTGTTTTAATTTTCCTATGAAAAATTGAGAACTATTGTTTTTGTTGTTAGAAATGTCTAGATATGGAGAATTAATAGTGTAAGAGAAATCAAACTAAAGAATACTTCCTTTTATACAGTTTTATCTAGCACTTGGTAAAAATGGCAAACAGTAATTCCTATTTACATCCCCAAGATACATTATTTTTGTAATTGGTGATACATGGCTACTTTCCTTGCAAAGCTCTCTCTAAATTGATTTCATCGTATTTCTGTTTCTTTTGCATGCAATTCTTCTAAGACAATACTTGGCTAAATTCTTCAACCCTTGTGTGCCTAGTATGGGTCCTAATCAAATCTGTAACACCGTATTAATTTATTTTTAGGTTAATATTTCTTATAATTTTCAATGGTAAATTTAGTAGGACCGAAGGTGGAAAATTGGTGATATGTAATTTTATACTTTTTAATATACACTAGAAATTGTTAGAGAATTGTCTTCATATCAACATCCTCTAAAACTTTTTTAAGGTCAAATCTATACAGAAGGTCATCTCAGGGCACAAGTTTGGCTCTCTGAATTAAAACACTGTGCAAAAACACAGAGTTGAATATAAAGGGGGAAAAAAGTATTGGCAATATTTTCAGTTACTTTGGTTGCCATTTTATACTGGCAAAATTTACTCAATGGCTTTGCTTTCCTTAGTTGTGGGTGCAAAACTGAGCCAGAATCAAGCACTCATCTGGAAGCTGGCAATGGATTTGGTTGGCTGGCCCATTTCTTTTGATAGGAAGGGTGTTTTTCCTTAGCATAAGATATAGTTGACCTTGAGTTGTCTGGAATGTTGTTAATGCTGAAGAAATGGCTGACAAACAGCAATTATGGTGAAACATGTGGTTGTTGCTATTCTTATGCTCTCATCAGGTATTGTTACACAGTTGAGGTCAGACCGTGAGAGGTAACATTGTGGATGAAACAGTGAAAAAGAAATAGTGTTATTTTCAAACTCTTTATTCATGACTACAGATATTTTCTATATGATTTGCCCTTTCTGTCACAGTGACCTCTACAGATATGGTGATGAAAAATATTAACAAAAAGATAACTACTAATAGCTGGCATAAGAAATTATTCACAAACACTAATCTAAAAGCAGACAAATAATTGCATAAGTTGTTGTTGGCATCACAGGAAATATAAAGTCAGAACTGGTTTTCAGACTTACTAGTACAAGTACTCCCTGATAAAGCATGTAACAGATGCAGGATTTTCTCAAGGTTAAATGTGATTATAGTGAATGCACACACACAAATTGCAGTCAGAGATTGACTCACAAAATAATGAGATCTTTTCAGAAGGTAGTAAACTATTCTGATTATCCTTTCTACCTTTAAGATATGCTTGTGTTTTAAGTCTTTATACACTGTGTTTATTGGGTAACTGCATTTAAGCTGCTATTATGTCATTGAACTTGAAGGTTTCTGCACTTCATTGTATTACCTGCAAAAAAAATTAATAATTTCACGTAAAGGATCTATAGTTTTACTTCTGTGTGTCAGCAGTCAGAATTATCTTAATCTTTTTTTATATTTTTTTCTTCTTCTTCCTTACACATCTGAAATGGGATAATAAAAATCACAAGAACATATTAATGAAATGGAAACTGCTGTAAGAAAATGAAATAGATATGAATAAGTAACATCCTGTGCCCTGTACTGAACACAGATTAGTTTAAATTTATTGCTAACTGTCAAAATAAGTGACTTCAAAACTCCAAAATCCTATAGTGAGGTGGATTTAAAAAAAATAATTTATTATCTAATATTATCAAGTGATGGTTTAATTCAAATGGACAATAATGAACTGGTTAGATTGCCATAACCAGAGGGTGTCTGAAGGCTGTGTCTGCCCTAGTGATTTGCCTTGGTGCAATAAAAAATATTCTATGTGAACTGCCCAATGTTATCTATTTGTCTTTTTCTGGTTCAGGTTTCCATGTAGTTTGATGCACAAAAATAGAATTCCTTTTTGAAGAAATGAAATCAGAAGTCATGATCCAAACATATTCCAGTGTAACACTTTTACATTAGACCCCTCCATTTTATGGTGATTTAAGAGAAAGTATCGGGTAAACCTAACCAAAAAATTAGGTTATGCCAAGCGATTGTGAAATTCATGAAATGATGGTGCAACTGAGGGCTTAAACTGATCCAGTGTGATACTGCAAAGAGTTAATTTTCAAATTAATATGTTAAACAAAGCAGTTTCTACTGTATTCTGTACTTGGTCCCAGCTCTGCCTCAGAAAGGACTGAATGCTTCCTCCATTCAGAGTAACACCATATTGTGCTATCCAGAAGTTTTTCACAAGCCTCCACCAAAAGAGTGCTATGCCTTCAAGGCATAACTAGAGCTCACTGGAAAGCTGTTCCTTTAAAAAATGCTCATTGAAAGATGCAGTTTCATTGAAATGGAAATGTACACAGTTTCATGGATTAAAAAGCCAGAAGGGAGTACTGTGATCATCTAGCCTGGCATACTGTACAACAGAGACTTCATGGCTGTCTTAGTTTCTTCCCATTTGAACTAGGTCATGTCTCTCTAAAGATAAAAAACCTCTCTACCTTTCTTTTTAAAAAGCATACTTCAAGGATGGGAGTGTCTGTCACAATTTTCAATGAGGTACTCATCATTGGTAATTAAGATGTTAACTCTTAAGTTTGTCTGTCTTCAGTTTGTAGCCCCTGGGTCTTGTTATGCTTTTGTCTGTGAGATGGAAATGAATTTTGTCTTCCTGTGTATATATTTATAGACTGTAATATAGTTATCCATTATACTAAGAAGGTGAAATTTCTTGATTCTCTCACTTTAGGTCATGTTTTTGAGTACTTTGATGGTTATATTGTGAAAACTTGGCTACTTACTGATGTTATTTTTGATTTGTGGATGCAGAAATTGGATGTGTTACTTGAATACTTAAGTAGCTGATGCTAAGTAGTGTCTCCATTCCTGTTTGAGATTCCACTGTTTATAAATCCATGTTCATGTTCTTTTTTGACTGAGATTAAGAAAAGTTTGGAGCTATCCAGATGGTCTAAACCTGCAGGGAGTTCTTTGCTTGACAGCTTGTATTGTAAGCTTTTAGGTGTTTGTAGTTTACAGCTCTGTTGTCACCTCTAGTGACACTAAATCATACGTTGTTGCATTCTTCCTTGATGCTAAGACTTTTTTTAGGCTACTAATTCTGGGTGAAGCTTTCTTTTAAAAAATCAGAGACCTACTGCATTTTTTTGTTTACTTAAATGCAGTCTAGATCTCTGCTTTTGGTTTACTTAAAGCAAATCATAGTTTGCAGTTTGCGATGGACTTACCCAAACAACAGCCTTCAGAAAAAGTAGAAAAAATTAAAAAGAAGGAGAAAGACTGGACTGACGATGTCAATGATAGTTGTGTTACCATATCCATTTTGTGAGTGTTCCCATGCTAGAATTCAGCTCAGATGTGGGAGATCTTAGTGCACTTTCTTCCTTTGTGTCAGGAAAGACAAATTTACTTTTCCTACTCTCCATGAGAATACTTTTACTACCTAGGCCGAAAGTGATTTTTTCTGTCTGCCAGAATGAATGTGTAAGTATTTCATGTAAAGCTGAGTAGAGGCATGAGTTCATCAGTGTACTTCAGAGTATCTTATTTCTTAACTAGAGCAAAGAATCACTTTGTCCTCTCAATGGCACCTCTTGACCGCCAAGACAATGATGATGCAAGTTTTTTCCTGTTTTGCTAATTACCACTTAAAAAAAGATAATTCCTTATTTCTTGAAAAAAATAATCTCCCATTTATGCTCTTCCTTCCAGAGTAGTGAATGTTTAAGCATTTTTTCAAAAGCTAGACCTTAAAGAATTTCTAGAATATCATTAAATTACTTTTAACCTTATTTTGCAGTACAAATATGCCATCTCTGGGATCTTCATTGTGGCTTATGCCAATATTATAGACAGGCATTGAAATGAAGTTAAAAAATGGATGGCATCAAGGATAAAGTTATTATGTATCATATGGTAAAATGTTTTTAAACATTTTCTTTCTAAAAGACAGAATCATGTGATAATTACAAATAGTTCAGTCTTTGCATAGGAACAATATTTCCCAAGGAAGAGTGTGACAGGTATGGATATAGGATCAGTAGTATTACAGGCCCATTTTCATTTATTTGAAACTTGCCTAAGTTTAAAAATCTGATGCAAAAATTTTCATGCTAATGTCTACCTCAGATAGTTTGTTATGATCATTGGAGCAAAAATGTCCCAGTTATTTAATAAAAAGAAACTAAAAAGAAGGGGGGGGGGAGAAGGAAGAAAATTGCTATTTTTAATTTAAATACTTTGTGACTCTTGTACTTTGACATGGGACTAGCTGCTACATCAGAAGTATGACTTGGTTTACCAGGTGCAGAAGGCTCTACCCAAAGCTTCCACACTTGATTCTTCCTTCCCTGTTCCCTTCCTTCAAGATTTATTATCTTTTGAAAAACTGGGGTTTGTGTGCTCAGTGTATTAAGTGGAACTTACTTTCTAATTCTCTATCATAATCACTAAGCATGCTCTGTACTTTCATAGTTTATAAGTGTAAGAGATGGCAGCTGAATATATTTCTCCCCTTTGCATCTCCTATATCTAACAAGAGCTTGCGCATCCACCCCAGATATGCAGTTTTCTCATCAGTTCGTACCTGGGCCATTCCTACTGAACTAGTTCTGACTCAGAATAAATTTCCTTCTTAGAGCAGTTCTGAGTCAGAATAGCAATGAGGCATCAGCTCCGTGATTTGCAATGCAATTCTTTTCAGCTGGGCCACTGTGAGCCCTGGCCTGGCTGCTGGTGCTTGGATTGGCTTGAGGTTGAAAACAACACGTCTGCTGAGTCTTAAAAGATTGAGAGAGAAACTGAATGGAAACTGGAGGATAAAGTAGAAAGTAATTGTGAAAAAAGACTTTTTGGAAGGTAGCTTTAAGCTGAGAAGCTGAAACGGAGAGGTGAGAAGTGTAAAGAGTTTTGTTTGCCTGTGTGTCCACTGTCTTCATCAAATCTCCTTTCTACTTTGCATATACAGTTCCACATTTCCTATGTAGCCACTCTAGTTCTTACTCCAAATACTTCTCCCAAATTTCAGTCTCATTCATAACCATGTCCAGTCTCACCTTTTGCTAACATCTTAGCAAATTTTCCTCCCTACTCTCCACGTGGCAGAGGCTTTCTGATATAGTACAGGTATTAAAATAAAATGAGTGTTTATCTCTCTCTCCTTTTGGCTTCTTTTTTTCCAGTTTTTACCCAGCTGCTCTTAGGCTTCTCCTCATTCTTTGCCTCTTTGTCAGAATGCTCTTTCCAGACTCCTTTTCATGTCCATCCCCTACTTTTTCCATGACCAGACATTCTTTAACTCTGCTCCCTGACAGTTAAGTGAATTCCAGTGCTTACTCCCTCACTGCAATCTGTGCAATTGAGATTAAATATGTAGCTATTAAATACAGGTCTCAGTTACAACTGTATTTCACTTTTGTTGGCCTGTCATTTGACGTGTAACCTTCTGCCTTCTCTGTTGCTCATTTTTGCTCTGAAGTCTGAATGACTGCATTTTCATGATGCTCAATGTCTGAGTCTTCATAATCTTAATTATTTTATTTCTATAATCTTCTAGAGAAATGAGGGAGGAGAGAAAGTGGTTTTATCTATATAAAATAATCCAGGATATACAAATTGAAAAAAAAAAACCTTATAACCTAATTTTTCAGAGTACTTAACGTTATATGCTGTAAATTAACTTCTGTATGTTGAAAGCAAAACTCCTCTGGGTTACATTTATAACTATGTTATCAGAATTTTTGCAAAAGATATTTAAGGAATAAGTTGGAATGGGATATGTGTGGGCACAATTAATGATGCCTCAGAAAGGCTACGTTTAAGTGCCTTATCAATGTTATTAAGGTATGCAGCAGGGGAATACAATCCAAGTTTTCCAGGGAAGCTATCACTTGTTTTCATCATGATACCTTCTTTTCAATTGTGCAGTTGTTTATTACACAATTTCCAGGTGCTGCAGCAAATGAAATAAAAATTGTACTTACAATCATGGTTTTCTATCAGAGCAGATTTCTCCTGAGCATCAATTGAACCTGGAGTTTCCTGGGAAAGAATAGTGGATTTTCGTGAAGTTCCATAGTGTTGTTAGTCAAAGGTACAGGGAGGCAGAATTACTTCTGGATTGGTGGCTATAAGTCTATTTTGAATCTATGATGTGTAATCCTGATAGCATTGTATTAATTTATCAAGGTAACTGTGATAGCTGAAGTTGAAATGTTCATCTGTGATAAATATCTACTTCTCTGTTCTTAACATAAACTTTGGAAAAGTATTAAATGGTAAGAGGACTTTAAAAAATAAGTATAGTGTTACACAGTGCAAATGGATGTAGTTTGGATGTGATTGTTTTAAAAAATCAGCTGCTATAGTTGCTGATAAGCAGGGCTTAGACAATAAACATTAATTATCAGAGTTTCTTTGGCTGACTAGGGCACCAACAGCATGCTTTGACATAAAAGGTGTATTTATTGGCTATCAAACTCTTATAAATGGAAATGTGTTTAACTGACATTTGAGACTCTGTAAACCTGAGCTACTTCTTTCAACATATAAGGTAGGATTTAATAATCAAAATAGAAGTGTCTAGTGCTATTTGAAATGCCCTACCACATTTAGGCTAGCCTCCAGCTGTCACTCCAGAAGGACTCATTTCCTCTAGTCTCATGCCTGCTAGCCCCAGGTCTCAGATACCCTAGGTATCTGAAATGTCTATGTTTGAGCCACTGAGTTGAAGTTCTCTATTTCAGATGTACATTTTTGATCTAAGTTGTACAGATCTTGGTCTGGGAATCAGAGCTTAGAGATCTCCTGAATTAGGGAGATATTTTTCTTAGGGATTTTTTATTTTCATAGCCCTTGGTAGAATTTTGTTTCCCCATGAATAATTTGATAATGTTTGAGTGAAATTTAGCATCCTTGGTTCTATGGATGCGTTTGAAGGATTATCTTCTTCTGTTTGTTTTGAATCTTCTGATAGCTATTTTCCCTTATTTTTCCATACTGCTTCTATGGGGAGGGAGAGTAAAAAATGCTTTTCTTTCACATACTTAATGCCAGTTTTAATGTAAGGTCTTTAGTATGTCCCTATTTCTTTTCTAGGCTAAAGAATTCTGGTCATTCTTTATACAGAAATTGTGTCGACTTTGATCCATTTTTTTTCCTTTTTATGTACCTTATCCAATTATATTTCATTATTTTTGTGGTAAGAAGGAGCACCAGATTTACACATCCTATTTAGACTGAGCTGTGCTTTTTATGTTTTCTATGGCAATAATAGTAATCATAATAATTTTTCTCTTTGCTTCTTTTTATAAACTACTATTAAGTATATTCCTGATATTTCCAGAAAGTGATCTAACTCCAAAGGTCTTGCTATTTAAGAGAATATACTTCAGAGTCTATCACTGTGTATGTAAAATGAGAATTATTTTTTATTTGGTCTGTGAATTTATATCTGTCTGTATTGAACTTGTGTCTGCTTCTTAGTTGCCATAGTCAGACAATATAGCAATATTTGAAAAAAACATTACCATCAAAGTGAGTAAACTCTATAATCTTTCAGCTTTCACATAATTTATGAACATGTTGAGCAGCACAGGTTGCAATACAGGTTCCAGGAAGATACTACAATTTTTATAGTGAAAACTAACAAACTACACAGCTCTCCAATGGACCCAGAGCTGGCCAAAGCTCAGCTATCCAGATAAGTGTCATGGTTTGACACTGGCCAAAAGCAAGGCACCCATGTAAACTGCTCTCTTACCCTCCCCTGCTACAACTGGGCAGAGGAGAGAAAATTTAATGACAGGTGCATGAGGACTGGGAGAAAGCACTTCCAGGGCAAAATAGACTCCCCTTAGAGATAATGAGTAAAATTATTACTAACAAAATCAGAGGAGGATAATGAGAAGTAAAAGAAACCCTTGAAAATGCCTTTCCCCCCCAACTCCTCCCTCCTTCCCACTGATAGTACAAGAAGACAGGGAGTGGGAGTTTTGGTCAGTTTATCACCTGTGGTTTCTTGTGCTGATCAGGGAGACAGGTCCTTCCCCTGCTGCACCATGGGGTCCCTCCCACTGGAGACAGTTCTCTGTGAACTTCTCCAGCACGGCTCCAATCTCACAAGCAACAGCCCTCCCAAAACTGCTGCAACAGAAGTACATCCCATGAACATCAGTACCCCTCAAACTCCTGTGGTGTGGGTCACTCTTCCATGGGCTGCAGTCTTTCAAGGACAGGTTACTCCAGCCTGGGAGCAGGGCCTGCCTCTCTCTCCATGGGTCTCTCACTGGATCACAGCCTTGTCCAGGCATCCACTCACTCTGGCATGGGCACCTCCCCCATGGGCTGCAGGTGGATCTCTGCATCCCCCATGGATCCCCATGGGCTGCAGGTGGATCTCTGCATCCCCCATGGATCCCCATGGGCTGCAGGTGGATCTCTGCATCCCCCATGGGTCCCCATGGGCTGCAGGTGGATCTCTGCATCCCCCATGGGTCCCCATGGGCTGCAGGTGGATCTCTGCATCCCCCATGGCTGCAGGGCACAGCTGCTTCGCCATGGTCACACCACGGCCTGCAGGGGAATCTCAGCTCCAGCGCCTGGAGCCCCTCCTGCACTTCCTCCTCCACTGACTATGGTGCCTGCATGTTGTTCTCCTCTCACAAATTCTCATTCCTACTCAGGCTGGACTTAAAACTGGGGCCCAAACTTTGTTTTGATTTCTTCTTAATGTGTTATCACAGAGGCATGACCACCATCTCCAATTGGCCCAGCCTTGGCCAGCAGCACGTCCGTCTTCAGAGGCATCAGGGATTGGCTCTGCCAGACATGGTGGAAGCTTTCCAGCAGCTTCTCACAGAGAAGCCTCCCCACTACCAAGAACCAGGCTGTGCAAAACCAGCACAACTTGTGTTTGGCAACTTCCCAAATACACGAACATATTTAAGAAAGGGCAGAAAACACCAAACAGAAAGAGGAGGAGGAAGAAAAAACAGTGAAACAGTGAGAGAAACAATAGAGGCTACATCAAGGAAGAGGAGGAAGAGATGATCCAGGGGCTGGAGCATATATACATACATATATAAGTATATAAATATTTTGTCTGACTAAATCTGTATCACTATGGATGATCAAACATGATCAAACAGTATTGCAAACATGGCTGCAGATGATCCATCAAGAATTTTTCCCTGGTTGTCATGCAGTAGAATCCTCTTGAATTTAAATATTTTTGGTAATGTAGCAAATGATACTGTAAGCATTAGATAAGTGCTCAGATCTCCTTTTTGTCTTCTTGCTCTTTTCCCTCACACCCACTTTAACATGTAAGAGTCTGTGAAAAATTAAAAATATTTTAGACTGTAAATATTTTATTATTAATCTAACAGAGGTATAATTGCTAAATTTCTCACAGTAACTTTGAAATATATATGCACCAATCAGAAACCACAGGGGGAACATGATAAAAAAATCACTCAGAAAGACTCTCCTCATTACATTATAATATCTTTAAAGTATGTCACATGTTAGATCTAAATGTCTTGACAGGTAGCCATTTTAAGGACTTTTATGAATATAATCAATGTAATTCTCAATAGTTATATTTCTAATAACCAATTTGCTGACTTCATGTTCTTGTCAGGATAATTTATATATATATACACCATATGTTCTGTGAAATTTTTCTTTGCCCAGGTGAGCATTTAATCTTCCTTTCTCCCTAAAGGAATTATCCACATCCTTGAAATCAGAGGATCCTCCACTTATTTTTCCTGTCTGTCAGACCTTCCAGCCATAAGACCGCAAGTCATAATGATCATCTTTTCAGCAGAGGGCAGCATATGGCATTCTCAGAGTCCATCAATTCCACGGTTTAATTGGCTGCAGAAATCACTGTTGAGCTAAAGCTGATTCTGAAGCCCTTCCAACTCTTCTTGACTCTTAGGCAAGATTCAGATTTTGGTATTCTTTGTGATTGTATGGAGTATTTCTCAGGGGAATGATCTGTAGTAATGAATCCATTGAAGAAAATGAAAGTTGTTTTTCCTTTTTCTTTACGGTTACAAGAAAGGAATATTCATCTGGTTGAAATTTTTTTAGTAATGATAGTAAAGATTACATTGTTCCAATAAATTGAATAGATGCTAAATATTTGCATATCAGATAATTTTCATCATTGGTAATCTTAAACCCTTGTCTTCATAATAATGGTAAATCTGTTATGGGGAGAAATGCTTGGCAAACCATTTGATATTGGCAATCAGACTGCCTAACACTCTGAGCTACTAGTTCTGTTATACAATAATTTCAAAAAAAGAAACATTTTATTTCTTTAACAAAAATTTTCCCCCATCCTTTTTGTGTAGAAAGAAGAATGAGTTTTCATCATGTTTTGTTATTCACATTTTGATTTTTTAATTATATCACATTTTATTATTTTTCTTTCCTTTTTTTTTAACTAACAACAAATGCTTTCTGATTTACATATGTTCAAAAGTTCTCAAAATGGCAGTTCATTCTTTTTGCATGCTGCAAAGGCCTCTTGATAAATTATGAAGTTTAACACAGTTTTTACAATATCCCACAGTCTCTGTTTTCTCTGCGCTACAAAATCATAGAGTATTTGGATTGTAAAGAACCTTTTATGGGTCATCCTGTCCAACCCATCTGCGATGAGCAGGTACGTCTTCAACTGGATTAGATTGCTTGAAGCCAAGACCAACCTGGCCTTCAGTGTTTCTGTGGATGGGGCATATACACAAAACTGTGTGGAATGACTGATTCTTGTAACCTTGATGGTTGAATAAAATAAGAGAAATAGGTGTTTTAAGAATTGCTCCACATTTTTTGTTCAGTGACTCTGGGAGAATATATTGTTGTATGAGTCATCCTGAATTTCTGTTTTGCTGTTGCTTTAAGTATATGTTGTTTTTCACAGAAGGGCAGAAAATTTGTAGGTGACTATCTTTTGACAAAATTTCCTGCCAGCAAGTGTCTTGGCAGTGACAATGAAATGCCTAAAACTCAAATGTAGAAATTTTTTGTTGCTCCATGTACCATAATACCATAAGCATTAACATTAAAGAGGTATTTTTGAATCACTTTAAGGGGGAAAAAAAACCAAACCTAGTAATTTGCAGGTTTTAACTAGTTAATAGGTAGTGCTGGGATTATTAAGTCTTACTATAAAGGAGACTGAAAACCTGTTGACTTTGCAGAAAGGAAAACATATTCTACACACAGGCTGACATTTAAGCATAGTTGACATTAAAGACAATACCTTGAAAGAGGCTTGGATTAGCTCACACTCTTTGGAGGGCCAGGTAGAGGTTTGTTGGTCTAGCAGCAAAAGGTTTTTATTCAAAGTGCTTAAGTTGTTCATCTTTGGCTGGGTGTTAAGACTGCTGGGCTTCATGAAAATATATTTTTTGGATATGATGGTTAACTGTCTTGGGAAGTTTCATTCTAGGCCCTTAGAAACTTTTGAAACATTTGACTCAGTCACTTAAGCATTTTCCCACTGTTAATATAATGTGCTTGTACAGTTCCACTATGCCTCCTCTTTATTCTGTTTTATTTTTCATATTTATTTACAAACCTTCAAATGTATTTTCTATATATTAAATGTGTAACAATAGTTTGTCTGGCCCCATCTTTTTCAATTTAGTTTCTTCTCATTTCTTGAAGTAGCATAGTGGAGGATCTGTTCTTTCTTCTCTTTGATATCCTCAGATATCTGTATCCTTTCCAAAGGAATTTTTCCAACCTTATTACTGACTAGCAAAGAAACACACAGAAGTGAGTGTGACAGCCTATGTAATTTAGAACACTTAATTTATCTATTATATCATCCATTGAGTGATAGCATAATTTGGGCAATTTTAAATGTGGCATAACCACCAAGTGAGTGGTTAAACCTCTACAGTGTAGCATGTCTGACATACGGTTTAGCAGCTGAAATTTACTCTCTAAAAAACCCTAAAAGATCCCTCAAAGAACTTCAGCTTGGAATGCTTCCTGAGTACAAACACTGCTTGTGGTGCTTCAGTAAAGAAATCTTGGAGACTCCAACTATTGTTTCAGAATGTTTGAAATCGTTATGGCTCTGCATACACTGGGAAAATGTACTTCTAAACAAAGAGTTTAGATGTAGCCATTCCTCATTTTTCCTGACCCTGAGGTTAATATGTATTCTGAAAGTCCTTTAAAACAAGCTGAGGAGGTTATTGAACTTATGCTAGGGAAAATAATGTCTCAAGACTTTTCCTGAGTTTTCTTTCTATTTTGTCTGAGCAGAGGATAAGTTCTCAGTATTGGGTATAAGCTTTCCATTTTCTGTACTGGTTATATCACCATCATAGTTAAATAGTTTTCTGCTATCATTTAAGACTTGCTTAAGGCTATTTCACACTATTTTAACTGTTGAAAATTACTTAAGCGGGGGCTTTGCATCACTTTTGTTTCTGGGAGTGCCCACTCTTGGCAATTAAATAGAACCTTGAAGTAGGATAGCTCTACAAACCTTATGGGATTTTGAATTCCTGCTTGCATAGCTATGTCACATTTGCTTTAATCCAGAACAGCCACTTCATCTTCAACCTCTCAGCCCTGTTGCTCAAGGGAAACATACAAAATACCTTCAAAAGATAATTCTGGAACTAAAATTCATAACTCTGCTGGGCACTAAAAACCATGGACTCAACAGAGACATTGGTTTTATAGCACATTATATTTTTTGCCACCCTAGGATAACCTTTCTGTGCTGCACAGACAATAAATTACTTGTGACTCTTTTCCTCTCCATCTCCCTGTCCCATAGGAGCAAACAAATGTATTGTCTTTCCCTTTGTAATATTTCTCTGCCTCATATTTATGAGCTCTATTATCTTTTAGTAAATTCAATTGGTTTGATTAAATTAAAAACCAAAGCACTTGTTCTTAACTTTCATTTCAATTGAAAGATTGGTATTTCTACTTTAGGCTGGAGGAAAGTTTTGAATACCTGAAAGCTCATCATTTTCCCCTCAAATATTAAATTTGTCTACTAGAAGACAGCAACACTTATTACAAACTGTCCATATTTGTACTGTTAGAATACATGGCTAGAGTAGTACCACTTAATGCACATTAACATGATGATTACATACAACTAATTTCTCCTATTTGTTTCCAAGAGTTCTATTGTATTTCAGTCTTGTAATAAACAATTTCACCTGTCTAAACTCCTAGGTAGCGATGCTTTTGTATTTTTAATATTTTCCATTTATTATTCTTGTGTTATTGTGCATGTGGTTTATAAAACATTTTGAGACTGAGTTGGCTGAGAAGTGAAAAGTGTTTGTCCTGTTTCTTATTTTCCAACAAAAATGGAAGCATGTAAAGGAACAAAATGCACTTGATCACCAATGTCCCTGTTTCCAAGATTAAACACTCTACAGAATTTGTTAATTTCTTGGTGCCCAGTGACATGCTCTGAAAAGGTAGTAAACTTCAAGTTGTATCATCAGTAACTCAACTCTACTCAGTTTCTAATACAGTCAGTAGTGCTTGATAAAGCTGGAAAATGTGGAAATGCTGGCAGTTTTTAAGATAATCCTTTAAATAGTGGTTGCTAGTACCAATAAATTTTAAAAAAACAAATCGCTCAAAAAATGCAATGAAATGATGTGTGCAGTATTACATACTCTTCACATCAGAGATTTCTCAGTGAAAAGAAAGCCCCAAAATAAATAGCATATGCTGTCTCTGCAGGTCTCAGACATCACAGGAGATTCTTCTGAATACACCCTTATGGTTTAGTACTTATTCTTAGATGGGAGAAACAATGCCATAAATTCGAATCTTGCGCCTGTCTCTGGTTTTATAAAACTTCAGTAAAACAAATGAAAGGACACAAAGAAGGGACAGTATTTGGGCTCATGGCATTATGACATAGCATCTGAGTAGACAACACAAATAGCCTGCAGCATAGATCAACTTTATCTGTGGTGTTGTCATGTTTCATAAACTGGAGTAAAACTGGGCTTGGTCAGCATAAGATACAAAGCCTGTAAGAAAACTGTTCATAATTCACAAAGTGGTACATGTGGTTCAGCTGTTTTGCAGTGTTTTTTCAAGATCTATAGAATGTCTTATTAAAATTAAAGGGGATTTTTTTTTTTCTCAATTGAGGATGCTAGGAGAAGAAACCCAAATCTTTTAATTAGCACCCTCCCCTTACTGTTTTTTCTCTCCTTTTTGCCCTTATTTTTTCTTTTTTTTTTCTTTTTTTTTTCTTATTTTTTGTTGGTTTTATCAACATTTTTTTCAAATACCTCTAGTGGTATTCACTGGTTTTTACTATTAAATATGACTGAGCTATATTTAGCTTCAATCACCTTAAGAAATTTAGATTTACATCTGGTTATTTTTCTTTATGTGACTAAACACCTGTACTGTCTTTTTTTGGTATGGATGGGCCTAACTAGCATAATTACAATTCAGAGACATAAGTGTGTGTTTTGTAATAACATTAGGAAGCTACTAAATTGTTGTAGGGTTTACTATGTCATATTTAAAATTGAAACTTAAATCTCTGTTATAACAAATCCAGAACACTCTCAAGACTAGTAATTTTTCAACATGATGCTCATCTGCTACTGACCCTGTAGAAAAGATTCAGTGTTATTTCAAAATGCTCTTTGTTGTGACAAGCACTTAATGGTAGAAACACTACTGCCATAGCATTGGTCCTAGCTGGTCTACTGAGTAAAGACCTGTTACAAATCCAGTCTCAGTCTTCTCTCTACCCTTTTATTTAATACAGAAAATGTGTATCATTTTTATTATATTGTCTCATATTCCTGACCTAGACCCAAAATAACAGTGGAGTTGGATTTTTAAATTATTTCTATTTTTATAATTAGATTCTGTTAATGGAACACAAATTGTGTGTTTAAATTATATTTTCTGTTTAATTTATATTTTTATTTGCTCTTAAATATATTATGGTGTTAAATATAAATCTATTCTGTTCTTGTGTATGTGCAGTTAGAAAATTCTAAGGTTTTCATTCATTTTGTGAAATTTCAGTTGCATAATACTGCAGCATTTGTTGTGCCAAAAGAAAGAATTTAAGTCCATCCTTGCCCTCCCTCCAGTAGAATTTAATAAAATTATGAATCTTCTTTATTGATAGGTTAGTGAAATAAAATTGTGTTCCAGTGTATATAGGTAAAGTTTAATCTTTGCTGGTGAAACCAACGCATTTTCTTAAAAATCCATTGCTGTAGGAACAGAGGATTAAGGCAGGTTGAAGCACTGACCTGTACAGGATCTCTCACCCTGTACAACATTAATAATGGATGTCACTATTTACTAGCCCTCAAGAGCCCACTTTAGAATATATCATATTTACTGTGAAACTTGAATAAAGGCAGATGCTGAAGAAACTGTGTTGTATACAATCAGCCATGAGTGAGTTTATTGCTATAAATCCTGAATGAATCCTAACTACTTGGATTTCTACTGTCCTTCTTCTTAGCCTTTAAAAATACCTCTTACCTCTATTTAGAGTTAAGACAAGTAGTCTCAATTTGGCATTTTGTAATGCTGGATTTAACAATTTTTTTTTTTTAATGTGATGTGTTCTATGTATGATTAATTTATACTGGGAGTTCTCTTAACAGGGTGATTTGAGTGGAAATGCCATCCTTTGGCACTTGCTAATTTCCTCATGGAATAGGGTTGGCATTTGTTACTTCCAAAGAAGACAATGTTGCTTTTTGAAGAAACAAACTCACACTCTTCCAAGACCAAAGCTTTAACTATCCCTGTGGCCCAGCAGGTGGAATTAAGACGCATAGTTCCCTTGTGTTTTCCAGTTTCAGTGGAATGATGAGATTGGGAACTAAGGATTTGGTTCCAGGCTGTAGAGAACAGCTAGTCTGGTTATGGAATCAGGTTATGGAATCTCCTGGTTGGTTCTTTACAGCCTGGTTGAGTTTTACTCATCATTTGTTCTTTCTCCTCCTTTCTTCTTTCCCCAGGTCTCTTTACCTCAATCATCTTGATTGCACATTTCCTGCATTTGTTCAGCTCTTCCCTTCTCTTATCTATCCCTTCCCAAGTCATCTAATGCTGGACTTTTCCAGACTCACTATCATTCCTGACACTTATTTTTTCCTTCTGTTTGACCAATTGTGCTTCGAATCACTTGAACCAGCTGACTTTTTTCTCAGCTGAGGTCCCACCCAGTCCCCCTGTGCAAATAATTTTTTTTATTTCAGTCTCTCACTCAGTTCATTTCATGGTTGGGCACCACTTGCAGCTTTTATTCGCTACGGCCTCAAGCAGCTGGGGAGCCCGGCCAGGCGCTGCTTTCGTGAGGCCGCAGCCACCGCGTGCGCAGGCGCTTCAGGGCTATGGCGTTTGCCTCCCTGCTAGTGCTGAGTGCTCCAGCATGGGTAAGCAGCTTTGGGAGCTTCACACTGAGAGGAAGCGAAGGGACGAGAGAGGCACACTCTGCTTGCTTGCCTGAGAACGTTTTATTCCACGCGTGGTCGCAGCGACGGCTGGAGCGAGCATTCCCAGCGCGGTGCAAGGCAAAAATGGCCAATGGACAATGAAAGCATTGGGTTAAATAGGGGGTGGGTGGATAGGGGTGGAAACCCTCCTGGCCCAATAAGGACAGACAACAGGGGAGTGACATAGATCACAACCTATGGGAACATAACAGAGGTGGGTACAGTGTTCTGGGACAAATAGGATTGCAAAAGTGGGGTGATTGGTACAGAACTTTCAAGAACAATCAGGGAGTGGCTACAAGATTGACATGTAAGAGCTCCTGTGGCAAACAACTTAGAGCGAACCATTGTGAGGGAAAATAGGGGTACAGAGAACCAACCTAACTAACATTTATTAAAATCCCTAACTAAACCAACCCAACCTACAACAGTAGTTATTCTGTACCCTCTTTTGCTTTCATGCAATAGTCCCACTGCTCTTAGTGGGGTGCTTAGTTCTCAGTCCTAGCCATCCTAATCAGTCAATCCAAGGCCTCTAACATAAATCTGGAGTTTTACTTATGCCCTTTCTGGTCTTTCTTTCATTCTACTGATACACAGATCTTTCTCTCTCCAACTTACCCTCTGTTAGTACAGCCTTTGGGGAGTATACGCAAGACAATCTCTTTGTTCTCCCAAAATATGGATTGGAATATAACAAAAAAAGTGCATTTTTTGAGAAATATAGGAAAAGTTTTGAGATGGTGATTATTTTGTGCAGGTGGAATTGTTCGTGATTTTGGTTTAAAACTGTTAGATATCTTTCCTGCCCTTGTTGTGATAACAGCTTTTGAAGCATTATTGTCTTATGTCCAAGTTTGGGTAAATTTTCATATCATGCTGACATAGTTCGGAGATTAGTTCAATTGGTTAATGCATGGTGCTAATTGTGCCAAGTTTGTGGGTTCAATCCCCATAATGGGTCATTCATTTAGGAGTTGGACTTGATCTTTGTAGGTCGTGTCCTACTCAGAATATGCAGTGATTCTGTGATTATGATTGAGACCCAAAAATTTTTGCAAAGGAAGTAGGTTGAATTCTTTTAAAGGTAAAATAATGTAGTCTCCCCACCCACTTTCTTTTTGGGAGCAAATAATTGGTGTATATCAAACTACACTTGTTATAGTTTGCTTCAGTCACATTTGAAGTTGTCAGATTATTACTTGTACTTTTGAAGTATTCTTTGAATTGCTGAGTTTGCCTTTGAAGTTGTTTGAGTGGGTTTACCAACTCTACTTTCTAGGATGGATTTATAGTTTTTTGGAAAGCAAGAATCTACTGAGTTAGTATTTTTATGGAAATTTTCACCTTGAAAAAATTAGTAATTTCTGCAGATCTTTAATTTAGTACAAGCAAAATAGTTTTATTTCAAAAGCAGTGAAGAGAATGTTGAGGAATATAGTATCATAGGATAGAAATATCTCAAAAACACTTTTAACAATACCTCAGTGGTGTCAGTCCTTTCCTGAAATATATGAGGTTCTATCTCTATATTTTCCTTTTTCTAAAAGAAGGCTCTGGTGATCCAGCCTAACCTGGCTGTGGAGATCAAAATGGCTTTAGACTGCATTATAATGGGTAGGAAAAGACTTTGGTTGAAATTCAGTCTGAATCATGTTTAGAGTAGGTTGAGCAGTAATGTCTTTTTTGTTTTGTTTTGTTCTGATTCAATCAGCATTTAAGTAAATAGCCCATACAAAGTAGACTGGCATTAGCAGAAGAAACAGCAAGCCAAAATCCCTTTAGCCTCATGCATTGTCCTGGATAACACTTGATGAAATTTTCATCTTCTTAAAGGTGGGAGCTGAAACTTAATCTTTCATGATCTTCATGGCTTCCTTTCCACTGAATACTGGAGTTCATTTCATAGAGCTGTAATCTGATTGCTTAGCTAGACAACAGAAATAAATTGCAGTTCCCACCATCTCAATCCTTAGCCCCAGAAAACACCGTGTGGAAAATTGCAATTGCCCATACTGCATAATTAAGATTTGAGGAGGGACTTTCGAAATTTAGATTGCTTATGTCTGCCTATAAAAATGCCTTGTAAGGCTTTGTCTGTGCTTTTGATAGTAATCAGCATCCAGAAACACTTTAATATAGTTAGAAGGGATTCTATATGATAGGCTTTACTAGACCTTATCAGAAGTATCTAGCTGGTAGGATCTCGTTCAAGATCTGTTTTTTAGATCTAACTGTGCAGATACCTTAAGTATATTTTTCAGCATGGCAGTGTTTATTAAAAATCATAGGTTTATATTATTATGGACTGCAAGATATGAGATTAACTGTTTTTATCTGTTGCACCTTAATTAGCACTTAATGTTAAAAAGAGTTACTATTTAGTGTGGAGTCGAATTCAGTCACTGGCTGCTTTGTCCTAATTCTTGGACTTTCAAGAAGCATGTAACTGAAAGATGTGGCTGAGGAAAGACAGAAGTATATATATTCAAATTTAATTTATATCTAACTGCTGTTTCAAAAGACCATTTGAATTATAAGTGCTGCAAACACTACAAGAATATAAATGAACATGGCCACCCATAACATGCAAAATTATATTGTCCCATACATTTCAAAATTAAGTTTTAAATTCTGATGTTGTACAGCTCTTAACAGGTACCTAAACAAAGGGGAATGTAGGTGAAAAAGTAAATTGAATATCTACCACTGTTTACGCCTAATATCACATCTACTTAAAAGATATCCTTCTTGTTTTTTCATCACAGATGCAATACCAGCATATTACTCGGGATGATTTTCTTATTTGCTGCTGCCATATTTTTAAAACCAGGATCTAATGCCTAAGAGTTAGCATGTACAGAATAAACTTTCAACCAGATATTAATATTGCCTAATTAAGATACCTGTAGTATTTCTCATGTGCATAATCTTGACTTAGTCATCTTTTCTGTAATTAATTTCTCTAGGCAAATGACTCCATTTTAAACTGATATTTCAAAGAATATATAACAAAAGGACTTAGACCAGATATTCCGATATTTTGATTAGTCATTGTTATTAAAATTGCTATACATTCAAGTGGTCATCTTCCATTTTGAAATCAAACATTGAAATTTTTCAGAGAATGCCATTTGACCTTCAGATCTAGTGAACAGCTGGAGATTGGCAAACCACTGGATAAAACTAGTTAAATGTGTATAATAAAACAGAAGTGGGAAAAGAAAATAGTCATGTAAGTAAAGCTACAAAGTAGTTTTTGTTTTAATTTTTGAATTTGTATGAATAAAATCATATGGCCCAATATCACTTTGCTTTTAAATATTGTCAAACAGCATATGCCTCTTAGATTCCCAAAATATCGTTTTGTTTTGCTTTTATCTTTTTAGTTTAATATTGAAACTAAATTTTAAAAAAATCTAGGACTTCATTCTTTTTTATCCAAAGAAGAGGAATATAAAATACAGACACCTATGGGTAAATCCTCACTGAGAACAACAACAACAACAACAACAACAACAACAAAAGAAGATGCTTACACTTTTATCCCTTGTGGATTTCTTTTTAATATTTCAGAGCAATGAACATATGGCTGTTACTATCAGCACTGGTGTATTTGCGGCGATGCCTATCAACATCCACCAGAGAGCAGGGCAGCTCCAAAACCCACATCTTTTATGCTGTGGAAATTGATGGAGACAGCAACACAGCCAGCTTCTTGGCCAAACAACATGGAATGCAGTTCATTTCAAAGGTCAGCGCATATTTAAACTTGCTTCATTACTCCCACCTTTATGCTTGAGATTTTCATTTTTTTAAAATCAGTTTACCTAGAGGTTCCTTTAGAGACAGAAAAATGAAAGTGCTGAATCCTATTTTCATTTGGGGATATCAAGCTTTTTATCAAATTATAGAGGTGGCGTTTCAGAATATTTCATATCTGATCAGGAGGAAAATCCAAAAATAATTTTCTCTTTATTCAGGAGTCTTTCAGCCACTGGGACTGTTTTATTTATTACTTAATATTGTGCTCCAGTCAATCATTTTGAATTCAGACAGGAAAATGGAATTTTTATTTTTAAAAGAAAAAAATCTAGAGGAAAATGCTATTGGAATAAAGGAGATTTTATTATTTTAAAAAATAAAAATATGTCTTTTCTTCCTCTGCTGTTTTATTTTCTTTTAATCGTAGTGCATTAATATGAAGACATATATTAAACAAAGGATCTTACATAAAATCACATATTTGTTAATTACAGGCATTTTTTAACAGAGCATTTCTACAGCATTTATCACTGAGCTTGAGAAATTATGGCCTTGTAACACAATAAAGGAAAAATGTTTTTCTTCCTTTGGAATAGCATCTCAATGCACATATTTTCTGTATATGTACTCTATGTGTGTATAAACATGAAGTGTGTATTTATATTACATCTAGCTTTATTTTAACTTTCTCTTGAAAGAAGGTTATTCCTGAGCTGTGTGTTAGTACCCTGGGACACAGCCCAAATAGAAGAAGCACATCAATATCTTTCATTTACAGTTACTGGTCTGCAAAACTGGACATGTATACCAGTGACACAGTGTTAAATTTTCCTGTTGCTTCTAGTCTAGAAGCATATTGCATCAGTTGAAGTAGATCACAAATAAATTATTAAAACTTTTAATATGTTAATCTGTTGCAGCCTCCATTCATTAACCTGGAAGTTCTTTGCCAATTTTAATGAATTAAGCCTTGAAGTGCTCCTTTTGCTTTTATCTCTACTTCTCAGATGTGAAAAGCAGAGGTAGAGTTAGTAAAACAATTTGTTCAAGATCCACACAGGAAGTCTGAGGCCCGATGAGAAATGGAAAAAAACATTTCTAAATTTTCATCTCTGTGCTGTAGCTGTAAGAAATTATCCTAAGAGAGAAACTGTAATGAGCTTATGAAGAGGAGGCAGTGCATGTGCTTCAACAGCCACTATGGTCTATCCTAGGCGTGGAAATCTCTGAAGGGGCCCCAGGAAAAACTGCACCCAGTTTTCTGTTAGAATGACAATGACACAACCTTCCCAGTGTGTTCCCCTTAGTGTATAACTATTAAAATTACCACAGGCTGTTGTATTGAGGATGCTAAGAGAAAAAGCCCAGCAAACAACACTGAGGAATTAGACAGTATTTCTTTAAAGGGTGTCTTCAATGATAGGGTTGCAAAAAAGGGTTTCTTCAGGGTTTGAGTAGCACAGAGGTACTTTGTACAAGGGGAACAGGTGACAGTTTCAGTTGCTACATAATCAGGGCACTATTTATAGCTAGGTTGATGGGAAGATGTTTGGTAATATAACAGAGGAAGTCACACTGTGTTCTTTGTTCTGTAATATTTATTTAGGAAAACACCTTTTTTATTACAGTGATTATGAATAAGAAAAAGGAAAAGATGTAGAGAGAAATGTGGGAGACGTACGAAGGGTTTCCTCCTATGTATTTGCATTTCACAACCTGTTCTATAAGCAGATACCTTTCTAAGCATCCTTATTTCATATGTGGGAAAAAAAATCTTCTGTGGTACTTAAAGCTTATGGTCTTTAAGCCATGAGGAGCACTGGTTAAGTATTAAAGATTCAAATATGATTAAGCTTAATATTTTTTCAAACTTTTTGTTGGCTTTTAATGAGCTTACAAGCATGTGCTATGTGGTAAGACAAGATGATACTAAAATATTATTTGAAAAATAAACCTGTAAAACATGATAAAACTTGTTGTGACTAAAATTCCTAGATAGTCAGGAGTATTAATATTGCAGTTAGGAGTTTAGCTCCTATTTCAGGTTCCCATATGACACAGCATTTGAAGCACATACTTGAGTTCAATCCTTTTTCAGAAAAAAAAAGTCCTAATTATGTACCTAAGTTAAATAGGATCTAGACATATCCTTAAGTGCTTTCTTGGATAAGTCTGGGCTACTGAATAGGGCTCTTGGTAAAAAAAACAGTTTTGTATGAGAAAAGTGACATCAAAGACTGAAAATGCTATCTTTTAAATATGCTACTGTCACCACAGGAAACAGACTCCTGTAGAAATGGTAATTATGTGTAACTGTGACATCCTTGCTTCAGCATGTTAGCTGCAATTTAGAGTTGCAGTTTAAAGGCCTAGCTTCCCTTTGGCATTAGAGTTCACTTTTACTATGATACAGTGAATAAAGGCAGTGAATTAAGTGTGTTGCATTGGATTTTTTTTTTTCTCTCATTAAATGGTGTTATTTATTAATATGAGGGTGCTTGGCAACAAAGTAGGAAAATTGCAAGTGTGAAAAAGGCTACCAAGTAGGTATCGCAATACACTCTTGAATGACATTTGAAGAAATCCAAAATGGTAAACTTTTGCCATTGGTTGCAATAGTATTTCATTTCACATTCTGTACCAGCTCTAACTTACAAATGAAAATAGTGTGGTGAAGAGGTTTTTTAAAACTTACTGTTATGATTTCTCTTAAACTCAAAACCACTGACTTAAAGTTTCTGTAAATCAAAACACTCATAAGAAACTGTGGAGATACTCCCAGCATGTAGGAGAGTCTCATCAGTTCAAACATCATCAAAATATTTTGCAAAGAAATGCTTACTTAGGCTGTAAGTTTTGCATTTCTAGATGATAGCAATACCCTTAGTAAAGATTAGAGAAGACAGCAGATATTAAATATAGTTATATATCAGAGGTATACATTAGAAGCAAATGAATGTTAGTATTCTTTCCCACTGTTGAAATTTGAGTAAACCAAATTTCTTTGTTTTTATCCCTGTTGACTGTACGCAAGTCTAAAAGTCTTTGCTTAAGGCCCACTGTTTAATTGCTGAACAGTTTTCAAGACTTTGGTAAATACACACACACACATATATAGATATATATATATATATAGATATATATATCTATATATGTGTGTGTGTGTAATGCATACATGAGTGTGTGTTTGGACACAGACAACCTGTATATACTTATCTAAGTGTATAAATGAAGGTATGGTACAAATTTAATTTTCAACAAAGTTTCCTAGATATATTGGGTATTTATTTTTCATCAGCAAAACTCTGGAAAGTATGATATAAAAGATACATGGCGTTTGAGTATTACATCTAAGAATTTGTTCTTGAAACACTGGGAAAACCTGCAGTGAAGTTCAAGGTCTTGATATTCCTAAACTTGTACAGAAACTTCAAGCAAGTCTTGGATTTAAAAAAAAATGAAGATTTGAAATGAATTATTCTGGTCATGAGTCAAAAATTGATTGTATGTCTGTATGTATATATGTATTCAGAAGGTAAAGTCAAGCTGGGCAGCAAACCCTACTTTTAATAAAAATGGGTTTAATACAGATACTTTCTAGAAATGAAAGCAAGAATGATGAATGACATTTTGACTGTGAGCAAGGTTAGTTTCATATTTCTCTCCCTATTTTTTCTTTCTTATCTTCTTTTTTCTTTTAATTGCCCTTTCTCATTGATTCTTTTTTTTTTTTTTTTTAATTTCCTTTTCCAGTCCAGAGAAGTTCTGAAGTTTTTAGTGGTTTCATTATCATTTCTGTTTCCCAAAGTGTATTTTCCTTATTAAGCTTCCCTGGATATTTTGCAAGCTGTAAGCAGAGCAGATATAACATAATGTTTCTCAGAGTATTTATTACTTTTATTTTATGATATATCCCTTCAATATTATTGTACCTTTAAAAGTCAAAATACACAAAATCTAAGGTAACTATGGAAATGCTTCTTGCTGAGCTGGATATGGATTTAATAGATCCCATTCAAGAATGACTGTTAATTTACATGACCTATCTCTATGGGCAATTTTTTTGAATTGGTTTTTTCACTTTCAAGTTTTACAGCACACATTTATTGGATTGTATTTTCTCAGAGTAGTTATGGGATGGGCATTTGTCCTCATTACCTCCCCACTCTTCTACTTATATTTATATAGAAAGAATATCTTACATTCAAATTACTACTTTAAAATTTATTTTCTCCATGTGTGGTTGATATACCAAGCTTTTTAAATGGGAAAAATATATTTGTTATGGGTTTTGATTATCAGTATAGTTAATTCCTTTGTCTTGGACTGATGTGCAAGAAAATCTAGAATTTTTTTTAGAAGGAGGAGGATTCTGGAATTGTGAGAGATACTTCTGTTACTCTTCTCTCTGCCATCCTGTGAAGCTACTTAAGTGTCCAGAAAGTCTTCGTGTTCCACTTTCAGCAAAGTGAGGAACAATCTCTCACTTTGAGACGTCACACTGAAGTCTAAAATAGCAGTAACTGGGGAAAAGCACAACCTGGGTGGTGCTGTTTGTTAACACAGCTGATGAATACGTGATGATTTGAAAAGACCATCAAGGTTTTTAAGACATATTACAGAATGAGCTTTCATTGGTTTTCACTTGTTTACATATGTGATCATAGAGTATCCCAAGCTGGAAGGGACACACAAGGATCATCTAAGTCCAACTTCTGGCCCAGCACAGGACAGTCCCAAGAGTCACACCATGTGCCTGAGATCATTGTCCAAACACTTGATGCTGTGACCACTTCCCTGGGGATCTTTGCAGTGCCTAAGTGCCCTCTGGGTGAAAAAGCTTTTCTTAATATCTAGCCTAAATGTTACAACTGATGTTTTCTTTAGCATGAGAACTACTAATTCATCCTATTTTTGTTAAAAGAAATGATACTTTCCTCAAATATTCTGCTTCTGGAGTCATCTTTGCTTTCAAAGAAAGTCACATTAGTCTATCTATAACATAACGTTAATACCTTGTTCAGCCAGTTATTGCATCATTATTATTTGGTACAAGTGTAAAGTGGCAGCATCTATTCTTGTAATCTCAGCTGAAAATTTTCTAGAATATTTTGACCATTGTGAGCTGTAGATTCAGAAGGAGTGTAATATTTCCCATGGTTTTGTCTGTGCTGTGCATCACTATTCAGTTGTGTGTGTGATAACAGTTAATATATTCACCCTTCTACCAGGTGAATGCTCCTATGCTTGAGAAGGGCTTACAAAAAGGCAGAGAGTTATTAGCACTCATTAGTTATTACCAATTTATGCTAATATACAAGGAAAGTAATCATTTAATCGTTCTGATTGAAATGATGGGAATGATTCACAGGAGATGTAAATTGGTATAGCCCTATTTAAATCAATGATACTATACTGATATGTGCCAGCTGAGAATCAGGTCCCTCATCTTTATTTGAATAATTTAATGGTAGGCTGACCAGACTATTAGAGAATACAGTTAATAGGACAATCCTATATTGAAACTGGAATGTCATATTAGATTAATTTTAATTTTTTTTCCTCTCTATTGTCCTGTTTAGTAGACAGGTCTTAGGTCAAGTTTAAGCTTTGAAGTTGCTGGCGTAATGGTACATTTAGCAAACAACCATAATGTGGAAATATATTAGAAAATATATTTTCATATTACTGCCAAAACAACCCACTTTTTGATGACTTTTGAAAAAAAGTAAAAATACTTTTTTTACCTCTGTTTTCTGTCTGTCCTTAATTTTATCTGGTCTGGTGTTAAAATAGTAACTACAGTGCAAAAGCAAGATGAATGAAAAAGCTAAAATTACTGTGATTTAGCCAGGTCTTGCTAATGAAGGAACATTTCCCATTATATATATTAATTTCAGATTCTGGATACCAGTCATTGTAAGGAAATAGTATAAACATGGTTGCCAGGGTTTTAATTTTTTGAATGAAAATAACTTAAATAAAATTATGAAATTTCCAACTCTCCCTGGAACTACAACAAATGTTTCTTCTCAGTTCATATACCTCTGGGACTGTAGCACTGGAAAATGGTTGCAAAACTCTATTAATTTTCCACATGCTTAGTACTGGGTTTCTGTCTTACATTTTACGCCTCACTATTTTTCCCCTGAAAGGAGAAAAAAAAAAGGCAAGATAAATTTGGTTTTGGCTTAATTTAAAACTTATTAGTGAGCTAATATATGTCTATTTTTTTTATTATTGCCAGAGGCGTTTAGCAAACAGATGTCAATACATTGTGTGTGCATACATTACATGGGTTCCATGTATGTATGGACTACATGGAGGGCCACGTTATTTATTTCTATCATTTTACTCTGGAAAGTTCATGGTTTCTTAAGAACCATTTGATTTTAAGAATTTTGATGTCAGGCATTTGAAGTTACACAGTTTTCTGCATCTTTTAATTTGCTTTCAGAGACAAAATTGCACTACTGAGATCCAGCTTAGTTTTAGGACTTCATTTGATTGGCTGCTTTACTTTGTAAGTTGATGTAATGACAGGTTTAAGCTGTGGAACACTGATTTTAAAAGAGAAGTGAGACTAGGAAGAGAAGAAAGGATTACCTCATTTGAACGGTCATTGCACTGATTTTGTACTTCACTTGATTGTTTGACCATCACAATACTTTTTATTTGTGTAGCACACTGCATTCAATGTGGTAAAGAAAATTTGCACAGTGTTTTCTTCAAAATGAAACATCCCAGCAAAATAGAAATAAATCTTTTAATGTGTAAATGTCTTTGGAAATTATAAAATAAAAATAAAACATAACAAAAAAAAAAAGAAAATACCAATTATTAGGCAGAAATTTTACAAAGTTTTTTGTGGTTGGTTTTGGTTTTTGGTGGGCTTTTTTTTTTTTTTTTTTTTGTCTGTTTGTTTTTTGGTTTTGTTGTGGTTTTTTTTTTAGTTTCTACAAAATTTGCAGAATTAGTGCATGATTGAGGTTGGAAGGAATCCCTGGAGGTCATCTGATCCAACCCCTCAGCTCAAGCAGGGCCACATAGGCTCTGTTGCCTGGGAAGATACTGAATATCTCCAAGAATGGAGATTCCACAGCCAGTCTGGGTGGCCTGTGCCACCAGTGCTTGGTCACTCTCACAGTGAGAAGAGTGTTTCTTGTTGATTCAGGATGTGTGTGTTTCATTTCAGTTCAGGATGTCTGTCCTGCTCCTTGTCCTGTCGTGGGGCACCACTGAAAAGAGCCTGATCTTCTCTTTTCCATTTCCTCACTTCACATATTCCCCCTGAGCCTTCTCCCCTCCAGGCTAAACAGTCCAAGCTCTTTCAGCCTTTCCTTGTAGGAGAAATACCCAGTCCCATCATCATCTTAGTGGCCCTTCACTGCAGGCTGACCAGTAGCTCCACATCTCTCTTGTACTGAGGAGCTCAGAGCTGCAGCACTCCACGTGTGGCCTCACTAGTCTCCTCACCCAGAGTTCTCACCCCTTCTTCCTAATTCTCTTGTTCTGTCCAGCAAACCAAAGTTTCTTGGGTTTTTCCAGCTCTGGTTATCACAGCCATTCTGTATATTGATAAGATCATTTAATTTCAAGGACACATTATTGCTTTAATAGCAAATGATGGAGAATAAAGTCCATAAGTCCCGTTTGCTGCTGTTTATGGGAAGACAATGCTAGTGAAAATACAAATCAAAGCAATTTTAAAGAGGAAATTTGGACAGTGGTGAGGAGAGATTGCAGTGGTATTGAGAGGGTAATAGCTCAGAAAAGTTAATGCTTCTTTGGAAATGTTGATTGAAATAATAGTATAAATGTGATGTAATATTTTGTTTAATATTAAACTGCATTAAGCTAAGTGGAATTTACAATGATAAGATAGGTATTTTTATTACTACTTTGACTTGTGTACTCAGAGAGTTTTCTATATGTGGATTGCTCTTCCTTTCAATCAAAAAGGTTTCCTAATGTAGTGTGACCTGTCAGAGTCTGTATATAGACAAAAAGGAAGCAGCAGGCAAATTAGTATTTTGCAGGTAGGAGTGCAATAATAGGTAAGGTTGAAAATATTTCAGCATCAACAGACATGAAAATTTTCTAGATAAAAAAATCCAGGAATAAATATCATCTTCTACACCTTAAATCATTGTCATCACCACCATCATTCTCAATAAGGCTTTCTCAAGAACTTTGCTATGCAAGATAACAGCTGGGATTATCCAGCATTTCAGTGCCAGGGAAGAGGTGACTATGACATGAACATAAAATGTCAGTGTACTTGCAGGTATTACTACTTTTTCTCATGGACTGTGGTAACCACTGCTTTGCAGGAGATGACACAGTGCCAGTGCGAATCGTGAGTTTATCCCCAGGAATATATAGGGCATGTCTGTATGTATGTAGGAAGCAAAAGAAACAAAGAGCCAAGAAACCTAAAAGGTTTTCCTTGGCATTAGTTTTCATATGCTGAAATCTTCCTGGAGAGCCTCAACTGTTTTCATCATCACCTGAGAAAGCTTTTTTGCAGTCAGGATCAAAATTATGTTTGTCTTTTTTTGGCATATGTTAGCATCTTGAAAGATTTGCATCACTCCTGATCTGTGTTTCTAATCAGTGTGTGTGTCTGAGTGTGCATACTGCAGCATGCACATGCATGCACATACAAGCAAAGGAGCACCTGTGTGCAGCTTTACTTGCACTTCTTTTGGGGACTAGCACAGCTTTGTGTGCCCTCTCCACATGTGATTAAATATTAATTAGGCTTCTAATATAAGAAAGTGAGTTCACAGGCCTGAGTGCCACATAAATAATGCATGAGGTACCCGAAGGCTCAGCCCGAGAAGCTGATTGGCCACCTTGGATTTGTATAATTATGAAGTTTCATTATTAACAGTGGAAGCAGTGGAGAGATTTGCTTAGCTTGAGGGACTTTGAAAGCATAAGCTGTCTCATTAGGGAAAAAAGGGAGTAAGGCATAATATGCAAACTTGTTAGTAAAAAAAAAAAAAAAAGGAATAAAAATTAAGCATAGCTGTTTAACAGGAGTATTTTTTATGTATATATAAACATTTCTAAGTTTATAAAAAGACTGAAATTCAAATAGGTGAGGTTTATACTACAGCTGTTTAACAGTTTTGTTTGTAAGAGCTCTTGGTTAAAAGCTTTTGTTCTTGGTATAAAACAATCTTTAATATTTTACAGAAAAATCCACAGGTAGCTTAATGGGTTCTGCAAAGTGAGAGGTACGGAGGTGAAAGAGAATGAGCACAGTCCAGGGTTCTTGCTAGAATGTGTGTTGTGCATGCAATTAAATCTCAAGGTCAAACAATTTACAGACAATTACTTTTCTAACATCTCCAGAAATGCCTGCTTACACGTCTTTAATTTTAAATGATACTGATATTCCAATTCTCCCCAAAGGTTAATGCTGACTAAATCCAGCTGTGACCTGACACGATGCGACAGCACAGTGCCTAATTATCCTCTGGATAGTCATTTACTTTAAACCATTAAAGAAATAGGCTGAGAGGAAGATTTAGGACCCAGAAAAAATGTTAGCCTGACTTCTTTCTTTTGAGGATGGGATGGGCTGAAAAATAAAAATAAAATCTTGCTAAATGTTAGCCATTTGCTTTGATGGCAGAAAATTGTTCATCCCACTCTGTTTTTTTACAGGTTAAATTGCTAACTAGTTCATTTTATCCATTGCCTACGGCTGGCGCTAAATGTCAGTGACAAATTTTGTACTTGTCTTGAAGAATGAATTAAGTTATGCACAAAAGCTATAGTGCTTTTTTTAAAGATGAGTGAATTGCAGAGAGGAAAAAAAAAGTTGCTCATTTGAAAAAGGATTATTTCGATTAAAGGCCTTTTCTATTGTAGTGGAAGACAGGTAGTGGTTTAAGGTAATTCTGACAGTTACCTCCCACAGAGGCTGCAGTCCTTTACTAGAAATTTCTTTAAGAGCACTTGCATTAGATTATGCACTATGATTGTTATTGTAAGACCATTTGTGACAGTAAAGGGGGGGAACAATTACAGAAAATGGCAACTATTATTCATTAACTAAGGTAAAACTGGTCTTTCTTCAGTGAGGTCATCATTCCGTCACCTTCAGAAAACCTTTCTATGGTTTGTAGCAGTGGCAATTAAAACCCCCCTAGGTACTGTCTGCCAAATATTGGTGAGAAGGAACAGCTCATTGAGAAATTTCTATTGAGAAGACCTGGCACAGTCTTAACAATCCCTCTGGTTTTCAATTGTCTGGCTCTGGTAGCACCCCATAATCTCTGAGCAAATAGTGTACCTAAGAATGATTGTTACTGTCAGTGTTTGAAACTCTGTACTGGTTTACTATCTGTAAGCTTGGCCTAAGGGAGCTCTACATGTTTGTATTTTATTTTATTTGATTTTATTTTCATGTGCACTCTATCTGTTTATTGAAAATCTAAAGGGAGCTTAAAGTTAAGACTAGACTTTGAAGCTATGTCTCTTGCAGGGGTCTTCATTAGAAAGTCTAGATCTCTCACACTGCTGAGGTAGCATAACTGATGTTCTCTTGTATTTATAGTGCTTAATTTGGGCTATGGACAGTTACTACTACAGGGCAAAAATTACTTTTGCTTAATTTTTTTGTATTATGGGAGTGCCTGGTATTTCCAACTGTAAACAGAATTCCATTGTGCTGTGCACTGTAAAAAACCACAGATTTGAAATAAATGTTTTTAGTGGCACCCACAGGTTTTGGCAGATACCTTTCTTCTCTCACTGTGTGCATAAATATTTTCACTGATACCAGCTGTAGAAAGTGGTATGGTAAATGCTAATCTCAGTACAGTCATAGCAGTCACAAATGGAAGTTAGATCTGTAATTTCAAGTTGAAAGCTGAAATGAAAAATCTAGTGATTATGCACTACTGCCCTAAGCTACTTCTCTCTTTCTTTCTCCTCTACTCTCATTCTCAGGCAAAAGGATAAGGTTTCCTCCCCAGGAGAAAGAAAAATACAGATTATCAGTTTTCTGGTGATAACAGTGCAACTCCTGAAGACCGTCTGGCTCTAAAAAACAATACATTCTGGGATACATCTCACCTAACTTTTTAACCTACTTTTGGATGTAAAAAACATAGATGTCTCAGTCTGAACTAGTTATTTTTGCCCCTGTTCTACTGAGGAGAGAAACAGGTATGACCAGATGCATTCCATGTAATTTCAGAGTTCTGTTTAGGATGAGATGAATTGTCCTCTGAGCTGCTTGGTTCTTTCTGTTAACTTTAAAGAGAAACCCAACTTGGTTGCAGTTTTAGATTCCCACATTTGGGCATCACACTAATGATGATTTTCCTCTTCCTTAATTTTTCACCTCTGTCTTGCCTGATTGCTCTTGAAGAATTTATTTCCACTCCATACGCATGAAATAGCATCCCTCGAAATTTTTATGAAGTCTATTTTAAGGGATTTCTCGGATGTATTTTTTCCATTTGTAAATGCCCACACTTTTGACCTTCCCTTTGATAAGCTAGTTGGAGCACCTTTGATCCCATATTTTTGGTTTTTTTTAGGATCTTGCATCACTTATGTAGTTTGCTTCTAAGTTTTGTACTTCACACGTTTGTTGCAATGCAAGTAAGTGTTACAAGAGTGGTCTCACTGAAATTTTGCACTCAGAGATACTATTCCTTGCTTCCATTTTGTGATATATGAAAATTTTGTTAGTGACAAAACACTACATGAAGAAATTAAATTATACTGAGATACATATTTATAATTTCCTGTAATATTGCTTTTCAAGGAAAATTTTGGGGTTTTGCTTCAGTTACCTCTTCTGTTAGACTACATAAGTTATTATATTTGTAACTGTACATTTTGCAGGCTGCAGCCCTTCAGCTAAGGGGTTGAGTTTCATTCAACCCATTGTTTATCATCCTACAGACGTCTCTGTATTGTTAGCTTATCTTCCTGGAAATTATTTCTAAAAATATTGTGATATCTGGCCAACAACTGTATCTTAACAGTTTCTTTTGGCACTTACTTAACCCAGCATTGCGTATTGATAACTTGATCTATTTGATGATTTAAAATCTTTATAAAGAAACTATTGCACCTGACAGTGAGTCAGATTAGCTACAATTTAGTGGCTTACCCAAATTTAAACATTTTACCTAAGCCATGCAGGCAAGCAATTGAATGAGAGAGGCATCTTCAGAGGTCAACCCGTCTCACCAACTCCAAAGGAAAAGCTGATCAAAACTTAAATTAACATGAACAAGAAAAAAAAAAAAAAAAAAAAAAAAAAAAAGTAAAGCAACAACAAAAGAAGTCTTTTCATATGTAATTTCTCCAGAAGAGAAAGAGTGAAGGTGAAAACAAATGAATGGTAACAGATCAGTAATATCCTGAAGGTGTGCGAACTGTAGAGTGGGCTTTTTCAACACTGCCATGTTTCTCTTTGCTGCCTTCTCAGTAGATCTTGGAAACTTATACTAAATATTTAGCAGTTGGATGGCATAATTTTCATGGGATGAATATCAAGTTGTTTGAAAATGAGTTTCTATGTTTCCTGTTTTACGTATTTGAGGAATAGGAGAATGTTATTTAGGAAAATGTAATGTATTTTAATATGTCAGATATGATGTTCAGTTCTGCAGAGTAAAATAAACATTTCAGTTTTATATTTATTCTTAGAATAGAATTCTGGAAACTGTATCTTTTCCTTATAGCCTTTTTTCATGTCTTAATTACTGGATGGTCTCCTGGTAAATTTTAGCTTTTACTAAAGTTTGTAATTATGTTCAGATGAAACCTCCAGATTGGGTTATAGAACTTTTCTGCTGAACCTTGTTACGAATCCCAGGACAAATCTGTACTGAATCACAGATTCTGATCCATAGACCCTGCTTGTGGAAGAGCACTTTTAGGAGTAAGAAAAGACATACTCATTAAGAAAATATTTCATCACTGGTATAGCTGTAGTTTCAAGAACCATCTTCCTAGTAATATTACTTCATAAAATAAAGAACTGAGTGTGAATATGTTTTGGTACCAAAATAACTTAAAATATTTGAAATATTTCCAGTGAATGAATTTAATCTAATTTTTGTAAATGTTGGAGGAATATCTGTTTAGTACTAAGAAGTACAAAATATACCTCTCTTTAATTTTATTTTCCTTTTAACGCTAAATGCATCAACTAATGTAAAAGTTCTGATTCACTAGTTCTGTATAGTAATTTGCTCCATGAACATTTGGACTGAAATCAGTGGGAATTTTGTGGAACAAGTTAAAATTTTCTGTGACGGTGGGAATGAAAATATTTTTCTGATTGACAATACCAAGAAGCAAACAAGGTGTAAATATATATAGATTAAAAATCTGGTTAAAAATTAACAGCTAATGAAGTGAGTACAAGACAAGGAGGCTGGTGGTGAATAAAGCAGAAATCTCATGCTAAAATAATTTTGCAGTATATATTTAATTTCTTTCCTACAGTGCTATCCTTTACTTGTTGAATCCAAGTGTCTGGTAACTTAGAGTATCAGCAATTTTCCTTCCTTTTTCCTCTGAATACTTTTCGTCTCAGTAATGAATTGATGGTATATCCAGGCAGAAGTAAATGGAGAAAATAAAAATATCCCTTTGGTTACAGAAGGAAAGAGCAGTGCCCTTGGCTGCAGGCTCAGGTCCTGACAGCTGCTCCCAACACCCAGCACAGCGATGACGCTGTTGAGCAGGACAGGAACAGAGAACTCCAGATCAGGAGGCTAAGAAAATGAACTCTCTTTTATTTCAAATGTACCACTCTATATATAGAGAACATCGTGCAGATTAATTTCATTGGTCTTAGAGTAAAAACATCTCACACCATTGGTGGGCAGTGAATGACGCACGGTAGCAGAACATGTCTATAAACAACGTGAATAACAAGATAGATTAGAGAATTATTTACATTCTTTCCCAATTGCTTCCCAGGCTCTTGCCTGGTTAGAAAACTTCTCTTTCTCTCTGACTGAGCTGAGAATATCCACAGAGCAGGACTGCGTCCATGGGATGAGCAGCATCAGGCACTGGCCTCCCTCAGCTGAGCATGCCTCAGAGGCACGTTTGTGACTAAAAAGTGTTGTTAAAAAGAGAAAGGATGATGTGCTGTTTGTCTGGAGGGAGTCAATCTACTTGCTGCTGGCAGTAAGGCAGTAGAAATCATACAACGTGCAACCATGGAAAGATTAAAAGCCAATCAGTGAGGTTGTTACCTTAACGATCATGAAATAATATGAAATAGATAGTAAAAACCTTGAACTCTGCTGCATCCCCATGCAACAATTTGTGAAATCTGCGCTTCACAAATGCAGATTTGAATTCCAAATGTCCATTTTCACTTTGAGTTAATAATAAAATCTTTTTAATGTTTCACTGAAGAAAACTTTTCTATGCATAAGAATTCCTTTTGTAGATTTTTGAAATGCAATAGTGATTGGCTATTGTGACACATTATGGGATGGGTTGTTTTGTTTTGTTTTAGAGTTTTTGTATGTTTCTTTGGCATTGTTTGGTTTTGCTTGTTTTTTTTTTTTTTTTTCTGAATGTGAAATATGTTTTCACCTGAAAATCCCTACCAACTGAAATTTATGACTTGGTCATGTTGCCAAAAAGCTGTTCCAGCACCATTTTCTTCTTTCCTCCTTTTTAACATTCATTTATCTTGATGTTTTCTTAAGTGATGGTTTCAGTCACATTCTATGTTTTTCTGAATAATAATAATAATAATAATAATAATAATAATAATAATAATAATAATAATAGTTTTACACTTTCAGAACATCTCTTGAGACCTGCTTGTCAGACCACTTCCCCTCAGGAAAGCTCAGGGCCCATTGGGAAATGTTGTAGCTACTCAGGATCCTCTAAAGAAACTTAACCCATAGTGTGTCCTCAGTGTCTGACCCATTAAAAAAAAAAAAAAGTCCAGTTATTTTCAGGTCCAAAATCCGAGCCAAGCCTAGAGTAATCTTAAGCTTTTATTGTTCCAGTGATGTAAGGATCCATGATTCTGGATAGGTTCTTTCACAATGAGAGATAATTCAGTTTTATTTCTAGTAAAAAATAATTGTTTATTCTTACTTTTTTTTTTAATTGTTTTACATAGATTTGCATACCTCAGATGTATGCCATTGAAAAAAAAAAATGAGATGAACTATACTTAGAAATTGTTGGCTTGCTCCAACCTGAAATATGATGAAAAGGGAGCAATAATCACCTTTCTAGTTCATTTTTCCCCTGTTATTTCAAATTCACTACGTCCAGGAAAGAACATATTTGGGTGTTTGTCAGAGATTCGTAAGTTGTAGCAGAAGCAGTATACAAGCAAGAACAAAGTCAGATTAATTTATTTGTGTTTTTTTAAATACTGTCTTGGCATGTGAAATGTTCTGAAGCTAAGGGCATTGCATAAATAGAAACTGTATTATGCTATCGTGTTTATCAAATGCTCCTCATCTACTGCACCACCCCCATAAATCCACCAAAGCTGTTATTATTCAGGGGTGGGAAGGTGGGGAGAATTCAGTGAAAGCTACAGAATGATTTAACACTGTGGGAACTTAATCAATAAGACTGTTGCAGCGAACTCCCAGGAAAGAGTGTTGTTTTCCATCCAGATGATAATGAGGCAGGCTAGCAGCAACCTCTGGAGGAGGAATGCTGGAGCACTGAATATGTGGTACAGCTTTGCTAGTTGCTAATTAATAGTTTGAGGCTAGACACCTTTTTTCCATCCTGCTACTTGCAGTTTCTTTCTGGCTTGTCCCACATACCTCTTTCACTACTGGGGTCAGTTGGTCCTAACTTAAATTCTGGAAACCAAATTTAACAACAGTACTAAAAATTTAAGTTTACCTTTCTTCTCTCACCTTTGTTCTTGGCATTATTAGTACATTTTGTATGGCTGTATAGCATGTAATCCTTCCTTACATTGCAAAAATAGTTTTTTTCTTACTCCTTGTGCCTTGTATTCTAAATTTAGACAGCTGAAATTATTTTGGTGTTTGAAAACTGTCGTCAGACTGGAAAATATCAGCAAAAGCCAAGCTGAATAAAAGTTTAACATAAGTAATATTTGTGATATGCAGATTTAATTAGTTTTAGGTGGTGGTAGCTTGAAGAGGTTGGGAATGCTTGTTCAGTGGTACTTAAGCTCAGTATTGATTTTTCTTACTTTTATCTGGAGTCCAAAACAGAACAGGGATCCACTTTAACAAAGCTAAAGCTCTGGCTGAATGATGCCATTATATCTCTATCTTTGCAAAACATATAAGAAGTAGAGAGAAAGCAAGTATTTCTTCCATTGCCAGGGAAGAATTGAGGCAATGGAAAATGAGACAGTGAGGTCAAAGTTGGCTGTAAAGTAGATGGCTGTAATACAGTGTTAGACACTGCAGTCTAGTAGTGTATTGAATCCAGGTTTTTGAAGCATATTTAATGGGAACATCTAAAAGCATGTTATAGGTAAGACTGCATTAATGGATTGTTTTGCTAAAACATGAGTAAAACCTGCTACATTCACTAGGAAACACAAGATGAGATTTGTTTTAACATAGTGAAAATATGAATAGCAGTCAGCAGCCGTCCTTCCAGGTTTCCAGTCTAGTAGCATCACTTCTACACCACCTTACTTCTCTAAGATTATTTATTTTAAGATACTTGAAAGCTTTTCTTAAAATGTTTTCCACACTTGCTATAATTAATCAATGCTAAGAACATATTAATTAAATTCTTTTTATTGGTGATGCATAATGGCTTTTGTTGCATTTAGTTTTAGTTTACATGATATTTTACTAATTATTTTGTTTTCCTGACTTTTGATTGTCTCATCTTTTTGCTAAGCTTGTCATGACTCTTGTAGTCATCCAAAGCACCAGTATGATAGCAGGGGAAGCAGTGGAGAAACTGTACCTGTGTGGCAATGTATTTTTCTCAGCTTCAAAACAAAAGGCCATTGAGACTGAAAATGCTCATTTGATTTTTGCTGATACGAGAGGTCTGTGCAATCTTTGATATTTTGCCACAGCAGATCAAGATTTATATAAAAAATATAGCATTATCTAGAACTTTCTAGTGCTAAAAATTTTTTTAGAAATGATATTTAGACTTTGAAGAAGCAGTGCAGATAAATTTTTTGCTCTAAATAAAAAAAAAAACCACATTAAATCACTTAATCTACTAATGAGCAATGTGAATCAAACTAATATTCAAAAGCATTTATGTTTTACCTAGAAATTCAACTGATATATGCAAAATTACCTAGAAAACTTAATTTGGATACAGAGCTTCTGCAGAAATTAGGTATTCATTTCCCTAGGCAACTTTCATTTTTTGAGCCTAAAAATGGCACATTCACAATATAATTTGTAATTAATAAATCCAACTGGTATTTAGAGACTACTGACAATTCCACTGGCAGTATTATTTTCCATAGCATTCCTCTCTGTCCCTCAGTAGTGGAATTGCTGTTGGTCTTGTGCTTTCAAAGATGTTTTGGGCTGACACCTTTCTAGGGGTCAGTGTCTGGGGCAGCACCTATTGCTTTGGTTTCTCAGGTCAAAACTGACATTGTAAGAGACAAACATGCCATTAGTAAATTACTTAGAACTTTAAGTGTCTGACATTTCATTCTTTAATGCTGATTCTCATCAGTGACTTATGCTGCAAAAAGGTTTGATATCACATTTGTATGGGAAGGTTGAGTAACACTTCACAAAATAGAAGATATCTTTATAACAGAAAGAAAACAGCAATGTTTTATTCATTGGTACACTGAAAATTATAGTGCAAATACAGATTTAATTTGGATTTCAGCACAGGGCTGTCACAATGGCATATGGGCAGAAATAGCAGATACCAGACCAGGAGTCGTGCCTAGTAGGCACCACAACAATGCGTGCACGAGCACATGGGCACACAAATACACACACAGTTCCTAAGTACAGTCTTTGTCTTAATAGATATCCATATATTGCTCATGATTTACAATGATTTTTTGTTTGCAAACCAATTGTATTTTCATTTTCTTTCGTGCTTTGACAGGACATAATTATTTCTGAAACATATAATAGGATCAAAGCATACTTCATTATTAAAGAACTTATTGCATTATGTTAGTGCCCTCCTGAATGCATGAAAATGTTAATCCAGTTTTGTCATATTTTTCAAATAAGCAGTTTTTTCTTATGAAAATTTTGTGGAATTAATTGTTTGCTTTCTCCCAACCTCTGAGGGGTCTATAGCTTCAGAAGATATCAGATAAGGGATGATGACATATAATGAGAGCAAGATTTAGCTATTAAACTTCCTTTGACTCACTTTAAATATTGATTAGAGAAACACTTCTGGGCAAATATTTATATTGAGCAATAATATAATTCAGTGATTTTTTAATTTTTTTTTTTTTACTTTCTGCATATCATTATGTCTTCAGTAATTTAGCTTAGAAAAATATATTGTTAGCCATTGGTTATATGAAAAAGTCCTAGATAGAAGAGACCAGGAAAGAAGAGTAACATTTTCCAGCAGTAAACCATCATTCATAAGATGCAAAGATGCTCTCTGCTGCATAGCTTGTATCTGGCCTTTCCCAGGGTTTAGGACCGCTGTACCTGGGATATTGACTGCAAGCAATTTCTTCTATAATGCTAGTGTTGTGACAGATACTAATGAAACCATGCTGTTTCTAGATAAAGCTGATATTGCATACATAGGTAGAAGAGGTAATTTCCTTATTCACTTTCTTAATGAACTCAAAGAGGACGAAGGAAACTTCCTGCATCTATGACTATCTCCTAGATTTTATTAGTTTTTTCAACAAGAATAATTTTTTTGCATGTTTTTGTTTACTTGGTGTATACCATATATAACAATAACAGCTGAACCTACTTGTATAAATGAGTGATGTTCTCTTTGTAGGGGAAAAAAAGCATGTAAAAATTATCAGAAAAAAAATCTTGTAAGAGTAAGAAACATCAACATATTTGTGTTTTAAAACTTCTTCCAAGTTCTTGCTCAAATGGTGAAGAGTCCAACATGTGTGCCAAACATAAAAGGACTGAGTATGTATATTATACATAATATTCACCATCATCTCGGACTGAAGGCTGTGTGTGTTGTTTAATGACTAGTTTTTGTTTCTTTAATTACATTGAACCTTTGGTTACTAAGCACTCCAAACTTTCACTGAAAGTTTGAGGTATCCAGGTTGGAAAGCACTGTGGACCCTCCCCAGCCCAAGGCAGCACTCTCAGCTTATCTGTCACATGCTGAATGTCTTGCTTATCTTACTAGGTGTTGCTGGTCCAGTCTAAGAACCAAATACTGCAGAGGGGGCTAAAGAAGTAAGTGCTTGCTATGCACTTGAAAGGATATAAATCTTGACAGTGGTAGCTGAGGAGGGAAAGGAGGGTGTGAAGCCAGTTATCCAGATATATTGGCCGTATCCATTGATCCTTTCAGCAAAGTTAGATCTCTGACAGAATATTTTTGCCTTATGTAGGAAAATCATTACAAATTTAACAGCCATTTTCATGTATTCCTATTATTCTAAGTCCTTAAAAAGATAATTTTTAGCTATAAGAAAAATTCTCCTTAGTCAGTTTCTGACCATTAGTGTCTGTGTCTGTGCTGCTACCTAGATTTCAAGCAAGCTGCTTTAATTTTGGGAGAGCTACAGAGTTTGGTCTATTGCCTTCAAATACTTCATGAAATAGTCAGATCAGTTTTACCTTGTTTGAGGTTGTAATACGTCAGTAATGATTGTATTACAGATGTATGCCATGACAAAAACCTGGCTCTATATTAAAATTACATCCATATGTACATATTTCAGTACAATTGAATCTTTCAAAGTTTCATCTGAATTTTGAACTAATGCTTTAATAATTAATATTAGATTGTATTAAAATAACAAATTTATATAATATTTGATTGCTGATGTGTAATACTGAGATTCCTTCGATTCCTTCACCTGAATCTTACTTTCTTACTGGAATATAGTTTCTTATTGCTCTAATTCATATTGTCCTCTGTCAAGTAAGAAGTAATACAACTTATTCTTTAGACCCATTTATTGAAGTGAGAGTAGTATGTACTATTCTAATCGAGCCAGGACCAAAATCCACATAGTGGTTTGTAACAGAGAGGAAAGAGATGTTCTAAATACTCTATAATGAAAAACTCCCCAAAGAAGCCTAGGTTTCAAAATCTTTAAGTGGTAAACTAAGTGAATAGGTACACACTTGAGGTGCTTTTTGTCATCTCAAGGCATGCAAAACCATATTCTTTGATATATATGGTCTGTCTGGTAAAATATGGAGTCGAGCCTGAAGTAATGTTCTGGGAGAGTACTTCCTGCTTTTGCCAATGAATGATCTGGCCTTAGGGATTAGTCCACAGCCTGGCTGAAGGAAGGGTTTTTCTCAAACCAATGAAGGTATAATAAGCCAGAGGTATGTGGATGTGCAATAGCTGCAATTTTAAATTCTAAGATTATACAGATGTCTCAGGAAAAGCCCAAATGCTCTATGAAATGAAAAATATAATTTTAATTTGTCTCAGGAATGTCAGTGAATCTAATATAATTTATCAAAGGAGGCATTTGACAACAAAGCAAGTGCATGCTAAATATGTTTCTGACTCAATATGGAGGTTCATGCTGTGGCAGTGTAGCCAAATCAGTTTTTCTGATCATTCAGTTTACATGTTAATCTAAAGTACCATAAGGCTTTTCTTTAGTGTATTATTGATTTCTGATTTTTCTAATTACCTGTTTTTTTTTTTTTTTAATTTATTTTTTGGTCAGGTATTGTCCCAAATTTCTTCGAATGTAAAATTCTGAATGTGATGGTGAATAAAAGCATATCTAGTTCTAAGAGATATCTTGCCATTTTTTTCCCTTCATGCTTTCTATCAGTGTTTCTGACTTGTTTCTGACTTCCTGTAATTGTGTTCCTACAGCAAGTTATTTCTCCATATATCTAGGCTGATAGATCTTTCACGTTCAATCACATTTTTCTTATATCCAAAGTGACAGATTTCCAAAACTTCTGTAGCTTTGTAGTTTCAAAACTTCTGTAGTTTCTGAGGTACTCCAGGGCTTATTATCTCCTTGGTTTCTTTTTTCATTTCTGTAAATGCGTGGTCCGATGTAATGTGAAATTCAGGATCTAATTTATTTAGTTCTTATTTTACTTTTGCTGCTTTTTGTGTTCAAAGTATCTTCTTCAAATGTCCAGTGTCATCTTCCCCAAGCTACTGGCATACTTGAGTTAGGTCTCTCCTTCCAGCATAGAAGCTGAGTATCCTTCCTTATTGCTGTGACATTTCATGTAAGCACAGATTTAAGTCTAGCTTTGCTCACATTTTCTTGTATAATTGCCAATCTGGACAGCATCCTTATTGACAGTTATTGTGCAATGTCTTTTTTTTGTAGTCCTGCCTATGCTATTATTCACATGTTTTAGACTTGTCTGTGTGAAACTGTAGCTGTGAAGGCCTTACTACACACTGTATTTCATTAGTGTGCAGTACCCAGTAGTGTGTAGTTGGGAATGACTGAATCTAGGATAACAAAAACACAGGCCTCTGCTGAACTCATAGATCCTCAAGAAATTGTAATTCCACAAGTAAAATGACAGAAAATACCACATAGAGAAAATATCCTTGATGGAAAAGGAGATTTGTTAAAACTCCACTCATTACAAATTCTCTGAAGATATGTAGGACACCAGAATAAGGCTTAAACAGCACTTTCAGTAAGCAACTGCAAAAAATAGATATCTTAGAATAAAGATGTTAAGTGGTGGTGTTACTTCTTTTGATAGGATGACAGTCACGATGTTTTCAGTTGTTCTCACTTAAATCAGCTAAGAAAACTAGCTGTATTAGAGAAATTCAAAGAGTATTCAATTCCATATAAATATAAACCACATGCTTTTTCTAAGCATTTTCTAAGCAAAGATGTAAGTCTAAAAGTGTTTGGGAGTTATTTAAAGACAAACTTAAATAATGCAGGCGTGGGGAGCTAATTGAGTGCTTTCTCTGGGACCCTAATAGGTCTGGGACCTTGGACTTTGGGAAGTTGCTGACTAATCCAGATTTTTAATCTTTAAATTTTATTTTCCTAAGTGAGACCAGGAAGATGCTCATAAGAGTATAGGCAGTACCTTGATGCTGTGGGTACAATAGAGGGTCTGCAGTGCTTATAAAATACCTTAGGCAGAGCAGCATTTGCAGACCAAAGGAAGCACCACAATTGTAACAGTCATAAGGATGAAAAGTCCAGGAAAAGTCTGCTTTTTCAGAAAAAAAATGCATTAATTGAACTGCATAGATTTTAAGCTTTTAAATTTCAATATTTTCAGGCTCTCACAGGACATCACTACCTGAGTGCTACCTCAGAGAACACTTTTCACAGAATCAGTAGTGGAAAATGCAGTTAAAGATGACTGTTAGCTTGGAAGAAGCAGGACATAGAGTGATTTATATCTGAGCAAAAGCAGTAATGAGATTCTGTAACATTAACACTACGGGAAAAACTGACATAATAGAGAAGAGAGGTTGTGCTTTTTCATTCAAAGTGTATGCTGAATGTGTATTGTTCAATAAACAAAAAAAAAAAATTAAGAGAATCTGGGAAGAAATCCCATGACAAAATTAAAATTTTGGCAATTCTTTAAATTAATCTCTGACTTCAAGTCTGGTCCCTGTAGAGGTAGGGACCTGATTAGGAGAGACTTTGGAAACAATTGCTGGGAAGTAGTAAGATCTCCACAAACTCAGAGTACACTAACCTAACTTGCTTTGTCAGTAACCTTGTCTAGGGTGAAATATGGACTGAAATTTTTAGTCATGCATGCTTTTTGTAGAGACTAACTAAAATCAGTACTATTGAGTACATTGACACCATTCTTTGTACTCTTTGCTGTTGTTGAAGTCTCAGACCTAAATGGGACTATTTTTATAGGCACTAGGATAGTGCTGCTCAAATTATGAAAGAAAAATATGGTGATAAGAAGACAGAGATTAGAAGCAGAAAGTCCAAGGGAAAAATATGGTATCATGGGTATCATGCAAAAAAAACATGTTAGAGATATCTGTTTCAGCCTGTTGCATATGTCAGAGATGTTGAAGATCAAGTTGAAAGAAAGATTCTTGTTGAAACAACTTGTAAAGTTTCTTCCATGGGACCAAAGCTGGAATAGATTTGAAGCTAGTTCTGGGCTAAGATTCACATTTTCAGGACTGCCCTTTGGAATCTACTCTAGGTAAAATCCAGTCATATATGTAAGTTTATTTTCTCTTAACACAGTAAATTTAACATCTGGTAATCACCCATATTGTAGCAGGCATACATCTTATTAGATTTAATGTTCTGATTATCACATTGAAATACATACACTGATCTTATGAAGTGGTTTAACAAAGGGAATTAATCAGACTGTAATACACAGAGGATACAAATCACAAAGGACCAGCTCTGTCACCTTTAGTTGTCCCTGAAGTGTTGAATTGCCTGTGTACTTTATGCTTGGATGTGCTTCATGCTCAGATCTGGAGAACTACTATATTCTATACTAACAGTAGTTTCCAAAAGAAATGTGTTTAGATGTAACAGTTTTGGATTAGATCTCTTTAATTTCTCTCTCAATTTGACAAACACCCTCAGCAGACACACAGAAATATGGAAATGGAAAAATCCCCCAGCCCCCAAACCAAAAGCCACAGACTGGGAGGAAATACTTGTCAGAACTGGGAAATGATCAGAAGTACTTAATTTCTTAGATTCTTGGTGAATCCTACAGAGTCATTTACAATTAAAATGAAGAAATTCTTAGAAGCTTTATCTTAGGTTTGGTTGTGGGAAAAAAAAAAAATCTTAATTTCTAAATGCTTAGACTCCATTTTTGATTGCCTAAACCAACAACTTTTCCAGCCTCAGACTGCTCAATAAAAAAAAAGCACAATAATTTTGATCATTATTTTAATTAAATATAGCAAATGAACTTTGAAGTATCACAGCAAGTTAGGGCTTTATTGCAGGGATTTTATAAGTTTCACCTGTAAGAGCTGGGGCCAGGGTTTGGAGGTGGGGCTGTGCACTGACAGTGTCATGAGTGTAGTGATAGCCAACCTTCATTGCCCACTGTTTTGCATCATTAGCACTGTAGTGAATCTCACAAAAAAAAAAAAAAAAAAAAAAGAAAATGTCCAGTCTTTTTTATTATTTCACTTTTTTTTTCTTTTTTTTATTTTTCTTTCTAAAGCACCTAATTTAGGCCACAGACAAAAAGAAAATGTATCTTGAATATGCATCACAGGTTCCAAAAATGAAAAGAAATTGGATTTGGATAGCACTTACTCAATAGACAGATATGATACATGGTAAGAAGGTGCACTGTCTGCCCTGTGATAGATTAAACTACTTTGTAGGAAAATTACTGTGAGCCAGTCACCACCACCACCGTGGCTAAATCTTTAATAAAATTCTCTTCCATATTCAAGAGCGAGGTATGAAGTACACAATAAGCAGAGTGGAGTAGAGTGCCATTTATCAAACCACAGCTAGGTCTGTAATCTCCTGCTTTATCCTTTTTTAGTACTTTATTTGTCTTTATTGTTGCAAGGAAGCACATTTACCCAGGGCAGTGGGCTTTTGGTGCTGATAAACCTCTTGCTTTAAATTCTACCTGTGGGGTTTTTTTTCTTTTTTTCTTTTTTACTTTTTTCCTCTTTTTTTGTTTGTTTTTTTTTCTTGATCAGATATCCATCTAGTCACTCTATGGGAGTAATTAGTCTGTTTTGGTAGTCCCTGGCTTGTTACATATTCTTTCACCCTTCCTTGCCTGACCTGACCCTACCTCTCTTGTCTCTATGCTACAAAAAAAAAAAAAAAAAAAAAAAAAGGGGGAAAAATATTATAACATCTAAGACTTTTTAAAAAGAATACTCATGCCTGTGCAGAAGACAGTCTGGAGTGTATTGCATAATGCTTTTTTGAGGCTATTTGGTAAGATGGCAGTGTTGAAGCGTGTTGCAGTTGGCCCCTGGGTGGCACTACATGGCTAGATCTGGGACCAACAAAAACAGTTTTGGATAAAGGCAGAAAACATAATTGAAGCATTTTTCTTCTTAAAAATTAAAGACTTTAACTAAATTTGTTGTTATTTGCTGAATTCAACACAAATTCACAGTATTAAATAATTGTGTTGCTCTAATTGAATGACATTCCAAAATGTTCCCTGTATCTTGACTACCTGGTAATATCTGGATAATTTCTGGGAACACACTGATATTAAGTACAGATTCAGTGGAAGGGTTCCTATGGGTAGAAGTATGTGACTAGAACTGCTTTGTGCTGCCTGAATATGCATACTACCAGTCTGTGCTGCAGCCCTGGGGGTGATTTTTTTAGTACTATTATAACCCTTTTTATTGTTTGAATAGCAGTTTTATGACAAAACATTTATATTCAGCCTGCCTTTGTACTTGACTGAAAGAGAGCAATCACTGAGAATGATAAGGCAACAATGGTAATGATAACTGCATTTATGGAGGCTTACAGAATTTAAACGGGCATGCAAAAATAGACTTAGAATAGTGCTCTACCTGTATTTGAACTGGCTTGGGTATATTTCTTGTGCCTGGCCCATGTTTGATTGTTGATGGATATGTTGCATTTTCTCCTGTTTTTCTCTCCTATGGCATTGCTCCTTGTATGAGTCTTACCTGTGTGAACATCAGGTTTACCTTAGCACTGAAAGATGTCCTAGTAAGATGGGGGAACATAACCATTTGTTAAGATCCACATCCCTGAAATTATTGCTTAACTTACATATTAAGATTTCAGAGTTTGTGGTATTATGATCGTGCATCAGAATGGTCATTACCTGTCTTTCAATGTTCTATCTCTCAAGAAAAATAGGCAATTCTTTCATTCTCCCTTGAGAAAAAGTGAAGAATAATACTGGACATTGGAAAGCATTTAAGATCAGTCCTTCTGTTGCCCAAATATTGTTAAGCCAAATCAATTCTAATTTTTTCTTCCTTTGCTATGAAGTTTTCTCCCCTTTGAGGTTCACTCAGACACATCCACAAGGATACACATGCACATTTGTGTATTTCCTTAAAATGTCTTGCTTATACAAGAACATAAGACAGCAATGAGAAGGTTCATTGTGTTCTGGGAGGAAACAAATAGTTCCTAGATCTCCAAATTTTGTGTGAGGGGAACAGAATTACACCAAAGTCTACATATATTTTAGTATGGGTTATGAAGAAAGGAGGTGTGCACTATACATTGTCCTAAAGATGTTTTAAGGCTATGTCCAGCCACGGTGCTAGAGGGTTTCTTACCAAGGAAGAGACTACTTTCATGGAGTTAGAATGACACATTCAGCCTACTCACCTAGATTGTTTTTTTTCAATATTTTGAAATAATTTTTTCAGGGAGCTATTTTTTATAAAAACACCTTTCTGTAAACAAACCAGTGTATATTTTCATAGAAGTGAATGACCATTTTAAAGACCTTTAAAATTTTGAGCCATACATTTAGATTTGATTGTTTTTGAGAGATGGGAACTTCAGTACAGCCCAATTTCTTCCATAGTATAGTTTTCCTATGATGTAATTTCTTTCTTCACCTGTATTTTAATTTTTTTGTACTTACCCATCCATTAGAAGTTTACAGTATATAATATCTGGGGGGCAAAACATTGTGAAAACTAAGTGAATAGAAATGTGAAAAAAAAAATGGTGGCAACCAAAGATACCTTTTATTTTATTTGTGTGTTATTTTTCTATTTTAGAAGCTCACTAACTACACTACATTTTTTAATGTATGTATATGGTCATGCATGTTACCCTCTTCATGTGCTTGTCTGCACTAGTTAGGCTTTAAATATGCTTAAATTAATAATTCACATTCTCTGTTGCAAACTAAATATAAGTAATGCAAACATTAATTCACTTTGCCTTATAATATTCTGGAATGCTACATTCAAAGATACGTCATTTTCTACTGAATGTCTTTCTAATACATCTGTGCAAATGATACCTTTTCCCCAGGCCCAGCTACTTAGTGGATATTATTGAACAAATGTCTTTTATAGGATCGAAAAAAGTGAGGCATTATGTGAAAGAAATTTTTGAAAATGTGCATGGACTATTTCGGAATATGCTTAGTGAATATTAAGCAAACACCTGAAGTTCCTGTGCTGCTGCCTAGAACCAGCACTTCATTACCTATTACGTGCAGTGACTTTGAATTTTTTATTAGGTACTGGTCTCTTAGCCTGTAAGGCTTGTGCATGATGTGTATGAGAGCAATTTCCAGCAGAGCAAAGCCTTATCACAGATTCACCTAAAAGGTAAGGATATTTTTTAATTTTTAGTTCACATGCTGAACAGCTGCCTGCTGAACACCTGCCCACGGAGCAGGAAAGAAATTTGGTTTAAGGGTTGATTATGCATGTCTTACTCATATACAGTAAGTCCAGAAATAGGCATGATGAACTTCAGATAAACCCAGGATATGCAAATGGAGAGTACAATACCAGAATATTTACCCCCTAATTTTGTGCTCCACTACATTTTTAGTGGTTTTTTTTTTTTTTCAGGTTGGTGAGGACATAAGAGAAAGGCTTATATATACTTCTGATTTATTTAGTTTCTTCCAAATCTGCAGTGTTAATATTTTAAAAAAGCAAAGTTGAACTATGAATCTGGCAGGTAATGTAAAAGAATCATTGTGCTTGGCATTCCTCATATTTGCTAAGGATATTAACAAATATGAATGAGTATTAGGAAAAAAACAGCAAAGCTGGAGGAAATGATGAAAAATCAAGAAAGGTAACTAATAAGAATGAGAGGAGAAAAGACACAACAGTAAACCTAGAAATCATGAAGGAATACTTTGATTACTTTTTCACTGAAAACGGCTTAAATGGACTTTTGAGAGTGAGGGACCTTATTGCAATGGATCATGAGTGATAAGTTTTAAGACTATTAATTACAGGAATTCAAATCAGGTAATTTAGGGGAAAACAAGTCTTAAGAAAGCATGGGCTACATTCAGAATGTGGTGATAAACTGATGGTTAAAAGAACTGACTTTGGTAAAAGAATAGAAGGAGTGACAAACTTTGAAACACAACACCAACAGGGACCTTCTTGGTCTCCAGTTTTCTCATATTAGCATCATAAATTTAGCAAAAATAACTTCCATCTTAGAAGTTTTTTGCTTTTTTCTGATAGAAATGTTCTCTTGGACTTTCTTTTAGAAACTGATTTACTTTTCCAGTTTTTTTTTTTTCATTTTCAATTAATAAATAACTCCTGTGCCAAAAATTGCATCTGGATTAGTAACTGTTTTTCAGCCTGATGTTTTATATTTCAGAGCAACTTATTGCCATTTCTTCTTTAGCCAATCCTTATCAATTTCACTGCTTGACTAATTTGACTAAATGTTTTCAGTTTTAACTAACCGTTTCACATGTGTTGTTTCATGAAATACCTTGCTGAAATCCAGATGGATATATCCTCAAGCACATCAGTTATCTTATTAAAAGAAAACTATTGGTTTAGTCTTCTTGCAATAAGTATATGTTGTATTATAAATCTGGAAATGTCTTCTTTTCTTGATCATAGGAAAACAGAGATGTTAGTGATAGTGCAATGAAATCATTGCTCATGCAAAGGGAGAGTCTTGTCATCCACACTTTCTGAACAGAGAATTTGGGTCATGCCATTAAAAAAAAGGTTTTCTTGAAGCAGTCTCTTTTTCATACTGGGGCCTTAATCCATTCCCCAATCAGAGTGAGCGTGCATATCATGACAAATCTTTCCTCCATTAAAATCGTTTGCTATCCTAAAATGAATTAGCTGAATCAATATACTCTTCCCAAGGTTTCCCCGAGGAGACAGGAGCAGCTGCTAGAGCAGCAAGTGCTGCCTGAACAGTCAGACACCAAGGCAATGAAGCCACCACTGGTGTCACCAGACAGCAAGAAGCAGACCCTTGTGGGGAACTGGGGGAGAAGGTTACTCATGGGTAACTTTCTTTTTTTTTGCTGAGTTTTGCTGAGGCAAAATCAAAATTCTGCTATGACTGTCAGAACTGGCAAAGCTGTGCAATGCTGGAAATGTACAATAGTAATACAAACTCCAGGACAGCAAGACAAGAAAGAGGGCTGCTGTTGTTTCTGATGTGTCGTGCTCTTCTGACTGCTTGAGCTTCTTGAACAGCTGTGTGGAGACTTATCTTCAATTAGTTAATTAGATTAATATGTTCTCAAGGCTAGTTTGAGCTAAAATTTCTTTCTATTTTGTTTCTTATGCTTGATAGATAATATGTAATAATGAATGTATTTAATAATGAGCGTATTCTCCACCTTTTTCTGAAGACTGTTTTCTTCTAAAGACCTGCAATGCTGCAGAGAATAGGAAAAAACAAAGTAAAAAATAAAAAGTCAGACATAAATAAGTTGAAAAATTTGAGCTGGATACTTTCAATTGGCTTGGTTTGCACAAATTAGCAGACTAGAATTTCTGCAGAGGTGGTAAATATACTGATTTTTTGAAATTTTTTTTTTCTAAATTGAAGTAGAAAAAATACCAATGACATGGAACACATACTTTTTCAATTGCAATGTATTGTTGGTAGATTTTTATGGCTTATTATTTTTCTTTTTTATTCTCTGAAAATGAATAATTTTTATGAAAAGACTGTAAACAAATTAAGCTTTACAATCAAAATTTGTTCTCAGCCTCAGAAGAGACGATAGTAGAACTTGATTTGGAATTCTCCATCAAAATTATTTTTCAATAGAAATAATTCATGCTTTGAAATTAGAAATGGCATTAGTATGAGCCAACAGTAGAAGTCCCCTAACTTAGTTTGAAAAAGAATTCTTGACATTTTTGCAATTAGATAACTGAAAGTTTGAAAAATGAAATTTTTTTGAAGTGTAGCTTTAAAAAAACTCTCTGGTCATAATAATTTTCTAATTTGTACTAAAAATTCCAAATCAACATAAAAACATTTGGAGTGTTTTCAAATTACTGACTATATGTATACGAAATTTTCGTAGTTTATACATTTTTTTCCTGATTATTTCAATAGGATGGTATTTTGAAATTTAAAATTCTTCTTTCCTGTCTACCCCATTTCCTTGCGATGTTTGCTTGATGTACACTATCAGCTGGTCTTTCAACTTGTCTCCTTAAGCAGTGTATTTTAGTGTTTACATGAGACTTTAATTCAGTAAGCAGCTGATATAGTTTCTGTTTGTATGGCAGGGGTACACACTTGTACAAGTTGCAGATTTGTGTATTATGAAATGACTGAATATGATTATGAAACTCTCGGTTGTTTGACTTATGATGGTTACTTTCATCAGCAAATAATATAATTTTCAGTATATAACATTGATTCCTTCTTATACATTTTTTTTCCTCATTATCAAATTGATGGTGCATTTAAATATCAAGGCTCTATTTCTTTTCTTGGTAGTCATTTGAGCTGTTAGGATTGTTCTTTTTATAAAAATTGGGTCTTTTCTTAAAACCTCTTTCTTTGTTCAGCACAACTTTAATGTGTGGGACATATCTCCTTTCATCACAGCAGGGGACACTGTATATTTGTGGGATAAACTAGTTCCATATTAGCAATGTGGAATTGTTTGAGCTTGTTTGCATGTTGATAGTGCCTTTTGTGGTGGCAAGTGTTGGGGAATTCTGTCAGCAATAGTATTTTTTTTTCTCAATAGTTAATTCATATCCTGTACATATGCTGTTCCCATTAAGCCTAAATGCTATTTTATTGTCTATGAATATAGGATATGTTGATAATAGCACAAAAATAAACTCATCTGAAATTAATGGTTAGTATTGATGACTGAAATGCCAACACTATAACTCACATTTCACTGCTTAAAAGAGAATCTCCCATAGTTGCAGTGCTGAATGCTTTCAGGGTTGTTTGGAATATGTGTGTGTAAGAGTTTATTCAGGGAGCTGGAGCTGTGAAAGCACATAGCCCATGTGAGTCTCCACATTGCATACTAAAAGTTTGATGCATGGAGAACTTTGGTGGGAATCTCTCACAGCAGGTCAGGTGCCAGGGCTCCTTGTGAAATGTCTGGTAAGGGAATTTCTGTGCTCCAGTGAAGAGGGGAACTTTTTAGTCTGGGAATTTAAGTCAGGTTTAGGTAACCAAGTACTCACGTTGATTGCTCTGGTGTAGCTTTAGATGTGCATGGAAAAAGGAACCTAGGCAATTTAGGAGTATTAGTGATTAAAACTTACATATTTATGTATGTATTTTTAAGTCTTCACATTACATATCACTATTTGATCCAAGTCCCACTTCAGATGCCTCATTTGATTTGTAAATCTTACTCTTTCCTTCTTATTTTATCTAAAGGTGCATGTTGATATAAATTATCACTTTAAATTACTTTGTATTTATCATAAGAACAATCTTGACTACTTTACTTGTGAGTGCTCTGCTGTGCCCATTAGAGGATATAAAGAGGAGAGTGAACATTTTGTTATTTCTGTAGAAAAATTAATTTTCTAATTTGATTTTTTAAGTCTGCCTAAAGAAAGTCAAACTTCATTGTAGCTACACTATTAAATCCTCTTGATTTTATGACATTTTTAAGGTTGATTTTATTCTTATCAAGTAAAAACAAGAATTATTTTAGACTCAATTTTGTCTGGGAGGGACAGGAGTGAATATGCAGGGAGGCTGTTTGGAACCTACACTATTCTATGCAAAAAATCAGCAAAGAAATAATTTACCTAGGAAGATCTTTTTTTAAGAAACCTGCCAGCAAGCTTTTTCCTTCCTATAAGGTTCACATTTAAACAGTTTCTAATGCTGACTTTTGGCCAAAAATGTCTCTTTCTCCTTCTATGATGGAAAGCAACAGCTCAGTAATAAAAAAATACTAATTTCTATGTCTTTCACATTCATGTCAGAGAAGACATGCAATTTATAGAAGATAATTACAAATCACATTATGAACTACTTAAGAATTTAAAGAAAAAAACAACAACTTCTGGAAGAAACCATGAAAAATGCATATAGGGATTAATATTTTTTCAGAAGTTTAGACATGGTATTTGCTTTTTTTGAATGTCCGTGATATCTTACAGAAGAAGTTTTAAAATTGAATGACAATTCCCATCATGAAAACAGAAGGAAGTTTTTTGGTAAGGTCAAAAGAAAATGTGAATATTTCTTAAGAGGACTATTTAAAGGAAAGTATGTGACTGCATCCAAACTGTTACTAACCTAAATACAAATTCACCTACACATTTGCCTCCCAAAGAATGTGATTTCATCACATTAGTAAAGTGTATTGGTGAGGAATTCTGAGGGAGTGGATATGAACTGGTCATCCTTACAACATGACTATATTGCAGTCACCAGGCTTTGAAGTGGCAGTGCCTGACCTTTCCAAAGTATAGTTGGGATATGCTTATTTGGAGCACCAGGTTCATAGCATGGGAAAAATATTCAAGAGATCAATTATTGCTCCTGACTCACAGTGTGTTCAAGCTGTCTTTATGACTCGTCACTGAGACAATAATTTGATTTGACAGGCAGATTGGATGTTATTAAAAGTAAAGGATTTCAGTTACCTTAATGCACAGGCAAGGTGTTACCAAGATCTTTGTGAAGCGAGCCAAGTGCACTGTGGCACGAGTGTGGTCTGCAGGTGAAGGAGCTGGAAAATTTCCCACTTTTGTAATTGGGTGGTGTATTAATTGTATATAGTTGTCCACAGAGGGCATTAACTAACAAAATGCATCTCTCCCATTAAACATTAAAGTTGATATGAGCACCTTTTTCAAGGAAAAGAGGAATTAACAGTTTAGACTGAGGGCTCTATCGTGCTACTGGTGTTATTATATTATTTTTTATTATCTCGTATGAAAAATTCATTACCATCTGGATCCTATTTTACTAGATACTGTATATTCATATAAACTAAAAGAAACCTATATAGAGTTATGAAAGCAAAAGGGAAAATATTGAAAACTAGATAGATATAGGAGACTAAAAGAAGCAAATCATGTATGATTTAACAGCATTCTTTAGAAACCTTTTATGAATGAGTAAAGCATAAGAAAATATTATTTGGGATTCTCTGGAAATGTTCCTTCAGAAAAAAAAAAATCACTTCATTATTATTTCACCAAAAAAGGCAAGTACTGATCTCATCATGAGAACATTTAGAATTTAGTGATCCTCAACTGTACTCTTTTACATCTGTTTCATTATTTTGCAACTGGTGAAATTGGTACAAATGCATGATCTCTTTTTATAAGAAGGGTTGCCTCTTTTATATAAATCCCAATGAATTTAGGCATATCTAAAGGGGTTTGTTTTAAACTTTTGGTGATTTATGTATTATTTCTTACAATGTAAATTTGTGAGGGACCATACACTCCACTAAGGGCCTGTGTTCTGGGCATTTTACACCAGTCCAGTTTTAAAATACCTATTTTCAGATATTTAAGAGCAACAGTTTAGAAAATGTGACCCAGGAAAGTCCTTCTGTAAACATCCACTACCAGCTGGTAAACCATTTAAGCCTTTTAGGCTGCTCCTTTGAATTTTTAGAAATATTCATAACAGTAACAAGTACCCATTACTAGGATTTTTAAAATATGTTTTCTCCTATCAAAGAATGTATTCTATTGTGCTCTAATTCTAACCCTTGCTGTGTTGATTTTTTTTTAAGAAGAGAAAATATTAGTAAATGAAAGCAAGTATTAGTAAACTTACCAATTAAGTCTACATGTAATTAAGTAAATGTAAATTGCCATATGCTCAGTAAATTTCATAACCATGAAGATAATAATTACCATACCTGTCTTATAATGGCCTGACTTCCAAAACAGGTGGGATAGTCTCTGTCTTTTTGTTTTTATTAGTGGTTTTTGGATGAATACTAAAAGCAGTTACAAAATGTTATGAAGAGCAAAACTGTGTTCAAATTTACCAATGCAGACTTAAAAACCTATAAATTCCTATCCTTGCAGGTAAGGGTAAACAAAGAACTGATTTTCAATCTGTCACATGCAAGCTACAAATCTAAAGGTGAGGCAATTAAAAAAGTTTCTTCAACTTTTGAATTGTAATTACATGAAACTTTACAAAAAAAGAAGGAAAATATTTAAGATATTGACACTGAAACTTCACTTTCTGAAAGATGCCATTTTTGTCTTATTCCATCAGACAATCCTACCATGTCTGAAGGGCAAATATAAAGAAATGTGAATGTGCTTAAATAATAGTCTAAAAAGGAGAGTGAAAGGATTTTTTTTAGAATTTAACCAGTCCTAAAGATGACTCATCAGACTGTGCATCCCAAAATACTTTCATCTTTGTCTCTGACATGCCCTTAGTAATTCTGTGATTTCCCTCAGTCTCTTCATGGTTATTAAATACTGAAATATTGTCAAATATAGTGTATACCCTATATGTATATTGATGTTATTTTGTAATCTGTATTTTGAATACTGGGAACAGTTAGGTGTTGTTCTTGCTAAATTGGCACACACTACTCCATGAGTACTTACCCTCAGGAAGCTGGAGCTGGTGATCTAGTTTTGTTTTGTTTCACTTCCGAAGTGAAATGAAAGAAAGAATAGCAGTTGAAAAGAATCTATTGGGGAAGTTATTGATATTTTCATTCCCACTAAAAAAAAATTGGTGACTTCTTTAAAAATCTGCTTAGAATAACGTTTTGTAATACATTCTACAAGCATTTTAAATAAAGATGGAATATTTATGTGAAGGACCTTTAATTCTTTACCTACATCCTTCCTTATTCTCTTCACTTACTCTTTCTCCAGTTTTTGGATGAGAGTTTCTACCAGTGTTGGTAATATAAAAACCAAACCAAAGAAACCCAAAACACAACAACAACAACAAACCCAACAGAACAAACAAACAAAAACCCCACAAGTCCTGAATGTCAACAGAAGATTTACAGAGGAATGCAATCAAGAACGATGTTGCAAATCAAGCCTAGAATCAGACTATCAAGAATTCAAAAACTTTCAGCTGTTTGCAATTACGGTGGTAATTGCTATTTTAAAATGTTTTCCTTCTTCCAAAGAAACTCCATGTTGTTAGCTGAAATTCTAGGGATTTTAAATCACAGCAAATCTCTGTGCAGCTGATGAAGGCTAAATATTATAGGCAATCAAAACAACATATTATCTACATATTTCAGCTGATTAAAAAAAAAAGTAGCTTTTCTTTAAGAAGTTATTTTACTATGTAGTTCTGGCTAATTACAGCATATTTTTTCAGACCAAAACATTAGCATTAGATATTTTAAAGCAAAATGTGATGGATTTTTAAGGAAATTGCACATGAAGTCTTTGCTGTGTTGTTTTAGTTTAGAAAATGATTCCTTTTCTTTCTGTTTTGAATCAGTTTTGCATTGAAGTCTTGGTTGTAAACCAACTTGTAATATATAAAATTAAAATTTCTTTCTTTAAAAATACTGTAATTTAAAGTTTGATGTATCAACATTACATAACATGAGTGGAAGGTGTCCCTGCCCACGGTATAGAGGTTGCAATTGGATGATCTTTAGAGTCCTTTCAAACCCAGGCTATTCAATAGTTCTGTGATTCTGCTGGGTGTTTTAGCAACAGTTCATTAGCTGATGTCTGAAGAACAGATATAAAGGTAAAATTGTCAAATGTTTGCTTTATCAATACCCAGCAAATTTACAGAACTTGTTTTGAAGATGTATGCAGAAAAAAAAGCAAATGAGTATTTTTATAACACTTATTATATACCCACTAAGTCTGCATGAAGCAAATGCAAAGGATTGGCAGGGCAGTGATGACACAGCACTGGTACCACTGCAGTAGAATCAATGTTGCTGGCAGAGCCCTGTGTGGAATTTTTTTGAAGTTGGAGGCAAATTTTTAGTGCAGGATCCTGACAACCAGACCTTATTTACAGAACAGTCAGAATGAGCAACTGTATTAAAGTACTAAAGTTAAACTGTGTAAGTTTTGTGCGTGGTTGGGGTTTTGTTTGTTTGGTTGCTTTGTTTGTTTATTTTTTCCCTGAAGTGGGGCTGGAAAGTCACTGTAAGTTTAGGATAAAGGAAAGTCTTTAGACACCAAAATAACTGCAACTATAAAATTGGTATAAAATTGAGACTTGGGTTAATCTGTTAAACACCTAATTTTGTACTCACTGATTCATACCACTGAGGCCAAGAGCTTCATAAATATTTAGCATCTTCAGTAAGCTTGTGTGACACTTTCAGGCAAAATAAAGCAAATAACCTTAAAAAGGAAGCAAAAAGGGCTCACAGGTTGAAACCACGTGAAACCACATAAGTACAAAGTACAAAGTTTAATCTATAGTACTAAATTATTAAATCCTCCAAGGAAGAGAAATCTCATATAATTGAAAGAGTATTTGAGAAAATGACTTTTCAACATTAGGGTAAATCTGTTAAGTGTGAAAATATGATTTTAATCAGGGCATGTATGTTGGGGATTTTTGAACAAGTAAGCTAGTGTTATGAATCATTGAAGAGGATCACTTGAAACTTATTTTTATGATCTGCAGAATATAGGAAAGTTAGGGAGGAAAAAGCCTATCATGACTTTGAGTCATGACTTTCGAGTTTTAAGTATATGTTGCTTTTCTGAGTTCATAAGTATCTTACTTTTTTATAACTAAAAAGTGTGCTAGAAAAAAATCCAAAAATACATTTGGATCACATTTATAATATGGCTACATATTTAGAAACAGACCTCTCCTACATCATCTTATGCATTAGCAATAAAGGGATTTTAGCAGAGGTCTTCGGTTTCTAGGACCTGTAAACCTGAAATTAATTATGAAAGAGATACCATGGAGGTTTTTCCCTCTTACAAGATGTCTCTAAATCTGATATGACATGATACTGTATGAATGAGAAAACAGCCATGATTTCAGATATAAAAAGCCTGAAAAGAAATCTGTAGTATTGCAACCATACTTGGGACAAGCACCTCTCATTTTATTCTATGGAATTCCTGAGCCAGCTGATAGATTAATCACTTTTGACAGTAACTCACTTTTTGACCTGTGTGGCAAGGAGAATGTCACAGCAGTAGGAGAGGTTCTGTGATAATTGGAAAGTGAAGGGGACTTGGTGGTGCAGTAGCTTAGTGCATTAGCCTTTCCCCTCTGGAGACATTAGTTCACATTCTGCCTTAGGGTCACTAGTGAAAATTCATGCTTTGGTATCCTACCTCTATTTGTACATATGACACAAAAAGACCCCTATTTGGAAAAATGTTGTCTTTCTTCACTAGAAAACACAGCATTGGCCAGGATGTTAGGGCCAACGTACATTGGTAGAGAACTTAAAAAGCTTTTATTCCTGAAATATGTGTCTGCCAAGATCACCTCCCTGAAAGAACATTCGCTCAATATAGTTCTAAAAGGAAAAAAAAAAAACAAAAACCAAAAAAACAACGTCTTCTAAGCTGATATGCATGAAAATAATGCAAGTAATGAAGGAAACTCATCTGCAATATAAAAGCTGCAGTGATATTTTCCCCACTTCCATTTGGAATTAACTCCTGCTAATCTTTCTTGCACTGAACTTATATTTATCGTAAACTGTTTTACTCAAACCTCTTTCTGACTAAGATTTTCAAGTGCCAGAGAAGTGCTATTTCATATGCAGTGGAGTGGAGCAGTGATTAATTAATTCAAAAAGTACACGTTCCCTAAAGGTATCCTGGGAACCACTTTCCAAGCCTCTTTAAAAGAAACATATTGCCTGCTTTTACAGGTGGTAGTAAGCTGAATATAGATTGGTTATCAGTGATGTACTGCCTTTTATTACATCTGAAGTGCTTCTCTTATTGCCTTGTAACAAGGGTGCTGCAACTAATTGTGCTTAATGATCCAATGCAAAGAGTCTGAATTTTGTATTATTAACTCCTCCTATGTTTATCTTTTCATCTCCTTCAAAATTTACAAGTTAGTTACATTGAAGCAATGTGTGAACACCTTAACTTGAAAATCCCCACAAAAATGTTAGCTGTGTTTACAATTGTGCAAGAGCTTCCCTCTTTAAATGTGAATTAAATGTTCAGGATGGGTCCAGCCTGAGAACCTTGGTGACTAAAGCAGTCTGTTTAAGGATGCAAGAGGCATCAGGGAAGGTCCACAATTTTATACTTTTCTCCCAGGCAAGAAGCAATAACAAATATGGCTCCATCTCTGGAGCAGGTAACAAGAATTTTCAGCTAACCACAGTATCCAGTGTCTATCCCTTTTTGACAATAGTTTCCCTCTTACTTTAGGGAAACATGGAGTAGAGATTAAAACCTATTTTCTCCTTTTTTCCTTCAATAATTATAAAAAAGATAGAGGGAGTAACAGAAGAAGCAAAGGATTAAAGGACAAAGACTGGACAGAGTATACTTGAACAGAAAGCAGAGGACAAGAACAGAGCTGTTTGATAAATCTTTCTTTTCAACTGTGTGAGTCAAAAAAAGCCTGAATAAGCATCAACAAATTAAGAAACTTTAATTTAAATTTATACCTTTAAGTGCAACCTTTTAAGTCACCTTTTAATAGGGTGATAGGAGCCTTCATTTGAGACCTTTTCTTTGCTTGCATGAAAAATCTTCCCAAACTGTGAAAGCCTTTAAGTGGCTTCTATAGTGAGTAGACCCTAGATCTCTTTTAAGTGTCCTAGATTTCTTTTCTTTGAATAGTTAGGTTCAGTGGTTAGGTTTTGTTGTTGCTGGGCTTTTTTGTGTGTTTTTTTATAATTTTAGGGTTTGAGTGTCTTTTTTTCGCTAAATCAGATGGAGTTGATTGGAAATCCTGAATAAGAAGGAGAAGCAAGAAAAGATTGAACGGTGATTTTTCTATACATTGTAATGTTCACATAAAGGAGTAAACTAAGATAGGCTTTCTTTTGGTACGTCTGCATCTTGCAAGATCAGCAAATGGAGAACTATGAGTTGCAGGATGTTGGTAAATAAAAAACCTGAAATAGTCCTTCAACAGCTTAAGCAAGTTGGTCCAGAACATTACTTTTAATTTTTTATTGTAATTGTATATCTGATGTCTTAAACCAAAAACCTTATGAATAATTCTCTTCCTAAATCAAAATACTGCATTATATACAGCACATTTTCAAAATTTGTTCAGTAAGCTGGGCCACATCACAAATGAGGTTCTAAATGAAGTGAAAGATGGCTGGATTGATGAAGCCCTGCTGATGTAAAAGTTGTACAAAGAGTGTGTGCTTCTTCTGGAAGCCTACATGAACCTCCCAAGGAATTTTTTAGGACTGTTAGTTTTGGTTAGCCCTCTTTTCTCAGAAGCTAGATAGTATTTTTACTCCAATTTAAGTCTTCAGTGGTCAAGAGTGCTTCTCAATAGTAAGTGGTCATTCATCCCGAGACAGCTGAAATTTGTCTCTATTTGATCCTATGCTCTCACAGATGTGTAGAATTTAAATATGCTAATTTTTAGAGGTTCTTTTAGCTTTTGTTTTTAATTATGAAAAATAGAAGGTAAAGGTAATGTAGCAGTTGCAATGAAGTGTTCAGATTTCTAGCTGTTAACAGAAGTGTGTGTACTTTTGGACTTGATACTGAGTTGAGAAAATAATCTGACAACTTATTTTTACACCACTTAAATATTGGCGTGGGGTTTTTTTAAGTTTCAATGTTGTTAGGTATGATGCACAGAAGCAGGGTGAGAAAGTGATTTCATGCTCTATTTCTCCAGATGAAGTTTTGTGCTTTGTTGATGAATACTGACATGTAAACACAAATTGCAACTTCCCAGGTCTAACAATGGTATATTAAAAAAGTGTTTACAGAAGCCAGAGGTGGACTTTTATAGGCCCCACAAAACTTTTGAAATGAGTTGATATCTTATCCTGAAACAGGTTAGCTTGAAAAAAAATAGACATTATTGGTTTTAGTACTTCTAAGATGATGAATGGTTTACATGCTTTTTAAATAGGTTGTTTGTTGCCAGATTTTTAATTTCATTGAACCAAAAAAAGTTTTTAAAAAATGGTGACCATGTTGGAGTTTTATTTTCTTGATTGTCTATTATCAAATAAGCTTACAGTACTTTGCAAGATATAAAAGGACAAAGTTATCTAATCCATGAATATAAGAATTCATCTGTAGCTTTACTTTTGAAATCTCTAGAGTAACTCTGTCTTTTGCTATTACTTAACCCAGAATTTTACCACATAACTGTTTTTGGTTTTGGTTTTGTGTTTTTGGGTTTATTGTAATATTCATGGCTCTATCCATGGCTCATGATGTCTCTGAGAACAGAGTAGATAGGAAGGAAAACTTCTCCAGCCAGCCATCAGTCAGTGGCAGCCCAGCCTCAGCCTTTAATTAGCTAACAGTAACTGGGCTCCTTACTTGGTTGATACATTTTCTACATGCAATTTAAGAAAGCACAGTTTTAATTTTAAGTAAAACAAAGAAATAAATGCTGCATATTTTCACTGGGAAAAAACTTCTTAGAAAAAGTTTCACCCAGCTCTACTCAAAGTCATTTATGGCTGTGATTCTTGTTCCTACTTCATAATCTCAAAAAAGATTGTCACCTAATATTATAGCAAAATATTAGGCTGGTTATCTGGCCAGATATATATTTCTGAGCTATTTCTAGTGTTTTATGTTTATCTTTGTTTCCTAACGTAGCTTTGTGAACATGGAATTTGATTCCATTAAAAAAGTGAATACTGTGGGTTGTATATTGTTAACCCACAGCTTTGGGATATGAGAAAAAATGGTGGAGAATGAAAAAAATTAGGTTATTAGTTTGATAATAACAGCAAAATATTTAATAATATATCAGATAACATTATCAAAAGGTTTATGTAGCTGCCTACTTTCCTAATGAGAATTTCTGAAAAACAGTCATAATCACTAGTTTATGATAAAGTATCTGAGGCTTCAGATACTTGTTGTTTTGTCCAACAAGCACTTATATCATTATAGTGTGTAAGTAGGTTTACTAAATAGCTATAAATGTAATTATGACACTGATATAAAATTGTTTCAGAGGCAAAGTTGTTTCAGTCAACAATAATGGAGTACTTCTGGATGAAGTAAAGTTATGGCACTCTGTGTTCATTATAGAAACCAGCATACTGCTAATAAGAGTATTATTTAGCATGAAAATAAGTTTTATAGACCCTTCTTCAGGCTCTGTTCTTTGTTGTTTGGAACGTAGAAATTAGGTAGCTGCGGGTGAGTAAGGCTTTGAGCTGACTTTTTCATCCTGCACCCTTGACTTTGCTGCAAAATGTTCCCAGTCATAACTCTACATGACATTAGGGTTATAGCCTGATTATGTGACTACAGCCAGGTGCTGTACACCTGACAGATTTCAAGGGTATAGAAAAGGTGTTAAAGAAGTGTCTCAGTTTTCCAAAGTCTGTATCAGGGAGGAATTGGCTACCTCTGCAAGTATTTCTAACTCTGTTTTCCTCAAAACAAATCTTGAAGTTTGTCTTTCATGTATTTAGAACTCTTTAAAGGAATGATTCCTTCAAAATGACAGTGACTCCTGAAAAGATAAAAGCTTAAGAAAACACATAACATACTGAAATATGCACACATATTGTACCTCATCTTGCCTAGTTCTCCATGAAATGTCAAAAGAACCTCCTACTGTGATATGTCTGTGAGCTCTGCAAGACTGATTAAATTTCTATATAATGTCAATCGTTGCATCCTGTGAACCATAAATTATAAAATTTGTTTCTATTTTATCACTCCATAAAATGCTTTAAAACTTTTTTCGTATCTGATACAAAGAATAAATGGTGACTCTCATTTTATTTGTGGCAATTTTATGCACATGGAGAACCAGAATAGAAGTGTGGAGTATATTCTTTATATATGTGTGTGAAAGGAATAGATTAAGAAAGCATTTACTACAGTAAAATATATAATATTATGATTTATTTCTCAATTTTGCAACATCCCAAATTAAGGGAAGAAAATTAGGTGCCCAAAGCCGGATATGTTAAGGTCCCTTGAGAGCAGAACAGTAAGAGAATGCAGTTTCCTCCCTTACACTTTTAACTAGTGGAATAGAGAAGTATAATCAGGAGATTGGTGTTAGAGAAGATCTGCTTTGTGACAGAAACTAGTGTTAAAAGGGCTTGTGGTCATTTCTCACACCGCTTCAGAATGTGTGGTTTCTCTTCAGAGTCTCAGCTTACACATTTAAATCATATTCAATGTTTTTGACCTTTTGGCACCACACACCAAGAGGCTCATGTGAGGAATCTGTTCCTCTTGAATTGCTGACTGTAGTTTAAGACCATTGTTCAGAGAATTTCAGGATTAGGAATTTCAAACTGAGACGAATGTAATAAAAATGCCTTTATTCTCATTCTCATCTCTGTCTCACACTCTGTCACTCTCTCTCACAGGGTTTTGTACTGCAGCTCATCACCATTGCATCTGAGTGCATTCCAAATAAAATAAATAACAGTAGCAAAGCCTCTAGTGAACATCATGGGGAACATCAACATCGAGAGGCAGGGCTTATAAATCTGCATGCAACACTGTATGAACGTGCTTAGATTGCTTCCAGACTGGAGCTGGCTTACATCCAACTCTTGAGTAAAGTGTACTTGAGTGACTCCAGGTCTATATTCTCTTTATGGATTTTTATTTGAGTTGATGTCTCTTTCAGGGCAGGGATACAGTGGAAGAAAGGTGAAAGAGGGAGGACTGTTTGCAACAACTATGTGTTTGTGATAACTGTGCACAAAATTTTTATTCAGATTGTTAGTCTCACAGTTATGAGTATCCCTGTGATTTCTTGTGTTACTTCTCAATGAGGATAAGCATAGCTTTAATAACTTTTCTTATTTAAAAAAATCACAGTGGAATTAATTTGATTTTTACATGTAAAACCACATGCTTTCATATTTTTTTGTTTTTACAGTTTCATGTATCTTTAGTATTGTAGTTATCCTGAACAATATGCCATTAAACCAAGAGCAAATGTAACTTGATCATAATGGAGTGGCTTTCAAAAATGTAATATTAATTTTGATAATGGATCATAAACAGAAGCCTCCAGCAGAATTTTGTGACATATAGTCTGTGGCAAAAAGCATGAATAGAAGTGGCAATTGCAGGAAGTTTGAAATTTTAAGTGACAAGTATTGTAATAGCAAAATGTAAACAGTTACGAAATTCCTAAAATCTGAGTCAGATTAAGCCAAGTGCAAGGAAAAAAAAAAAAAAAAAAAAAAAGAGGAATTTAACCCCTTTCCCCACTGAAAACACAGTTAGATTGTAGGCATCATAGGGCAGATATTGTGGGTGATTTTCTGTATAACCTAGATGCTGCTAACCTAGATTCCTGGATCTCATGAAGGGATTTCATTCCAGCCTATTCAGAGGTTTTCTTTATGAAACTGTCCTACAGCTGGCTACTTTCTCAAGAGATGACAAAGAAATGGTTTGCTGAAACATTTGAGCATCATCAAAAAGACATGGTAACAGTGAGATATTCAGTAATAACCATTTTTTCTCTAACTGCTGATAAAACCTCTAGAGTTTGGATAACTTCTGAAGGGTTAATGAGTGCAACTAGATTTTTTGAGTGAAATCTGCAACTGTAGGAATTGTGGTTCTAAAGTCAGAGGCCTTGATGCAGTACTGTGCTTTGATTTTGGGCCTTCTGCTAGGTTTTAGGTGAAATACACTTTGTCCTGGGAGAAGGAAACAAGGGTATAGGATCATCTATGATAAGTAGGTCTTCTAAAGTTCTCTTATTTTGGTATGTTGTCACTTGCTATGTATTCTTTGCATTTCTTGCCTAATTCATGTAGTCTACTTAAAACTGAAAATGTTATCAACCCTTGCAAAATTACTAGTCATTTACCAGCTATTTTTGAATCTGCAGAAAAAACCAAACCAACCAACCAAACAAACAAACAAAAAAACCACCCAAAAAAACTCTAGTATATTTGGAAAAATGTTGATTTTGTTATACATTGGCATGATTCCCTCAAGAGTGATTCTGACACAAAGGTTCTCCTGGAGAGGATCAGCATGATACATATAGAACAACTGAACAACTAAGAGAAAGCTGTTGAGTTCCTAACCTTAGAGGAAAAGATAGAGGAATTTAAACTCCAGAACTCAATGATTGCATGGTTTTTTGCTAAGCTGGGTTTTGTAATTTCCATTCTTAAAGGATGCATTATTTACTTAAATAAGGAAGTGTCCATTAGTGTTGTACATAAACTTGATGACAATTTTATAAGCTAAATGAGCATGGCATACCGTTTTCCAGTTTTCCTGGTGTTGAGACAAATATAAAGACAATATCTCTTAGTTTAAATTGTAAAGGAATTAATGACTTGTGTTCTCTTCAATAACCAGAGATGAAAACACTACTGTTTAGAAACTAGAGAGTAATAGATCTGTTTTTATATGTAACTCAGAAAGTACAAGAGAGATTTCAGTGATATCTTTAAAACATTTAAAAGTAATTTGATTGGAATACAGGAAAAATACCAAAATATCTATCTAAATACATACATTTTTCCTTAAATATTGGAAAGTTGAATAAAATTCATTTCCTGAACCCAATAAGCTATTCCTACATGTTCTATGTAAGCCTTTGTAGAGAATATTTGGTTAGAGCATTTTAGAAGACACCAAGGAAAATAATATTTCTCCTGTACAGCTTCTATTTGATCATTAAAAATTATTTTGACATCACAGGTTGATACTACATCTGATGAAGACTATGTATGTTATTAAATTTGTTTGCAAATGTTTAGTTATATTATTATTATATTTTGAGAGTGATTTTTCCTAGGTATTAATCAAACTCCTATTTAATTTTATTTTATTTTTATTTTACCTGGAATATTAGAGCAAAGTGGCTGTAAAGCTAACTAAAGACAGCAAAAGGGGGACATAGGAACTTGAATGTCCTGAGTTGCTGCTTTTGATATTACTCAAGAGGTAGTGTGGGTCTAGACTGACAGCTGAAAGAATGCAAAGGCTGAAGATTTGTATCTTGGTCACCAAACAACTTGCAATGATTTTCTGGCTGGATTTTGCAGAGGAGCAAGAAGGTATGTATGTGGGAAGGAAAGAAGAGATTTATAGTGCTTTATCAGAGTTCCTGACAGAACTGAGCCTCTAGAATGTCAGCTAAAAGGGAGAACAGAGAGAATATATCAGTAAACTTACTAAAACTTAAACTTTTTATTCTTTTTCAAGTGTTAGGATCTTTTCTAGAAGCCTAAAGAATGTATCAGATTTTTAAAGTTTTTGTTTGTTTGTTTTATTCAGGGGGGTTCTGTTTTAAAACCTTCACATAGGGCTTTAGGTTTTAGGATTTGGAACAAAGGAATTTTAATTAATAGATGCTTCACACAGTTCCAGTCTGTATTTGAAATACATTGGTTTCTATAAGGAATAGGTATGTCATAATTTTATTTCTTTAAAATGTCCTTAAAAATCAACTTGTTTAAATACAGATTCACTAGAAACCATTAAGGCAGCAGAAACCTTCATCTCTTTTTCTTCCATGGGGTCACAGATACAGAACTTAATTCAATTTGAGAAACAAAAGTGAGTAAATAGAGAAGTAAACATCCCAGAGATGCAGAAAATTACTCAGAAATGTGGAGGCCTCTAAGGTATTCCCTAGTTAAAGAAAATGTAGGAGGAATCAATAAACGAGGATGCCACTTATTTGAATTCTGGGAATACTGCTTATCCCAGCAGAAAGATACCTCTTGTCAGCTCACTTTAAGGAAGACTTAGGAAGTAATTAATATTTTGAATCAAAAAAGATAGAAACATGTAGAAAGGTCAAATAGCAAGGATTTTTCTAAGGAAAATAACCAGTGCCCTGGATCTGTAGATGAGAGCTTGTAGACTTGCCCATGGGAGGGGCAGTAAAGAAAGTGACAGCTAAAACTTTTCAGCTTTTCATTGCAAATGTCTTTCATTGCAATGTCTTTTGTCTTTCATATGTCTTTTTCCTTGTTTAGATAATTGACTTCCTGCAGAGTCCTTCCAATTTTGACATTAGTTGGAATAGAGGTTTGTTAGATGTTGGCCCACTAACAACTGGGCTTCAGTAACCACTGTGTATCACACAGGCTCTTAGCTACCTGCCAGACAAAGATAAAGGTCCACAGTATTCAGAAATAATCACAAAGGTGAAAATTTTGGATGTCTGTTTTTTATTTTTACTCAGAAAACTTGAAGATACTTAAGTATCTTCAGTTTCTTCAATTCTATTTCTTGGTGGCTCAGCATAAGTCTTCTTCAAAAACTGAAGAATTCATGCCAGACCTTTGACGTAGAAACCCTAACAACAATTGAAATTTCAGCTCCCAGCCTTGTTACCAGGTGGAGATGTTATATTTCAGTAAGTTATGATACAAGAATGAGTAGCATTTAGAAGGGCAAAGGCATGGAAGTAAGCAAAGTGCTTCCCACCTTTCTAAAGCTTTGTAGCATTTTGGTTTGTTATCTAGAATAACTAAAGTTATATGAAACATCATTCTTGAGAATCTATTAGTGTGTTTTGAGAAATATTGATGCTAATCTCATGTCATAGGAACGATGTACAAGAATTCATTTTTCATTTTCAATACTATAAAAATAGGCAAGGCCAACAAAGAGAGGAAAAGAAACGAAACATGTGGACTTACAGGATGGGAGCATAACTTTATCATCTCCACATACAATATCTATTTCTAGTCCCTAAATAGGTTGCAGAAGCATTCATATTGGGAGTGAGAGGTGATAATAGGTGAGACAATTACAAGGTGCAACTGTTTACCTTGGCTATCTAACTTCTAACCACCTATAATTAAGCAGCCAACTTAGTGCTCTATGAGAGCTAGGTTAATGTAAATACTTTCAGCTAGTTGTTAGCAGCCTTTACTCTGCAGAAATTGAGCTGCTGCTGACTCAGAAAGTTTCATGACAACTGGTGAGACAAAAAGAGGTCACAATTTACTAGGAAGTTTGAGAAATACTACATTAAACTGCACCTTTTCTCAAATATTCTAGTCGTCTTCTGATTTTACTTCACAAAGCTTGACATTTGTGGTTTGCTTTTACAGATCATAGGGTCTGTTCATACATTAACTCTGCCTATAATTAGGTGAGTGTAGATAGCAAGCACAGCAAGAAATTCAGCTTTCTTCTCTGTGGCTGAAATTCAGTCACAGTAAAGTTTTCCTGCATGGTAGCTCAGGTATTCACTGTTAGGTGGTTCAACAGCTTTATTTTTAATTTAGTCCTTAAAATCTGGTTTTGTACCTCCTATGACTTATAAAAGTCTGTGACAGTCATGTGAATACTGGAAATAAGTCTTACACCTCTGTTCTTTATAAAGAATTTATCCTTCTCTGACTATCTGTCATGGTTTAACCCCAGCTGGCAACTAAGTACCACACAGGTGCTCGCTCACTGCCCCACTCTGATATATGGGATGGAGAATCAGGGAAAAAAATGAAACTCATGGGTTGAGGTCAGAACACTTTAATAATCAAAACAAAGTAAAAAGAAACCCCACCAAACAAAAACATAACAACAACAAGAAAAATTGTAATAAAAAGGAGGGAGAACTAAAGCCCAGTAAAAACAGCACAACTGCTCATCACCTGCCAACCGGTGCCCAGCCCTTTCCCAAGCAGTGACTGGCCCCTCATGGGCCACTTCATCCCATTTACATACTCAGTAGGATGTTCTATGCTATGGAAGATCCCTTTGCCTGTCTGGGATAGCTGTCCTGGCCATGTTCCCAATCAACTAGCATTTTGTGCAGCTCCTCATTGGCAAAGCTTGAGAGACTGCAACAACTAAAACATCAGTGTGTTACCAGCATTATTCTCATTCTTCATCCAAAATACATCCCTGTAGCAGCTACTAAGTAAAAAATGAGCTCTCTCCCAGCTGAAACCAAAAGAGAACCCAGCCTCTTATGTTCAATTTCTCTGCGCCAGCTATTCAAGGAAAGCTTTGATGTGTAGTTAGAAAAGTATTGTTAGGAGAACATCTTTTAGTGCTCCTATCAGAATGTCTCCCCCATAGTCCCCTCCTTGGTTCCCTGTATTGTAAGTTTTTCTAGAAGATTTTGGCTTGACTCACTGTCTATGTTTTTCTAAGATCTCCTGATGTGGAATACAAGTGAATGTTGTCTCTTCTGATGCGTTGGTATATAACCTCTAGGGAGCAAAAAGACTGCAGTTTAGTTGAGCCTGTGTAGCAGTTGGCTCTCTTGTTCTCTATAGGGAACTCAAGAATGGAAAAGGGAGCCAGTCATGCATGCTATAATTTACATCTGATTGATGAAAGGTTTAGATTCACAGGAACAATTTGCACTGGGGCTCCTGTGAGCATAAAATTGAAATATTTTGCCACTGCTATCCAGCATTAAGTTTTCTCTTGATCAGTCTCATATCCTTTCATGTCAAGTTCATCCTTGGAATTAACACTTGAAGTTATATGTTTAGATGATGTAGTCTTTCTTCCTGTATTCAGCAACAGAGGAAGTTAAGTTGTAGCTGAAAACACTGCCTAATAAACAGAGAAATACATTTTCATGGGAAAAAGCACATCATACAGTATTGTTATGCTTTCAAACTCCGTTTAAACTTCATTTATATAATAACCAAATACCTGCACATTAATTCATTAAGATCTTCAGAAAAAAACACAGTTTCCAAGCAAAATGCCAGCATCAAATAAAAGCTTTTGGAAATCTCAAAAAGTACAAGAAATTAGTACTTATTAATGAAATAGAATCAGGCCAATGAGGTATTATCAGTAACTTCTCAAACACACATACTAACTTAAATACTATCAAACTTACTATTATGTAAAAACTATAGTTACTATCATACCCCAAATATAGCTCCTGTTGCCCAATGAATAAGTGCAACCACCTCTAGGAAAATTTTGTTCTGGGCTGGCATGTGCCACACTGAAGCTACAGAACTACCAAATCCTTGAAACAGAACCATTAAGGATTGTTGAGTTTGTTTGTTTGTTCTTTTCCTGAACTTTGCTATTTCTGAAATATTAGGACACATTGAAAAAAAAAATAAATTAATTTCTGCAATGTAAGAATAGTGTTGTTTGCAAAGTCATACAATTTTTTTTCACTTAAATATGCCTTACAAAATGAAACACTAGAAAATTCTCATTCTTTATGTGTATTTCCAAACTAGCCAAACATGTAAATATATACATTTGCTGTAAAACTTATTAATGGGTACTTGTTTACATATTTTTATCTCAATTATCAATACCCATAGGACCCATGCAATCAATTTTTCACTAAGTAGTTTTCAAAATATAATTACTCTTATGGGTAGGTCTATGAACAACAGTGTCATTTACACTATCGTTCACTAATTGCACTTCTAAGCTGTTATAATGAATTATACTTGTACATTCTTTACAAAGATCAGTTAATGCTAATCATTTCTATCACATATATCACTGAGAAGACATCCTTCTATAACAGCCTTTTCATTTACAGCCTCTTTCCCTTTTAATTTTCTTGCATTGTCAGAAAAGGCAGTAAATGAATGGTGTGTGGTCACACATTGTAAGCCTTGTAAACTTAGCAATAAAAGTTGAGATTTGAAATTTAGAAGATGTGTTTTTCTATTTTTTTAAAAAAACTTAATATGGATATTTTTAGCTTTGTGATTATTAAATGTGCAGTTCTGGGACACCAATTCAGGAATTACTGGCCATGGGAATAACAGAAATAAAGAGTAATGGTATGAAACTTGCTGTATTTATGAATGGACTGTATAGAACTTCTTTTCATGTTGGGTGACCAGATTGATCAACCTAGATGCTTTTTAAGCCCATTTTTTGTGCTTTAACAAGACAGAGCAATATCTACTATGAAGCAAGGAGCTGAGTGCTTTTGTGTAACCAATCTACAGACTGCATTCCTACATGTAGGCACTAAAAAGATTCCTTTGCAGGAAGAGATTTGCTAAAATAATGATCTTGTTCTTTCATGAAATCCTTGTGACTTGTTTGACAAGGAAGGTGTAATTTCTTAAGATGTGGGAAATTTTGCTGGGGATTTAGGTACAAGAAGCCCAGAGTCCTTGAGTGTGAAAAAACAGCTGCCACCTCTTCTCTCCCTGTTATCATCACAGAATATTAAGACAATGTTTCCCTATTGCCTTACTGGAATTTCTAAGAAGTTGTGGCAAGACCTATAGCAAGGATCTTAAAAACACAATATGTAAGAAAAATGAATTCATAATGGCATGTGTATCTAGTATAAACAATAAGCACTAACTGTTATCACAATTTTTTTGGTTGGAATCCTCTTAAAATTTCCATGATACCTAAGCTACTGGGGTCTTTCTCACATTTGAGTTTCTAAGTTATAATAGTGGAAAACATGTATGAAAATAACAGAAATATGAAAGAAGTGGTTAGGTTCTTTTGTTAGGTTTTAAATGTGAAGGAAAACACTGAAAAACTAAAATTGTTTTTTTGACACCAAAATTGCAGCTTACTGAGAAAGAAAAGTTAATGATTAACCAAAAAGACCTATGGTTTAAAAACACACTTTGAAAGGGTGTGGGAAATTCTTTGTGAAAAAGTACAACATAAGAAAACGGGATAGAGCAGAGTTTTATAGTGTCTGAGTAGTATACCTTCCTCAGGAGAAGTCACACTCCTCTCATCTCAGTAACTGAGCCATCCTTTTTTACAGATTAAGAGAAAACGGACAATAGGGCTTAAAAATTACTTTATTTTGTATGTGCTTAATACCTCTAGTGGGTGGTTCTTCACAGACTTTCCAAAGACAGGTTTTTAATGGTGCAGTTTCATTAACTAGTTTACTACATCAATTTTATCTATGGACGTTGACATGCATTCAGTAGATTTTGGCATCTTCATGTATGACTTTTGGAGACTATTATGTAAAGCTAGGGAATTATCATGCTGGCAAGCCCACATTCTCTCCAGTTAATGTGGACAGCTATAAGAGAAAAATTATTAGAAAAGTCTGATAACTGGGGAGTTTCCTAGCCATAAATAGAAGTTGAAGAGATAAAGTGAAGGAAAATGAGAAAGCTAACTTTGCACAGTAAGGGAGGAAGTGGCTGTGTAAATGAACCTGGGAGATGAAGTAAAGAAGCTCTACAGCAGACTAATTGCTGAAGGGAACCTGGTTGTAAGAGGTACTGCAAATCCCCTCCAAAACCAGGAACATTCAGATTCCTGCAGCTGAAGTCTGCTTGTCAACAAGAATAGTGTGCCCTGGAAAAAAAATCCCAAAGAAGAGCTTTTCCTTGAACTATCTGCCAGCTGCCAAACTATGAAATGTGGATCTTATTATATATTATAAATCAATTTTATGGGAGCAAGGAAAAAAAATCCACCATTATTTTTTATATCAGGAAAAATCTATAAAACATTGAATTCTTAGGATTTATCCTACAGTTTTGTCCTTGTACTTGTAACTTTTTTTTTTTTTTTTTTTTTTTTTTTTTTAGTTATTAGGTATAGAGATTTTCCTCACTATTTCTTCAACATCTTGAAACAAGTATTCTGATAGAGATATCTCAGCTGAACTATTGTGGTGTTTTGTAAGTTTAAACTGGATGGGACTGCATTCCCCTGGAATGGGGAATATGTACACTGCATTTGCCTTTGTTTCTCTACCCAAGAGTTTGTAGCCACCAACTATGAAGTATTATCAGAATGGGTAAAAAAAGTGTGTGGAACATGCCTGGAGTCCTTTGGCACCCAGCACATGAGTCCAAAACAAAACTAAGTTTTATTCTAAAGTTAGGTCATTGACAGAGTAGCTGAAAGTAAGGGGTGAGTGAAGAGACAATAGACAGTGCTTTAGCTACAGACATACATTTCCATAGAGTCTGCTTTTTCTTCTGCTATAGAGCCCTACACTGTTTGGTGCAAATCCATGGCTGTGAAAGGTCCTCTCCTATGCCCATCCCTCATCCATTTCTGTTATCCACTGATAACCTGTACCGAGCCTACTGTCAGTGCAGCCAGTATTAGTTTCAGACTATACTTTCAGACACACTGTGTGAAGGCAGACAATTTTATTCAGTGGAACAGCCCTAAAAGCAGCCTTACTAAATAGTTATAGTCATTAACCCAGAGTTTCAGTACTGTAACTTTCATTTTCTTTGTAGTTCATAGGTCTAGTTAACAGGAAATAATCCTAAGAATGGTCAAAATATAGTGTATCAAAAGTATATCTAGTACAGCACCTTGTCTGTTACACAGATGGGTAGTGAGCACTTAAGGAAGACACTAAGAACATACAGGATTGCTTTCACTCCAGCATTTTCAGCAATCAGTGCTTTAGGGCTTACAAAAGTGAGAGGTTGCAGTTGGACTGCTGTGTTTAATAACTGCTGATGTACCTATTCTCTGTCAACTAGTCTAGTTATTCTCAGAAGTCATTTATGCTGCTAGAGATTCAGAAAGAAAATCTGCAGGTCCACAGCACATTATGTGCTGTAAAAAGCAGTACTTCTTTTTTTAAAAAATCTATTGTTTGATGATGTCACTGAGAGTGTGTAATTTTAATTCTATGACACATAATGACTTATTCCAACCTCCTCTTTTCCCCTCTGTTTATGACTTTAGATTTCTATTATATGGCCACTCAGTCATGCTGTCTGTGTCAGGTCCTGTCTGCTAAGCTTTTTCTCTTTTAAAGCACTACCACACTTCTGACTATTGTTGCCTTTTTCTACTTCTCTACTGCCATTTTTTTTTCTTAAAGAAGCCAGATGAGAGTTATATGCTGTATTGGTTAAGTAGAGGTATTTCTTGAATAGTGCATAGTGATATCTTCTGTTTAACTGTAAATTTATTTTTCCACCTTCTCTATGACCACTGCCAATCTGTTCATGTCACTGCCTGACTAACTTAGTGGATAAAGGGAGAACACTCGGTGTTTGTCTTCAGTAAGGCTTTTGGAATGGTCTGAAGTTGTCAAAGTGCAGGTCAGATTAGTTCAGAGGCACAGAGAATTGTGATCAGTGGTAGAGGGTCCATCTGGAAACAAGTCACTAATTATGTACCTTGTGGTGTCCACCTGGGGTTGTTAGCTGGGCCAATACTGCCAAACACTTCTATTAGTGACCTGGATGATGGGGAAGAGTGTACCTTCAGCAAGCTTGCAGAGGATACGAAACTGAGTGGTGTGTAAAAGATAGGCTGAAGAAATGGAGCTGAGATGAATTTCATGAAGGTTTACAAAGGGAAATGCCAAATCCTGCCCCTGGGAACAGCAGTCCAAGGCACCAGTACACACTAGGGGCTGGCCTGCTGGAAAGCTGCTCAGCAGAGGACATCAGCACCTTGGTGGACAGTAAGCTCATCAGGTAGAAGAAATGCCTTGTCACAGCAAAGAAGGCCAATAACAGAATCACAGAATCATTAAGGTTGCAAAAGACCTCCAAGATCATAGAGTTCAACCTTTGAGCAGCCACTACCTTGTCAACTAAGCCATAGCACAAGGAACATCCTGGGCTACCTTAGGGAGGCCATTACCAGAAAGCTGGGAGAGGTGTTCTTTGCTGTCTACTTATCACTGGTGAGATACATCTGGACTGCTTGGTCCACTTCTGGATGATCAAGGAATTGGAGCATCTTTCATGCCACTTAGAAAGGTTAAAAGGTTGTTTGTTTGACCTCAACAAGAGAACATAAATAGTTTTGTGATTCTCTGCAATATCTTCAAAATCTTTCCTGAATGGCAACTAAGAAATTATTTTGATTATTCAGCATGCATTCTTCCTATTCAGTGCATTGAAATCCATCTGCTGTTCCATCAGTTGGTCACTCAATGAATCAGTGAGTCATATCCTGTTGTCAATTGGCTGGGTATTGAAAGGATAAAAAGAAATGTTGTAGGAAATATCCTGGGAATCCTGGTGGATAGGTTGACTATGAGTCACCATGGTACCCTCACAGCAATGTTGCATAGTGCAAACGTGGAGGGAAGTGTTTTTTCATTTCTGTTCAGCACTTTTGCTGCTGCTCTGATTTTATGTTCTGCTAAAGGACACGTGACATGGAAGGTACAGCTGGGAGAGGTGAGTTTATTTGGCCTTAAGGAAAGAAGGCCCTGGGAGGACCTTGCCACTGGCTTGAACTATCAGTGGGACATTACCAGGTATACAGAGTCAGAAACTTCTCAGAGGTACACAGTGAAAAGATGAGAGCTATGAAAAGGGAAATTCCAATTAGACTATGAAAAATTGTCTTGTTTTGTTCCATCAAGTATAATCAAATGCTGGAACAGGCTGCAAAGAAGTTTTGTAGCTGTCATTCTTGGAGATATTCAAAATTCAGCCACCCAAGTCTATGGCCCACCTGATCTGACTTCAAAATAGTGCAGCTTTAAGTGGGAATAGATAACCTTTCATTCTAAATTACTTTGAAATTCTGTACTTTTTCTGTACCTATTTCTAGCCAGAAATAGATACAGTATGTGAAATAATGTTGGGTCATCCCATTGCTTTTTCACCTCAATATTTACCCCATTTTTAAGATTAGTTTAATAAAGCCTGTCTTCATTCGGAATATCGTTTGCTGTCTTTTAATCAATAATGAATTCTTAAAAGTATCTTCTATTTTATCTCCCAGTTTTTGCAGTTTGATTTTAAATCCTTTGGTGAGGAACATCTATCCAAGAGATCAACCACATCATACATTTCAAAATCCTCTAAAAGATTTGTGAAGCACCCATTTACAAAAAGCCTGTTTTCTGGTGCTCCCTATGTTTACTAACATAAATATAATTTTAATTTATAACAGTTTGTTTGATAAAGTAAGAATTTCAAGTCCTTAGCTCCTAGATCACCTCTGGAGACATTTTAATGAATTGCCATTATTAAATGCTATCTCTCTTTCCCTTGTACAATAGGAGATTTAAACAGTCATTTAAAGACCACTGCTAATATACCAGCAGTTTTTTGTGTGAATTCTTTTAAAAATATATGTGGTTACTCCTAAGTCATGGTGATTTTTTTGCTACCCAACTCACCAATTTGTTCAAAATACCTCTTACTTTCTCTCAATTTGAGATAATATTTTAGACTTTTCCCTGTCAAAGAATTGCTCTGATAAAGAATTTTCTTCTTGATTCTCTAGTGAACATGAGATGCTGTATTCATGTGATGAATACTGAACTTGCTGAAGTCAATCTGAGTTTTAGTTTTAGGAATATAGAGTTCAGCCTTGGTGTATATCCACTGACAAATACTCTGTATTTATGCTTGGAATCCTTGATTGTTTACATTCAAGCCAGTTATGTCTAAATAAGGAGACAACAAAACAGGAGGCAATCTTTTTTTCCCTAAATATATTGTTTAAAATATGTGAGTAAAATCCAATAATTACATAAATACTGTTAGGTATTTAAATTCTGATGATTGATGTTACAGGTCTGCCCCTGACATAAACTGCCTGTGTGAGGAATCAAAGCTACTCGAGAAATCAGTGAAGACTGGGATGTTCTGTATGTATTCTATTCTTTAAGACCACTTAAACTGTTGAAAAAGCAAAGCCAGTTTATTCAGTGACTGAAGTATTTAAAAAAAGATAGAATAATATAATCAGGATCTATATTAAGCCTAAATTTTGCATTGTGCCCTTTATGCACAGTTATTATCAAGCAGTAAGCTGTGTAAAATATGGAAACAAGTTAGTAATACACCAGCAAATAGCATAAAAAATAAAATGAGTAATTATAGCATGTACTTCAAAATAGAAAATAGGGTTATTTTAAAGTAATACTTGACACTAAATATTTGTAAGACCATGCAAAATAGAAGATTAGTCAAGAGGAAGTTTAGTAAATCAGCTTATTATAAAAGACAAAGGAAAGAGTTTGCTTGGAAGTAAGGAAGAAATATTCATATGTGCAAGAATTCTACTGCAAGAAAGCACAGGAATCAGATCAGTATAATCTGTGCATCATTCAGCATGGAGGCTAGTACAGAAAGAAAGGATCATTAATTTAAGCATTTAGGGAAAATGTTAGGATTTGTATTTGGTTTTGCCTTGTCTTTCTCAATCCAGTACTCCACCATTTCCTTCCCAAACTGCATACAATCAGCAGTTCTGTATTCTAATCTGTCCCTTGCTGCTTAAAATTATCACTCCTTTATTTCAAATATGGCTTCTTATCCTCTGCTCTGCTAACTGGCTCTATTACCTTCGACCCCTTCTTGCCTCCACTGCAAGCAGCTTGACATTTTTACATCAGCTAATCCTCACTCTTCACGCCCTTCCCTTCTCCTCCCCCACCCTGTATTTGCTTCCCTTTCCTCTTTTGGTGTATTCAGAGCTGCAGAGAGCTTTTCAGCAGATATTCAAACCCCTGGAGAAATTCAAAGAGATTGAAGCACAGCACAAGAGCTAGGGGTGTTTTCTTCTGGACTGCCAAAAGCATAAGGTAACATTCAGAATGAGGTCACTGTACCATGATCTCATTTTGAATTGGATTTGCTTCTGGGGCATAGGAAGCCTGATAGGGAGAGCATATTGTTTTGGTAGTTAATATTACATCAACAAACTGTGAAAAAAAATTAGGCATTTACCTTCATTTCCTAATTTATAAATAAGTGTCTCAGGAGTTTAAAAGAATTATGAGAAGATAATAAAATAATGGCTAAAATTAGGCATGAGCGTGGCTTAAGCTAGACATGGACTGGACTCACAGCAGTCAGGTGTACAAGGCTCATATGTACAGAGGTGCCAAAACAAAATGAAAGGTTTGAGAAAAGTATTTTGCAGGATAACTGAAAAGAATAGCATTTTTTTTTTTTTTTGTGCTAAGCAAAGCAAGAGAGGATTGGCAGGAGAAAGCATGGCATGACTGGGTACCTCAGAAACTTCCCTGCTGCTAACAGGCTGTTTAGGAAGAATGAATGTATATTCTTTCCCCTGAAAAAGACAGAAGTAGATATTCTATGTCACAAAGAGCCTATATAATGTAAGGAACAGGAAAACAAGATGCACTGGAAAGCTCTACCTGCTATCAATTAAATTTGAAAATATCATCAGTAATTCTGCCCATCAGTAGCATTTTGACATAGGGTACTTCACAGGACTTCGCAGTGATTTGAAGGAGAAGTTAAACAGCCATTGTATTAACTTTGAAACTGGTAGTGCAAAACAAGGCAGGTTATGAAATAAAATGTGTGTAGGAGCTACAGCTGTAATGGCAGAATGTGGATGGACATTGTTGGTAACCTAACTAGTCAGTGGAAAGAATTAAAAATCACAGAGAGAGAGAAAGAAATGCAAGTGTAGAGAAAAAAATCATTCTACTGAGCTTTAGACATAGAGCAAAATTTGCAATAAACCTTCAGAGTGGCTGAGTGATCCTCAGCTTCAGTATGTGCAGAAAAAAACCCTGGTGGAAGGAAGACACTTGACCATAAAAAAATTTGTTCCTGTGATTAAACACCATAATCATAAACCCAGAGGAGGTGGCAGAAATAGGGTTAGGTTTGTGGCTTTTTGTGAGAACACTTTTGCAAATCTCTTTTTACCATTATTTTTGAAGTGAATATATAATTTCTGTTGACTCCATGGGTTCTAAGCATGCCACGTTTTGGAATGTATATTTTTGAAACTTCATTAGAAAAGCTAATAAATAAATTTTATTTTTTATTTTATTATATTAGAATTATATCTTAAGTATGCATTTTAAAATAGGTATTTCTGTGTCATAAATTATATTTCACTCTTAAGAAAAAGATATTTTATGAAAATTTTCATTTGTGATTAAAAGCTGTATTACTGCTGTAAAGAATATTTTTTATGTGTAGCCATGCAGGCTGCAAAAAAAGATCCAGCAAAACTCCTTTCTGCCTGAAATCAATAATAAAATAAGTTCATTTCATACAAACACACATCTAAAGCTTTCATGACAGTCTAAAAAATCTAAAAATGCCTGCAGAGGATATGAGTTTATTGAATTTTCTTACTTTACTGTTTCATAGACTCTACCCTAACCAGATAGTATAATCTGATTGTATCAACCTAGAAGTATATAGGATTTTATTTTAATGTTAAAAAGGTCAATAGCTTTGGAACTTAAATTCTTTCTGTCTTCTATACTGCACTAGAATCTCAGCAGTGAAGTATTACCAGATAACTTTAATAAAAAGAGGTTGGATTTTATAAACTAAAATTTACTTATTCATTTCCTATATATACAGTTAAATTCTTTAGATGAATGCTTTCTAAGTATGTGGCAAAGCAATATATACTTTATTGAATGATGAAGGAAATTTATATTAATGTGGTTGATGTAGAAATAAAATTTCTTCCAAAGCATTTTTGCTGTAAAACTGTTATTGAATATTACATCTTTTTATTACCTCAGATGATATTCCAACATTTTAGTGCTTTATTCCAGCTCTGAAAATGTTTTAGTCATACCAAAGACATGTTCTGCTAAGTTCTGCATTGAAGCACTTTTGGTTTGGAATGTGAGTTAGATTTTAAAATTTGGTGACAGATCTACCAATTGCTGAGCCATGCCAAGGCTTTCAGTTGGTCTGCAGAATAGATTCATTTTGAAAGATTTTTTTTTTAGATTTCCATGAAGCTTCTGAAAATATGGATCACATTAGATGTAAAGGCTTAGGCATTTTCAGCACCATAGAAGAAGTTTACAATCATTTTCTATAGTACAAATGGGCTTATTTAGCACTCCTGTTATGGAAAAGATTCTACAATAATAATACTACTATTATAATACCATTTCTGTAATAATAGCACTTCTGTTATAAAACACCATTATTATAGAAATGCTATTATAAGACAAGCTCTGTTATTTAGAATTGCTTCTGCAATAAAAGTGCTAAAAAGTCTGCTTGTATTACAGAAAATTATTGCAAATTTTTCTTGCCTGGCAGTGAAATTTTTCATTCTGAATCTTTTCTGTCGCTGTTGGAAAGCCATTCTCATACGTACTTTGAAGCCTGTGTGAGTTACTCAACAGTGTGTATTTAAAATAGGGAATTACTGAATAGGCAAATGGAAAAAAGGCCAGTTGTCATCTATGCCATCTTCCATGTTCCTAATCTGCTGCTCACTTTTTGTCATAGACCACAACTCTTATGTGGAAAGTGTATGCAGGCTCATAGTGCAGGTTTTACCAATGTGCATGGTAAATAAAAACATTTTTTAAAAATTTTAAAAATATGTGGAGTGAGGGAGCAAACTCTCTTGTTTCATCCTGTTAATTTTTCAAATTTTGAGCACAATTCTCAAGAAACAGCTTCCAGTTTTTCCATTTGACTTTGTACCATACTCTTACACTCATAATATTCAACAGGAGGTAGATTCAACGGGAGTAAAATTCAGTCCATGGAGAAAGGCTCATATTAAACACTTTGAACCAATTAGGATCAGAGGTCCTTAATGAGTACTCAGCCAAAGGACCAGACTGCTCCGATCATCATCCTCCATTTACAACCCACCACCAGTGGTGCATTCCAAAGCCATAATGAATATCTGTCTTTTGGGAGAAAAGGAACAAAAGGAAGAGCAAAAAGAACAAAAGGAATCCTCAAATTCTACTCCTGATTCCCTCATATCCTATGTTTTCTTTAAAAAAGCTTCTTTTCCACTACTACAGCTGTTCTAATGCACTCTCTGCTTCCTTCATGTGCAACTGCCAATCCACCAGTGTTCCTGCACACAGAGCAGAAACGTTAATGGGTAAGGCATTTTAGAAAACTATTAGGACAAATTTCTGAGTTTAGGCCTCAGACAGTCTTTGCCTAATCCATTAATTTTAGTGTGAATGAATTACCTATAATTATTTTGGGAATGTTTGGGGCACAGTGTGAACTTTGTGCTAAGGACATAAAAGAATTATTTCCCAGAAATTTCTTTCATGTTCGCATACACTCTGACACAAAAATTCGCTTGTTTGTCTTTGCCATCCCCCCCAAAAAAATCCCAAATATATTACATTTGTTTCATCTCCTGGACAAGGGTCATCTAGAAAGTAAAAATTCAACATGAAGTCTGTTGAACTGTATCAGTCATATGTCAGAAGAAGATCCATCTTCTACGTTTCTGGTTTTTGTCATAGCTGTTTTCTGCTGAAAACAATGAGCCTCAAAACTTGAATTAATCCTATTTTTTTTCCTTTTTTCGGTTTACAGTTCCTGTACCAAGGAAATGCCTTTATAGTAATTGTTCCTCTACCCATAATTTCAGTGTAATAGTACTTTTAAAAAACATGCAAATCTAATCTTGAGTTTTGCCTTGCAGTTCTCCAAGAAAGTAATTTGGGCATGAATTGGAGTCATTAAATAGCAACAATATGACTATTACTGTGCTAAAACTTTTCCAGTAGCATAAGGAGAATATGAAGCCTTTCTCATTTAAAATTTCTTCTCACTCTCCATCACTAACTAATATTTTTTAAATTATACCATGACTGTCATCAGACTAGAATTTTCTTTTTAATTATTTTAAAATCAGTTTTGTTATTTAGTGGAAGGAAAAAAGAGCTAGTGAGTTTTGATGCTCTTCTGTACTCCTGTAAGTTGCTAAAGGCTTTGTTTTTACACTGCTAAATACATTACTTAGTCCATAGAGTTTATTAGTGCCTTTGGGTACCATATTTTCTTGAAAATAGCATACACTTTTGTGCTTATTTGTATCTCCTAATGCTTAAGTGCTTGTGCTCTCTTTTGTGTGTTATTTTTCAGTTGATACTTACCAGTACTTGTATTGGGTAACATCTGCTGTTTTGGTTCTTCATTGCAATAGCTCCCTTAAGACTTCTAGTACAAAAAGTGAGTTTATTGTTAGCAGCTACAGTTCTACAAAGACAATCTTGTGATAGCAGTGGAATGGTACCTTTTTCTTGTTGGATCCAAGAAAAAGGCTCTGTCAAATAATTTGCTCCAAAAGTTGAGTTTTTAGTAAGGTAAATTATTTCTAATTTAAAAGGAAGAACATGTCCCATAGCCTCAGGTGAAAAAAACCCCAAACATGAGCAGTTAAAAAAAAAATCAGGTATTTATTTTTGAAATCTGTGCAGTGGAAATGTTGGCTACTTTTGGTATTTAAAAACAAAGCGCTTATATTTTCTATTTCAAGCATACACTTTTGGTTTAAAATTAGGTATAAACAAAAGAGCTAGACAATCCCAGAGCAAAATACTTATTTTTAGTCTTAAGAAAATTTAAATATTTCAGGTTTTCTGTTTTTCTGGGAAAAGAAGATAGACTGGTGTAAGGACTTAAAGAATGCAATTGCATGTCTCAAAACACTGTCCCCATAAGATAAGCCACCACAACAGAACTTGAGATAAGTGCAGACAGCAACAGGAAGATGCTCATCCCAGGCCTGGGGAGGCAGATCTAGGTAAGGCACCCAGACAAAAATTCCCCCCATGGCAAACTGTGGGACAGGCAGTGAGTGCTTATGCACAGCCCATCTCACATCATGGGAACAGCACCCACACCCTGTGGGTAGCCAGGACTAGACAGTATAGAAGTGGTACCTCCAGAAGAGCTACTCTGGGACCCCACCCCACTGAAGGCCAGGGTGAAGAAGGACACTGCAGGAATCCACATGGGATGATATCTATTGCTTAATTTCTCTCTCTCACTCTCTCTCTTTCTTCCACCCTTCTTCTCTCCTCCTATTTCTTTCTATCTCTTTACCTCTCATTTACTGCTAAATAAAATCTGTACTGTTGACTTCAGCACATGGTCTTGTTTGCACCTCAGCTCAGGGAGAAGCATTCATTGTAAGTGGATCTTACCAATTGGTCAGAATAAAATTTTCCATTATTGTTTGTTTACCTATCAATTCTAATCCAAATTAATAAGCCCCTTTTTTTCTGACTACGCCTAGTGAAGCCCTGGCTATGGTTGCACCTTGGATGTGGCGTCTATATGGCACTCTGTGGTTCTCAAGTTTAAAAATTAAGGTGCTTTTTGTTTTCATCCTTCATTCATTTTCTAAGTCATTGTACCAAACCCAAGAAGTTCAGGCACTTCTGTACTAGAGGGTGCACTCTTCCAACATCTAAGCCTCAGGATAGTTCAGAGGTTTCCTTTCAGAACAGCTAACCTCTGGAAGTGCCTGCATTCAACCAGTCAGGTTATGCCTCCTTAAGGTTTAATTACGTCTCATGATAACTTTGGTGGGTCAAACACATGACATACATTTCCAGATTCTCTATTTTCCTGAATAGCAAGGTAGATAGATATTTCTTTAGTAAAGTCTATGAAAACTCATTACTAAACTTGCAAGGTGTCTGCTGGATTAGGTCTTAGCGGTATGTCCAATGCACAGACATGAAGAGGGAGCAACAATTGCCTGCTTCTACTTAAAAGAATGGTGGTAGTAGCCATGGTGTTGTTATCCACCTTTTTCATAACAGCCTAGTTACTTCAGCTTACACACATGAAGTAGATCTGTTTTTTTCCATTTTCTGCTGACAGATTTAAAACTGAAACATCTGACCTCACAGGAGGGGTGGGTGATATCATGCCCCACCCTCACGCAGTATTTTAAACTTAAGCACAAATGATGCACTAACACAACTGTGGAGTTCTAAACTGATGTTTGTCTGTTGCCTGTCCCATTTGTCCCTTCTTAAGCAACCAAGGAACCAGAAGCTTTTGATAAATAGCTTTTGATACCTATCTTTATAGGTTCTGACACCTTAGTTTAGTGTAAAAATAGGTGCTTAAAGTGAAAAGAAACATGGAGAATTTGAAAAAATAGATAAATAAGACTTCTTTTTTGAAAACAAATTTTTTTTTAGGGAAGCTGAGCTAATACAGATAACTTTGGTAGATGACAGAATGCATAATTTTATCTTGCCTCTGTTGTGTTAAAGGGAAGCTAAGCCTTTACATAGGATAAGCATAAAAATAAGACTATATCTTGTTTTCAAAAGAAGCCAGTCAAATCATTTGGTGCAAATGATCATGGAGTATTGACAGGATCAGGTGTCCAAAATTCAGCCTACCCACTGTTTTAATACAGTTTTTAGAGAGGTTGTCTAGCTTAGCATCTAGTTTAAAAGTGGAACAATTATTAACCTTGTGCCAGAAGAGGTAGATGCTCAGAGGGGTAAAATCAAGCAAGCCAGAAAGAGAACAAGCAGGAAACTGCCCATAACCATGACACAGGGGAATTCCATTAATGAATCTGCCTTTTCACTATGTTGTCCCCATCATTATTGTTCTATAGGGGCCTGGATAATTAATGGCAGCTTCTTCACCAGTGCTCTGCACAAGAAGAATTGTGTACAGGGTACAGAGGTGTTTCTTTGGCTCTTAAACAAGCAAAGGAGTTACTGCTGACTTTTCCACAAGAAAGTGAATTTTGGCTAGGGACACTTTTTTAAGAAACCATAATTTGCTTGTTATTGTTAAGATAACAGAATCTGAAAGAATGGGCGGATTTAACGAGGCTTAAAATAAGTGTGTTCACTTCTACAGATTGTTCTACAATAGCCTTTTAAAGATCATCACTTTGGTCATATACTTCACTGCAAATTGCTGCAAGTCCTCCCTAGTAAATTGTGGCCCAGTGTTAAACACTGTGTCAGATATTCTATGTCTAGCAAAAATGCATTCATATAATCACCTGTTCAACTGCAATGGAATCTAGTAATGCTATCTCAGGAAAATTTAAATCATAGTCTAGAATTAATACATACATCTCCCTAGTCAGTTTAAGTAAATCAAGGACTACTTTACTCCTGGGAACAATTTATTCTGTCCTATCATATAGGTTTCTTTGGACTGTCAGAGCCTGTATTTTGCACATGTGACAAAGCCTAGATAAATTCTCCAATGGCACTATTCAGGAGCAATATCAAATGTGTCTAGTCTGTCTCTGGGATTTATCAGTCCTTTGATTTATCTTTCAGTTATCTGTTTAAAATATTTTTTCAGTAATTTTGGCAACTCCCCATTTGGATAATTTGAAGTTCCTGTATTAATTCAGGCCTTGATTTTGTTTTGGGGTTTGAAAAGTGCTGTTCTGGCTAGGCTGTACTACTAATAATCATATTGTCATCATGAACTACTGCAACCTGCACTTCTGTAGTGGGACAGTTTTAAAGAACAGTTTGCTAGTAACTCAAGGTTTGGATTTTATTCAAATGAAGTTTTATCAAATGCTCTAGAAAATATTCAGGCAGCAACCAAGTTTTCCTCAGCTTATAATTAGTTTGCAAATAAACAGTTTTTAATTTAAAAACAGTAGCCATACTTTCAGGGAGGCGCTGTGCTAAGCTGACCTTGGGCCTCTGCTGCATTTTTTACAGTTGAAACTGGTCTTCTGTAAATAAAGACATGAATCTTTTTGTCATGGGCTAAACACAAACACAATTTCTTTGCACTGGACTAAGCTTTTGTCAGTGGCCAGAGTGAGTAAAATGCTGATTTACAATTCTGACCATATTGATTTATGAGAATTTGCCAGTTCACTCCATTGACCAATCTGTAATCAGCTTATTTTGCACTTTGATACTGAGTTTCCTTGGGTCTGTGCCTCTGCACAGTAGTGAGTTTAAGATTTTAGTTTAATAACCTGGTCTTCTATTAAAAAAATAGAGTAAATGAAATGAAACAATAATGCCTGGTGCCTTTTAGGCTGGGAGCAGACATTTTACTATTTTATTTATTTAAATTTAAAGAAAAAAGCACCCTCCTTTGTTTTTCTAAAGAGTGCTTGCAGCCAGTTCTTTTAGTTAATTTGATTCCTTCTGCCTAAGTCAAGCTTTTATAGGAACCTGAACAGTGGACTTGGTAGATTTTCAGCTGCTCTCTGTTCTTCACTGTTCTCAATACATTGCTGAGAAGTCTTCAAACTTCCCTGTGTTTGTTTTGACTCCTTGACCCGTCAATAATGTCATGCTTTTGATGAAGCATGTATCTGCAAATTACTGCTGCATATTTTGTCTCTAGCAGTTTACTGTCTACCTTCTCCTCTGTTTTGCAGATATTTTTAATTATATTTTATTACCTCATTCTTTTCTTTTAATGCTGGTAACACTGTCTTTGACATCCCACTGACTCATTGCTCCAATGCTCAGCTTAAAGTTAATAAATGTCCCATTTACTTTCAGGTTGACAGTCTATTTATCTTCTGATGATGGGCAATACTGCCAGAAAAAAAGCCCATCCAAGGAATTCATGCTGCAGTTAGCCTCTCTGGCTGTGCTATGCATACTTGACTGGTGTCTGCAAACTTTCATGCACTGATATTAATGAGTGCATGTCTTTAATCTTTTTTCATCTGACAGATATTGTGCTATTTTTCATAGACTGTGTAAGTCTGTGGTCTCTACCGAAGTGGCTTTGATTTTGTGCTATTGTGCCTTAGGTATCTCTTCTGTAGTCTGGATTTTCAGTCTTATTTATACTTTAAGATACTGTCCATTTCCATAAGCATTATCCTTGAGGGAATGTGATTCCTACTGCTTAGCACATTCTGCTTATGATATCAGGTTAATCTGCATCTCCCATCTATCCTAGTAAGACACACAGGGTTGGGGCATGGACCTGAAAGCTCCCCTTTGCTCATTCCTAATGTTAAATGGTGAGCATGGTCTCTGTCAGAATTTAACCGCACCTGTAGAAGGGTGAGTAGCCCGAGTCAAGCTCTGTTCTCAGCAGGCAGTCTGCATGTGGCCAGTCTGGCTTCAGAGACAAAGTAGAGAAGCTGTATGGATGCAAGTCACACTGTGCCATTGGACCATAGGACCAGAAAATGGTCCCTGGTGCCTGTAATTCCTAGTCTAAAACTAACCTTTGAGGTCCTTTTCTATAATTTCTTCCCCTTGTCAGATTTTAATAACAATCTGGTCTTTATCACAGACTGAATAAGTTAAGCTTGACAACGTCTAAATAATGTGAAAATTCTTTACACTTTCTTTAGTTAACTTTCTATTTAACATATCCCCCTCAGAAGACAGAACAGTACTCAAAGTTTTGCAATGTAATTTCATAGTTGGCATCTTTTATCTGAGCTAGCTGAAAATTACTGAGCACATGAAATGCATTAAAATCTGCTGTTGTCAGTAATAGGGTTATTTTTTTGATGGTATTCTCTGACATGGGCAATTGACATTGATTGCAAATACAGAATGAGACAATCTGATTCTCTTTGTCAGTTGTTTTCATTCAGTGACCTGTCAAAAACTGGACCTTCTTGACACAGTTTTAACTCAGTCATAAGTATTCTTTTCTCTGGAACTATTTCAAATTGTGTACCAGAGATCTTCAATTCTCCAGTTGTGTACTCTTCCACTAGCATTTACTTTTGGTTTGCAATTTCTATTTATAACATGGTGCTCGACAAGGGTGTCCAAGCACTGGGCATTGTAGTACTCAGTTATTGCAAACAGTCTGCACAACAAAACTGTTCCCAAAGCTGAACCACTTGAAAGCACAGATCCCAAATCATGCTACCTGTCTGAAATGTTCTTTTTTGTGGAGGGTCATGTTTCAATCTGTAACTGATAAAATAATGAGGAGGGTACTGTGTTGCATTAAGTCATATTTCAGTTCAGGGAGGCTGGGAAAAAAAACAGAAGCTTTCCGCATCACTGCATCTGAACTGCAAATGGATCATCAATTTTAATTCCTTACTGAATAAAATAGGAAAAATGGATTTAACAAAGATACTTCTTTTATGAGTTCTCTTTCAGCAGTTACATTTGAGAAGTGAAATGTTATACTGAACCGAAATTTTCTTTAATTTTAAAATCTGTAAATACAGAATACTTAGATGTTTCTAGGTTAGGAGCCCAGCTTTCCTAAATTCACTCTATTGCCAACAGAGGGAGGCAGGCATTTCCTGAGGGGAATTATTTAAGTACTCTAGCTAATAATGCCATTTGAATTCACCATCCCAAACCAAGATGAGTATTATTTAACTCAAGCAGTGCCTGCTGCCTGTAAGGAAAGACATCATCTAATCCAGCCTTCCCAAACAGATGATTTTACAGACTCATCTACTTCCTTGGTGTTTCCTTTGGGATTAGCTTAGTTTTAAACACTTAGATGTCAAGATTGCATAGTCATTGATATGCTGGCTAAACATTATTTAGGGTTCCACATAGGCATTTCTATACTGGTAGGCAAATCTATATTGATTTCATTTTGTAGAGTGGTAGAATTTATTCCTCACTTTTGTGACACATCATATTAATGACTGGGAGAAGCTAATGTTTTTGTTTATTCTGTCTGTGAGTTTGTCATAGCTCCCTGTGAAAATTTATATTGTATTGGTCACTTAATGGCATGTTTTATGGATGTTTTAATTCACCTGTGTGAGGAAGCACTTGTTAAAAAATACACAAACAAAAACCCCCAAGCACCCTCCCCCTTTATTATAGCAGAAGTGTCAAGAAATGCATTAGAATATAATTGTTATTGAGGTGTGATCTAAAGATGTGTGACCATAATTTCACTTCCCTGGAGAGGCTTGGTCAGTTCACTGAAGTATGGAGGGTATGAGTGATTCATCACTCCTTGCCACCATGCATGTGTTGTTATCAAAGCAAATAAAGTTGTATTGCTATCTGGGGAGAAGAAGTTAGGACGTGTAGTTGATAAGAGTTTCATATGTGGTTATTGCTGTGTGATTTATCTATAATTGTAAATATTTTATTGCTTTTCACCTCTTTTTTAACTACAAATGTGTATTGTGAAATAACTAAACTAGTCTAGTCAATTACTCTATTTTATAATAAATTGCTTTCTGTATTTTCTTCATGGACAATTGATTTTTCTAGTAGATGTCTGAACTTTTTGTTGGTAGCTAAATTATCATACATGTTGTGATCCTGTTGCTTTTGCCAATGCTGCAGCAACATCTGGTGGTATGGTGAAAGCTGATCAAGTGAAGGCTTCCCATCTTCTGAATTCAGATAAGTTTTTGAAATGCCATCCTGCATTTCAGACATGAGCTCTGCAGGAGTTATGCAAAAGTTTTTCATTTTGCTCCTGCTGCACTGCCATAGTCTAAAGTCATGTCAAAAGAAATAAATTTGTGCTATGCTTTTTGACTTGAAATAGCTCTTCTGTTTAGAGATGTTTGCAGAGGTGGTTTGATAAACTGTGGTTAGCCCTGAGCTCTTTTCTCCCCCAGTGAACAAGTAATGTAAATCTTCAAGCAGTTTGAACTAGTATAATGAAGAAACACTTAAGGAAAAACAATAGTGCTGGCATACCCGTGCTCTCTTCCTTGACATTTCACATGATCCTACTGGTCTTTCAAAACTGTGTGTAACCTCAGAGGCCATTGTGACTCATCTTTTATGGTTAGTAAATCATTGAAAAATTATCAAAGATGGTTACATCCCAAAGTTGCCTTATGATAGATCTACATTGTTTAAACACTTTTTTTTTTAATGCCTCTCTTCTAGAAAAGCTAGGACATTCAAATTATTTTAATGATAATGAAAGATTTTGAAATGGAGTATCTAGACCAGTGCTGATTGTGAAGATATATATATATTTAAAATTCAAACTTGTTTGATTAAAATACTTGTATATATGATTCAAATTGTAAATGGAACACTATGAATACACCAGAGAGTATAAAATCCTACCATGAAATATTTTCATGATGAGTTCCTATTTTGAATTCAGGCTTACTTATCATCATGAAAATTCACACATAAAACTATTTTGAATTCATTACATAACTGCCTCCAGTTTTTATACCAATAAATTAACTGATTTCAGTAGAATTACTCCGGGTTTACACTGGTTTAATTGAAGGGAGAATAAGTCTTTTAGACTTACAGTAGTAAAAAAATTTAAAATGAGGCACTAAATTGCATGTAGTAATTAGAATAAGTGGAAATGTTTTTAGTGTGTTGTAAACAGTGCTGAGCATACTCAAGGTCCATGACTTTTTCAAGGGAAAAATCCAATGGAGCCACTAAAAGTTAATGTGTACCTCTTAACTTGTCTTGATTACTGAGGACTTACATATAAAAGAACTTTTATGAAATCTGAAGGAAGTCAACCAACAATGTGAGAGCTGTACAATCCACTGGCTGAACTTCTGTGAGCAGCTAAGCAAGGCTAAAAGCTCTCAGCAGCAGAATTTCATTCCTCCACTTCCACAGCTTTTACCTGTGGCAAGGTGGCCTCTGTCTCCTCTTGTTGTTGAAAGCACTGGTGCTTGCTGAACCTTGAATTGAGGTGATTCAGTTTAGAGAGCTATCAAGTTTGTTTTGTTTCTGGTTTAATTTTACTTCTGTTAGTGCTAGTTCCCAAGAAGTCCAGTAGTCAAGTGATCAGTGTTGCTATCTCACTTCTGTGCAAAAATGCTTTCCAGTTCAGCAGGAGATGGTATTGGAATATGTTTATGTTGCCCTATATAGAGCAACTTGGATTGCTGTCTGTTTGTGAAGTGACAGCTTTTGCTGAGTTTTGGCTGGCAGTAACTTGCTGTTGTCTAGTGATGAGAAGGTATCAACAAAAGTACAACTGACCAGCTGACTTGCCTCTCTTTGTATTATATTAGCACCTTACTCTTTAGCCATAAATACAGATTTAAGCTAGTTTTCCTGATTTCTTATTTTAAATAAATAATTTTTAACAATAAGTAGGTAAGTGGAGTGACAGTTGACAAGTAAAAGCACAGTGATCCCAGACTTTTAGTAGCCAGAAAACATGCACTTATCTGTGCCCAGTGAGCCCAGACCTTCACACTTTGTCCAGAAACACTTGCAATCCATCTCTAGCACTTTTCTGGTGCCTTAGTAGGGCCACAGGTCTGCCACTGATTTCTCACTTTTGCTCTCACACTCTTCAGAAAATTAAAAAGGCCAAGCTAATAATCACCTGGCTGCATTGTATTTGCCCTGGCAAACAATGCCCTGGCATTGTTATTTCTAAAAGTGTGGTCTTGGCACCTGGGCTGGCTTTTCCTAGGCAGAGTTTCTTTGCCCAGGCTGCATTCTGTGTCTTATTTGTGCAGCCCTTCACTTCAGAACGCAGTGCACAAGTAGAAGCAAGAGATTTTGTGTGGTTTAAGTGTGTCCAGTGGTTCAGGTTCAAAAGGCAAGTAGCACCATGAGGTTTACACCTGGGGATGGAATTATGAGAATCAGATACATTTAAATGTTTTTAACATTACAAAATTACATAGTTTATTATGTATTCATGTGCTGCTACTTTGCTGTTCCTTGTTTTTTATATGTTTCAGCACTTTAGTCTGAGGTATAGAGTATTCTCTATACCTTCTATGACATAAAATGTCTCATAAGAAGAATGCTGGTTCCCGAGGTACAGAGCATCAAAAACCTGAAATTTTAATCCTGTCAGTGCTGCAGACTTGGTGTATGACCATGAACAAGTTATTCACTGTATGCCTCAGTTTTCTTTTCTGAAAGAAGCATAACATAGCAGAAGTGTAATATTTTTTAGTAATATGAAGTATGTTTTTTTCCCCCAGGGATGTTAAGAATAGTCATAATAATGTTTAATTATCAAATTAGGAAATGGAAAGCACCTTCAGACTTCTAAGGAAGTTCATATGAACTCAATACATACAGAAATGTCTTACAGAGCTGCATCCGTTTTTACTAATTTATATTAGACAAAGGTCTGTAATTGCATTTCTCAGCATCATCAAAGAGACATTAGCTATTAGCTAGCATGTGAGATACAGAAGCTTTACTAGAAAACCTGATATACTTGAAGGTGGTCCCAGAAACAGACTACTGTAAGAAGAATCACAGAATTGTGGGATGGTTTGAGTGGGAAGGGACCTTAAAGATCATCTAGTTCCAAACCCCTGCTTGAGCAGAGACACCTTCCACTAGACCAAGTTGCTCATGGCTCCATCCGCCCTGGCCTTGAACACTTCCAGAGATAGGGTGTCCACAGCTTCTTTGGGAAACCTCCTCACCACTCTGATAGAGAAGAATTTTTTCCTAATATCTAATATAGACCTACACTTTTTCAGTTTGAAGCCATTCTCCCTTGTCCTGTCACTATATGTCCTTGTAAAATGTCCCTCTCAATTTCTCTTGTGGGCTTCCTTCAGGTACTTAAAGGTTGCCATGAGGTCACTTCAAAGCCTTCTCTTTCCCAGGCTGAACAGACCCAATTCTGTCAGCCTTTCGTCATAGGAGAGGTGCTCCATCCTTCTAATCATCATCATGGTTCTCCTTTGGACTCACTCCAACAGGTTGACTTCCTTGCTGTGCTGGAAAGCCCAGAGCTGGATGCAGCACTCCAGGTGAAGTCTCAGAGTGGAGCAGAGGCGCAGAACCCCCTCCCTTTCCCTGCTGGCCATTTTGCTTTGGATGCAGCCCAGGACATGTTTGGCTTTCCAGGCTGTGAGTGCACATTGCCAGGTCATGTCCAGGGTCTCACCCAGCAGACCCCCAAGTCCTTCTCAGCAGTGCTGCTCTTCATCTGTTCATTCCCCCAGCCTGTGTTGGTACTGGGGCTTGCCCTTACCGAGGTGCAGCACCCTGTGCTTGGTCTTGTTAAACCTCACGAGTTTCACATGGACCCGTTTCTTGACTTTGTTCAGGTCCCTCTGGTTTGCATCCCACCCTTCAGGTGTGTCAGCCACACCACTGAATTGGTGTCACCTGCAAATTTATGGAGAGTGCACTTGATCCTTCTATGTCATTAATGAAGATATTAAATATCACTCATCCTAATACAGATTCTTGAGAGACACCACTTCTCAATGATTCCATTTGGTCTCTCAGTGATTCCAATGGGATCAATGATCCCATTGATCACAACCCTAAGAATGTGATTGTCCAAGCACTTTCTTATCCATCTAACAGTTCACTCATCAAATCCATCTGTCACCAATTTAGAGAGAAGAATATTGTGGAGGACCATGTCAAAGGGTTCTTTCTCTAGATCCTCCTATCTCTCAAACTTTCCTCTCTCTAGATCCTTCAAATAGTAGTTGTTTTGGATAAAACACTGTTGAGGGAAAGGGATTCTAATCTAAAAACAATAATTAGAACACTGGATTATAATTAATATTTTATAAATAGAACTTTGTGATATGGAGGAAGTTGCCATGCTTTTTAAAGATTAAATTGTTGATGTACTTGCACTGTAATCTCAATTCTATAGTAGATATTTCCTTTTTGCTGCTTTTTTCTGAATAGTTCCAATGTATTGTAATTATCTACAATTTTTCATGGCCTCACATATTCTAGCTGATCTTTCTGTAGCTGTAAAAAGGAAGCATGTGTAGGGGAAGGGAGGTTGTTTCAGAACTATTGGATTAAATACTTCCATGGTGCTGGAAATTTACTATGTCATGATCAACAAATAATTATTCCTTTCCACTGTTGATAGGGCCTGTTGAGAGTAGGGTGGATATGATTCATTGTTCCCTTTGAAGTTGCCAACAAAATCTAGAACTATTAAGCATATTTTAATTATTTACCATTTGAAAGGTGTCTCTAAGAGTATATTCAGGGCTTTTTTGAAGATTGAGACAAGTAACAAACTAAACATTTGGCACAATTAACATTGGGAAAAGTGTGTCAGAGTTGAAATTCACAGAAATACTAGTTCTAGTGTTCCTTAAAAGGGCATTGTAAATATAGTCATCTAGCCTTCAAACATAAACATGTCTCAAAATAGACAGTCAGAGATCTCTGAGTTGGTATGAAAATGCCTTTTTTTTTTTTTTTGTATGGTATCTTTTTACCAGGGTTGCAGATACCCATAATGTATGTGACTTAGAAAATCTATGATGATGATTTTCCCAGAGTAAGGAAAAATTTGTTTACTTCATTAAAGGAAAATAATTTAAGTAACATTTTTTCTCAGTAAACAGTGGCAAGGCAAGGCAGTGGTCTGTCTTTTCTCAGTCTAACTTTCAAAATTCAGTTTTTAGTACACTGAAGAAAGTGCTTTGTATTTGAAATATATGTATAGTTTCCTGAGTCAGAAGTTAGGTTTGTTCATAAAAATAGAAGCTGATGTGAGAAGCTAACAGGTATGACAAAGATTTTGATCTGGAAAATTTAGATTTCAACTGTAGTGTGATCTTATCTAGGAAACCAGAAAACTTTTAGTAAAGCCAGTGCAGATTCAAAAAAGACAGAAGATATTTATATACCCAGGTCTGAAGTAAATTTAAATACCCAAATCTAAAACTGAAAATCCACAGTTAGCTGCCATCTGACCACTGGATTAAGTAAGAAGATTTGGGCTTCTTATTTAAGTTAATATGCCCTGTCTACATGGAATTGCACTAGTGAACTTTTTTAGGACCATCTCAATATTGACCATGTTGAAACTGGGAGTCTAGACCAGATGCAAGCCAGGTAATGTTCAGGAGCATTTGGCTTTGGTGTATAATTTTAAGAAACTCAATCAGTTTGCAGTTTGAAAATATACGTCACGCATGGTAAGTCCTGTATGCTCCTATCAAAACATGGCTTTTGAATTAGTATCAAACTCCTAAAATATATCAGTAGAAGAACAATTTACTATTTTATAGAATGGCATGTTTTAAAAAATTTGTTTAATCTTTAAGCTTGGGCTTAATTCCTTCCTTTAGTTGAGCAGGTTCAAGTTTACACTGTTCAAAATGTGTCTTTTACACTGGTAGATGCAAGCCTACTCTGGATGGAAATTGTGCTCTCCACTCTTGCTGTTGGACCTGCCAAAACTGAGATTTGCTGTGTCAAAGACAGATGCCTTCAGTCTGAGGAGTGAGAACACATCAGTAAATTTCACGGTTGTGACCTCTTACAGACAGAGGTACTGCTTAAGTTCCTGAGTTAGGAGGGTTGAGAATATAGGTAAAGTGCTGGTCTTTTCTCCCTAAATGCATTGTAGGTGACTGCTTGTGGAATATAATAATTTTAGGTAGCTCACAGCTCAGGGCCTCACTGCCTTCTTCTAAAATAACCCATTTTCCCCATGTACTACTTAAGGAACCTGGAATAACAGATTTTTGATTTCACTCCAAGAATCAGAAACATAAAAATTATCTCCATTTGGCAGCTAACTTTTAAAGACTGACATTTCCTCCTGGTCATGGTCTTGTTGCTTGCTGATGGATGGCATAAAACTTAAAAATGCCAGAGTGACAGTTATTTTTGAGGATTATATTTTTTTCTTGGATAGTGACAGAATCTGCTGAAAATGAACAGCAAAGACCCCAAGATTTAAGTCCTGACCTGAATATTTTTGAAAGCCCATCTTTAAATTAGCATGGTTGTTGAACACAACATTACTGTTTTGTTTGTACAACACTTTACATAACATCCGTGGCTTGGTGGTGCTTGCAGGTCACACAAATATCCACAAAGTACTGTAGTACAATATACCCATGCTACTTAACCATGAATTATTTAACCTGCAGCTCTTTAGTACAGTCCTTGGCTTGTATTATCTGTGGCCTTTCCTGGGCAGAGGCTATTAGTAATACTGAATGTAGCCCAACAGTATTCTAGCACTCGGATATTGGTTGCTCCTTTCTGAGACTTTCTAGTATAGATATAGTACGTTTATTTTAATTAATTTAATAATTGTTATTTTATGGTGTTTTAATAAACTGTGAATTCTTAGAGCATATTCTATTAACTTGATAGAAGGTATTGTTTAGGTTTTTTGGAGTGTTATATGCACTGTGTATTTTTGTACAGTTGCTACTTTTCTTTTTGCTTTTGTTGGCTCTAAAAAGGGTGTGTGATCCTGCACACTTTGCTCTTTGTTACCTGTCTACAAGGGAAGGGGTGAATGTTGTCACTCGCTTGTGGACATGGCTTGAGTAAATGCCATAAGATATTACAGAAAGATTTGTAACACTTAAATGTTGTATTATTTACAATATGGTATTTTTACGAGACCTCAGTTATAATACCCTTTTCTGTTTCCATCTGTAAATGGGAATGAGAAGCAGTAATTAGTAAAGAGGCCTTTAATAAAAGGGAAAAAACAAGATCAGAAATGGCTTTCACACATAATAGGTGTTTTTTCTCCTTCAATTAGAAAAAAAAAATCCAAGGAGATTGCTTTCTTTAGGCAGGAATCATCCTGCATCAAGAAATGGCTGAGAAATGAAGAGATGGAGAAAATTAAAAGCCTCCAAGTCACAAAAATCCTTCAAAGCAGACTTTTAACCACCACACACCTACACACACATGCACACCTTAACTCCTACAAACTATCTCACCAATTCAGTATTACCTGGGAAACTGTGGCTTGTGAGAAATGGTCAGCTAAGAGAAGGCAAGAATTTGGTGCTGCAAACCCCATGTTTTACCTGGCTTTATTGGAGAGGGTAAATCAATTTATAGGTTGAAAAATCTCTATTGTGAAGACTACTACAGTGCTACGAAAATATTGTAGCATTTCAAAAGACAAAAGGTTCTTCTAGTGTACCTTTATGAGTATGATTTGGAGACAAGCAGTCATGGAGCATCAGACCATTAATATCAATATTTTGCATTAAAGGCTTTAAATGACTGCTTCAAATCAGGTCATGAGAAAAACCATAGTTCCACACAAGGGCCTTCAGCCACTACATTTTGCATTTGAAAAATTAGTGTTCAATAAAAGGCAGCAAAGTTGCTTGGTCTGTGAGGAGAGTTTATATAGTTTTAAGTAGTAATGTGAGGATGCAGTACTTCCCTCTGCTTTTTCAGACTTGCCAATGTGGCTATTGTTACTGACAGCTTGACATGATGTTAGTTATTTAAAGTGTCAGATGAGAGTGGCTGATGCCATGGTACTGCAGTGCTCACATTTGTTGGAAAATTAGATGGTGATTTTTTTTTTTTTTTAAAAAGGCCTAAACCCCCACAACAACCCAGCTGCTTAAGCCTCTGACTGCTTAGCTTTTTTTTTTTGTGCTGGATGTATAATTTGAGAGAGCAGTAGTGAACATGCCTGAGGTGTTAAGAGAATGATGCGTTTTCTGTAGGCATGAATACACTTAAATAAAACAGGAACACCTTCCTGTCATTTGTTGTCTTCCAGAAAGAATTTTTAAAAGGAAATGGAAGCCAATTAGCCCGGAAGTTTAACCTCTTTTAGCTTAGCTTCTTTTATGGGAGCTTTTTAACCTTTTAAATAAATCATTTTCTTTCTTTTCTCCCCTCCCCTCTGAATCTGTTAGCAGCATTTCTCATGCTGGGCCCAAGGAGCAGGCTGCTTAAATTCAAGAATGATTTTGAGGGGATAAAGTGTACAAGATTTTGAATTCTTGCCATAAGTCCCTGGCAGACAGCCAGGAAACCTCAGAGGAATAGGACTAATGAAGGGAGGGTAAAGGAGATCTGGAGTGTGTGGCTGGTAATGCAGTATTCATTTAATTGGGAGCAGGTATCGGTGCAAACTTCTCCATTTTAATTGGAAAGAGAAGGAGGGTTTTAAGGAAGATGGAGAAAAATAAGAATGCATAAAGTTTTCAAGCTCAGGAGCCAAAGGCAGGCCTGTATATGGCAGAGAAAGAACTCAATTTAGGGCAATTTGCTTTGCAAGCTGGGCTGCAATCTCCCCTGGGGATAGGGATGAGGAAGAAAATGAAACCAAAAGAGAACTTGATAAAATCACCTAGCACAGACAATCTCAGTAGAATAGGTTTTACTGAGTTAAATCTGCCCCAATCAATGTGATTCTTTTCATATAAGTTACAAATAAAAAGCCACAAGATTACAATAAAAATCGAGGATGTACTGCTGCTGATGTAGCACATGGGAGTCTTAAGGACTTGTTGTGGAATATGGGTTTTTTGCAACCATCGTGTTTTGTTTTTGCTTTGTTTCCTAGCTAGGAGGGAAAAGCCCCTCATTGCTGCCTCCTCCCTAACCTTTTATTATCCTTAAAGTTAGTGGTAATGTGTGAACCTTACAGAGCACAATTTTCAATGCTCTGCAAAGCTGAAAATGCTTTAGTCCTGACTGTTGCTAAACCTGCAGATTTTACAGATATTCTTTTTTGCCTTTATACATGATGGAAGTTAAAATAAGGAAAAAGACACTTCTCACCCATTCCACCTCTTTCCACCCATTCCCACAACTGGGCATACAGAAAAATGAGAGTAAGTGCTGGCATTTTCATGATGCAGAGGAAAGGTGTTACGTTGTAGTTTTCTGTACTATACATATGCAGCGTCTTTCTCAGTACAGATACTTGGTGTATCAAGTGCTAAACAACTATTCATTCTACTGAGGACTAGCCTGAGTGGATTTTCCTTTTATTCTCAGTAGAGTGTTAACCTAAATATTTGGTGTTTAATGGCCTCCTGGGAAATGGCACTGTTATGAATGGTGAGTACCTGAGGTGGACAGCTGCTCTTTTGTTTGCACTGTCACACAGCTGAGAAATATGAGGTGGTTCCTACAGGGTCTTCAGTTGTGTGGGGAGGTTTGTACCAGAAGAGAGATAATGTGAGATATGCAGCTCTGAGGGTCTGGAGGAAAGAGCCAAAATTGGGGAAGGGAAAATGCAGAACTAGGCAACAATGTGACGACTCATAGTTGCAAAAGATCAGCTGTGATCTGTAGCTGTAACTAAGTGCTTTTCTTTGTCAGGCTGCTGCAGCACTAATTTTACCTCATTAACTCTCCACTGGCAAAGGGAAAGGTAGGAAGAGTATAAAGGGGGATAACATTGCTACCTGAAATGCACACAGTTCCTGGAATATGTGGGTATTGCTGGTTTTAGCTTTGTTTCCTAAGGATGCTTTCCATTAGCCTGCTGGTAAATAGTTTGTCCTGCCACTGGACATTCTGATGAAAATCTGGAAACCTTAAAAGTTTGAGGTTCCTACAAGTTTTGTGAAAACAGTTGGCTAAGAAGAGAAGAGAGACTCAACCTGAACATCTCTGTTGAGATGGTTACAGCTCACTCTTCTGGAGGCAATAGTCAGTGAGAGCCAGTCCACAGAAGCCAACCTCTACACAGGCTAAAGCCACGGGCAGCAAACAAATGATACCAAATGATAGCAAACATATGGCACCAGGAAGAAAAAGGGTGGGCTGGGAACTTAACCTCTGCCTTGAGGACAGGGATGTTGAGAAGATGCTGGAAGCTCCAGTGTAACTCCTGAAGCTTCTTCAGTGTCATCACTGTGAACTTCATAGACAAAATGCTTGGCTGTGCTTGCCTTGAGATGCCTTATGCACTGATTTCCAAAGCCATCTTATGCCTAACTGTGTTTCTGTATCTGTATGAATATGTGCATGGAATTTTGAGCTGTGGCTGAATAGGATAAGGAGATTTTGTCACAACAATGGAGAATGACAATGGAATTAGGGGGATTTTCTAAAGAAGAAATAAAGCATTTTTGTATCTAGTATATGTATATGGTTATGAAAGCTTAAAAGATCAAATGGAAACAAAGGATTTGTGTTCCTTATGCATGAATTTCACATAGGTCCATCCAAATGTATACAGAGAACTTACATGTAGAAATGTATATGATGGTACAGATAAAACAGTGTATTTTAGTACTACAAAGACTAAATTCTAACTGAGGGCAAAAGTTCTTGTTGAAATGTATGTCCACAAGTACATGTGCCAATAGTGTGTGGGTATATACATATATATTATTTTTTTATAAATAAATTTTATATTGCATTCAAATATTATTTTCTTTCCATTTAAAAGAAATAAGGGAATAAGAGCACTAAATTTTACATATTACTTTCAGCCCCTGCATTATCCTGTGACATTTTCAGAGAGCTAATTTTTTAAGATTTAAGAGAGCTAATACATCATATGTAGCAAAAAAGACTATTTAAAGTTACAGTAGAAAGATGGGAGAAAAACCCTGTCTTCTGCTAGTGATGATAGAAGTAATGGTGGAAGTGAATTTATTCCTTTCTGATCATATTATTTAAAAATTCAAAATCATCTGTGATAGTAAGCTGGATTCTGGTTTCGTGTAATGACTACAGCACTGTCAGACATAGCTACGTTTATATGATCTGACATGCTGTCTTTTATTTTAAACACAGCACTTGATGAAAAGACCGGGAGCGAAATTCTTGTCTTTGAGACAGCAAAGAAACTTAGCTCAAGTCTCATTTCACTGGTGTAAGTGAAAGGAAAATTTGACCCAAGGCTTCCTAAGTAGTAATTATGGAAAATTATTTTGACACAAGGTAAAAGATAGTCATACAGTTACATTTTCCAGCATATGGGGAAGATTTTAAACTAATTGGAATTTATTGAGACACAAATCCTGAAATTCCTTCAATGCTTTTCTTTTACATTAACAGACTGTAAAGTTCACTAACTGCAAACTTCCACCACAGATATTAAAAAAGAGTAAAATATTTTGTATCTGCAAAGAGCATCAACACCTTTAGTTCTGTGAACCCAAGAGTGACTTTGAAGATCAATTTGGTGTCTGCTTAGTTATGAGAAGAGATACTGGTAGTGAAAACTATAACTTTTTTTTGTTTTGTTCAGGTTTCAGTCATTTGGTCCTGTTTTGTTTTGCCTTGAAAATATGCAGTTTAGTTTAACAGCACAAAATACTATCCATAATTACAGAAAAACCTTTCCTGATTTTTCTTGTATATTGACATCTCTCAGCTTTAAAATCTCCCTCTAATTTGTTGTACTATTTATTGGCTGTTCTCTCCTTCCAAATGAGGGAACCTAAAGGATTCCTTCTTTATTTGAACAGCATGTATTCTTTCTGATTTCCTCAGTCTCTGAAATAGTAGAAATTGTCTCCTGCTGAGTATAAGGTGCTTTATCAACTCACATATCACTCCTGTAGGTGATAGGAATGATGCCACTTTTGTCTTAACACTACTACCATCCAGTGTAGGATTTGTTAACTATATTTACAGGTTTAAAACAAATTTGCTTTTTATATAACTGTACATATGATTGCATCGACATTTAAATGATTGCCTTTCCTGTGGGTGATTTTCCATATGAATTTCCTGTGGTGGGTGTAAATGAGCCCATTTACTTTGGAATTACCCATCTGGTGCATCTGTGTCCATGCTTTTGCAATGGACAGAACACGTGGCAAAGTAAGGCTACATGGAAAATGCACCTTGGGGTTAAACCATGTCCTACCCTTTCTAAGTCTTGCATTTATTCTGTAAAGCTTTTCCTGGATTGCTTTAAATCTTCTTTTGTCTATGACTCTTTTGTTATTATTTTTTAAACTTTTTATTCTGTTCATGATTTCCTTGGTGGATTTCTTAAACTGCTTCATAAATGGTAGCAAGTTATACCTTTATCAAATGGTCATACTACATGTCTTTATTGTCTCAGAGATAAGCCTCTCAGAAGATGCTTGGGGATCTGAATTCTGTTAAGAGAGGCAGAAGAGGTAAATCTGTGAGATCTATCTCAGATCTGAGTAGCTTTGAGCATCTGGGTGGTGTCCAACCCAGCCTTTTCTTCCAGCCAGAAAAAGGGTGTCTTACAGCTCAGTGACTATGTTAAGAGATCAAGCCCCTGTGCACAGCCTTGTGAAAACTGTTTTTCTAATGTCGTACTATTCTTTGCATTCTTTGAACTTCCATCCTCAAGGGGACGGGAAGTACAGAGAGTCTCATGAAACCTGCTTTTGAATTTCCTTCTGTGATGAGAAGGCAAAGGACAAAAAAAAAAAAAAAGCCTGGGCCTCTCTACTTCACCAAATAAATGTTTAGTTGCTTTGAATTTTCAAAATACAGAATTTTTTTTGTGTTGCGTAGAGTATCCTATGTTTCCTGTTAGGAACTGCTTATGTTGCATGAAGCCCATATATTTCATCTGACTTGCCACCAATTTTATCAGTGCCTTCACTCACAGTTAGCTAGTGGTGGGAACTTACTCTGACAGCTTTGCCCACACCTTTATTATTTCTGTTAAGATGTGTAAGTCTACATTTCACCTCTCTCCCCATGTCCTATTAGGCAGCTTTCCTTTTTTTTTCAGTTGAAATTTATTCCTTCAGCTACTTAGGCAACTTACTAGCTGCTGGCAAATGATGTATCAGAGCTCATACAAATTGCAATTTTCCTTTGATTGGTAAAAAGATGAGTAGCAGAGACTGCTGTTCTTCCTCCTTCTTATTTTGATCTGGCACTTCAGGCAGGATGCTTATCCATATACGTCCAGGTCACAAAGCAGCCAGTCTCCTAAAGACACATCATTTGACATCTTCAGTTGCTCTTAGCAGAATAAAACTCAGCAGGTCCCTCCAAATTTTGAAGCAGGGCTTCAGGATTCTTTTGGGCTTGTCAGGTTCTATTCCTGCTCTGACTCTTAAATGCCTAGACAGAAAGTACAGTCATTGTGCAAATGAAATTGTGCAACTCTAATAAGTACCTCTGAAGGTGTGCCAAAACCTGTGACTCTGTCTTTACTGACTCTGTCCTCTCTATCCAAATGTGGGTGTTATTTAGCAAAGCAAATGAGACATTGTCAGAATTCTGGATGCTCTGTGCCCTGAGGCTTTGTAATTGCTGACTTTTCACCATCTTAACCAGGGAAATGCAATACTCTGTCATCAGTATCTGCTGCAGCAGGTTGTGGCTTTGCTTTTGATTTTGAGGGTCAGAGAGACCTCTCCATGTTTTGGAAGGAAAAAGATTTTATGAAAGCTAGAAAAACAGTGAAAGCAAAAGAATAGAAGCTCTTCTGGGCCTTATGAAAGCTAAAAGTCTTAATTTACTTTTTGCCTATGATGCATGGCATCACGAGATAGTGAGTCTCCAGAAATGGTTTGACTGGCACTAAATTAGCTTATCAATGTTTTATCTGCTAAAAGATCCACTCCGATGGATGGTTTAAACCATTTCAGCCAATTAAATTGTGATTAGGAAATCCAGGACCACAGTCTTGAAATGTTTTTCTGCAATATTAGGTCAGTCAGTATTGTTTTTGTAAGTTGGCAGGGGGAGATAAAAAGGTGAAGAATACCTTGAGAAATGTTACCTTCTAAATGTTACCTTCTACGTCTGGATCTTTACTCTGGAAGAGTCTTATGAGACAAATTCTTGTATTAGGGCCTGGGGTTGTCAGAGACAAGATGAAAACACCTCCTGTGGTTTGGTCAAGCTCACAAGGATTATCTGAACAGCCTCTTAGAGGCAGGTTCTCATTTGGTTGCTCTTAATGTTATATGTAATCAATTGTGCTTCACAACAATTGGATATTCTTTGGGATATACTGCCCCAAGATACAGCTAAACCTACTCCCCTTGCCCACTTCATTTGAGTCCTGCTAGTGTTTTAACTGCAAGAAACAGAGACACCCCATTCCTTTATTCCTCATGTACAGAGGGGGAAAAGGTTCACTTACATGGTAATGCTGGGACTTAAAAATTAGGGGTATGTTCTTTCAGCCACATTCATGCAGACTGCATATGCCTCTAAGTACCTCTTACTGTTAAAAAACTTGCATAAACATTATCTGCACAAGCAGTAGGCTCTTAGGTCTTAGCTTTACTCTGCTTTCAGAAGGCTTCTCCTAATCAAAGGAACTTCTGGAATCATAATCCATACTTCTGCTCTAAGGAACAATGAGGATGTTGAATCCCTTCTGAAAGGCTGATTTTATTGAGAAATTGCTGACAGAACTTTATTCTACATGAGATTTTTTTTTTCCCAACTTCCAACTTGACCTTACTCATGGCCATAGTATTTTCCTTTGCTCTTGTATCTTCATTTTAGGTGCTGCTTTGTCTTCCCAGGTGAATTCCTTTCTAAATAAGGCCAGTTATTGCCCTTCAGACTCCATTCTGCTACTTAAAAAAAGTCAGTCTTTAGTTTTCTCTTAAAAGATCCATCCTATTCTGGTCAAGATAATAGCTCTTCTCAGCAGCTCTGTTAATAGTTCCCTCTTGCTTTAATAAACATTAATAAACATATCAAGAAACAAATGCTCTGTTTGAGAACACAGTCCAGTTAGCACACCGGTGCCTTTTGGATATCAGGGTAGTGTTTGGTTTTTGTTTTTGGAGTTGTTTGGTTTGGGTTTTTCTTGTGGTTAGGTTTTTTTTTTGTTTACTTTTTAATGTTTTTTTTTCTTAGCCATGTTGTAATGCTCTTCATTAATTGTTCAAAAGATGAAAATTTATTTTTTCCTATGCTGTTTCCATCTGATGAGCTCCAAATTTAATGCAAAAAATTCTTACTACACTGCTAGTGATTGACCTTGTACTCCATACAGTTAAATGTCACTCATTTCCATTATTCCAGTCCTAGAGATCTTCTAATTTTTTTTCTTGCATGATATTATAATTCTTTGTATTGAAAAATACCTTCAACATTGTCATCTGCATATTTCATCAAGCAGTTCTGATTTCTTTTCTGATTAAGCAAGGTGGGCCTCAAGAATGAGCCATGAAAAATTTTAGCAGTCCCAGACAAGGGATAAATCTGTAACTATAACCTGTTTCTGTCGTGTATAATTAGTTCCCTTCCCCCTGTACACCTTTCCTTCTAATTCCCATCTTCTTCAGCTTCTCCAGCAATTTGCTGTGGCACTCTGCCAGTTCCTTCTCTTGTCTGGATAAGAGAGAATTACTCTTTTTCTTTTGTCCTGAAAAATCAGATGTCTTAACAAAGATAGCTGTTGATTTAAGACTGCTTTAGCTACCCTTGGGAGCGGGGTGTTTTTTTATTCTATATTCAACTTTCAAAATTTCTTCTGCTCTTTGTGTAATATAGAGGTTACCTTAAACATGAGGGGGGAGGTGGAGGGGGAAACAATCCCAGCTGTGACCCAGGTACTTTCAGGCCTCTTAGATGGTTATTTTACAATGTAAGTATACTGGGGAAATGGGGATCCCAACTACATAGACTTCACTGTAATGTCAAAGTTAGAAGTCCAGTCAATCAAGATACCTTTCAGGCAGTGGACAGAAAATAGATGTCTGTGGCACATGATTTCAGTCTTTATGAATTAAGGCTCCATGAAGACAACAGCCTGCTATAGTGAATTTGTATAACCTTAGTCATGTGTGATTTCTCAGTGGCCTTCTAAAGAGTGATTTTTCCAGCACAAACTCAGTTCCAGATTGATCAGTTCCAGATGCTTTTCGTAATCTCCTGGAATGTTCTACGGCATTTTGCCTTCGTAATACATCTGTAAGCCATCTATCAGTGATCAGTCATCAGGAATGTGGATAGTTTGGATTTTTAATATTAGCATTAGATGATGCATGGCCGTTTTCCGTAAATGGTTGAAAGGGACTCAGGTTCTCTAGGTTTATGCCCTAAAAATTTTGAAATTTAGGGTAAAGTAATTGTTGAGAGAGGACCGTTAAATTCATTAGCTTACACCTGGATAAGATTGCTGTGGAGAATTGCTGTTGTCTGTATGGCAACCCTGAAAAACATCTTGATTTATTAAAGAAATATGGATATTGATCTAGTACCGATATCCAACTGTGACGGACAAAAACTCTCTAACAGTTTAAAGTTAGAAAGTGTATGTTTATTGTGATGCCGGGCAGCGTGTGGGATAGCTCCCAAATACACACCGCACCTTTCAAATGATTACAGAGTCCTTTTATCCACACAAGAATTGAATACCCAAAATACAAATACATATTCATAATTTAGTACATCCCATTCCTTGCTTCGTGTGCTAATCATTCCAAAAGCTATTAAGCATGCGTAGTTTGTTCCTTGAAATGGGTCGGTGGTCCCTTTCATGGGGAGGGGTCCCAAAATGAGGAAGTAAATGAAGTCTTCCTCATTCTGACCTTTCTACCTTTTCAATGCAAATATGACAAATGAACCTTGGTAGAACTCCCATTCCCTGTCTTCAATTGGTTTCAGAACAGAGGAGGCCCACAATTGTCTTATGTTCCTAAAAGCTGTTTTTCAGTTTCTATATTCTCCATTATAAACCCAGCTAACTAAACATCGTGTTGACAAGCAATCAGTTATTAGTTAAGTACTAACTCTTAAGTTCAAGGCCTACTTACAGAGTCCTTTTACTTTAATTAACTCTAGTAAGGCTTATCTCTAACTACAATCTTAGCTCCTCTAAAATCTCTAAATCTCTTAATGTTTATGTTTCAATCTTACAATAAATACAATTCACAGGCCTAAGTTTGGTGGGGTAATTCTTGGCACATGAGTTCATAACTTCAGTTTTGATAAATCATTATTATTTAATCATTCATATCACAGAGTCACTGCAAATACTCTGCAAACTCTCAACTGCAGATGAACTCACTTCAGCTGAGTCACACCTGGAGTGTCCCAAACATAGCATTTCAATCATTACTGAATTTTTTTGTTTGTTTCTTTTTTGGGGCTTTTGTTTGGGTTTTTGTTTTGTTAACAGAAGCTTCCAATATATAAAATTTTAAAAATTGTGATTTCAACTTTTTATTTTTGAAAAATGATATTGCCAAGAGATGTGTCCTATTGCCAAGAAATAATTGCGCTACTGCTTCCCTTTGTCCCCCTATATATTATCAAAATATTATTTTTAGGAAAGTGTGTGTTATTTGTGTTTTTCACAAAAGCAAAATATGTAGAAATAATTTAAATGTTGTGTTATAATCACATTTAGCACAGATATAGCAAACAATAACAATTTAACAGTATTCCCTATGTTTCAGTTAACTTTTTAAATAATTTTAGATTTTTCAGATCTCTTTGAGACTGAGGAAACTGTTTCTGCATCAAAGGAGAAAATAATCTCTGATTAAATCTCTGATTAATCTCTGCATTTAAATGAAGTTTCTTACAAATTATTCTGAATATGAAATAGAAAATCACCCCATTCTATCATTGTTAACACATTTTATTCTAGAGAAAATTTCAGCTAAGCTGTTCTTGCATTCTCTTTAGCATGAAATTTTCCAGAAAACCACACATCAAATTCCAAATTGGGAAGCAAATATTTTGTCAGACTGGGAAAAAATATTTTACCACCTACTCTAGGATTTAGGTAAAACTCATAAAAATGTTGTACCTAGACATTTTAATTTAGCAAAGTTCTCCCTATGATAGACTTTTCCATGCCCAAATGTTGGCTGATATTAAGCCCAGGACTTTATCAGTCTCTTCACAAGTTTACACCTGAGCAGAATTCTTAAAAAAGATAAAAGCAGTAAGTCCTCACTTGAAGAATTAAAGTAGATTACGCAGAAATTGTTCAGAATCTTGCAACTTTTCCAAGGTGAGGGAGAGACCAGGGGTGGGGAGGTGCAATGGGTATTTGCTCCTCACTACTAGGACTACATGCTATGCAAAAATCCAGGCAGAGAATCAAACTTGCTGTCTCAAAAATTTCTCTCATCCATTCCTGTGATAGCTTCTGGTTAGCGAAGGGTGTGTGTGATGGGAGGGTGAGTGTGTGTTTTTAAAATTTTCAATATGGAAATTTATGTATCAAATTCACTCCTTTAGCAAAAACACAATTGAAAGCATCCTAGCATTCAAAATCCAGTCTCACTTGTGGTTCCAAACTGAGGAATAGACAATCCTACGCAATTCAGAGTATTTCCTGAGTACTGTGGTAGGATCAACAGGCAGGGAAAAAATCCCTGAAATGTAGTGAGAAGTATTCTCTGTCTGGAAGACGTTCAGAATGGACAATGATCCATGATGATGTCTACCAGTTTATATTTTGAGTGACAGTAAAGACTGGTCAGACATGACTGATATGAAATGGAAGAAATTTAAAACGGGAAGAAAATAATTCCATTTCCATAAACTCTAATAGACAATAACTGGACTTGTTAAGCACAGCAGTATAGTTGTGGTCTTTGGGTTACTATGCTGTAATCCTGAGAAGTTATGGCTTCATTTTTACCCTGGGTCAGTGGCATCAGTAGAAGATAGATGTCAGTAACTTTAGGCAAAATCAAACCATGATGGTCATTCACCACTTTTAATCATTCTGTGATTGGTTATATGAATATTGCTAAGAAAAATTTTTCTCCATTCACTGAGAAAAGTATGGGATACATGAAAAGATGGATTTTAAGGCTAATTGAAGCATTATAAGGATCTAAAATGTCAAAGCCAAGGGGAAAATTTCTGTTTATAATTTTTTTTTTCCTTTATCAAAAGGATTCAGTAAAATTTTTCTCATACTGCTATAATTACCTAAATGTGTTCTGGTAAAAAAACCTAAGTTTTTGTCTCATTCAGATTGTATTAAAATCCTCCTGCTGTCACTTGAGAGTATTGCTAAACTTCTACAACTCTGAAGTCCTCATAAATGTTCTATTGGAAGAAATAGGACATGACAGCTATCATTTATCTCTAAAATATTACTATAGATTTATTACATTTAATATATAGAATACAGCACAACATTAATAAATTACACAGAAGAAGAAAACAAGGTACTGCCAGGTCAGTGAAGTGTAAACAGTAAGAGGACTGAAAGAGAGGAAAAGAGGACTGAAAATAAAAATCCCAAAGAAATCAGTCTCCATCTATGCCTCTCTAGAAATCCTCTATAACATTGTAATCAAAAAGGGCTAAGTTCAAAGTACAGCTGAGATAGTGTTAGAGATGCTGTGGAAGCTAAGGCTGCACAGAAAGAAAATACATAGCTGGGAAATTATTAATTCTTATAAAAGTAGTGTTTTATCCTTTGGTACTGTGAAACCCCACACAGGAGATGCATAACCCACCTTTCCTTATCCAGCTCCCTAAATGCATAGTGTATTTTTGTTGCAAATCCTCAGCTGGATACACTTGGGACAAGCAACTGCCTAGTGGCAAATAGTTCAGAGAAACAGCACTGAGAGTCTGTATCTGGTAATTGCTCCAAATTCATTGTTACCCACTTGATTTTATACAGCCATGGCCAAGTCTTCCATCTGTCTCTGTACTCCAACAATGATTTCAGGACACTTCGAGCTGAAACCAAACTGTGTTGGGTTTGTTTTTTTTTTTTTTTTCTTTTGGTTGGTGTCTGGGCTCTTACCATCACAGCCCTTGATTAAATGACAGCTTTTTGTTTTCATTGTCTTACCTTCTTTTCCTATTCAGTTCTTGACAGCCTTCCCTCTCAGCTGAATACTGTTATCACTTCTTTATTCTAATCCTCTCCCTAGCTGCCTATATTATCACCCCTCTGTTTCAGAACTTGGATACTTACCCTTTAATCCATTAATTGGCTTTTTACCCTCAGATCTCTTTGCCTCCTCTGAGTGCAACCTGACTCTCTCAGCCACCACACACCCACTTTGTTCTCTGACTGTCCCTCCCTTGCACCTCCTGGCTCTGACTACATTTTGGTGCTACTTTCTCTTCTTTCCAGATAATCTTGTTCTTTATTTCCTTGCACAAAGGAGGGCTCTCTAGCTCAATATCACTTTCAGCACTGCCTCTGTTTCCTCCCTGTGTTTACATATTGCCTTTCTACATTGCATTTAAACAAGGGTAGATGTATATAACAGGAATAATCTCTGCAGCAAATATCTATGTTGCCCTCAGAATAGGTCCATTTCCTTATCAGGGTTCGAAAGTGTTGGGCAACCTAATAAAATATGGGTTGTTACAAAGCAAACATATTCACTTCAACGAGATTATCTTTTGATTCTGTCGGGTTTCTATTACTGTTTGCATGCAGTGGAAGTGTACATTTCTTAACGTTTTTTTAAGTCGTGTACTCTTTGTCTGTAAAATCTGTTTGTATTAAAAGGAAATACTTCGTCTGGTGGCACCATTTAGTCCATGAATAATATTGCTTTAATTTAAGAAACCCTGCCTACTTTTTTTTCCTTAGTCAACATTTGAAAATATAGACTGTATTGCAAAGAGGCTTGCTAGTTGTTTTGGTTTGTCCTCTTTGATGTTTTCTTTATATAGTGTGTATGGATACACGCATTTGATATTTAGAAAAATAGGGAAAATTATCCTGGTGCTAATGTACACAAAGCTATTACACCCAGTCATGGTTAATAGCACTAAATGGATTTAGAGTGAGGAGTCTAGACTGCAATCCTGTCAGCATCTGCCCCTTCCCCAGTAATTTATTTGGGATTTGCACCTGCAGGTGCTGAATTGGGACTGAATTCATACAGAATTTTTTACTTGGATAGCAGGCACTAAAATAGTAACATTTAAGAAGAGGATTAAATAAAAGTAACTGCGTTACCATTAACTTTCCCTCCTTTGTTGTCAATATTAAAACAATAGAATCCTGATTATCCTGGCTCTTCCCAAGAGGATCTCCTTCTCTAATTAACTCCCTAATCTATTGACACCCTGATTATTAGACGTATCTTGTGCTGCCTGGAATGTTTCATTGTTAGAAAGCTTTCATAAAATATTTCAGTTTTAGCTCACTCATTGACTAGTGAACCTTGAATGTTTCATGCAAAAATAGTGACACCTTTCCTTTCCTTTCCTTTCCTTTCCTTTCCTTTCCTTTCCTTTCCTTTCCTTTCCTTTCCTTTCCTTTCCTTTCCTTTCCTTTCCTTTCCTTTCCTTTCCTTTCCTTTCCTTTCCTTTCCTTTCCTTTCCTTTCCTTTCCTTTCCTTTCCTTTCCTTTCCTTTCCTTTCCTTTCCTTTCCTTTCCTTCCCTTCCCTTTCCCTTTCCTTTCCTTCCCTTCCTTCCCTTCCCTTCCCTTCCCTTCCCTTTCCCTTTCCCTTTCCCTTTCCCTTTTCCCTTCCCTTTCCCTTTCCCTTTCCCTTTCCCTTTCCCTTTCCCTTTCCCTTTCCCTTTCCCTTTCCCTTTCCCTTTCCCTTTCCCTTTCCCTTCCCTTCCCTTCCCTTCCCTTTCCCTTTCCCTTTCCCTTTCCCTTTCCCTTTCCCTTTCCCTTTTCCCTTTCCCTTTCCCTTTCCCTTTCCCTTTCCCTTTCCCTTTCCCTTTTCCCTTTCCCTTTCCCTTCCCCTTCCCCTCCCCTTCCCCTCCCCTTCCCCTCCCCTTCCCTTTCCCTTCCCCCTTCCCCCTTCCCCCTTTCTCCATGCTCTGGAGCATTAAAGCCTTTCTGAAAAGGGAATCAAACCAGCATACCCAGGCAGATCTTTTGCTTCTTTTCACTCAGAAGTGTTCGACTTCTGCAGGAAACAGGGAAAGAAAACCAGTTTAAAGATTTTTTTAATCAAGAATTCTGTACCTAAGTCTTGGTTATATAGATTTTAAGTCTCAAACATCCCCCATTGTTTATTTGAGTAATGTTTTAATTTTGTTATGACAGACTCCTTATTCTTTGGGTTTTTTTTTTTTTCAAATATTTTTAGCATTGGGCTATTCCCTTCTCTGTTTAATTCCATGGAGTGTCAGCATGTGCAGCTCCCTTATGAGAGGACACTTTTAGTTGCTCTAATTGAGGTCTGTCATCCATACATAGTCTTGTAAAGACTTATGATGTGCCTCTTGTCCTACACCTAGAAATGTGCCTTGGTGTGGTAGCTTTCAAGCAGATGCACATCAGTGTGTAGACCCTCTCCAACATGTTCAGCCTGGATCTGTCATTCATGCGTGTGCAGTTCACAGATGGATGTGGTGGCCTTCTTGTGGTCTCTGAAGTCTGTATTTTAAATGCATGGAGCCTTGCATTAATCCTGCTTATGTGTAGAGATAAAGGCATGGAAGGTGTCATAAATCTCTCCAGGATCTCCCTTCAGTATTGACAGCAGCATATACATTTTTAACACGAGCAGGAAGAGCACCCTAAAAACTGTGTTTCAATCATGTAGTGAGAAAGAGACAGCAAAAGACAGAAGGGTAAGAGAGATCATAGCTGTAAATATGTGCTGTAGGAAACCTTTATCCACTGCATACAATGTATTAATTCAATTCATAGTAACCTTAAGGTACCATTGGGGATGCTAAAAAGCTTTGTAAAGAGACAAGAGTTTTTCTTGAAATGAATTGATAATCTTTGAAATATATAACCCTTCCCCCCCCCCACCTCTGGCTGATCTTTATAACAGCTTTTATAATTCAAGACTGATTTGTAACTTAGTCATTCATAATGCTATTTATTTCTTATTCATTCTTTCCTTCTTTTATAACTATTTCTGAATTTCATGGACTTCTCATAAAACACTGTAATGCTAATGCTAAGGGTAATTTTTTAAAGGTGTTTCAAAAAATATAGATGTTTAATATGCAGCTGCTCTCCTAAGGGGCAAAAGGTTTCTTCCTGCCACTTCTTTCAAATTCTGTATTAAAAAAATATTTTATTTTTCCTTCAACTGTCAATATTTAAGGAAGTATCCTTTCATATTTTCTATAATCCTGTTAAAAATAGTAGGCATCTTCTGTATCTGTGGCTAGACATAGAGCATGGTGCAAAATAATCTAAACACTCAAGGTTTGTTTGCAGATGTTCTCTAATGAAAAAGGCTTAAGATACATAATGAGACAGCCCCTCTGATACAGTTAATCAGTATCCACACAAGTTGATCCCTTGAATGCATTACATAATTCGTAAGAAATTGCTTAGTACATAAGAAATTAAGATTGAGTAATATTTGCTGATGTCTAATTTTTCAGCTAAGAAATCTAATACTTTTAAGGAAGAAGAGGGGTTACAAGTCCTCACTTATGTTCCTCTGCTGTCTGCAAAATAGGATCTTTAAGACACAGCTACATTGTAAAAAGATTTCCAAATAACGGGAGAAAGGGTTCTTTCATTCAGTTGAACATCAGAGGATTGTGGCACCATGCCTAAATTGTAGAAATATTTTTATTTCAAAATGTGTTTAATAGGTTATACTTTTACAATCACAGCTTAGAGTTAATTACTATGTCTAGTCTCAAAACAGGTCTGTGGTAATAAGTGTCTCACTAAATCATTGTCTTCACTGTGTCTAAACTGTCAGGGTGGGGATTCTTACAGATGCCTAATCAATATATAAATAAAAATCCTCTTAAACCTCTCCATGGTGCTGGTGAGCAGTTATGTGCTTTAGAAATCAGTAGTTCTTCAGCCCAGGTCCTGTTTCATTTTGCATGGGAGTAGTTGAAAGGGAAGAAGGAACACCATGTCCTCAAGTGGACTTGCAGAACGCTTGGTCAGGACACGTGGCTGACAGGGAGGAAAGGTGCTCAGACCTGCAGGGAACAGCAGAGGAAAATCCTTTTTCAGGGGTAGTGGGTGTTTTGTCATACAGGTGCCTTTAGCACCTGTCCTCACAGGGTGGCTGTGGCAAGAGTGTTCAGCCAGAAATCATTCCATCGCTCCATCACTGTGGCAAAGGTCTAAAGCAAAACAAAAGTGGAGGTGTGGGGGAAGGCATTGCTGAACTTGTTTTTTTGAAGGAAGAAAGTTTGGAAGAATTGAAGTTACTGCTGATGTAATGCACATACCAACCTCTTTTGGTCTTTTAAATCTTCACAGCTCTCTTACAACAGGTTATCTTCATGTCTAGAAAATGCAAATCTCTGGGCTCCTAAGAGCAACTGAATAGGGATATATATTTCATCTTGAAACAAAGAGGGAAGAGGAAGAAAAAGAAAAAAAGGAAAAAGTTATTCAAAGGATTTTGGAAACAGGTGTTCTGAATCAACATTAATTGGATTTCAGTTAATTATTTCTTATACTTTGGGGAATCTAGGAAAGGAATATAGGGGGAAAAAGCAAGAACAACTTCTCTGACACACTAATTGCTCTGATATTATTTAAACCAAGCAGCCCCTCATGCCTTTCACATACAGCCCACAAAAATTGGTCTCCAGATAACTCTTACAGAGGCTAGGGAATAAGAATGAAGGAAAAAAGAAAGATACAGTCTTTGGAAGCCACCTTTACTTGGGAGGGTGGTCACAAATTTAGTTTGTTATGCATACCATCCTCTACCTATAATTACTAGGATAGAGACAGCTGCTAAAAAGCTGTTGTATCTTGACTTCAGACACCCCATTTCCAGTACAAATATTATGGGATTATCCTCATACTTTATCCCTGGCAGTGTATGATCTATGCACACAGTTCAGAAGGGCTGACAGAGAAAGACTGGATGGAAGATAGGATTTTGACTTTCAGCTTTCTGCTCTTATTCTTCATGGGAATGAGGAGCCTACTTTTTGCCCAGCATTGGCATTGGTATAACAGTTGATATGTAAAATTGTATATGGAAAGGTTTAGTTCACCTCTGAGAACCAACTAATTACAAAATTAAAAGAAGTGGGAGACAAGATAAAATGAGATTTTCAAAATTATTATAAATTGGAGCAGTCTAAAGAAGTTTTAAAATTCAACTGCATGTAAGGTGCAGATGGTTTTATTTGTTTATTTTTTGTTTGTTTTTTTTTAAATATGTTGTATAGTTTGTTTGTTTGCATGCTTTATTTGGGTTTAAACTTTTAACTTTCTGCAAAATTTTGGCTGATCCCTCTTAGTTTTAAATTGAATGGGGATGGCAGCAGATGTGACTCCTGCTAGTCTCCTCTCCCTGTCCAGCCTGAGAGAAGTGAATGATACTTGTGATAAAAGCAACAGATTTTCAAAGTTATTTTTAAACTTTAATATGATAGAATAATCAGAGCTTCTAGTAAAAACTAAGATAATGTTTTACATGTTTTTTGCCTTAATTATGTATATTTGAAGAACTCCCCACCCCATATGCTTGAAGTATACATGAAACTTGTCACTTTTGAACAGGAGATATAGTCAAGTTACATGTGAAGTTATTTACACGGCAAATTTTAAAAGATTTTGGAAAGCCTAATGAAACTTGCCTGAGGGCAGATAGAATTTGCATTCCAGCTTCCTGCATGTGTGACAAGTTGCTAAGTATCTCAGTTTAAAAAAAAATGGAAGGGAATTTCCTACCTTCAGTAGTTCTTATCTGTAACTGAGGTATATTACTAAGGAGATACACCAATGCCCACTCTATGTGTCAGCATATTTCCCACCCCTACAAACAGATGGGAACATAACTACATCACATCTACAGTCACTCATTTATCTGGCTTCTGTACATATTTGCATAATGTCCTGACAGGAACTTTAAAGAGCTGAGATTTTTAAAGAGCTTATGAAAATATTATTCTTAAATTAAAATGATCTGTTGTAACCCAAATTTCTACCACACCTGCAAGAAATTTGTAAGAACAGATGCTTTTGTTACTGCTATGAAAGCACAGCAGAAAGCAGTGGAGAAAAGAGTGATTTCATGTGTTGGTAGCCTTCAGAGAATTGGTCAGGTATGTATCTGTATTGTGCTATCTGCTCTTATTTATCTCTTTAACCCACAGCATTTAGATGGCATCATTTCTCATACTGTGCAGATGATGGTACTGCATTCTGTAGAAAGAAAGTATTTCTCTATCAAATGTCACTATTTCTAACAGACAAGAAAGTGCAAAAAAAAATCTTTAAAATTTTGTTCAATAACTTTAAAAAGACAGAATTCAGCATATGAAAAGTAATTATGAAAATGTCTGTAAGCTATATATGCATCAGTACTCAATCATTGCTTTCCTGAATGTGGCAGTTCATAGTTTTTTTCTTGGTCACCAGTATTTGGGTTTTGGTTTTTTCTTTCTTTTTTTTTTTTTTTTTTTTTTTAAATCTACTGCATGCAAGCTTTATTCTTGCTTGTACAGAATGAGCTTTTACTTTGCAAATGAATATGGAAACTTTTCCTTCTTGTTAAAGAAAAAAAAAAAAAAGACACTCTAAAATTCTGTTTCAGGGTTTTTTTCTTTCCCAAATCAATTCCCTCAGTATCAGGTTGCAGGAAAATATTTCTTAAATTAAATATTCAGTTTGGAGCCCAGATGTGCTTTATGCTCTTTTACACTGTACATATCTCAGCACTAGTGGCATTTTAATGCTCAGAGTTCTGCAGGTTTTTTTTTCCTACCTCGCTTTTTCCCTTTGCTTCCCCATCTGACCCTTCTGACCTTTGCTAAAATCTCCACCATGGTGTATAGGTAATAATTGACTGCTTTCTAAAAGACACTTTTTGTATCAGCTGAGTGCTGCTTGTTTGAGATGTGAACACATTTTATGGACAGACTCAAAGCCTGGTTGTGCTCAGTCATATATGCAAAAAAATACATTGTTAGTTGTCTGTAATCCCTAGCCCATGGTGGTTTTCTCCAGATTATTCGTGAGAGGAGATGTGCTTATTTAATTACAGAGCAGATGCGGGGCCTAAGGGCCTGATCCAAAGCCCATTGAAATCAACTGGAATCCTACTGGAGGTTTTAATGGCTCTACATGTTTAGATAAAACACCTGACTCATTTTTTATGAAAACTAAACAAACAAATGAAAAGCAACTTTTATTTTTTTTCTTTCCTCGCTCCTTTGCCATTTGCCTCAGGAGGAAAATCCCGACCTGTACTCTAAATACAAACAATTTTATAACCCCCACCTGACAACTATTCTGTTAGGAAAGTGTTGTAATAGCAAGCTGTAACATAGCTTTATAGCACTGGGGTGGCTACAGTACCTTTTAGCACTATGAACATTTTCTGATAATACTTTGCATGGAAAGGTTGATGTGCTTGCACAGAAAACAGTTTGTACACAGTATGGTCTTAGGACTACATGCTAAATATCTGTGTAGTCAGTGTAGTCTATTTGTGAAATATAGCAGGAGAAAATATTTATGAGCACCACAGGACATGAAGCTCAAAGTGCAGTCATTTCTAAATGAAAATTATGTGACAGTTCATCAGTATTTAATGCTAACATTGCTTGATCTAGACATAAAGAATTTAGCAGCCATTTATCATAACATACAGTACTGTTCATCTGATTTGCTTAGAATACATTGATATTTTAATCTCAACAGGAGCCACAGGTCTAATTTTAGCTATTTAATGAAAAGAAAATCCGGGGAGAGAGGGATTTTTCACATGGCTATTAGAAGCCTACTCTCACAACTTGAATTGGTCGGTCTTTTTAATGCGTGCTCCCAGAAGCCACTGCTTGGTCCCTGCGCCAGATGCAGGTGTTCCCTTGTGCTGTCAGCCAGGAATGATTAATGAGGATTTGCCCCTACTGAAAGCAGTCTTTGGAGCATTGTTCAGGGCATCTGTGGAACTGTCGGGGGAGACAAGGACACAAGTGAACAACCAATTATTTGGCCATCACTGAGGCAGCATGAAAAAGACATCAAATTGGACAGAGGAGCAAAGCTTTTGTTTCATGATCATATTTTTAGGTGTTAATAGTAACAGAGGAATTCTACCTGTTTTGCTTTTTTTCAGGGAAGAGGGGAAGGGCTCAAGCACTGCTTTAAAGCTAGGAAAAGATGTGCAAAAGAAACAGAGACAAAAACTGATCACAGTCCTTTAGAAGTGTTGAAGGGAGGAAAACACACAGAATTGATTTCTTGGCAGTTGCACCGTGTGTAAAAAGAAACACCGTTTTGCTCGGCTAACATTAGGGAACGAGGGCTAAGAATTCTGTGAAGAGGAGGAGGATTTCTTATGCAGGAAGCTTCTTAATAGCTGTCCAAATACAACAGTTCAGGAACAAGGGCTTGAACACGTGGCAGCACAGGGAAATGTTACATTAGGATTCTGAAAAAGAAAATGTGAGGAAACAAAACCAGAAAACATTTGCAAGATTTGGTTCAGCATTCATCCTGCATCCCTCTTTCTGTCTCCAGGAAAACGCGCTCAGGTGCAGAAGAGTGAAGGAAAAAAAGAGGAACAGAACTAAAAGTGCTCTGCCTAGGCTTAGACTTCTGCATTTTTTTATTTACCAAGATTTGTGATTATAGATGCTAATTTTAAACTAGAGGGAGAACGTTTTCAGAACACTCCAATTACTGAATGAATTATTTGTAAAATACATAATATGCTCCATCCTGTCAAGCTTCTTTTCACCACAGTATTAAGAATAAAAAAGTTAATTATTATAGCTTAATTCTAATGAGGACTATAATGTTTTAGTGACTAATAATAGATATAGAACAATTTCTACTGAGGTATTGTAATTAATGTTTATGGTGGCTAATTCCTAACCTCAGAAGTTTTTCTGCTCCCACACATTCATGCAAGAAAAGGAGTTTGGATCCTAAAAAAAATCACCAATCATAATTCTAAACTATTCCTTTAGAAATAAAGACATTTATATTTCTATAATTTATATAGAAATTAAAGAAATTTATATTTCTAATTTAACAGTTTAATGGTATTTGAGCACCTGGATTTAGGTTTATTTTTTGGGGATTTTTTCTGATTATTTATCATTTGATGGCTGCAAGGAGGACTCATGGCATTCATAGTATTCTTTGAATCTCTGCACATAAAGGCTAGTTTCCTTACCCAGCTTTTAGGAAGTTTTAGTAAGCAAAAAGTTTTTGCTTGCCTCACATTTAGAATGAGTTGCCACAGGTAAAAATTTGACTTATGATATTCAGATTTTTAAAATTTGCCATCTCAGTGTCAAATGGCTGGGTCTGAAACCTGAGCAGTCAACTGCTGTTTCTATTTACTATGGGATAATAATTTTATTAGAGAGTAAATGTTCAAAACAATAATTAAAACCAAAGTATTTAATAGCCACTTAAAAAAAGAAAAAACAATGTAATACACATGCAAATAAAGCCTTTGCATTTAAAGAACATCACAAATTCCTTTATACCACCCAGATGAGAGTCTTGATCAGAAGGAAATCACTAAACAACTTAGAATCTTTAGGACATTCCAGCATTTCTGATAATTGTGCAAAGTGTAGTCTGGAATTTTATACTGGGAATAGAACCATACAGATAGAACAATACAACCTTGAAGTGCAGTACTGCAGGTCTGTCCTTTCCAGGAGTACAGCCCTCTGTTACTCTTTGCAAAGGGCACTGACACTTTAAACAGAGCTTGTCCTTTCTTGCCTTTGGTGTATGTGCTGGAACATGCAGTGACTTTGTGAGCAGCTATAACTTCAGTGTACAGACACACTCAACTCTCTTTCCTTCTTGTCACGAAGAGACAATGGCATCTCTTCTTAGCAATGTGGCCCTGTGTCTGACATTACTCCATGGAAGAACAGTCTCTTAGACTCCTCCTGGGCATGATAGAAGTGATGGAAGTATTTCCAGGAAGTAAAGGAATGATTATAGCATCCCTAAAGGGGACATTTGCTAGTGACTGTCAAAGTGCTCAACTGAGTTTTCTAATCCTAGATATGTAATTAGAAAGGGAACTTCCTGCTGCTGTAGACCGAGCTGAAGACTGCACCTTTTCCTGCCAGATATAAACTTTGCCACAGGTATTCAGTGGCTGCTCATCACTCTGTTGGATTACTTCAGACTCTTCTACTTGGACTTGTCAGTTGGAGAGAATGGAAACATCTGACATTAAATCTTGAAGAGGAAATTTCTGAAAAACATAAAGCAGAGCACAGCCTGTTATTTACATGTGCCAGCAGTGTACAGCACCAGAATGTCCTCCAGGATGTGAGCATTCTCTCCAAGTCTCCTGGTGGGTGAGCACCTTTGGGATGGGGCTCCTGCAAGCCCTCATGGGTGGCCCCATGGGAAAAAGGTCAGGACAATACTTTAAAGACAGGACTGAAATCTTTTAGTGGCAGTTCTTTGGCCTGAAAATAGGGATAGGATTTGCCAGGTAGTGCCCATCATGGCACCCCTTTTTACATACCATTTCCTCCAGTACAGTGACATCTCTTCCATCCATTACACTCCTCTGCAATCTGCATGCTTCTCAAAAATAATGATGTTTCTTCCAGTCCTTGTGCTCAGGTTGATACATGCTGTATTTTGATACTTTCCCCGTAAATTCTTATGTATGTATTTTCATGATACTTCAATTAAACCATCAAAATTTAATTTCAAAGCAAACCAAAAGCAATGGGCAAAAGGGATAAACCCAATAACATCTTTATTATGAGTGTTGCTTGTTCAAAACATCAGCTTTGATTTGGCTTTATCTACTGCATATTTATTTCACAAAACTATAAAAAAATTCTGAAGCTGTCACCTATGTTTTTACAAGGATCTCTAATACTCTGCAGAGTGCATAAAACTATGAAGTAGTGGATTAGTAGGAGGTTAGTACCTGTGAGATTATTTTCTTCCATGTTCTCATGGATCTTTGCAGTGCTTTTGATGATTTTTTTTCTCTAAACAGCATAGCTACTGTAATAAGTTCTTAGGGAAAAAAACAAGCAGAGAAAAATCATTAAAGCTCAAATAAATAATTTTTAGCGTTTAGTATCTAGTATTTAGCTTTCATTTCATGCTGGAAAGAATGAGGATTGTTAGAAACATGCTATGATTATGGGTGAGTGTTTACTTCTTTTATTCATGCTAAGTGAAATCTAACAGCAACATGCTCAAGGATTCAGGAGTGTCAGGAGTTGCCTTTTGACCATCAGGATTTCTCCCTTTGTCCCTTCTCTTGCTAGTTTAACACAGCCTGATGATTCTGGTCACTACAGCCAGTGTGTCTCTGCTGGTGGTGACGGTGATGGAGCTCCTAAGACTTGTGACTGTTATTGCCTCCAGGCCTGAAATGCACACAACTGGGGCAATGTCATTAGAAACTCATCAGCCCTGGTTGTTAATGAACCATTTGATAAAGCAGAAGGAATTCTCTCTGCTGTTTGCACTAACTGCAACAACAACAAAAGGGCAAGGGTAAAGCTTTGGATACAAAAATACTCCCCTTTGCAGGAGCAGTGTGAATCAGCACGCACATGACTTGGTATAGGGATAGGCAGGGTGGGCAGGGATTTTGCAGATGACATTTCCATATTGATTTTATAAAATAGTGCTGGTCTGTGCTTAGTTTGGGCTGAAAAAACTGCAGTGTGAACTACTTAAGTTCTGGCTTTTTAGCCAGAGAATTGTGAGGCTAAATATTACTTCAGTTCCTTTACCCTTGATAGCTGATTTTTGCACCTGAAATCCCAGAGCTAACACTTTGGTAAGTTTGTGCTCACACATAGGTATGTATTCACTTTTAAAATCTATTTTGTACAAAAATCCATCTTAAACCCATAGAAAACTATCTACAGGTTTTATAAACATCATTGGTTTGTTCAGCTTTTATTTCTCTTCTGTGCTTAAGAGCAGGTTACACTAAGGACTGATGTGTGAGGTCAAAGGGCTTTTCTTGCCTTATAGCCCCCAGACGTTTTTTTCAGCAGCATACTTCCCCACCATTTCTTGATTTGGCTTTCTTCTTTCTAGTCCCTCATGTCATGCAGGTTTTTTTTAACTCTTAACACTACCTTGTGCACATATTCTTTTCCATTTTCCTCCCTCCATCTCCTCACATGCTCCATTCATACATTCCCGTTGCATCCTATTTCAACTCATAACTTTTTCCTATCTTTTTTTCCCCACACCTTTGTTTTTCTTCCATTCAACTGGGAAAATGATGTTCTTCACACCTAAGGAAGCAGTTCTTTACTAATAATGGTGGCGTTTCAGCATGTATATTCACATATATGCTGGAAATAACAACATGGTTAAGGGTCACTGACTATTGTTTTTTAGGGAGAGGACCTTTAAATTAAGAGGCTAAATGTTTGTAATATAAAATGATTTAGCTTAAAATTATTCAGTATCAGAATATGAATAATACAAAATATTTTTCAATATTTGGATGGATTATGAAGCCTCACCTTATATATCTTAATTATTACTTTTTTTTTTGCATTTGTATGACCTGCCAAGGTTTACAACTTGTGTGTATTCACTTCAGTATTAATTTCTTGACTGCTTCAGCCTATTTTATTGTCCTTTGCAGTGCTATGTTAACAGCAAGCATAGCAACATCAGTTGCATTTATTTGTTTGAATACTACCCATCATATGCTCCTTACTTAAACCACATTTTAGCCTATTTTTGGAAGATATAAAAATGCATACAATCCTCCCAATTCATATTAGAAATAAAAAATGGCTTATCAGATTATTTTGGCGAAATAAAAGATGCAATCCTTTGTGGGAAAGAAAGAGAAACACCATTTGAGCTGGGATGTAGATGGTTAAAAGAAGTGGTGCTCCATAATAATTAACAGGAAAAAAAAATAGTAGAGAAAGAGTATTTCTTCTGAACTATCAGAGCCTAGCATTTTCATAAACCATAATCTTGATGTCAAATCTTGAATATTAATGAAATAATGATTGTAAGAATACCAATGTAAAAATATTTGAGATAATTATTTCTGAGGTTTGTATTGCCCCATTCCACCTATCAACCAATAGGAAGTCAAAGAACATTTTAAGAGAAGTTTATTAAAGTCAATTGCATTTGAAAAGACTATCTACATTTCAGGAGTTGCTTCAGGTTCTTCCGCTATGGATAACTTTTCTTTGTTTTCAGAATTGCTGAAGCCAAAAGTACAGCATGTAAGTTTGAGTGAATTTTTTTCACCTAATTTCAAATCTGCTTGAACTTAGTGACTTTGTGTATTTGATTTAAGCTTCTTGCAGATTGCATTCAATAAAGGAGAAGAGTACAGGTGAAGGGATAAGAAACAGAAATAACCAAGAAAAAAAAGCTTTATATATATAATATATATATATATATGCTACATGTGAATTACTTGCTTCTTTTTTAGTATATTCTGTGTTTTGCAGCATAGAAGTTTTCTGTGGGAAAAAAAAATAAATCAAGTAGTCCTTTTTGGTCTTAATAGAATCATGCACAATGTGTTTTTTCCTTCATCAGCTGCAGCCTTAGCGGACAACTAGATCTTATGATTTATTTGTCCAGCCTTGCAAGATATTCTTCCAGAAGTGAATCATGGTATGCCAGAAGACACATGAAATGGACTGATCTATGTTGTTCTTCTATTGTCTATGAGAAAGTCTGTCCATTCCTGATTTTAATCACACCCATTTAGTGGTCAAGCTAATTCACCCTGCCAGCCAGATGATCTAGTTTGGTGTCCACTGCTGTTATTAGAGACTGGAGGTCAAACCTTTTATCTGTTTTTGCCAAACTCAGTGGGACACAGTTTCTTGCTGGGAGTCTTTGGAACGAGGCAATAAATCTTATTGCTAATATCCCAGTAGGCAGTAACATGTCTTCCTACAGGCATATCTTCAGAATTTTTCCAGGCTCTGTGAACATAAATAAAAACTTTTGAAAATCCTGTGGGGATTTTGTTTTATTTTTATATCTGTCATAAAAGTGTCTCCACTTACTCAAAGCCTAATTGTGAATTGTCAGCACAGAGCCTTCCAAGATTTTGTCTTAATTTTCATGTCCATAAAAAAAGAATATAATTGAACCATGCTAACAATTTTATGCCTGCTTGTGTGTACAGGTAGATTTTTGTGGCATAACCAGTCTACATTGCTTGTAACAGTTTGGTAATATGCCAGAACCACCAAAATACAATGCGTGTGGATTTGGGGAATGCCACACAACAGAGAACTTGCTTTGCCTAACAGTAATCCTTGGATGGTGAAGAGCAGTGATTTTCTACCTAGGATCTGAATCAATGGACACAGACAGAGAGCTGTGACTCGATGACTCGATGTCCAGATGCAGCCCAGTAATGAGTGGTGTCCCTCAAGGACTGGTGCTCTTTAATATCTTCATCAGTGACAGAGAGAGTGAGATCAAGTGCACCCTCAGCAAATTTGCAGAGGACACAAATCTGACTGTGCAGTTGACACACCTGAAGGATGGGATGGCATCCAGGGGAACCTGGACAAACTCAAGAAGTATGCACATGAGGTTCAACAAGTCCAAGTGCAAGGTGCTGCACCTGGGTTGGGGCAATCTCAGACATGAGCACAGACTGGGAGAAAAATTTGTGGAGAGCAGCCCTGCAGAGAAGGCCTTGGGGGTTCTGATGGACATGAGCCAGCAGTGTGCACTCATGGGCAGGGAGCCAGCTGAATCCTGGGCTGGATCAAAAGAGGGATGGCCAGCAGGACGAGGGAGGTGATTCTCTCCCTCTTCTTTGCCCTCATGAGACCCCACCTGGAGTGCTGCATCCAACTCTGATGCCCCACATAAGAAACACATGGCCCTGTTAGAGCAGGTCCCAAGGAAGCCACAAAGATGATCAGAGGTCAGGAGCACCTCTCCTGTGAGGACAGGCTGAGAGAGCTGTGATTGTTCAGCATTGAGAAGACAATCTCTCTTCCAGGGACACTTTACTGCAGCCTTTTAGTACTTAAAGGGGGCTTATAAAAAAGAGAGAGAGGGACATTTTACATGGGCAGATAGTGATAGGAGAAGGGGGAACAGTTTTAAATGGAAAGAGAGATTTAGGTTTGATGGTAGGAAGAAATTCTTTACTCTGAGGGTTGCAAGGTACTGAAAAAGATTACACAGAGAAGTTGTGAATGCCCTATGCCTGGAAGTGTTCAAGGCCATGTTAGACAGGACTTTGAGCAACCTGATCTAGTGGGTGGCATCCCTGCCCATGCAGGGAGTTTTGAAGTAGATGATCTTTCAGATCCCATCAAATCCAAACCACTCTGTGATTCCAAGATTTGAAATCCTGTGGAGAGCAGTACATGACTTTTGTGGTGCCTGCAAAAGGTGATTTGAAAGAAGCTTTTATGTTACAGCACGGTTTATGTGAAATTTGGCATTTACGGGTCAAAACCAATAAAGCCACCTGTGTACGACTGTAAAATGGCTTATGCTTTGCTTTGTCTCTAAGCATTAATTTAAGATCTAAGGTTCGCATTGCCTAGAGCCTTTGTGGATACCATGAAAACTTGCTTCATTGTTTTTTCTGTTATTGAGCTGACAGCCAGATTAAATGTTGATTGTAAAGTTCTTTCCTGCTCCCTACTACTGCACTTAATGCATCCTGGCCAAATGGAATTACATGGTTGTATAACAGAGGTAACTTTATAACATAACTTATTATAATATATTCATATTATATAAAAAATTCAAAACTTATAATGTAAATTTATTATAATGAAAAGGCATTGCAAGAGTAAAGATGTTTTAAAAGAATGGATTAATTGTGAAATTGTCATAGCATTAGAAATCTTGTAATCCCTATGCAGGGCCCAGTTGGGTTTGTCTACCCACATAATCCTTATTGTACCCTGCAGACTAACCAGCTCTGATTCACACTAATTAACTGCTTTTAATTGTAGGTGTTTTAACAATCCTCAGCTTTGGTTTTTCTGACACACTGGTTACCGTGCAGTCAGTACTAAGGGTCATCCCCTGCTCTCTTGGGGGGTTTTGGGTTTTTTTGGTTGTTTGGTGGGCTTGTTTTTGTTTTGGTTTTTTTTTTTTTTTTTTTTTTTTTTCTGGTTTTTGGATTTATATTTTTTTTGCCAGAAGTGTCTCATCTCCCATAGGTCTCTATGACTATCTGAAAGTGTCACCTTCCCATTCTCCATGCAGACACATCTTTTGCACTAGTTCATTTTCCCTTTCCAGGGTCTCCACTGCTTCCAACAACACTACAAGAGAAGAACCAGTTCAGGAATTATATTTCACCACTCTGTCCACATTTAATTATCAATGATGAATCTTTCACATTTCACAACAAGATCCTTGGAATACCTTCTGAAGAAGAAAGAAGCAATGAGCTAGGGTTGCTATCATAATTCTTTTGGCTCAAACTGGAGGATAGGCATTGAGTTTGCCTGTAATCCCTGAAAATGAGGAAAATTCTGATGCTTTTTCTTTCAGCAAAGGATTAGTTGGTGACTTATTCTTTCTAAATATAAGAAGGTATCTCAGATTCCATATCTCCTCTGATAGGGAACCAGCTGGCCTGGTGGACAACGAGGAACACAGTACAGCTGTCTTTGCTCTAGTACCACATTTTTTGAACTGAATCCAGAAAGATTTTTTTTTTGTCTCAACTCTGTTCCATAATTGAAAAGCAAAAAGCAAATTTTCTATCTCTCCTTCTTTTCTATAAGTCTTCAAAGGAGTCTGTAGTGCAATGTGTAGAACACCCACAGCACTGTATCCTAAACTGCAATTAGCTCTGAGAAAGAGCTGTAACCATGAAGTACACATTTTAAAGCATCAAGGAATACAAATGCTTTTTTCCTAAATTATTCTTTATTATGATGTAATTGCCTAATTTTGATTTTGCCTTAGCACATGCTGAGAAACTCCAAGTAGACTGCTGTATTGTGCATTGATATTCTTCTATGAATTCCTGCTGAGACAAATATTAGAACATATTTAATGCAAACACACGTCTAGTCAATGTATATGTTCATATAAATACTAAAAGCAAGTGTTCTCAAACTTCTATATTATAGACTGAAAAGGACTTGAAAGAATGCTTTGTGGAAGATATGCCTTTTTCCCATCAAATAAAATAATTTGCTTAATTATTTTTTAAATCAAGCTTATAGAGGTATGTCATGACTTTTAAAGGTGACTTTTTGACAATGGAAGCACAGGACAGAGTGTAATTCCTTAGGTATATTTTTCTTGAGTTGGTTTATAGTGAGAAAGGAGAAATGTCCCAGCTCTGTTGCAGACAAATTTTCTGACCTTGGTCAAACTGCTTAAATTTTCTGAGTGAAATCCTACCTCTACTAAAGTCAAGAGGATTTTTGCTATTTATTCGAATGGGGCAAAGATATCACATTTGAATTCTGAATTGTTAATAAGAATGGGATAACATGTATCTAACTCTCACAGCTCTTGTGAAGCTAATTAATCAGCAGAGTACTTTGGGATCCTCAGAAGTATAATAGGAGCTGCAAGTACTATTATTTATTTGTCATGTAATTGGAAACCAGCAAGGTAAAAAGTCATTGATAAAAATCCACATCACAAGGTCATTTCTTTCAGTGTTGCAAATCTCTTCTTCAATCAAGAGCTTTGTAACTGATGAAAAGTACTGCCTAATCATAACATTATCAAGTCAATTTAATTGGTGCTCTGGCAGCACATGAGATCATAATGAAGTCATTTTTGCTAGTTACAGGCTTAAAAATATTTTTATAGCACCCTTCATCCTAGTGGAAGCTTTAAAGGCCTTGCAGATAGGATTAAGGTTTTCTGTCCCTGTTATACAACTGCCTTTGTGTGGTAGATACCAGCTGTTTTAATCATGTCTAAAAAAACTACTGGTAAGCATGATATTACTGTGTTTATACTTATCCTTTATAGGATAGCTATTACATAGTTTGTGCCTTTAAAATTAATGTTCAGATATGTCAAGGTAAAGAAGTAGCACTTTTGGATTAGAAGGGCTCTGATTTTTTCATGTTTGAACACTGGTAGTTGCCGAAGCACAGGTTTTTAATACGCCCCGTTGTCTTTGAACATCCCGTTTTTGACAACAGAAAGGTCATGTTTTTGCACAATGCTCTGTTTCACTTTGTCAGGAACTTAAGGCCCCAAAACTGATATTGCCTTCACCAGGTGAAGGTTTGGAGTAAGAATGGTTGGTTAGGTTTCTATCAGCATTCCCTGTTACATCAAGTGGATTGCTTAATTTACCGTGGTGTAAGCTTCTGTATCGCAACAGATGGAAATAATGTCATTTGTCTTTTCTTTGCCCCATCTCTTTCATAGCTGGAGTGACTGAGTTTTGCCAGCACCAGGGTCCTCCTGCCTGCCATCGCTCCCCTCCTTGAAGAGCTGGATGCCGTGGCCACAAGTCCCTGCAGTGAGCTCCTGCCACCTGCCACGGCTTGTGGCCAGTGAAGGGCAGGCTGTGAGTTTTATCTCTCTTGCCACTCACTGCTTTAGCAGGCAATCTGACTAAAAAGCTCATTTAAAAATGCAGCCTTCAGAAAAAGCAGCAAATGCAAAGCAGCCAAAAGGCAAAGTGTTGTGGCTCAAGAAGTGATGGTGTTTATGAAGAAGAGAGTTTAAAATCAGCTCCTTTCCTGCCTAGTTTCTCATTTCCATCTCCTTACCTCCCTTCTCTGTGGACTCTTCTTCCTCTTTGATATTGCCCAAGCTGCACAGCCGACTTTAAATAAGTTGTGCCCGAATGCATCTTGGGTGCTGGAAAGCTGCAATGTCTTTCCCTCTCGATGGAAGGCAAGGAACTGTGGCATTGAGCTCTGGCTAAGCAAGACTGCTTTCCACTGCACTTTATCCAGGGAAAGGTGAGAAAAAGTGACTGGCAAAGGAGACAAATTCCTGTGGGAGCTTAACAGGTGTGGGTGTTTTGTCTTTATAGGCAAAACCTCATATGTCAAGAGGGAAAAAATGTTACAAGAGCCCTGATAGATAAGGCCAAGGACCATAGGAAGTAAAATAATGAAAGACAGACAGCATTTTCTTCCATTTTCCCTTGTTTAGCACCACATCCTTCCTTACTCATACTGAAGTGCATTCTGTATGGACATCACTCTGGCAGTCTACAAGAATACTAAAGTGAGTTTAAAAAGTAGCTTTTCAGATGCAATGGTTTAAAGGACCCTTCTGTGTAACATTTGTAAAGCAATGAGCGTGGTGCTTAGTTTCATTGCCTTGTTCCCTAAGCAGCAGCAACTTGACAGTCTTAGCACAGAAGCCCCCGACTGCTCTAGTTTAGCACAGCCAGTGCCAATTTGCTCACAAATACAAATAAAACCAATAATTCCACCCCTTCTCTTCCCAAAATATGCCAGGTTTTCAGGAAGCAGAGAACAAATCACCCCTACAGCTGGGGCAGATCTTTGCTTAAAATGTTCCTGGATAATCTGAGAAAGGGTATGTACTTACAGAATTAATGTCAACATTTATTTTTTTAATATTATGAAGAAAATATTATGACCAGCACCTATGAACTTCATCTGAAGGCACTCTAAACGACCTTCATGTGTTTGCAAGGGACTACATCTCCAGTTCTCCCAAAGGACCCCAGCTGCCATACTGAGTGCCTGCAACTGCTGTGTGCACTTCTGCCAAACCTTTCACCTTCTATCATTCTTTCCATTGATAAATTTAGTCGAATTTTAGTCTACTTCATTTAACGTAGAGCTCTTTGTCTCATAATACTTATTACCTGGGATAAAATCAGATGTCACCTAAAGCTTAGGCTTTAGATTTGCAAGTTCTTAACTTCAAATCTCAGTTTAGGCCTGTTAAAAGCTTCATTTTGATAACATTCTACCCCAGTTAATATTGTGATGAATTTGGATTTTCTGTTTACCTCAATCCACCTCAAAGGTAACAGGTTTATCTTGTTAGTATCTTTCTGGTTAACCCTGCAAAGGGAGTACCAAGTTCATTGTAGATGCAGCTTGAGAAGTTATGGTCCTCGCTGGGTGATCTCATGGAGATGAGATGTGGTATTGTGCTTGCAGTGTATTTGGAAATGAAGTGAAAGTCTGATTATTTTTACAGAGGAAAAATAATAAAAGAAGACAAATTTAAATCTTAGGTGTGGAGAGAACAACTATGTGTATTTTGTTTCCCCGCATTTTTGGTTTTTCAGATGTATTTCTTTTCAAACTTTGTTTGCTGCAGGATTTAATCAGAACTGCTCAAAAATCAAATGTTCCATTTTCATGGGTCTAGTAGCCACCTATTTTTTCTGTGCACTTGGAAAAGGAATGCATAAGAACTGTAAGTGCACATATTTCACTTAATTTGCTGGCTTCATTTGCTGGCTTAATATTTGTGCCAGTCAACAGGGCTCCTCGAGTTTCTGCAGGTTTCAAATCACAGTGGGGTGGGAAGAATGATTTTAGTTGCCTGCCTTACAAATTTAAGGAAATAGCATGAAAATATTTTAACAGTACTCACTTTCAGCTCAGTAGCCATGTACAGAACTTTATAAAAGATGACAATATTAGTCAACAGTCAAGACAATGGTCTGAGAAAAAACCTTATTGTTTCAGACAAAGAGAGGGAAAGAGCATTGGGTAGGGGAGTGAAATTTCAGGGCAGCAGCTCCACTGAGCACTTGTTAAATCTTTCATTTGGGCCATTCACCTGCTGCTTATAAGCAATGAAAATGGTAGACAGCAGATTTGAAGGCTAGGAGGGGCTATAATGATGTGAAAAAGAAGTTGGGTGACTATACAGAATTAAGAGAAGGATTAAGACTTTTTTGTATTTGAACCCTCCTCTTCCCATGTTATTATCATCCCAAACACTTTAAAAACTTCCTTTCAAAACAAAATGTATAAAAATAAGAAAATTAAAATTAATAAACTAAGCATTCCCCGTTTTTTTTTGAGTAAATGGAAAAAAAAAGGTAATCTTGAACATGATGATTCTTGATCCCTGCATAACTCTCATTAACATTCACCAAGTCTGAAATATGATCCTCTGATTATGTGAGGTTTAGAATACATAAAATTTCCCTAACACAGATGATGGGAAAAGTCTGTTTATTTTGACCACCAGGATGTAGGTTGGATTCTCCTATATTTCATCACTGCCATATCACACACCTTGCTGATGTTGTCTCCTATAGAAATGTGTGTGTTTTAATTTAAATTGGACAATAAAAGAGTTCGAGATCTGCTAAATTAGGAACAAAAGAAAAGGCTTTGTGCTCTGCTGCCTATAGTCTAACCATTATGGTTGTAGTAATGTGCTGTGAGAAGCCATTGGCATGCTAAAAATACACTACTTTAACAATAATCCGTGCATAAAAGAGCCTGAAAGGAGATATGGCGTATACCTAATGAATTCTGGACTTTTCCATGCTTGCCATTTATAGGATTTGAAAATTGCCAACCCGTCTTAATATGTTATAATGTTTAAAGTTTAACAAACAAACAAACGCAACCTCCCTAAATGAATTCAGCAATAGTAGCAGGAATTGAATGCTCTGTGTGCTAAATGACTCGGGGTTTGTTTCTTTTTATTAAAAAAAAAAAAAAAAAAAAAAAAAAAAAAAAAAAAAGCAGATTTTATATATATATTTATTTAAAACAGATGCATGGTTGTAAATACAGGGTAGTTGTAATATTCCAAGCACATATTTAGGGACTTCCTCCCTTTTCCAAATCTCACTCAAGTGGAACATACACTCATTTCTGTAACAAAAATTCTTTCTACTCTATTGGCAAAATGAATAGCATCAACTCAAAATATTTAAAAATTTAGTCACATCCACATCTCGCAGCCTATAAGGAGCTTTCACGCTTTTGGGCTCGCTTTAGATCTTTAATACCCTTTCCTTTTGTGTCAAGGAGCTCACGAGGCGTAAAGAAGCACTGATAAACCCACTTAGATCCCTTCCTGGGCCGTCACCTCTCCCTGCCAAGCGGCTTTAGGTGGTAACTGATCTGTGACAGGCTGCCAGTCAAACAGAGCATTTCTGAAAGCTGACACAAAAGACTGAGCGCCGGAGAAAGGAGAGGGGAAATAAGAAAAGAAACCAAACTGTATCAGCGGCTCTCTGCTCGGCGGCCCCCTCCCGCTCCCAGCCCCCATCCCGCAGCCAGGTTCACGGCAGGGGCAGCCCCGCGATAGCGATCGGCGGCCGCGCCGGGCGGGGCTGCCCCGCTCACGGCCCTCAGTAGCGGCCCGAGGCAGAGTGACAGCCGGACCCGGAGTGACACGGGCATGCTGTCAGCGCCGCCGCTTCCCGTGGGAGCGGGGGGAGAGGGAGACGGGGGGGGCAGCGGCGGAGGGACGGAGGGAGGGAGGCAGGGGCCGCCCGGCGGCTCCCGCTGGCTGCGCTCCCGGGGGCGCTGGGGAGCGGCCGGGACCGCCCGCCTTGCCCGGCCGCCGCCTGTCCCGGCAGCGCGGGGGGACAAACATCTCAGACATCTCCAGCGATGTCCAAACATCTGGACATCTCCAGGTGTGCGGCCGGAATGGGGGCCACACCTCTGCCTTCGGGGCTTCGCCTCTGAGAGACCTTATAGCACCTTCCAGCGCCTAAAGGGGGATACAAGGGGGGAACTACGAGGCGGCTGGAGAGGGCATGTAGTAATGGCTTTAAACTGAAAGAAGGGGGATTTGGATTAAATATTAGGAAGAAATTCGTTACTGTGAGGTTGATGAGACGTTGGAACAGGGGGCCTAGAGAAATTGTTGATGCCCTTGTGCCTGGAAGTTTTCCAGGTTTGGTTGGATGGAGCTCTGAGCAACCTGGTCTAAGTAGAAGATTTACATGGCAGTGGGCTTGGAGGTAGGTGATCTTTAAGATCCCTTCCAAACCAAACAGTTCTGTGGCTCTATGATTATATGATTCTGTGATTAGAGGAGGTCGGTGAAACACAGCAGCAGAGAGAGTGAAAATGTGCCTTTCAAATTCTCTTCTCCTCTCTGTTTTTGTACACCTACTTGCATGCGTCTTGTAGTGATACAAATGAAAAAAAATCTACAAGACAAAACCCCACCTTTAATGTGGACCTTAAAGTCTTATTTCTTGTTTCATCAGACAGAAAATTCAATATTTTTTTAAATGTGTTACTGACTTGGTGAAACTTGCTCAAAATTGTTCTGCTGGCTCTCTTACAATTGGAAGAACAGAGACCCTCAGGTTGGGTCTCTGGAGCAACTCCCTCCAGCATTTCTCACTCATCTCCCATACTGTGGCGGTCTGCTGGTTGCAGCAGCAAAGTCACAAACTCTGAGTTATTCTTGGGTTGTTTGGGAGTCTATGATGGCCATCAAAACAAAAGAGAGTGGAGTGCTGCTTGCTTTGGATTAGTTCCCACAATTTGAATGTGCCAGCGTGGTCACAGGAGTTGTTGGTGTAGTGGAGAGGGCTCCTGGCAGCCCCACCCCACCACCATGCCAGTTACTGAGCTGCTGTGCTGGTGAGCACTGAGCTCTCATCACCCACTAGTCCAGAGAACAGGGTCAGGCATTTCAGGACACAAAGTCTTCTGTATTTTTTTTCCCATCCCTGAAATGTTTCTTTCCACATTTGTATGACGTGGAGGGTCTGGTGGAGAAAAAAATTGAGTCAAACGGCAGCATTACACACTTCAAGATCCCAGAGTATCTTAAGATCATGCACAGGAAATATAAGAAGTGACTTTACACTCCCCATCTCTCCATTTAGTATCCAGTTTATCATCCAATTTAGTAACTTCTTTGAGCAAATAATCTATTAGCAAGAAGAAATATATTTCTAGTTTGAGATCCTTCAAAAAGATCCTCCCTCCTTGGACTAACTTGTGCAAACATGTACCAAGAACAGATTCAACAAAATTTGATTCTTTTAAAGCTAAAGTAATTTCTCTTAGTCTGTCATGAATAGAGAACAATTCCAATTGTTCTACACTCAAGAGGAATTTAGTCCTTAGAGAAGCAAAAAGTCTCAGCACACTAAGCCTTGGTTTATGCCTTTATACAGAGGGGGATACTCCCACTGGCAGCAGTTTTCCAGTGTAACTCTGGTAGATGAGAACAGAGGAAGCATTAAACAGCCTCTGCACTGAGGGGATGTGTGAAAAACTCTTTTCAGCTCACTTTCCATTCAGAACTGTTCTCTCCAGGTGGTCCCACCAAGCCACAATCCTTCCTTTTTCAAAGTTCTGTTATCTGATGGGTGGATCTGGTAAAGGGAATACGTTCTCCACTTAGAATGGAAAACAATTTTCATTGCTTATATCTTAAGGACTATTTATTTATGGAGAGGAGAGCAACTCATCTAATTGATTAATTGTGAAAATCTGCAGCCTTATTTTAGTTTTTTTTCAACCTTTTAAGATATTCTCATTCCTTTTTTTTTTTTTGTCTCAAGCATGGAGACAACAAAAAATGAGTGCTTTTTTTTTTAAAACCTAGAGCAAAACCAAATGAGAGCTGATGGTTTTGACTTGGAAAACCATTCTTCTTAGTTCAAAATCTTCTCAAATGACTATTGAAAAGTGATGTTTAAAAAAATATGTTACCACATTTTTAAACTTTAGGACATTAGGCAGGTTGGTTTTTAAAACATATTAAGAGGTTGAGGTTTTCAGACAAAGAGAGGGAAAGAGCATTGGGTAAGGGAGTGAAATTTCAGGACAGCATTTTCCAAGCAAGCAGATTTTCAAGCAGATTTTCCTAAAGGGAAATCTATGAAGTTATTAGTAGAGCTTATTGAGCTTATACACTTTTTCGGACATTATTTACCTTTTTCTCCTCCTGGCCTGAGGCTTCTGGAAAGGCTGAAGGCAGCTGATTTCAGATCATTTCTGTGTGCATAAAGGGAAGTCTTAATTACCGGATTAAATTGCTCAAAGCACTACAATAGTCTTCAAGACTGAGGAAGCTGAAATATTATTTACAGATTAAAAGTTCTAGATTTTCGTCCTGTCATGACCATTTTGAGATTTTGGCTCAAAATTTATAGGGGTCATCTTGCTACTACACAAAATAGTTGTAGTAGCATTAACTACATTTCTCTTTTATTTGGATAACCTTGTCTTACAGAACAGTGCCGAACAATGGCTTCATGGAAGGTAGGAACACATTTCTCTCCCATATGGTTTACTTCAATAGGCAAACATCAAAGTTGAATGCTATTGTAAGCTAAAAAAAGGGGTTTTTTTCCCACTGAAAGAAAATAAAATATTTTTAAATGTCATTTAAAACTGCAGTTAAAATTATGAATAATTTAGCTATTGGAAAATATGTGCTTATTGGCCTCTTTTTTCTGACTGGATCTAGATCTAATAGTGAGCACTTAGATAGTTTTCCACTTAAAGCCATGACTACAGTTCCTCTCCTAACATTTACAAAACAAGTTTGCTTTCAGACTTCACACATAGCAAATGTAGGAAAGGAAAGTCAAATCTGGTAAAAAATAATTAAGATGCATCTGAAACATACAATTTTGTGTCCGACAGTTGTGGTTCAGTCCTCAAGCTTTGTCACACATTTGTTCAGTTACAGATACTTCAGGTTTCATTATTTAAAAGATTCTGGAGAGATTTAGTGTCCTTTAATGTGTTTGAGAAAAGAGAATGCATTATTTAAAATGCATTCAGTACTAGTTCCTGTCAGTCTGCACCACAAGGGGCTAAATTAATTTTATAAGCCTGAGAACATTATGATGGATATTTGTAAGCACTTTTGCTGTCTGACAGTGAGCCTGGCATAGTTTGAGGTAGAAACCTACTAATACCTTTTTTTTTATGTGTGAGATTTTGTAAGGATTTATAGACATCATAGTCTCCACTAAATTCACACTAAGTCACACATCCACTAAGTCTTGAGGCTAAGCTATAACCCATGGGGAACAGAACAGAATTCTTATCATAGATCACATGAACTCCAGTAGAACTAAAAACATTCAAGGGCACCTGCATTGGTTTATATCACATTAATATTTTATAGATATGTTTCATCCCTAGAAACAGGCCTGACTATCAATGTTTAAGGTAGAAAATCTAAAATTTCTTAATTTTAGGATACTGTAACTTAAAAGAGGAAAAACATGAAGAAGTATTAGTGATTTATAAAACTACATCCTTGGAGATATTAAAATCTTGACTGTATAAAATCCTGAGCAACCTGATCTGTGCTGGTTCTTTATTGAATTAGGGGTTGAACCAGATGACTTCCAGAAGTTCTTTCCCAAATAAAAGTATTTTGGTATGCTGTGCATTGGAGAAGCTACTTGCAGGTGGTAAAATCTAAAATGATGGCAGCAAATAGTATTCATTTGTGACAGAAGTTCATTATGCTGTCTGGGGCTTTTCCATCCATCACTGCATCACCTGCAAGAAACCAAAACAACTTCTGTATGGTTTTAAAACCTGAGGGAGACATTTGGGGTCACCTAATCTGATCGATTCCCTCCACTTACTTGTTTCTGGTGCACCATTATCAAGGTCTATTCAAATTTGTGTTGATGTCTTTCTAGCACCTGGTTAGAACTGAATAGAATCCTTTCAGAACTGAACGTTGAAACCTCATCCTACCTGAAATGTCACTGGCTGCCTCATACATATCTCCCACCATCCTGCCTTTGTAGCAATAAGTTTGACATTGAGTTTCTGTATACTGTAGCTCTTATGTGACTCTTATGTGACCACCCACAAGGAAGGGTTTCTTGTTTGGCCAGTATGACTGGAAAGGTGGCTGCCATGCAGAACTGAGAGGCATCACAGACTGGAGTCTGTATTTCATAGCAGGACAACTTGCATAGAAGCAGAGGATCTGCTGGGGCAACACAAGACCTCTCTTCCTCTGCGGACTTTTTTTTTTTTTTTTTTCTCCTGTAGTTGAGATGTAATCTTTAAATTTTAGACTTAATTATTATTTTCCTGTTCTGTCAATATTGTTTCAGGACTCAGTGTACTCTGTGTTTCCCTTAAGAACAGCTAATTGCAAGCCTAAACTCAGCTAAATTATATATATACATATCATTTGCAAACTTAAGCTCATCATAATTAAAGTTTTGGTTGGGAAGCTATTACATATTTGATTCAACTTAAACATTGTCTTTTTTTTTAAATTTAAAATGTTTAAAACTGTTTAAACCTGGCATTCACACTTTGAAAATCAGCTTGCAAACTAAGGGTGTCCAGTAGTTTACTGAGTTTAGGGAAATATTTGTAGATAATCAAAGGCAAGGATAAGAATAAAATAACTCACTTCTAATGTTTTCAGCAACTCCTCCTGCCAGAAAACCTAGCATGGGAGAAATAACAGCTAGGCTGTTATTTGGGAAGGCTAGAATTCTGTCCTGTTGTGGGTGGGCTCTTCATACTTCTGAAGTTATAGTGTTTTTATTTAAAACCTGAATTGGATTTCTAGGCATGTATGGTACACGCCAATTTAAAATTATTGAAGTTCTTCATAGTGTTAAGAGTGCTTCAGTTTGAAAGAGTGAGGCTTTCCTGCAAATGCCAAGTAAATTGCTCTGCAAGTCCAGAATCTTTGATCACCTCTGAATTGAAGTGCTTACGAAAGATGTTGCTGTGTTCTAATAATTTTACAGCTCTCTCTGATTCATATGCCTAGAACCCCAATCATTTCCAAATTGAAGAGCTCTCATTATTTTGAAGTCCTGTGTGCAGTATAAAATGATTTAAGATTACTCTGCAGCTTTTCATTTTTATTTTGTAAAAATGAAACTTTTTTTTTTCTTCTTTTTTAAAGACTAGCTCTTTCCTCTGCAAGCTGGGAGACATTATGAGCTAATTCAAACATTTCATGTTTAAAATGGAAATGGAACCAAATTCTCTCCAAATAACAGTGATGATGGCTGGGGGAAAAAGAAGGAAAAAAAAATCGCTGCCTGAAAAGCCGAGAAAATACAAAGTAAGAGGCTGTCAGTGATCCTTACTGGGAAAAGTGTGAAGAACAAGAAACATATTGTCACTGTTCAGATGCGGTCAAGGTGAAGTGGGGAGACTGAATGAAAGTTACAACAATGTGACAAAAGAGAGACACAGATCCATTTAGTCTTGGAAGGAAGAGAGCAGGAGGCACAGAAGGCTAGTTCACGTGTTGCTTCTAAGCTGATTTTTGCTGTCATTTTATCATACAATTTCAGAGGGAAATGATGTATGCCCTTTTGTATCTTCTGACTTTGTCTTTTAAGAATAACACTTCGTTTCTTTCTCACTAGAGACCTTGTTCCTTTTTAGCACGTGGCAGTCATATATTGTTTATAAGTCACATAGCTTTCTAAAGAAAAGTCTCATCACTATTTCTTGGCAGCAGTAGAGATTTTTCATATGTTTATTTTTTCTTTTTCCCGAGCACATGCTTTGGTCTTTGTTCCCAGTGACTCATTATTGAAGAACTAACAGGGGCAAAAAAGAAGTGTTCTGGAGGAGGAAGCACACCAACCTGCTAGGGATCCCTATGACTGCACCCTACCTTGCTACAAAAATCTGCTTACTTCCCACCTGGAAACCCTCACCTGCTCACCTTCTGGTCCTGCTATGGGAGCTAGAATGGGAGCTCTTCAAAAGAAAGGGGAGAAAATTAATTTTAAAACATTCCAATCTAAACAGAGAAGTGGAGAAGCATTATTCTAACGTATCGAAAGAACAAAGGATTAGGGAACCTACATTGCAGATACTTCAGCAGTAGGGCAGAAGTTGGTGTGGAGGCAGGATGAAAAAGTGGCAGATCAGAGCAGAGTTTTTAAAAGTTTCACAATTGTGTTGCTACGGAGGTAGCCTGTAAACATCTGGAAAATCTGGAGATTTTCAAAACAGATGTTGAAAGAGAAAAAGAGACATGGTCCATCACAGCATCAGCACTTCAATCATTTGAGAGAAAAAAAAATCAATTTTTTACGTCATATAATAAGTACGTCATACCTTCCTCTGGAAAAAAAAAAATTCACATTTTTTGTTGTTCTTGTTAAGAGCACTGAGGCACCTCGGGAGATGAGTACAGCTGCTGTGGGTTTGGGTCCCAGTTTATAACCCTCTTCTCCTGAGCTATTTAGTGGGGCTTGTCAGCCTTTTCTGCTACACCTCTTTTCCATACAGAACATGTTTATGTCTGTGTGGGGAAGAGTTATACAACCTCAGAAGGCACAGTGGGTTTACAGTGTGAGGGACAGGAAGATGAGCTCCCTTCACACACGTGTCCTTTTGGAGGTGTAGCTTCCAGCAGAGGGAAAGTGTGATTTCGTAGCATTCAGAAGCCAATGTCATTAGTTAATGCCAATCTTACCTGTGTGGAAATCAAGTCTAGAAAAGCTGTGGTTATTTAGGACATTGTGCTCTCCAGTGTTTCCAGTGAATCATTCATCTTAAGTATATTTATAAATAAAACTTACAAGGTTAAAAATGTAATTTGGAAATCTGTTAAGAATAATCAGGCTCAAAAACTCCTCCTGGATTTTTTGTGGCAGGTACCTGAGCGTATAGGGAGAGAGATTTGTTTCTTTGCTGCTGTACCAGGAAACATTTAGTGAAATTGGTATTTCCCTTGTTCCTCTCTATTGAAAGTTCCCCATTTTTTACTTTTTGCAGTTTTCTTTCTTTATCCACACTCCTCATATATCTAGATTTTTTTATTCCCCCTTTCTTAGCTTTTCCCTGAACTCATGTTCCTTTTCACTTTCCCATTACCAGTATTTTTACAGGCATTCCATTTCTTTTGAATCCTTTCCATCTTTCCTGCAGAGACTCCCTACTGAAATTCCTACATAAACTCCTGTTATCCTTCTTGAAGTGACTCACTTCTGGCTGAAATCTAGAGCTGTTACAGAAGTTCCTGTATACACAGGAAAAGTTGACAGGGTTTATCTACCTGTTGTTCAAATAGAGGGTCATTACATTTCAGCTTTCTGATTACCTCAGATTTTGGAGAGATTTTGGTGAACAATCTCTCTGTCTACTAAGCAATGCTCAAACTACAGGGTATATAAATAGCATTAATGTAATTTTCATATTTGCATAATCAGTAGTCTCACTCAGCAATTAGTATTTCAGTAATAATATCCAAACAAATAAAATTTCCCAAATTATAGAAAACTCATTCAGAAACTATGTTTTATTGTATGTAGTAGTCTGTTGGAGAATATCAAATACTTAAAAGAATAAACATTATTTCTGTTAATTTGAGGATTACCAAGTTTCAATTTACATGGGTACAAAAAAAAAAGTAAGTAAAAAATAATTCAGGGTTTTTTTTTTATTCTTCCTACGAGTATTTCTTACTGTTATACAGCTTGGTGCTACATAACACCAAAAGTTTAATTAATATTTCTGGTTGATTTTTAAGATAATATTTATTGATTTCCTTCTAGCATATTCTGGATTTTGAGATATACTGTTCCAAAAGGTGAGTTAAATAGGGAACTTGGTCCATTAGAGGCCTCAGTGCATTAGGACCAATACAAAGTGGTGCATTTGGTCCTTCAGCTCCCAGGAATCTGTGAAAGACAAGTGCACCAGACCATGCTGTTTTGGGCTGAGTCCTCCAACCAGCAGTCCGTCAGCTTCAAAAGCAAACGAGACACCAAACACCATTAATCACAGTTGTGTTGAGTACTCAGAGACTGAAATGTGCTGTTTCCAGATACTAAACACCACTACAAACCCCATTATGTGTGTTACATGTTAGCCAGAGAGGAACTCTTAATCCTGGTTTGCTGTCTATAGCTGTTACAGATACACTTTAAAGAAGTATCTCTAAATCAAAAATTACCTTTTAGCTGCGCCATATTTTAAAGGAATGTAAACATGTTAAAGTAAAGGTTTGTGTATTGTTGGTAATGCACATGACTGCTTGCTGTGTTATGTACAGGATGATCCATATGCCACCCATACTGCAACTGGTTATTACACATGCTGGCTCAGTTTACTGGTAGCTCTAATACACTTCTGTAACGAGGCACTACTTGTAACATCAAAGCAGGGGAGACATTAGCTCTTTTCCCCTATAGCCTCTGACCTGAAAGCTTTGCTTTTTATCTCTGTATAAAAGGGAAATATTCTTTTCAAAGAAGCCTGGCTAGAATGTGGATATTTTCTCCACTGTAGAATAAGAGCCTGTGAAAGCAATCTACAATTTTTCATCTTTTTTTCAGAGTATTGTTTCTTTTTGGACTTCATGCCTTTTTTAGAGTTAAAACTCTCGCTTTCAAGTAATAGTGACTGGGAAGTGCTTTCAAAATCCTGAGGTACTTCTGTTTTCTGTAACCCTGTCAGCCTGAAGAAAGGTGATGGAACATTTCTATTTTTGAAAGAGCGATATATTGTGTAAGAGAAAGAAAATAAAGTTTGAAAAATAGTTCATACTCAAAATAATGGGTAATATACAAATCCAATTAATTGTACACAGGGTTTGCAAGGGAGCCAACATTTGGCAAATAAAAACTATCTTTTATCTTGCAGATATTTCTACTTATTTTTTAAAAATTAAAAAAAAATCATATAGCAAGTGATTTTCTCAAGTGTATTTGAACTTTTAAATGGATTGGATCATCTTCTGGCCTTTATGTATCAGGGTTTTTTTGTGTAATCTGGCTTGTCTTGTTTCAGTTCAACATTTTAAGATTCTTGACCTTTTGGCTTTTAGATTCTTAACTTGAGCTGTCTTAGACAGGGGTTGGACTTCAGAAACAGCTAAGTATGCAATGCCAAATATTTTTGATGATGTATGACCTGCACAATTACTTTTGAGTATCAGATCCCTTGTTCGGAAGGAATCGCAAGGAAAGGAGTGCTGACTTAAACAAACATAGGTGCAGTAAACAGAAAAAGGAAGACCAAGCAGAAATGAACATATAATTTCACAAATTGTTGGTATTTTGCTGCTTATAAAAATATTTCATTCCTAAATTTTAAATTATCTTCCAAAGAATTTCCTAAACTCATGAGCACTGATTGTATTACAGGTACTGTGGAGTGCCATACTAGCATGATCTGGATTCCCAAGATTTCAAATATAATCTGAAACTTCTTTTTCTACCTGTGTTTATTGCAATGACTTTTTCTTAGAATCCAAATGGGAAACCAAAGAATAATCTCAGTTCTTTTCCACAATTCCTGGCTTCTGAGATGGCATTAAATATTATTCAGTCTATGACACTTAACTCACAGTGATGTTAAGTCAGTGATTAATTCAATGAAAACTCATTGATTTTTGGATGCTTTAGGTGGGCCTTCTTATGAATATGCATAGTTCCCTGAGGTGGGTGTTTTAAAATTTAGCCTGAGCTTCATTGCTTTTCCACATACTTCCTAAAAGTTGCTTACCCACAGCAAGGGTGGCACAGTCCAATTCTGTTGTAATGGCATAATTAAAAAGAAAACAAAGCTTCTCAATTTTCTCTGTAAGACTTCTTATGAATAAAAAAAATTCAATCTTTCTTCACTGGAAAAAAGATGGATCACTTGTTTGGGTTTTTAATAAAGGTACATAATTTCATCATACAGAAGTGCATACTAGCATATACTTTTAAGCATAAATACTTCTAGTTACAAAATAAGACAGAAAAGCATTAATGTAACCTTTTAAGAATGTCTTTTTACTTTTTGGTTTTAATATATTATTTTTCTTCTTTGGCGTTTGATTGTAGCAGAGAACAGTTTTTCTTGCAGAGTTGATTTTCTTAAGAGGAAGAACATATGTGTTCTTAAGTTATACATATTTTATCATGTGCTAGACATAGTAGGAAGCATGTCCCTAAAATACATTCCAGGAATTTTGTAAGCAAAAATGTAAGGAGAAGAAAAGAACAGAGTTTATGGGTTGTTTGGTTTTGGTGTTTTTTGTTTTTTTGGTTTTTTTTTTTTTTTTCCCCAGATTGTAATAATTAATAATTTAGAAAAATCAAAATGCTTTCAAAATGTAAATGTAAGTAAATTATGTATTAAACTTGTATTGCTAGTTAGAATAATCTGAAACCATCTGCCAAAAACAAATATCTTTGCTTGCATTCAACTAATATGCCAACTTATGGTTACTTGCGTTTTACTCCTGTTTGCTACAGGTGAAGTGGGTGAATATCAGACAGCTCATTATAGAGACATGCATGCTGCATTCCCAAAGTAGGATGACAGAACAAGTCATGGTATGTATTGTAATTTCAGTTCTACAATGCATCTTCAAGCTGTCTGAGGTAAAATGCTTACTAAGCACTGCATTGGGGCCGTCAGATTTCTTCATGGGGTGGTAATTAAATTGAGGCAGCTCTACCATTTATTTTGTGGAACTAAGCCAGAATTATCTGTATCCTAAAAATATGCTGCTGTAGACTGCTGCTTGTAGAAGGAGCACAGTTTTTTTGCATATAAATTATCTTTTATGGAAAACATCCTCTTTCTCCCTGTTTTTTCTCACCTCCATAGGCTGTGGGGGAGGAGAGCTGTTCTGTCACTGGACTTGTTTAAGTCTGAGGGAAACTGGTCATGATACCATCAGAGATGGTATCTTGCTTAAAACTGCAGACATTTGGGCTGGATTCAATTTGTGACTAATAGGGATAAAGGATTGATGGTCGTTGTGGCCAAGGGTGGCAGTAACATTTCCTGCCTGATTTACAGTGTTCCTAGCCCTGGTATAATTTATAATGCCAGGGGCCCAGTTGGCCATGGCTGGCCACTGCCACAAAAATAAAGCTGAATGCATGTGAGGATGCAATGTGATAAATGACCAGGAAGTTCCTTTCTGGAGACCAGCTTCATTATTAAAACACACGGGAGCCTGCTGCGCTGGGTCAGACCAAGGGTTCTGGTAGCTCAGTCGTGTGTCTCTGCCAGCACTCTGGCATTCTGCTCTGAAAATCAGAGCTATTCCAAAGTGACCCTGGCTTAGAAATAGTGCTCAGGATGCAGTGTCTTCTCAATACTGTCACTCATGTTCTTCCTGAGAGAAGGCAGTGGGAATTGCAGAGAACTTTAATGATATACCCACACAATGGACTTGTAGGGCAGCATGATTATGTTCTTGCCTTCTTACCTGCTTGCTTTCTAGTGAATCTGAACTGTCTGAAAATTGTAAGTTACCTAAAAACTATGGTGAGATAGGCAGCACAATTGTAACTAGTTGAATATCAAAAGTATATGCAACTCATATAACTGCAAATTCAATTCCAAAGATATTTTTTAAGATTGGAAAGGGTGAGGCTGATGTGCAAAGGAGGCTTTCATAGGATAAGTTTCCTATGATGCACAAATGAGTTTATTTTATAATTCAACATCCTTTAGAAAATTGTTTGGATTGAGTTCAGTTGGTTTAGTCAGACAGTGAGAACAAAAACTGGGGAGGAAATAGCATAGAGATGCAAAACTGTTTTCAAGTGTACAGTGTGGAAGAACTGTTAATGGATTATCTGGAAATAAATGAAATCTCCTGCAAAAGCTATAATTTATTTTTTTTGAGAAATGGTGGTGAATATGAATGCATGATCAGAAATGTTGAAACCCACTGTTTACTTTAAAAAATGTGTCAAAATGGTTATCCTTTTCCAAACTGAAATAAATAAATATATGGAAGTACTTAAAGCAGTGTCCAATAAATAGCTACATTAAACAGAAACATATTACATAGGAAGGAAGTTGGAAAGGGTAGGCTTTATTCATGGGCTCCCAACTGCTCAGGGTCTACCTATAGTCAGAAAAAAGAGAAAGGTATGGATTCCTATGGGGGAATTCAGAATAAGAATCTGAACTAACTTGGCTCTTGCTTTGAAGTACTACTTGTCATCAAAGGATATTGTGACAGGAGACACTGCAACTGTTTCATTAAGAACATTTCTTATACCATTCTCTGACTATGAAAAAGCTTTTTGTTGTTGAAAGCTGTGATTTGCCATTTAAAAATATATGTATGAATCTGGCTCAAGTATCTTGTACATCACAAATATTACTTTTTAATTATATAATTTGCCTTATTAATTATCATTTTCTCCATGATCATTGAATTTTGAAACACATTATCTCCTTGCATGTTTGTATTTTCTTTTACCTTTGGTAAACCATATATATATATATACATATATATATATATACATACATATATATATATATATATATATATATATATACATACATGTCCACATGCTTTGATTTTACTGCTGTTTTTTTCTGATTCCCTTGTCATATTTGCTTCATTCTGTTTGATGTATTATACTTAATGAACAACAGTTTTCACTTAGAATAATCTTTATGCTTTTTTGAATTTTAAATAGCATATTGTGCTGGTATTAGTGATGTTACACTAAGTCCCTCATCCTGCAAAGTCTAATTCATGTTTCTCACTTTGCACAATCTGAACAGTCCCACTGGAGTTCAAGAGTTACACACGAGAGCATAAAGCTCTTAATTGCCATTAGCAGACTCATTTCCAGTATCACAAAGCCCCATTTTAGGGACTGTTGCTTAGATCTGAAAATGCACATTTCACTGGAAACCATTGTAAAAATATGTCCTTAGCTGGAACCTGTAGAACAGAATTTTAGTCTGGAGTAAATTAAGCCTATATTTTGAGGCGTACATCTTGGCCAGCAGCATTTTATGACTATCTGACAACCTTTTACACTCTTGAAACGCAGAAATAACTTTGTTTTTGTACTAATGTTTCCACAGTTGCAGTTCATAGCACAAAGCAAGAGGCAGTAAAAGTAGTGCATTTGATTTTGTCCCCCCACTCTTCTACTTGGAGGAAAGGAGCTAGAATAACAGGCAGTAATTAGCTTTCAGGCAAATTGTGTATGAAATTTTAGTCTGTAGATTCATTGCGCCTCTGTCAGCCTGAAGATTAAAGACTTCTTAACTACATAGTGGCACAGCAGCTGAGCAAGCTGTGAAGGAGTCAGTGGGGTTTGTTGTATAATAACTGGTCTGCTGATCATTGGAAGAGACTGGATTTCTGTGTCCAATCCAGACCAACAGAAGTCTACTTTCTTGTCTCTTTCTGTTCCAGTAGATCACCATATATCATTGGGGATTTCAATGTAGCTGACACAATTTCTGCAGTGCTGGAAACATAATATTCATTGATATGGCAGATGCACAGACCCCAATAAAGTTAATGTTTAGCCATCCCTGGTTTTGGCAGCATGCTGCAGCTTACTAATTAATCTGGTTGCTCTTTGTGCTTTTTCTCTTACCAGTGTGGATATAACCAATGGATATCAGGTGTTCTGCAGTCAGGAAGACAGCTGTGAAAATGTACTCTGAAGTTATATTGAGATTATCCTTCAAGTTTTGTTATTAGCACGAAAATAGCAAAAATATTATTAGCAAAAATATTCTAATGCATTTTTAAATAGAGATCTTATAGACAGTGAACTGTATTCTCTTCCATTGGAGGTATCCTAAACAGAGCCAAGCCAAAGTAAATAAATGTCAGATAATTTTGCTTTTTTGACTTGGGACAGCCAAAACTTTCTTCAGCTGTACCAGACTGCCATCTTGGCTTTCCATCATGGAGCACTCAGGATGCCAATCTTCAATTACCCTTTCTCACTGTTGCCTTGTGTTACTTATTTCTTCTGGCAAACATATAATTTGCATCTGATCTGAGATAATTCATTTCTGTTTCTAACCAGCCTGTGAGTTTTGTTAGTTGTTCTTTCTTTGCTTGGAAATAAAATTAGGTCAATTCCATTTTGCTTCATATAACATGTAAATGAGTTAGATGGTGCAGACAATACTGAAGACTGATCATCTGGAGACCTCAATATGCGCTCAGATTGCGTAAAGGAGGGTTCCCAGCAAAGTTTTCTTCTTCAGTTAGCATGAAAGAGTACTTTTTGATATATAGGTTTGTTTTTTTTTTCTGTATTTCTTAAAGACATCATCTCTACGATACTGAGGGAGGAAGAGGAGAACAGACAGAATTATAGTTTGTGTCCTTTTTTTTTTTTTTTACTAGAATGTTGGAAAGAATCAAAGATGGGTGGATTCAGTGGGTACAATCTCCTTGAAAATGTCATCCTCCCACATTAATTTTCAAAATATTGATGACTTTGGTTAATGTTTCAAAGAACCAGCTTTAACAAATAATGTCAATGCAAGTGACGGTGATAGGAGCTCCGTGGTTAAACAGGCTTGGAAAAATGTTTTGATGAGCAAGGGACGTACTATGATGAAATCCTGTATTTATATCACAAATTTCAATTCAGCAGAACAGAAGTCCATACTTTTGTATGTTGTAAACCAAAGAGGTAGCAAGGAATAGTCCGTGATACTCCCAAGATTTAATGTATTCTCTGAATCTCTGCTGATGTGAGGTCGTATGATCCATTTGGTGTCCCTGTGCCCCTTATGCTATTTGCCCAGTAAGGCTGATCTAGAAAGGGGATTAGAAATACTCTAGGCACCACTGCATTTTAAATTTTCTTTAAATGAAATCAGAGGGTGTTTTTTCCTAATAGTTACTTTCCAGGCAGAAATCAATTAGTCTAATAGCACTACTCTTCTCCAAAATGGAATTGTACTGGACTGGTTTGATGTCTTATAATTGCACACTGTATGGTTCTTTGACTCTTATCTCTCCCTCAGTCTGTGAATTTGAAACCATCAGGAAGATGTCACATTGGTATGAGTATTCTTCAGTGATAAGAACAGTAATTGTTGTAGGGAGACTTCTTAATCTTGGGTCACTCAAATCCCTTTTAAAGACAGCAGGTGCTCTCCAGAACAAGCATTAACAAGAAGAGATTATGAGGTAACCTGTTGTTCTTTATATCTCAGCATCTCTTGACAAAGCTTACCATCAGGCACTGTGTTCAGAAGCCAGTCAGTACAGGAAAAAAAATCAAACATGACTCAGGAAGGAGCTAACATTTTCAGTACTAAAGAGTGGATTCATTTTAAAGGGCAAATATCGAGAATTACAGAGAAATTTATATTTAGATAAGATAATTATATGAGTAGATTATAAAAGCAAGAAATAAATTGACAGGGGCTAAAAGAATAGAGCTGCAGAAAGCCATGTTATAATGCAACCAGAAAAAAAAATTTCTACTTCCTCAGAAATCAAAATCTGAAACTGCATCTTGCCAAATTTGCATTGTGTTGGAATTCCTTGTACATTGTACCCCTCATCTTCTTCCCAGCTGTGGCAAACATGGTGAAAGCAAGGCAGCCATTCGTATTGTCAGACTCTGGCACTGCTAGCAGGATGACTTCATCCAGACGTGCTGCTGCTGTGGGCTGCTTAGCATATACAGGGTGAATTCTTGAAGCTGAACATGCTCAGGATCTAACAGCTCTTCCAAGTATGATCACAGTGGAACAGAACTGTTATTTTCAGCTCTCAAAATTTATGAACGTCTGGATCCAAATGCCAACTAAATTATGTTCAAATAAGACGTTGTTTTTTAATTCTGTCCATTTCCATCAAGATTATGACACAAAATTAGCTGTGTAAAGCAGGTCTATGGCAATCTTTGGGAGGTCAGGAATTAAGCATAGGATAAATCATTGCATTCAGATGATAAAACAACTTTCAAAACCAGTTCAAGGAAACTTTTTAAAAAGGTATTTAGATCCAAAGGTGTAGTTAGCACTTTCTAAGAACACACATCTCAGGGAGTGTTAGGGACTTAACCCTTCTTCACTCTACTTTGAAAAAAAAAAAATCAGCTAGGCACCTATCTCAGCCTCTAAGTTCCTCAAATACTTTTAAAAAAATCTGGCCTTTGATAACTCAAATTCCCTTGACTTTCTGTAAAGCTTTTCATCCTGAATTCTAGATCCTCATAGGTTTTGAGTGCCTAACTCTCTTAAATTAAAATGTGAGTTAAAGGTGAGGTACTTTTGAAAAGCTGAACCTTGGTGCTCAAGACACTTCTGAAAAAGAATGTTAAACTGCTAATTCCCTCAGGTGCTTGAGAAATATTTTCATGTCACCTCTGAGAAAATATTCTAGAGAAATTTACTTTCTTAATCACTTGCTTTGTCCCAAACTTTGTATAACAACTTTGTGTAATATTTATTATGGAGAATTTTTTCCCCCAAAAGAATGATAAAACTCTTTTATAAAATGAAAAATTATGACAAAAGTATATATTTATGCTTTCAGGAGGCAAATGTGTTTTTTAATGGAATTTAAATAAATGGAATTTTTATGATGAAAAAAAGCAACAGTAAAAGTAGTGATTATGTTTTTCATAGTTCATTTGCTTCCCTTGCCCTGAAGATCTTGTACAGAAGTAAAATGAGATCCGTGGTGAAGCCTACAGTGTCATTGACTCTGAAGAAGGACTCAGAGGGCCATTGGTGTTTAATGACCCTTACTAGCCTCCACGAAAGAAACTGGTATGATCCACTAAAGGAGACATATGGTTCTGTGGAATTATAAAGAAACACTGTTTTCTTCATGGGTAAACATTGTAGTCATGCATTTCCTAAACACTGCCTGGTTTTAGATGACTGCTTTTAAAATGACCATCCAAATTTGGTGAGGAATTGCATTCATTTTTCATTGGTACTTGACCAACAGCAGTGGTATTTTTTCAATACTGCAACCATGCAATTTTAATGCTGTTATCATTCTGCACTATCATATCAGACTGAAAAAACACAACAGATAAGAGAGCTGAACTACACAATAAAGAACAACTGGACTGCTTTATAGGGCATGGGCACATCATATAATACAATCATGTGGTGATACCCAAGAGTTATAGGTAAGTGTTGGGATATTAGGGTATTTCTGTATTCATTTCTTCATGAAATTAAAGTATATACTTTGCTGCAGTTAGACATAGGGTACAGGGAAGGGAAGGGAAGGGAAGGGAAGGGAAGGGAAGGGAAGGGAAGGGAAGGGAAGGGAAGGGAAGGGAAGGGAAGGGAAGGGAAGGGAAGGGAAGGGAAGGGAAGGAAGGGAAGGGAAGGGAAGGGAAGGGAAGGGAAGGAAGGGAAGGGAAGGGAAGGGAAGGGAAGGGAAGGGGGAAGGGAAGGGAAGGGAAGGGAAGGGAAGGGAAGGGAAGGGAAGGGAAGGGAAGGGAAGGGAAGGGAAGGGAGAGATCAGGGTGAAACCAAATATTTAAAGGCAAATTTAAATAAATACTGATTTGACAATGAAGTAAACAGTAGTGGAGATTCAGATAGGACAATATAGTAAACAAAAAGGAAATATTGTACTGCAGTCATATCACAGAATGAACAGGGTCAGAACTTGTTGCAGGAGTAGAGTCTGGTTGCAGACCACAGTAAAGTTCTGAATATATCTAAAAAGTTTCACTAAGTATCCCAGTGTGGACAAAATGTGATCAGTAATGTTGTACTTCGTGCTTCTCTCTCTCTGATGAGAGAACAAAAAAATCTCTCTACAAACACTGGCATCTTTCACTGGTTCTAGAGATGCTGTACCTATGGTAAAACAAGTGCAGTTATCTTAGTTTCAATTTCTCTAAAGGCTGTGTTCAATTTCTAAACTTGAACCATCCAGAGGAGAAAACATATTAAGCTATTGGATTTTTTTTTTCTTGATCAATCTTTTTAGTAACTATCTTTTCACAGCTGCTTGGAAAAATAATATGATTGGTTCTGCTGGCTTATAATTTTTTTCCTCCTTTAGTATACTTCTCCATGCTCCTTACAAAAGATAGAATTGAATCTGGCTTTTTTTTTTTTTTTCATTTTGTGAAATGTGACAATTTATATAAACTAAGATTCCTCTTGAAAATCAATTCAGCAGTTTTAAGTAATGTACTTGTCAAATGGGAATATTAATATGAAAGAAAAATGACATGGATATATAAGAAATTGAACTAACTGCCTGTTTAGAGATATCAAAAAGCACAGTGATGAATACTCTGAAATATGTGTTGCAAGATCCAACCATTCTACAGTCATTAGAGATGCAAATGTTTAAAATTATTTTTATCTAATGTTATCCCAGTGATTAAGAAATGTATGTATGTATACTTCTACATTGCATATACCATGTGTCATAGCCTTTATATTGCTGAGTAGAATATTCTAAAAAAAATGCATGGTTCAGCTCAGATTTTGAAATGCTGTAGTGGGAGGAATATAAAAGGTGAGTTTGCTTCTCACACTGGGACTGCAGGAGGGAGAAAAATGGCTAGTAGGAATAGTCAGAAATTCAGACTTCAGATGGGACTGATGAAATGCAAGGCAGGGACAGTGCCCTGTAAAGGAGCCAAGTCATTCTTCCTGGCAAGGCAAGAGTAAAGCAAGATAGACTGTGATGCTCTGAGTCCCAATAAGACCTTTTTGCCCCATTCTGCTAATGTAAAGGGCTATAGGATGGATTTGCATTAACTTTTGAGATACTTTGCACTATTAGAGAGTTTAAACTTGACATTGCCAGTCAGTATTCATTCTCTAGGCTGCCCTCTGGTAGTACAATAGCCTTCTCTTGAACTGTCAAAGAGCTGTGTTTCAACAGCCCATCAAGATAGTAACCAAACTTGAGTGTTGTTTGTCCAAAGTATTCAGGAGGAATCAATTGACCCCCTTGCTTCTTTTCTGAATTGTCATCCTTTAAAGGTTAGTGTTGACAACCATAAAAAACACACTGTTTTAATAGGATCATGCTAGTTTCAGTATCCTACCTGATGAAGCCTGGGGGAAATTGCAGCAGCTTTAAGGGACACTACTGCAATTTCCCTTTAAGAAATTTAATATTCATTTCTTTTACTTTTTGTTGCATTAGTTATGAGGTGACTGAGGTGACTAAATGAATATGAAAAAAGCTGTACATAAAACCAAATAAATTAAGAGTTATCCAAAGAATGTAAATATATTTGATACTGCATTCTAGTTTGGAAGAAACTCAAATTTGAATAAGAGGTCTATTTTTCAATGAGCATGCCCTGCACAGACATAAAAAATGCCAGTAAAACAGATGGCATAATGATTTTGGTAGCTTGACAGACTTACCCCACCGCTTCATTTCTCTCTGTGTTGACTTTGTCCCTTACATTCCAAAGATGGATAAATGTATTAACATGTAGTTTACCATACAGGTCAGGGGATCTTTCTCATTTGACCTTGAAAACAAATGTTCTGTCTGCTCTGCATGGATAATTCATAAGATTTAGTGGCTCATCTCTGGATGTTTGGCATTTAGAAATGTTGCTTCCCCAAATGTCTCGTTGTCTTCTGCACCAGTTAGGTAGTGCACTGCAGCTGAAAGCTGGTTACACATTTATGGGGCCAGACTCGTGTCACACGGTGATTTCTGGTTCTTAACAGGAAGGCACAGAATGCTGCTAGCACCATGAAGGTGTTCCATTTTCCTGAGTATCAGGACATACTGTTTGTATGTCCTTTGGACTCGATCAGTTGAAGAAAAATGTTTGATCAATTTAGACAAAAGAAAACAGGTAATGGACGAGCAACAATCACTGTTAGAAGTTTGTGGTAGCTGAATTTCTAGACAGTGATATCTAGTAAGCAACAGTACTTCAGTATAGATAAGATGGAAGAAAAGTAAATTGAGAGACTAAAAACTACAAGAATAAGGTCAGTTTTCTAGGTGAGACAACTAGAAGATGAGACACCTCTGGTGAATACTGTACAATTGTAGGGGGTATAGTTTTAAAGATATTTCTGCTTAACTTCATACCTTTATGAGCTGCAGAATTCATGCTGGCTACAGGGTTGATAGAAGAAAAATCTGATCCTGCTTCAGAGAGCTTGCAGTTAAGAGTAAGGTAATCAAAGATTTGAATACTATCATGTATCAGGATACACCCCTACACATCAGGAGGCAGTGAGAGAGTATTGATCTGCTGGGTAAGCAGCAATCACATCTCATCAGTCGCTTAGTCATTATTGAGTCTCTAGTCATCATAGTAAAATAAAGATTTAATATAGGACTATGTCACAAAAACTAAGCAAGTTGTTCAGCTCCACTTTGCAGGACTATAGTTTCTGCCTAGATAGAGAATATTTGTTAAGGTACATGGATGGGAACGCTCCTAATATTTTTTCTTACACCAAATAAAATATAAATGCATTTTAAGGACAACTCATATTCTTGAAAGCATACATACAAAAAAGCCCCCTTCAATTGGCACAAGATATTACTTCCATAAAATTAGGCTGGTGCCATAACCTTCTGTTACTGTTTATTTTTCTTCTATCCTTTGTGCAAGTCCTTGTGCTACTACATGGTGAGCCTCAAAAACTGACCCAAACCAAAAATAGTATGGCAAGAAAAAAGCATAGGATTTCAGCTCCATAAGTTCTCCAGTCTCTTGTGTCACTACAAACAGGGTTGTACCAACAGAGGGAAAGAGGTAAGAGATTAAAAAATGAGAGCTATCACCTCTTAGGAGCAGCAATAACTTTTTCTAGCTGAAGGTGTGCCTGGAATTGTGCTAGTAGAAAAGCTGTCCCCAGAAATATGAAAAATAATGATAACAGTGTATTGCACCCTACAAAGCATGGTATTGATCTTGAGCTTATTGAATATTTGCCATTTCTATAAAATCCTTGGCACACTAACACCAGTAGTTGATTAGATATTTTTAAGAGATCCTAAAGAATTTAATGCTTTTTGTTATATTGTGTCTGTGCCTATTAAAAGATATACTGGATACTGTGCATAATTATGTTCATAAGAGAACAGTAGTAGGATAGCAGCTGAGATTTGATTAATTTTATGGAGAGATAACAATTTTTAGTTGACAGAAAAGTTAAGAAAGATGTGCTTGACTGGAAAAATCTAAGACCATGAATGCAGTTTTGTCCTCGTGCTGGTGGCAGAGTAGCATGCTGTTCTACAGAGATTTGGGAAATAGTCTGTTCCACCCAGGCTCATAGGTCTAAAAGAGCAACGACCCCAGTGTCCATGGGCAGCATGAACAAACTGTCTGTGCTCCTTGCATTTGCTCCTACTGCTGAAGAGGAACCTTTATCTGAGCTTTTTCTCTCTCTTTCTGGTCTCTGTGCTGAAGCTGCTTCAAAGGGCAGGCACTCTGTGTACCCCACAATTCAGGCATAGCTTTAGAGATCTTTGTGCCTTGGAGTTAAATGCATGACTGGTCCCTCTTATGCTCAGGCACCAAAGATATGCCCAGTGAGAGGAAAAGAGAAATCACCTGTGGGACCTCCTGCCTTTGCTGGTGAACCAAAGCCAGCCACCTCCTGCATCTGAGTCCACAGGGCAGGTACACTGGCACCCTGGTGTGCCACCAGCATGCAGATATTGGCATCCAACAAAGGCACCAAAACCACAGCCAGACCAGACCACAGGGGCTGGCTGCAGAGGTCTTCTAAGCTGAATTTGAGAGTACATTTTATTTCATCTGTAGGTGCTGGGAGATTAGTGCATTCAAATTCTTGAATTGCATGGCAGTGTTAAGGTTTGTCCAGTATTCCCCACCATGCCCTTTCCAAAGGATGAATTCAAACCAAGGGTGTAGTAGGTCTGGCAATTTCTCCTACTCTTCCCTTTCTCTTCCTACTCCCCTCCCAGATGACACAGAGTGACTATAGGGGGCAATACAACCTCACCATACACTTACAGCCTCTCGACATCGGTAATATGCCACATTAATAGGTGGAAACATTTAAGAATCAGTTTTTATGTCTTGCTTTTGAATAATTTGTGTCATGATACAAATTATTGTTACCTAGCCTCCACAAATGGAAGGTTTTAACTTCAGATAAGCTTTTACTGTTTTGATGGTTTTTTTTTGTTTGTAAGTGAAAGTTAATAAATAGTGATTTTACTTCATATTACTAATTCAAATTAAAATCTAAAATAAAACAAGCCATAAAAACCAAACTAAGGTAATCTTGAAATCCATTTGACATTGATCTAAGCAGAACTACTCCAAGTCTGTATGTATCTCATATTCATGTAATTCAATCTATATGCCTGTCAATATTTCTGCTGCAGTTTAATTTCTTCAGATCAGCTTCTTTCTCACTTAATGCAGATTTCCAGAAGTTACTCCAGTTTACAGGGCTTAAATGATATTCTTATATTTTCTGGTATTTTTGTGTAAAAAATATTTACATATTAAAATTCCTGAATGAAATTCTAATTGTCATAACAAAAAAAAAAAATACATGTATTAGTTTGGTCCCATTTTTCCTACATTGATTGATGTGCACTTCACAGTAAGCAGGCAAAGAATGGTAGCAAAGATAATTTCCAGCTCTTCTTGTTCAATGGTGTAAAATTGTGTACCTGAGCTTTTCTTACTCAACCTTCCTGCTTTCTGTAAAGGAATAGTTAGAAGATGCAGAGCTGAACTTCTGTTAACATGATTAGAAAAGCTGTTGTTACAGACTATTTTCTATTATTTTAATTTTGTGTCATTATAATTTTTGACAGTTACTGTTTACCAGAGTTTCCCTGAAGCAAAAATGATTTAATGTTCAACACACACATTAAAATGTGTTCTATTTTCATATGTTAAAGCTGATAGAATTATAATTTAAGCAGAAATCTGTGCTTAACAGTGCAGCGCATAGAATCTCTGAACACAGATGAAACTGAAACTTCTATCTGAAGGGAAAACAAAGGCAGCAGCAATATGCCTTAATAATTACAGTTAGAACGATGTGATATTTTTGTAATGAAATTCAAGCCCAGGTGAGGATAATGGTTTTGTTGTAGAAGTGAGGTATAGTTTGAAACCTGGGCTTTCATACTTGGTGACTTTATGTTGGCTTTATATTGGCTCGTAACCAAACCCATAATTTTCACTAGAAGTTCCTTTTCAATTTTCTCATCCATTCAAACTCAGATCTGACTGCTAGGGACAGTAAGTCTCAAATTCTAGAGGAAAATCCACTGACTTCACCAAATGCTGAAAATTCTCAGTTTCTAATCCTCTAATGTGAGCACTTCAGGTTTACTCAATAGCTTACTGACCTTTACTTAGCCATGTACACATTTCAGTGGGAATTTTCAATACTTTTTCACTAAAAATCGTGTTCAACAATATTTCCTGATCATTAAGACCTGTGTACCTAAAGCATAGACCAAGAACATCTCCTGCAAGACCAGAATACAAATTTATACCTTTTCGCAATCTCTTTCTTTCTGTCATTTGTCAGATTCATATGAAATCCAGTTTTAATAACTCCTGGTATTGGATATTGCTGGTGAGTGTGACCAGTTATTATGTATGGTGGTGTTCCTTCCTTTCCACTCTTTGTCCAAGAAGAATGCTCAAAGCTAAGCTAGAAAATAATCCATTGAGATTGATGGTCCATGTCTATCCACAAAAACAAAACCCAAAATTCCCCAAAACTGCAAAACTGATTTTATCACTTTGAAGGAAAAAGTGAATAGTTGCTCATCTGAGTACTTGGAGGGGGAAAAATAATTAAAACCAACAAAAAATATCAAACTAAAACTATATTTACACACTCACCCTGGAAAAAGGGTTCAATAGTTATATAGAATTTCACCTTGTTCTTTATTATATATTGTGCTAAATATATTAGAGGCAGAGCAGCACTAGCAAAATTTTTGGTCTTTTTCAAGGGAAGTGCTGAGTAATTCAGAAGACACATAAAAATGGAAAATAATTTAATGCAGATAGCAGAATATACATCAGAATAGAAGAGACACTTGCAGGAAGATATGATATAGATCAATGGTGGCTGGAAAATTTCTAATATGGTGTCTGTTGTTAAAACAGGATCAAAAAGACATCCTGGAAATTAAAACCATTGAACTCCACCCTGCTTCCAGGGAAACTGATTGAGAGTCTAATTCAGGATAGAATAGTTCAGTGTATGGATAAGTATAACCTAATAGGGTCACACCTGCACAGCGTTGGTAGAGGGAAAGCATACTTCTCTAACCTGCTGAAGTGCCTTGGAAAAGTTAATGAATTAGAAGATAAGGGTGACCTAGTGAACATAATTTATGTGGATTTTCAAAAAATTCCTGATATGATCCTTCATACAAGACTATGAATGGGAAAATATAACAGAGGTAAGAGGCAAAATCTCACAGCGTAATAAAAACTGGGTAAATGATGGAGAAAAACTTGCACTGAAAGTCTTCTCCTATAAGTGGAAAGAGGTTAATAGTGGGATGCTTTAAGGATTCACACTGGGGCCAGTGTTACTTAATATTATTTTTAATGATTTGGAAATTATATCTGCTAAAAGTGGCATTAACATTAGCTAGTCAAGTCAAGAAGGAGAGATTGGTTAGATTAACAACACATATATTTTACCTTGGATAAGTATAAATTTCTGTACTCATTTTATGGGTTATTTTCAGTTCCAGCACCATATTTTACATCATATTCTATTGAGAATAATTTATCTGCTCTCTGAGTAAGGATACAATAGCCATCCCTGCAGCAGCCATGTGGAATGATTTGCTCTCTCTAGGTATAGGAGTAGACAGAGTTACACGAGAATGAGGAATTCCCATCTGTCAGGTCACTGGACCTTTTCCTCAGGGCAGTCAGGCTGCATGGCCAGAACAAGAGCTGTGTTTATCATAAAAGATAAAAATCCTTCTTCATAAATACTTAAATCACATTCTTGTTAGAACTTACTGGAGTGTCTGTGTTTTTGAGGCACTCTTAATTACAGCACTGACACTGCTGCCTACTGTCATCTGTGGCCCAGAAGGTTGTAACCCACCACTGGTGTTCTTTGAGAGCTCTTGCCTGTTCCTTCCCAGCACGCTCAATCCGGTCTCTTCTTCATGAAGAGGAACAACATTCAGTCCTGCATCTCCTTCTGGTATGGATATCTCTGCTGGCTGTCACCTACTTCTAAAGATGATCAGGAACCCTTGGCTGATTGGGTTCATTCATAAGTGACTGAGCAAATTGGCTCTGGGGGTTGGGGTTTGAGTTTGGTCAGGGTTTTATCTTTTGCTTTACTTTTTTCCCTACTGTCTTTTCTACACTGCATTGAATGTTGAATCTGTAAGATTCTTTAAAACACCACCCACTGAAGGACTAAAGTAGCATATGAGAAGACTATATGATCTTATATTAAGTGTATTATACATGAGATACTCAGTTCATGGTGTGCTGCAGATTTCACATCAACTCTGTCTAAACTGAAGTCCTTTCATTTTTTAAGTAGTTAAATAGTGAGTGTTAAGAGATGATATCTCCTTCAAAACTGAAATGGGTTCATCTAGTTTTAGAATAAGCACAATGAAGAGATTTTGTGTTGCTTTGTATGATGATTATTTTAAAAAATCTATGTTACTATTTTTACTGAGCCAAAAAGGCAATCTTTATAAATGCAACATTTTGGACTGTGAGTAAACACAGTAAGGAAAAAAGATTATTTCTTGGCAAAAGAAATGTGTGGAAATCACAACACTAAAAATAGCATTTATCTTAATCAATAACTCATGCTTTTAATTTTTTTTCCTGAAAAATATTAATAGAGTTCTTTAAATAAAAAGAACCAATGCTTTTTTTTTTTCCTCTTTTGTTGTTGAAGCCCTGTTTGTATTTACATCCAGTCATTTAATGCCCATTAAAGAAGTAATGCTATGTTAATGTAAGGGAAAAAATCAATGCTACTCAGATCAGTAGCTGTGGGGAAACAGTGCAGCAGCTGGTTTGCAAACAGCAAGCCCACATAGATCAATGAAATTACAAGCTAAATCTGCTGATGCTCACAAACTGCTTCAGCATTGTGATGTCTAACCTTTCTCAAGTTCAAGATCTCTGGCAAGCCAGCAATAGCTAAATGAAGGAAAAAAAAAAGAAAAAAAAAGGGAAAAAAAAAGGCAAGCACAGAAGAAACAAAGAAAGGACATAATGGGCTGGTGGAGAATTTTAGCATGATATATAATATTCCACTTTTGAAGTTATCAGTGTAACTGCAGGTTTGTAACAGATATAAAAGCCACTGTAATCTCCTGGTGAGCAAAGCTGCCATCTACACACTCTGGAGATTTTCTTCCTTAAGAATGTTCAAATCTGTCACATATTACCTTGAACTGTAACACTGGAGGGCTAGAGAGCACTTCAGTAATGTGGTTGTTAATGTGAATTCTAGAAGATAATTTATCAATGAACAAAAGTACAGCTTCTGTCATGTGCTATGTCTTTTATTTTATGGTAGGCTTGTAGCTCTTAAAATGGTTTGAATTTTGTTAACTTGTAAATTAAACATGCAGAATATTTGACTTGTTGAATGCAAGATTTATTTGCATATTTTATGGTATTTGTATGGTAAGGGAAGAAACCCCCTTTACCCCGAGGAAAACAACACTGGGCTTTATCAGAATCATGTGGATAACATGCCTGTCAAGTAATTCTTTTCGGGGCAGTCCTCACCCCATTTGTGCCACTTTTTTAAACACAGAAACATTTTTCAGGCATTAATCAGCAAGAAGATAGGGGGAACCAATCTCTGAAGATTGCTATAAAATGGAACACATTTTATAAAGGGAAATAGGTTCATTCCAAGAGCAGAATAAAAGACATCTTGCATTTCCTTCAACTATTGACAGTTGTATTTTATGGGGAACAAAATGTGTACTTGGCAAATATATAATTCTTATTGTCTACTGATGTCCTATTGCTTTACAAATATTAATTAAATGTCACAGTTGGATTCTGTTCTATTGTATCTGTTTTGTAGGTTGTAAATAATAAAAAAAAATATCTAGAGGTTGGAAATATCTTTTTTGGTCTTCCAGCCAGGGAGTAGCAAAACAGAAAATGGAAATCTTATTACCTGTCTTCTGTTATTATAGGCTTGCATTATTTTACACACCAAGCACATTCAAGAATCAAATCAACAGTGAGGTGAAGTGTGAGTATTTCTTGTACTGTCAATTGTTTCTGCTTAAATGACCATTTTTGGATTTGGCTTAAAAGTTGCTTTTCTTGTCTACCTTTCTCAGATACTTCATAATAAAAAAAAAAAAAAAAAGAAGGTATATTTAAATTTTGCAATGTCACACTTCTGTTTCTCTTTTTCTTATAGATATAGATACAGCCATTTTCCTTCCATTATTGATCATTATATCAATTCATTACTTTATGGTGCTGCTCAGCAGTGCTGATAGCCAGATATTTCCTGTTGGATGTGTAGGGAAGACTGACTGTGACAATAGTTACTAACAAGCTAAAAACTGACTGCATACACCAACATTGCTGGTGGTATGCAGGTACTGATGGAAATCTCTCCTTCTACTCCACATATTGGCTAGGAATGAGAGAGAGATGCCCAGCAGAGGCTAGGATTTTTTTCTTCCAAGCCTGATCAAAGATCCACAATGATTGTAAGGAAACAGCAGCATTTCCTTACAGGGTCATAGATCATCAACACCTAGGTGTGCTCACATGCAGGATAGGATTTCTGAAAACTTTGTCTTCAGATTTTGTTCAGGCCCCTTTCTTTATTTGGAGCTTGTTAAGAAAACTCTTGTGAAACTGCTGAGCTAAAGAGAAGGGTCCTGTTGATGACAGCATGACCAGCATTTCTTCAAAAGTCTTTTTCTTTCAAAGCAAAATGTGAATTTGTGATGAAGACTTTGTGGTCATCATAAATAAATGAACAAGCTTCTATAGGGAAAGCTGTTCCCATGAAGAATGTGAGAAGCAAGTACATGAAGAAAAGCAGCTCATCCAGTCTGTGTGCCTCACTCAGGTTTGCTTTGTCCATCTGGCAAGCAATACCAGCCATTATTTTGTTGCTCTCTTTCTGTGCATTGTAGTTCAGATGTCAAAGTATAAATCTTGCACATCATAAAGAGTACATCATTGCAGGGGAGAAACAAAAAGGATAATTGTGGGGGGTGCAATTGCATTGTTCAGAGTTTTTTATTATAACAAAAACATCACCATGCTTGGAGAACCCCAGCAATAATTCCTCTTGACTGCAATAAGTACTTTTGTGGAAGAGAAAGCTGATGAGCTGCAGGCTTCCCTGCTGCTAAATTCATCTAACAATCCACTCATGATGTTTCCTGCTTTAAAGACCAATAGGAAGTTTATAGACTGGTTAGATGCTCTTCTTTTCAGTATAGCTCAGATCCTGAAACCTTTCTGTTGATCTGCAAAGCTGGATGCAGTTTGGTTACTAGGCAGCATCAGTTGTGAACATTATTCAGTTACCCTATCACACTGGCCACAGAGTTACATGCACTTTTACAGAAATTTGTGATTGTGGATCTGCCCAATCACCCTGAATGTAAAAGACCTGTGTGGTTTGGAGTTTGGCCATATTCCTACACCTTCACAATGTGATGAGACTTCATCTCTGCAAGGATAGAAAACAAAATCCTGAGATTAGCATCCTGAAGTATCTCAAAACTTTGAATATGGGCTCAGGCCAAATCTAAATTTTGATGCTATTGCTTCTATCTTGGTTGTCATTTATGATGGTGATCAAAATGAGAAGAAAGAAACTAAAATCTATTTTTAATTTTTTTTTTTAAAGAAAGAGCATCTCCTTTGACAAATAGGAATATGGTTGGGCAATCTTTTCCTCTGATCTCTGTTATTGTCAGCAGTGTGTATGTCCTGAATTGAATCTGGATGAATAAGTGCTATAACAAAAAAAGCTATACTTTTATTATATCAGAACATTGTTGGAAAGTACAAGCAGAAACCATGAAAAATGCTGTTTTGATGAGACAGCTAGGCCTCTAACCTCGAAGAGGATAGATATACCCTGGGTGCTCATTTGGAAAGAACAGAATGTTTCACATCCACTCAGTCATTGCACAGAAAAAATAATTCTTGAGAAATATATTGGTAAAATTCATACAACTTCAATGGAATTACGTATTGAGGTATTAATTGTATTTGTATATGCACTGCAAATTTTATTTTAATCAAATCCCAGTTTTACTGATCTTTTTTGGCTTAAATGCACCCAGAATAGCATCATTCAAGAGACAAGCAAAGCTGCACGGGCTTTTAGAGCCTAAGGATCATTTTTTCCTGAACTCTAGAGAACATGTTTCTGCCCTTGGTGTATGCCACATGTGTGCAGCTTCTGCAAGGTTCTTCTCATGCTGTTCTGATTTCCCATCATGTTGTGACCCAGCATGGCCAGGAACACCTCGCAAGCCTCTTCTTTTCAAGCGTTGGCAGATTGGTGAGGGGAGAGGATGGCCTTGCACTTGATGTGCAACTGAGCCTCTGGGACAAATTTTCCAACTCTTCTCATTCAAAAGCTACTTCTGAAATTTGGCATATCCATTATATGCCATGAGATGCTCTGTGTCCCTTAATGCATCTCTTTGTGGTTTGCTTCACTACTGGCAAAAAGCACTTAGAACTTTTATTTTCACCAGACCTTAAGGTTTGTAATGGCTGATCCTACATACTTTTTGCTGCTTTTAGCTGGGATAGTGTCAATTTTCTTCACAGTAGCTAGTATGGGCTATGTTTTGGATTTGTACTGAAAACAGTGTTGTTAATGCAGGGATGTTTTCATTACTGCTGACCAGCGCTTGCATGGAGTCAAGGCATTTTCTGCTTCTCACCCCAATCCAATAGGGAGTAGACTGGGGATCACAAAGACTTAGGAGCAGACACAGCTGGGACAGCTGATCCCCACTGACCAAAGAGACATTCCACTCCAAAAGGCACCATGCTCAGCATATAAAGCTGCGGGAAGAAGAAGGAAGGGGGTGGACATTGAGAGTGGTGCTGTTTGTCATCCCAAGTCACCACTGAGCATAGTGGAGCCCTGATTTCCTGGGAATGGTTGAACACCTGCCTGCCCATGGGAAGCAGTGGATGAATTCCCTTTTTTGTACTGCTTGTGTGCATGGCTTGTGTGCATAACAGTTTATCCATCAAACTGTTTTCAACTCAAAACAAGGATTTTCTTACTTCTATTCTTCTGATTGTCTCCTCCTCCCTCCTGCAGTAGGAGTGAGTGAGCGGCTGTGTGGGACCTAGTTGCGGTGAAACCACAACACAGCTTCTTTTCCAGAGCAGGATTTTCCACTTACAAGAGTTGGGTTTCCATTCCATCTCTTTGTCAGTATTCTACAATGAAAGGTGTTGGTTTCTGCTCTTGCACTGGCTCAGCACTCTTGAGCCCACAGTGAATAGGAAAAACACTATGGAAAGGAACTAAGCTGTACTTCCCATCATGAGCAAAGATTTTTTCTGCAGCAAGGGTAATATGCAGTAAGAGAAACTCATATATAAATACACAGGGGTATAAAAACATTGCCTATACCACATTGACAACAACTGAAAAGTAGCATAAGAGATGCGATGAGTTAAATATATCTTGTATATTTATAATACTAGGACTCCTTTCTCTGTGTCTGTCTCTGTCTGTCTAGCTGTGCACATCCTGCCTCCCTGAAACTGGAAATTAATGTGTTGGATGGGCTGTCTTTGACATTCATTTTCATCATTTCTATGCTTAGTAATCCAAAACAACTTTCTGATAATGAAGTTCATGTTAGAAGGAGACAGTGGACTTTCATACATTAGACAGTCTAATTTGTGTGCAAGACTAGTACTGCTTTACTTTGTTCGTTGTAGCAGCACTGCTAAATCTGTGCTGGTTAGTGGCCTTGTCAGCATTCCCATAACAAATTTCAGCTCATTACAAATTCCATTACAAATTTTAGGGCTTAAAAAACAACTGTTGCTTTTCATCAGTGGTGCTGCTTGATACATGCTTAGCCAGCAAGAAAATGATTTTGCAGATTTTGTGTTTAGGTTGTTTTAGCCATTTAGCTTTTTGATTGTAGATGCCTCAAAAATACAAAACAATGCGGGAAAACAGGAAACAAATGAGGGTTTTTTTGCAAAGCTCGGTCCTGAAAGAGGTTTAATTGTTCTTCAGCCTGCCAGATCATGTGCAGTTGATGTGTTTTATTCTATTAAAAGGCAGTTACTTTATGACAGAAATAGATACTCTAGATTGAAGGCTTTGGGTGTCTCAGCAATGACAATCTCACTGACAACTGTTTCCCATTGCTAAGATGTCCATGCATACCTGATGAGGACCAGACCTCATCAGATTTGGACATTTTCAGATGCCAAATCTGTCCAGCTTTCTTAATTTTATACATGTGAAAGTTGGCCTTAATACTGAACTTAGCAAAGGACAACCCTGAGCATCTGCTTCCTCTATCAAATCTTCAGCACCATTTTTTTTCCCCTAACTTTGCTTTAACCTTCAAAAATGGTGACAGACTCCCATCCCTAACCCAACAGATAGAACATGTTCACCTTTATTTTACCCTCACCACTAACTCCTCTTTCTCACGGATGCTTTCATGGAATAATGTTGCCATTATTTCTGCTCAAGGTACATTACAAGCTGTTGCCTTGCTGCTGGCATCTTATTTGGGCTTCAGGATGGCAAAGGTTGTCATGTGGGGCAGCTGGCCAAGTCAGTGCTCCAGGCAAGAAGCCAAGGCTGTCTTCTTTCTAATGTTCCCACTTTCTTTCGTCCCTGGAAGATCCCTCTCTTCCTCTCAAACTGATACAGAAATACTATTAGAGAATTAATCATACCTCAGGTGTCTTGGGGAATATTCTCGATTTTCCAGTCACTAATGTGTGAAAATCTTGCACTGGAATAATGCCATATGTCAACCTGTGGCAATATCAGGGAAATATCGACAGTATTTCATTAATGAAATGTTGAGCTTGAATGACCTGTAGGCTGAAAATTGGGGCTACATAAATTTAAAAGAGTCTTTCAGCTATCATTTGATCTAGGGCTCTCGCATGAACAAAAATGTTGTCCCCGTGATCACCAGAAAAAAATGTGTTATTGTAAGACAGAAAGAAAATCTTGCCCAAATACTAAAACTGAGAAATCTCTCACATTTCTATGATAGAAGGACTTTCAAATTTTATAGTGGCTTTTTCTTTTCTTTTGTAGCCCCGTGGTAGTGTTCCCAATAGGATCTCCCTAAATAAACTGAGTGTATGGGTGCATGCCATTGAATTTAAGCTCTTCATTGTGAATTTCTGCATTGATTATGTCATGTGTGTCTTTACACTAAATTCAGGGCAGAGTAACCATTATAATCTCAAAATTATTATTACAAAAGAATTGCTTTTCAAAGACTGTTACTGACAAATTTTACCTGTGTGTCTTCAAAATGTGAGGAAAAGAAGCCATAAAAAGCCAGAATAAGAAGTGCAAATTAAGCAACACAGGAGAAATATTAATTAAAAGAGGTTAATTGGGTTGGGGCAGGGTGGTGGGAAATGCTCTAATCCTCTGCATTACCATGTGGTGTTTTTGTGCTTGATCATTCTTGAGGCCAGGAAAAGAAGGGGTTGGAAATTACAGCATGGAGGAGGAAAGAAATGTAATCAAGATTTTCATTGCTTATTATTTTGCACATTCCAATGGGAGGGAGAGAGGTTGGGTAGCCTGCTTTAAAAAAAGGAGAGTGCGCATAGCACCAGGATCTCTCCAGAGAATGCCAGTCCTGTCTTGTGCAGTAAATTCTTGTGACCAGCCCCACAGGGTAGCTGGAATTGTGAAATAATTAGCATAGCTAGACCTCAACAGTTAAATAATTTTAGAGATGTTCTTTCTTATTTTTGACCTTTCCTTTGAAATTAATTTCCCTTATTTGCAACTTTTAAGTGTTTTTACCCTGTCTTTGTAAAAGAAAGTAAACTCAACCTTTTATTCTCCAATTCTTTTTATTAGTGACCTGATAAAGATGAAATTTTCCCTAAGGACCAAAAAACAATACTAAAGTGTGCATGATTATTTGTAGATTCCTGTTTCCCACACAATTTGTGAGTTTGCAGTAACGTACTATGTCTTTTTCCCCCTAAATTACAAAATCCTCATTGAAAGAGAGCATTTGGTTCAAGAGTTTTCAAAAAACTGCCTCTCTGCAAATAATAGCTAACAACATGTAGGCAGCATGAAACACATTACTTTAATAATCTGTCACTGAGATTCAAATCTGGATTAAGACAAACTTAATTCAAAATTGTATGAAAAAACCCATGTAGAGTTTGCAGAAACATAATGATTTGCAGGCAAATATAAGAAATAATAAACCCTCTCAAAAGTCATCCCCTTTTCCTTCAAAAGTATTTTAGTATTTTCATTTAAATCAATGTTTCTGGACCCATAAGACCAACCTTTTAAATGTAAAAAGTCTTAATATCCTTAATTTCCTTCCTGGCAAATTTCTGTTTGAATTTTTAAAATAAAAAGGCCAAATTGGTTCTGGTGGAGCTGAACAACCTGGTCTAGTTGAAGGTGTCCCTGCCCACAGGAGAGGGGCTGGAAGCTGATGATCGTCAAGGTACCCTTACAACCCAAACCATTCTACAATTCCACGATTCCCCAAAGGTTTTTCTCTGCCAGCTATCACTATTGCTGACACATGACTTTGTTTCAGTTTTGAAGGTCCCTGGATGACAGCTGGGATGTTCACAGTCTGGACAGTAGGGCATTTGGAATTGTGGCTGGAAAGCCAGTAGGGAGATATTTTATGCAGTATTTTTCTTGGCAACCAGTTGTGGGTTTTGTTGTTGCTGTTGTTGGTTGGAAGTTTTTTGGGGGGAGGGTTGTTTTCTTTGATTTTGGTGGAAGTGGGGCTGTAAAATGTTACTTCACTGCTGAGATAATTGTTGTGGGTGAAAAAAACTTTACTTAGAAAAGCAAAGTCCCAAACTAAACAGCTACAGTAAGAGTAACACTCTAACAGGAACCTGACTCACAAGAGCTGCCCTGCTATGTCTCAAGATATATGTATATATGAAATTAAGCAGAGAGTGACAACTTAACTTGGATTTTGTTTTCCCTTTTCTCTGTCAAATTTGTTAAGTTTCTCTTAACCCTCCAATGATGCCAACTGGTGTTTTGTCAGCTACGATTTAGGAGTATGTCAGCACATTCTCAAGGATTTTGGTTGCCATGGATAAGTGTATTTCTTTGATTTTTCTGGGACATTATATATTAATAAGCAGGGTATTTTGTTTATTTTTTAATGCATATTTAATTTTGCAGCCTATTCATTCCTTTAAATTTTGACAGAAAAAGTATTGCAGAGTGTGGGGCCAGCTCAAAGACTGTCAAACTTCTGCCAAACTTTAAAGGTCAAAACCAACTGTGACACCTACAGTTCAAATGTAATTAGTTGGAGATTTACTGGGATTTTATGGCAATCTCCCAGTAGCTTAGGAGTGACATGATATCCAACCTTATGGGATCCCAGGAGAAGTACAGGTGGATGTGAGGATAAGCAGTAAAATATACTAGCTAACATGCTGCACCTTTAGCAAGTCATCAGTCTCCTAAACTGTGCAAGGAACAAGAGAGCATTCAGTATTTTATTTAAAATAAATAACCTGCCAGTCTCTGACATGGCCATCTAGTACAAAGTTGATGTATTTATTTAAAGCTTAGCTCATTCTGTATGTTCTTGGATCATTAAACTGAAGGACTTGTACAGTCGTGATTTTTAATGAAGCATGTTTGAATAATTATGCTAATTTGCAAAGCACTAGAATCAAATCAAGTGATCAAAGTTTTCATGATTACTATCGTGTTTTTGTAACTTCCCCCATCACTGATTTCTGGATAGACTCTAACCCTGGCTGCTTTTTTTTTTTTTTTGTCATTTATTTAGAAATTGCCACTAATCAATGTAGAAAGTTTAAAAAAATTACACTAGAAAAGAAACACTTTTTGTGTTATATCGCCATAGTGGACTTTGTATGAGTTTGAAAGTAATATAGCTCCAACAGACACCAGCCTAAATACAGTCTACAATCAATACAATATTCTGCCTTGACAGAAAGCTGAATTTTTATCTGTTAAACGTGTGAGCTTGGGGCAGCTCTGTGTCTGAAGTGGTTTAAATCTGAAATGTGATGTGCTGCAAAGAAAGTTGATTGACATCTTTGTTTATTGAAAAGTATTACATGAACAACAAAACATGGCCAGATACAGAGCACTCCATTGCAAAGTGCAGCTGTGTTATTTTTCAATCCTATGTGTTCTGCCCCTTTGATGCCTGTCTGATATAATAAAACTGCAAGGATCTTCTTTTATTCAATAGTAAAAAATTTGGACAAGGGTGAGATATGGAGATATGTGTTAGTTGCAAGGGTTTGGTGAATATCTCTCCCAAAAAAAAAAAAAAAAAAGGAGTTGTAGGTTTAACGCATCTGAAACTTAAAATAAATTAGTATACATTTAATAAGCAAGTTGTCTGAGTCTGCTTGAAATATTTTTAAGTATGCATTGTAAGAGGGAGAAAAGAACAATGATGACTAATCTTAAAGCATTAAATATGCAGAATACAGAATTAAGTTACATTTAAATTTCATGTTAGAATAATTATGCTGTTCATTGACATTTTCCCATGTTTTATTAAATCTTTATTATGTCAAGGTAAATAGAGGTTAATTCTGCTGTTATCTCTTCCAGTAAAGTATTATCTTTAATCTTGCATTAATAAAACAGTAGTAAGTTGCACAATGTGGGTAATCACCATAGACTAATTTAGCCCATTCTAAAATCTTGCCTTTACAGTAGGGTGTAGTTTAAAATAGATGTTACCAGAAAACATGGAGCATAATTTAACTTATAGAAAAAAAATATTTTTCTCCAGGAAATTTATAGCTGCATTTCCTTAATATATTGACTTATTGGCAATATACACTGCAAACTTCCAGCTCTGTTTCTCCTTTCTAGTGTTACTTTATCTTTAGTAACTGCCAGCTCCTTTGACTTGCTTCTGACACAGCACAAACTGTTAAGCAGAAGTCCTTGTCTTTAGCACTTTTCTGGAGAGTCCTCACTTTGAGCATTTTTCTGTGGTAAGCATAGAATGCAAAATCCCATGCCTTTGATTCCTGTGCACCTCTCTTCAGTCATAGATTCCTAAAGGGGTTCACCAAAATACACTGCACTGTAGTGATGGCAACAGACACTCACTGCAACATTGCTTATGTCTGCCTGCACACTACTCTTGACCCACAAAGTCTCAGCTGGCTCATCACTCACCCCTAGGCAGAGCTCCAGGCATCTCTGCTGCTTTCACATACAGGCAAACTCTTCCTCCTTTCCATCCTAGCCCATCCCTCCTGAAGGTCTGGTATCCACCTATTGCAGCACCGCAGTTGTGGAAGCTGTCCCACAACATCCATGTGATCCCAGTAAGTTCCTAGCCCTGCAACTGCATGCACAGCTCAAATTTCTTCTCTTTATTCCTCATGCCATGTGCTAATGCACGTTTAGATGCACTTTACACAACTTCTTAGAAAGTCCTATCCCTTAGAAAAAATAGATTTTTCAACTCAGAGTCTGCATGCACTTTTTTTTTCTGTTTTTGGGAGGGGTTTATTCAACTTAAAGAGATGATATATCTCTTATTGCACTTAAGCTTACATGCTGTGGTGGTTTTGTGGTTTATTTATACTACAGTTATTTTGTTTGTTATTCTTAGCTTTAATTTTTTGTTTCCATCAAACTAGAAAACTCCCCATTGAGTTTTGTCAGGTTTGCATAGCAAATCAATCCTCACATCCTTCCTGCACACCACATTTTCATTTTGCCAGCTTCTGTGCAAAGCCCTCCTCAGACCCACAAGTAAGTAGATGGTCAGTTACATTTTCTCATGAACTCTATTTCATTATCTGGAGTGTCCATAAAGTTATTATTTTAAAAGCATGAATGTCAATAGATCTGTAAAAGGCATTTACCAAGCAGCTTCAGTGCTGCTAGGAAAGAAAGAACTCATTTTGGAAGTGCACTTGAGATCCATGCAGAGAGTGGGATAATTCTGTGGTTGCATGCTAGTACAGCAATATGACCAGAGCACTAGAAGATATTTGCTGCTGCATGCAGGACTAATTTTCAAGAATTTATTCCCAGTGTGTCTTTAAGATAAAACCCAGTTGAGAAGCACTAGGATGTCTAACCAAAGTTACTCAACTAAGCATTTAGAGATGTTCAAAGAATCAAATTACAAAACAAATAGTTTTTTTTTAAAAATAGTATGACAGTGACATTTTTTTCAGCCCTACCTGTCTACTATGAATTATTATTATAACATGCCGTCTTATTTAGATATTTTATGTGGAAATTCTTTGCAATAAAAATGAAAGTATGCAAGGTATATTAAAACTCAGGCTTATTCACCTACTTGGAATGTAGGCATTGCATGTTGAACCTTTAACTAAAAGTCGTATCTTGTTTGTCTGAAATTAACCCTTCTAATAGATTAGCTCCTACCATTATATTGAGCTGCATTATAGCATTTAAAGACAAAAAGAACACAGAGCTTTTTGAAAGAATCTCTTTGGAGTTTACCAGTTTTGCCCCAGTTTCTCTTTGGCATATAGGAACTGCTCACACCTGAAATTCAAATGCAAGCCTCTGAGATGGGAGTCAACTGAAAGGGAAACAAATATTTGCATAAATCTCCAAGAGATGTTTTATATGGTCCCACCTCTTGTTTCTCCTTAACTGTAGGATGACCTGAAGCAAGATTATTCTTATCGGACATGTTTTGGGCAAGGAGCTGTTTTCCTCAGTATTTTACAAGCTCTGGTGCCAGTGAGGTGGTACATGGACTCTCAGTAAGTATTGAAAGCCCTCTTTAAAGTGGAAATATTCAAAGCATGCAGGAGTCTCTAAGCATCTGTTCCGGGGACACATTAATGCATTTGAAAGGATATTAAAGCTTAGCACAGAGGAAAAAAAATAAAAGTCCTAGTGGCAAGATGTAAAACTGCTTAACAGAATTACATCCAGAACTTTGTGTATTTGATCTGAAAAAAAATAAATCATCTTACAGTTGCTCACATTAAAGCTGCATGTCGGTTTGGGAGCTTTTAGGATCTTGGACAGGTTTCATTTCTCTGGTTCACGTTAAGCTCTCTGTGTATTTGTGCAACTGCTGAACCTTAGAGCATGATTTCTGGTGACCCCATGCACTGTCTGAGGATTTGCCTAATGTGCAAATTTAAGACAATCATTATGTATAGTAAAAAATTATTATCCACATTTACCCCAGTACTCAGTTGCTAATAGCGGTCATGGCTTGATTCGGAATCCTTCTCAGTTTAATGCTTGCAATTAACTCCCGTGGTTTTGTGGCTGACTTGATGGCCCAGATAAAGCCTGGGCTCTTCTGAGAGAGATACCAAGCTTCATTTCTAGACTATGGGATAAGGAAAGCCTTGAGCCATGGTTCAGCTCTAACTACTGGTGGATTAGGAATGTCATTCAGACTTGAGTAACCCTAGACTCTTTATAGGAACCAGATTAAGACATAGAAAAGTGGAGCGCTGAGAGAGAGTGAAGGCATCTTCTGACAAATGCAGTAGACTTGCTCTGGGTCCAAGTGGTTGGTCTGCAAGGAGATGAAGGGTTGGTAAGTCCTGGAGGATGGAAGGCAGAGGCCATGAGTAGCATGGCCCTCTGTTGGCCACTGGTCTGTTGGTGACAGAGGCAGGCATGATATTGAAACCTATCCTCTGAGTCAAAGTTGACTTTGGTGTGAAAATTAAAAAAAAAAAAGAAAAATGCTATTTAAAGCAGAACCTTATACAAAGAGTATGCAAAATTCTGTCCTTGGCCTTGTGTTGTCCTCAGCCTCATGATTACCTCAGCGGTAACAGTGATGACAGTGACTAGGGGACAGTTGTACTAAAAAAAAAAACTTAGGTTTTTAAAAAAAAACCCTTAGGTTTATTTTTTTTTCCTTAAGCCAAGGAAACAGAGATAGTTTGAAATGGCAATCTCTTGTACTGCATGAAATAAATATTACAAATGGAAAGGAAAGAGCAAACTGATTACCCTAATATTAAGAGCATCAAGAGGAATTTATAAATATCTTTGCGTGTTCAGCACCCAGTCCTGCACAGGGCATGTTAATTCTTGTCACAGAATTTGAAATTCATTTAATCAGAACAGAGCCTTTGAGATGTTTCACACCTGCAAGTGCATCAAGTGGCTAAATTTTACAGTCATTCTCTATGATATGACCTACATATCTCATTACAACACCATGTTCACTACAGGTGCTTCCTACAAGAACATTTGCATGAATAAAAACATGATTACGCTCATGTATAGTGAATGTTAAAAAGTGTGCTACATATAGATGTAATATCTAACAGGGGTTTTCATTTATCTATATTCTTAATTCGGGGTAATATTTAAAATCAATGGTTAAAGGACAGTTTAACATTTCCACTTTCACATATCCCTTTTTTTTAAGGATGAGTTCATGGTATCTTATGTATAAGCAGAATACTTTGATTAAAAAGGAAAAAAAAATGTGTAGATTGATGAAAACCAGTTTTAAAAGCTCTTTTATTTTTTAGACAATGAAAAACCTATATCTACCTAAATGCCTTGGAGTTTTAACCATTTCTGAATGCTTAATATTGACTGCTTTAATGATGATTGTTCAGTACCCATACAAATGTTTTGGCACCAAGTAATAGCTTGTTTGTTTGTGTGAATATAATCTGAAGGCTGCCACAACATCTAATAAAACTGTTTCCTCTCAGAGAGGCGTATAGACAGGAATAAAGGGCTGTTAAAACACACAGCATCCCAAAAGAAATTCACCACAGCCAGTAATGAGCTTACACGTCCTTTATTCAACTTCCAGTAAGTTTGTAGTGCTCTTTAGAGAAGTGTGATTCAATGCCTTTCATGTATATTGTCGTATATAGGAACATTTCAAGATGAAATGTACTATAACTGGTCTTACTGCTGATACATCTTCCTCAAAAATAGTCCAAAAAATAACTCGGAAGAGAGTAGAGCGGATCAAAGTGTTCAGATCTGTGTATATATATGCACATCAGGACTTTAACAGTTTCAAATCTTCCATGCTTCTAGTGAAGAAAACTAGTGCTGTCTCCAAGGTCACCAGTGTCATTTTTGGGGCTAATCAGCGAGGTTTTAATGAAAAACCTTTGTCCTCCTTGTGACTCAGGCTCGATGTCTCTATGTAAGCATTATGCCCGTGACGCAAATAAAACTGAAGTCAAACAAGGTATAGAAGACAACGAGGATTTCTTTTTTTCACAGCAAAAAATTTTACACACATATATGCTTATATGTGCATCTTCATTTAGCTATGTGCACATATATCTATATATTAAACAAAATTGTATGCTTCTTACATGTGTTAACATTTAAGATGTTTTCACAGTAAATGGAAGCAACAGCAGCTATTAGTTATTCAGCAATTTAGATTAATGCAGTGTTCTTTTACATTTGGAAAACAGAAGTATAATAATTAGATAGGTGGGAGATTCAGGAATCTCCAGAATGTAGACTAACTACTTGGTGTAGTATACAGAAATTGGATGCAATTGTACACATATGTACTTATCTATTTGTTTCCTTTCCAGTGAGGCAAAGACTCTGCAGTCCCCAAAGGAGGGTTTTTTTTTCCTGGTATGCTAAACTATTTTTAGCATTCCTCAGCAGTGCACCAAAAAGGAGAATTATTTTATCTCTGTGGGGGCCTGTGAATTTCATGCAATGTGGGCTTCTGTGAACAGAGTTCAAAATGTATTAGAAAAAACAGGTTAATTTTTACAGTAAGAGGTTGAAATGTTGAACTGCCCTACTGTGGCAGTGTGAAGCATCCCACAGATAACGGTGGGGGACCGAACTCCTAAGAGCTACACAGAATATAATACTATTTACTGTTTTAATTGTAGACAAAAACTCTATTCCTTTTCTGGAATTTGTAGTTCCCTTTAAAGTAGAAATAGGGTAATACTTCAAAATCTGCTTAACATATTTAATATCCTTAATTTGATGTTTTTACTTTCAGATTTGTTTGTATTCAAAATAGCAGTAATTGGCAGCTGAAGTTGAATCATAGCATCTGGGTTCTAGTCTATTCATGACACCAGTATATTTTTACTGCTTGTAAACATGCCCTCAGATCATCACAAAATGTCACAGAATTTGAATAACTAGAAAAAGCAGAGAGAATTTATGCTGCCATTGCTCCAAACACTACACACAGCGTGTGCTGATGGGGATTGAGTTAGAGACAAACTGGCCCAGAGGAAAGGCAAGAGCAGGACTTCTTATAATGCTCTTCCTCCTCCTCCACTTCAGACTGAAATTCAGACTAGTAAAGAGGAAAAGAAACTTACAATTGGTATGTACACTGAGAAGGAAAAAGAGGGTTTTAGTCTCAGAAAGAGGAAGACCCCATTCAGAAAATTGGAAGGAACTCTTTGCTATCTTCAGAGCATTTTACTGTATACTACAAGTTTACTACAAGCTTCTGTCAACTATTTAGTTACTGTCTGACAATGAATGCCATTTAATCCTGTGAGGGTCATACGCTGGGGACTGAAAGATACTATTTTAATAGTGCAGACAAATAAACTTATTGCTTTGGGGCTGTAGGCACTTTTCCCCCCAGTATTCTTTTTCAATTTATGAAGAGCATTTGTATTGTAAACCTCGAGGCAAATACATACATATATTCAGACCTACACATGTACTAAGCAGAGGTCTTGGCTGGCAATTTAAAGGGGAGCCAGGAAAGCCAGCAACCCCATAGGTCATGGAGTCCAAACTCCTTGATGGAAAAAGTCCTAGCACCACAGCAGTCTGATACTTCAGGCCAGAGCAAAGTCCTTGAGACATCAAAATGTGCACTTACCACCTGGTTTCTAGCAGGCAAGAAGCCAGTGACAAATATTCTGCATGCAATGACTAATTTGTATGCTGGCAAAATGCAGGATGCATTTGTAACTAAATGAGACATTTGATTCAGAAGTGTCTTGAAAAATTGGGAAGTTCTTTCTTCCTTGGTCAAATATTGATGTGGGGCGGGAGGGGTTTTGAAACTCCGTTGGGGCTCATGATCAGTGTCTACATCCATAGTGTTCTCTTTTACAAGAGTGTATCACTTTTACAAGTGATAGCCATGAAGAGTCTCAAAAAGAGTTCTTCTGAAAATCTACTAGATATTCCAAAATGTGAAAACTCAAAATGCTAAAAAGTTAGTCTTTAGGAAGCACTATCAGCGTGTTCCCTAAAGGACATGACATGATGCAAAATAAGCAAAATTCCTGTCTGAATAAGTGAATTTAAGATCAAATATGTTGTAGCCAGATCTCAGCTGGGAAGGGGAAGCCTGTATTGGTGAACTGTATAAATTTGCATGTCTCTTGATTATGGTATAAACAGAATACTAGAGAACATGGCCTAGAACTCCAAGCATCATACAAAAGCCTGAAATTTTCCTTTGTGCCTGAAATTTCCCCTTGTGGTGCTTGTTTCTATATGTGGAACAATGAAAATTATTAGATATAATAATAATAATAATAATAATAATAATGATAATAATAATAATAAATACCATCCTTTTATATAAAGATCTTTCTAAAGTATCATACTTCTATCTGCAACTGGGCACTTAAGAGAAAGAGACATAGTAGTCATTGCCAGTAATTCCTTCAAAATTATAACCTCCTGTAAAAGATATTATGAAATAAAAATGTGCAAAAATATCCATCTAAAACCATTACCATTTTCCATTTCTGTTTCTTACCTAGGATAAATGTTATCATGCTGAAGGGAATCAGCCCCTATAACCTGCGCTTTTGATTGTACTCCCTCTCCAATTATTTGTGGAAAGGGTGCTCACTAGGAAAGCTAGTCAATGTTTCATTTTATGTGTAGTTTCCTTCATTCAATGAAAATCTAGTTAAGTTCTCCCTAAAGGATTATTTTAAAAATATTTGTAAAAAAAAAACACCTTTTGGACTTGAACTCACCATCATTTTCACAAAACCATCAGGAGCTGTTAATGTATTGACAAACACGTGGTGACAACATTAGCTATAAAATCCCTTTGCAATTTGCTGGGAAAAAGAGATCTCCAGACTCAAGTAAAACTTATTGCTTTGCTAGCCCAGCATGAGGAATTTCTGATTCCCCACTTGTCTGCTGTGTTTAAATATTATAACTCAAATATGCTTACATAAAAGCTTATTGATTGGAAGAATCACTTGCTTTTTGTGCATTAGTTAACCAGGCTGCTGTTTTGAAATCTGTCCAGGAACCCACAGTGGAACCTTTCCTAATCCATCTGTTTAAGTCTCAAATGGTTTCACTGCTCCAGTCACTTACCAGCACTGCTGGAATGTTAGTGCTTTATGATTAAAGGATATTGTTGTTCTTTTCATCCATCATCCTGGAGTCTGCTATTAATAATACACTCCTTTTTTCTTTCTTTTTTCCTTTTTTTCCTTTTTTTTTTTTTTTCCTGTTTCCTTAAAAAGCTGCTTAGATTTTCTGTTCTTTTCTGTTTTCCCTTATTCTGATCAGTCACTTACAGCAACGAAGGTAGATGGACAAAAAAAACAGATTGCATCAGTTCTTTCTGGAAAATATGCACTGCCTTGCAGTATTTGAAAAATGAATGGGGGAAAAACAAAAGAAAATTAAGCTAATTGTGAGAGGAAAAGATGGAATTGTAATTGGAGACATCAAACGATATGGAACACTCTGTGACTCCAGAAACATGTATGAATTATTGCTTCCTACTCATAGTAATGTCTAAATGCATTTTTTTCAGCATGTGCTTGTGATTAAATTATATTATTGGGAAAAATCTGAGATTTCATTTCTATTCAGGTATACTATAATATGTGAAAAAGAGCCCACTGTACTTTACTAAAATAGCTAAGCTGTATTTGGATATAACTGTTGATCAGTGACATTTCAAACAAAATGAGGAACCTTCTTGGTTTTTCTATCTCTCTCCAAAGGAAACGAGACTTAAATTAAGAAAACAATAAGGATTTTATTTTCTTCCTTTATAGGTGGATAAGAGTCATGGATGTTAAAGGAGACATTAACCAGGCTGTTGTGAAAGATCTGATACCAGCTTTGGTCAATGGGGACAAGTGTCATCCTGAGAGTGCTCCTCTCTGGGACAGGAAACCGACGGAGCGAAGCCCTGAGAACATGCCGCGACACTTCATATTCAATCTGCACACCTATAAAGAGATGAAAAATGAGCCTTGTCCAAAGCTCTTACTTCAGCACCCAGTGGCAAAAATAAAATGTGAGCTTGGGACCAGGTCTCTTTGAAGCTGATTTTTTCTATTTTTTTTTAAACACTCCAACAGGCCTCTGGTGGTTACAGGTATTGATCGTCAGAAAGTAATCTGTTCAGGTTTGGGGGCATGCCAGAATCCTGGAGTACATTCCTTCCTCTCCAAGGACACGTTGAGCTTTTTACTGTCCACACTGACATGCTTGTCAGCTGTCTGGTTTCTTTGTCTTTACTGCTTTCCCTGTTTGTGGAAAGCATATAATTAAACCTCCCTCATACAAATATTATACATTGCTACTCTTGAATTTTCTGCCAGTGCTGAAGGTTTTTTACCCCATTTTTTAACCCTCATTTTTCTTCTATAATCATTATTTGATTCCCTCTGGCTGCCTGCTACTTATTTGTAGTAGTACCATTCATCCATTGAGACTTTTACATCTGTCACACAGTTTTGCTTTCTCTCCCCAGAAGCTTTCTTCTCCTACTGTGCCATGCTTGATTTTTTGGGTTTAGTTGCATGTTTGTATGCTCTTTTTAGTATTTCAAAAAATGCGTCAGTATTCAGAAAAAATACAACAAGAAGAGAAAAAAGAATCCCAACACAGTAAAGAGCAGCTCAAATCCAACACCGCACACAGAAATAGGATGAGGAGATTGAGATTCGTGGTGAATTAAGGAATCAACACATATAGCCAGGGCAGAACTAGTGGACAGACCTTGCTCTCTCTGAATTGTTTTCATTGCCTTCAAAATCTTTCCAGTTTTGTGCTAGATAAATAGGTAATGTCAGGAAATGTTGCATTCCCTCTGCTGTGCTGAGTCCCTTTGCTGTATTGATTATAAAGACTATCTGAAGAAAACCAAACCTCAGTATGAGGTACAATATTGTGATTAAGAAAAGAATGTTTTGAAGTGTCAAACAGTCCCTTACTAAAACAAGATCATGGTCATATCCTACATTTAAAATTACATGAGCAGGTTTTGTGTGCAGAGATTAGATATTAAAGAAATGCAGCACTTGTTAGTGTTTCCCAGGTGAAATGCAGGAAGGGCTAAAGCCAGCAGCATAATCCCTCAGAATTATTGTTTTTTCTCTGTGTATCTTCAATCACTATTAAAGCAAATCTTAGTTTTTGAGGTGAGCAAGAATAGGAAATTTAACAGCAGCTCTACAGATCACTTGTGATTGAATCAAATCTCAAATCTTTAGTCTTGGAGAACTCACAAAATTACCTGCTTCCAATAATACATTTTGAATATCTCTTTATTAATTTTCTCTTCTTTTCTTCTTAGATGTCTCATTGTATCTTCTTATGTTCTTGTTTCAAAAGTTCCTGCAGGTTTATCATTATTGTTAGGATTAGTAAAAAGTATGTGTTGTGTTTTCAGAAATCTTTTTTTTCAGTAGAAATGCTTCCGTTGTTTATAAAATTGCTTCTCTGGCTGTATAGAAAGTGCTGGTAGTCTCCAAGCAAACACAAAAGCTGTGAGTGTATCCTTGTGTGAATGGCAATCCCCAGAAAGTTCCATTTGCTACCAGCTACTTCATTGCACAGTTCTGAGAATGAAGTGGGTGAAAAAAAATCAGAATTTTCAATATCTACATGTATGGGCAAATGTCTGAAAATGTAGGTGTTTTACAAAAATCCTAGTTATTAAGTGTAGTCATGTGAAAGTAAGGGTCATTCAGACCCAGCTTTTACTTTACTTGAACCTTAGGGTGCTTTGCAAAGGAAAATAATTTTTTTCCTTTCTGGAATAAGTTATGAAAATAAAATTTATGAAAATGAGTGAGAAGGCAAAAGGGGAAGGAACGTGAGAGAGGCAAACAGCTCCTGCAGTCCCTCTTGACCACTGAAAACTTTTCTGAGTTGCTTCTCAAGAATAAATGATTAAAAAATAAAAAGGATGAAAGTGGTTTTTTTGCATTTGTGTATGTAATCACAAATTTGATGGTCCCACTGCATGATCAATATACACCTGTATCATTCAAGTCTGTCCTGCCTGCTCTGGAAGACCATCAGTGGGTGAAATTTCACTGTTGCACAGGGAAACTTGTCCAGAGCTTTATTAAAATCAGAAACTTCGGTCTATTCTTTTTTTTTTTTTTTTTTTTTTTTCCCAGAATGGCTTAAGCAAATATATAATTATCTTCTACACTGCAGTCATTGTTCAAATGCCTCCTTCCATTTTCTTTAGTTTAAGGTTAAACAGGTTCAGTTCCTTCGGGCTTTCCTCACAGGACTGATGATTTACATTTGACTCCAGCTGATCCACTTTCCAACATAAGGGCTCAGAGGAATGTGCAAACTTTCATATGACACTTCTTGGGCTGCACAGATAGATTATTTCATCTGCCTTGCAGATGTTGATATTTTTTTTCAGGTAGCCTCAACACATTGTTTGAGTCTTCTTTGAGGTTATTAAATTTCTGTTCATTTGTTTGTGTTTATGAAACAATGAAGTAAATTTGGGTGGCAGTATGATGAAAGAAGGAGGGCAGGGACCTAACAGCCATGAAACCAAAACCCAACCCAGCTTGTGGATGTGATAAATCAAACAAATGGCCTGCATGGGCTTCTGAGTTAGTTTTTGGTAGTCCTGTGAGGAGCAAGGGGTTGGATTCTATGATCTTTACGGGTCCCTTCCAAGGCAAGCTACTCTGTTCTGTTCTGTGGAACATGAGGGGATGCTAACACCAGTGGGAATTTTTACATGTGTAGGAACATATTCTCATAACCTCACAGGGCCGGGAGCATGATGTGAAAGGCTTGCTATTGGCCCTGTTTTGAAAGTGTTTTATCCCCATGTGTGTAAACTTAATGAAATGGAGAGGACAAAGTAGTAGAGAGGGATTGTTGCTTAGCCTAGGGAATCTGTAGCACAGGATGAAGGAATTTCATCAGGCACTTAGCTTCTATAGTCTTGGCAAGAATAGAAAAAAAAATAATACTGCACACAAATAGCTGAACAATTTTAATTTTTTTTTTTAATACAACATTTAACAATACTAAATCTACACCAATGTCGAAAACTGACCCAAGTGATGAAAGTAGTCTTCAAGTCTGGACACAAGAAAGACTGTATGCATCTTCAAGTGTATGATCAAGTAGGTTGTTTTTCATGTGAGGCAGTTACTATTCATGTGAGTAAGTTACTATTTTTCAGTAGGATTGTGTACAATCCTTTGTGTACATCACTAAACTGAAAATCCAGTTCTGTCTTTGTGGCCAATACTTTTTGTCTTTTTCTTTTACAATGAACTGGAGTGGCTCTATCCATTAACTGAAAATTTTCTTTTAAAAGCTACTGCTTTTTTTTCCCTTCCTTCCTGCTTCATGCCATCACTTTAAGATTTCAGAGTCATAGACCAGAGTGCTTGTGTTAAATGAATATATTTGACAGGAGTTAAGTCTTTTGGGCATTGCAATAGGTTTTCCTCATCTTGGCATGTGAAGACTGAGAGTGTTCTTTGACACCAGCAGCAGAGGATGTGAGCACAGCAACTTTCAGGGCATCAGAAGTGTCAGCATAAGGAAAAATCAGCAAAAGTAGACAGTATTGAGGTAATTTTCCCACACCGTGCCATGAATTTAGCCAACTGGTGCTCCTGTGAATTCTGGGCTGACAGAGTTTCCTTCTTTGTTGCTAAATATTACATAAAGTGTTCTGTCAGCGTCAAGACTTGCTCACTCCCCTTATGTAGTAAAATAAAAATATAATCCTTATGCCCATGTTTGAAATTTGAGCATAAGTTAAAGAAAAAAAAAAAAAAACAAACCCTGAATAAACCTTTCCAACAGGCCTAAACTGCATTTTGGAGGTTCATTTTTCAGAACATCATGTAGTCAATGCAGTTGAGAAGAGCTGAAGGCGAAAGATATGTAGGGCACAAGTACTAAAAATTGAAAATCTTACTCCCATTAAAATGCATGGGATTTCTGCCAGTTGCCATAGACATCAGTGGCAGCAACATCCTGCAATTTTTTTCCTGTTTTTACTTTCTGCTTTCCTCATATTTTTATTTATTTTTGAATCCTGAGAAAATGACATAAAACACACATTGCTGGAATGGTTTCCAGGGTGTATATCAGAGATTTACTAATGTTATTAGGATTAAAACTATGGTCCAAATTTCATAGTGATGATTAGAACCTATGGTCAGCAGGAAATATAGGTTAGAGACATCTGATCTCATGAGTACTGATAAATATGGTTATCAATTCACCCAGCTGGGATTTAGCTAAGGTACTTAAGGGCAAAAGTGAAAGGTTGGGCTCTCTTCCTGTGTGGCACAAACATCAGATGAGTAAGTGAAAGCTATGAATCACCAGAGAGCTTTCAATTCTAGCATGGTTTTGAAAAGGAAGATTTCTGCACCTGAAGGGTTTTGCATATGTGCATTACTGACAAAGTATGACTGCACATTTGTTTGCACAGTATAATTTCTTCTGTTTTTCTTGTTCTATTTCAAATTTCTAACCTCTTTAGTAGTGGTATTTTGCATGTAATCTGGATCTAATATCATTGCTTTAATATGTGCCACAACCTTGAAATGAAGTAATCCACTGTAAAAAAGGGCTGCAAAAGTTGGTCTTTGAAGGAATTTCCTCTCCTTTCAATGTTCCATAAATGTCTCCAAGTCAGAATTACTGCTGTTTCTTTTCCTGCTTCAGCAGCTGAGATGCTTAGAGAGATTGTCCTGCATCCTCCATCCCAGCCACTGCCTGTGGGACGGGTAGATGCCCAGAAGTTTCCTCTCTGTCAGGGCTTGGCACTGCCACTTGCCAAGAGCAAAATGTGTGTTCTAGGCTTAGGAATCCAGATATTGGCAATAACCTGGCTGCCTTCCTTGGGAACTTCTGAGTGGCTATTTTTATAAATATATCTCAATTTCTTTAAGATTTTACTCAGGAAAAGTATTGACTGAAAAGTGTCAAGAAACACAAAGACCTCGACTGTACTCAGAGCAGTAAAGGTTCAGAGTTGGAACAACTTTATCCAGTGTGGAAAGAAGCCTCTTAGTGTATTTTTCTCAGGTGTCTGACAATTGCCTAGATATCAATTTTGACACTTGTATTTATCAAAATGAAGAATGTCTTCCTACAACAACAGAGGGATCCTGAGTTTCCCCTTTCACTCCTCTTTCTGTCAGTGCTGTTCTGCAACTCTTACATGTATGGATTCATTTAAACTCAAAATGTTAAATAGGTTCTTTCTCTTTAATATTTTTATATTAAAAAAGGCTTATAAAAATATATTCTGGTCCTCTTGACCTCTAATAAAAATGTCATGATTTTTCTCAGCATTTTTATTTAAAACTATGAAGTCAAATTGATTTATTGTGAGAATTGATTAAGAAAAAACAAGAAACCTAGATAATGTATTTCTGAAAACTTAATTTCCTAAAAGTACAATATTTTTCTATACCTCATAAATATTAGAGAGGATCAACCCTTGAAAGTAAATAAAATGTAATTACTATTGATGCTTTATGATATTCAGCATCTTTAAATGATAATCCAGGATTTAATCTTTGTATAAACTAAAGTTGTCTGAGGTATTTCATTTAATTAGTGTGCCTTTTGTTTGTGTAAAAAAACTATGCTGATTTTTTAAAAGAAAGTTAAATACATGAAGTAAAACAAGCTGCAAGCACACAAATTTAAGGATAATTAACACACAGAGCTTCTCAATTTACTTTTTTTTTTTTTTTATGGAAAGGTCAGCAGAGAAGACTGCAGAGATCAGTTTGGAAGGGTAGGTCACTGTAGAATGTGTGGAAAACCACGTTGCGGTCTTTGTCATGGCAAATTGTTGGTACCACTTCTAGCAAAACAAAAGGATACCTTAAGCTTCTCTGCTTGCAGTGTAATCAGTTTTGAGGCAGCATTTTTCAGTTTAGGGCGAGAAATTACTCAACCATGTTTCCCTCCAACCTGCATCCCCATCCCTCTCCCCCTTTTTTTTTTTTTTTTTTTTTTTTTTTTTTGTCACTGATAAAACTGTAACTAGGTTTTCTGAGAAAGTACATCATCCAGTGCTTCCCCACGTCTTTCCTTGAACTACTTCTTTTGTCTGTCTCCATTACACCCGTGTGCAGTGACACAATGTTTCTGCACAGTGGGAGCTTGCAATCTCTGAAGAGGCTTTCCAGCATGGCTTTTTAGACTGAAATCATTACAATCTTCAATAGGTACTTGGATTTGAAAAACTAGCACATTATTATTCTCTGGACTGTCTGGATGTAAAAAGAGGCTATTTTCTTGCTTCCTTTTATTTATTTATGTCCCTGGGTACACATTGCCCTTACACCTAACTTTAGTTTGTTTGGATCTCAATCGGAGCTGCAATTCAGATGTCTTGTGCTGTTTGTGTTTTTCTTTCATGTAAGGTTTTACATTATAAATGAGAACTCTGTCAGAGAGATTTATATTTTGGTTCTACTTAATGCTTTTGAGTTGCACATCCCTTTTTGTATGTGTAATTATCATAGTTATTATTATCACTAACACGGTGCAGCATATTGTGCGGTATGTTACAATAAATGTTATGATGTGTAGCGTAACAGATGTTTGTTAGTACATCTATGATTTTTAAATGCCAACAAGTTGCATAGCTTCAGAGGACCTTCAAGTTATCTCATCAGATATCCTCTAAACCACAAGCTGCATCTGTTGTACCAGTAAAACATTATCCTGTGCCCAGGGACGTTGGTTAGGTTAATTTGTCAAGGGACACAACAGTTGTTTCCTCTAGCAAGAGGAGGAGAGATCAGGATTCTAGCAGAACCTGAGGACTGTGTTGTGAGTGGAAATGGATTAGGAAAGACTTGCCCAGGTGATCCTGGCTATGCTCTGTGGCCCTTTCTGCAGAAAAAAGCCTCCAGACTTGTTCTGAAGTGCTGCTGAATTCACCAGAAAGGAAACTCCTTTCTAAGCCTAAGCCTGGTGCATGTTTACCCTGGACATGTGAGCAAGTGGTGGTCAGACATCTCAGAGAGTTAAGGAAATTAAAAAGACTGTGCCATCATGTCAGGGAACATGTATCAGCCTTGTTCCTTTTGCATAACAAATACAGATCTCCCCTCCCTCAGCTTTCCATGTTGACTGTTTAAAGGCTGTAACTTAATAGAACATTAAAGATTCATAGTACAGACTTTTCTAAAATATGCAAAATGGAAAATTCAATTTTTTTTTTCATTGCTATTTCAACCATACAGCAAGGCAAGAACAGGTACAGACCAGCCTCTACAGTCTTTGTTTGGTCTTGTAATGCATACAGTGGTTTTCTCTTAGACGATCAACTTCTGGAGTTCTGTTGAATGGTTACAGCTCTAGGAAAACCTGTATGACAACAGTTGCATAGTCTTTCCAGGGGAAAAGCACAGATCAACAGTATCAGCTGAGAACTGCCCAGTTTGGAAATTACTCACATTGTAACAAAGATGCATCAGAGCCATGGTTTGTTTAGAAGTAATGTCATCTTTAACCAGTCTTGTATTGGCCACACCTGCAGAGACTCTGGACTAAATTACACAGCTCTGAGTAACTGTGGATGTCTGTTTCCTAATGCTCAGGAAATTTTTATTTTAATGGAACCTTTACCTGCACTCAAAAGAAATAAAAAATCAGGCAAAAATTCCTGCAAGTGATTTTAAAACTGTCTAAAAGCATTTTGAGGCTCTCATTGCTAATAGGTGATAGAACACTCATTGATGCAAAGAGCTATGTTATTCCTGGGCATCAGTTTGTTCCCTAAAACACCAAGAGGTATCTTGAAGCAGTGAGAAGAATCAATTCTTCTATCCTGTCTTGAATTTTTACTCAGGCCCAAGGAAAGAAGAACAGAGCACAGCATTTTCTATCAAAATGACAGAGCTGAGATTTGCTCTGTTTTCTAAGCAGTAAGGTTGCAGCCTGTTGCATTTATTGATAAGTGGCTTATTGTGCTTGTACTGCTTCCCAAGATTTTTCTGTCTTCCATTAATTTTGTGGCCTTTTGAGGGTTCACAACCCTAACTAACCTAAATTAGCACAGAATGGGTGCTGCAACTGTAAGCTATCCCAGGAATTTCAGTATACAACCAGACTTTCATAAACACAAACACTGGCTTGAATCAATGCCAATGCCATTCTTGCTGTCTCTGGATAATATAACTCTGTATAGTAAAGTGTATGTCAGGTTTTCCTAGCATCTTACAGTTACTCAGCATTAACCTGCTGGACACACTGGGACTCTAAGGAACCTGGACAGAAAAACAAGCTGCTGCTGAAAACAGCTCAGGAATCAATATCTTGTATTACTGTAAAAATCCTTCTGGGCTTAAAACCTTATTTTCTTCTCTTTGGCAGGGAGCCCCAGAGAGTAGCAAGGAAGGTGAATCACAGCAGTTGTAGCAAATGTGTTCCAGCAGAAAGTGTTCCTGGGTTTCATGGATTTGAAGATTTTTAAGGCCAGAAGGGGCTGTTGGATTGTCTTGTCAGACCTCCTAGTTAGCAGAGGCTGTAGGACATCCTGTCTTCCATTCAGTAACTGCAAAGAAAAGGCTGTCCTTTCAGAAAAGTGACTGATCTTGACATCATTTTGGCAGTGTTTTCTGCTGTTCTGATGACTAATTGTCCTTACTGTGATAAATGTGGGCCTCATTTTCTATTTACTTGTCTTTGACTTCCAAAAATCAGATCTCACCATGCCTTATTTAGGCTAAAGAAACTTTTAAATGCAGTTTCTGATTTTTGTGTGATCAGCTTCTCTCTTTAACTCTTTCCTTGATAAGGAGAAAACTATCTCAAGGACTAAAATGAAAAGTAGGCGTTTCAAAACTTTAATTCTTCTCATCATTCTTTGTCAATTTGGACACATTAAATCATCTTCACATTTTAGATTCCAATAATACACAAAGTGTACAAGATATTCAGAGAGCTGTCTACAAATCCATTTCCCACAAAAAGTAATATTAAAAAAAAAATTTGCAACAAGGCACATTTAGGAAACAGCATATTTTACCCTCAGAAAATCAAATTTGTGAACTCCACTCTACAAGACACCTTCATTTCCTGAAACAGTCAGGCATTTCTCAGCTGCACCTAGTTCAACAACTAGATGAGTACATGAGAAAGAGGCATCATGAGAAGCCTCACATTTAAGGCCTGATCCTGCTCCTGCTGCAGAATGTGGTGGGGGGGGGTTTGTCCACCAACTGCACTAGGGGTTAGATCAGGACTTTTCTGAACTGTATGACTGTTCCTTGCAAAGATGATACATTTAAATATGAAAAGTAATGAAGTAAGTGTGGCAAATTGTGGTTTAGTTGGAATCTAATTTTCATAGCTTTAAAAAAAAAATTAGAGATAGATATCTCTATTATAAGTATAGAAATACATAAAAGTAAGATACAGGTAAAAAAGATGGCTGCATAAATTAAATTGTGTCTGCTGAAGTTATTAACATCACAAAGCTACATGTTAGAGGTAGAATCCTGACCTCACTTAAGTAGAAGAGATGTGCTGCCTTTAGAAACATAAAATTTTCTTATTGATTTGAATTGGGTAAACTAAATTTTTCTTTTACTCTGTTAAAGAGCATAAATTCAGTTGCAAATATAAACTTGTGGCAGAAAAATTACCTGTTATCACAGATATGCAGGGGAAGGAAGTGGGGAAATAGGGAAATATAATTACCTTTTGGTTCTGTTGAACTGTGTGTGAGGCCAGGGAGGCACTGTTTCATCTTGGATAGGTAAGGATATTCTCACCACTTAAAAAAGGGCATCATGTTCAAGGATGTATTGGAAACAACTGGAAAAGGGTGGGTAAATTCACCTAAGTTTTCCAAATTGTTTTCAGGATATGAGAGATTAAGAAAACCTGCTGTCTATCAGTATGCCATGACCACAGACAGTGTTGGCCAGAATGTCTTAGCAGTAACAATCACAGGTAAATCCAAGTGTGGATTTTTGCACGTTGGAGACGGATGTGTTTCTATCACCCTCATTTATGGGGTGATTTCACCTAGTCATTTAGGAAAATAGCTTAGTGCAGGAGAAAATCTTAAATGCTCAGAGTTCTGAATGCCTGTCTTCATGAAGGGTAAAGAGCTCTCAAAATCTTCCCTGGATTTTTTCCTCATAAGGAATTATAGGTGGGTGTTTCAACTTGGCATTTTAAATGTAGGTTAGATATTTAGGGCTGGCATCCTGAAGAATTACCTAGTGTCCTAAATGTTGTTAATTTCTCTTCTTCTGTTATGTAGGAAGGAGAGAGGAGCACACTAATAGGGTACTTCAGCCATATATGCTGAGAATTTTTCCAAACAGCAGAAATCTTTTCCTTTCAGAGGTCTGGATCATTTCCCAGTGCATCACCATTAATGTCTCTGTTTATCTCACTTTATCCTTACTTCGAATATGAAGTAACTTCTAATAATTCCACTTTTAGCTTAGCACTGCAGAATCTATTATTGCAGGGCTGGAATCACATGCCATCTCAAAACCCAGTCAGTGCTGCATAAGTGCTTTGAATGATGACAGATCAAGAGACAGTGGGGCTGAATACATAATTGCTCCAACACACAGTTAATATTGGTGGATAAAGCTGTGGACACACAATTAAGAAAACAAGCCTGATAAAACAGCTCTTTTTAAATAGATGGGAATGAACTATAACTAGTTACAAAGGCTTGTGAACTTCCCTTCCCTTCCCCAATGTCACTGCCTCAGATTGCTTTGGCAGCCTCGTGTACAATGTTTGCTTCATGCATAATGATTTCCCTTTCCCCCTTTCCTTGAACGGTTTTGCCTTTTCGACTAGTTACTGTTACCACCATTTAATAAGAAGCCTTTCCTTGGCTTTCTAATCGAAAACTTGCTTTTATCTTTCTTCATAAAAGAATTGAAATGGCTTCTCTCAGGTTTCTGTAGCCTCTGGGGAGATAAGGACCCTGCGGTTAACAGGATGAGAGATTTTTGTTTAGAAATTTTTATTTAGACAATGAAAAATGACCTCTGTAAACTCAAAGCGATCTTATTTTGGGGCTTTGGGCTTCTGGCAGATAAATCAATTGGGCCCTTGGGACAGCAATGGAAAAACCTTTGCAGTAACTATGTCAGGACAACGCAATAGATTTGTTGTGAGGATGCAGTTGTGTTGAAGGTAGAATGCACTTAAAAATAAATATCATTTTATTTTCTATAAAATATTCAGGATTTGGATAGTAAGCTTTTCAGCTGCCACAAGAAAATATATTTTTTTTGTTTGATATAAACTTGGGAAAAAGCCTGATTTCTTCTGGGAAGGAGGAAGCAGAGGGAAGGGAGTTGGGAGGATACAAAGGAAAGATGTTTTAACAATTAAATATTCAACTTCACAATAAAGAATCATAAAATTCTATCTTCTCTATTCTTCTTTTAAAACAACAACTCTTTTTGCTGATATGAAAGTCTCTTATGTGAATACAAGGCCTTAATTTTATTATTTTTAATTTTTTAAAATGACTTACTTATTACCTAGCTGAGGCTATGGCTTCAACAGAGTATCACAACAGTTTTCACACCTATGTGTAACCTTAAAGAACTTTTCAGATCTTCACAGCATGAACTTGCAGAACATATTTGCTCTGAAGAACAGGCATAGCATTTTGCTGTGCATTCTCTACCTGTTTCATGCAGAGTGCAGCTACAGAGTGAAAAGTTATGCAGACATAAATTGCAAATTTGACAAGGGAGCAAATGAGGAAACAGATGCTTAACTAAAACGTATTGATGTGCAATTGTCAGTGAGTTGGTGGGTGTTGAATAACGCAGTTAAGATGCATCAATGAAGCCTTATTTCATCCTAAATAAAAACTAATGTAAATAGAATTGGAGAGTGTGATACAAAGTAATGAAAGGCAGATAAATGTGTGTGAAGCTATTGTCACCCCACCAGATGCAGTCTGACAATTGATTGTGCAAAACACCCACCCCTGGCAGTGGGCTCTCAAGCCGCCACAAAGAAGCAAGGTCTGTTGAGGAGGGTGTCTTATGGATCCAGTTTCCCATTAGGAGGCAGCTGAGTTTGGAGAGGTTGCAAGTTATGTAAGATGCTTGGTTGTGGTAAATGCCACAAAAACCTTCATTGCTATTTACTTGGTCAAGGAAGGCATGGCACTAGAGCAGACTGAGTTTGCAAGTTTGATGGTTCTATATTACAGAAGAGGACTGAGGATTTGCATCTTATGTAGTGCTATTGTTTCAGTTTTAGTTTATATTCAGAAGAATACAGCTTCCTATTTCTCTCATATGTTTGGTTTGTTTTTTTTTTTTTTCTTTCTTCAGGAGCAAGCCAGATAAAGAAAATCTAAGAAATTAACACAAGTGCCTTTTACACCATAATGATACCATGTGACCACTTAGCTATCATCTACTTGTGGGTTTGTTATTTTGTTGGTTTTTTTTTTTTTCAGATCATAAAGTTAGCCACAAAGCAGCACTTACCTGGATTCCTCAGTACCCTTCAGCCTACCAATAACACTGGTGCCTTCTGTATCTCATTATCCCTGGGGCAGTAATACAGGGGCTTGTAAATAAGGTATGAAATAATTTATCGGAATTCTAACAATCAGCAGAACTGGACACACTCACATTTATTTACTGTGAAACAGTAAGCAGAATGTCCTTGCAGTGAGTGAAACTGAAATCAAGCAAAATATCAGAAAAAAGTGTCACTTATAGGTTTTTAATGCTCCAATCACAAATGTCCCAATTATATATTTTGCTATTGCATGATGGGAGAAAGTTTTTGAGAATGTTTCCATTTTTTCTCCAGTTTGCAAACATTAACATTGAAATTCAGTTCAAAATTCCACTTTTAAACAGAATAATCTCTTTAGAAAGGCTGGCAGTGCAGTTAAAATCAGACAAAATACATTAATTCTGGTTTAGCCAATGTTCATCCTGCTTGTCTCTCTTGCAAGACAGATATTCTGGAAGACTGTCCTTCTGTGGTTTTATTTTTAGTTTTGCCTATGAAACCAAGGGCAAACTCTATCCTTTTTGCTAAATAAATGTATGTTTATGACACCACAGAATTGTGTGTGGTCACTGTGTGTGCAGGTGACTTGTTCTTGAGGATAGTAGTCCAACTTTTCTCAGTTTGAATCTCATGGATTTCTACTCTGTAGTCTTAAGGCTTTTTGTGAACATTAGAGAATTCAGCCTTGCAGCCTTATGACACAGGCTGCAGTTTTGCTTGCAATATGACATAGTGGTGGGCAGCACAGGCCCCTGGAACACTTTTGCCATGTGAATAGTTTTGGTATTGTTCCCATTCTGGGCTTATGCTGCAGGAAAAGCAGTTGGGCTCTCCTCACAAGAAACATTAGTGGAAAATCAAATGCTTGGCAAGATGAGAAAGCAAACTGGGAAAGACTGCTGGGAGAAACAGCGTTGGCATCTTGGATACATTTGGCACATTCATCTGGGCTGTGGGGAAGCAGGGTTCCTGGAGAGCCACCCTTACTGTTCTCCTGTGGGGCTTTTTTCCTTTTCTTCCTCTCCCTTTTTTCCTCTGAGATATGTGTGAGAGTTTGCTGTAGGGTTTGCTGTGGGTTTGCTGTAGTTTTGCTGGTCTTTTTGAAATCAGCCATTTCCTAGAAGAGTGATTATTCTACTTATACTTCATAATTAGCAAATTTATGTTCCCTTACTCTATCAGAGTGCTTTTTCATGGGGCTCAGAATTCCATTTCTGAAGGCATAACATCAATAAATACAGTAGTTAAGGATGACAGCAGAATGGAATTCTTGTGCTTGATGATTAGAACCTGGAGAATCCTTCTAGACTTTATATTATGTTCTGTAATGTTATTTAACTTGCTTGCAATCTGTAGTGAAGTTCCAGGTAATGAGCTGAAGACATTTGGCTCCATCCTACTGGTCTGTCAGTGTCTTTAGCTTTTTTTTTTTTTTTTCTGGAAACCTGGCTGATGTGCTGTAGCCTAAAACCAGAGTTTGTGCTAACATATGACTTTACACTGATGCTAAGGAAGTTTAGGTTTAACTCCATGCTGGTCTAGTACAAAAGATTAGTGTGGCTCACAGCCTGAGACATTCTTTTCCACTAAACCTTGTCAGCATTCCCATTTTAGTGCCCCTTTGTACCACAAGAAAAATGCTGAGGGACGTTGGTATTAATGACAATAAACCTTTTCAATGCTAAGGAGGTAATTCTACAAAGCTGACATCATCTATTTCTGAGTTTTGAACTAGGAACTAAAGAATATTTGGTAAGTGGCTTCTCTTTTCCAATGGAAACTGGGCACTCTGTTACTGTAATGGTTACTGGGAAAATGCTTTCCAAGGAATTTTTGTCATTAAAAAAAAAAAAAAGAACCCATAGAGGACCATAACTTCTAAGGTAGCAAGTGATTACCTTCCTAAATTTTTCTACATAAACAATGTGGGCTGTAATAAAAAGAAGGAATTTGTCTGTTTGAACATTTGACTTTCTCATGAAAGATTTGTCTGAACTGGGCCTTCATGCTGGTTCATGTCCACATAACTCATCCTTTACAGTCATAGACTGATGTGACACAGGGTAATAGAAAGTGATGCATTGCCTGAATTTAAAGGAACACGGACTGCTTCAGGATCGGCTGTGCAGTATGAGATCTGTATCAGATTCGAAACAAAGCTAACCAAGCAGACAGAGCAGTAAGATATCTATAGCATCCATTAATCAGTATATACTATGCTGTTCCTGGTTCCTTTTTTTTTTCATTTTGGCTTTTCTGTGTGTGTTCACCATCTTAACATTATTTTCTCAGTGCCTTTTTAAAGAGAAGACAAATATACAAGGTTACTTGGGAAACCATTTACAAATATTTTCTACTCTCTGTTCTTTAATTTCAAGGCAAGAAATAATTCTTTTCTAACCACAAATACCACACCAGAGTATCATCTGTATGTCTACATAAGCTTATAGTTGTCAAAACACAAAGAAGTCACTATCTGTTGTTGTTGGATTGTGTTGTTCAAGTGTTCTTTCTGTATGTGTGTACCTGCACTTTCATGTCTTTACATTTGACAGGAGATAATTATGGCAGTGCCCACATGAGAACATTTCTACAAAACCTACCTTGCCCTTAGTTTGTTTAAATTTCCTTTCATATCAGTAAACTCCTTGGAATCTTAGCAGAGAAACAACATAGCTCTTCATCGTTGAATGATCAATGCACTTTGCTGTGATTTAAATTAAGATGAGATCTTCAGAAATGAGTATCTTTATAATCTATATGCTTCTGAGGAGCTAAAGCCACCCTTTATGCTAGGACAATGTTTTGTATTATTGTCCTCAGTTTTTTCCCTCTGGAACCTACTTGGGAAAGTGCACAGGAGCTCCAGGCATTCTGTACTTCTGAAGTAACACCTATCGGTGTTGGTGTTCTGCTCTTTTTCCTCCAACAGCCAAGAGTTTAATTTGTCTTTGCATCAATTTGTCCTTTACCTCTATTTAATCCAAGTTCAGTTGTACTACACCCAGATATTAGTAATCTCAGTAGAAATCTCCAAGTCTTCAGCTATGACAGCCTTGGAGGAGAATACTTCAGTAGACTGCTTGTAGTAACAAGTCTGGTATTTAAGAAAAATAAGTAGAACTCGCTTTTTATTTTGAATTTTATTAACTTGTAAGCCCTTTGTTAGAAAAACTACGGAGGACAAAGCGTTCTTCTGATGTATTACAAAAAGACTTACAAAACAGACTTTTTTTAAAAATATTTTTGCCATCTAGTATGCCTGCCTTCCATTTGAAATTTCAAATTGTGCTTCCTCACTGTTCTTTTACCTTCTATCTGTTACTTTCTCTCTTGGTATGGTATATGTTTTAAAATATTTTTCCAGGGAAGTTCTTATTAGGAGCACTTAACAATGTTAATCTTAACATATTGCTTCTGCCAAAGGACTACTCAGGTTGCCCAAATATGAACCAGAATAATATGAACCAGATAATCATACAAACAGTTTGTTTAAAAGAGCAGAACTTTTTTTTTAAGTTGTCAAATGTTGTCCATCAGAGACTTTGTTTATTAAGAACATTTCTACTGACATTATTGTAGTAGAGAGAGCACAATCCTTACACTTAGCACAAATTATGCATTTATCAAACAAGCAAAAAGGTTGTGTGCCTTTAAAAAGTTTTTTCTTAGCAGTGTATTTCATATTTCCTTAAATAAATTAATGCTACTTTTTCCATAGTATTGCTGTGACATTGTGTACTATAAAGTTTTAAAGCCAGACACCTTCTAGCGATAAGAACTTCAGAAGCAAAGCCTGCTGAAACCATCTGAACTGCTTCAAAAAGAGCATCCTCCTCTCAGGGATCAGCTATTTTTCCCAAGTTTGAAATTCTAACCTGGTAAATAGCATCAACAGGGGACTTTTCCCCCAACTCTTTTGGAGAACCCCACAGATATGAATATCTTCAAAGGAGGATCTGTTAAAAAATGTAACAGTCTTCAAAGGGGAAACACCACCCTCAGCAATCTGAAGTTCTTTAAAGTGGGAGCCCACCAGCACTATGAATCCTCAGAGGACTAACTCCCAGAGCACTGTGGAAATTTGTAAGAGAACAAGCCCTCTCTCCCAAATACCCAGTAGGCCATTATTTTCCTTTAAAAGGACTCTTACATGTGTACATTTATAATTACAGAAAGGGTCTTATTTAACCAGAGCCCTGTAGAACTCTCTTACTTTTCAAAACAAATATTGATTAAAAGAAAAGAATGACAGAGGAAAACAATTTGACTTTGCTGTTTTCCTTTTTCTTCTTTTATTTATACCTGATCTCAATATAATACACCAATAACACTTGGCTGGTGTAGCTCTTTTGATCTCTGTAAGTCGAAAGTATTCTTCGAGGGTTGTGAAGAAATATTCTCTGAGCACAGTTATCCACTTACACTGCTGGTTAACCAGGAGTCCAAATACTCTGGCAAGAAGCACATTTATCACAACTGTAGCATTGCTGGGTGTGTCCTTTCAAGAGGTACTTTCTCAAATAAATATTCAAGGGCTTGGGGTACTGGCTTCCACCCTCCCCCTCTGTGTAAGAATTTTATTAGGTAGGGGTAGCTAATGTAGGCATTAAAACCATTATCAGCTGCCAGATGATTACCTTCCAGGCACACCATGAATGTCCAGGTAAGCTGGGCAATGAGGCAAGCTGCCTGCAAGAGAGGAGAGATGCTGAGGTGGCTTGGGCTACTCATGAGCATCTTTGGGTACCTTTCCAGATGGGGATGTGGGCATGTCCTTCAAGCAGCAGGGAATTTACCATGGGCTGTTGGGAGGCAAAAAAACCCTGTTTTGCTAAGATGCAGAATGGCTTGTCTGACAAAAGTGCCAGTGTCAAAGACAACAACTGAAGTCAGTTCTCCTGAGCCCCAAATCAGAAGAATGGTTGGGTTTTTTTGCATGTTTTTGCATTATCAGTCCATCATTTGCATCTACATTTCAGACATTCTACAGTCCATACATTGCATCTACATTTACAATAATTTGCATCTACAATCAAGTAGAGCAGAATTCTGTCTGACCCCCAAGGTCTGTGAATGTATAACTCAAATGCTGAGATTTACTAGTAAAATTTCTGACTTGTTGAAGAAACGACAGGAATAACTAAATTTTACCTGTAGAAGAAAAAACATCATGCTCCATTTATGTATTTATTAGCATCTTCTCTTTCACAATGCTGTATTATTTATGGCTTCTAATGTAACTGTAAAATCGGAACCTCTCGTATCTTATGTTTAGTGATGTTTGATGGTTTGATTTCTTGCTATTAAGCCGATCCAAAAATGTGTGCCAACAATATGATGCCTGATAGTAACCTCGTCTCCTACTATATGGAGAGAAAAAAATCTTTTCCAGTATATGATATATTTATCTTTTTGTCACTTTTTTTCTTTTCTTACTGAAAATGACATCTTCTGTTAGGAAGTTACTTAGATGTTTGGGTCTGATACCAATAACCACATTTATCCCATCAGCAGACTGACTGTGTTTTGCTGTGAAGCACTGATAGTTGCAGCAGTGTGTATATCCAGCAGAATCATTGGCTAAATCTACTTGCCAATGTGAGGGCAAGAAGGGAACAGATAAGTCAAAGGATACTTTGATAGCTCTGAGCAGGCTGCAAGGGGTCTTTAACTACTTAGATGAATTTCCTTCCGTTATGAGATCTGATAATTAGTCCTTCCATCCAGATGTGACAATCTTTTGCTTTTTTTTTTTTTTTTTTGCTAGCAATTATGCCAGGTGGGAGAACTTGATAAAAGAGAGATAAGTATGTTCAGAGCAAGCTTTTCATTGCTGTAAAGCTCTCATGGAGTCCAGATGTCAGAAATATGAACGTAGACATGGATGTAACTTACACTTCTGCTGGGTAAATCCTGTATTTGGATATGAAACCCAAGAAAAAGACAAAATCAGTGGAAGTTTAAACTACTTGCTGAGAAAATTTTCTCTCTGGATTCTGCTGAAGCAAACTATCTCAAAAAAGAGAACACGAGTCATAACAAACCATAAGTTCAGTGTGCAGCATGAAATGCTGTATTTTTTCTCATTGGAATTATTGCAATAGTTCTGTTGCATTCAATGGAGTTACATCTGAGACAAAAACAATTTGGTTATTCACAAGAGATGGGAGGAATGTTTTTTTTCCAGTGAATCTTACTAAGTCTTCATAATGCAAAATTTACAAAGCTACTGACAGAGGAGAAAGGTGCAGAAAATGGCTGTAATACCTGTATTTTCCTACTCTTATGTTAGCTGCTAATAGCACAGAAACCTTAAACATTAGTTTTGAACTGCAGAGCATTTGTCAGTTTAAAACAAAAAACCATCACATTTAAAAAATGAAATGTTTGAGGCACACTGTAATGCTCAAGCCCAAAAGGAAAATAGGAAGACTCTAAGTTTCCTGAATCCCGTCCCAATTATATTTCATTTAATAACACTCAGTGAAATATCTGGTGGCAGGGGAAATGAAACTACATGATTTTATGGGATCATTCATCAAGAACTAATTGAAGCCTTCATACAGTTTAGTGCTGATAAAACACTGTAACAATAAACAATAACAAAATTCGCCAGAGAAGGATTTGTTTTGCCGTGAGGAAAATGGTTCGGTTTCATCCTGGGGATTCCTGGTTAAAAGAGTCTCCAATTTAAAAAGGGATAAGCACAGGCTCCTGTGCATAATGACAGAGTGGGAGCTGTGGCAAATGTATTAGTGTTGCTCCAGTGGAGCTATTCTCATTGTAAGTATTTGCTATTGTGTGTGGCTGAGGCAGGATGCAGAACGACCAATAAGATTTTTTAAAATTTGATTTTTTAAAGCAGTTCCCATGTAGCTTTATGAAAAGTAAATTACAGTTCCAGCAGAAGCAACTGAATTTCTGATTTCAAAGTTACTAACTAGTAGTAGTTTTATTGACTGCAGAAAAATTGTTCTAGCCTATATTTCTTCACAGAATCAGGCTAGTCTTACAGTGATACTTCTTTTTAACATGTGCGAGAGTGATATCTTGTCAATACTTAAATTGTTGATATAAAACATCTTGTCTCTTTCCTTTTGATCTATTTTCTCTGACCAGAATATTTTGGCAGTCCAGAAACACACCAAGGATTATGAAGAATGTATTAATTTTGATTTTAAAAAATGAAGTAATGAGTATTTAATCAGTCTGCATCAGGAGCCCAGGGAGATTCCTAGGAAGGTGGCACTAGAGTTCAGAGGTTCCAGACCTTGCCAGGCCAACTCAGGCAAATAATTTCTGTTCTTCTCTTCTTGATCTCCTTCTGCCCTCTTAAAGTGCAAGTCCTTCTGGGATGAGGAAGTTTCATACCACCTGTCTGTAGAACAGTGAGCCTCTTTTTTAAGCTAGAACTTCTGGAAGTACAGTAAAACCAAAATTAATCTATAATAAATAACATTAATGAGGAACAATACCAGATAAGTGATTTTATCTGCGATCATACAACAGAAAACATATTTTATGACATTCCAACTAATTGATCTTTTTGGATGATCCTATCAGAGAAAGGCAGGATAAACAATCATATTTTGCTAATTAAGTCTACTTTGGTATTTTGCTTATTGGAATTAAATATTTCATATATCCCCAGAAACATCCTCCTGAAATTTTAGTGGTTGTGTGGTTTTTTTGCTTGCTTTCTTTTTCTTTTCTTTTTTTTTTTTGTTGGGGGGGTGGGGGAAGGGGGTTGGTTTATTTATTTTTTAAGGGAAATGGAAAGCTTAAAGTATCAGCAAATACTATTTGGAGTTTACCTTCCCTGTGTTTGGGGTATATTTTCCTCTGAGATACACGTGTACAGATCATTCACCTTAAACCAGTCACTTGTGTCATGCTCTGTGCTATCATGTTGGCCTTCAGTACAGCTGCATTTCTGTTGTAGATGTAAAAGCAATAAAAGGGGGCTCAATCACACTCAAGATCCCCAGGTATGGTTGGTATGGACCTGTTTGATGGACCTTGATGGCTGAGACTGCAATTGTAGGAGTTTCAAATTTTGGCCAGTAAAAGACTAGAATGAATTGAATCTACTTCCATATCTCAAAAGATATCAATATCCCCAGAATTCAGGAATATTTAATCTGAACTTAAATCAGAGATGATATATAAATGAAGAGAACACATGAAGACATGATAGAGCTATGGCTGAGCAATCTTTATTGAATGGTAGATGTTTTTAAATCACTGATATGCAGAGCTTGGAAGAACCAACCCTAAGCTTTCAGGGTGTTACATGTTATCAAGTATTACTTTTCTATATCATTTGAACTTAGATTTATTGGACTATGGCTCCATTTTCTGCATTTCATTTTACCCCAATAAAGTTTATTAAAAATAATAATATGATATTTCATATTAAAATAAAATAAATACATTGTAATGTATGGAGATAGCTGTTTCCTCTGGATACATAATTAAGCAAAAGATTGCTTTCAGCAATCAGCCAAAATGATATCTTTAGGATTGTCTTTTACATTTATTTTAAGGTTTCTGAATGGTCACATATTCCAAGCATTTTGCACTTCTATTATGTCATTAAAGTTTCCTTTTTCTCTTAAATTTTCAGTGCCTCTCTTTATCTTCTTTCCTAAGTTTCTGTATAAATACTTCCATTCTTGACAGCACAGGCCCAAAGAGATAAAATACAGGGCAGATTCTCATGTGGGAAGATGCACCAGGCACCATCAGCTGGGGACAGAGATGATGCAGTATTTGGCATCATCTCTGGGGACTATTTGTGCTCTAATTGACAGAGCTATAACACCTACCTCTTCCATTATTCATACCTAAACGAAGTAGGAATGGAATGAGCAGATGTGGCAGCCCTCACCACACCTGTCCTTTCCTGCTCTGCAGTACGGGCCCGTGCCCGTTTGTGAGCACAAGCTTCAAAGCAAGGGATACAAATTCCTGTGCTGATCTGCCACAGGAGCTTTGGGTTTACCAAAGTTCAAATCTTTACCAAGTCTCCTGGAGGATACTCCTGTGTATCTTTGCGATATATTAGTCTTATGCATGGTGAGCAGACCTTTCTCTTGGTTTCAATGGGGCTTTTCCTAATATCTCTCTGATTCCCATAGACAATCCACTCTTTATTAAAAGAGCATGCACAAGCCATCTGGGCCTGTCAAAATCGGAATATTGCATATTTCTCAATCAGTATGTGCTGATATATTTTTACTCTTAAATTCTACATGGATAACTATATTTATTAAACTTTAATCTAATTTTGTTTTAGTGCAAGAAGCTAACCTTTGGCTTTTGAAAATTGTCGGTATTTTATCTGGGTTGTAGGCTGGTTTTCAATTTTCCTAGAAATGTCTATGAACTGATCATAATTAAAGTAATTTTAGCATGTAAAAATCGAGGAAGATTTATAGTTATTTTTATTGTGTATTTGTTTATTAACACAAATTAGAAAATACATTTTAAAAAAAAGCTCTGGGAACTTCTGTGAGCAGCATCAATAGTTTCTATCCAATGGCCATTGCTGAGACCACCACTGAATTTTCAGTAGTGTCCTTACCAGTATTTCACTGAGTATCCTTAAATTTAAACTTTGATTCAGAAAAACACATGTGAGCACACCATTAATTCCCCCTGATGTAGACAGGTGCCTAATTTGCAGGATATATTAGGAGTACCCAATTGCTCTAAATTGAACACAGGCTTAAATGCCTTGCTGAATAAACCCTTACCATTGAAATTGAGCCATGGAAACAATTCAGCCACACTGGAATCAGCCACATTTATCTATTATATAATGAATGGAAAGCTATCTGAAGGGTAGTAGTTGTGGCACTGATAATATAGGTGCTTGAGGAATGGAAGCAATTGCATCAAGATGTGCATGTATGTGCATTATTTTATGGGAAAAATAGGTGTGAAATTATACATAATGAGTAAAAATAGGATGCATTTTTTGTGTAAACTCCTCTCACGTACAAAAATGAAACAGAGAGAAATCATTCTTTGTTATTTCTCGCCTATAGTTATCCTGATACTTCTAGGCTGGGATATTAATATGGGAGCAATGTGAAAAATTTATCAAGTGGTTTATCTTTCTATATTACTAACAAATATAAGTAGTCTATAGTACTTGCCATTTAAGCACTTTGAGTCATATGTAGTTGAAGCTCTGCATGTCTTATGTGAACATAGAATTTTAGTTGCTCCTAGCACGTGCTGTGCCTGCCTGACAGGATAGGGAGAGAAACTTCAGGCAGTTTACTATTTACCCACCTTCAGCTTGGCAAGTTTAAACTGTTCTAGCTTCTGCTGAGTGACTTTTTCAAGTGATTGATACTTCACAAAGAAAGAACAGTACTCTGTATATATTTTTATTCTTTAGGTCATGGCAAGTCGTAAAAAGCCTCAGAGTAATGCACATTTGCACCTTGGCTATTCTCCCATCCTTGCAAGATTCCTATGTGGCTAGAAGTCAGCCTTACTATTTATTTTCCACATCAGATTGTATAAACTAGAAAAACAAGGAACCTAAACATTTAGCATGGTGGATTATATTGATATCTCCTAAAATGGTCAGCAGTGGAATTTAGGATTAAAATACCTACTCTAACATTAAATACTTGCAGTGGCAATGTCCATATCCAAGTTCATCATCCCAGATTCCTTCTTTAGTGGCATGGCACACCTACATCAGTAGCACTCTGATTTATATTTCGGGATATATGTTTGGATATAATTAACATCATATTATAAATATTTACATTAAGTCAGATAAAAACCTATCTCTGGTACCTTAATTATATGTTTTCATGACATACCTTTTTTTTTACTGAAAGAGCTTACTGGGCACTGATGCTGGTCTTACAGTGTTTTAGGTTCTGTTTTGTGTGGCAGAAATAACAGTAATATTTGATGTGGTAGAATAATAAGCTAGTCAAATGAGGAAAAGCCCTGCCCTTACCTGGGATCAGATGCCTCCTGCTCATTGGTCTGGGCTCCTTTCACAGAGGCTGTATTTAACTGTGCTCTTCCTTTTTCAAAGAAAAACCAGAATGCTTAAAGACAGGAATTAAAAAAATAAAAAAAGACAGGAATAAAAGACAGAAATAAAATACTCTGTGTTCCACAGCAGAGAACATAAATAGAAAAACAAGACCAATTGGGTTTGCTTTCATTCTTTCATTTCAGCAGGTGTATCACACCTAGAGGAAACTCTACAGTAGATATATGGTTCAGAAAAGCCTATGGTGTGATTCACCTCATAATAGAACCCTTCCCCATTCCCTAAAAATTGCTTCCGACATACTAAAATGCCAAAAAAACCCATAATCAGAATACGCCAGAGGAAGAGAGAAGATCAAGCCAGCCTCGAGCAGTAACTATGAGTGACCTGGGGAAAACAATTCCTGCAGTCATAAAATCTGGCAAATGGTTTAACCCTGAGAAAGTGAGCAGGACCCCAAAGCACACACCCAGCTCATGTCATTATGTTACAGGGGGAGTCCACCCTGCTGTCTGCCTTGGTCCACTGCCACTTTCCAGGCCCTGGGAAAGTTTTAAAGACACACAAATTATAGCTACTACTACCTGAAGGCTCTTCCTGCACATTTTTTTTGCTGTCTAAAAAAAACCCATCTGGAGGACTATAACACCTAAAACACCTAATACTACACCTAAAATACTACTACCTAAAACACACTAATAACACCTAAAAAGTATTATGAAACAACAGGTTCATTTCAAATCCTTCTAGAGATGCCATGACATCAAGTGCCCCAGACCTCTAAGTCCCACTCCTTTCTATCTCAACTGAGTGCTGTCTCTGTGCTACAAATTACCAGAGACAAGGAGGGAACAGTGGAAATACTGTTACATGCAGACACCTTTTCTCTTTGTTACACAGTCCCTTCCCTATTTCCAGTCTTAATTTTAACACGTTCCTTGACTTGTTAATCTGTTTGCGAGGCTACTCCAGTGTTTTACCAGATAACTAAAAAACAATCTCAGATGGAATAGTTTTAATTTCCAGTCTGAATTTATTTGTGACCAATTTGTAACCATCTAATTGTGTGCCTGCACTAAATGGGAGTTTTCCCATTGAGTGTAATTGGATCAGGCCCCAAACCGCAAAGACAGCTGCTCTTATTACAGCGTGGAAAACAGGCAGGGTCTGGGTGTTACTGCATAATGACAGCAGTAAATTATATTCCAAGGGCAAGATCAGAAGCTGGTGTAAATCAATACAACTCAACTGGCTTTTAAAAAGTTATATCAGTGTATGCAAGCTGCTAGGTTGGTCCAAACATTTTCTCAGTAGATTTTTAAAGCTCATCCTGCTGCATAATGCATGCTAGGGAATTGCTCTGCTCCTGCACCAAACCTAAGCTATCTGACTGAACCCAGGCTTGTATTTCAGAAAGTCATCCAAACTTGATTTAGAGAGTGTGTATCATGGAGAATCTGCTCCACTCCCAGAGTCACTTTTCAAACATTCACTCTCCTTGTTCTTAAAGAAATCACTTTATTTTCTTCCTCACTAAGATGTCAGGTTCTAGCTAGATTTTCTAGCTATTTTTTCCTAATATATGTAGCCTCTTCACTCAATATAGTTTTTTCCTAATATAGCCTCTTCACTCAAATTTCCTCTTCTTATACTTGTAGTTCTGCAAAATTGTTGTTACACCCTTTAGTCTTCATTCTCGGTAGACGAGTTGATTCAACTTTTTTTTTTAATTTGGTCATTATTTCACAATTTTTCAGTTCAAGCATTTTCTAGGACCCTTCTAATTGTTCAAACTCACCACACTGGTTGCTTTACAGGACAAGCAGGTAGCTTCTGATGCAAAAATTTACAGTCTGATATATTTAACTAGAATTAGAAAAAAATAGTATTTGTTTGTTTCCTGGGAGAGAGAATGAAAAAATAACAAGCAGCTACATTAATTTGACTATGACTCAGTGTGTTTATAAGGAATGATATATGTAATGGAATTACTCTGTGGAACAGTTTCTGTTATTCCCTTTGAATATATGGAAACAATTCACTGATTTCTCCAAATCAGGTGAGATTTTGAAAGGCGTGCAGCCACACTCCTTGAAGCTAGTTCTGAAAGTGTAATCAACTTTGATTTACCCGAAGATAATAGTAAAATTCACTAGTTTCAAATTACAGCAAAGAAAAAGGAAGTTTTCCTGAAGAGAAAAATACTAATTAAATGATTGTATGTGTGTTTTGTGAGGACTTAAAGAATGCAATTGCATGTCTCAAAACACTGTCCCCATAAGATAAGCCACCACAACAGAACTTGAGATAAGTGCAGACAGCAACAGGAAGATGCTCATCCCAGGCTTGGGGAGGCAGATCTGGGTAAGGCACCCAGACAAAAATTCCCCCCATGGCAAACTGTGGGACAGGCAGTGAGTGCTTATGCACAGCCCATCTCACATCATGGGAACAGCACCCACACCCTGTGGGTAGCCAGGACTAGACAGTATAGAAGTGGTACCTCCAGAAGAGCTACTCTGGGACCCCACCCCACTGAAGGCCAGGGTGAAGAAGGACACTGCAGGAATCCACATGGGATGATATCTATTGCTTCTCTCTCACACTCTCTAACCTTTACTCTTTACACCTCTCTACATTTACTCTTAAATAAAATCTGTACTATTGACAAGGCTATAGTCTTGTTTGCACCTTAACTCAGGAAGAGGCATCCATTAGAATAAGTTCTTTATATGTTTTTATAAAGATAAAATTGTTGGTGACTCTGTAACTAACTTTCATGCTTGACATGACTTTGAGTATGTTCTAAAGCTGACCAGGCAGACAGTGCCCCAGCCTAATGCTATCTTGATCCTCAGTGCTGAGGAGTAACAGGAAAACAGTGCAGTAGTGATTTTAGTACCTACCTTTTATTTCATAAAGAAATTTGGATGAAAAGGCTTTAATAGCCTTAGAGTAAAAGGCTTCTGAGATTACATCTAAGATGATAACTGCAATCTATGTATGTTTATTGTTACAAGTTTTTCAACATTATGAACTATTTTGGAACATCTAAGAACGATAAAAAACATGAAGACTAGTAAAAAATAAATATATTTACAGTTTGGAAATGGGAGAAAGAGTTAAAAAAAGGTTAAATATGAAGCAAAACAATTAAACCAAAACATGTTCAACTGGTTCATTAAAGCATAATAAGCAATTAAAAAGCTTGTATTTATTTAGTGCTGAGAGAATAATTTGAGTATAAGCCTTGTTAAGTTCAGTTGTCCAAATCAAGGAGGATCTGTCAAGGAGGTTCTCATCAATCTTGTATAATGACTACAGAAGCATTTAGCTGATCTGAGGGGCACAGCTGGATTTTCATCCAACCCTTTCATTTGGAAGCTCTAATTTACCACTTAGAGGAAAAACTCCTGTGTTGCTCTGTCAAACTTTGTCTGGATAAACATTTTTTTAATGAAGAATTCTCTTGGTAAATAAAATTTCAAAGTAAAAAGTGTTACTAAAGGTATAGCTGTTCAAGTTGCATTTATTTTGTAGTAGTGAAGGATGTACCCCACAGAGATGGTTTCACTAGACCACCTGGATAAGTCAGCCTTGCAATGATATGGAACAAGACTCAGATTAGACTATATCTCATGAAAAAGAGTAAGAATATTAAGTTTACTCCCGAGATTGACAGAAGAGTAACAAAATGCCACAGAACAATGTGAAAAATACTGACAAAGATCCTGAAAACAGAATGTGTTGGGCTATTCACAGCACAAATTAAAAAAGAGAGAAAGACAGAGATGCAGATTTTTAGTGTCTGCATACAAATTAAAAGTGCAAGATACATGGGAGATAGAAACTTTAAAAGGATACCATGGAATATTTTCCATAATTAGACTAGGAATGTAATCTGGTTCAGGAAATATAGGAAAACAGGAAGTTTAGAAAATATTAGGAAGAAATAAGGGAGAACATTGCCTTTAGTGTTGTGTAGGGTATAGATACATTTAAAGTCCCTAGGTAAAAGAAGCAGAATGCCATCTAAAGATCTATAAGATACTACAGAACTAGAAAGCTAAGGAAGAATAAGATGATTTTGGTTTTGATTTTAGGTTTGGTTTGGTTTTGTAATTTTATTTCTTTGTATGAAAAAATCCCCAAATTTTTATTATATCGTTCATGGGATTTGTTGCTCCCTGAAAATTCAAGCAGCCTGAGTATATGTTGAGAAGGGAATGTAGTAGGACCCTGAATTTAAGTTGAATTGATCAACATATTTTGATACAGGAAGTAGAGAAAACAGCAAGAAAGGAGGACTTTTAAATTCAGGTCTAAGGAGTTCAGAATTGCACAGAGAAGTCTGGAAACAACTAACTAGGCAGCAGTTCTGCAGAAGGGTTTAAGAGTTATAAAAGGAGTCAGAGGTTGAACATGTGTTAATTGTCCTTCAAGCAAAAACTCAAAACCCATCTTGCAGTGTATGCCTGCTAATACACATAACTGCAAAGCAAGGGAAAGGATTTGTCTCTTCCTCTCTGCAACAGGCAGGCTACTCTGTCCTTGGCACTGGGCAGTCTTCATCTTCTCTGTGCTTGACATGGACCTTGTACTCCATGAAAATGTCAAAAAATTGAGGTCAAGAAGGACAATCAAATGTCCAGACTACTTGGTAGAAGAAGAAATACATTAGGTCCAAAAAGAAAAGGGAGGGCAAGGAAGAAAGATGATAAAATTGTAAAAAATCAAGTCTGGCATTAGTTAAACCATCCTACTGATAATGATCATCAACAATGGGGAGAAGAGGCTCTAGAAGGGTGACTGAGCCCCCATTACCTGAAAATCTTTTAGGATAGGCTAGCCATATACCCACCAAGGATAATAGATATATATTTGAGAAGAGATGAAATGACTGGTTTCTTGAGGTTCTCTCCAGCTCTGACTCTAGATTTGCTTGTTCCTAACTTTAAAGGTAGCAATTTCCAGGAAACTAGATTGATAAAAACAGTAAGAAGCATGTTCTATGTAAAAATCAATAGAGAAACATGGTCCAGATAAAGTAAAGTACCATGGTCCATGGTACTTTAGTTGCAATTAAATATATTCTTCTACTTAACTAAACTTACAATGGTATTTCTAGTACTGGTATTATCTTTCTAATATTTAATAATTCCAAGGTGTGCAGTTCACACCTATGCAAAAGAAAAGCTTCACATTTAGTGCAATATCTCCCTTGGGATTTGTAGCATCTTATATTTTCCATTAATTTTATTCACACACTTCTTTCAATGGGTTTTTCCCCTTCCAAAGCCTAGTGGGAAGTCTCCATTTTTCTTCTGGGTACTCATTTAATATCTGTAAAATTATTGGTGTGATGTGAAAAGTGTTAATTTTGATATCATATAGTAAAATCAGTTAATTGTATTTTTCTTTGCCCAAGGAAGAAGACTTTGGTTCATTTAGTTATACCACACTTGACATCATCTGTATTTGCCACAGTCACACACGGGTGCTGGAGGAGAGATTATGGAGGCTAATATTTGTTTAGGTTAGGATAGACTAGGAAATAATCTTTATATGCAGTAAAATATTTTAAGCATTTCCTACTCTGCATCAGCTCAAGTTTTCTTGTGCTTTTTTGAATTTTTAATCAGGTCTTCCATTGAAAAAACATGCCTTAATCAGAATAGATTGGTGGGAGAGTGCTCACTAAAAATATAGAATATAGAGATGCAGGTCTTGGTACACCTGCTCTTTGCTTCCTACCTGTGTCCTAATCAAAAATTATACTGTTATCCAGAAGGGATTTTTTTCTTCAATCTTTTTTTTTTTGGGGGGGGGGGGGGAGGAGGTGTCCAATAATTATTTCAAAAATAGTAAAAAAAAATTTTATAAATAAATAGTTCATAAAAATTTGATATATCAGCAGACAATGCAGGAGCCATCCTTCCAACAGTGCATCTATGTTTATGTCAAATGTAAGAATATAGTCCATGCTCAGTCAAAACGTGGAATAAGTAAGGTCAGGATAAGCATTTTCCTTGTAGTTGTCTCTGTTGGCTTTTAAAAAGTTTTATTTAACTACATCAAGATTCGGTTGTTTATAGCTGTTGCATATTTATAAGTTCCTGGCTAGAATGTACAGAGTGTAAATTCTCAGATAGGTCATCCAAGAAAGAGCACATTTTTCTCTCTGTTTCTTCACATACCAAAGTAAAATTTAAACTACAGTATTTAAAAACAAATCTGCATTGCCAGAACGAAATGATAGTTTTGGTACTGCAAAAAAAACCTAACAAAATAAAAACCAACAAAATCCAAGTCCATACCTTTCCCTCTTCGTTATTCAATCTCCATTTTTACCAGACCATTCTCACTGTACATTCTCTGACTTGTCTTTTGCCATTTTGGACTATCCAGTGACTATTCCAGTGATAGTTGAAATACACAGGCTTAGGATTCTTCCACGAGAGCTATACTGTTATAATTTTGTATGGCTGGCATAAATATTTTTGATGGAATGAGTTATAGGAGCAATAGACATTGCAATTTCTTACTGAAGTGCATAAAACATGCAAGTTTAAATACTGCCCAGTTTTCTGGCCTCTTCTGCCTATAGAGAGGCACTGAACAGGCATGCAATAAGGAGCATCACATCACTGGTTACTAGCAAATATTTTTATTGGTATGTAAGTCATCTTAGAACTTCTGCTTTTACAATTTATGATATATAACTAGAGCAGCACATATTCAGTGTGAGAGGAGCTTGCTCTGGAAAGCAGTGTTCTCCAGAAGGTTTTAAGCACTGTTGTAGCAAATGCAAGAACCAGCAAAATGACAGCACAGAGCAATTTAGATAGATGACATCTCATGCCAATACTCTGCTTAACACAAAACATAATAGTGTTCAAGGAAATTTATAAAACTCTGCAGTACTTTTTATCAAAACTTTCAGGTTAAGAGATTCTGCTGCCATACCTTCTTTGTATAGACTATAAAACTAATGGATGGAATAGGAGTCCTGCTAAAATTTAGTTTAAAAGTAATGGGACCCCAGGTTGGGTGATCCCACATTTGGATGTTCCCTGACCTCAGTAGTTTACAGAAGTGTTCTCTGTGTAGCCCTCCTCATTCCTAGTAAAAATCTCTTGTTCAAAGGACTGAGGAAAATATCTTGCAGGAACAAACTACTCTCCTCTTCATCTCTTACTTTCAAGAGAAGGAATGTAACCTAATTGTAAAACGTATGTTTTGCCATGTTGCAATGCATTTTTAAGGCAAACTTTCAAATTGAGAATATTTTAAGGTTCCTGCTCACAAGAACGTGACCTTTAGATTTCCTATATTGAAAGGCTTTTTCATGTAAATTGCTCAGTAATTACATTTCAAAACTACATTGATTTCTTATATGTCAATACTTATTAGAGATTAAATGTCCAGTTCCTGTCAGGTAGGTGAGCATTTAAAGTTGGAGCTCTTCCGAGAGATTGTTTTTTCAGGAAGGCTTGGTTTTGGGATACTTTCTACTTCTTTTAAAAAGCTTTTTTATCTTATGCCTCCCTTTGGCTAGTGGATCTCTTTCCTCTTCATTTTCACTCCTCCACAGTGCTTTTTAGAAATGATTCAGTGAAGCAGCACTGGCCCCCTTGTGCAAAATTCCCAGTGTACGTTGAGAATTTATCTTACTTCTGCTATGTGTTATAATTACAAGTTCCAATCAAAGTACATCTTTTGAGTTACAAGTTTGTGTCATTGCTTTAGTAGAAATGCAAATGTTATGTATTTAACATGCAAATGAAGTGAAATAAATATAATGCATGAAGTCTGTATTCCATCTCAGAAGTAATTGTAATGTGTAATAAGGGTTCGGCAGCCAGGTTTGACAAGAGAGAAGGCACAACAATTTTTATTTACTGCAAGAGCACTCATGTCTGTCTGACCTCTCCTGGTTCTGGTGACATTTAATGTAAATTTGGCACTCTGATTTCTATATGTGATGGCAGGCATAGCTGTATTACTTTTGCTTTATTTCACTGGCTTAGTCACAATCATTTTTACAACTTGATGCTTCTGCATATAGCAGTGAGTGTCTGTGTTTATGAACTACAGAATGGTTTTAAGACAGAACAAATGTGTACTGTCTACCAGATGATGCTTTGTGAAAGTGCTAGAAATAGGATATTACCAAAATAATTCTTTATTTGGTATATGTCTGAGCTTTTGGTGCATCAGAAATTAGCTAAGGGTTCAACTGGGATGAACTATGCTCAAGAAGTATCAAAAAAGTCATGCTCCAGGACTGACTGTTGAAAGTCACTTGGACTGCTGGCCTCCAAAATACACTGTGGCAGTGGTTTCTGTAATTTGCCTTGCTTTCTGGAAAACAGATTTCTTTGTTTTATACCTGCTGTGAGTGATTTTATTGTTGAATGATTCTCCTCCATTCACCTTCTGAAAGAGAGTTTTTAAAAATTATTTTTATAGAATTTTATCAAAACCTTCTTTACCTTCTTGTTCATATTTTTCTATTTATAATATTTTTTCTAAATAATATTTTTTCTAAATGTCAGACTCCAAGTTTGTTTTGTGTGATAAAGTATTCCAATCTTCTCATCATCCTTTCAAGATTTCTGCATCAAAAGAAGGGTTGAGCATAAATTCACACTTTATTTAAAACACAAAATTACCTGGAATGCATACCAGCATGATTATATTAATTTGATGCAAACTCTGCAATCTACATGAATTGTGGTGTAGTACAGCTAAGCTTCTTAATTACTGACTAGTTAAATAGTGCAGGGATCTTTTTGCAAGCAGGTGAAATTGCCACTGTGCTTGCCTACAGGTTTCTTCAAGGTTTTGTTTGTAAATGAACCTAGGAACTGCATTAATAGCTTGGGTTTTTTTGTAACTATAGTCTGTTCTTTACTTTAAGTTCAAGTTTAATGTAAGTTCAAGTTTACTGTAAGTTAAAGTTCAAATCAATCTGAAATTAAGTGAAAATAATGCTAAAAATTCTAATCAGATGTGCTTTAAATTTTGTTTTAAATGTTTTGGTGTTTTTTTGGTTTTTTGTTTTTTTTTTTTTGTCATTTTCAGTGCTGCTCTATTTCAAACTTACTTTGTTAGAACCTCTTTCAGAATAATTGATAGACCACAACACTACCTCTGCCAACTTAGTTGAAAAGGTTCTGGTACCTAATCAAAGCAGTTTCACTGCCTAATATCGGTGAATATGAACATGTATAAAGACATATATCTTTCTTTGGTACCTGATACGTTTTAAAATAAATGACCAAGAGTAGGGAGAAGAAACAGGTCATAAAAATTGAGAAAGTTATACTTATACTTAAAGACTTTATACTTAAAGACTGTGAAATCTAAATGATATGTGTTACAAACATATGGAACAATAACAACAACAACAAAAAAACAGCTGAAATTCCCATAATCCAAAAGACAGTCAAAATAAGGGAATGGTCATTTCATAATGGTGTGAGCAATAAATGGCCTATTGTGTATATTTATTTGTTAGGAGTAAACTCTTAAAAGCAATCTGCTGTTTCACAGGAGGCAAGTGAAACATTTCATTATCGCAGTAATGTAATTAGAAATCTCATAAGCAATCAAGCAGCCAAATTTTGCACCAGCTGTAAGCAACTAAAACAAAAAGTGACAAGTGGACCAGCAAGTAATGAATTACAATAACCCAGATGAGAAATAAAAGACAAACATATGAGTGTCTTGGCATCCCCAGGAGAAGTAATGTCTATAGGCTGGAAATGATCCTGGGACAGTAATAAAATGGCTTTGTAACATCATTAATATAGAAAACAAAATCACAGCTTGGAATAAAACCTAATTTTTTTTTGTGAGAGCTGAGACTTTTGGGAAGTATATGGGTGTCAGAGAGAAAAATCTAGAACTTGGAAATGAAGTATATAGTCTCCACGGTTTGTAAATCTGATGAGTAGGGCTTTTTTGCTTCTACCTACATGCAGGGCAAGAAAGTGGAATGATATCCAAACCTCCATATGACAGTCCTGTTTCTAGAATGTGGAGTTGTAGAACATGGTTGTAGAACATGGAGAGTCAGGGCCCCTAGCCTCAGCTATATGCAATATAGGTTGGGTTGCAGTGTGTGGCTTTGATGGAAGCAGGTACCAACTCTGGCATGACTGAAACTAAATGAGATAAAGCCTATCAAGGAATCTTAGGGAGCAAGTAATAAATTTGTGTACTACTTTGGCATATCAGAAGATGAAGCTAATCAGTCCAACAACAAAATAAAAGTGAGTGATCTTCATATGAGAGCAAAATAATAATAATTTATGCAAATATAATTTCTTTAAAATATCTCTTTTGTACCTGAAATTGGTCCTGCAGGGAAATTATGGCAGAAAATCCCAAATATGGGTAGATGAGTACCAATATCTGATTAATTTTTTAATTAAAATATCTGTCAACAGCCACTCTTGGCAAACCTGCTTAGGAAATTTCCATTTTCCATTGACTTCATAGGTCAAGTCCTGACCTTCCTATGAGAAAAAAATTTGTTCAGACATACAAAGCCTGAATGATATTACTGTTTCAGTTTTCAAAGGAAGTCAGGAGACTAAAAGAGCAAATTCATCAAACTGCAAGCCCTGAAAATGCAAAAGGAGCCTGAGTTTCTGAGCATCTCTGAGCATATCTCTTGAGCCGTTCTAATGCAGATAAGAGCCCGGTGTGAGATGTGCAACAATAACTCTGCATTGTTCAATTTTCCTGAATGTCTGACAAGTCTGTGTGGCTCTCTCTATACATTTATGTGCATGTGTCTGCAATGCTTGATCTAACATACTGTAAATGTTAATGGATAAAGAAAAATGCACTAACTGTAGCTAGCAGCTGCTTTGTTGGTTTGTTAATACAGATCACACATTATAAGGAATAGCATCTGTAATGAGGTAAAACAAAAATACAAAGACATATAAATTGGGAGGTGGGAGACCAATAAAAGTGACACAAAAAGTTCCCTGGGCAACGTGAAGCTCAAGAAGTAGTAAATAGTTAATCAAGCTTTAATGTATATGTCCTCTGATTCCACCTTCCAATGTTGCTCCTTTGGCTTAAGCTCAAATTTCTTTTTTTTTTTTTTTTTCCGGTTGTAGCACATGTTGATTTGGAACTGGTAGGCTTTCAAAAGAGCCTTCATTTTCCAGGGTGTAATTTTAGTCTCAAGGACATAAATATTGTGGTGAGTTGTTAAGAATAAGTGTCATTTGGAAGGGATGAAAATGTTACAGGGAGGACATTTTTCAAGAATGGAAATGATTCTCATGACATCACTTTGACATCCTCTAGCAAGAGAGGAACAACAGTTCTGGGATGGCATTCAAAAGCAAGTGAGCCACATCTTAAACAGCCAGGCATTTTAGATGGGAAGCGTCTTCCTTTTATGAAAGTGCTGGGCTTCAGGCTTGTCAGTCTCTCCTACAGAGGTGTGAAATAACATAAATAGATTTTCTATTGCAGCATTGCCACAAAGGTTAGTTTTAGTCTTCCATTTAATTTACAGTGACTGAAATTCATTCTTTTAGAGACAGGAAGCATAGACTTGCACTGCTTAAAACCTTGATATGAGGGTGATTTGCACTCAGGCTGCTGATCAAAGGGAGATGTCCACATGTTGTTAATACATAACGACAGAGTTCTTAATGATGTATATTTTCTATGGCAGATCCAGGATTTCTTCCATGAATCCAAATCTCAGCTCTTTTCTTCAAATTCTGTCTTGCAGTAGTCCCAACAGGATGAATATGTTAATCTAAACCTCTAAATATTTTTTAGTTTTGAAAATGTCTGACCTATATACTATGGGCTTTACTTGTATTTAAGTGAATATGACAGGATATGGATATGGATATGTATTGTGTCTGTCCATATATTATTTAGGCCTACTGAAAATATAGATTTATATATGCTGCTTTGGGTTGAGATATGTTACATTCATGCCAGCTGATTCCATGCTGTTGCACCAGAAGAAACTGGTTCTAAAGAGTCAGTCTGCAATTCCCCTTGCCTACTGTTCCTCCTGTTGATACCTGAAAAATAGGAACACCAAGGTGTGGCCTAGAATTTCTTTTCACTCAGGGCTGATGGTGGTGTCCATAATGGGGAAAAAATAATTTTGAAGTTACTGACTTTGACCTGTTTTATCATTCATGTCTTTAAATGCCTCTTGCTAACTTCCCAAGAATAAACTTGTTATGCCACGTATTTTAATAAGTCACTTAAATAACTGTAGATGAAGATCTAACTATAGCTCTGGGCTGTAGTTCAAAGCAGCTGGTTTGTAAGTCCTGTTTGAGAGACAAAACAAGTAGAAACTGTGTAGAGGAAAACCTGTCATCTGTAAAGTATATTAAAAAAATAAATTCAATTAAAATAAGGTAATATCAGATCTATTTAATCTCAGGAATTCTTGACTTGCTTAAAAGCTTAAGACACACATACTAAATGTTCTTTTAAAAGGTGTGTCATTACTGTATGATTTTCATTTTCTGACATTAATTGATACAGACTAACTGCCTTCTGCCAAATTTCAGTTTGAGAGATCGTGCCTTGTTTATTTATTAATTTACGACAAAACATCAAAAATGCCCAGAGGGTTACTGAAAGCGATGATCAATCACATCTAATCCTAGATTATGAAGTTGATTTTATTCCCCTTCCTTCCTCCTCTCACCTACTTTTATTTAATTTCTTGAATGAGCTGCAGTTTGGGGACTGCCTGGAACATCTCTATATGAACACACATAAAGTGTTCCCACTTTCAATGCATCCTCTGATCTCAGCTACAGAGCCAGACACGTTTCAGACATACCCAGAAAAGCATTTTCGGGAAAAAAAAGGCAGAATGCCACTACCATATATGCTGTTTTGCTTTAATACCTCACTTTTAAGAAGAAAAAACCTCATTAGTTCATCTTCAAAGCTAAAAGTCTACTTATCAAATTCCCCCCAAAAGTTTTCTAATCTATTTTTAAGACCTTAAGGTAGAGGATTATTTCAAAAATGCTGATAAAGAGGTAGTGAACACTATGACATAATATGAAGACTTTTATTGGCATACATGGTATCTACAAATCACATCCTAGGTCTCCCAGACTACTTGTATCTGATGAATGAAAAATGTAGATATTAAAGGGTTAAAATAAGATGACTGTGGCAGATTTTCAGTCATGCATCCATCTGACTATTTAATGATAATCCAAGTCACTGAACTGAATTCTCATAGCTAAATTTTTGAATATTCTAAGTGATGATACAATTGACTGATAATAGAATGAGTCAGACAGAAAAGCAGAAGAAAGCCTTTATCTCAGGGTTTAGCTTCATTGGGACAGGGTACTTCATCTTTTTGGATCTATTACTGAAAAAATGTGAATCACGCTTGTAACTAATACAGAACCCATACCTATATACAGCTCAAATATGCATGAAATTACTTATTTAAACCGATAAAGATAAGAAGAATAGATGAAAATTATGGAAAAGAGGGAAAAGGTTTTCATGGTTTACAGATAAATAACCAATAGAGCATTTAAGTGCTAAAGGTAGCTGTTTTAGAAAAACTCTATCATAAAGTACAAGTTTTGTAATTGAATTTTGAGCATGACAAAAGTCTTAATACATGACTTAGATGATCCCTAGCAGGAATATGTATAGAAGAATTTCTTATGTCAATGAATTTTGTCTTCTTTTATTGCAACAACATACTCCTTAATTTAGGCAGATCATTAGTCTTTTGTAAAGGGGGCTATTTTTTTGCCTTTTCTGCTTGAAAGGCTGTTTTGCTTCTTTGATAATTAGAAATTTCCTTCCAACGTTTTCTGTTGGGAGAAAATATAAAAAGAAAAAACCCTTCAGAATTGGATTGATGTGTGGATTAACCTAGAACATGGCAATGCAACAACTGCTACTTTTCTTGGGTGAAATAGGAAAAAAATCTTCAAAATATTTCTCTGATGCATAGACTTTCAGATGCAGTAGCACAAAATTAACCCATTAAATAAAATATGATGTGGTCAAATCTGGAAAAGTAAGTCAATTCAGTTTTCTGACCTGTGAAACTAAATGGAATTAGGGTGAACTTTAGTGACAAGATGCAGGATGTGACAGTTTGAAGGAATTTTTCCATGACTATCTAATGTAAAAGGCAAATCTAAACATCAGTAAATGTTTTGTAGAGATCAATAAAATTTGGTTATTTTTAACCACTCATATGTGTTTTTTGCTTAATATTAACCACTCAGAAGTGGTTTCATTTGAAATATTCCAGCAAGTCTTACAGTTGAGATATTCACCTGCAAACAAATTTATGTACGTATGGCAGAGAAGGTCCACAGCACATCTGACACAGATGGCATTGCATAATATATAAATAAACACTCATGTCTGCAGTAGATTTACTTACATATGGCACCCAAAGTGTGCAGAGGACAGAGCAGGAAGCTCAGTGCCCATCAGTTCCTATGACATTCAACTCATACATTTCATCACTGAGTCTCTGACTGACTAAGAAGAACATTAACAGCCTACCAAGTCATGTCCTAGCATGTCTTGCTCTTGTCTGCATATGCAATAAATTTAATTTTAAAGACACCTTCTATTAAAAAAAAAAAAAAGATGTAACACTTTGTAGAGGAAAAGCTATGACATGAGCGGGCATCACTGTAGATTTATCTGTGGCTGTGAGCTGGAGCTTTTGCAGGCATTTGTGCAGGTTTATTACACAAAGAAATGCTTTCAAAAAGCCTATTTTTGATGAAAGATATGTATTTTGTGCAGAAATCCCACAATCGTTTTGTGCCAGAATTTCAAATACACAAACATAGCACTTTGTTCATGTATATAATGGCAGTAATTTTTTGGACAGTCTATTCATGCTTTGGACTTCCATATCTCCACAACTCTGATAATACACCTGATGCAGATGTTATTTACTCATTTCAGCAAACTATTAAAGAAAAAAATCCTGGTCCATAATTGCAGCAATATTACTAGGGAGTTTCAGTAGTGGATGGTAAGCAGAATGAAACACCCAAAACTCTACCTCAAGGGCAAAAAAGCAGCATTTCTGATTTCAGGGTAGTTCACTATTTAGCTGAAAAATTCCTCTTTCCTTGCATTTTTTTATTTAACTGAGAATTAAAATGATCCATTTGTGCAGTGGAAAGAATGGAAAAAGGAATTATTTTTTAAATACACTGGTTAAAATTTTACTGCTCATCTAAGTTAAGATGACTAAGTTAGTCCTGTTTTGTATAGTCTAAGACAAAATTTATTAGCCTAAAGACTGCACTTTATTTTCTGCAGATTTAGTGATAATGGTAATAACCTATTTCCCAAAAAGTTTCCAAGAACAGTGTTTGCATTCAAAATGTTTCAAATGCATTGTTTGTCTGTTTGTTAGCACCCCTTTATCTTGGTTTTTGTTCAACATTGGTCTTGCATCAAGGAAGCAGTGATAATGCAGATTGCTAGTGAAGAACAGAAAATAGCTGCATTGCTGATGCCAGCATCCTCCTTCAAGAAGGACCTTTCAGGGATGACAGCAATGGCTTTAAAATATAAATTCTTGGACCTTTACAGAAAAAATGAGTAAGTTTAAATGTTCTGCACATGCAAGTCAGAGTATGAAATGGATCACCAACAATGAAGACTGTATTTGCCTGTCTTAATTAAGGGTTTTAAATGCATTCTCTTTCACAACCTTATTTTTTACAAATTTTCAAATTTGTAAGAATTGATAAGTTATCAGCCTTTAGCAAACCACCAATGCATTCATGTCTCTCTCAATTATACATAATTTCTTCTTGCTGAATCCCCTGTGTTTTATTTGAGAGTTGCCTTATTTATTGTGAGCCAATAATGCATTGAATTGTGTGTGCACTGGCATATTATCTTGTTGAACCATCCAATTAAATATGATAATGTTGAACATACTGACATAGTTAAACACTCAGGTGAATGAGCAATTCACTGTGAAGTGCAGAAATATTTAAAGTCATCTGTGTGCCTTCAAGCAATCTGTTTTACGTAAAAGAACACTCCAGGAGCTGGAGAATGACAGAGGTCTGAAAAGAAAAAAAAAATTGAAACTTCCAAAACATAGCCCTCATGGCTGAAAACCGTGGCTTTTGAGAAGACTAAAACCCCAATTAAAGTACAGAAGTGAAACACAATATTTTATTGGGTGAGTAGTAGACATAAGGTGTTACATTGTGCTCGAAATTGCAACATGCAATAGCAGCATTATTTTGGCCTATGGATATTTTCATTCTGGAGTAAAGTTATATTACATTTATCTGAAATGAACCTACATTTCTTGGAATACCCCACTGCAGAGGTTTTCTGTGAGATTATGTAAAATCAATATCTCCCGAGGTGAAACTTTTGCATCTCAACCAATATAATTGTCTACCTGTGAAAGTTAATGAGAAACTAGTATTATGTGCTCAGTACCTGGTGTTTCAAAAGCCTATAACTAAATAACATCAAAACCAATTTTCTCCAGAACACTCAAAAGCACTTCTCCTTAGTGCTGTTTTCCTGCCAAATTTAAACTTTCATCCCCCAGCTGTTTTGGCTGTAGAATGATTACAAAAAAGTGTCATGGTAATTGTTTACTGTCAAGAGTGTCTTTGCTCAATTTTTACATGCTTGAAAAGCCTTAACTTTCTTCTCCTTCAAACTTCAGAAAAGAATTGAAGAAAACTATAGGCAAAGTCAAACAAATTTTAAAAAAATCCTGAAAAAAAAAAAGCCCAATGCGCATTGGCCAAAAGTTGAAATTTGAAAACTGCAGTCTGAGTTGAAAGGTTCAAGAATTACTGAATACTGATGTCATCAGGTTAGAATACAAGCCATTATTCAATTTGATACTCAGCTATTACTTCTATTGCTATTGATTATTTTACTACTGGAGGAGTGCTGGATGGAATTCAATTGACAGATGGTCACTAGGCATTCCAGGTGGAATGGAACCAAAACCACTGGCTCACTGGCTCCCTTTTTTCCTTTTTTTTGATAAATTGTAAGGTATCCCAAAGAGCTTTAAACAAACCATTTAAAAATGGGACATACGTTTCATTTTCACTTAAAACTGTGGGGAAAAAAATCATATTTAACTCTCAAAAAGGATTTACTTAATGGTGCAAGGTCTATGATTATTTTATTACTACTCTGAGAAGCAAAAGAAATCAGTAGTTTTAACATAAAATTTGAAAGGAAACATGTTGTTTATAACTACATGTTGTTGAAATGCTTTATCCAAGTCTCATATTCAAAATGAAATCTCCAGTGAGGTAGGAGCCTATTCAAATAACATCAGCCAAGATGAAAGCATTGAGTTATTACTTGTCTGTTTGCCATATCTTGTCACTTTTTCTGTAAAGAACTTTATCCAGCATCTTACATATAGGGCAAGACATCTTCATGTTCATCCAGCATTTCAAGGCAAACTCAGAAGATAAATAATTGAGTCTTAGTCCACAGTTTCCAATACACTAAAAATAGATATGTTTATCTTCCAAACCTTTTTGTGTGTGTAATGGAAAACAACTTTTCTGCTACTGCAACACAACCCGTATTTTGACCATTTGGGCATATATTAACATTTCTCTGACACTGAAGACCTTTCTTCACTCCTTATTCGACAGTCCTTTTTGTACAATCTTTTTTAGTAATGCAAAACCTGGAGCGAACCTGAGACTAAGCGTCTGCATATGCTTCAGTCTGAAAGTTGCACTAATCTCCAGGAGTATGCTGACATCATTGACTTCAGATATAACCCCTGAGTAAGTATGATGGAAAAGGTTTTCACATAAAAACTGCCTGAAAAGAGAAAACAGGTTTTCAAAAAATCTTGGGAAAAGGGGAAAAAAAACCACAAAACAACAAGTTTGCTGAAATATTTCGTAACTAAATGATTTGTACAATAGAGATCATGACAAGAAAGACTCTGCTTGTAAAATTAAAAGCTATTTCAATTCATGTTCACTTAAGTAAGATTATGCAAAATGTAGCATTAAAGTCCTTTGTATTGTGGTTTATAATTTATAATATAATGCCCAGGACTCCTAATCACATAGTAAAACACCATTGTGCACTGTGTTGTGCAGCCAGGGAAAGAAACTGTGACAATGCCTCTGATAAGTGTATGTTCTTGAAGTATGGATAGATATTAACCAATTAAAGCACTCAGACTTTTAGGAGTGGTATGTTAGGCAATCATCTCACACAAGAACCTAGGAATTACTGCATTCAACCAAATCAAGAGTACACTATTGTTTCAGTACTACATGCTCTAAAAAATACAATAAGAAGGGAAAAAAAATAACCCTCCAAATTTAAAAAATTAATAGCTATGCATCTTTCCTTTATAATCATATTATTTCTATATTTGCTTCATCTGACATCGTGCCAATACTTTGATATTAGCATATTCAGTTATGTGCTATTATTTTACCTATTACTTTGTTACTTTCTTTTTTTGTTTTGTTGTTTTGTTTTTGTTTTTGTTTTTGTTTTTGTTTTTGTTTGGGGGGGTTGGGGGGATTTTTGTTTTGTTTTGTTTTGTTTTGTTTACATGCATAACATTCATGGTTAATGTCTTTGGCTTCAGTGCCTGCTAGCACTCAGGCTAACCAAATATCCTGGGAAAGGGTTGAACCGGATATGCAGATAAATTAACAAGAGCCATAGAGATAAATTTAATTGATGGGCCTTAATTTCATTAGTTTACTCCTGAAAGAAGGGCATAATAAGCTACAGCTAATGGCAGAATGCCAGGTATCACTTTGGAGTCCAGTGCCAAGTTGGAAGTTCCTACCTTAGTAGATCTGTGATCAGTCTCTATGAGCTACTCCTTTAGCTTTCAGATTAAATTTGCATTCTTGTGCCAGCTTCTCACAGAAGAGGGTTACCATGCATGGATTCCAGATTTTCTTTTTTCCATGCCACTTCAGACCAGCCAGCAGTAATAGAAAATAATTTTTTTCTGATCCCTAAATTAATGTTTAGGTAGACTTACAGCATGACATAAGAGTGAAAGAATAAGGTAGCAATTAAAATAAAAAAAATCTTAATCCCAAGATTTACGTAACTACTTAAAAATACACCAGCAATTTAGAGTAGTGTGTGCAGTTTTGGGTCCCACAGCACAGGAAAGGTGCTGAGGTTCTCGAGCACTTGCTCCATGCAAAATGCCTGAGGGAGCTCGATGTGTCCAGTGTGGAGAACAGGTGACTTCAGCAGCCTGAGCAGCAGCCCCTGGTGTACCCATGGAGTGGAGCACAGAAGAGTGAGCCAGGTCCTTCACAGCAGCATGCTGGCTGGAAGATAAGAGGCAGGGGCCCAAACAAATAAAAGATGAAATAAGGAAAAGCATTTTCACCATGAAGACAGCAAAGTAATAAAATAGGTTGCCCAGAGAGCAGCCTCCAAGCTCCATCCTTGGAGGTTTTCATGACACGGTGTGACACAGCCAGCCTAAAGCAGCCTTAAGCTTGACATCAGAGCTGGCCCTGCTGTGAGCTGAAGGTTGAATTAGAAGTCTCCTGAGGTCTTTTCCAAAATGAATTTCCCTGTGGTGCTATGACCCTAAATGAGGATGCCTTTGAAGCATGTACCCATGCTAACAATCCCACTGAAGAGTGGCACAACACGGATCTTATTCAATACTTCAGCCTAAAAAGCAAAATAGCATAGGATAATAATAAAAGGTATATAATACAGGCTAAAGCTGATTATATTACCTATATAATTTTATTTTTTTAATAATGACACTTCAGAGAGGAATTGTGCCAAGGATAAGGGCAGGATAGGCAGACACATCTATGTTGTATTCTCCAGAGCAGTTAACTGTGCATAGAGATACAGCTACTTTTGTAGAGCTTGTTCTGCTGTCTGTGACACAGTGCTTTGACGCATTGGTCAGTGTGAGTACTTCTGTGGAAAAAAAAAAGAGATATTAATATCTACTAGTCACCCATTGTTCTTTGAATTTCGAGGAGCAAAGTACACAAAAATCTGCATTTTGACTCTCTGAGAAATTGAGATAAATGGTCTTATGCTCCCAAAGCATTTAGACTGTCATGAGAACAATACCATTAGATTTTCAGATAAAAAAAGGTTCTATCGTATATTTAAATAAAGCATACTGCATTATAAGTTAAGCAAATATGATGATAAGGGAGTACATACATTCATTCATAAATAATAATAAAATAGCATTGGTTTAAGTTAATTTTTAATTTAAAATTAAAGAAAACATTGTTTTTTGGGTTTACTGCCAGCAACTTATTTTTGTTGTTGTGGAATGTTGTACAAAATGTGTTTTCAAGAATGGTTATTTGAACTTGACCCTCCACTTTGGAACTTCAGAAAGGACCATCCTCTTACGTGATGATGATTAGCACAGATTATAGTTTGCTACCTGAAGAGGAACCATTATTGCACCTTTACAGGCTGTTTTTCAGTCTATTGCGAGCAATTATTGTGTATCAAGAAAACAAGGCAGATGTAACACAGATGAGCCAGAATTAACTCCAACAGGTATGCAAATATACTTTGATAGGAAACTGTTTTCAGCTTCTTTTGTCTTGTTTTTCACTTCTCTTTTTTCTTTACTGCACGCTGCAGTGTTGGCTCATGGATAGCTAGATGCAAAATGAGACTGACATGTTGGACACATGGATATCAAGGATGTGGTTTCCTTAGCAACAGTAACCACATAAAAGGTCTCAGAACTTGCTCATGGGACATTTCAGTTTTTCATATAAAATGACTACTGGCGGTGAATATGATTGGTTCAATAGTAAAGTGAAAGTATCACAGAACTCTAAAGTAATAAAGTATTAGACTCTTCTATTCTCTGAAAACAGATAACACAAAAGAATATTGTCCTTATATCATGGGCAAGAGAACCTCAAGAACATGAGAGGCATTAAATCCAGCAAAATTCTGCTACTTTGAAAAATTTTCTAATTATTTAGCATAAGTTTTAGCAAAAATTATAAATATATGGTCCATCTCAGCAAGGAGTGAAACAGCATCAAAATCTACTTGCAATCAGGCTGACTCAGATTAAAGCATAGCACAAAAGGTACATCTTATATATATCAAGGTATATCTCATATATCGCAAAATTTTGGTCTGGAA